>NC_044247.1:9911949-11296399 GCF_003957555.1 Calypte anna | reverse complement strand
GGCTTAGGTCTGGAAGCTTGATTTTTTGCAAGATCCGTTTATTTTGGCTGCCTTCAATAGTGTAGTCATAAAAGAAACTAGAAAACAAATAACCCTGAGGTGGGAGTTATTTGCACTTGCAAATCCTTCCTGATGCTGAATGGAGCAGAGGCCTGAGACAGGAGCAGCTTGAGGCCATGGTTAGAGACAGTATTGCTGGGGAGAGGCAGTCCTGCATCCCCTGCTTCCCTCCCAGCCTTGTGCCTTTCCCTGTGCTGGCACAAATGTCTCCTTCTCAGCAAGGGGAGCTGGCTTGAACACCCCAAAACACAGCTCTGTGTGACTGGAGGAGTTTCTCCATCTTTGACTTCCATGCACCCACCCCAAGTCATACATATGCTGGTGCAAGAAGGGGCCAGCACATGCTCAGAGAGCAGCCTTTGGAGCTCAAGAAAGTGCTTGTCCATACCCCTAATTCACCCAGCTGGAATGTACATGGGCCCAGTTATGAGCTGGTCTTCCCTAGTGGTCCCTCTGGTGGTTCCCCAGAGGAGGAGGTGAGGTTGGAGCAGCCTGGGCTGAGTCCCTGCATCTGGAGGATGGGCAGGGTTTGATGTTTGAGGGAGCTGGGGGTCAAGCTGGTGCCCAAAGACACCAGGCTGCTTTAGGAGCAAAGTTGCTCCTTAATCCAGCAGGGCTCCCTGTGGGGCTGTTTGCAGAAATCCCGAGAAGGGAGGAGGGAATTCTGCTTCTCCTGGAGCCCCGGGGCCCTAGAGCAGAGCACTTGGGGGGTAGTCAGCCAGCTCGGTGTTAGATCAAGCTCAGCTCCTTGGTTTTGAGAGAGGACACGTGTAAGTCTGACACTCCTGAAGGCAAACACCTCACCCAGTGCTCAGCAGCTGGAAACTTTATTTGCATTGAGTGTTTTTTTCCCTGCTCAGGCTGTTAGGTTGGCTCCAAAAAAGAACTGAGTGAGGTTTGGTGCCTCTTCTGGCAACAGCTCTGGTGCTGCCATCCCCTTCTTTTGACTTCTTGAGGTTTAACTCCTCCCCTGCCCCTCTGCTGGGGGTCTTGTGTGTGGAAATGCAGAGTGGAAGAAGTCTTGCTGCTACCCCATAAGCAAATGTCTTTATTTTTTGACTGATGGGGGAAGCAGTATCTTAAAAATCCTGGATTAAGATCTCTGAAAAGAAAGTTGTGACTGTGTAGATATTGTTTGCTTTGGAGACCCAGACAAATAATCCTGTTGGGCATCGCTGTCACTTTTCACAGAGCTTTAAAAAAAGAAAAATCCCAAACAAACAAACAGAAGCTAAACTCTTGATGTCTGGATGGGATCTGTGTTTGCAGAAGGGACTGATGGTCCCCCACAGGCTCTGTTCATCAGCCAGTGCAGTACCCTGCTGAGGGGTATTGTGATAAAACCTTGAAATAATGTGGGGTTTTTTGATTACTTCTGGACTTCTAACAGGTCAGTGCTGCTCTGGAGAAGAGCCTTGGCACCCTGACTTCTGCCTAACTCTGTTTTGGCATTAGAGGTTTGGACTTTTTTTTTTTCTTTTTTCAGCACTTTACGGACTTGATAGAAGCACATATTCAAACAGTAGAAGAATGTTTGATTTCTTTTTTTGTTTTTTTTTAATGTGAGAACACAGATACCCTGGCCACATGCATGTTGCATCTGATCTGCATGGCCATCCAGAATGCTCCTGTGAGTTTCTTGCTTGTGGCTGAGCTGGGCTCTGGGCAAAACAAGGAGGATGCTGCTGATATGGTACAGGAGCCTTATCAGGCCAGGAAAAGCTAAATGAGTGACTGAAAAAAGATAAATACTGGGGAGCAGCCAGTAAGGAGGAGAGGTAAAGGAGCATGCACATTGTCCCCATCCTTTCTTTGAAGCCAAAAGAGAAAGATTTGCAGAATTTGGTGGCTCTAGTAGGAAAAGAGGTGTGTTTTCAGCTGACACAAAACCATCTTGATGTACTGGAACAAAATCTGGAGTATATCATATGGTACTTTTACATGTTGTCTGTAGGTGTTAAACCTGGTAGGAGCACAACAAGTCCTTGAGGAGCAGGTATGAAAGGATGGACTCACCCCCTCCATTCCCTCCCTGCTTGGATATTAATTATTAAGAGCAGAATTTGAGGAAAGCTGTGATAATATGTTGATCTTTAGGGTGTCTTCATAGAAAGCAAACTTCAAGCACATTGAAAAGAAATCAAACCTTCATTAGGCAGTGCTGCTACTGCTGGCTGCCAGAAGCTGGGAAGATATAAATAAGGAAATGTTACTTGTCCTCATACTTGACTAATGGGTAAAGGAATCTGCTTTTGGCCACTGTGTGGAGAAAAGTAGCTCAACAGACATTCAATGTGATGTGGCAAGCCAGTTCTGACCTATTTATGGCCTTTTAGTGTCTTTCTTATTAAAATTTGACTGTAATAGAGCTTCAGTAGGCTTGGCCATCTTGCATGGCTGGCAGAAGAGCAGCATCATTCAGCAATCCTGCTGCAGCACTGACCTCCAGTCCTGTGTGGGCTTCAGTGAAAAGAGTCCCATACCACTGGAGTCCAAGTATTTTTCACTTCATATCATGCAACATTATAAAGATGAACTTCTTATAGATCTGCTGCTGTCAATTGCTCATGTGGTTATGCCCCCAGCATGATTAAAGGGCTACTCCAGCCTCAAGGTTTGCTGGCAGGTGGCTGCTTTGGTAGGTACCAAGTGACAACCCCTCCAAATCACCACCCAGTGTAGCTGCAAAGAGCCTTTGGCATCCTCTTTCTCAGCAGTTGCTTTTCCCTGGTCACTAGGAGCCAAACCTCCACTGGGGATCTTATTTTTTTTCTTTTTTTTTCTGTCTGTGTCAAAGTGTAAATAAAAGTGAGTGGATGCTGAGTCTGTAAGAGTCTCGGGCTCTGTTGAGAATCCCAATCCCCAGGTCTTTAGTAGCCAGAGGTGAAATCAACCTTTATGTTTGGTTCTTCTGGTAGGAAAAAACCTGTTGACCTCACTTTTGGGTTGGGTTTTATTGGTGTGGGGCTGAACATTTTTTAGCCTTTGGGTAGTTGACTGAGTGTGCTTACAATGGCATTTTAATCCATAAGGGAAGCTTTGCTTTTTCTTCCCACAAATCAGCTTTTCCATTTATGTAACTTTCTGCCGTTTTCTGGAGTGGGTTGTGGTCTTGTTTTAGACTTTGCCCTTTGTTCCAGCCATATCCTTGGCTTGTGCTGCAAAGTCTGATCCATGGTGTGGTACCTTGTCCCTGGATAATACCCCACTGCAGGCAGCCCATGTGCTTCCAGACCTGGTGCAACCTCCAGGTTATGATGCAAAAAGCTTTTACAAGCCTGGATTTGCCCTCCAGCCCTGCTCTGAGTGGTAGATTTGTAGCTTTTCACCCCAGGACTTTTTTCTGCTTTTAAAAAGTGTCTTCCAGAACCTCACATAAGGAATGGGAATGGAGTTGGTTCTCCCTCCTCTTACCTCCTGGCCTGGCACAGAGTGCCCAGGGTTGGTGGGTGGCAAGAACCATGGCCAAATAAACAAATTTTTAAGCTATTGGGGGGCAAACCACAGCAAGGGTACATGTTGGTATGCCAGCAGCTTTCCCAAAAGGCCCTGGAGGGAGAGAGTAAGTACATATGGAGCCCATCTGGCTGCTGCCTAATTTCTGCAAAAAAAAACCCAACAAAAAACCCCAAAAAAGCAGCACAAGTACAGTGTGAGCTTTTCCAGCCTTCTGTGTTTGATTTAGGTCACATAAGTTCACGGTGGTTTGGCTCTATTTGTCCTCAGTCTCATTCCTCACAGACAGGAGGGAGAATGATGGGGTTACTACATGTAAAGCTGGGCTGAAAATATCCAGAACAAAGAAGTGGTTTGAGTTCTGTAATGATAATTACCCAGACCTAAAAATAGGTAAATGTTCTACCCAGCAGAGAGAAGGAAAAGTGAGGCAAGAATCTCTGGGAGGCTCCTCAGAGTCAGGCTGCAAAGCTGAGATCAAGCAGCTCGTAGCTGTAGGTACCTACATGTGTCCCACTCCTTGGCTACCATTCCCAGGAGCTGGTGGCCACCAGCACCACCAGAACTGGCACCTCTGAATTTTAAGGTAATATAGGGGGGGAAACACCATACTGGCTTGTTCAAACAAATAAAAACATATAAAAATTGGCCTTTTGGGTGTTACAATAAAACCAGAGAAAACTCTGGGGGAGCTCAGGGCCAGGCCTGTTTGGAGGTGGTTTATTGAAGTGTTCTGGGGATGGAGACCAAGCTTAGGGGCCTCTCAGGAATTTGTGACATTTAAATGCCCAGCTCAGCTGCTTTGCTGCTTCACCCCTACCAATTATGCTGGTTGGTTGGTTTTTGTTTGGTTTTTTTTTTTTCCCCAGTGAGTAAAGATTGGGAGTAAAAGAAAAGAATGAAACTTTGGAAACACAGAGGGTGAAATGATGCAGGATTTTCTATCAAGTTTTCTGCCCACTTTGGGATTCAAGCTCCATTTCTGGTGGACTGCCACTTGTTGGCCAAGTAGCTCAGCTCTTGGCAGCTGTGACGTGGTTTCTCCTCCATTTCTGATGTCATCCACTGGTGGGAGTCTGAGCACTAAATTTAACTTCTGGTCTGTGTTCAAGCAAGGGACTCTACTTGTTCATAATTTTAAACTGTTCATTTTCATAATCTTATTCTGTGCATATGCTGGGTTGAAAATTTTGTGTTTCATGGTTGGCTTGGAACTGGAAAGGCAGGGAATCTTGATACACAAGGATATTTTTTTGAAAAAAAAAAAAGTGCTGGAAGAATCAGTCTCTTAAGGTTTGTGTAGGTTTTGTGTGCAGGAGGTGACAACTTAGTGGTGAGGTTGCCCTGAACCACCAGCCACTTGCCATAGATTTCTGTCTCTGGGTCATAACCAAGTGCCAACAGATTCCACTTGGTTCAGTCTTTCCCTTCAGTGTTACCTTAGGAATGTCAGCACACAGGATAACATTCCCACTCACCTGGGTGCTTTGAGCTGCTTTTCCCCACTCTGCGGGGTGAAGCCACCTCTGAGGCCAGTGTTCCCCCAAGCAGGGCAGTGCTGAGCTCCAGCAGAATGCAGCCCTCCCCCCTGGAAATCCCAACTCCTCCCATCCCTCTGTCTCCATCCCATCTCCACCCCTTCCTCTCTCCATCCTCTTTTCCTCACTCCCATCCTACCCGCAGCCTCTCGCAGGTGGCTCCCCATCCCTGCCCTTCATTTCTCTGCTCTTCTGGTCTTTTCATGGCCATCCACAAGTCCTCCTGCCCCTCCAGTGCTGGACTCTCAGCTCCATCCTCTCATTCCCAGCTCCCCATCCTGCAAAACGTGTCAGGAACGCTCAGGATAAACAAGGATTTGGTCTTTGCCAGCTGCGAGGAGCTGCAGCTCCTTGGCCAAAATAGCTTCAGACGCGAGGGCTGCTTGTGTAGGATGAGGTGTGGGATCTGGAAAGGAGCTGCATGGTGTCCATGCCCCATTTAGACAACTGGGAGAGAGGGTTGGTTGTTTTTTTTTTTTGGAATTAAGTGCTGACATGCACATCCTGAAGAAAAGCTCCTTTTCCCAAACATGGGCAGCAGGAACCATCTCCCAGGCTCTTGTCCTGAGGAGTGTGTCTGCCCTTTTGAGTAAGACAAAATCCCCTGAAGCGGGCGGCTCCTGCTCTATTTTAAGCACTTCCCTCCCAGTGGATTCCACTGCAGGAGATTCAAAAAAGTTTTCTAAATAAAATCCCATAAAATAACACAATCTGGCAGCTTGTTGTCTGTTCTGCCATGTTTCTCTGGAGCATTGGAGGCTTTTGTGTCAGTGATTTTTAGGATGATCGGAAAACTTATCTGAGGAGTTGGGGGAAAGAAATCACCTCTTTATCTTCCAACTTGCTTTTTAAATTTGGCCAGAAAACTGAGATTTCAAGCTAATATTACTCATGCATCAACACCAACTCTTTGCTTTTCTTTCCAACTCTCTGGAGAATTACCTCCTTTGACCACAGATGGACTGAGAGAGCTCAGCTTCCACACGCTGCTTTTTCTAGCAGGAAAAAGATCACATTTCCAGCTTTGCAAGCTCTTCAGATGCAAGCAGAAAGGGTTATCTGCTGCAATAGCCCTTTGATCATGAGCTTGGGATCCATTTGTAGCTGAAAAAACAACCCAGACACTGTCCTTGCTCCATAAAGTTGGGAGAAGGAGTGAAAACAGGCAAAGTGGCAATGTATAGCGAGGTGGTTTCCATATGTGTGTCTGAGAGGAAACCTGCATTTAAGTTCTTCATATGAAATAATGGCAACATTGGGTGGTCAGGGACATCTTCATGTTGAGGAGCACCTTAATGGCTGAGGTAGTCCACCTCCATCAGCCTGGGTGCTGCAGGAAGGACTGGGCATGTGGAATCTGCCCTGGAAGGGTCTGTGCTGGAGATGCTGTGAGGATGTGTGTATGGGTAAGGAGGCAAACTAATAGTAAAAATTATTTAAAAAATAAAGAGAGGTCTCAGGAGATCAAAATGCTAATTGCTGTGTAACTTAAGAGTTCTTGTTTTGGGTGGCAGAGTGTATGGTTTAATAGTACATTGGGAAAATACTATTTTATTTTTTTTTTTTTAAACTGTGATGTCTCAGTGTATTGTCACTAAGCAGCAGGTTTTGGAATAAGTTAAGGCTAAAAAACCCTATCTGGAACTGCAATTCTAAAGTGGTGGGAAGTGGTTAATTAAAATACAACTAGTTTTCTTGGAAAAAAATTAAATCTATTCCCAGGTCAGTGTGTTGCCTTAGATACTGACCCCAGGCAGAGGGGGTTACAATTACCAAGACCTTTCCCTTATTTGACTCCCACAGAATAGTTCCTGAAGGAAGTGCTCACTTTTGCTTTTTATTTTCCCAGAGCTGTGTGTCATGAGGGAGAAAAACTTCCCTAGACTGCTCCCTCCTGCTGAGACTTCTGTTGTTAAAGGCAGGTGAAGAAATCTCTTACCTGCTGAGGGATGTTTTGTGACACAGCCTGCAACACAAATCGTTTCCTCGGGGTGGCATTGGCTTGTCCATTTTCAGTTATTTTTAGCTGTGATGAAAACCAGCTGATGGCCAGCAGAGTTCTGCTGTCTGAGGGTACAGGGCTACCTGGTGGTTGGGTTTGCCAGCTCAGCTGCTGACTTTTGAGGAGGAATTGCCGTGGGTTTTGCAAGCCCTTGGGCTGGCAGCTTCTTTTATCTCCCTCAGGAGAGCAGGGCTGGTCCCTTTGCACTGAGCTGAGATAGAGGCAGATTTATTTATCCAGGTTTTGTTTTTCCTTTTGTTAAATCACCCCACCCAAGGTTCCTTTGGCCTGGTTCCCTCTGGGCCATGGTGGTGCAGCCAAGACCCCAGAGGAGCTGCAAAAGGATGAGTCGATGGATGCTGCAGGACTCCAAGCATCTTCTTCAGCTCTGCTCACCCACACCCCTCCCCACACTAACACCTCACACTCTCCTGAGACTCAGGGTCCAGCTCTGTGCCTGGGGGTGTGAGCCAGGGGTGCAGGCTCCATATTTGGCTCTCGGCTGGCTGTGCCCTGCCCTTGGGAGGCTGCTGGAGCTGCCTGGTTTCCCCTGGCCATATATGGAAAGGCTGCTCGGGGGAGCTGACCTGAATTAGAAGCAGTGCAGCATCTGTATGAGATGGTGCTTTTGTTGCTCTAAGCTAATTAGCTTAAAGCCAGGCCTTGGACTGGCTTTGTAGCCAAGAGAGTAATTTGAAAAGAACAGATTTCCTATTAAATCCCATTTAAAAATACAAAACAAACAAACAAACAAAAACGTTTGCCAGGATGTGCATGGTTATGATTTCCTTTATGGTGGTAAAGTTGTGCAGAGGAAGAGCAGAGCATAAGCAGAGGACCTCTCTATCAGGAAGTCAGTAACTTGTATTTGACAGTAATAAACACCACCTTTCCCAGAAGAAGCCAGCACTGCACAGATCCTGCTTTTCACTGGGGTGTTGGACACTGGGGCTGGGCAGCATCAGGGGTGGGATCTCACTCAGTGCAGTCAACCCCCCCAAGACCACTTCTTCAGACCAGCAGGGACTGGGGGTGTCACAGCTCTCCAGAGACCATGCCTGCCCCTACAAAACCCCAGAGCAGAGCAGAAGAGGGGATGGATTATTTTTTTTTCCCAAAGAAACATGAGCCAAATTTTTTTGGGGTTTTACTGCTACTGATGACTTCATATGATCTCTGTCAAGAAGTCCCCACAGGGAGGTGTGTGGCCTCATGAGAAGGACAAAAACCTGGACTCTGGGGAGGATGGGTTTAGCTGTCCCATAGCACCCATAGCACCCATAGCTGCTGGAGGGACATCTGTCCCTCCAGCAAACTTGACTGCACCTGAAAAAATTCAGTGCCCTGAATTCCTTGTCAGGGCTGGAGAACACAGCCAGCCCCTGCGAGGGCACTGCTCACACCTTTGCTTCTGGTTCGAAACCTTTAAGGTTCACAACAGTCCCATGTGCACAGGGACAGTGACTTTAGATTTCAGCCTCCTCATTTAGATAGGAGCCAAGTCAAGGCTCAGAGATCTGATTCTTTTAGAAGCTGCTTTATTATTCTCAGAATTTTCTTACTGCTTCCATTTTCACTCCCTTGTTTCTGCATTGAGATGCATTATCAGGAAGAGACAGTTTGACGGAGCTTCTTTGCTTTCTCTCCCCTCCCCACCCCCATTTCCTCTTTTGTAACAGATCAAAAAGCAGCAGCAAGACGTCCTAGGTTTCTTGGAAGCCAACAAAATCGAGTTTGAGGAGAAGGACATTGCTGCCAACGAGGAGAATCGGAAATGGATGCGGGAGAACGTCCCCGAGGAGAGCCGTCCGGCCAGCGGGAACCCTCTGCCACCCCGGCTCTTCAACGACAGCCGCTACCTCGGGGTAAGAGGGACAGGTCCCTAGCTCCATCTCTCCTTCTCCCAGCCCTCTCTGCAGTCTGTGCTTTGCAAGAAGGGACTTGGCCAGCTGTAGGTTCCAGTGTGCAGGGTGAAGGGTGTGGAAGGTGTTGGGTGTTCACTCCGCCTCTTGGATATTCTCGGAGAGGAGAGATATTTCAGTTTTGCCACAGAGGAGAGGTCAAAAGCTGGACTTCCAGATCATAGAATCATAGAATAAGAGGTTGGAAGGGACCTCAAGGATCATCTAGCCCAACCCTTTTAATAGTATTGTTCATAGGATATGTCTCAATTCAGAGAATCATAGAATCTTTCAGGTTGGAGAAGAACCTTGGACAACAATTGTCCCTACTCTGTAAAGTTCTCCTCTCAACACCACAACCAAATGGCCCTTAAATTCATTGTATTACTTACTGGAATGAGCCTACCATCACCTTGCAGTGCACACATGATTTTTTACCCCTTCTTATGCCTCTGAAAGGTGACAGGTTTTTTATTCTGATGTCCCCCAGGATTGTGAACTCCATTCACAGAAACCTGGCACTGTTGCATCAGCCTTGTGTTCTGGAGCAACTTCAGAGATCTGTCCTGGCTGCATGGGCTTTGCCAATATTTGTAGATCCCAGATTGCTCTGTAACCTGTTCATCTTCCAGAATAAGTGTGTTCATCTGCAGATGTCTGCCATGACCATAAATCAGTTTTCTTATCCTTCTTGGGATCAGTTTTTGTGTACTGCTTGCAGAACGTTGTGCTCCACTTATTCCAGTGCCCTGAACAGATAAAAACTTGTGTTGCAAATATGATTCCTACTTGTAATTATTTCAATGCTTGATCAAAAGTAAGTTGCCCTGCAGCACTTCTACTCAGCAGACCATGCTTGAGTGATTATTAGATTAACTGTTAATTTTATTTTTAAAGCTTAATATCTTCTGAAAAGGGCTCATAGTCTGCATTCCTCCAGTACTGTGCGTTGGTTTCTAAGTTGTTTTGCAGTCTGGTCCTGACCTGTGAAGTCTGTAAGTCAGAATCTGCCAGTTCTGGACCTTTGTGAGGTGATTCTGTGCCTCATGAAAGAAATTATTGTGCCAGGATTTTTTTTTCTTGCTTGTAATAAAAGCAGAATTTGAAACAATATCCACAGTGAGCTTGGGTACCATTTGGCTCTTCAAAATTTTTACTGACTGTGGCTGTGACATGGAAAGAGGTTGGTTTGGAGTGATCAATAGTTGTCTGCAGCTGGAAGCTGGGAAGGGGGCAGTCACAGAGAGCTGGAAATCTCTGTTCAGTTTTGCTTTAAAAACAAACAAACAAAAAATAGAGTAAATATTTTTGTACCGGGAGGAAGTTGCAACAGTATCACCTTTCTCCCTTGGTGTTCCGGTGCATTAGGGATACCAAGAGTTCACTGGGCACTTGTCCTTTCTCAGTGAACTGTTGCCAAATTTCTGCTGCAGCTGTGCACAGCAGGATGGGGCTTTCCTCTGCAGCACCCTGGGACAGGAGGAGGAAAAGCTGCAGGCACCTAGGTCTGGGTGCTTGCTTGTCAGAAATGCTTCCAGTGGCCCCCCAGCTGCCACCCGTGGCAGTTGTTCCTGCCCTTATTTTGAGGAGAGAGATGCTTCAGAGCAGCTGTGGGTTTATTTCATCCCCTGAATTTTGATTGGTGTCACTTGGAACTTTGGAAGTTGGGCCAATGTGTGCAGCTGGGTTCAAGTTACTCCAGCTTTGATTCCAGGAAGGGAAAAGTTAATTCCGTGTCCACATGCTTGAGTCTCTTTATGTCTTTATCTGATCCACCTCAAGCACGGCCTTCCCTGTGTGTTGCAGCTTTTCTGGCAGGGGGATCAGCAAACTGAGTTTCCTTGGCCTGTGCAGAGCAGAGAGGCTGTAACTGGAGCTGCTGTGCAGGCTGGCCTGAGCCCTGCTCCTCAGCCCCAGGCATTCCTTTCCTGGTAGATGCTTCGAAGCAGGCTGCTGGACTATGCACTAGCAAGATAAACACCCCCTTTGTTATCAAGCAGCCCCAGCACTGTCAACAGAAGGGCTTCAGGGAGGATTTAACATCATCAAACACATTTTTATCAAGCCAGCACCCCAATGCTACATGTACAATAATTTGACATCCTGGATCTCTAGGCTGTCTGAATCCTCTGCTCCCTCTACTTCTCTTCCAGCTGCAATGGGCTCTTAGAGCTGCCTCTGCTCTGCTTGTGGACTCTTCTCAGAGCTGTCTCTGCTCTGCTGTTTTCAAGCAGCTTTTATTATTTCTTAGGCTTTTGCTTACCAGACAGACAGGCATGAGAAGCAGCACTCCCTCCCTGACTTCAGCCTGAGCCTGCTCCCAGCTGCTGCCCTGCCTTGCTTTCCTCAGCCAGGGCATCAAAACATGCCCCACAAAGCTGGAGGAAGCTGGGACTGTTGCTTCAGTTAAAAGGGAGAGAAGGAAAGTCATCAGAAAGTCATCAGACAGATATGTGCTGAGTTTGGAGATGGGAGGGAGAGAAGAATGTGGTAACTGGGACAACGGGGGGGACTTGAACAAACCTCCTGGGTCCATTTGGCAACTGTTGTTGCTGAGCCACGAGGTGGGCTTTGTGCCTGCTCTTCCTAACTGAGCAGACAACTAAGCTGGGGTGTTTGTCCAGCACTGAATTCTGCCTCACCTGTAACAAAGGGCAGAGAAGGAAGCAGTGTTTTATTGGGTTCACCTTCATTTTCCTGGGAGCTGGCTGGGTGTATGTTCAGAGCAGCTGCAGTGCACTCTGTGTGCAACCAACAGTCCCACCTGATTTTCCTTCATTTGCATCAACTATTCATTAATGGGAAGCATGATAGGGAAGGATGCATTCTCAGTTTATCAGTTCAATTTAAACTTTCAGCAGGTGTAAGGGTTACACAGCTGCCATTACTGATCAGTAGTTGGTAGCAGTGTTTCTGATGACGGTGCCTGCTCCTGTGGGAGGGACATCCCTGCCAGACCAGTGACAACTGCCTTGCTATGGAGGCTGTCCTGTCCCTCTGGGGGACACCTCACAGCAGCATCTTGTTTTCTGCAGATACTGCAAATACCTGACACAGATACTGGAACTCCCAGCTCACCACTTTCCAGACAGCACCAACCCTGTGCTATCACTGCTAACAGTAAATACCTGGGGCCATGCTCAGAAGTTTTCATTTACCCACAGGAAAGGGTTTGCTCGAGGTGGGCTGGGGAACACACCAAACTGAGCTATGATCCTTGCTGACAATTCATCTTTGTGTCTTTTATTTCCCTCTCCCTGGCTCCTGGGGTGCAGGACTACGAAGCTTTCTTCGAAGCTCGCGAGAACAACGCTGTCTACGCCTTCTTAGGCTTGACTGCCCCACCTGGTTCAAAGGTAGGTGTGTACCTCCCTCACAGGAAACTACCACCTGTGTTTTACACCTTGTTTTTCTCTGCTCACAGTCATGTCTTCTTACCTGTTCTGTGGTTGCTCCAGTCAGTCCACGCATTGTGCTGGTTTATTTGGAGGATGCTGTGCTATCTTCTAGCAGAAAATCTCAGTGTTGAGCACAAATGGTCTTTTGGTATCCTCGCTGCAGAGCTACCTGACTCTTTCTTAAGTCAATGGAACAGCTTTTGTGGCTTTAGAAAGAAGAGCTGGGTCAAGTTCTTCACTAGTAATAACTGTCTCTTGCCACTGGAATTATTTTTGTTGTACTGTCTGGGAGCAGGTGGAAGAATTGTTCATATTTGCACTGAAGAAGGCACAAGATGTCTAGATGGAAAAAAATTGCTACAAACCCAAAGAATTATTTCAGTTCAGTGAAGAAACAATTCATGTGAGGTTTTGATGAGATTTTTGTACTAGAGCATACCTTGACACCAGAGTCCTTGTTTTTAAAATAATGTTCTCTTGCTTTGGAGAGATTTTTTCCTCTAGCTCGTTATCTGAAGCCTTATTTTCCTTCGCCAATTACAAACTGGGTTGCTGCTTTGTGGATGCATTGGGCTGGAATTCTCCTTTTGATTTTGATAGGATAGGACAAGCTGCTTTATACGTTTCATTTGACAGCAGCAGGATCCTCCAGGTCACTTCCAGCTTTCGTGTTCCGATGGATAAACACGCAGCTTCCTTTCAACTTTATTCATGTAGGAGTTAAAGGTCAGGCTGTGCACAGCACTAAGAGACCTAATTTTAAAGGTGGATGGTGATCTGTCAGGGATGATCATTACAAATTGTGGGTCAGACTGAAGCAGTTTTGGGAGCCAAATTAATTTCTGGCAGTTTCACTGATGTGGGTGGGGTAGTGAGGTAAAATTCAGCCTGGTACAGAGACCTGCAGAGAGGGAAAGCAGTGATACGTGCCCAGCTGCACACACTAAGTCTTGTTTCGGTTTTTTGGAACATCTGCACAGTCCTGCACAAATGAGTGTGCAGGGTGGAGCCAAGGAGGGAGCCCTGAAACCACAGGATGCAGGAAAGCCTGAACGTGTTCCCCACAGCCCAGGTCTGGGAAGGGCAGTGGAGCTGGAGAGCAGTCATTGCTGTCAGGAATCAGATCATCTGTCTCTGTAACCTTTATGAACATCACTGCTTGCTTATCCTGCCAGACTGCAGAAGCAGCCTGCACAGCTATCAGTTGCTCTGATGCTCTCCTCAGCTAAGGGAAAAGGTGAGTTTTAAAAGGGAGGAACATAATGCAGTGCTGCTCTGCTGCAGCACGGAGAGATGCAGATCAAACCTTTGCCCAAGTGACCTCGTACCCAGTGAGTTCTGCTGTGCTCTGATTTCTGGTTTCCATCCTGCAATTACATGATGTCAAGTCAAGCTGATTGCCTGCTACCAAGGAGGAGAAACTGATTTGTAGATGCTGAAATTGGCATTTAGGGCATAGCTGCCTGCAGCTTGGCTGTGATCTCATAGTTAATGACTTTACCTCTGCCTGTGTTGCTACATCAAATAGAAAGAACCTGAGATCCACCCGTGTGCAATTGCACAGAGATGACCTTGTCAGCAAACCTCATTAAATATCATCAGGAGAGATTTGGAAAGTGGCTTGATTCTGGACACAAAGGTCCAATGTTAATGCTGAACAAGAGGCTCAGAAGTGAGCATGGGAAATGCAAATAACTGTTTAGTGAGCCCTGGTGGGTTGATTTGTGCTTTGGGCACTCAGTGTGTGAGTGACTGACAAACCCTGGGGAAGGGGAGGCAATTGGTTTGTCTTAAATATCCCTTCTTCTTCCCTTACTTGTTGAAGGACTGAGAGCATGCTCAGGGAGGGGGCTTGAGGGAGAAATAAGAAAAAGTGTGAAAGGGGACTAGTGTCAGATCTGAAAAGCTGAGCCAGGTAACTTGCAGGACCATGCCCAGGGAAGTGGAGTTTGACCTTCAAGACAAACAGGGTAGCATGTTTTTGGAGTTATTTGTACCCTCTTCCCTGGAGATGAGGGAAATACCTCTGCAGCTTACCACTGCCTGTTTTGAAGGTAAATGCTTTGTCCTGCATTTTCTATCAGAAAAATAACACAAGACCAAGCTAGATGTGACTTCAGTAGTGGCATTGTTCTAAAGCCAGGGAACCATCTCCTCTTTGTCATGACTCAAAGAACCACTCACCTTTTAGAGAATATCAGACATCCTTTTTTCTTTTTCTTTTCCCCAGGCTTTGTAGTCCTCTCTAACCTTTCCTTCACTCTTCACCTGTCTTTTCTACCCTGCTGCCCTTGCACGAGCAGCCTGGGTGCTGTGGCCTCCTGGCTCTGGGTGCTGTGGCCTCCTGGCCCTGCTCTCTGCCCCATGACAGAGGAAGGAGCAGCAGCAGACCTGAGCTGCTGTCCCATCAGGGCTGTTCCCACGCCCTGGAGTTAAAAGGCAGCAGGATGGAGAAGTGCTTGGGCTGGGAGCCAGGAAAACCCCAGTGATCCACCACATCTGAGATAAGGGAGATATTCGTGGTACTTCCTGCCCCCCGGGCTGGGCTCACCCCCTGTGTCCTCCCTCTTAAAGGCTTCTTGCAAATTCTCTGCTTGGTCTTTCCTCCTCTTGTTCTTTATTTGTTTAGCATCCTGGCTCAGGTTCACAATGATGTTGTTGTCTTCAGTATTTTTCTGCAAACAAAAGCCAAAGCAAACAACTGTTAACATAAAAGCTGAGTTTAGCCAATGTCAAATGTTTTCCTTTAAAAAGCCAAAAGCCACGCTGATCAACTTGCAGTGCTGCTGGGAGTGCTCTGGGTCTAGGTTTTCAGGCCATCTTGCTGCTAACAGGTAATGAAATTAATGTTCAGTCCTAAGGACACTTGTAGAAACCATCAGCTGAATGAAATGACTTTTGTATTTTTTATCTTGTCCTTCTGTTCCCACTGATCATCTTCCAAAGGCTGAAAGATGCAGACTCTTTGTTTTTAATGTTTCTTCTGAAACACACATATTTTTCATGTTCACTCTGAAACATTCAGCAGCTCCTTCAGCCCAGAAGCTCCATGGGAATGTTTTCATGTAGCCAGAGGCATGGGATCTGTCCCAGTCCTTGTGGTTTGGGACCCTGGGCCTGGCTGGTAGGAGCAGCTCTGTCCCTGCTGCCATATGTAAGGGGTGAGTGTCAAGGAGATGGAGTTAGGCTCTTCTCAGTGGTGACCAGTGATAGGACAAGGGGTAATGGGTGTAAATTGGAGCACAGGAGGTTCAAGTTGAATATCTGGAAAAATTTTTTTACTGTAAGGGTGACAGAGCCCTGGAACAGGCTGCCCAGGGGGGTCGTGGAGTCTCCTTCACTGGAGACATTCAAAACCTGCCTGGACACGTTCCTGCACGATGTACTCTAGGTGGCCCTGCTCTGGCAGGGGGGGTTGGACTAGATGATCTTTCGAGGTCCCTTCCAACCCCTAGGATTCTATGAATCTGTGATCCCCAGGACCCAGCTCATGGACAGGTCCTCTCCTGGAGCATCTCCCAGCTGTGTGTGTGGCTAGGGACTTTTTTTTTTTTTTTTTTTTTTTTTTCCTTTTTTTTTTTGATGGAAAGATTTCTATTAAATAAGAATTCCTTTTCCTTGGAACCATAGTTTTCAGATAATCTCTGAGCTCAAAATAGTTCTTGTGGCCTAACATGAAGTGAGGGATAACTCGTTACATCTGATCTTCTTTTGTTTAAAATTTTTATGGTCAAAACTGTCTGTGAGCAGAGGGTGGAATATTCCTACAGGTCCTACTTGGGTGCCTGGCACGAGTATGTGTAAATTGCCACATTTCACCAAGCAGTAACGTGTCATTCTCCCCTGTTTTTCCAGGAAGCTGAAGCACTGGCGAAGCAGCAAGCGTGAATTTCAACTGCCTTAAATGTTCTGTAAAGGGAATTTTCCACAGCTTTTTATACAACAGTACAATTGTCTCTGCTTCAAGAATTGTAGATGTGATTTCTAACAATCAATTGGTGCTTGCAGCATTCACCCGACGTCAGACAAATTTGAACACAGGATGAAAATGTGAACATAAAGGTAGAGAGCACAGAGTGTTTTACTCCAGAGTTGTCAGCATAGGAAACGGAAGCAATTAGACATGAATGGTTTTCACATAGTTTAAACTGTCTTGGCAATTTGTCCATTTTCTGTAAACTTAAGAAACTATTTTAATACTAATACCACAGACTGGGTTATACATACAGAACCAACTTATTTAAAACAAGCAACAGCATCTAAAACCTTGTCAGATACTGTAATGCCTGAGCTGCCTCAGAGCTGTGACTGAGTCACACAGTAATTTTTCAGTGTCTTTTCTGGTTCCAGATGAACCCGTAGGTGGGATCGTGTCGTAAAGTCATTGTAGTCACTTCTGAAAGTTACATTTGTTCTTTTTGTAGAATGGATATTTAAGATTTGTGTTGTAACACACTGACTGTACAGATGATAAAAGCAAAAAAAAAAAAAAAAAAAAAAAAAAGCCGTGTATTTCTCACTGAAGGGATCCGTGTGGGATCTTTTGACAAAGAGAAAGGGATTTGGGCAGTGGGCAGCCTCTCCCTTGGCAGGTTGGTGATGGCAGGAGCTGTGTGCAGGGTTCAGTGCACACACCAGTTCCCAGGTAATGTTGCAAAGAAGCCAAACTGGCCAGAAATGGCATTTCCTTACCTGTGTAAGGGTGAAAGCCTTTAATGTATTTCTCTACAAAAATACCAGTTCACACTGCTTAGAGCATTAGGCATCCTTTTGCATGTTTGAGTAGTTGCTAGATTCATACACTATTTTTTCAAAAGAGGAAATAAATGTTTGAATAGCAAGAACTGCTGTAATTACACAAGACTTTTTTTTTTTTAAGGTTTAAAACCTTTTAACTTTTTCCTTTGTTATTGCCATATCATCAAGCCAGCACAGGAACTGCAGATCCATGAAAGTGTCTCACATTTGTGAATTTACCACGTGCAACATGAACCTGTTTTTTCTCCCTGTGCTCATGAAATAGTCTGTATTTCTTGGCCATATTCTGCCAAAATACAAATAATTACAAGTGCCCTGGAGCACGAGAAGCAGGTTTTAAAAGTGTAGGGGTAAATTATGCACCACATAATGTACTTATTCCCCCAAAGCATCAAAAGACAGTAGGATAATTAGTCTTTGCAGTAGTTAGAGGATCATTCTAACAATAGCTCTGCACACTTTTGATTTTATTTGCTTTCTGGCCCTGTCTGTTTCCTAGATTTGAAGTCTGGAATTAGGAACAGGGTAAAACTTAAATTTTCAAAGATATTGTAAAGCATGGTAATTAAATACTGTCCTCACCAGTTTTTCTTTGAGGCTTTTGCCCTGGTCATTGCAGCTCAAGATTTTGTCATCGTTGTCTGCAAGAGAAACCACAGCCACCTGCTGAGCTTCTCCAGAGCTTGGGGGGAAACTTCCACAGAGTGAGTAGGATAGAGCATGGGGACAAATTGGTTAAAATGACTTTTAATTGATGTTTTAGCTGCTCTGATTTGGGAGCTGGGGAGTCAGTTTGAAGCTCATCCTTATAGAAGCATCAGAAAGGGTAGGGGTAGGTGGATGTTGCCTTCCCTCCAAGACTCACACATCTGTGCTTTTGCATTAACAAGTTTTTTTCAGGAATTACTGAACTCGGGTGAAATGTAACATCTTTTGGGGATGGAAGATATGTCAGGTTTGATTTCTGTTGTTCACTCTGATTCCCTCTTTCTGAAGTGATTTTTCTTTCTTAACATTGGTGTCATCTTTCCCTGTGTCTAAACCAAGGGTCAAGGTTTTGAGAAAAGTCTATAAAAAAGTCTACACTTCCGTGTATACTTTGTGGGATTTGACACACAAGCCACTGTACTCGTGCCAATTTGCTGTGTTTCCTGTGTAAGGAAAGGAGGGTGTGAGTTTTCTGAATTAGAGTCATTATTTTGGTGAAGCTGGAATTGAAAGTTGCTGCCAAATTCTGTCAGTTCAGCGACCTGAAACATTCTGAAACGAGGTCAATCCCTGGTTCAGACGGTCAAGAAAATTGCCACGTTTAAGAAAGCAAAATCACTCCCCTTGTCTGGTCCCCCACCCTTTCCATATGGTAGCTTTCAAACTGTATCAGCATTCCTGAGGGAGCTCTGTTGAGACAGACTGAATTATTTCTTTGTCTGGGGAACAAGACACCAACACAAACTGAAAAATACCCCAAATATCTCTTTGTTGTGGGACTGCGTGGAAAACTTGCATTCATTTTGATGCAGATATCTTGCATGAACTTAGGGGTGCTAGGAATGTGTTGCTTATATGCTATTTTTCTATTTCTGAAACCTGTGTTGGGTTAATGATGGGTGCAAGAACCACGTTTGTTCATTTCTTTATGGTTTTTTTTTCTCCTATGTAGAAGGTGAGCGTTGAGAGGATTTAACCTGTATATTAACCATTCCTGTATCATTCCAATAAAGTTGTTTTAGAAGCTTTCTCACACCACTGACTTGTTTGCATGATTTGTTCACAGTTTGAAGTGGAAAGAAGTGGATTTTCCAGGGGGAAAACACTGCTTTATTTTAAACCTACAGGATCTGGACAAGGAAGGGAGTATAATGCATGTCACCCCTCCTGGGCTGGAGCTCTCACCTCCACCAACTAATGAGTTTTAATTACTTAGGATCCACCTACACCAAATCGACTTTGGAGTGTGAGGAGAGCACTGAATGTACCTCCTAATTAACCTGCTTTCCCAGCCTTCCCCATGATGGTTCCAAAAGGGAAGCAGGCAGAGCAGCTCAGCCTCACCCTGCACCTGCAGAGCTCGCCTGACAATCTCAGTTGCTTTTTTTTTTAATGTGTAATTAATTAGCTTTATGCTTCTCACAGCAAGGGAACTGTGTAATTTAATATTCGTGTTGCCAGAGGGCGGTGTAGGATACATTTTTCAACTAAAAGTATTCATTGTTCCCATCTCCATTTGCCTGGGAGACCCAGCAGGGACATTTTTTTCAGCTTCACATGCTGGTTTTGCACCACCTAGAAGATCTGGGGAGCTGCAGAAGATGCTTTCCCAGCCCCTAAACTGCAGGAGGATTTCCCTCAACCCCAGACTTCAGTTCCCATCCTCTGAAGTAACTTCATTCTTAACTTAATTCTTCCAAGTGGGGTTTGTGAGAAGGCTGCTTGCTCACCAAGCATCAACCACGGTGAGCAACCAAGGTTGGAGCATCAACCTTTTTCTGTTTGTTTGTTTTTTGGTTGGTTTTTTTTTTTGAGCTTTCAGTCCCATTGCTGCCTTTTAATGGTGTTTCCCGCTGTCTTGCAAACTTGCCCTTCTTTAGTGTCTTAAAAATGGTCCCTGATGTGATATAAAAAGGTTTCGGATGCTGTTCCTCATTAGAATGAATCCCATTCACTTTCCCTTACTTTCACCGGGCTCTGACTGACGGACACACCGCACACCCGCTCCCGCAGTCCCTTAACGCCCACCCTCCGGTTCCAGCAGCTTCTCCCTTCCCCATCCGCCGTGCGGGAGGGCGGGAGGCAGCCGAGGAGCCGCCACCGGCCCCGGGGCTCAGCCCGATCCCCGGCCCCGCCACACTCATGGCGCCCGCGGCTCCTCAGCGACCGCCGCCTCGCGCCGTTGCCGCGGCAACCAGCAGCCACTCAGCGACAGGCCCGAGCCCGCCCCGTCCTTTCCATTGGCTGATCTTCTTGTCAGTCAACCCGAAGGCCCGCCCCCTCCGGTATTTAATCCTCGGCGGGGCCGGGCGCGGCGCAGTAATGGAGCGGAGCGGTTCGGGGGGAGCGGTTCCGTTTTCATCGGCATCTGTCACGGCCCCACCGCCAGGAACCTCACTCGGAGCACCCTCCCGCCCCCCTTCCCCAGCTTCCTCTCCACAACCTCTTCCTCGGAACGGCGCGGCCGAGCCCTGGCAGCCTCTGCCCCTCTCGGTATTGAGTTGCAGCCCCGGGCTCCTGAGCTCGCTACGATGGTACCGCCCGGCAGCTCTGGTTCGGGGGTCCGCTTGGGTGTCTTCCCTAATCCCCCCCTCCCCTTGAGCCCTCCCCTTATCCCTCCCTTCCCCTTACCCCGTTGCCTCTGCCCGCCCCTCCCCTCCGCCGCTGTGTAGCGGAATTCGGCTGCTTCCAAAACAACCTAAAAACCCCACCAAAACCATAAAAAACAAAGCCCCAAACTGTGTGAGCTCCTCGGGTAGGTGGGTGCCTTCCAGTTGTACCCAAAAACCCTCCTCGAGACGGTTAGAGGGGGGTCCTGGGGAGCCGGGGGGTGGCAGTGGGGTTTGGGGCTGAATGGTACCAAATGGGTCCAAGGAGGAACCACTGGCCCAGGAGGCGATGAGGAACTGCGAGAGGTGGTGAAAAGTGCTTTAAGCTGATGGTTTAAATGGGAAACAGGAGCCTTGCAATGGTTGTGCTTAAAAAACAACAACAAACAAACCATCCCCACAGCAGTTAATGCAGGCAGTCCCCATCCCACTCCATCTGAGCGTAAAGCCTCCGGTTTGGGCTGAAATCAGGGATTTTGGTGGCATGCTGCATGGTGATTATGTACAGGAGTCCACAAGGATGTATTATTATTTTTTTTTTTTTTCCTTATATAAATAGTTAAATTTTTTTTTCTTTGTGGTAAGCAGTCCTGCTGCTGTTCCTTCTGACTGCACTCTGTGTTCAGCTTCTGAAATAACTTTGGGTTTGTCTTGTTCTGGTTTAATTTTTGTAAATATATAATATTTTTATTTTTTTTTTTGCTAAGAGTTTATTGATCCAAAGTTTCTAATTTCCTTGGATATCAATGCATTTGCCTCCTGAGCATGACTGAAATAAAAGGCGATTTGTTTCTAGTAACTCAAAACTAATCATCGAACTTAATTTCTCCCTCTCTCTGTTGCTCTTGTGTTTTGGTGAAGCAGCCACACATAAACCACGGCTGCAGCTGGGACTGATTAGGAGCTCGGTGAAGGTTTAAACTGCACGGAATTTGAACCCCTCTGCATCCTCTGAGCTTTGGTCCCTTCCCAGAGCCAGGGGCAGGAGTGCTCTGGTGAAGTCCCACCCACATCCATCACGTCAGATGATGAAAAACGAAACAGCCTTTAAGTATGGAATTAGTTTTTGTATCAGTTCGGTGGGATTTCATTCTGCCTTCGTGAAAGCTGAAATCTTTTGTGGAATAGAGGAGGGAAGAGGAATAAAAAGTCTGTACTGAGCGTGCATGGTCATAGTTATTTCAAGCCTTGCATTAATCAATTTCTAAGGGGTATCATTATTTTACTGCCAAAACTCGTTGAATGATGGGTTGCAATCAATATGTTGCTGTAATGTTATCTGTACACTCTAGTTTTATTTTACATTTGTCTCTCACTCCTATCATTACACTAAGCCACTAAGCAGTGTCTGTTTGAGAGCTTTTGTCTAGTACTTGGAGGAGATTCAGCTTCTGAGGTTGTTTTTTAATTAAAAAAGAAACAACATGGTAATTTAGAAAAGAAATAATCAGAAATCTCTTCCACTGGCTCTGTGGATGAGCTGAGATTCAGCCTCGGGGGGAAGGATGCCTCTGACATGAGCCAGGGTCATTCCTGAGCCCAGAGAAAGTGTCCGGGATGGGTGACACCGAGCCTGGCCACAGCTGCTTTCACTGAGCCAGCTTCTCACGTTTGGGCTTTAGAAGCAAACGCTGTTTCCTCAGGACCTTGATGAAATGAAGGTGCCAGAGGAAGGTCAGGAGACTTTAAATGCAGCTCTTTGCTTCAAAAGGTGAGGGGGATAAATTGCATCTGTAAGGCGGGTGGACAAGAGCCCAAAACTGGAGTTCTGCAGCTGGAAGTCTTTGGTGGGATTCAGTTTCTCTTCTGAGCAGCCTGGTGAAGTTGAGGCACACTTGAGAAGCTTTTGTTGTTTGTAGATGAGGTATTACTGCCCTTAGGGAGCCATCAGCCTTGCCCCAAGTCAGAAACGTCTCCATTCACTTTTTTTACATCCTCTTTTACATCAGCTGTCACGTTGTATCCAAAACCCACGCAATTTTCCAGGAGGGTCACTTCTGTTTTTAAAGGGAAACAAACAAACAAAAAGAGGAACTAAATCATGTGCACATCAGGTTTTTTCCACACTGCCAGCAGTGAAGGAGGAGTATGTAAGGACACATCTCTTGCAGCTGCTGTGCTGGGAGAGTTCTGGGCTACTAGGACTGGTAAGTCTGGGCTTTTTTTGCCTTTTTTTTTCTCCCTCTGTGTCCTGTTTTTCAGAAGAAGATCCAGCAAAATCTTAGGCTGCCAAGTGCTCCCTTTCAGAAGTGACACTTGGTTTCTCAAGTCCATTAAGTGCTTAAGAAAATGCTGCCCTGCTTTGCAGGTATCCCAGTTCCAGTGTTAGCCTCAGCTTCAGGGAGAGAAAGGTGCAATTCAAGCTGAAAAAGGATCCCTCAGAATTAAAAAAAAAAAAACCCAACCCAAGCTGTCGTGCTATGAAGGTGTGTAAATTTAGGAGGAAAGTAGGAAATTTCCATCTCTCAAGCAACTGAGTTTGAGGATAGCTTTCAGGAAGGAGTCCTGAGATTAAAAAAGTGACCCAGTGTATTGTGTTTCATTGCAGAAGGAGGCAGCCAGAGCGTGTGGTTTGGTTGCTGAGAGATGGAATGAAATGAGTCGAGTGAGGAGGATCTTTCCTGTGATATATCAAATATCATATTAAATTTGCAGAGGTTTAGTTTGTGGGGTGAGCTATCTAGTGACTTGTGTGGTATTATTACTGATGGAGAGTGGCAGCACTGTGAGAAATATTGAGCTTTAATTGCCTGTGATAAAAGCAGAGGTTTTGGGGTGTTTCCAGCTGCATACCAGTGTGTTCTGTTCTTTGGGAGATTTACTATGCATCCCTCAGGAAATCTGCCCCATGCCTTGCCTCCCAACTGTTCCAAACCATGTGTGGAGGTACCTGAAGTATGCAGAGATTAAATAAGTTTTTTGAAGCACAGAGGAGTTTTCTTTCTCATTCCTCCATAAGAGGGTGTAGATGCTATTTTCCTCAGTGAGTTTAGGTCAGACATGTCTGTAAATGGAAAGATTTCCATTGATTTTTAGCAGTAGGTGACTTGGAAAGGAAAGCTAAGGAATCACTGAACTCAGGGGATCATTTTGAGGCATATTGGCTAACCTGTAAGTATTCATGTGCATTCAGTAAAACTGTGGAGCCTCTGGACACCCAATCATACTGCTCACTGCTTCACCACTGGGGAAGACAAATTCACTATTTATGTCTCTTAAAATAATCATTCAGAGGGATTCCAAAAACATTTGTATATGTGAACTGCATTTTGGGTCTGGTCCTGAAGAGCTATCAGCATCTTCTGAAGCTCCTTGACACCTCATAGGAGGGCTCAGGTTACTTCAGGTTCTACCTCTAAGTCTGAATTTGATTTTTATTTCCTTCCTATGTCACCTCTTTACTTATTGTTGCCTTTCAACAGAAAAAAAGTTGATTTGCAGCTGGTGGTAATGATATAGACAATTTACAATAATTTTGCTGCTTTTTACAGTGTGTATGAGCTACCTCAACTAACCACAGGGCAGGAGAGAGCCAGGAACAGAAGTGATATTGCAGCTGAAGAACCCAGAACTGGTTGAATTCTTGACAGTCTATAGAGGTTAAAATTATAGGTAAGCATCTAGGTTACTGTTTACTGAAAAAAAAATTATAGAGAAAAAGAAAAATCTAGAAAAAAAAAGCCTTATGAAAAGTGCAGTATTTATTTTGAATTATTATTCCTCATTGTCCAAATATGTTTGAGCAACTCTGCCTTTCACTGACAGGACTAGATGGAGCCCTGGTGATCAGCCTCTTACACACATTTTATCATCATGTTGGCAGAAGGCATCTTAGCTCAACTCATATATCAAGAAAGCTGTCGTCAAGATAAGCCTCCCAAGTCTCAGCCATCCAAAAGGGATCAAGAGGGAATCTGGAGAGAGAAACTTGTCGACAACCCCAAAATTAAAGGGTTTGCTGATGGACCTGAGAAGCAGGATGAGTTCTCTGCCGGAAGTAGCAAAATGGAGCCTGGGCACGGCGCTCAGTGGAGAGGCACAGAGGAGGCACCTGCAGAAGATCAGAAAGTGCCAGTTAAAGGAACCATTTCAACACCTTTGCACATCCCCAAACGAGAGCAAAGTCTTCAGCAGATGGATTTGTACAGATCCTGCTCGTGCATCAGCATTTATCAGAACTATCCTGACCTGCACATCAGGGGAGACCGGGTGGGGGATTCAGGTTGTGTTTTGGACCACGTCTGTGATGAGCTTGCTGAAGGTCCTGTTTTGCTGTCTGCAGATATCCCTCCAGGTGAATCCCCCCTGTGTGAGCATCCCCAAAAGCCACCTGTAAAGTCCCTGTCTGGAGAGGAAGCTGGAGAAAAGAGCATCATGCTCTGGGAGGAGCCTCTCTCAAACTCCATGCTCAACAAGTACATGGAAACTAAAGTGGCAGAGCTTTATAAGCAGCTTTTTGAAGAAAACTTGGCCAGGTGTGGTTCTGTCACAAACCTCCTTGGGTGCAGTTGGATAAGGAATAACCTGAACCAGATCAGCTTTCAGCTCTCCCAGGAGCAGA
Source organism: Calypte anna (assembly GCF_003957555.1). Taxonomy (NCBI): domain Eukaryota; kingdom Metazoa; phylum Chordata; class Aves; order Apodiformes; family Trochilidae; genus Calypte; species Calypte anna. Next base: position 11,271,408 of record NC_044247.1, on the reverse strand, counting down.
ACATAGAAGCATCAAAAGCCAGAGAAGTGCTCTTGCACTCTTTAGCTTTGTTCAGTTTGTGTAAAACTGGTAATAATAATAGAAACAGCTCTGAGTTCAGTACTCCAGACTTACAGATCTCCAACCCAGCCTGTGTGAGGAGGAGCTGCAGGATGCAGCTGCCATCCTGACTGATCTGCTGAGCTGGGGAGGTGAATCACATCTGGGTACAAATTATTTCCTCCAAGGATTAAGCAGGGAAGTGGAAATATTTACACACTACAGACTTTTTCAAATAAATATTTTAAGGCTTAAACCATGCTTTGTTAGCAGAGGAAGTCAAGTCAGTGTTTCCTTTTTTTCTAATATGGAATTTGAAGGAATTTCTCTCAAAACTGCTAGTGAGCTCTGGTTTTATAATGCACCTGTCCTCCTCCTAAGACTTAAGCTTTAGGAATAATTGCACTCAAATCCCATCAGATTTCCTCCTGCAAGAAAAATCAGTCCAGGTGTATGCTGGTAAAACTTTCCTCTAAGACACTGATCAACCCTCCAGCCCCTCAGGAAAAAAACCAAATTGTCTTTGATGGACTTTGGATTGGGCTGCATGCTTGAAGCCAAACTTTTGGACATCCAAGGTCAGATTTTGCTCCAGCAAAGCTTGAACACATTGGCTAAGGAATCAGCAGATGGAGATGTTCAGGACTCTGGATTCTTTTGTATATCCCTCATCTCTGATCCCTGCATGCAGACTCTGCTATTGCAGATGTGCTCCTTACTGCACCATGAAAAGACAGGTGAAGGAGCTGATCAAGACTGTCCAAGCATTTAATTTTCTGTGAAAAGATGGTTTCCTTTTAAATAAATCTTTACCTCTTTGATGAAATCCATTCAGCTTTCTGCCAAGATGCTGCTGTTTTATGTTCCATTTGTGTTTTTAGTGAATGAACTTTGCCTTTATTTCCTTGGAAGTGAGGCACCTGCAGCCCCAGCAAGTTGAGGTGGTTACACCATTCCTGAACAGGTAGTGCAAGCTTTCCTATTTTTATTTTCCTATTTTTTATTTTTATTCCTATTTCCTATTTTTTTTTAAATTGAAATGCAGATTTTGAGACGAAAAGCTTGTAACTTATAAACCCTTTTTCATTCCTTTTCTGTTCCAACTTCTGCAAGTAAAACTGTTGTAAGTATTGCAACAGGAAACAAATTCCTGTGTTACCACCGTGAACTGATAAATGAATCAGACTGTTGCCTGGGCTGCAGAATTTTCCTCCTAGGAAGGACACCTCTTTCCTGCTGCCATTCCATGTATAGGATGAGTTAAACAGCAGGGCTTCTGGGTGTAACTTGCTATGAAACAACTCAAGTTGAACCAAATTCTGCTTTTTGAGACACAGCTCTTAAGCTCTGGTGTGTAATGTGTGTTTTACAAACCTTTGTCAAGGCTCTAAGAGAATATGAAGCATCTTGTGATCTCTGGGTAATAACACATCAAATGCAAAGGTATTTATTTGTCTTTGTAAATCAGGCCCTTGAGGTCTGATCAGTCCTTTGAAGAGATCAAAGTTGTTTGGGTTCTGTGGTTGTTTTTTTCTTTTTATTAAAATCCAGCATCTTTAGTTGTTGGGCTTTTAAAAAAATCATCTCTGAGCTGGCATTTGTAATGAAAATCTCAGTAGGCTTGCAAGAATACTTCTAAATATTGAGAAGATCTTAGTTCATAAGGAATTAATCTTGAAGTTCCTAATTCATTTAGCTTATTAACGAGTTGAATTGACTGTAATCTAAATGCTGGGGTTTAGAGTTAGAAATGTGTCTGCTTTGGCCTTTGCCAAGAGGGAAATCTGTAGAAAAAAAAGTGTGTTGGACCTAAATAAACTGTACCTCTGTAGAGACTGCACCTTCCTGGCCGGGGCTTATTTTGGAGGAGGAGGAAGAGGAGGATGCTGCAGTTTGGTGACTGGTGGGAGCATTGAGCATCTGCTCCTGAGGGAAAAGTGATCTGGGTGGTCAAAAAAACTTTCTCCTCCTAAAAATGATTGTGAAAATATAGAGACATCTACCCAAGTAACTAAGACCTAAAGTTAGGATCTCATGCCCCAGCCCGTTAACTGGGGTGGGGTATAGAAGGTGACTGAATCTACTGGGCTGTGTAATGGGGATCTTTACATGCCAGGTCAAGGTTTCCCAGTTTTCTGATATTTAATGAATAGTCAAATGATGATATCTAGTGGCTGTTTCCTTTAGTACATTTTGCTTAGGGTTTTCAGAGGTTTACAACCATTTTGCAAATAAATCTCAAGGTCTGCCTGTCTTTAAAGGGAGGATTGTTTCCCTCAAGAAGGATTCCTCAGGTGAGAGAAGGAACAGTTTCTACCAATTGATGTTCTTACTTTCTGCAGGTTAAAGTCAATAAAGATGGTAAACCAGTTTCCTTGCCACTGGTTTAGACATGAAATTGGAATGATGATCTTTTCCTCCTCTTCTACATGCAGGTTTCCAAAATGTAGCTGTTTGGTTTCAATTAAGCTAATTTTTTGCCCCAATAGAATCTCACCACTTAATTCCTTCCTGCATCTCCTTGGAGTTAATTTATTTGTGATAACCCCATCAATCTTTTGGGAATATAAATCAGTGCCTGGCTGCTAACAAACTCTGCCACCACCACATTCTGGTAACCTGGGGGGTTTTATGTGGAAATAAAAGGGTTTAGTATTGACCTCTGAATCCTGAGTGGTCAAAGCCTTTCCTCCTTCCATCCTGTCCTGGGCAAGGATTGCAGATCCATTCCCCCTTCACCTTCAGTGGAGCAAACGGGGGAATTTGTGCCTCAATCAGCAGCAGCACTGCCCTGAGCTCAGCTCATGTCACTTGCACAAAACCCGCTGGAGGTTTTTTTTGTGGACTTCATTTGGGGCTGTCTTTCAGAGAGCAGCAAACCACAGCACTACTGTTATCATCTTGTTAAATTGCCATTTCTTGGGAACAGCCTGGCATCTTGCCACTGCTCCTGGAATTTTGTTTGCTGATGTTTTGCTCAAGTGCTGCAAGACAGGGGAGCAAAGGGCTGAGGAGCTTCACTCGATGGATGATGGTAACTGCAGGAGAGCTCTGGCTTTCAAACCCCCTGCAGAAGCCCTAAGACTCCCAGGGGATTTCCATCTCTCACCCACACTGCTTCTCTTGGAGGGTAAGTGGAAACAGCACCTTCCCTAAACGTGGCTGCAGCTCTGTAAAACTAAACCATGCAGCTCTGAGCCCTGGGGAACTGCTCAGCCCCCCAGCACTGCTGCCCAGCCTGGCCTCAGGTGTAGATTTTGGTGGCAGCCCTGCAGCTGACCCAAGCCCAAAGAGTGCTGCCAGCTCTCATTTCCCTCTGCTCTTTCCGTGCCACTGGAAAGCCCCAGCTTTGTAGGGGTTTTGTTCTTTGAAGCTGAAGTTCTCCCATGAAGACCCATGGGCTGGCTCTGATCCTTGCCTCCTGCTTTTCCATTTGGCTTCTCTGCAGACTCCCAGGTCCTGCTGGAGGAAGCTTCATGGAGGAATCCCAGATCCTAAGGCATGGGGTCTGCTTGGAGTCCTCTGGGACAGAACTGCACCCACAGAACGTTGTGTAACTTCTATTTAGGAGCCCTTAATGCTCCTCCAAGTATTTCCCTATTTGTGCAATAATATAATTTCTTAGTGTGCCATGGTGATGGGTGTTTTTGTCCTTATTCCCCATCTGCAGAGGCTGCACACTTCTGCTTTTTACTGCCAACTCTATAAGGACACAGTGGTCATTATTCACTTGTTCTGTCCCTTGCTTAACCCTCTAAAGTTGATGATTTGATAATTCAGTAATTACTAGTCTGAGATGTAACCAGGTTAACAGCAAAGAGTGAGAGAAAACCCAGATTCAAGCGTGCTTCTTCTCTTTTTGTGTACATAAACTGTATTACTCCTTTATTCCAAAGGAATAGCATTTTGAAACTTAGTGAAACAGGGAATAAAACTGCAAATTAACTAAAAAAAAATTGACCTAAAGTTTTGAATTAAGAGATTCCATTTGTTCTTATTCCTCTTTCCTGCCAGTTGAACGACAAAAAACCTTTCCTGGAACAGAAAATGAAAACTTGAATATTCAGTGTGCAAAACTTAGGCAAGTCAAATGGCAGAATGTTATGCAGAGGGATTTGCAGGGTGGTGTTTGAATGCTTGGGAAGGAAGCTGGCAGAGTTCTGACTCCTTGTGCTGCCCTCAAGCCCGGCTGTGGCACAAAATGTCCAGGTCACTGATCAGGGGCAGTGCCATTGCTTCCCAATGGCTTTTGGGTGGATTTACTGAATATTTTTATTTAACAAACGCAACCTAGGATGGAGCCACTTCTTGTGTTGGTTCCACAGAAAGAAACCAAAGGCTTCAAGCAGCAGCTGAGGGACTCCAGAGGAGGTAAACTTCTCCTACCAGTGCATCCCCAACCCCCCTGGGCTACCTTGGGGTGTGGGGATGTTCAGGGCATCAGGAAGCCAAGAAACAGGGACTGATTTCCAGCCTGAGTTAAGTCCCTCAATGAAAGTACCCACATCATCAGTAAGCACACAACCTTTAGAAGGTGGAATGTGCTGTCTCCTCTGTCTGAGGTGCAGAAATATTGTGCTTCTGTCTGCTGGCTCTGCTACAACTTTCTCATGAAATCTTCACAGCCCTGAGTTGGGTTCAGGGGTCACTGCACTTTGCCTCCTGCTGATTCCCAGAGTGCATTTTCCTCTCTGGCTCTTACTTTATTTTGGGTTTACAGAGCTATGGTGACCCTGTGACCACTCTGATATTCAGTGTTTGGTTTGTCCAGGCTTGTGTGTTTCCCCAGTGGGTGGTTGGCAGTTTGAGCAGGGGACAGGAAGAGTTGAGTAAATGCAGAAAGTGGTGAATTAGAGGAATTCCTTCATTCCTCCCCAGGCTGATGTGCCAAGAGCAGCACTGGAGAGGAACCAGCTGAGATCCCTCACCCTTCCCAAGAAGGATCCTTGGAAGTCCTATTGGTTTGGGCTCCCAGCTGGGAAGAAACTTCCATGTCATGGTTGACTCCTCTGGCTGGACTCAGCCTCTGGGTGTCTTGATCTGGCACATTGTGAAGAAGTGTGACCTGGAGACTTTTTGCACAGATTTAAGGACCTTAATAATCTAAAAACAATTAGTATTAAAAATATTATTTAATGGAAGAAACCTCATAGCCCCACTCGAATGTAGCCTGGTTTGCAATTGCCTGTGTTCTGGATGTGTTTCAGGGGATTAAAAACTTGAAGTTTGACTAAGAAAGTAGTTTTTAGGTGATCAAAAAAGGAGGAGTGAGTTGTTTTATTAATGCCAAGGTACAGGCTTCTTAGGTTAGAACAATGAAGAAAAATATTAAAGGCAATTTAGTTTACAAGTCATCTGGGCAACTGCTCAAAGTGCTCAGGGTGTTATTAGCAAAAGCAGAAAATCCAAACAGAAATTGGTGCCAAATGATGGAAATGACACCCAGCCTGGGACTGCCCTGTAGGAATAGTTTAAGACCCTGTTAAGACTCTGTTGGGCTTTTGTTAAATGTAAAATTATCAGTCTGCAAATCTGCCTGGCCAGGGCTGTGCCCAGGTTGCTATTTGCAGTTTGGACATCAGGGAATCTGCAGGGGAGTAGGGAAAGAGAGGATGTGGAAAGCAAGGAGAATATGGATCATTTGGATTTTTCTAATACTGATCTGGGAGGGACTGTTTGTCCAGGTCTCCATTTAGGCAAGATAAAGCCATCAGTGATCAGTCTGTGCTTTTGAAGTTGAGGAAATGTTAAGCAATGAGCCACAAAATTTGCATCCTGTGTCGTGTACATCTTCTGTGGCTTCCTGGTGAGGAGAGAGAGCGTGGCCAAGGAGAATGTCTTCTTCTTTTGGTTTATTCTTTACTCATTTCTTATTAATACTGAATTCTCTCCATGCAATTTTGTTCAAACTGTCCTTCAAACCAGATTTTTGGATGAAGTTCCCTGATATTAAATTAAAAATGCAGCCTTGCCTGGGCTCTGTGGGCTGCCTGGGAGTTAAGCAGCCCAGAAAATCACCCAGCAACACAAAGTTTATTTCTCAATATATTCATGACTTTGGATACATGGAGAAAAAACCCCCATGCTGTGGCTTTCAATTTTAAGGGGTTTTCCATTCCTGCTGTCCAGAAGAAATGTGAGGGGAATCCTTCCCAGCAAGAGAAGTGTGAAAAGGGACTTGGTCTTAATTTCAGTTCCAATTAAACCTTGCCAAACTGCTCCTTTTCTTCAACTGTTTTCTGTGTTTGCTTGCAGACTCCCTGGAGCTGGGAAGAGATGCAGGGAAAAGATGAGTATTTTCTGTGCAGTCCTCCCTGGGGTATTAAGTTGGAATAGTGAAGTGCAAGCAAGGAGGAGGAAAAGCTGGGAAATAAGGTGGTAATGTGTGAAAATAGGAGCAGAATCCATTCTGCTGGGAAGGAGCTCACAGGAGGCTCTGGATCTGAATTTGTGCTTGGTGTGAGGGACGGGGAGGGAACCAAACTCCCATCCAGGCTCAGCTTTTCTTAATTTACCTGTGGAGAAGGATGATTTTAATGAAATCTGTTGGCTTCCTTGTGCAAAAAAGTGAAAAAGTGGAGTTAGGGTATACTTAAAGGTGATTACACATCAGGAGAAAAAGGCTTCACAGCTTTCCTTTTGCTCTCAAAGCAAGGAAAAATAATTTGTTGCCATTGATTTAGGAGTTAAAACAGTGAATTTGACCAAACTGCATCCTGGTCACTGCTACCAATGCTCTGTTCTTCTCTTGTCAGCCCAGCAGCAGTACCTGTCAATACCATTATGGGGATCAGACTCTAGTCCAGGAATCCAAATATGCAGGAAAGCACAATAAATGAGAAAAAAAAAAGACAGCATATCAATAAACATATGGTCAAATGATACTCATGTTATAAAGGGGCTCAATACCATCAATAGACATTACAAGAGGAACAACTCATGTTCTGTTCCCATTGAACTTCAGAAAACATTTTGGCTTTTGCTTTATTTATAACTCATATGAAATGAACAGTGATCCATAAAGTAATTTATGGGAAGGAGCAGGCTTATTTATCTAGAAAGCAGGAGTTTCCAGATCTTAAAAGAAAACCTGAAGGTTCTCATTGGTATGAAACACAATATCCAAAATGTTTGCTGACATTTCTTCTCCTTGCCCAGGGTGCAGGGAGGTGGTGGCTGGGCTGAGAAGTTCTGAGGAGCTTTTGAGGAGCTGCTCCAACCTTTGCAGGGTGAAAAACTCCTTGCAGAGAGAGGCTGAGCTGAGCCATCTGCAGGGATCTTCTGGCAGGGCTGTGACAATCATCACAGAAAGGAGCAGAAAAGAAAGCAAGTGGAAAAAAAACCAAAACAGCTGCAGTGTCTTTTGCTCCCAGAGAGACTTAGTGAGCAGTTAAGGTCAAGAAGTGTGTTGCCTCTCTTTCCACTTCACCCCAATGGCCTGATTTTAGAAATTAACTTTCTATGAAAAATGGAGCCTATATTCATGTGGTCTTCTCTGTTGACATCCCTCAAATACTGTCCCAAATCTGATGGCTTTTTTTTGCTTTGGTTTGGGTTTTTTGGTGGGTTTTTTTTTTTTTTGTCTGTTTGTTTTGTTTTTTTGTTTGGTTTTTTTTTTTCCATTATCAAATAGATATTGATTCCAGGCATGAAAACATTTTCCAGACACTGCTATTGAGCACCACCCTGCAGATCTTTTTTCCACCCAAGACACACATAGTTCACTTTTGGCTTTAAGTACATGTAAGCAAACATCCACTTTCTTGCAAATATCAAACCAGATTATTGGAAGTGGGGGAAAAGGGAAGTTGGCAAAGCTCCTGTGCCTTGCCACCACACTGGAACAAGTGTTCAGAGCCCACGTTAACCAAATATTTCAACAGAAAGAGGAAATTTGATGGCTGGACATGCAAACCCAAGCTCAGAACTGCTTCCACTGCTCTTAGCTCTTAATTCCTTAATTACTTCTTACTTGTGGTTACTTGTGGTATTCTCCCTTCTCCAGAGTACCAAGGGATGCTGTCTTCTCAACACTTAAAAGCCCACCCTAAATTCAACGTGACCATAGTGAAACAGAAACAAGTCACTTCTAGACTATCACTGCATCCCTTCTGTTTCCCCAAATTTATCCTCCTCCTGCTTTATGAATCGGATGAGAAGGAGGGAGCTCACGTGGTACTGAGAGACCCAGGATCAGTGTCTGGGTGATGTTGGGTTCTGTCTCTGCAGCAGCAAAGTGGGTCACCAGCTTGTTACCAGCAGCTCAATTTGGGTGTCATTTAGACAGCTGAAGAGAAACAAAGAGGCCATCGATCAGGCTAGCAACAGCCTGGGGCCTCCATATTTTAATTACATGGGTTCTTTAGACCAAATTTCATCCCTGTTGAAAAAACATCAACTTAAATGAAACGCCACAATGGAGGAATTTGGGACAGTACGGGTTTTTTTCTTTTTCTGTATTATTAATGCATCCAACACAGCTGCAGTAACTTTTTATTTTCCTGCCTTTCCAGCTTTTCTAAGCCAGCTCACTCAATTTTTGATGTTGTTTTCAAGTGGTGAAGAGAGATGAAGATAACTTTTCCATGTTATGGGGGGAACCTTTTAAGCAGCTGTTGGAACTCCTTCCAGTACAGGTGACGTCTCTCTGGGGTGATGATGCAACTGGGTATGTACCCTGAGAAAGCTGAGTGCTTTGCTTGGTTTGCCAGATAGGAACTGTGATTATCAGCAGTGCTGCTGATAATTAAACTTTCTTGTGATTCCCTGGACAAATCCAGTGGCACCCACTGGAAGATGGGCCCATTTCTGGATGGTGCTGGGTGATTTCTGGATGTGGGACGTATCCCATTCAAGCCTGGCTGCTCTAGCAACACTGAGGATTTTATTTTCCCCTCCAAGAGGGGTTTCTGAGAGACTGAAAGCCAAAATAAACCCTCAGGAGTGAGGACTGAAGTGCAGCTTGTGTCCTTCTCAGGCACACGGTGCCGTTGGTCTCAGCCAGAGACACAGGAGCCACATCCACAAGGAAGCACCCACAGGAGGAACCTCTGCCTGTTTGGACACGCTGTGCCAAAGGGTGCAGTTCCCCAGGATGTTATCCCAGCTGGAAACAAATGGATCAGGGAGGAGAGGCAGTGTGAGGCGGAGCAGTCACAGCAGCTCAGGCAACCAGGACGAGCTGAGCTCCTGTGCCACCTCCAAGCCCTCACCCACAGGGAGAGTGGGAGCAGACAGCACCCAGGAGGGGCTATGGAGGGGCAGGGATCAGGGTGCCGAGCTGCAGCTCCTCTTCTGGCCGTATCCTTGCTCTCCTCTGTCCTCCAAGGCACGGGGGTGAGGGCTCTGCAGGGCTTCCCAGCGATGCTGCTGCCAGAGGATGGGATCGGGGAGAACTTCAGCTGGGCAGCTGGGGATGCCCAGGGCAATGGCTCTGCAGAGCATCTCTTCTTCTCTCCAGATTACCAGCATGTCCAAGTCCCCTTTGAAATCACCCTCTGGATCATGCTTGCATCCTTGGCCAAAATAGGTAAGGCCCCTGGAGAAGGTGAGGAAGGATGGGGGGCTTCGTGGGGATGGTGTGGGCAGGGGGGGGGGACACTTTGCTTCTCCAGTCTTGGACCCGAAAGTGCCAAGTCCTAAAGGTGTAGATAATGTGTGCCAGACATGCTGCAAGCATGGAAAATAAACACACAGTTGCATTTTAGGTTGGGAAGTGATGGTTTTCCTCCTACAAGTTCATGCCTCTGCAAGGCATAAGTAAGGGTAAATTAATTTTGTTTTCTTTCACTCTTCCCCCCTCCCCCTCCAGGGATTGGGATCACTTCTGTTCAATTCATCCTATTTTTAAAAGTTTATTTCCACAGAAGGGAGAAGTCTCTTTGATTTGTTTAGGGTAGAATTTTTCTCAGATGGGAATGGTCTTTTTATTTCACTGTTCTTCATTTGATATGATGAGATCCCAATTCTATTACTAAGTGTGAGGACATAAAAATGAACACAATTAAAAAAAAAAAAAATTATTCCTATTCTAGTTCACTTTGTTTCAATTACTCTCTTATAACTCCCCCTGAGTACCTGTGGTGGTTGTCAGGATCTCTCTCTAACATTGGATGGCACACAAAGCTGACTTGATTGGACTTTTTTCAGTATTTCCTTTATCATTAAGTCTTATTGCTTAAATAATATTAAAAGTGGCACTATTTATAGGATGATTTTTGTGATTTTTTTTTAATATATAGAATCTCTGTTGTAGCCCGCTGACTGGATTACAGCATAAATAATTCCAAATCCTTTTTTACTTACGCAGATTTTTTACTTTTGCTATTTGTATATAACCTAAAAATGTATCTTTAACCTTATGCTGTGATGAAACACAGCCTGACACAGCAGTAATTTCAGAGAACTTGGTATTTTCAGTCGTCTTTCAGATTTTCTTGACTATTTTGGATTGAGTGACTTCCCTTTGGTTGTGTTTATTACAACTCATAGGTGGGGGCACGGGGAGCTTCCCCAAAGAGGAGCTGGTTGGGGTTCTTCAGCCACTTTGGGCTGGTAGCTGATAAACAAGAATAAAATAAGATTAAAATAAGAAGTTTTTTCTCTCTCCATTGACTTCCAGGCTTTCATCTGTATAACAAACTGCCTTCTGTCGTCCCCGAAAGCTGTCTATTGATATTTGTAGGACTCATCATGGGGGGAATAATCTATGGCTTCAACGACAAGTCACCACCTGTCATGGACAGTGACATCTTCTTCCTCTACCTGCTGCCACCCATTGTCCTCGATGCTGGCTACTTCATGCCCAGCCGCCCCTTTTTTGAGAACATGGGCACCATCCTGCTCTACGCCGTGGTGGGGACCGTATGGAACGTCTTTGGGATCGGCGTTTCCCTTTATGGGATCTGCCAGGTGAAAGCCTTTCTCCTGCAGGACATCTCCTTGCTCCACAACCTCCTGTTCAGCAGCCTGATCGCCGCCGTGGATCCCGTGGCAGTCTTGTCTGTCTTTGAGGAGATCCACGTCAATGAGAAGCTCCACATCTTGGTTTTTGGGGAGTCCCTCCTGAATGACGCCGTGACGGTGGTAAGGACCCTGCCCTTACCCCCAGTCTGATGCTCAGAGGGAGCTGGTGGAGCTCCCATCCCTAGGGGTGTTAAAAATTGGGTAGATGTGGTGCTGCTTAGGGCTTAAGGTAGTGTAGGACTGATGGTTGGTCTTGATGATCTTGGAGGTCCTTTCCGACCGGGATGATTCTAAAATCTTCTAGCAGAGGACTCCTGGTCCACTTCCTTGGCCTGAGTCTGCTTTGTCTGGAGACAGAAATGCATATGAGTGTCTCAGTATTCCTTTGGTAGGATCAGGCTGCTGCCCCTGTGCTGGCAGAAATCCCAGCTGAGGATTTTCCTGGCATCGCTCCGTGCACCCACCTCTGGTGGGTATCTTGTTAACAACTCTTTTTCCCCTTTGATTTCCCCCCCAGGTGCTCTACAAGCTGTTTCGGTCTTTCTGTGAGATGCCAACCATCAAAGGCGTGGATGTCTTTGCCGGAGTTGGGAAATTCTTTGTGGTTGGGCTGGGAGGTGTTTTGGTGGGTCTGACTTTCGGGATGACCGCTGCCTTCACCACGCGCTTCACCAAGGACATCCGTGTCATCGAACCCCTCTTTGTCTTCCTCTACAGTTACCTCTCCTACCTCACTGCTGAAATATTTCACCTCTCGGGGATCATGGCGTAAGTTTGTCCCACTGTCTCATCTCATTTCCAGCCAGATTTTATTTATTTTTTTCTGGCTTGTATCTTAAATTTTAAATCTGCTCAGTTGGAAAGCTGTGGGCGGCAGCAAACGGGGGGAGGAGGGGTCTAAAAGCTCACGGAGGAGCTGGGAGGTGTAACCCCATTTCATGCATTACACAGTTGCATGTCAGTGGTGATTGCTGCTGGTTGACATCCAGATGTCAACCTCTGGGCAAGCTTCAGACAGCTGAGCTGTTTATGTAGGTTACTGAGGAATGTTTATGTGAGCTCCATGGTTTTTGTTTGGAAACCCTGAACGTCCAAGCAAGGAGACGTCTAGTGAGAGGGTTTGGCAGAGCCAGAAGAGGCTGTTGGCATATTTTGTGATTTTCCATGTGTGGCCCCATCAAAGCTAACATTTGAAGAGCTGCAAAGAGTGCTAAATCAAATCCTCAGAAAGGTTTGGTCTGAGTTTCCAGCATGTCCCTTCTAGCACCCTCCTCCTGGTCTCCACATCCCATGCACCAGCCAGCTTTGGGTGATGGAACCAAGTAAGGGATGGGGTGGGAGTTGTGTATCTTCTACAGAGCTGAAGCCTGGAAATTTTCCTGCTGTTTGGGAGTGAAGGGCTCTAATGGAGCTTTGGAGGTTCAGACTTACTGCCAGAAGCAGCTTGGACACAGCTCGTGAGGGTGTCATCCACCACCTCTGTCTTCAGAAAGATTTGAAGCTGAAGGTGTCTAGAATCAAGGTTTCAAAGGTTATGAACCCAAACTTCTTGCAATTCACTGCAGCACAGCCAGTTCTATGCACCCTGCAATCTAACCCTCATTTTAGAGCTCTGCAGGGTTTACTCTGTGAAGCTGTAGTACAACCAAGCTGTAGTAACCTTGGGCAGACCAGCACAGCCTGAGTCCCACCCTGTACATATTCCCACCTTCTGTGTTCCCATGCAACTTCTCAGATCAGCAAAGCAGAACTATTTCTTTCTGTAAATCCCATCTTTCACAAACTGTAATTTATGGATAATGAATTAAATTATTTTTTTTTTTACTGGGTAGGTCTTTCACTAAAAGTATGATGGGCCAAATCCTTCAACTTTAAGAGAGGTAACTCTACTTTCTGCTTATAGCTAAGTGAGTATTTCACTTGCAGAGCAGGTGTTGAGAAAAAAAAATAGATAATCCTAATGGTCAAAGAATTCTGGCCTGGGAAAGCAGAGCCATCTGACCCCAGGGATTCAGTCCCTCTGGATTCTGTGGGCTGATAACTGTGCCATTTGGTTCTCCTGCTGGTGCTGAGGATCACAACCATTTCACATCTCCATGAAGGCTCCAGAGTGCACTCCAGCAGTAAATCTCTTCATAATGAAGATAAAAAGAAAATTAAAAAATTAAGTGGGGTGCCAGCTAGGCAGGGGAGTACCTGGGAGATCTCTTTTAAAACTAATGATACTCCTTTGAGTAGAAACCATTCCAGCATCTCGTGGAGTTTGTTTCCTCAAGTGGTTCATGGGAGCAATATTCTGACTTTACTGAAACCAATTCCAGCTCTGGGAAGAGGTAAGAGAAAGCCTATTTATAGCAGTGTAAAACAGAACAGTGAAATAAATACTCTGCATAATCACCCTGGAGGAGAAAACATTCAATCCTGATGGTGCCTCCTTCTATCAATCACAATCTACTGTACCCATTATGGGAGACATTTTCTGGTCTTCTGAATAATGCATTTGTTTCAACAGCAAAACCCCAACAAAGGCAGCTGGGTCCTGTGCTGCTGCTCTTCTAATTGCAAAATTAAAAATGCCTTTTTCTATATATATATATATATATAGTTTGATTTTGAATGACTCAGTCATTTATGACTTTGTATTATAAGAAACAGATCTTGGAGGTTTGTTTCTTTGAAAAAGAATTCAATTGCCAAAAAAAAATCAGTTCTTTGTAGTCCAAAAAAACAAAACCCAAAACCCAAAAAACTGTGAATGCAACACAGTCCACTCAATAGTTCTGCAAATGTTTTCGTTGTTTATTTTGTTTCTTTATTTTATTTTATTTCTGTCTTGCCCTAGTGGCAGTGCCCACTTTTGAAGCTGTGACAGAACAGGTCAAGTTTATTCCCTGTCTCTGAATCTGGTATGAAGCTGTGTCTTTTCTCCAAGAAGTGCTCCCAAGCCACATCTCTGGAAGTCACTTGCCCACAAATATTTGTTGCATTTCTTAGTTCCCAGAACTATTTCATCTACTATTTATTGAGGCAGCCACAGCAACAGAGGAATTTATTATTGTCTTTTTAGCCTGTTGTTCATTCCCCATTACTCTTTCTTGCTCAGGGCTCTGTACAGCAATAGAAACAACATTTCTGGGCTCATTGTGCAGCCTTATGAGTGTGCTTGAATTTTTATTGTCTCCTGGTTTCATGAAGTCAATGGCCTCCTAGTTGTGCCCAGATGATGTACAGTGCAAATCTGCTCAGGTTTAGAAATAGACAGTGGGAGGTGTGTTGTATGCCTGAGTTTCTCCAGATTTTGAATAGCTTTGGTCCTTTGGGTGAAGAAGTACAGCATTTGGGCTGCTCTAAGCAACAGGGGTTCTGAGTCCTCCAAGAATCAGCTGTAGTGGCCAAGTATCAACTAAATTCAAAGGAATCCTGATTACACATTTCTCGTGCTGAGAAACAAGGCTCTCATGCCCTCAAATGTCTTCTCTCATCCAGACAAAAGAAGTAATGCTTAGGATGCTAAGCATGAAACTCTTCAGCCCAGATGGATAGGAGTTTGGCAGAGTTAAAGAGCTGCAGCAGGAAGAGTTGGGTGCAGTTATTTGCAGTTCCAGATGGGGAGTTGTTTATCTTGTAAGAAACCAGATTCAGACACTCTGGTCAACCTATAGAGCATCTTGTGCTCCTCTTGATATTATTAGACTCATGTAGGAAGCATGAGTACCCTGTGAGGTGTCTGCAAACATCTAAGACTTGATGAAACCTGTTTTTAAATAAATGACAATGTGCCAACGTTGGGTGCCCAGGCAGAAAACATTGATTGTCTTGTTTTCATTTTCTCAGCATCGTTGCCTGTGCCATGGGCATGAAACGCTACGTGGAGGCCAACATCTCTCTCAAGTCTCACACCACAGTCAAATACTTCATGAAGATGTGGAGCAGTGTTAGTGAAACCCTCATCTTCATCTTTCTTGGAGTTTCCACCATTGGGGAAAATCATGAGTGGAACTGGCCATACATTTGCTTCACTGTCATCTTCTGCCTCGTTTGGAGAGCACTGGGTATGGTGAGATGAGAGATTGATTGATTTATGGGAGTGAGAAATGTGATGCCATTAAATGGGAGAATGCTCCTGTCCCCAGCATCATCCTTCTGTGCTCCTTCTGTACCCGTGGTCATCACAGATGGGAATGCAAGGACTGGACCAGAATACACCATTGATCCTCCCCCTCGTCCTCCAGCACTGGCTCAAAAACAAGTTTTGGCTCTTACTGTCATTTCTTACTCTCTGCCCTCCCCACAGGCAGCACTGGTGCTAAAAAGAAATTCCCATGACATCTGTTTCATTGATCCCTCTTAGACCCTCTTTGATTCCCAGGATCTCCTTTTCCATTTCAGTGTATCCCTGTCCCTTGGTATCTTCACAAGATGAGAGATTTGAAGCACACAGCTGGGGGTCAGGGAGCTGGGTGGCACCTCTGCCTCTGTGAGTTGACTTGCAGGGATTTAGGGGATTTAATTCCTAATGGGTTTGTCTCTAGCAGCATCCTTAAGTAGGAAACTGGAGGAACCTTCAAAGAGCTGTCCCTGGAGATGCTGCTTTGCTCATCTTACATCAGGCTAGGTGAGAACTGGGGCCTAAAGTGGAGTTGAAAGGCAAAAAATATGACAATGGTCTGGTCCTTCTCATGAACTTTGGAGAAGGACTGTGAATGTCATCATTGCCCAGCACCAGGGAATTGCTGAGGATGGCAGGGACCTCTCAATGTCATCTGACCTGGCTTAGGCAGGCTCAGCTAGGCAGGAATACATCCAGACCTGGGATTCTCTCCATGGATGGAGAGAAACATTGCAGTGTTTGACCCACAGTAAAGAAGTGACCAAGACTGAACGATTACAAGAAAGTTAGGCATGAAAATACTTTCCTGATAATTGTGGCTGAAGATAATCTTGAGATCAGTTCCAACAAAACCTGAATCCTGCTCCTGGAATAGTCTTGGATTCTATTTTTGTGGCTTGTAAATGACCAGGGGAATATTTGCAGTGGTTTCACCTGTGTCCCCAGTTGTATCTTGTGCCCATTTGGTGTTTGGAGAAACTGCTTCCCTGTTGCCTCTGACACTGTGGAGTTAATTCCAGCAGTTCTGAGTCCCACCTGCTCATTTATGGACCTTTTTATAGATGCACTCTGCCTGCCAGTATAACAGAGCACACATTTTGACAAAGAATTAGAGAGCTAGAAAACATTCCCTGGGATTTATTGTTTGCAAACCAGTGAGTCAAAGGGAGTGACCTCAGGTTTGACAGACACCTCAAGAAATTGCTCAAATGGGGTTGGCCATGATGAGCAAGACAGAGCAGAGAGGGGTTTGGGAGCTCTTAGTCCATGCCAAGGTTTGGTTTAGCAACTTTGCACCAGAAATGTGCTCAGAAAAGTGTTTCTGAGCTGTGCATAAGTTGAAAAGTTTTATGAGACTGAAGTGGGTTTTCTGGTGTTTGCTCAAAGGGGGAAAAAAAATAGTTCTGAGTGAGTTTGGCTTTTTGTAGCTCAGGAATTCTTCACTACAAGAGGTAAAGAGCAAAACCAGCACCCTGACAACCCCCTGCTCTCCCAGCAGATTCCAGCCCCAAACTGGGCAGCAGGTTTTTAGGGAAGGAAAGGAACCCCTCTTTCCTGTAGAACCCAGCACATGAGGAGGAATTTGATCCCATTTCTCTGTTTGATGTGCTCCCATCTTCTTTCCTGTTTTCCAGGGGTTCTTGTGCTGACTTTCTTTGTGAACAGATTCCACGTGAACACCATCACTGGCAAGGATCAGTTCATCATTGCCTACGGGGGGCTCCGAGGGGCCATTTGCTTCTCTTTGGTTTTCCTGCTTCCCGAATTTCGCCGGAAGAAACTTTTCATTGCAGCGACCACTGTGGTCATCCTCTTCACTGTCTTTGTGCAGGTATGGCAGCAGGTGGAGAGGACCTTTTCTGGGCTATTTTTTTCTTTTTTCTCTCTCTCTCTTTTTTTTTTTTTTTTTTTTTTTTACCCCTCTTTTCTTTTCCCCTCCCCCTTTTTTCCTCCCCTTCTTTTTTCTCTTTCTCCCCTTTTTTGTTTTCCCCTTTCTCATTTCTCTCTTTTTTCCCCTTCCCCCTTCCTTCTCCCTCTTCCTTCTCCCCCTTGCTTCTCCCGCTTGCTTCTCCCGCTTGCTTCTCCCCCTTGCTTCTCCCCCTTCCTTCTCCCCCTTCCTTTTCCCCCTACCTTTTTTCCTCCTCTTTTCTTTTTCCTCCCTTTTTTTCACCTTCTTTTCTTTCCTACTTACCTTTTTACCCCCTTTCTTTTATTTCTTCCTCCCCCTTTTTTCTTTCCTTCCCCCTTTTTTTTTTCTGCCCCTCTTTTTTTTTTTTTTTTTTTTTTTTTTTCCCCTTCCACTCTGCTTTCTGCTGTGTTTTGGTGAAGCCCCCTCTTTTCTTCTTCACCCCTTCGTCATTAGCAACTCTCCAGGTGTGTGATGGGGAGAGATTTCTCCTCCTCAGGGTGATGGCTGAGGAGCTGCTGTGCTGGGAGGAGCTGCTGTGACATCTAGTGGTGGCAGCATCCCTGCAGCCAGGGGTGTCACAGCATCCCTGCAGCCAAGCCTGGTTAATCATTTTGAGGAGGTTGCCTGAGCAATTGTCAAGTCCTCAGTGCTTCCAGGCACACCTGGGTTTGTGCCATGTAGACCAGAAAGTCCTCCAAGGAGCTGTGGGCTTGTCTGGAATGTCACAAACCCCCTTCTTGTCATGGTTCTGCCTTTCAGTGTGGTTTAAAAATGAAATACCAGGCTCCCTGTTTGAAGTTCTCTCTCTCAGCCCTATTGGCCTCTGACCTCTTCTACAAAACTGTAGCAAATTTGGTAATTGTGAAGAGTTTTGGGGTTTCAAATTTGTTTTTTTTAGTTGCTGCTTATGGTGAGCCATGAGCTACTGGGTTGCTGGTAGCAAAAAGAAACTTTTGTGAGCACTGATGGAGCTGCCAGCATCAGGGGATGCACTCCAGATGGGTTATCCCTGATGGGTGAAGGGACACAATAACACCTCAGGGTCTTGTGAAATGACCCAGGGTCTGAAAATGAGCTGTGGGATTCCTGTGGTGCTCCTGAGGGTCAGGAAGGGCTGAAGGAATTCAGGTGCTTCTGGTTTTGGAAGTCCTGGACACAAAACTCCAAAATGCTGCTTTAAAATGAAAAAAAACCCAACCCAAAGCAAACGATAAAAAGACTGCAGCAGAGTATCCAGTGAAGGAAAGAGACCACACTGCATGCAGAGTATCCAGTGAAGGAAAGAGACCACACTGCATGGCCACTACTTAATTTTTGTGATACCTGTTATTGCTCAATTTGTGAGTTTTATGTTGTTTACTCTGAATAGCTGTGCATTTTTTATTGCTATTAGCTATTAAAGTGACACATTAATTGCTCCTGCAATTAAAAATGTGTACAGCTCTCCTCCCTGCCAGCATTTGTGACATTCAGAAGGCATAAACATCAACTACTCCATCATTTTTGCTGTAAACACGTCCCAGAAAAGTCATTTCACACCCAAGCCAGACTAAGAAACGCACTGAGCTGCCTTTTGAAAATTCTCTGACGAGGCTGAAAGGACATTAAAACTCTTCCCTTGACCCTTCCCACCAGGTGGGTACTTGGGTGAGTAAACTCAGCCTCTGGTGGGCCATCCAAGCTCCTTGGAGCAATGGTGTCTGACACAGGATGCTCCAGGAGTGAGCAGAGAAATGCTGGCAGGGGCCATGGGCTGAGCAGCCTCCAGCACCATCCTCCTGCCAGGCATTTCAACTCTGAACATATCAAGCCCCCTCCCAGCTACAAGCAGCAGCAACCCACAGGTTTACCTTGAAATTATTGGGGTTTTGAGATGCCAGATGAGGAGAACTGAGCCTTTCTCCTCTCTGCCTGCCCCCAACCCCAGGCCGGAGGGTGAGCTCCGGTTAGGAATACTCAATGTGCAGAAAGGTTGATTATTTTTTTTTTAATTTTTTTTTTAATCTTTAAATTTTTTTGGGGTGTGTTTGTGTGTTTGTGGCTGTGCTGCAGGGAATGACCATCCGTCCTCTTGTTGACTTGTTGGCTGTCAAGAGGAAAAGGGAGAGTGCTCCCACCGTGGGAGAGCAGATCCACATTCGGGTGAGTGAGGGATCCCTGAGCTTCCCAATGAGCTCTGCTTTTAGCAGTATGGTCCTGCTGAAGTCTGGGGAGATTCCAGGGACTCTGCAGTTTTACCTGAACCTTTCCAGGGTCAGAGTTCTATGCAACTTCTCACCCATGGGTTGTTATTTGCATGAACTGAGCCAGACTGGTGTTGCATTTGCTGAAAGATAATCACTTGCTAAAAAGTTTATATTTTACTGTAACTCCAACTTTTCTGCTTCTTTGGAAAGAGGGAAAGAAAGAGAATGAAACCTGGTTGCTTCCACAGTTGTGATTTTTTATTTTCCATGTGTTCACCAATCATATCACCACCATCAGTTTGGATTTGAAAAATAACTGTACCAAAATAAAAAAGAGAGGATAAGGTTAGGGTGATATTGGAGGGAACCACTGAAGTGTCTCCTCCCTGGAAGTGTTGAAGACCATGTTGGACAGGGTTTTGGGGAACCTGGTCTAGTGGGAGGAGTCCCTGCCCATGGCAAAGGGTTGGAGCTGGATGATTTTTAAGGTCCCTTTTAAACCACATCTGAGTGTGGAGGGGCATTTGGCTGCAATAGAGCAAAGCCCTCTCCCATCTTAGAGAAAACAATGTGGGAAATCACAGAGTTTTAGCTTCTAGGTGGAAAAATCAACTTGCCTGGATCTTTGATTTATAATAATAGTAATAGTAGTAATAATGATGATGATGTTTTTGTATAAGGCACAATATGGCCAATGATTTAATTTAGTGGGAAGTGTCTTTATTCAGGTCAAAGCATCATTTGTATGTTATCTACATCTATATATCCTGAACATCCTCATCTCCTGAGACAAATTGTCCTCAAACCCTCCAAATGAGCATTTCTTGCTCATCAAATTCCAACAAGCAGGCCATGCAAAGCCACCAGCCCTCCTGCATGGATCAGGAAGAATCCCACAGGGATTCTTCTTTGCTGGCATGGACCTTGCAGCAAGCAACCCAGCCACTCCCTGTGCTCCAGGAGCCTGGGATACATGTGGATGGCTGGATGGGGAATTAGCCTGACATCCCCTCCTCTTGTTTACCAGCTCTATGTACTGAGCTGAAAGCATCTCCCAGTTTGTCTGCTGGCTTTTGATGTTTGCTGGCTGAATTCATCGTGAATGCAACACGTGTACAGCAAAATCCTCTCTTCTCTTTAGTTCTTGGATCATTTGCTGGCTGGCATTGAAGATATATCTGGGCACTGGGGACAGTATTACTGGAAAGACAAGTAAGGATTTGCCAAAATACAACTGTGTGTACATGTGTAGAAAAAATCCCCAAGAGGCTGGTTTCTATTCCACTGTGGGCAGCTGAGCCTTGTTCATCCTTATTCATTCCCCACTTGCACGTCGCATGTTGGACTTCACCCTAAAAACCCTCCTTTCTCTTCTCCTAATGCGTTTTTCCTTTGTTGTCCAAAGAAATCAGCTGGGAATGAAAAGCACAACACAGCTCGAGGGGCTGCACTGCAGGCTCTCCCTGTCCTGGCTGTGAAGGAGCTGAGGACCTCAGCCCAGCCTGTGGAGAATTAACATGAAAAATATCTGCTTGCAGCACTTGGAAGGGCAAATGCTTGTTGTCAGCTGACAAACTATAGCAGATCTCTACAGCTTTCCCTAGCAAAGCTTTTCCTTAAAAGTATTATTCCATACAGAAAGGGTTTCATTAAGTATTGTCCCAATATTTAAAAGGTGGCTGCAAGGAAGATGGAGACTCCCTATTTAGAAGGAGTCCCATGGACAAGCCAAGGGGCAATGGGCACAAGTTGCTCCTGAGGAGATTCTGATTGACTACAAGAGGAAAACTTTGTCCCCATGAGGACAGTCAGGCACTGGAATGGTCTCCCAGGGGAAGTGGTGGATTCCCCCACTTTGGAAAGTTTGAAGTTTCAGCTCGAAGGGTGCTGAGACACATCATATACACAGTAAGAAGGGTTGGACCAGATGATCCTTGAGGTCCCTTCCAACCTGACATTCTGTGATTAAGTTCCAGCAGATTGTACACAAAAAAGATTTTAAAAAAAATTACAAATAACAGAAGATATACTCATAGCAATCTGCCAGGTTTAATTCCTTGGCTGGGCAGGCAGAGATGCAGCTAACTCCCCAGTAAGGACTCATAAACACAGCTGGCAGGGAATTCCTTAGGAATGCCAGCACTTGGAAGCACCAGAGGAAGGTAGGGGAATGGCTGCTTCTGAGGAGCATCCTGGCTGCTTGTGAACAGGTCTGTGACCAGCTAACAGCTCGAGATTGAACATTATTTTTAATACCAGCTAGATCTTTTCCAGTGTGCTGCATTTGAGCGGAAAGCAAGAGAGAATGGCTTAAAGGGGAATCTGGAAGTGCTTAAATCTGTTGCATCCCTTAGGGATACTGCATGGATTTGCAGTGCTCCTTGTAGAGTTCACGATCAATCTGGCACTTTGGGGAGTGTTTATTACAGCTAGCAAAGTTTTAGCATCATAGCTCAGGTACTGCAGGGCAGAAATGCTTAGGGGCTGACCTTTTGGAGCATCAGTTTTTGGAAAGAAGGTGGAGGGATACAGGGCAATCATGGACCATGAACCTGCTGGTTTGCCCAGGTCCAGCTAGGCTCTGGGGAGGGGTCATTGAAGGAGGCTGAGCCTATCTTGTTTTGTTCTCAGATTAGAGTATTTCAACAGCAAATACCTGCAGAAGCTCCTCCTTCGGGAACACAACCAGCCCAAGTCCAGCATTGTGCTGCTCTATGAGAAGCTGGAGCGCAAACACGCCATGGAGCTGGCAGAAACGGGGCAGCTGGGGCACGTCCCAGCCCACCCATCATTCCTGTAAGTGTCCCCCTCCCATCAGCCTCTTTCCACCACCCCTTCCAACCTTCCCAACACAGGGAACAGCTGTGAAAAACTTCTGCAGACTTCACTGCCTCCTCCGCTCTTCCCCCGCTGGGCCAGGAAGGAGCAACGTGGCTTGGACACATGCAAAGCAGAAGGGATTTTAATACCTTTAATTTTAATATTTAATACCTTTATTTTAATATTGAATACCTTTGCTTCTAATTTAAAAATGTTCAGGTGGATGAGCAACCTGCTGCCACGGATGAGCACAGTTTCTGATCTTGCAGATGGTAGGGAGAGGCTCATCCCCCCAGTTACGCTGCTTGGAGGAAGAGGCTCTTGCATTGTTTTTTGGTGGCTTTGCACCATTTTGTGTACTGAAGGAGCAAACCATGAGAACCAACATCAGCTGAGCCAGCAGGGTCAAATATTTGCATGGCAGAATGGCCATCTGATCCCTCACAGAGGGTTCTGCTCTGTCACAGCTCTTCTGCCCACCCAGGGGCAGGGGGATGGCCCTGCTCTGGGAGCCCCTTCTACTGGGAGCTCCAGCTGCAAGGAGAAGTTGTTTCTGGTCATCTCTCCTGGTGCTGGGATCTGAAAGGGCTTCTGGGGGGCATCACTTGTGCTGCTGTGCAGCTTCTGAAATAAAGCCCTCTGGTTTTCTCTGCAGCGGCAATGACAGGACTGTCCTCACAGACAAAAACCTGGAGGATACTCTGAATCTGGATGCCCTGGAACACTTACAGGAAATCTTGGCCAGGAACCTGTACCGGATAAGGAGAATGGTAAAACTCCCCCCTCAGTCTGGGCTTTAGATGCCCAATAACAAAAAGTTATTGCAGTTATCCTCCCAGCCTGAGCAGATGTGAGGAATATTTACAGAGTTACTCATGATGTCTCTTTGTGAGCAGAGAAGAGTTGGCTGTGTGAAGCCAGAGCCAGTTTCCAAGCCAGTGGCACAGTTCTGTTTGCAGCATGACAGCTTTTGAAAGGTTCACCCAGTCAGCCTATAATTTCACAAAGTATTTTAGGCAGCAGTATCCAGAACCAGAAAGGAGAAAGGAGGAGCACATGGATCTTCAGACATGCAGCTCCAGCAGCTCCTGGTTACCTCCAAAGCAGGGATGGGGTCAGTCCCACCTTGGATATTTTTCTTTTTCCCCACCTAGAAGTGAGCAGAGTCAGAGAGCTGGGAGTGAGAATTCCTCTGCAAACGTTTTAAATCCACTTGCCATGAAACTGGTGCAACTGGTAAACAGCACAGAAACCACTTGCTGTTTACAGAACAACTCAGGAATAATCTGCCTGAGGTTTTATGCAGCACCTTGGACTCTAATTACTGCACACGTGGAGCCTTATCCTCCAAATCCACCTAAACCTTTGTTTTAGGGATTACACACGAAATGCTGAGTCCTTGGGGATGCAGTGGGGGTGGGCTCAGCACAGAGGGATCAGCCCTCCCCCCCCCTCCTGGCCCTTTGCTGAGCCAAGAAGAGAGAAGGCTGTGAGGAAACCTCTGGAAGCAGTGTATGGGCTGAAGCTGGAGCCACAGCTCCTGCTTGCACTTAACCTAACCCCAGCCTCACCCCTTGCAGCCACAGAGTTATTCCAGCTCCCACTGATGTCATGGGAGGTTTCATTTTGGTGAGTTTACACCTTTTACAGCAGGATTTGTCATTCCTGGTGCTGCAATTTCTGTACAGAGGTGGGGCTGGTATGAAATATTGGAGTCCCATCTTCCCTCCTTGGCATTTTTCCTTCCATTCTCACCTCTCACCCTCGGGTAGGTCACTTGATCCCCCTAACTAGGCAGGATGGTGGTTTCAGAGGGGTGAAGGACCCTGGAAGATGTAGCAGTGAAGGGATGGTGCTGTGGAGAGGGCTGGTTCCACCTCCATCTCCATCTCCTCCATCTCTCTGGTGGGATGCACAGGGACCAGCATACAACAGGCACACCCTTCCCGGGGACTCTGAACACGTGGAGCATGCCCAGGAGATCCTGATCCTCCGGCACAAGAACCTCTGGATGGAAATGAGTGGAAGTGACACTGCCAGCTCTGGGAAGGAGGTAAGAGAGAGTGGGGGAAGCTTGGACCTGCAGAGCCCACTCGTGGGCTGCAGTGATAGCAACTTCTAGCAAGAGTATTCTTTATTGCTGGTATTTCCTTTTAAAGATAAATCCTGTTGCCTTAAATTAAAAAAAAAAAAAAAAAAAGAAAAAAAAAAGAAAAAGCCTCTCTCAATCCTAAATATCATTCCAATGAGTAGGAAATACCAAGAACAAAAAAATCCCAACCCAGCTCCTGGCAAAGCCCTGAGCTGTCCTGCCATGTCCCGCATGTCGTCCCCTGCTTTGGGAGCTCAGGCTGCCATCCATGCTTGGAAAGTTATTTACTGAGCAAATGTTATTAATTGGGCTTCAGTCTGCATATCCAGAGCTCTGGTTTTGCCATGTTTTCTTTTCTGGGAGATTTTTGTTGAAGGCAGGAATTTGGTTCACTCATTGTCAGTGGTCCAGAGGGACTGTAAATATTTGAAACTGTTTGGTGTTTTTTTTCCCCCTCCCCAGCTCATTTGAAACTACAGAAGCATTATTGTGATCTTTCTTATTAATTCTGGAGGTGAGCTTTTTGTTTTTAAAAGCAGCTATGGCTCAGGGCAGACTTGAAGAAAATAAAAATAGGGGGAAATGTTGCACACTGGGTTCCTGGGAGAACCACTTTGAGTCCAAGTTTAGTGCTGGCACAGCTCCACGTCAGTTCACATCTTGAATTAGAGGAGAAACCAGATCAATACAATGTGTGTGGCTGGTGAAGACTTTTGGTGACATCTTTGGAAATCAGCTGGGCCAACATTACCCTGTGGAAAGATGAAACAGTCCAGGGACAGCAAACAAGGAACGAGCTTGGTCTTATCAATTCTTCTCATCCTCTGCAAGTCTTATTCTGGAGGAAAATAATTCTGCTCCCAGATACCCAGGTGAGCAGCAGGAGCTGCTGAGCCAGCTCTGATTTTCAGCCACTTCTCCTAATCCTGGGTTTTGATGGCTTGAGCTGGAGCACTGAGTGCAGAATGTGGTCTCTGACCTGGGCAGCAAGACTCCATCACTAAGGAGAACAGAATGACCTTTTGAGAAGACATCATTTGTCTTTCTTTATTTAGATAGTAATTTTCCACGACAGCACAAGGACTCGGGACTTCCAGGGGCTTTCTCCCAGTCTGATTTCTGTGTCCACCACCCAGTCATTGAGGAGCCCATCAAGTAAGGCAGGAAGGCACCAAATGCTGCTGCTTCTTAGCCCCTCATTCATAGAAAGGTGTTCAGGCTCTTGCAAACAACTTAAAAGATTTAATGTGATCATTTACATGCTGATTGGTACTTAGGATGCAAAATAGATAGGGGCACTTTCCTGTAGAACATTTGGTATAATTAAACTTCAGGAGAACAAGAGCAAACTCGGGCTGATTGTTGCATCCTCTAAGGACATTCCAGCATTAACCCTCACGCTGCTGCCTCCCCTTTCACTGCTACCCCTGTTAGCAGAACATTTGGTAGGAAAATGGGCACATTTAGGAAGATCCTTTCTACTGTTATTTCAAATGCTTCCAGCTGGCCTTTCAAAGGAGAGAGTATTTTGAGGGGCAAATTGCAGAAGCAGTAGAATTCATGCTCTCTCTCTCTGCTGACTCCTGAATGGTGGCTATTGCTGTGAGAAGAAATAAGAGTATGCCCCAAAATGACAGGATAATGTTCTACAAGAGCCCTGGAATATTAGCAGGAGGTGGGAGGGTGAGTGAGTGCTGTGTTGCTTCTCATGGTAGGAGGACAGGTTGCAGAATTTGTCAGCAGAAAGAAGGAACACTGGGCTAAGAAGTAGATTTCAGTCCATGAAAAGCAGCTCGAGATGTCACATTTTTGGGAAAAAAGCGACTGAGCCACTGAGACTCAGTTTCAGGTCGAGCTGAATGGCATTTTCCTGTTTAAAAGAGAGAAGAATGAGGAATGTAACTGGCTAGTGTGTGAGTTTCTGACTGTCACATCCTCGATCTTTCCCACTCCCAAAGGGAAGGGGTTGGCATTACAGGTTTTGAGTCAGCAAGAATAAATTCGATGCTCTCCTACCACGCATTTTTCCATTCTGCATTTCACCACGAGATGGAAGCATTACAACTGTGTTAGCAAAACCCAACTGGAAACCCGGGAGCTGTGAAACAAACTTCAAGCCAAGGGCCCCTGGGAGCCCTCGGGTGCTGATGAGATGCCTGAATGTCTTCTCTTGCCGGTCTGTTTGGAAAAAGTTTTGGTGGTACCTTCCATCACTTGGGTGTTCTGAGCTGAGGGAATAATTTAAAAAATCCTTTTGGGTCAGCAGCAACGCTGCTTTTTCTGCTCATTCTCTGTCCGTGGTTACATTTTTCTTCTTTATTGAAGTTGGTTAGTCCTTAGCTAGGAAAATATTGGAACACTTGAAGCTCAGTTTGATTCATCTAATAATTTATTAGGTGCTGGTTGGTCATTTCCCCCTATATCAGTCCCCACAAAACAAGGGATTTCTGGAAGATCGTCTATCTCTAGGTGCTCCAGGCTGGCAAGGAGCCAGGAGTGAAGTTCACCTCCCCTGAAGGCCAATCCATCTCCTGCCAGGTCAGTGTGTAGAAACCAGTGGCCTCACCAGGACATTTCAGCCAGGATGAATCACTTCTTCCCGTTGACCTGCCTGGTTTTAGATGCTTTGGGGCACCTTTAGATGGCCTTTGCCCTCAGAGGGGTGAGAGATGGCTCTTGGGCTGCAGCAGAAGCCACTGCCAAGAGAGCAAGGAGGGAAGGCAGGGAGAAGCAGGAAAAGAACAATCCCCATCCCTCCCTGGCCAGCACTGCAGGTTAATTGAGTGACACCAGGCAGAAAACCCCTGGCAGGGCTACGAGGTGACTTCAGGTCTGAAGCCTAGCCCAGAGGATTAGCTCCCAAACTCTCTATTTCCAGCAGAAAGTTTGCCTTCCTCTGCCTAAGGACAAAATTCCAGCTGAAGGCTGCTGCTTCCTGCAGCCAGGCATCGTGCTGGCTCTGAGCACAGCCCGGATTTTGGACTTGCCTTATTTCAGGCAAGGATCCAACACAGATTACACCGGTGGGGGGGTGGTTTCTGAGACCCGGGATGGCTTT
Source organism: Calypte anna (assembly GCF_003957555.1). Classification (NCBI taxonomy): domain Eukaryota; kingdom Metazoa; phylum Chordata; class Aves; order Apodiformes; family Trochilidae; genus Calypte; species Calypte anna. The sequence continues at coordinate 11,244,228 of NC_044247.1, read as the reverse complement.
GATTTACCCACCGAGATCCCAGAAAATCCTTGCACCTGTAGCCGGGCAACTTGCTCCTCTTTTCTGCTGCCAAAACAGGAGTGGGTCCCCCCAGAAGGAGCAGCTTTGGAGCTGCCTGTGAGCCATGTGTGTAAATGACAAAGTGCTTTGGGTCATTGTGTGGGAGCCTTTTCATGGAGCACACTCTGAGAATTATTCAGTGCCCCTGGGAATGGCTTTCCAGGGAGCCGGGAGCTGCTGCGGGAGCCGGGAAGGCTTTGTTATGAAAATGGTCACTGAAAAGTGGGAACAAGGGACGCAGGGCATCGGTCCTCGTTAGGGGAGGGAGGAGAAGGCACCGAAACAAAAGAGCAAACCAAGCTGGGAGGGGTCCAGAGTTATTTTGGCAGGCTGGCTTTCTGGATCGAGGTGCCAAATCCCAGCTGTGTAAGAGGCTTGCTCCCAGGTGACAGAAGCAGCCAATGATTCATTGTGCTACTTGATTAATTTTATTTATTTTATTATTATTATTTTTTTTCCCCGAAGGGTGGAGATCAGCCCTGGCATGAAAGGCCAGGGAGCTGGTAGTGCAATCTCCTTACCTGCCTCCTTGGCCTACAGCCAAGGTGAGAAACATCCCTGTCTTGGGGCTGGGCTCTGCCTCCCCCCTCTCCTGCCCTCTGCTCCTCTCACTCCAGGGCTGCTGAATCACTCCAGGGCAGCTCAGGCCTCTCCCACCAACTCAAAAGTTGGCATCTGTCAATATTTCCTTCCATCCCTTTGGTCTGTTTTTAGCAACAGTTCTTTTTGATTTTTTTTTTCCTTGGCAAAAATAAAGCAAATGGAAACAGAGTCCTTGGGGATGGCAAACGGCTTGTTTATGAAGCAGGAGTGTCATTAACAGACTTGTTAGCAATCTTCATAAATGCATTAATGTGCTTTTCTCCCTTAATCACAGAAAGAGGACTCCTACTCAGTGCAGGGTGACTCCAACGTGCAGCTCAAGCCATCCCATTCCTTCTCTGGTAAGCTGGGGAGCTGGTGGGTGCTGGCAGGGATCTCCCACATCCCCATGGGATGTCCCCATGGGTGACAGAGAGGATGTGCTGAGGTCCATGGCGTGCCCTTGGTGGGGCTGGGATCTGGGAGAAAGCCATGGCAAACCTCATCCCCAAAAAGCAAATGACCCAGGAGCTCTTGGTTTTTGTAGAATCATCATAGAAGGGAAGGGACCTCAAGGATCATCTGGTCCAACTTTTCTTATAATATCATTTATCTGAGATGTCCCAGCACCCATCATAGAACTTTCCAAAGTGGAGGAATCCACCACTTCCACTGGGAGACCATTCCAATGTCTGACTGTCCTCATGGGGAAAAATTTTCCTCTAGGTGTCCAGAAATCTTCCCAGGAGCAAGTCGTGCCCGTTGCCCCTTGGCTTGTCCATGGGACTCCTTGCAAACCCGGAGTCTCCATCTTTTTGCAGCCACCTTTGAAATGTTTGCTTTGTGCCTGCTGACCCTTGAAGGAGGTGGTTTCTCATCCAGCTTGGTGTTGTTTCTCTTCCTGCAGCACGGGATGCTGAGAAGGTCCAGGAGGGGAAACAGAACCGCTCCAAATCCGTGTGTGCCATTCCCCCAGGGCAGCCCAGCAGCACGGGCTGCGGGGAGAAGGAGGATGAGGCAACAGGGAAAGAGCTGACTTTGGAGGGGTAAAAGCTCAAGTGATGCTGCTGGGTCTGACTCTGGTTCTTGGATGTTGTAGATAATGTAAATAACAGAATGCAAAGGACAGCACGGGGAGGGCAAAACGTCCCGAGGGGTTTGCATCCACACGCCTGCTCTTGCTGCACAAAACTGGGGTTTTCATGGCAACCAAGGAAAAGATGCCCAGCGGAGCACCAGCAATGCAAGGTTGTGTCTGAGGGAGAGCTGGTAAGAAGCATCTAGGAAAAATTAGTCTCTTTAGGCTGGGAAAATTGCTGAGACTGTCTTCAGCTGCAGGAAAGGTGAGATATCTGATCTGCTCATCATTCAGCAGTGAGAGACAAAGCAGCAGGAAGAATTTACATTCTATGTTAGGAAAACTTGATCATCTTAAGGAGAGCTTTCTTAAGTGATGGACCGTGGCACCAAGGCAGACAGCAGGAACAGCACAAGATCCCATCTGCTTCTCAGGAGCTGCTGGATCCTGACTATGAACATGACTCATGTGAAGCCCCAAGCTAACTCATGGAGTTCAATAAGGTGATGTGTCTTACTGGAAGGACTGTCCCACATCTAGGCACAGTTCTTTTAATGAAAACTTATTCCTGTTGGGTTAAAAGGGGGAAATACATTCTTACTGATCATTAAAAAAAAATTGTTTAAGAAAGGGTCCATCTCAAAACATCAAATAATGGGGAAAATCCAAATCTGGTGGTGCCACCGGAAGAGTGTGCCAGCCCTTAGGCAGATGTGCAAGGCTTGTGCTGTGGCTGGGTGTCTGCAGGAAGCCTGCCAAGGTTCCCCAAAAAACTCTGCTGCAGGGGCAGAGGAGAATTGAAAGAGTGTCCTTAGAAGATGCAGCAAGGAGAGGGACCCAAACCTGGGGAGTGGCTCTGCCAGGAGAGGTGCCAACCCCTCTGCAAGGCAACTCCAAGGACAAGACCTGAGGACGATGGAAATCTCCACATTTGGGGAATTGTCCTTGGGACTCCAGGTGAGTTATCAAGCTTTGGGATTCTTGTCCTTAGCTGAACCCAGGAGGGTTTGCAGTTTCAGCACTGCAAACGTCAACATTTCAATTTCTCTTCCCCTTCCTCTGCCTTGAAGGATCCAAGAGGGTTTAATTAGAACAAGCAGCTCTTTCTGAAATAAAAAAAAGAAAGGAAACTGTAGGAATTCATGTGCTCCACTCAATGGTATTTTTGGACTTCCAGAGCCAGTCTCCTGTGTGTAGAAATGCTCCATTAGGAGACAATTGCCTGGGACATGGGAGCTTTTAATTTTAATTTAAAAACACCAGTTTCATTTTAAACTAAAGGCACAAAATTGTGTTAATTTGCTTGGCAATGATGTGGAGGTTTAAACAAACTCCTTTACAGTGTCCTGACAAAAGCTCTTGTAGCTCATTTTGACTTGAAGGCCACCACTGGAATCATTCCCTGCAAATGGAAATTGGTCCTTTTAGCCTTATATGTGTATTTTGTCTGTGGCTATCCATATGTGTATATATTTACTGATAGTAGTATAGGTCTCTTCTCATCTCTATAACAATTTTGATTTGTTTCTTAGTTTAATCCATCTTGCATGGGAGTCACTTGGGTTTGTCTACACTTCATTTAGCAAGCTGCCCAGCTTTGAAGATGCTATAATATTACACATGTACTCCACTTTTATCTCAATTAAATACACCTTGTTATGAGATCATCTAAAGGTTATTACTTCCCTTGCATCCATGTGTACAAGTGAAAAAACACCATAATCTGGAAGCTTTTCAGCTTTCTTGACATCTCCTCTGTTTACCTGCAGTTTGATATCCACAGTGTTTAAAACTTCTGCTTAACTTCTGCACAGTAAATAGCATAAAAAGATTGGTCTTTTTTATTCCATACCTGGAGAGCAAAAAGGAAAACAAATCAAGCTGTTTGTCAAGGACTTTTAATCAAGTTTTTTAAATTAAGGATAGAAACTTTTTCATTCCTTGGCCAATTCTTGCTAGAGCTTGAGTTCATGTTTTTCTCATTTTGGGGGGGCTTTTTGGCCCCTGGACTGTCTTACTTTTCTCCAAACTATCTGGATGTCTCCACTATCTTTCTCTTGTACAGCATCCCTCATGCTTCTGGGGACTTAAATAATGATCTTTTTTTCATTTGAATTTCACATCATATAAAAGGAATTCTCTGCAATGTTGTTATGGGTTACCAAGGTCCTTATCAAATGGGGGGACTGTTTGGGCACGTGTAAGTTTTTTTGTAAGATTGGATTAGGCAGCAGAAATGGAAACATCAAGGCACTTCAGATAACACAACTGAAGCTTTATCTGATGTGGGGAAAAGGAAGAAAAGACAATTTAAAAAAAAATCATAAATTTTTGTCCTGCTTTGCCACAATCAGGACTCATTTTGATGCCAGGTTATCCCAGATGTTGCTCAGCTCTAGCTGTGCAGCTCAAAGCTGCCCCAGGTTCCTGCCATCCCTGTGTCCCTCTGCACACCCACTGGCCTGATCCTGCCTGGATCCCAGCCCATCAATCAATCCCTTTTCAATCCCCAGTCACTGCTTTGCAATGCTGGGACCAGAAATACCTCTCTACTCCAGCAAAAATTTCCTTGAGCTGCAGAAAGGCAATATTCCATGTACATCCTTCCCCAGTGAGTCACTCTGCCCCAGATTTAACCTAGATACTATGGATTATTTTATAAAGACATTATTTACAAGACATAATAGGACATTTACAGGACATAATAGGAAAAGCTTTCATGAAATATAAGGATATTTCAAGTTCCTTAGTGGCCAAGCCCTCTGCCCAGTGTGTATTTCAGCCCCAAATACTTTCTGATAATCTTTGCTGGTATCCAGTGTTGGTGGTCTTAAAATTCCACAACCCAGTGGAAAAGTGTTAAATGCCCAGAGCATGCCTAATTAATTATTTGCAGGTTTTTAGTCCTTTATGAAGTGTTAAAACCAGGGATTGGGGGGCTCATTGAATATCTCAAGGTTTTGTGGAAATAAATTGCATCAGTTGGGTTCTTTGAGTAAGTTCAGAGAGTTATTGCTCAGTGTTTACTCTGGAAGGTTGCAGGAGGCTTTTGAAAATGAAGGTTAAAATAGGCAAAAAGTTACTAATGCTGGGGAGAAGCTGAATGGCAAAGTGAGAGCCCAGAAAACCATCAGCAATGTCTGAGCACATTCATCAAAAGCAACGTTTGCAAGTTGAGTTATAAATCTCCCTCACAATTCCAGGAAGCATTTGTGGACTTTTTAATTTTATTTTTCTTTTTTTTTAAAAAAAAAAATCACACTTTATTTTATTTCATAACTACTTAAGGAGTTTTTATTGGCTTAATCCTGGAAAGTACTGGAGACATCCAAGAAGCAGGTGAGGCAAAATTAAGGGTTTTTTTTTTCTTGAGATGGATCACTGGGGGTATTCAACCTCAGAAGGAACATGAAGGATCTTTCCATGTCCCAGCTTCTGTGCTGTTTCCAAGAGATGTGTAGATGGGAGAGATGAAACAGGAGCATGTGCTGGAGATGAAGCACTGATTAGAATTTTAATGCAGAATTAAAAGGGCAAATGCTCATGTAAATACCTCTTCCTCTCCAGTCCCACACAGTTTATATCTGGGGGGGTTTCTCTTTGCAAAACCATCCGGCCATGTTGGTGGCATTTTCAAGGCAAAGTTGAGTAGGACTTGTGTGGTCTGGGTGGCTTTGTTCTCCTTGGTTTCTTCTCATTGTGAACTTTATGGAGGCAAGAAAAAAGGGAGAGACCTAGAAGAGGGATTCACCCCTTCTACCTAAGGGAACTCTGTGTGGAACATGTTTCAGAGCAAGGCAGCTCAGCAAGGGAAGCTTCAAGACAGAGGGACTTGGGGAAGTCACTAAAACCAGCCCTGTAATCATGTCTGGTTATAGAATAGAAATAAATCCTCTGCTTTCAGCATGAGAAAGTGAAAATATGTTGATCTGATTGTTTTTTCTGTAAGCGTGGATCAAAACACAAAAAATATGGAGAACTCAGGGGGTGCTGACAGAGGCTTTGATCATTTAACAGGTAAAACATTGATTCTGTGAAAAATCAGGGCTGGTCAGCACCAGCTTCTTGCTGGGCTGTGTCTGTGCTTTGGAGCTTTTGGGCAACAAAAATCACTCAGGTCAGTGAGGTCACTAAATCAAGGTCACTGAAATTCCCAGAACACTGAAATTCCCTTTCCTTACCCCCAGCTCCTGGTGATGTTTGGGGTACCACTCTCCTGGGATCTCTCCACTTTCCTTTTTCAAATCCACATTTTCTGATGAGTTCATCAGCAAATCCTTTCTAACTGTGGAGGAAGGGACTTGGGCTGGAATGATTTATTGGTGGCTTTCTTGCCATTTCTGCTTTCTTTTTTCCTTTTCTTTTCTTCTAGTCTGTGTGTGCCTTGCCTATTAACAAGGCTGCCTATTGCATTGTATAAAATCTATATGAACAAAACACTTGCACAATAGGAAACCAGAGAGCTAATTTACACTTTGAAACCAAAATGGGTCAGAATCTTATATTTAATAAAGATGTTTTTTCCTGAAGAGTAAAGGAACTGTTGGGGTTTTTTTGTTTTTTTTTTCTATTAGTCTAGTTTGTAAGACTAGAAAGTCTTATGAAAGAAGTGTTCCTATTCTAAAAAAAAAAAATTAATTTTATCTACTTTTTTTCCCCAAGCAACAGGGAAACAGAGAAACCAGGGGGTTGCAGAGGTTAGATGTACCCTGGGCAGGTGGAGCTGAAGGAGTTTGCTCCTCTGGTAGACCCCAGGAGGTGTCATCATCTTCTGGGCTGGCTGGATCCAATGGGTTTGATGTTTAATTAGAAAAAATCAGCTGAATAGAAGGAGATATGAAGGGGCTGTGGACCCATCATACCCTCAGAAAGCCTGGGTGGCTCAGGCACAGTCTCATTGTCCATCATGTCCAAGAATTGTGGAGATCCAAATGGTCCTGAGCATGTGCCTGGGGATGTGCCAAGGAGAAGGCAATGCTGGCTGCATGGAGAGAGGTTTTGACCTTGCAATCTCAGTCCCTGTCCCCCAGCCAAAGAATTTGGAAAATGTTTGGCTGGGCAGGCAGCAGATTTGGGAGGAGCCAAGGCTGAGCACCAACCCTGCTCTGCTACAGCCACCCCAGGAGCTTTTTTGCCAAGAGCACTCTGCTGAGGACACCTTCCAAATGGCAAACAACACAAACCTGCATTAGCATGAAGGCAGCAATGCCAGGCACAGCTGGCTGAAACACCCACAGAGAGAAATGTGCAAAAATGCCTTTCTAAAAAATTTTTTTATTACATCCTCAAACCACGAGTGCCCACTTTGCATTTCAATGGAGTGCAGTCAGGCTGTGCTCTGCAGAACTCCTCACTGCAGACCCACTTCTTGAGCTCCTGCAAGCTCCAGGATGGAGATCACAAGACTGGACAGTGACTGATTTTTCCTTGTCACAGGTTGAAGGGGCATTCCAGGTTAGTTAAGTGGTGACTGATTGAAATGACACTTGCTGAAGATGAAGGGGGTGGCAGATGCATTGCACTCTGTATTTAATCAACCATTTTCTGTTCGGCAGGAAAAGGTCAGCTCACTGCAGCACCTCTTGCCTCTGAAGCACCCCGATGGCTCTGAGCAGGGTAGGTTCTTGCTGGGGAGAAAAGGGATGGTTCAGCAGGCCAGAGACATCATCAGTATTTTCACTGACCTGAAGAGGGACTTGTACCACAACTCTCCCAGCACAACCACTGCTCCCTGTTTGAGGGCCATGCAGTGAGGTTTCTACCAGCCCAGAGCAACATTCAGCCCTGCTGCAAAGACCTTCATCCCCTTATACAAACATCAGAAGGAATGATTCTGTTTTAGCAGCCAACCAAGATGTAAACCTAACCTCTGAGACAACCTTCTGGCTCCCCATTGCCTTTCTCCACCACGCCAGGTGTGAAGACACCTTCTCTCCTCCAGGGACTCTGGCCCCTTGCAGCCCCATTTTGGCTCTGAGTGGCTGTGTCTGAGGGTCTGTGGCCGAGTTTCAACCTTACAAGTTGGTAACAACCTGGCCCACCTTTTCTTTCCCCATGTGTTGGTGCAGGGACTCCTCTGGACAAGGATCTCTTTTCTGGATCCTATGGGATGTCTCAGGTTAAACCAACAGCATCTCTGCCTCTGCAACAGTGAGGAACAGAGGTCTGATGGATTATTTAGAAGCTATCCCAGCCTGCAATATTTAAGAAGGGAGGATGCAGAGGCCAGAATATATTAATGTAATCCCAAGCCTATTGTGCTTGTAGAAGAAGAGCAAGCACATCCATCAGTCCATATGCCTTAGCAGTTGGCTAAGTGTGTAGTCAAAGTTTTACCCAACCCTCTCCAGTTTCCCTTAACCAGTGTGCAGTTCCTCTGAGCTACCCATATGTTCACAGTTAACTTTAACTATTAAACTGATTTGGAAATTAATTTGGCATCATAAAATCCCAACGTCTTCATCTCTCCTCATTTTTAGAACAGGCCCTGACTCAGGCTAAGGTTGGGAAATCAAAACTTGAATTTTCCCTGTAATTTATATTTCCTCCCACAGCCTCCTGGCATGTCACAGGAATGCACTTACTGCCCTACAGAAATTGTGATTTTCCTAGCCTAGCATCCCATTCCTGGCAGTGATCTACAGTAGATGCTCCAGCAGAAGACAAAAGCATTTGGAATGAAATGACAACAAGATTCCAAGCAGAAACATCCTCATGCCCATGAGACTTCCTTCCCTAGGAGGTGGAAGGGGTATGGATGCTCTTCAGTGCCAGGAGAGAGCTCATCCTTCTACAACTGCAGAGCAACACCCTCCCAGCCCATCAGTGTGAGCCACCTCATTTAATGCTCCTTGTCTGGCTAGATGTGGACCTGCCTGATCTAAACATGTTTGCAGGGGCTGACTGCCTCACTTCTGAGAGGTCTGGAAGATATCACCCATGTTTTGCTTTTAGGGCTTGGATCTCTGGGGTTTTTTCGTGTGAAAGCTGCAGTGGTGTTTTGTTCAGAGGAAGCAGGAGCTGAAGGAGATGTGAACTCCACAAGTGCCACTTCGGCACTGCTCTGGTGAGGATGTGGATAAAGGTGCCTCACAGCAGTGGATGTGGAAACTGCTGAGTCCATGATGTGGGAAAGATCTTTGAGCTCAGAGCTGCTCCAGCCATGCAGAACCTCTCACATCAAATGAGTTTTCAGAACCTTTCCAGTTACCCGAACAGTTCTGCATGGTAACTACTCCTGACCTGCTGACACTGCCTGGCTGGTGAGGCTCAGGGCTTCTCTGCCCCTTTCTTCTGAAACCAACAGCCATGTGTTTATTTGGAAATCTTCCTGCTCTGTCCCAGCAGTGATTTGTCATCTCCCCTCATGCCGCAGCTGCTTGGTTACAACGGGTCATCTGCTTTTCTTAGTCCTCTCCCCACCACCCTGCTGTAACCCACACCAGCCCGGAGAAGATCCCAAAATAGCCCTTCTTTCCTCCCTCTCTTCCAGTCACCCTGCAAACTTCACTGGTTTTCTTCCTTTCTGATTTCTGCCCTGCTGCCCCATGAAGGTTGGCATCGCTGCCCTCGTGGCCGGGATCCTCGCCGGCTCCGGCGTCCTGCTCTTCCTCCTGGCTTTTGGGACTGACTACTGGCTCCTGGCTACTGAGACCTGTGGTGTGTTCCAGGGTGGGAACAGCACTCTGCAGAGTGGGGAGGTAAGCTCAGACATCTTCCCTTACTTGGGAAGAGCTGATTTAGCTAAATACTTCCCTTGAAAAGCAACGCTAATGCTTTTAATTTGGGCACTGGCAGTTTTTTCACCTGTGCTGATTATTTGTGCTCATCAGAAGTGCCCTGCTGATGTAAAACCTGGGCTAACTTAAAAATCTGAACCACACCAACTTTTCCATACTATGCAGAAGTTGGACTGAAGTGGAGCACATGTAGGAAACATGAATTCAGCACCTCTGTCACCTGGCGGCTGCAAGCATTAGGGAATGAGAGGCAGAAATGTAGGATTTTACTTGCTGACAGCATTTGCCTCTAAAGACAAAAGATATCTCCTGATATTTGGCATTAAAAGATTTCTTTCTGTGTAGTTTCTTCCTTTAAAAATAGTTCATATTTTGAAGTGTAGGTCTTGGCAATCATTTACATCTGAAGTGATGGGAGTACAGCACAGACAGAAACCAAAAGTGAGCACCAGACAGGGAGCAGACAAGAATCCCTGCCCTTTAAACGAGAAGAGATATTATATATTTAAAAATTAATATATATTTATAGGATTTTAGTTAGCAGTAAATGTAATTTCTGAAGGACAATTTGATATTTTAGTGCTAAATGCTGCTCTCACATGTGAAAGCCTCCTTAGCCATGCTTACTGTTGTCTAACTCTTCAATGAAGTAACAGCCAGATCAGTTCCTTCATCCACTCTTCAGAAATGTTTTTGTGCCAATCAATGTGTGGTTTCGATCAGAAAATGACAGGAGGACCCTTGTTGTGTGCAGACTTTTTTGTTACTTCAAAGTTCAACCCAATTAAGTTTGATTTTTCTCTGCTGTGGTGAGTCACACCGGGTGAGCATCATGATGCCAGCAAGAAGTGTTTCCTTTCCTTCCAGAATCCCAGAATTAAATGTAGGACACTCTTTGCATCAGTCATATTTCCAAATGACTTTTTCTACTGAAAAGAAAAAAAATAACCATCAGGATGGGAAAGCTGCCTGGCAGGAGACACTATGCTATTTGAAGCAGGTGGCAAAGCCCTGGAAGGGGCAGCCACGGCTGGGGAAGTGCTGCTCAGTTTTTTGTGCACTTGGGAAATGACAGTGTTTGTAGTTTCAGATTTTTGTGAGTTGCTGTCTTTTAAAAGGGGGACACTGAACCACATGGTGTGAATAAGAATCTTGGGCTTGTCAGAACCTCTCTTGGCCCAGTGCTCCTGTGCCCATCGCCAAGGCAGAGAGACTTCAAAAGCACTGGGTAGAAACAGAAACTGCTATTACTCTCTCCTCAGAGCTATTTTTTTTCTATTTCAGACTCTGTTTCTATTATTTCTATTTCAGTTGTGTGCAACAGGCTGTGTTTTTTTCTGAAAATGGCAAATCCTGTCCCTTACAGATAAGGATGGGCTGGAGGAGCTGCCCAGCAGGGATTAAATGTGCAGTAGCAGCACGAAGTCAGCAGCTGTCCAGGTGATGAAGTTTGATGTTACCATTGTCATAGTTGGTATTTTTATCCTAAAAGTAGGAGAAGCAGGTCCTGGAAGTTGTCATAACTCTTTGCAAAAAAACTTGGAGGCAAGGGAAGTATTTTCTAGCACCTCCCCTCAAGTCCTGTCTCTTTTCTCCAGTTCCCAGGATCCAGTCCTGGGCGGAGTTTCTTCATCCTCTACAAAATCTGTCACGTCTCCTTTACCAAAAAGTATGTGATAAAGGCAAAATTGATTTGGGTCTAGTTTTAAGAAGCCTTTTGGTAAATTGTCCCTTCTGCAAAGACCTAAACTTCATGCTGATAGATCTGCTCTGGGGGTAGAAGTAGACTCATCAAAAAGAGAGGAATTGTCCAAATCCTTATCCTGGTCTACAAGAAGACTGGTGTGGGCAGATTAATTCATCTCTCATTTAAATTTAATGTTAATTTCTACTGGGCTCAGCAGGAGGAGAAAAAGGAGGAAACCTTTGGGCTGGTGATTGGAAGAGGTCGGAACGCGGGGAATGTTGGAGCAGGGCTGGAGCCAGACCTTACGTGGGCCCTGCAGAGAAGCAAGGACATCTGAACACTTGCATTGGGTCATGCCTAAAATTGTCTACCTGGTATTCAGCCTGCCTCAAGCTGGTTACAACAGCAGTGAAATTTATTTAAGGAACATGTTTAAGAAGCTGGGTCCATGCTCCCCAGCATACCTGCCCAGCTTCAGCAGCCAGTGGTTAAATTTAAAGACATTAGAGAGGAGAAAGTAGGTTTTTTTGGTGAAGGTCTGCAGGAGGATTTCTTATCAGGATGTTTTGTGGCTCTGAGATGGCAGAAAGTCAAGGGCAGCATCTGTCTCTGTGTTGCCCAACCCTTCTGAAGCCAACTCAAACAACAGCAGAGGAGAACCCCAACCAAAAAATGAGAGCAACACCTGCCTAAGCCCCAAATCCCCACTTCTCATCTTTCAATCACAGCCACCCCCATATCAACCTGGGCTTCTTTTCTCCACAGGCTGAAGTGCTGGCAGAGGAGAGGAAGGAGATTGTCACTTTCCACCACGAGGGCTTCTTCTGGAGATGCTGGTTCTTTGGTGAGGGGCATCCTGAGAGCATCTGGACCTTCTGGTACAGTGAGTATGATGCCAGGGCACCAGATCCCCAATGATCCCTCATGGTTTGAGTTGCAAACAGGCACAAGAGGGGCTCCCAGGGGTGAGGAAGTGGTTGTGTACATTTTTATTTCTTCATTTTTTTCACTCTTTATCAAAAGCAAACTTGGCTCCCCCTTTCTCTGCTCTTTTTTTTTTGACTTGGACTTTGCTCTCAGATGGTTGTTTGGAGAAATGTAGGAACCTCTAAATGCCTTTTGAAACACACAAAGTCTTAGGGAGTGGTGGCCTCCTTGGGTGTTCAGGACCTCTCATGGTTATATCCCTTCAGCACACAAGACTTAGGGTTGTTTTTTTTTAAGGTCTTGCCCCTTTTGCATCATTAAAATTACATTTAATAAGTCTTCTGGTAAATACTCCATGACTCAGATTTACAATACTGTCTCTTCTGCAATTCCTAAAACTTGTGCTGACAGATCTGGTTCTTTATGTGAACAAAGAGATGGAGGCAAAATATTTTTTTTGTTCTGAAAGAATGAAAAAAAAAAATTGAAGTAGAAGGTGAAACCTGTTCTGAGAGACCAACTGGTGCCAACTGGTGTAAGGTTTTGGTCCCACCAGAAAGAGCAAAGGAGTGAAACCACCCCCTGACACCCTGAGCCAGCAATGGTGTTAGTGCCTGGTGGGTAATTAGAGAACAGCTTTCCCCTGGGGTGCCCCAAGCCTGGAGACATATCAGGGATTTAAAAAAGGAGATTTTAATAAGTTCTGCAAAGGTTTTGAACATTGCAGAAGCCTTGACCCTGGGCTCAGGTTGGCTTTGGTCTGCTGGAAGCTGCTCACGTGGCAGCTGATGGTGTTGGAGGGGGTTTGGCTGGAACTCGTGCAGGTTCCCACAAGAAATTGACTTTGCTGTGATTGAAATTTCAGATGACTTTGCTGTCCCCCAGTCCCTTCCCTGTGTTTCCTGTAAAATCTTGCAGGAGCAGTTCCTGCCACTGTTCAACTGAGCAATGTTGAGATTTTTTTTTTTTTCTGGGAAATGTTTTGATTAAAAAAAAAAAAAAGGACACGTTTGAGAGAGAGGGTTTGCTGTCCAATCACATTATATGGGAATAAATTCTATAATATAATGTTACCTGAAGTAAAACGACTTTCTAATAACTGGCAAATTTGTATTACTTCAATACTTTAGGTATTTATTATAATAGGATTGATCATGGCAAATTAATTTGCTGCTCTCGTGGATGTAATAATTAATTCAATAGGTATTCCATAGTCAATTTAGCATGAACTAATGTCCACCTATTATAAAGTGTTCCTTTGAGCTGGGGAACATATTTAAATAAGTGGCCAACCATTAATTAATTCATTTAACATTCATTCTATTACTGTTAATCATGATAAGCCTCAGTGGTATTAATATTGATGGGGCACTTCCAGCCTAATTGTGTTTTGCCTCCTCACAAACTGCAGTTCTTGTTCTGGTTCCCAAATTCCTCTGCCCCTTTCAAAGCTGTTTCTGGAGGAAAAGAGCAATGGGAATAGTGTGAATATTTACACTGCTTTGAGTTGCTCCCTCTGTCACCATTTATGCTCATGTCAGGCTCAGGTTGTGGAGACCACAAGGTGTGCAGGTAGCAGCCTCAGACTCTGTGATGTCTCCCCTCTCTCTCATCACTTTTTTTTATTTTGTTTGTTTTTTTCTTCTTTTCCTCATTTTTACCCTCCTTTCCTCCTTTTCCTTTTTCTTTTTCTCTTTCTTTTTCTCTTTCTTCTTCTTCTTTTTCTTTTTCTTCTTTTTCTTTTTTTCTTTTCCTTTTCCTTTTCCTTTTCCTTTTTTATTTTCCTTTTCCTTCTTCTTTTTCTTTTTCTTCTTTTTCTTTTTTTCTTTTCCTTTTCCTTTTTCTTTTCCTTTTCCTTTTCCTTTTTTATTTTCCTTTTCCTTCTTCTTTTCCTTTTTCTTCTTTTTCTTTTTTTCCTTTTCCTTTTTTTCCTTTTCCTTTTCCTTTTCCTTTTCCTTTTCCTTTTCCTTTTCCTTTTCTTTTTTTAAATTGTCTTAATTATTTTATTTTAATTTAATTTTCCTTCTAAACAGGATTCCCTATCCTTCTTCACTTCCTACCCCTCTACCTTGAGTGTTTTGCAGGGATTTTCCAGATACTGTGATTTTGCAGGAAATAAAGGCAAATACATTTTTTTGTTTGTTTTCTGTTGTTCTTTTCCAGCCAGCCAAGCACACCCCAAGTTCTGCATGCATGGTTACCTCTTCCCACTGCCCATTGCTCTTGGACCTTTCCCACACCCTTCCTATGACACCACAGCAGGTGGGTTTCCCTCCTCCTCCCCCAGAGATTTACCCTGTGTGTGTGTCAGTGCTGTCCTGGGAACCAACATTCTTGGGGAAGCTCCTTCACAAAGTGATTTTTCTCAGTTAATTATCCCAAGCTCTGAGGACACTGAGATGGTCTCCCACATCTTCTGTCCCCCAGAGCCAGCCCTGCACCCTCCTGCTGGGTGCTCCTAGAAGCAAAGGAGGATGTTAAATCCATCCTCTCCTTTCTCCCACCTTCTTGCTTCCTAGGAGGAGGTGGAGGCAAAGGGTTTCTGCTCCATGGCCAAATCCAGACCCTGTGGGCAAGAAACCCAAAGCATTTCTCCTGGGCTGCAGCCTCGTGGTGGTGGTTGGGTGCTCACTTGTTTCTAGGTTCTGGCTTCCTGGGGTTGATTTGGTGCAAGGTTAAAACAGACAAGCACTGGAAAAAAAGAAAAAAATCAGTGAAAGACCAAATCTTGAGAAGATCCAGGTAAGTGTCTGGTTTGTTTTTAATGCACTGAACCCTACACAGTTGGAGAGATCTCTTTTCAACAAGTTCTCTTTCTTTAAATTTATTTTTTATTTATGTTTCTCTACGTTTTCAGAGTTCTGTAATGAATCAGCTGCTGTTGGGAATTTTAATTTGCCAAATTGGTGGCAGCAGCACGAATTAATTCAATGATCTTTTTCTGAAATGAATTGATTTCTTTAAATAGTCTGCATCACTCCGTGTTGCCTCCGGGGAGCTGGGGCAGGAATACTGCACAAACAAACATCTTGACCTTTTCCTTAGCCTTTAGCAGTACCTTTTTAGTTCTTTCTTTCTTTACTTTTATTTATTTTTTTTAATGAGGAACTAATAGGAAAAAAAAAAACCAAACCCAACAACCAACCACATTTGTCAGTTGAAAGAGGGAGGGCAAGGCCATTTCTTTTGCTGTGCAGGATTCCTGCCTTGGGGAAGATGCTGTGGTGGGAAATGGAGATGAGAGACTGGTCAAGGGTAGAAGGAGGAACCCTTTGTGGCTTTTTGTTTTTTGGTGTTTTTTTTCTGCTTAGAAGAGGCAGGAACTCTGTCTAGTTTCTGAGTGAGCTCACTAAACACATATTTTTTTTCCCATGCTAAATAAAGGGCTCTGGAGGCATCTGTCCCTGCCTGTCAGCCCTGGCTATCAAACCTTCTCCAGCTGCTCAGCAATGTGTGATGGGACAGGGGGTGCTGGGGACAGGCTCCTGGCACCCATCCTGCTGTGATCCCCAGGGAGCTGAGGATGTCTCAGCACCCACAGCTAGGGCACCCACCCCTCTGCAAAACCTTCAGAGCTCTGCCTTGAGCAGAAGCTTCTGCCATGAATGTTCATTTTCCTCCCAACTAGTCCATCCTCATATGCAAATGGGGACAAACCAGGAGGCAGCCCACGAAGAGGGGATCCTCCAGCTATTACCTGTTCCTGAGATAATTCTGCCTTATCTGCAGCCTCAGAGGTTCCCTGGGAGAAATGGGTGCTGGGAGGTTAAACATGAAAATGAATTCTGGGGTTTTGGAGAGTTCAAGATACTTATCTCTCCCTGAGTGGCTCTCCTGACAAAATGGTTTCAAATGAGTAAAATGCATCTTCTCTGGAGCATTTTCATTTAAAGTGTGAATCATTTCAGTGTTACCCACTGGCTCGGGCTCAGCTCAGGTCCTTTTAACCAGTGGACAGGCAGCAGGAGATGGGGTGGGCTGAGGGGAGCAGGGGAATTAGGAACTGGGAGGTATCAGGGGTTTTGGCTGATGACCACCACCTGTGGGCAAGGTTTATGGCATTGACTTGGCTACTAAGAGATTTAAATTAGCAAGCTAAGTCCAGCCTGTGGGGTGGGATGTGATGGACACAGTCTTGCTGGACTCTGGCCGCTGTGGATGCCTGAAGTCCCAGCAAACCTCCCCAAACCTGACGGATGGAGAGGCCATTAATAGGGGGAATCATAGGCTTCTCATTTCTCTTCAATCCCTCCAATAAAAACTGCCTTTATTCAAAACCAGAAACCTGGCACCTTCTGCAAGTGTTAATTAAAATGGAACAAAGGTGTGGCCTGAGTTCATCTCTCCAAATTTCCCCATTTTTTTTCCTCTGCCCTCTGCTCTCTGGGCTTCCCTGGCAAACCCTCCCAGTCCCTTATACTCATCCCAGTCCCACCATTCAGGGCATTGGCATCCATCCTCAACTTGCTGCTCTTCAGTCTCAAAGCCCCATCCATCTCAAGCATCCTCACAGGTTGTTGCAGGAGTGAAGTGTGGACTTCTGAAAACCACTTTTTCTCCCCTGATTTTAATTTTTTTTTTCTTTTGCAGTGTACAGAGGCTTCTGGACAGCATTCATCATGCTGGCTGTGGCAGCTGGGCTGGTGGGAGGTCTTCTTCTGGTCTGTGGTGTGCCCTTCGTCAACCCCCGTGTCTACAAAGTGGGAGGGGGATTCCTCCTTGCCTCAGGTGAGCTGCTCAGGGGGGTGATGGGGACACATGTCTAACCTAAACCTCCTCTCTTTCAGTTGAAAACCATTACCCCTTGTCCTCTCACTGCCCTTTCTGGTGAGAAGCCCCACTCCAGCTTTCCTGTAGCCCCCTTCAGCTATGGGAAGGGTTTCCTCGGAGCTTTCTCTTCTCCAGGCTGAGGAAATCTCCAGGATTTCCCTCCTCCTCCACTGGAAACAAAGCTCTGAGCTCAGTCAAGCTCTAGCGAGGCATTTCTTAGGCCTAAGGAGGTTGGGATTTGGGAAAAAGACTTTTTTTACTCCCCTGTGCAATACAGAGGAGCAGAGCCTTCGATATCAGCAAGGTTCAGAGAATGGTTCTGGTTGGGCAAAGCCTCCACCAGGTACCAGTGATTGATTCTACTGAGCAGTGTTGGCCACTTGGCGTGGGTCTGTGTGTTCAGGTCACCCCTTCTACTGAGACTGGGGCTGAAGATGTGAATCCTCCCAGTTGTGCCACACTGGCTGACTCCCTCCTTAACCTCTTCAAAGCACCTAGCTTTCAGTCCACATGGAGAAACTGGGACCAGTCACCTTCTGACACAGGGAAGATAAATCAAATACCCTGAAAAAGATGTTGAGTGGTATCAGATCACTGTAGTCCCTTCCTCCTCCCCCTCCATTCCCTTGTTTTTGTATTTCATTTGCCTACGCCTTGATGAAGAGGCTGGGGCACAGAATGTGACACTTCTGATCACACATCACATAAACCTCTTGGCATCAGACAAAGATGCTGCTGTTGAAACTGAAGTTTGTATTAATGCAGCTTCAATCTGAGCAGCAATCATTTTATTAACTGTCATCAGGAGGAAGGAGTTCAGCTGGAAGAGGCTTCCTCTTAGATTTTCCATCTAAATGGGGAATTCGAAGCTATTACAGCATTTCCAGCATAGTTTGCTGAGGTTTTCAGCTGATTTATTTATTATTATTTGTTGTTTTGAGCTGGGATCCCTGAACTCAGCCCTCTGGCTCCTGCTTGGCACTGGCCTCCTGATGGATTCAGGATGGATCCCTCCCTGGTTATTTGCTCACTCTCCTTTCTAAAAATATTTGGCACGATTGCTCTAAGCAGTAGGAGCAATAGATTGAACAGCCTCAGCTCCCTCACCACCCTTTTTCCTTCAGATAGCAGGGTTGGGAGAGATGAGGTGGGACAAAGAGCATCTCCTCATCATGGCCTGTGGGGCAGTTTTAATTAACCTCCTTGGCAGAAAGCATCCCTCCTGGAGGACGTGTGAAAGAGTTGGCAATTTGTAGAACAGGAATGTGGGCTGGCAGTGGGATAGTGAGTTGGGGCACCATGGCTGGAAGAGACCCTGGCTTCTCAGGGCATCCTCTAATGCAACTTTATCCCATCCAGAACCTCCCTGCAGCCCACACCGAGGTCATGGAAGCCCAGGTGTGGGAAATAGTTGCAAAATGATGCAAAATACTTGTCACTGAGAGGCTCTACTGGGGCAAATCTGGTTGATGCCATCATCTTGAGGAGCTGTGGTGCCTGGTCAGTGGGGGAATTCACTGCCTTAGGGTTAAGATTGTTATCACTCAATTAGATTCCTCAGGGTTTCCTCCTCACCCTAATTGCCTTTTATTTACTGTATTTTTATCTGCCCACCTGCCACCTGTCCCAACACACGGAGTGCTCAGTGGGTGGTGGTTTGGAGAGCCCTTTCAAAGGACCAGAGCCATCTCCCTCCTGCTGGGTCACTTGGGAAATAGAGCCAGAGCCCATCCCACATGTGCCTGCACATCTCCAAGCCATCCCAAACCATTATCCCCACCAGCCTCCTCCCCAGAGCATCCCCAATCATGGGAATGGGGATGGTCTGATTTGATGGGGTCTTCACCCAACCCCAAAACACATCCTGTGTCTCTGCTGCTGATGCCAGGCTCATTTCTTAGATAGAAAATTAGATTTTTTTTTTCATTATTTCATTTTGCTGCCCAAGGCAGGAAGAAACCTCTCTCTGTACATAAAAAGTTATTACTGGTGGGAGGCAGAAGATCTCTTTCTCCTGCAGCTGAGACTAAAAGTCCCAAAAAGGAGGTGGTAAAGTGAGACTTATTCACAAGATGAAAAATCCAAAAGGAAATAACATTTTAAAAGAAAAATGCCAGATGCCTAGATGGGCAATGGGGGAGTGAAACTTCCTGATAATTCTCATTTTGAAGAGTTTGCTAATGTCTGAAGGTGTGACAACTTTTCAGCACTTCCATGACCACCCGTGAGTGTTCCAAGTGAGCATTTTTCTGCTGCCCTTTCTGTGCCTCTCCCCTCCTCCTTTTGATTTTCTCTTTCTCACCAAGGAGCTGGTGCAAATCCCAGGGTCTCCTCACCACTCACCTCTAATTATTCCAGGGAAGAAGGCTGCTTACCTTACATTTTCTTGTCATTTTCCCTGAGTGTGAAAACATTCTTAATTTAGATGCCATGGCAGTGCCATCACCTCCAGTACCTGTTTAATAATAAATCCTTCCAGGAGAGACCGGGCAGGGCCAGGGGAGGGATGGTGTCCCCATCCTCAGCTCCAGGTCAGCTTAGGGATGCTGTCGCCTGCTCACAGGGCTTCTCTGCACCCTCCTCAGTAGGATCTGATAGCTTTTAATCTGATTTCTTCAACAAACAAGCCTTAGGAAGTCTAAATTGTCCTGGGATGATCCAACACAAGGCCCAGGGTTGGCTAAAGAAAACCAGGAGAACTAAAGAACGTAAGACCATACCTGTGTCCTCTTCTGCTGGTTTCTTTTTTTTTTTATTTGCTTCTCTTTCAGTAGGTATTATAAGTTAATGAAATAGAAATTGATCTTTAAAAGAGCGCTTTTCAAGGTTCAGTTGCTATCTAATTAATTTAATTTTAAATTACATCAGTAATAACCACTTAATTGCCTCCTTATCAATATATTGTATTTCGTAAAGAGCATGTGACTATTTAACCACCCCAGCCTTGTCTTAGAGGAGAATAATTGGTATTTGAAGCACACGACCAGCATATTAAAGTCTAAAATATTTATTTGTGCATTTGATTTCAAGTGGTATCAAACACTGAATGCACATGCAAATGTTACACCAGCTGCTGTTTAACTCCTCGCCTGCCTCTCCAGCACCCACAGGGACTTCTCCATGGAAGGGCTGGAAAGAAGAGGATGTGGTGACCTCTGCTCAGATTACTCCAGTTTTTGGTTATTAAGATGCTATTTGGGGCATAGGAGGCAGTTTAGTAGATTTGGCAGCATAGGACAGGTTCTAACACATGGTGGGGACCTTGAACCCCCTCTTCCTTCACATCAGTCTGATTTTTGGTACGATTTGTGAAGTGGAGGCTTCTCACAGCAGATGTGTTTATATCCAATAAGGGCAGAAACACACATGAACACTGATTTATCTTCTCCACCCAGAGTTTTAGGTCCCACCAAGGCTAAGGAGATCCCTCAGGGTCAAGCTCTACCTGAAACCTTTTAGCAGGGGAGTTGGAGTGTGCAGTCTGTGAGCTGCCAAGAGGAATAACTGAATATATCACAAGCTATCTTTGATCTAAAAAATTGCAAGGGGAGAAATGAAATCCACCAGAAGCCACAAGGCATCTGCAGAACTGTGTGGTGGTTCGTCAGCTCCATTCCTTTTGAACCTTTTTGCTCCTCTAAAGATATTATAAACTCTGCTGCATTTCTTTCATATGTCTGTGTTCATGTGTCTCCATGTTATATGGCAGCATTTAAAACCAGCAAGGTCCTAGCTGGGAATTAGCCAGATCAGCTCTTACTGAAGTGCTTTCAGATCTGTCATCACACCATCATGATCTACTTTGGGAATGTTAAGGGTTGGAAGGCAACTCTAGAGATCATCTCTAGGGATGATCTCATCTAATAGATCACCATATTTTAATTTATGCTGACTTTAAAGCCCACTCTCCATATTCTGTAACGTGACACAGTAAATAATATTGAGGCCACTTAGTTTTTGTCACCTGCTTCATGCAGGGGAGCTGGACCTGAGCCTCCCACCACCCAGCACTCTGGATTCTCTGGGAGGAGCAGACCCACATTGAGCAAGATGCTGATGTTGAGCTCATTGCTCAGATCCAGCGTGGCCTCAGCCCTCCTCGTGGGGAGGGCAAAGGGGGCCTCACTTGTCAGTGAGAAGACTTTCTAGCCTCTTGCTATAAGGAGTAATTTATAAGTAATTTTTAATAAGTAATTTATAAGTAATTAAAAAAAATTCTGTTATTTAGTATCTCATGGCTGCATGCCTTTTCTGCTCTATTATGTGTTATTTCTCTGCCAAATAGCATCATCTGTCCTCCTCCTTGTGTGCTTTAAGCCTTGGTTGCAAAGCTTCTGGCAAGGAAGGGGACCCACAAGACATGGGGGGGACCCACATGAGCTGCAGCAGCTCCTCAAGGCTGGGTGGGCTCCACCTGCCCTGGTGCTGGGGGACAGGTTGGGTGCTGGGTAACACTTGCCACCAGGACTGGCCCCTGTAGCTTTGCATGCCTGGTGGGAATAGGATCTGACACTACTTGGAAAGGTGGATCAAAAGAAAGGGGAAAGTCAGTCTCAGTCTCAGCTTCTCACCCAACTCAGAGATATCTCAGTTTGATTTTTAATATCTGCAGATATTAAAAGTAAAAAAGGAAAAGCAACTCCACCTTTAGCTCCCTGCTGTGAACACCAGCAGTGTTGGTGATGGTTTCTCCATGGCTGCACCCAGCTGTAATGAGCCCTTGGTGGCCAAGACACAAATTGCCCATGTTCCTGCAGCTGAGCAGGAGATGGTGGCAGCCACATGGGTCTCTCCCACACAGAGTGGGCTTGGTTTTCATGGTAACCCACAGAGCAAGGTCATTCTGCAACTCTGAGCTGTCATGCAAAGGACCTGCAAGAAGAAATGGAAAAGTGCTGCCACCTTTCCTCTCTTTTATTTCTGTGTTCCGCCTGCTGGTTGGAAGAATAACTCCTCTTTGTGCCTTTTTTCCAGGAAGCTTATTTCTCCTGCTGGTGTTTCTCTTTGTGATGTGGAAGGAATTTGCTGCTGATTTTCAGAAGTACATCCTTCTGGAGAGGAGTGAGAAGTGCCTGGAGGATGTGCCCGTCCATGTGTACTACGGGTGGTCCTTCATGTTCGCTGCAGCAGGGGTGCCTCTGGTTTTACTCTCTGGACTCCTCTTCTACCTGGCTGGCAGAGACATTATGAAGTCCATGGAATGAGATAAAGTCAGAGAAGGCCTTCAAGAAAATTGGTGATGCTTCTTGTAATGAAGTTTTGAGGACCTTGAGTGTTCTTGTAGCTATAATTGGCAGCATAGGTGCATGATTCCCCTGGCCCATAGCTGGAGGCAGGGATAGAGCACTGAGCATCCGACCTCTGTCAGTCCCAAACCAGCCCTGGCTAAAGGTCCAGCTTCAGCATTTTTGGAGACATTCAGACATATCTATGGGTTTTGCATCAGTTTTCTCTGCAGCCCAAGGAAGAGCCTTTAATTCAGCAGAGCTGGACTTTTACAGCGTTCCCAGCATCCTTGCTTCTTGTAAAAGGAAATCAAATCTGGCTGCCACGGTGGAGGCATTTTAATGTCTATTTCTGAAAAGCTATTAAGAAAGATTTTTCTTTTTTTGTTTTCTTTTTGTTTTAGCTGCCTCTAATTGACATCAAAGGGCAGCCATTTTAACAGGATGTCGGGAAACATGAGAAACCTTTTTTTTTTTTTTTCCTTAAGAGCTCCGATTCTGAAGACCTAACCTACCTTTCCTCAAGCCAATAAACCAATTTCTGTGGCATGAAACCTAACAGGAATTAATTAGTATTTCTTTACAGCACTTAATATTTTCTCTGCACATGGGGATTCACAACCCCAAAACTGGAAGATGGCCAGAGGTGGGGGAAAGGGAGTGGGCACAACAGCACTGCCAACATTTATTTTGTTTCTTAGGGTAGACCATGAGACCTACAGATGTAACACCAAAACCAGCTCCAAAAAGACAAATTAAATACCATTCAGATGCCTTCCAATTGCTCTGGTGTATGTTGTCTGACAAAGTACACCAGTCCCACCAGGAGTAATGCATGCTAATTTTATACCAAATCATCGAGGTACTGCAGGTGAAGTGATTCATCCCGTGTACACAGAGGTTTGTAAAGACTCTTGAGAAATGACAAAGATTTGATCTTGTCATGTTGGTTTTTGGTTTTTTTTTTTGTTGGGGGGGGGGGGTTGGATCTCAATGCTTTGAAGTATTTCGTGGGGCCCTTGCTTGCTGAGCTCATTAGCATAACTTTTAAATCAAGCTTCCTGAAAATGCACACTGTTCCCACGAATGTCATCGTTTGAGTTAAACCTATATCTCCCAAGCTTTATGTCATGCTATTGACTCAGTGTGGTTAATTAATAATGTAATGTAAATCTCTTCTCCAAAGCAGTGAAGCTTGTTGGCAGTATAAAAATGTTTGCTAATGCTCTTCCTAAAATATTACTCAACTCTGGCATTTCTTTCCTTTTGGAGCAGGTTCTAATTATTCTTTTACAAGATTCATGGCATACAGAGAGTGAGAAATTGTAATTCCCACATGTAAAGATTAGTTCTTGCATATGACTAACAGGCTGGGTCTACACTTCTTAAGCAAAATTCACACAGTTTGCCCTTAAGAGAAATTTTTTTTTAATAGAATTAGTATATGCAGGTAAAAATAACGCTGGTTTTTTTTTGGTTGGTTGTTTTTTTTCTTTTTTTTTTTTTTCACAGTGAATAGATGTTTCATGACATTTACAAATATACAGATATTTCAGTGTTTCATTTGGCCATTCTGAACTCTTTTTTTTTTTTTTTTTCACAGTATCTCCTTGGGTTATGCCTTGTGCCCTGCCAGTTCTTCGAGTGATAATTTCTCACTATAAATTCCCTTTGAATAATTTTTGTCATTTAATTATCTATTCAGTGTAGAGATGAACACTTATGGTCACAAAGAATAAAAGTATATAATCCAGGAGCAGAAGAGGTCAAGATTTACAGTCACTTGCCTTTCAGTGATCCCATAAAACAATCCAAGCATGCAGGAATGATGATCCCATAAGAGACACCGGGGCAGAAGGATGAGAATGCGGCACAAAATCCATCAGACTTATTGATATCAGTGAAGCTGAGGATCCCTGAAGTTGTGAATATAGAAGTGAGTTTTATATTATAGAATGAAATATTTATTAACTTTCTCCATCTGTTCTTTAAAAAATTTAGTTTAATGTCATCAAGGCATTTATGGAATACATTTAGCTTAATCATGGATTCATGCCTTGGGGAATAAACCATCCCTGGAGACTCGCTCGCTCTGGATTGGCTCTAGAGCAAGCAATAGTTTAAAACTCCATCATTCTTTTGCAAAATACATGGTTTTGAATCATTGTTGAATATTTTTTTAAGGTATTGAGCCTACTCACAACAATAAGGACACAGAGAAAGAGATTCTAGAGTAGCACAATGAAATTAATTTCCCCCGCTGTTAATACGCAGCATTGTCAGCCAGAGGAGTGTTGACCCAAAGCATCCTTTTGTAGGACTAAAGAGACTGATTCCTCAGCTCTCCCATTTCCCATGAAAAATATAAGCCCAGTAGCAAAAAAATCTAGTGTGAGCATCATCATTTCTGGAGATTAAAAAAAAAAACCCAAGCTGATGGACTCAGCGGTGGGGTTGGAGATGGCGGAAGCCTCTGGCTCTTTCATCTGCTGCATGTGAAGAAGTTTGATGAAAGGATATTACAGAGTAGTGACAAGGACCTAATTCTGATCCAAGTTTTGTCATTATAAATCATGAGTAATTCCAAAGCCTGCAGTAGACCCTTATCTCTGTTAAACATCTGTAAGTCAGATCAGAACCGGGACTAATAAATACATTCAAAAATGCATAATTAAAAGAGTGATTTCACATCACTCTGATGAATTTCAGTCAAGGATTTCTTCAAGGATGCTTTTTCCTCACATTAGCATTTGACGTTAGTAAGCAATGAATAATTCCATTTTTTTCTTTCCAACATCTGGGACACTTCCTGCTTTCTTCGCTACTTACTGAACACTCTGCAGGAAATATTAATGAATCTTGGGTGTTCAACACAAGCCTTGTGGATTGTGCTCAGGAGCCAGTGTTACGTAGCAGAAACTGCATTTCTTGAGATTAAGAGGCTTGATTTTGGTAAAGGAAGATACTGGGAAGTGTGCCAAACCTCTGGGAATTAAGGGCATTTGGGGAGTTCACCCAAAAACCCCAAGCCCCTGCAGCTCCTTTGGTCAACTTTTCCCTCATTCCAAGGAGACAAAAAATAATGATAAATTTTTTAAAGGGATGATTCTGGAAACTAGGATGCCCTGAGGATGGGGAAGTTTTGAAGATGAACAACAGCCCTGAGGAGGGATGGACCAGGAGACAACCATGATGTGAGGGAACTTCCCACTGGTGCTGGTGGGAGAGGGCACAGAGACTGTGCAGCAAATTAGGATGGAAAACAAAATTAAAATAAGCAGGGAAATAGGAGCCAGCTCCATGCTTGCTGCACCAGGCTGTACCTTGCCAATGGACTGAGTCAGATTGGCCAGAGGATGTTTTACAAGAGTGCACAGCACCTCAAGCCTATAATCAATAAGCTCTACATGCTGCAGCACAAAGAGCTCTTATCTGAAATACCACTTTGAATTTAGTGAATTTATTTAATCCCCGAT
The DNA here is from genome assembly GCF_003957555.1 of Calypte anna. Taxonomy (NCBI): domain Eukaryota; kingdom Metazoa; phylum Chordata; class Aves; order Apodiformes; family Trochilidae; genus Calypte; species Calypte anna. The sequence continues at coordinate 11,218,684 of NC_044247.1, read as the reverse complement.
GCCTGCAGAGCATCAGTCCTGTCTTCGGGTTTAATTTATTTATTCCAGTTATCTATTTTTAGGCTTTCAAGCACTTGACATTTGAGAAGCTGTTTCTCCATCCCCCACCTCACCACTTCCTAAAGAAACATCTGAATTGGAAAAAACTCTATTTACAGAAATGTATTTGTTCCCTAATACATGGATCACTCTTCCTCCTGGGAGCCACAGCCCTGTTATCTACACCCATAACCATGCACTGAACAGATCAGGGAAAAAACTTTCACCCTGCCTGGTGTTACTAAGTCAAGGCTGGACATTTAGTCATCTTCTCTCTTTCTTCTGATCTTTCTTATTCTTCCTATTCCTACAAACAATCTCTCCCCTTCTTAAAAAGAAAAAAATCACCTATTTTTTGAGGTCAGCTCAAGATACTGTGGTGAATTTGGGTTGGGAATTGTTCTGAGAGCAGGTGATGCCCTTTTCTTCTGGAACTTAATGTTTCCCAGTATGATTGCATAAACCCTTGGCTGGACCCAAGAGAAGCAGTGGTTTAAGTGGTGTGACTACTTAAATGCTTACTGTTAAAAGAAATAACAAATGAAAAAACCAGCCTATAGACATTGCTGTGATGGTGTAGTAATGATTATTAGCAGAGCTGTAAAGAATGCACTCTAATTAACCCAACCAGTAGGTACTAAATATTTGGTTATGGAAGAGTAGATTGAAGCTTTAGAAGCTTCAGAGTCTGCAAAGAAGTAAAAAGTCTTGCCTGACCTTGGCTGGCTGGGTTAATGATGGCTTCATAAAAACTAAGGAAAAAAAAAAAAAAAAAGAAAAGAAAGTATCACCAAGGGCAATAGTGTGAAAAACACAGGGTTAATTATATTTTCCCTCTCCATTTCCAATATTTCCCTGTGTGGTTTCCATTCAAAAAAGCAACAAAGACCAAGGAGAAAGAGCCACTCCTCAAACAGGGACATTACCCTGGTAAAATAGATCACCAGGCCTCAGAAATCTATTTTTAGGTTCACGGAAGGTAAATTTTTCTCCATTTCAGATGTCATTTGAAAGCCTTCCTACTTTTCTTCTACTTAAAAAGCAGCCCTTGGGAGAAGTCCTTCACCAAACCACTCAGAAATGCTGAGGAAATAACAGAGGTTGGACTCATTGCTTTAAGGTCTGGGAGTTGTTTTTTTTTATTATTATTACTGATTAAACCTCATTGGTTCCAGGCTGTAATAATTGCAGTGCATGGGGAATAAATCCAGCTCGTTCTGAAATAGAGAAATTGATTTTGAATGCCAAAAAAAAAAAAGAAAAGAGAAAAAAGAAGCAGGGAAATGTAACAATTCAGCCACATCAGCCACCACATTGCTCCTACTGCTGGCTGAGGTGGATGCTGCCTCTCAAACCCCACTCAAGGGGGTTCCAGACTCAAGGTTGTTACCTCCTGAGTTAAAGAATCATCTCCAAAGCCCAACCAGGACTGAAAATTCTTGCACTGAGCTTTCCTCACATCCCCAAGTCACCTTCAGGGCATTTATGTCACTGCTGGGCACCTCCCAGCCTCGGGGCAGCCCCGGCCCCTTTGCTCCTTTGGGTTTTTCTTGCTTTCCTGGTTGTGCTGTTTCTTCTCAGCCTTCAAGGGGTGACCACTGGTGCCTGGGAGAGAAAAGGGCGAGTGAGTCCTATTGGCAAAATGAAATAAATAAACTGTTTCAGCCTCTCTGAAGGTCAGCAGAGAGTCCCAGCTGCACCTCATATGGGGGAAACTTTTTATTAGGGACTTTCCAGTGCCTGAAAAGCCTACAGGAAAGTGGGGATGGATTTTTTCCAGTGAGAGAACGTGGGGTAATGGCTTAAAACTGGAAGAGGAGAGATTTAGTTGGATCTTAGAAAAAAAATCTTCAATATGAGGGTGCTGAGCACCAGGTTGCCCCCAGAAGCTATGGGAGGGGTCCCTGCCCATGGCAGGGGATTGGTACTGGATGATATATATATATATATATATATATATATGAATGATATATAAGGTCCCTTCCAACCCAAACCAGTTTGGGATTCTCTGATCCTCAGGATGATGCTGAAGTGAGCCCAGCTTGGGCAAAAGGCACCTTTGGTTGGGTGCTGGTGTTCCCACCAGGTTTTCTTCTGTGGGTCAGGAGCTCCGCTCCATCTTCCCCCATGCCCTGAGAAAACCCACACTACCCTAACACAAACACACACAGGCAGAGACACTTTATACATTAAATATATATAAAACCAGGAGTTTTCACTGCAGAGAGCCTCTGCCTGTGCCACAGACACTTCAAAGGCTTCAAAGCAGAGGTGCCTGCAGCAAGGGCTGGAGCCCAGAGCAGAAATCCTGCTTTCAGCTGACACTGAAGGTTTCAGTATCTTAGGGCATGGAACATCTTTTCACTCATTTGAACATAACTTAATTGGGAAAAGAAATAGGAGGAATACATTGAGATAATTTTGAAGGTGGTTTTGTTTTGATTTCTTTTTGTTTTAAACTGGAAAATGCTGTTTTGAGATTAAACCTACCTTTACGTATGTATTTTTAATCAAAAATACCTCCAGTGTTCAGGGAGGGGCTGCAGGGACCTGGTCTTTTCAGCCATTTTTCTCTCTTTTCCATCAATCCCAGCACTGTCATTCCAACATTTCTGCTCCGGGGAGGGCAGCAGCTCCAGGCTTTCCTTCTGGTGCCACTTCTCTGTGTTAATGCATTGGTTCTGCAAGCAACAAATAGATATTTTTAGTAATCCACAAACCAAAATGCTGTCTGCTGGGTGGAGGGATTCCCTGCCCATCATGGATCAGAGATGAAGGCTGATGCAGAGGCAGCTTTACAGCACATGATGCTGCCCATGGAAGGGTGAGACATTTTTGCAATTTTTTTTGCATTTTTAAAATGCCTTTAAAAAAAAAAATAAAAGCACTGAAAAAGTAGAAATACCTTGTTTTGGGTAGACTTGGCCTGGGAATCTTCTCAAATACCTGCCTATCTTGTTGCTGGCTCAGAGTTAACCCTGCACTATAAACATTTCAGCAAAGAATACTCAAAGTTTAGACCTCTCTTTTGGTTTTTTTTTTCTCAGGTTGCTGGGCACCCAGGAAAAGGAGGTGAGTGATTTGTGCTTTTTGGGTGTTTTGTTGGTGGAACAGGTAAAGATCCAGCCAGGACATGTGGCTGCTGAAGTTGCTCAGCTCAGGCTTTGGGACCACAGTGGAGCTTCCTTGAACTAACCCAGAGCAGCTCTGAAAAGGAGACAAGTTAGGCAAGCTTAAAGCCATCATTTAAATAAAAATGTAACCATTAATATTAAAATAATAACACGAATGATTAAAAGAGAGTGAATGGATGAATGTGTGAGCATCCCAGGGTGAAGTGAAGAGGTCCAGGGCTGCATCCTGCCCTGCCCATAGCAGGGAAAGGAGGCCCTGGAGCATGACTTTCCTCTTCCTCCCAGCCTGACCAGAAGCCACCTTATCTATGATTCCATGTGTCATCCCTAACACTCTGCTCACTGCCTTTTAGGCCAAAACAAACTCTTGCTTAGGGAAAATCAGTGGAGCATCAAGCCTGCATTGATTTAATTGATTGAGAGCATCAGGCTCTGCCCAGCATCTCCTCTCCACTCCCCAGCAATATTCATCAGCTCCAAAGATAACAGAAGGAATAAAGAGATATCTTCCATGGGACTCAGAAGGCAGCCCTTGGAAAAACAGAACTATAAAATGACAGTGTATTTTCTCTTTCTTAGCCCTGGCTTTGCCAGCAGGCACCAAGCTCAGGCTGTGAAAGTCCCCACGGAGCAGGTTGCCTGCAGCACAGTGAGGAGGAGTTCAAGCAGGTACAGCCAGGCTGCCCCAGCTTTGGGATTTTACCTGCTGATTTTTAGTAATTTTTTTCTTCAGAAATACTGTGGAAAATCAGAGCTGGGTCTCTGGCCAAAGCAGCCACTGAAAGAAATAAGGTGGCTAGGACAGCAAATCTCATAGCTAGTGGATTTGGGGTTTTACTTCAACAAAGCTTCCTAGTGTGCAATGCCAGCATTCACCATTAAACATGGGTAACCATGACAAAGGGGGCCACAAAATCTTGTTGGGGAAGGCAGGGTTGCTGGACCAAGCCTTTCTAAACACCCCAAAGAACTCACCCTGCTGCAGCAGCTCAAATTCTCCAATCAAATCAGACTAAAGAGTCTTCTCTCAACTCCATCCTTCCTAAGGTATCCATGTACTCCTAGTTTACACCATCAAGAAACCATTGGTGCTGCCTTACCTGCCTGGGCTTGAGACCAGCCAGGAGGGCAACATCCAGACTCAGCTCTACCTTTTGTCTTTTTGAGAGTGAGTAAATCAGAGAGTAATAATCAGAGAGTAATAATACTCCAGCCCCCCTACAGTAAGCAGGGACGTCAATAAACCAGGACCTTCCTGCATCTTGGACCTTCCACAGTTCAAGCAGATGGGGAGGGGGGGAGCTACTCCAGGGGAAGGTGGCCATGGCTTTCCAATGGGTGATGAAGAGATGGGGAACAGAAGCAGAGCTTGGGCTTTTCTTCACCTGCCCTAAAATTAAATGGAAAAAGTCAGGGCAAAAAGCTGACTTAATTTAGCAGCCAACTCATCAGCCAAGCAGTGCAGTACCTGGTGAAGGGTGCAGTGATTTCTAATGAGGGATTATTCAGCTAATCAGCACCAATCAACATTTTATGATCTTGACTTAATATTTAATATAATGTTAATTAGAATTGCTTTTGCCACAAACTGTGTCAAACCCAAGGTGTGATTTGGCTCCCGGTGGTGCCAGGTGGGTTCTGGGATGGGGATGCTGCAGGAGGGAGAATCTCTCCCTAAAATCCCACCTGGCAGCACAAGCCAAACCTCCCCACTCACCTCCCTGCTCTGTCTGCCTTGAGTTGTGATGCTAATTAAGTGGTGGTGAGTCTCTGGATTATTAGAATGGAGTTTTTATCTGACACAAGTACCTTCCAGCTACAAACAGGGGAAGTTCATTTAGATAGGAATAATTTTAGTGGAAGTTCATGTGAGCACAGTTCAATGAGTCTGAAATATGTTTAATTTTTTCTCCCATCTTTTTAAAATTTTTTGTTTTGTCTTTCAAAGTGTACGAGGAGGCTGCAGAAAGAATCTCAGAGAATCTGGACAATATATTTCTGTGTCCCCCATTCCCCCATTTGCCTGCTCTAATTCCTTCCCCTTTACCCACAGAATTCTGAGCGTGGTGTTGGGGAGCTCTGTCATCACAGAAGACTTTTGGTCAAGGGGAAGATGACATTTTAGAGCATTCTTTTTTTTTTTTTTTACATAGCTCTTTGTTTCATCCTTTTATGACCTAGAAAGATCCAGAGCTCCTGCCATCCCCCAGTGCCCATTTACTTTCTGATTTCCAGCATCCCTGGGAGAGATGTCCTAGGAGGGGCACTGCTCACTCCAAAACTTTGCAGCAAGGGACTGAGGGAAAACCACATTCCCCTCCAGAGACCCCTTCCAACTCTGAACCTCCCACTGCTGCTCTGGGTACATCAGAAGCTGCTTTGAAATTCAGAGCCCCTGGTTAAAACCAGGAAAACCAAGAAGGGTGTTTTGTAGGAGGCAGTGCTTGGGCACAAGGACTTACAAGGGGTTTTTTGAAAGAAGAGGATGTTTGAATTCCTCCAATGAGTTTCACCTCTCCTGCAGTATACACTTCCCTTTGATGGATTCATTATTCCCAATTTGCTGAATAGCATTTATATAGTAAATAATTCTCTGGCTGTAGAGGGAGTGTTTTGCTGTAATTATTTAATGGTCACAATTGAAGCTTTGCTGGGTAAATACTACTCCTAAAAAAATCTAAAATGCAAACCCAAAGAAAACCCAGAATGTTTAATGAAATAATTAACACCCAGGCAATTTTTTTAAATATCCTAAATGGTCTGTAAAAACATACCAACAGTAGGGTGCTGGTTCAGACACCTAATTTAACTAACCTGCACCTTCCCCAGATACATTTCCAGCTGGATTTGGGCTCTGCTCCCCATCCCATCTTTTTCCAGTCTCCTCTGGGACTAATCTGGGGTCTTCCCTCCCTTTTCAATTAATTGTATAGCAGGTCCTACTTGAAAAAAAAAATCATTCTGATTTGTGTTGGTGGGACAGTTTAGCTTGAACTTGCAATGCAGGGGAGAAACCCAAAAACTAAGGTGAAGGTTTGGGGCTACACCTACATGGGAAATTTCAGCCCAGTGCCAGCAAGTGGACCTGGTGGCTTTGTCCTTCCAGCAGTGCCAGGGGCAGGAGAGGAAAGAGCCCTAGGGAGTAACAGAAGGGGGGAGAAAAGAGGGGAAGAGTGGAGCTCCCCCATAAAAGTGGAGCTAAGACATCACATCCCAATGTAATGACATCCATCCTCTAGGTACTGACCAACTAAAACAGCTCTGGGAAGTTTTTATTTCTTTGTTATGGCCTGAAAGCACCAGAAAGTAAAATTTATCTCAAAAAAAAAAGCCTCCAGAATAGCAAAAACCAAGTAACACCCAGGCTGGCTCCCCCTTCTCCCCCAGCCCTACCTGCTCTGGTGGGTCAAACCTTTTCTCTTCACCCTGAAGCTTTTTCCATGGATTTGATCTCCAGGCTCCTCACCTGCAAAAAAACCCAACCCAAACCAAACCAAGACAAAACAAAAAAAACTTGAGCTAGGAGACAAGGTCTTTATAGCTAATGGCAAAGCCCATTGACTTTCAAATGCAATCTTGGTTGTTTATTTTTTTTCTCTATAAATCCATTGTGTTGCAACCTTGTTTACTTTCTCACAGCCCCCATTAAGTTAAGTTAATATTACCATAGAGGAGATTAATTCCACCCCCCCAAGCCCACAGAAACACCTCCCATCTGAGTAACTTAACATCACTGGAATGGTAATGTAAAAATTATACCAGCAGAACACCTCTGGTACCACTACCTCAGGGACTGATAGGTGAAGTCCTCTAAGCCATTAAAGATCTTATAACCTCTTGTTCCATATGTAGTTACAGATGAAGTCTTATTCCCAGAAAAGGTTAATTAAAGCCCATAATTCCAGGATGAGCTGAACATGACGAGGGGCTGGCAGGAATTTCTCCCAAGCGCAGACCCTGACACTTCACTTAGATAAAAATTAACCTCCTGTAAGGCCCTGGAAACTCAGCTTCTCCTTTTGAAAGGGGATATTTATCAAACCTCCACCCTCTGTGCCCCAGCTCATGTAGCAGGAACCTAAAGCACCCATTTAGAACTCTGCTCAACATCTGGAGCACGCCTGAGTGGCCTGCAGAGACGTGCCACAGAGGGGTGGCATTTTGTGCTCCTGTGTATGACAGTTCCTGAGACTGACTGGGTAGTTCAAGGAGACAAGATCTCTTCTCTTTTAAGGAGAATAAGCAAAGAGCACCCAAATCCATCCATCCTGAATTTTAAAAGAACACCTGGAGTGGGTTTCCCACTTCCCAGACGGAGGAGCTGTGCTCTGCTGTTGGCCAAGGGAGTTGGAGCATCTTCAACAACCACCTCCCAATGTAATGTGTAATTAGGGAGAAGAGCTAATGAACACCCCATGCAACCAGCCAAGTGCCTCTTCTAACACCCCCTCTCTCTGACAACGTTGCTGGCAGGAAGGTGACCCCAGAAACGAAACTCAGCCAACACCTGGAAGGTGTTTCGGTGGGAAGGCTCCCGACTCAGCAATTTCTTTTTAGGTGAGAAACGAAGGGGGATGTTCCACCAAACCAGGGAGTCCTCAGAAATCTCTATCCACACGTATTTGATATAAAAGAACAGCTTTGGAGGAGACCACCAACCTTCAAGCTGGGTTTTTGCTGCCTCTCTGGCTTGCTGGTGGTTGGAGGGGCTGTGATAAGCGCGGCGGTGCCGGGTGCCACCAGTGCTACCTAAAAGCAAATGAAACTGGCATAAATAATTGTGCTGTAGAAAGCCTTTCTGTTGCACCTTGCCTATCACTGACAATTTACATATCTTAGGAAAACCTTTGTCAGCTTCTGTCATTTCTGCACTATTATGTGCCTTTCTGGATAATTACCAGTTAATGTGAAAAAGCAGATGGAAAAAACCTTGAAATTTCTGATAGAGAATCCTCAAACCTCTCCCCTTATCTGTGCACAGCAGCTTCCTGATTTCAAAAGAAGTTTGAAAACCTTTGTTAAAAATGTCCCTGATTCCCAGTTTGAATGAACCAAATGACATTCAGCTAAAATTATTCAGCTTTTTTTCCACAATTAAATTCCATTATCGTGAACTGACAAAGTAAAATGGAAGGTCTCTTAACTAATGTGTTGGTTGTTTGCTTGCATTTTTTTTTCCATGGTAGTATTGTAGAAAGCTGTGTGAAGTAGAAGGAGGATAAACAATAACTGTAACTTTGCATCAATGAGTGGGGAATTTTTAGACCCTTCATTATGGGAAAGCACAGAGGTTGCTGGGGTGTTTTCCTCTTCCTTCCTCTCCCCCCCCCCTCTTTTTTTTTTTTTTTTTTTTCCTCCTTCTTTTCGTTAATTCCTTTTTCCTTCACAACCCCACTGAGACTGATTGGCTATTCCACCAAACTTAAGGAGCAGGGAGGGTTTGGTTCTGTAGCCCCAGCAATCCCTTCCTACAGTCCCAGTGTTGGCCAAGTGCAGCCACTTCTCCCTCTAATGAAGCAGCAGAATCCAGGGGAAATAATTTAATTTCAAAAATATCATTTCCCACAAGCTGGGGAAATTGTTCTGGTGTTTTCTCAATTGGTTTTTCCCCCCTCTTCTTCTGACAGGTGTAAAATGAAGCAGTCCATGAGCTGGGCAGCATGGTTTGCTTGCATGCAGGGTGATGTAAAGCACAAAGAACCCTTAAATCCACAGGGCAGATGACCCTGGTGTGCCACCTGGCTCTGATGACCAGAGGGATGTTAATTCTAAGCATACATTAAAAAAAAAAAAGGAGGGGGATCTTTCTGAACATAGATGCTAGGAGTTTGCAGTGGGTTTTCTGCACAAAATCTCTCTAAGTGGTTGAGTTTTGATCTGCCAAATATTCCCTCACTCAAAGGCAACAAACCCATGCAGATGCAACCATATGCTGCCCAACTCTAGTTTTTTTGTTTGTTTGTTTGCTTTTTTTAAGCACTGCAGACTTCTGGCCTTCCCAGGCCCTTTGGGCAGCTGCATCTTTACTGAGCCATTTCTGCCCAGGAGCTCAAAACCAGCTGGAGAACCTGGAGGAGGTGTGTTGGAGTTAGGAGAGCAAGGAGATGTCAGCCTGGCCATGGCAATGGCTCTGGAGAGGGAAAGAGAAGTGGGAGAATGAAAAACCATAAAGAGAGACTCATTCTTGTTGGGACATCTGGTGTCCCATGTGCTGGTGGCATCCGAGCAGGAGCAGAACCTGTCCCTCTGCATGGCTGCCCTCAGCCCAGCCCCACTGAGAAATCTCTTCTGATGAAAAGAAAACTACATAAACAGTCTAATGTGAGCCCCATTTCTCTGCAGCTCTCAAAACACACTTTGAAATAATTAAAAAAAAAAAAAAATAAATATACATATATACAATTAAAATATGCTAACTCCACATTGTGTGCTTCACCAGGAAAAAAAATCAAACCTTTTTCCTCTTGAGGCTGCCGAGAAGGAAAACAAAGCTTTAGTGGTGGTGAGGATCACTCTAACAGGAGATAAAACCCCTTGGTATCAGGGTGTTGTATCAGAGAGCTCTCCAGATGAAGCCTGTGCTCTGCTGTCCTGCTGCTGCTGCTGGAGCTTCTCCTCCTGACTGGCATTTAGCATCCCCAGCCCCATGGGATGACATTTCAGACACTGATTAAAATCATTGTCTTTTATGGCAAGGGAAAGTTTGTTCTTCAAAGTGAAGGAGATTAAAAAAAAAAAAAAAAAGCTCTTGCAAAGAGTGATGAAAAACAGATGAATAAAAACAAGCAAAAAGGGGCCTAATTCCATTATTTTCAATTAGCTCTTTCATTTGATTTCAGTCATTTGCACTTGTTGCTTGTTTTACAGCTCTTATTGTCCAGCATTTTATTTCACACATCTAACAGTATTAAATCAAACTGTTTTCTAGTCTTTGCCTTTCTTTTGAAGCTTCTTGAAAGTCTGAAGCAGGCTTAAAAAACCCGCTATGAAAAGCAAACTTTCATCTCTCTGCAGGTTATTTGTAATCAGACCTTTCTCATCAAGGGCTCATTTCATTTGCATTTGGGATCTGGGAATTATTAAAACTGTCAATCCCTCTTCTTAGAAATATTTCTTGCCCAGGCTTCAGGGTTTGGAAACTTCAGTATCAACACCAGCTGGAGTAGGAGATGTGGTGCTCCTGGTTGTAAGTACTCACACATAGTAATGATGCAGTAAGGCTCTTTACTTTTATTCTCCAGGACATCATACTTGATGCTGCAAACTCCTGTTGATTCTCTGCTTGGTTCTGGATGGGTGGTGACTCATGCTGGGGTTATGAAGTATAGGGATGTGTTTTATCCCCATATTTGGGATATAAAATAGTCTGGTATTAAAGGGTCAATATTTCATACCCATGGTAAATCAATTAATATTGCTGTGGATTTGGGAGAAAGTAACTCAGCTGTGAAGCTGTGACAAGTTTCTCATCTCAGCTGGAAGGCAACCACCATGCCAGGCTCAGGAGGAGTTTTATGGATCTCCAGGTGAGCATCTTGCCAGCTTCTTTCATTAAAAAAAAAAAAAGAAAAAAAAAAAAAAAGAAAAAAAGAAAAGAAAAAAAGAAAAAAAAAGGTACTGTTAGGTCTGGTGCCTGTTATCACTGAGGACCTTGTTATTTTCTTCAGCTCTTCTGAGCTGGGAAGAAGCAGCAGCAGTGGCAGCAAAGCTTCAGCAGTGGCAGTGACAAGCCCAGAAAGTGCTGAGTTACTTTTTCCTTTTCAGAATGCAAAGACTTTTTAGAAGAGGCTTTGTTCACACCCAGGCTGGAGCTTCCTCTGCCATGGCTGGGTGGGTAAGAGACTCAGGTGTGTAAGATGGAATCAAAACAGGAGCTGTAATGAGCTTGACTGGCTTCATCATTACAATTTTCTCTTTAAATCTTCTGCTCCCAAGTGTTATTCTCTCTGCCCCTTGCAGATCCCACCAACACAGCCCCTCAGTTACATGCTGTCCCACTCAGTGAGTGGTTCCTTTCCTCTGTGCTCTTAAGATACCAGCAAATGTCTTCTCTAGCTCAAAAAAACTACATTAAAAAATAAACATCTTCATCACATTTCCACTTAGAGAAGCTGTAAACACAGAATCCCAGGATGCTGTCAAACTCTTGATTAACTCCAGGAGTTTTGAAGTCCTGTTGGTGGATGTGGTGAATATAAAAGAAATAAAAACCAAGACACCAAAGGCTTTTTACCAGATGACTCAAGCCAGACAGCCTACAGGCTGATGGATCCTGGTTCCCTAATAAGCTCTTGCTCCTGCCTGGAAATATTTGGAGTCCATCCTGTGACACCCAAGTGGGCAGAGCTCACCCCCAGGCAAAGTCACCCAATACTGCCCAGATGACAGAAATTTTTGTCTTGGGGAATGCTGATCACATTTTTCAATATACAAATGATAATTCAATGATTAAAACCCCATCCTTCACCAGCAACAGCTGCTTTTCCTTCCCTCTCCGTTCTGCAGTGACAAATCCTGGGGCCCCTCCTCAATCAGCACAGAGACAGCTGAGAACACAAAGTCCTGGTTTATTACCCTTCAGCATAAACTGATTTTTTTTTCATCTTCTCTGGGAAGTCACAGCAGCTTGACACTGTTCCTGCAGGTTGCCTCTCAGTGCAGACCAGGACCTGATCACTACTATTAGGGTGAATTTTAAAAATACCAAGTAGTGGGGACAGAGAGCACTGCAGGAGCCAGCCCACCTTCTGCAGCATCACAGTTTGCCAAAATGCCCACAAAAGTACTTCCAAACTTCACATTTTCACCACTTTGACACTTGCTACTGGAAGGCAGAGTGAGGCAAAACTGGTTCTGGACAAGCATGGCAAAATTAAACCTTCCTCAGCAAACCAGCCTAGGGACTCACATCCCTAAGTGTTTGCAAAGTTTTCAGTGGCTTATTCTGGTTTGGATTTTTGATTTTTCCAGTGTTAAAGGAGTCTAATTATCTGCCAAGAAGGTGGAAACGCATCACAGTCATGCTGCTCATGGCTGGCTACAGAGCTGGGCTGGGTCTGGAGAAGGTCAGTCCCTGAGTCTCACTTTGATGGAATCAGCCAAAAATTTGCCTTTTTTTCCCAGGGTTGAGCTGAGTGGGAGCAGGCAGAGGAGGTTCTTTTCTCCTCTTGTGTCCCTCCCAGGGGGAGGTGTCCCACCCAGAGAGATGTTCCCCAGTGGGTGACATCCCACTGCAACCCCCCTGCAGAAAGGAGAAGCCTTTCAAAGCAGAGCCAGCCTTATCTCAAAGGCAGCATTCCTGCTTTGATCCCCTGATGAATCAGGATGCCTTTGCTCTCCTCCTTCACCACCACCTCTCTCTGAACAGGAAAAGCCTGCAGACAGAAGACCTGGCTGGTTTAAGACTGACAAGAGGAAAACCATGGTGGGAAGCAACCTCCCTGTGCCACCTGCAGGTCCCTTTCGTTCTCCCAGGTTGTGCAGTGGAATTCTTTCTTTTTTTCTTTTTTTTTTTTTAAAGGATTTTTCCACGATGGGAGTTTTAGCAACCACAGAACCCATCATGCTGCTGCAGGGCACAATGGGTTCACCCAAGTTAATTCCACCATGAGCAATGTTGGGAATGTTACCTTCTCCCCAGACATCCCCAGCCCTTCTGTTTCATTCCTGCTCCCTCCATAAAAAGGCTCTGATTCAAACTGTGGCTCGTTGTGTGATGCACCAGGAATCCATGCACCCTGGAATTTTCTCTCCTTCCTCCTCTTCCCTGTGTCATATTCAGTGAAGTCTCTTTTATTGAACATCTGCTGGGTACCCAGTGAGCTTATTCAAACTCGGCAGGAAAGCACCTTGGCTCCAAAATAAATTAAAACAATGGATGTGCCTCTGGCCAATAGATCATTGGGTGGGAGTGGGGAATGGAGGTTTGTGGATATTTGATGGGAAGTTTATCACTTAAACGGTGAAAATGCAGCACTTCAACATATGGATCATTCAGAGCTGCTTTCCTTTCCCTCCCCACTTGAAGGCTCTTTGTGCCTTTAGAAGAATTAGAGAAAATGAAGAATTTAAAGAGGGCTGCTGGCGAAAAGCTGTTGTCAAAGAGTGGAAAAGCAGAAGCAGGATGCAGGGATGTGGTGGGACTGGAGGTGGATTAAATCATGTTAGTTCAAGGGGGTGCAAGCAAGGAGCAAAGTAGTGAAATAAACCAGGAAAGAGGGGACTGGAAAAAGAGAATTAGAGAATAAAAGTACAGAAAACCCTTCTGCAAGGTCCAGCTCTTAAGACACCTTTAGGTATTTGACAGGGCCACTATCTGTCTGGGGGTTCACACCCCTGTCAGCATCGTGATGTGGAAACCCCAAATGTGGGCTGTGATGAGAGTTTTAAAGCTGACATAACCAAAATGATAAATATTATAAATAATATTCTACTGCCCACGCTGTGCAGACATCCAATCCAGAACCACTGAAACTCTTCAATAGAACACAGCTTCTTGTCAGAATCAGCTGCCCCAAATTTCTCACAAAAATACCCCTCTATTCTGAGATTTATCAATGAGACTTTGCAGCTACATTTAAAATATAAATTATTACCTTCAGTTCCTTTAGTGAACTTAGTCCAGTAGTGAAGCAAGTTGACTGCAGACTGCCTAGAAAATTAAATATACATGTAGTTAAAATATATATAACAATGTATATACTATGTATTATTATATATATAAATGTAGCCTCATTAAGGATATATTTTAAAATAAACAATTATAATACAATACCTTATAGTTATAATACAATTATAATGTAATATAGCATAATTAATATTATATAAATAGAGCTGCTACCCTGGGAAGAGGGTTATGATGAAATCATAAAACCACACACACACCCCAAAATCAAAGCTTCCAGTGACAGAAAACAATATGGGATGCACAAATGGAAAATCCATGTTGCATGGCATTTCTCTCCTTAATGGGCTATAACCCTGAAAAGACAATATGGCAAGTGTGATCTTTTTCTCTCTCTCTCTCTTTTTTTTTTTTTTTTTTTTTTTTTTAATACAAGAACTTCACCTCTGTCCTCTCCTCCATGGTTTTTCCTCCTGGGGATGGTAGAGCTACCCTCAACCTTTTAGGGAAGCCCTTGTTGGATGGTCATCTCTGCTGGAATCCCATCCCTGGGAGCATTCCCACCTTGGTAGGGCAGCACTTAACAGTCTCTTACCTCCTAATTAAGTTTGGCCATGGTTACACTGCTTGATGATGATGATGATGCATAAAGATTGAGCTCTCCAGCCCTTGGTGCACCAATGTCCTGCTACTGTACCCTGTTAAAAATGGAAACAACAATGAAGTCTCCAATTATTTTATATTTGCCTTGAGCCTATGAGAATTCATCATTTTATGCAGTGTTACTACAGTTCATTGGCTGATCATCTACTGAGGCAGTAGCAGTTATCCCCAAGCATCCTATAGGTGTTTTAGGTACAGAGATAGCACCCTCTGTGGAGAAATAACCCATGATAGCCCCTGACTTACAGTTTGTTAATTTAAGGAGGACAAAGAAAAGCAAAGAGTTGCTTTTGACTAAAAAAAAAAAAACTTGCAGAGGGGCAACTAAAATTAAACCCAGCCTGAGCTCTGCAGTGTGACCCTGCAGAAGGGAAGTGCAGGATGACAGCAGAAACACAAAGGCCCAGGCTGATCTTCACAATTTGATTTTCTTGAAAAATTGATCAGAGATTTGAATATTAATTACAGATCTTGGCTCCCCGTCAGCAAGAGACTGAAATTCTGAGCACATCCATTTTTCTCATTGATTTTGGAGAGTTTGCAGTTTGCAAGTTGTGCACAGGTCACTTGCTCAACCAAGAGCCATAGCAGAAAAGGCAATGGTCACATCTGCTGCTGGGGGCTCTGAAGGGCAGATGAATCCTTCAGCCTGGAGCAAAACTTAAAAAAAAGCTCACCTTGATGCAGTTAGAGTGCTGGGAAGACCTTATTCATGTTTCAGCTTCCTGATATGTGGAAGAAACTGCTGCTGGCTCAGCCCAGCCCTGCCAAGGCCACCAGCACCCCATGTCCCCCAGCACCACATCTCCATGGCTGGAAGCCCCTCCAGGGATGGGGACTGCACCTTCCAGAGAGAAATTGTCCCCAGGTTCCAACCCAAACCTCCCCTGGCACAACTTGAGGCCGTTCCTCTTGTCCCATCCCTTGTTCCATGGGAGCAGAGCCCAACCCCCCTGGCTCCAACCTCCTCTCAGGGGGGTGCAGAGAGCCAGAAGGTCTCCCCTCAGCCTCCTCTGCTCCAGGATCAACACCCTCAGCTGCTCCTAGTCCTGCTCCAGACCCTTCCCCAGCTCCATTGCCCTTCCCTGAATGCTCTGCAGCCCCTCAATGTCCTTGACTTCAACTCAGATAAATCACAGAGGTTGAAGCCAAGGTGTTACCACAGGTATATTATTTATATCCCCTACTTCCCATGCACACCTGATTTTTAGTGTACTGCTTCCTCCAACTGCCCCCTTTTTTTTTTTTTTTTTTCCCAGCAATGCCTGCAGGAGATTTCTGAGCAGG
The DNA here is from genome assembly GCF_003957555.1 of Calypte anna. NCBI lineage: Eukaryota > Metazoa > Chordata > Aves > Apodiformes > Trochilidae > Calypte > Calypte anna. The sequence continues at coordinate 11,202,937 of NC_044247.1, read as the reverse complement.
TCAGGTTATTTAACAAGAAAACATCCTAACAACCAGCCCATCTTTCCAGGCTCGTTATCCTCAGTGGTTTATGAGATCTATAAGCAGCAGGACATGGGCAATAAACTTTCTGACCATTTATCAGAGGTTTTACCACTTGGGAACTGCTGAGCACTTGGTGTCCCCATGGGGTGAACGTGACCAGGGCTAGAAGAACCATGGACACCCCTGACCCCAGCACAGGCAGCAACCAGCATCTCACCACAAGCTGGAAGCCCTAAAATACACCTCCTTTTAACCACTCCATGTTTTTTTTTTTTTCCCCCTAATAAGACAGAGTCTTGGATGTTCATGGACTGCAAGAACCCACCCAGAGCTTTGGGGTGGTCTGACCCCACAGCTCCCATAGGATCACAGGATAAATCCTGGTGGGATCATCCCAGCATTTTCCTGCTGGCACCCTTCTGCAAGGGGTGGGTGATGGTTTGACAGCACATCCCTGCCTGGTGATTAGAACTGGGACCTGCCATTAAATAATGAGCAGGGTGATGGAGAAAATATAAAATGCCATCCCTGGTATGCACAGAGGGGTTGTAAATCCAAGGTGAAATAGTAAATCTCCAAGGAGTTACAGAAATCCAGATAGCTACCCTGAAAGAGGTGCATTTATTGTGGTGCTACAAGGTTTTTCTCTTATCTCTAATTTTATAGATCTGGGCAGCTGCAGCAGTCCTTGGATAGGGTACATATTTGAAAATACTATAAATTTCCCCTCCTGTTTACTTCAGATTCACTGGCACACACTGTCTTTACTATCTCCTGGTATTTTATGCCTCAGTACTTGGAGAAAAAAATGCTTTGTTTGCACTAGATGTAATATGAAAACTCTCTCTGACATTTAAACTTTAGTATCAGTTTGCCTACAGTGTTAATATCACTGCAACTGCTTATATGGATTAAATTGCCTATAGTATATAATGCCAAAATATGAACATAGCACATTTACTGATTCAAGCCCTTGAAAGAATTATTACCATTAAAATATTTAAGGTCACCTTTACAAAGGCAATAAGTCAGGAGGATGTCAAACAGAGCTCTTCAAGCTCCTGGACTGGTGGAGCCCACTGGGAAAATGATGGTTGATTCATTGTCACAAGGGGAACAGGGGTCTGGGGACAACTCTGGGGTCACTCCTCTCTGGGGAAAAAGGACTAGGGGTGTCTGATTTGATACAGGGGGACCAGGGATGCCCCACTCTTGGGTGTCCCCAGCATGAGGTGTGAGCCCCCTGCAAGGTGGTTCTCACCCCCGCTCCGGTGCTGTTGAGGAGGTCTCAGCCTGGTTCCACCAGCTCCTGCAGGAGGAAAAAGCAGCAAAACCTCATTTTTTGTCATTCAAGTCAGCTACAGCAGCTCGGGGTGCCCTCGGGAAGCAGAACTGATGAGTAAGAAGATGCCATTTCCATGCAGTGGCTTTTCTGTGCAGAACAGTCTATTCATGCCACGGGTCTGGTTCTGCAAAAACCCTTATTGAGGTCAACACAATTTCCTGATAATTGAAGGCAGTGGAAAGTTTTTCTGCAGTGAGAACTGGCAAATCAAAACCATCAGACAATTCTTTTTTTTTTTTTTTTTTTTAAATAATGAATTAAAATCATCCATTATTCTTTCATCTTAAATATTAGGATTCAGCAAATTTCCTGAGAACAACTGCTGTGTAAAACTTTAATCTTCTGAGAATGGATTGGGACTGGAATTGCAAAGCCCAACGTCCTCCTCCTGCCCCACATTCCCTCTTCTCTGAATGTCAGCACTCACCAGCACTCTGTATACAGGGGATACATTTGCATTTATCTATTACTCAGACTTTATTTGTTTCCAGGTGACTGTTTTTTATGTTTAGCACAACCCCCGCAGTGTCCCACCATAATTCACAGCTGAGGGGACAGTCACTCACCATCATTTCCTAAAGCAGATGAGAATACTTAAAGATGAGGCTTTTTAAAGTCCACACCAGCAATTGTATGCAATAATTGAGCCTTTATAAAAAGCTCACCAACAAGAAGGGGTGGGCTGTGACCCTGATCTTCCCAAACCAATGGTTAGGGCTTATTTAACCCCTTCTGCAGGCAGTTTGTCTTAATAGGACTTAGAGTCATACAAAACTAATAATAATAACAACAACAACAACAATAACAACAACAATAATAATAATAAAAACAACCTGCAGGAATTTTTGAAGATACCTTGGAGCTGGACCACCTAACTCCTCACTGGTGCCTTCTGCATTCAGCCAAGTGCTGCACTGATGACTGTCCTGGAATTCCTGCTCTGCTTGACAGGAGACTCCTTTCTTCTTCCCACTGCTGCTAACACCTGGAATTAAACTCACAGTGGTCATTAAGGAAGGGCAGGCCTGTTTGTAGGGATTTCCAAGCCACCTTGCTACTGCAGCTCCACAAGCAGAGGTGCTGGAGGTTATTACCACTTACCTTTTCCATTTTGGGCTGTAAAACTAGAGGGGATTCCTGCCATTATTGCCAGTAAAACATGCTTGAAACTCATAATTTTACTTGGGAGGGGGAATTGGCAACCCACCTTCACTGCACTGAGGATTTCTTTCCATCCCCAGGTGTCTGTTCCCTATCTCCAAGGGACGCAGCTGTGACCGGTGGCACCTTCCATGCAGTCTCATCCCTTTCCCCTCCTGCTGACCTTCATTCCATCCATTGGCTTCTGCTTTTTTGAAGAGAGCACACTTTTCTGGTCTGCTGACAATCTCTGGGGAAAACTGGTGCTTGGCTTCCCCCCAGTCCCTCTATGACACCTCCCAGGCTGGCTTAGGTCCCAGCAAGAGGCATCATTGCCACTGCTATGCACAGACCAGAGAGGAAAATCCCCAGAAGGACAGATAAAATCAGGGACAAGGGGAATGATTTTCCCAAAGGGTTGTTCAGGTGAAGATGAGCTTTTTTGCCCCATCCCTGGAAGTGTCCAAGGCCAGGTTGGGTGGGGCCTGGAGCAACCTGGTCTTGTGGGATGTGTCCATGCCCTCGGGAGGGGGTGGGAACAAGGTAACTTTCAAGATCATTTCCAACCCCAATCATTCATCATTCAGTAGTTACAAAATCCTGGTCAGGGAACCCTGGCTTTTCCTCCTTGATTGGGGTCTTTGTTTAGGCACATCACCTCTTCTCTGAATCTTCAAAAATCTCAACGTTTGGGAGCCCTGGGCACATTCCATTCCCCCCTGGCCATGAGCAGAAGCTCAGATTACACACAGGGATATTGGCCAACAACATTTGTGCTCTTCTTTCCACTTTTGTCATAGAAAGATCCAGAACTTCCTAAAAAAAATACAGTAGCTCCTAAAGAAGATGTCACAGGCTAAGAAGGAGCAGCCCCTGAGCTCCAGCAGATGCTTTGCAGCAGGAGCAGAAGCAGAGTCTGACGGAGCCTTTGCTTCTCTGCCCTTTCAACTGCTCTCCCCATTAGCTCTCCCATTTGGCTAAGACATCTGATAATTGAGCCTGTTAATACTCTGCAAGAGTGACTGACAAGCAGATTGTTGTCAAATCAAGGACCCATCAGGCTGAGGATATTGAAGTTGGCAGAGCCCAAGAATTTACAGCTTTCTCCTTCAGCTTCTCATAATTTACGTTCCAGCCACTGAAGGGAAAAATGCAGCCAAAGAAAATTGATGGACTCAGCATCCAGACAGGACACTCCTTAAACTTCAAATTGCTATTTTATCCATGTGTTGCAAAGAATGATCAATGGGAACCTGTAAACTCCTTATTAATGGGAACCCTGGTGAAGCTGCACCTAACCTGTCACCTCCAGTACTTTGCTGGGACTTGCTGGTGGACACTGGAAGGTTTCCATCTAACATTTTCCCTAAGCCAGTGACTCAATGAGAGTGCAACCACCAAATATAAACTATTTCTTTATATTGCTACAAGGTCTTGGTCCCAAAAAGGTGATCTTTTGGTAAAAACAGAAGCCACTGAGACTCTGCCTCAGCCCATCTCTTGTTGGCTGTGTCACCTCAGCAAATTTTCAGCCTTATGTTTCTTACCAAAATTGTGCCTTAACCAATTGTTTGGTAGTTTCTCCACTACCCATCATGACACCCTGGATGGTCTCCATCAACCAGACAGAGGTGGAAGTTGTTTCCTTTCCAATGCCACCACACACACCTGTAATCACAGAAACACAACATTTAAAAAAAAATTCCTTCTCAAGAAAATCAAGCTGTTTGTCTACGTGAAAAACAAACCAGCAAACTTCCAGATATAAAATGATACTACTGAGCCATAAGCAGAGTTGCTAAAGGGCAGGACAGGGGGAGATGGTTCCCACAGACTCAGGTCAATTTTTAAAGGCTGGTTTTAGAATCTGCATGCCTGAATTCATCATGCTGTCTGCAGATTTATCTGAGTGTAGCATCCAGAACCTAGAGAAAAATACCACTGAAAATATTTTCCCAAGGAAGAAAATCCAGAGAGAGGCAGAAAAATCAATCATTTGCTTCAGCAGTAAAATAAAGAGGAGGGAATAAAGGTTTGGCTTTGCTGGCCAGCCCTCAGCTTGCCTAAGTGCTTCAGTACAGATGTAGCTGTGCCTGGATGTAAATATATATATATATATATTGACTTTAATAGGACTACACACACGTTTCAATAACCTGAGGCTGAAGTACCTTGCTGAGCTGAGCTTTAATATATATTTAGGTTTATTCATGCTGCTTGGGGCTTGTGTCAAGGTCTTTGAAATGATTATTTATTTCTTGAGGTTATTCTACCCTGGTAAAGATGATGCAGAATAGAAAGTCCAGATAATCACACTGCAAAGGAGAAGTAACCTTACTGTCCAAACACAGAATTCAGCAGAAATAAGAAAGGAAAAAAAAAATTTCTCTGAAAAGGCAAAAATCACTCCCTGTCTGACAAAACAAAGCTGTACCCATATGGGCACAGTGTATTATGAAAATAGGAGGAGGAGTTTGGAAATAATGTGACATTTAACCCTTATTTCACCAAACAGTTTCCATTTTACTGTGGAGATCTAAGCCAGCACCAAACTGAATCCAGCTGAGCTCACACTTATAAAGCTGCCCATGTAAAAAAGGCTTTTAATAAACACTACCTCACATTGTTGCAGTGCTTCAAAAAGGACTAAAAAATTGGGTTCTTTTATTTCTTTTTTATTTTTAGAGAGCAACTGAGGTGAACCTGCTTCAAATGACAAGCTTCAAACCAAATGCCACAAGCCCAAGAAATCCATTAACCCTGCTCCTCTAAAACTCATCCTTCAAGGCTTCCCCCTCTAATGCACATTGTTGACAATTTTTGTCTTATTTACCCCCTGCTAAGAGCTGGGCTCAGTTCCAAGAAACTTAAGACAATTGCAGAGAGATGCAGATCTAACATTTTTCAAGTTGACAGCCAAGAGTTCTCAGCATTTAATTCCTGAGACGGAAGAATCTCCAAATCCTTCTCCTGTAATTCACCCAGGAAAACACATCAGAGGCAAACTCTGCTTGTGCAGCCGGAGTGAAAATGTTATTGTTTGATCCAAATTGTATCTTTCTTGGCAGATTTGTAAGGATTGATCCTGGCTGACACTGGTATTTGAACATGAAGCTGAGTACTCAAGAGTTCTTGATAAACTAGCATCCGTAGCATAACTGGAGGCCTTCTGTCCTCAGCAGTGTCTTAGGTAAAGGTTCATTTAATTTACCTCTGGTTAAAGTTTAAGCTTTGGAGTCCAAAGCTTCATTTCTGAACAGCATCATCTTTGCCTTTGCCCCCGAGCAGCAGCAGAGAGTGAGTAAAGGGATAAAGAAGTCAAATGGTTTCATTTACTCAGTTCTGAAACTTCAGCCACTCAACTCAGCTCCCAAAGTTGGGCAGTCTTGAGGCATGAATTCGGGAAGTGGTTTCTTCTCCAGTCAGGAAGCATGAGGAGTCAAGGAGGGATTTTCAGGCAGTGACAGCATCACCACAGCCCCAAAGCCTTGGCTCAGAGACTCTGGGTGCAGAGCATGAACCTCAGGGCTGAGCTTCAGTCAGGGTAGGTCAGGGAAAACCTCACAACACCCTTCTGCTCACCTTGTTTCCTTGCCTTTCTAGTCCTGCTATAGACCTCAAGCCACCTATTCTGGTTCAATGCAATTCAAATGGAATTATTCCTCTTTCTTCCCAAGCCTGGTCAGGTATGGGAGTACCTGATCATTGTGGAAACCACCACCATGCTCTCTGTCTTTTGATCCTGTAGCTTGTATTTATGTCATACCAACTTCATATTCACTTGCAAACCTTCCTGTCTGTCAGCCTCCAGGCTATGGTTAAGTCTCCAATTAATTTTTTTTTCTGCCTGATACTGCTAAGACATGACCTCCCCTGTTCCTCCATACAGCAAACCCTTGATAGGACCTTTTTGGACCTCCAGAAGCCACCCAGGACCAGCCAGCCTTCTGTTTGCAGCAGGTCTCTGAGGAACTGGTTCTACCAAGCTCTGGATGTTTCCATCTCACCCAGTTCAACACTGGGAGGCCAACAGTACCAAACCCACAACCTTGTATATTCATCCAAACGACCCTATACATGTAGGAAGGGTGACCAGCCTCTTCTTTACACCATTCTATAGAAATTTTCCTTTCTTGGAACAGCCACAGAAAATAAAAAAGTGACAGGTCAGACTTCTGATGTGCAGGCACTTAACATTTCCCCTGTATTTTCTTGTACAACACTAATTGCATCCCTGTATTTCACCCCATGTTGAGCTCTGCTTTTATGCAGCACTAACACAGATCAGTGCCAGGCTGTAGCTGAGCATCCACAGGCAGTAATAATAATAATAAAATAAACCCCAAACTGATCACACAATTTTGCAAGCGAGTCCTTAACTGCTGCTGTGGGTTTTAGTCCAAATCCTGTGTTTCTGAGATGCTTTATATCAGCAGTTGGAGACTGTGATTGGCATTATTTCAATATCAGGAGCTGAATTAATTTTCCACGCTTTCCTCCTTGTGCAATTAGGGATCTAGAGGGATTGGAGAGGTGTTTGGTTTTTTTCCTGTGCCTTTGCTGGTCTGCATGGTGCTGTTATCACATTTGCAAGCAGAGATGCTCAGTGTCTCCTGAAGCAGCATCAGACTCAGCTTCAGTCCCTGTCTTATGGGAACAACAAAGTATTTGTAACATTTCTCTAAATTATGGAGTTTTACAATGAAGTATTCAAGGGCCTCCAAAATGTTTTTATTCACTGCATAATCAAATCAAGCCTTTGGTTTGGGGGAAGAGAAAATCAGGATAAGCCCTTCCTACAGGAGAATATAGCCTATCACATTTATCTAGGAGAAACTTGCCCTTATTCCTGGCTTTAGCAGGAGAAACTCTGTCTTCAACAGCTCCTGACTACACAGCTTGGAAAAGGCTGTCCAAAAATTAATATATTGTTGAAAACCTGCCAGCTGGATGCCTAAGCCCAACCTCTGGGACTTCCTTCCTCTGAGGAAAAATAAATATTTACAGTTAAATCAAACCTTAAATGATTTTTTAAAAAAATAATTCTTTCAAACAGCAGTGCTACTGTACAGTGAGAGGATTTAAAAAACTAACTGGTTCATTTTTTTTTAATTTAGAGTTTGATGGATGTACTTTAAGTCCAAGATAAAGTAGATTCAGGCCAAAAAGGTTTGAAAGGTGATCTCTCATCCTGGCTTAGTTCTCCATCATCAGTTAATAAAAATACTTGGCAAGGTATCCAGTACCTGTTGGTCCAGATAACTGCTTTTAGGGGGCTGATCCAGTTCCTAGGAAAACCATATGGGAATTTGACTCTGTCTTAGTGCAAAGTTTCTGTGTGAAGCAGGAGAGAAAGGGCTGAAAGTTTCAAGCCATGGAAATCTGCATCTCTCTGCTCCAGTCAGCACTTGGAACCTGTTCCTGGCCATTTTGGGTTTATCAAATAAACTCTTCATTTCCTTGAGAAATGCCAGGACTTCAGAACTGAATAAAAATAACTCTGGTTTCAGCTGAAAGCCAGCATTTGTCAGAATCCTTCTGAAAAGCCAGTATCACAAGGTGCAAAGGTATTTAAGTACCAGCAGCTATGCCTTGGCTTGCATAACACCCCAGAAAAACTCAGCAATCAGATTGATATTAATGTCTTGATTTAAGCAAATATACTGCTGAAAGAGTGGTTACATTCACCCTTCAGCTCAAGGTACCTTGGCATAAAAAGCAAGATTAACTTCTCTATAAACTTGTTGTTTAAGATCTACCAGTCCTTACTAAACCCAACAACACTGAATAGCTTTCTGTGTCTTCAGCAAATCCCAAGCCAAAAAAAAAAAAACCCAAAATAGAGGGCCCTGAGCTCACTGAGCTAAATGAGAAGAACATCCCATGGCATCTGTGATAAACAGTGTCAGAGGATTTCTGCCTTCACAGTGAGATGGCTCAAAGAATCAGGTGCCAGGGTAAGAACTGCAGCATCTCAGTTTGTTGTTTTTTTGGGTTTTTTTTGCCTTTAGCTGACCACAGCACTTTCATGGTGGTTGGGCACCTCAAACACCCTTTGGTCCTATCAGATCTTTACTAAAACCAAGGCAGGCTTTCTCCTTAGGAGCATGAATGCTAAACTTGGAAATATTTCTTACTGTTACAGACAGGCTCCATCTCCTCATCTCCCAGCAGTGCATTTTCAGAGCAGGGTTGCCACTAAATGAACCTCGTGGATGAATCACCAAGAAAAGGTCAAATTCCACGTCCTGGAGATTTGGAGGACTTCTGTATTTTTCACTCTTGGGTTAAATGATGCAGATTTTATTCTGGTGGTTTCTGAAGAGCATTGATGGAGCTCTGAAAGGTCACTTGACTGGCAGCTTGCTGGGTGCAGAGATGGTTTGTGAAACAGCTGCAGATTTGAAGAATTCATAGAGAATTTATAGAGCTCCTGATGGTTGGATATGGCTTTGGGCAACCACCAGCACAGCTGGATCCTAGAGGGAGCTGAGCAGCAGGAAATTAGCATTTCTCTGTTGGACATGGAGTCCCTCATCCCAAAGACAACGTCCCTCATCCCAATGACAATGTCACCCACCCCAAAGACAATACTCACACCTAGTTCTTACTCCCATGGGCTAAAGCTTGGATTATCTCCTTATTAAATACTCACCATGCAACACGGAGACAAACTGATGTCAACACATCATTCTAGGATGAGAAGAGCACAGCAACCTTGGACCAACCTTGTTGGCCCCCAGCTTGATGCCATGGCAGGTGGGGAAGCTTGGCTTTGGTACCCACCATCACCCCAGTCCCACCAGGACATCACCCTCAGGCTGTGCTGGGTACAAGGAGGTACCAAGACACCAGTAACACCACCCTGGCAGCAGAATAACAAATATTAACCATTTCCAAATGTTTTCAAGTGAAAATGAATGATAGGAAATAGCTGACTACTAGCTGACCCAGAGAGGTTGTAGAGTCTCCTTCTCTGGAGACTTTCAAGACCCATCTGGATGGATTTCTGAGTGACCTGCCCCAGTTTGGGTTCTGCTCTGCCAGGGGGGTTGGACTCCGATCCTCAGGAGGTCCCTTCCAACCCCTGGCATTCTGTGACTTGTCACACAGAGCAGTGTGTCCCCAGGACACAGCCCTACTGGTGACAAAATCTTTGTTGTTAAACACCACATCTGAAAGTAGTTTAAGAATCTGGTCCCCCTCTTCATGCTGACCATTCAGCCCCTTGATGGTTTTGCACCCTAGGTTCAAACCACAGGGTTAAATACTGGGAAAACCGTTTAATATTCATATTCAGATTAATTCATTTTGCTTGCATGGGCAGAAAACATATAATATAGATGTTCTTCTAGAATATAAACGTACATGTGTGTGTGCTGGAGACAAAAGGCATTTGGAAAATACATGTAGAGTTCAATGCTCTCTTGCACAAAAAAAAAGAAATTTCCTGAAACAACACATCTGAAATACCCTTACAGATGTTTCTCTGCATTACCAAAAGGAACCGTCCCCTGAGCTAAAATGAAAATTGATTTGGAAAAAAAAAGGGAAAAAAAAAAAAAAAAAAGCTGAAGGATATGAGTGGATCATCATAATTGGATCAACATGCTCCAAAAGCTTCAGGCTACTTCGACTTCATTTCTTTGCTGACAGCTTTCTTTTGGAATTCTTCAAACCAAACACAAATGGTTTGATTGCAATATGTGAAACATTTGACCATCATATCCTTGACAGTCAGTCTGCTGCAGGGGGGATTTGATAACTGTTGTCAAATTCATAACAGCCAGTCTAATCCAAAGAACCAAAAAAGAAAAAAAAATAAATCCAGGAGCTGCTTCAACAAAAAAAGGAGATTATTAATGGGAAATGACACCCTTTGCAGGAAAAAATATAGAAAAAGGCTAAATTGGGTCTTTCCCAAAGATTGCTACAACCGTTTAGTGGTTCATAATTGGTAAATACAAATTAGTGATGTTTAAACCCACTTAGTTTTCAAATTCATAAACCATGTGAGAAAGTAAAGTGCTCAGTCTGAGCAGGTGCTGATTGATGGACAGGGCAGTCTGGGTAGATCAGAGCCAGAATTTTTTCTCTTAAATAAAAATAAAATAAAGGATTGGAGGAAATATGTTGAGGTGATGAGCAAATTTCTACATCTCAGTACAGCTTCTAGCACTAAATGGATGAAAAATAAAATGGGAAAAATAGGAAAAAAAAGGACAGGAAAAAAAAAAGGACAGGAAAAAAAAAAGGGACGGAAAAAAAAAAGGGACAGAAAAAAAAAAGGAACAGAAAAAAAAAGGGACAGAAAAAAAAAGGGACAGAAAAAAAAAAGGGACAGAAAAAAAAGAATAAAGTCTACTGCAAAAGTGAATCCTGCAACACAAATTGGCAGAAAAGAATTGAAGGCCATTGTGGGTAAACTGATCCCTGGATGTCACTACTGGGTTAAACACCTGGTAAGGGGAGCTTTAAGGAGGATCTGCTTGCTGAAATTGAAGCTGCAAGATCTTTATCCAAACTGGATGAAGGATTTAACTCCTACTCCTGGAAACAGCATTTTAGGAGGAAAGGAAAGGATTGCAACTCAGGAATACAACTGGGTCAAGAAATGAAACCACTGCAGGGAGGTTTCCAACCTCCACCTGTATCCATCTTCTGCCAGGTGTGGGATTCATCACCCCCTGCAATGCAACCTCAGCATTCCCAGGCCTTCTCCTGCTCTTTGCCTCCTTTTCTCCTTGGCCATCCCCACAATAAACAGATTTAACCCAGACTTTTCCCTTACACAATTACTGCTCAGCAGTGCTTTTAGTTTTGGTGGGTTTTGGTTTTGGTTTTTTTTTTGGTACCACCCCACACCCCTCCCTTTCTTTTATCTGTTTCTCTCTCTGGAAGCTCAGGAAGCAAAAGGGATAAAGTCCAACAACTGCCCACATTTCAGTGTCCTGCAAAATTAGAGACACATCTGGAAGGGGTTTTTTGCTTCAGCACAACTTTCTCAGCACAGCTGAGAACAGCTCTGCAGCACAGCTCTCAGCACAGCTCTGCAGCCTCACTGAGCTGGGAAGCTGGCAGGGGTTGCTCCTCCTACCTGAAACACACCACAAATCAGATTCCAAGTGGATTTCCAACTCCTGGAAATCCCCTGGATTTATTTATTTATTTTGCTTCCATTTAGAACCAGGGAATATTCGTTAAGCAGCTATAAAACTGAATTAAAAGGAAGCAATAATATCTGATTATAGCCAAAAAAAAAAAAAAATCCATAATCAAGCATGATCAACTAAGTAATAGAAAAATATTCCAAACACTTCCAAAAGAGGAGTTTTAGCATAAAAACCTTAGTGCTAGGGAAAAAGAGAAGTAATTTGGGGTGGAAATTTGAACAACTGGGATGGATAAATTCCCCTTCTTTAATCCCTTCCCCAAGTACCAAGCATTTTTCTTTCTTAGTGCTAAACTGTGGTGTGATACAGGGATGTGAGGTCACCCATTTGCTGCTCTGCCCCCACATCCCTACCAAGGGACAAAACCTTTCCCATGGCATTTTTGGGGTACCAGCAGCCCCAGCTCCAGCCTGCAGCCCCCAGCAGCACGGACCCACAAGGGATCCAGCACCACCCTTGGGCTCCTGCTGATTGAAAAAGTAGGGCTGTCAAATGGAAATAAAATTAAATTTTGCTATTCCTTGAGAGTTTCAGCCAAGAATATCACCCAGGATGAAGGATGGTAAGGAAGCAGGGCTATAAGAATTGATTTTCTCAAGAAGGCTGGCTGTGCTTAGAAGTAAATTTGGGACTGCAATGTTAAGCATTTGGGGATAGGAGAAGGCCACAACTATTTCTGATGTGATAATGCTGAGCAGTAATTTTATTTGGGAAGAAGAAAGAGATTTGTGGGATGAGCTGATTGTTTTCCTCACACCACTGAGCCATGAGGCTGGGTTGGTGTGGGTACAGATTCAAGCTCTGTGTGCTCATAATTTGCCTTCCTCTGCTCTGCTGAGTGTCTTCTCCCTTTTTTCCATCACTCAGGCTGTTTGCAAGATCACCTTCCCTCTCTCCAATCCCCTTACTCTTTGCTCAGATCACCATGGGATCAAAATGACCTCACCTTGCCCATCTTGGAGATGTTCTGATGGCAGAAGAGAAGTTTTCAGGTACAATAAGGTGAGAACTTCTGACTGGCCTTGGAGGCACCATCAGTTTTCTCTGGGACAACATTTATTCTTACCAGATGGGAACAGAAAGGACAAGGTGGGGTTTTTGCCCTGAAAAGGAGCTGTCTTCATCAGGAAAGGGGATGGGTGTGTGGAAAGCCTCAGCTGAAGCCATGTGCAGGACACATTTGCCAGAAATGGGCAGCAGAAAGGTGCTGGGGGGGTGGGAGTTTTCAGGGAGCAGACGCAGCACATGCCTGGGGTTGCCCCTAAAATATCAGCTTGGTGCTTGGCAAGTAGGGCCAAGGAAACCTGGAGGAAACCTGGAGGAAACCTGGAGGAAACCTGGAGGAGAAGAAAAAGGAAAAGCAGAATTTTGGGCTGGAGGTGCCAAAGAAAAGGGCTGCATCTCAGTGAGCCTGGCTTAGCAATGAGAATTAAATTCTGAATTAAGTTCTGAATTTCTCAACAAGAAAAATGGGGCCTATTTGATGGGTTGTTTGGAACAATTTCTTTACTGGAACTTCTCAAGCATTGGAACAGGCTGCTCAGGGCAGTAGTGGAGTCAGCACCCCAGGAGGTGTTAAAATACCTGGACTTTGAGACATGTTTAGATGGAATGGTGGTGGTGGGTTGAGAGATGGACTTGATGACCTTAGAGGTCTTTTCCAACCTTAATGATTCCAATTTAAAGGTGGTAGAGGGGGTGGGTGCTTGGTGCCAACTCCTCCATCTAAGGCTGGAAAGCTGGAAGATTCCCAAAGCCCAGCTTAAGGCTGTTCTCCCATCAATGGCATAGATGGATGATTATTTATCCAGAGCAATTTATCACTTACATTCTGATGAAAATTAATGAAATTTGCTGATAAACTCTGCTCTGAAATTAATACTGCTAAATCTCAGATATTAAATGTAGAACTTGAGAATCCAGGATTAAAAGCTACGAGATACTTTTATTTCTGTGGTCTAAAAAACCAAACAAACCAAAACCAATGTAGTCATCTATATTTTTCCTAATCTCAGTTAGTTTCCCTCCTACTCAAAATGTAAAATTGATTTGTTGTGCTGGGAAATAAACAAGTGTGGATATATGGCCATGATAAAAACTAATTGGTAAGTAAAAATTAGAATTCAACACACCTAACACTTGGGATGAAAAAGAAAAAAAACAACTTATAAAACATCTACCAAAAATCTACATTTAGAAATCTTATTCTAGGAAGAATTCACAGCACCAAGCTGACTGAGATATTTTGAAGGTACTTGATGGAGATGGAGATGAGGTCAGGTACTGGGGGAGCTTGAGGAAATATTGAGCAGAAATTCAACAAAAGGCTTTTAGGTATGAACCCAGCTCACTTCTTTTTCTGCTTAACCTGTCTGCAGCACCCCAGAAAGGACTTGGGGTTGTTCTCATACTGTAGAGCCAGGATCTGACACCTGTGGCACAGATTTCTCCTCCCTTCTGCTCTCCAAAACTATTTTGGTCTCTGGAGCCCCCCCTCAGTGTCTGCATCCACATAACCCATCATGAGAGGAGAGATGAAAAGGAGAGATGAATGCAAATAAAAGAATTCCTCTAGAACATTTATTTAAGTTCATTAAGGTGTTTTTGCCTTCCAAATTAAATCAATATTTGAACCTGATGCAAAATGACAGCACTTTAGGATTTGAGGAACTAAAGCAGAGAGGGATTTAAAAGAAAAAAAAAAAAAAAAAGGAAAAAAGGCAAATAACCAGAGGTGAATCAAAGCATCTACCAGTCCTGCAGCCCTTAGAGGAAATTCTCACAATGGGTATCAACAGTACCTCACTCCAATTAATCTGAAGAGAGTTTGTTAAAGCTTTCCCTGTTTTTTCCCTGTTTAAATTCAGTTTTCCTCTGAGTTTAAAGAACAAACAGAGTTTTGGAGCCAAGGAAACATAAGCTCTCCAGAGAAAACTATGGTGACTCCAGAGGTGGTCTCAGCAGGCACTATGGAAGCCTGGCTCTCTATCCATAAATCCTGGTGTTTTCCCTTAAAAAAGCAAGAGCAATATAAGCTCAAGATATATAATCTTGAGGTGATTCACCAACCTGAATGTCCCATTGCACTGAGAGAGCAAAGCAAAGGGCTTCACTGGGGATGGGAAAGGATTAGGCCCAGAGAAAAGTATTGCTATAGCAACAAAATGATTTATGAGAATATGTATAACAAAGGCAGAGCCACAGCCACATGAGGGGAAGAGGCTTCTGCACTCTTTAATAACCTGACTCTTCCCTTTGTAATAAAGAAGACTTTGAAAGGAACCAGCCCTGCTTTCATTCCACAATATTGGATTTTTGCAAAACATCACCCTTCAGCATCTCCCAGGCACTGGGAAAACATCCCTCCTGGCCCGGCCAGTCCATTACCAGGTGTGGTCCCACCCCAAACCCCATCACCCCTCTGAGGGACAACCCTGAGGGTTTGACAAAGAACCAGCTTCTCTAGAGCAGGAGCATGGGTGGTAGCCTTACACCCCCCCCCCCCACACACACACACACACCCTGGTTGGCAGCCCTTTCTAATGGATATTTTGCTAATTGCCAATTAGACCACCAGTTTGATGTCCCAGCTGAGCAGCTCATCCAGCCCTGCAACAGCACAGGAAAAAAAAGCAGCTTCTTGCATCTTCCTTTGGAAGAGCTGTTCAAAAGTTAGAAAAATAAATTATTCTCATCCCCATTTATCCTTAAAGGCTATAAAAATCTGCCAGGGAAACTCCCCCAGCAAGGCTTAATGCCTTACCAAAGCACTCATTTTCTTCTTCATTATTCCTCCAAACTTACCCAGGAAAACCAAAGCTCCTGCTCCGTGGAGAGCTGGGGTTTAAGAGATCTCTGCATGGAGAGCCTTGACAGAGACCATTTTTCTTGCTGCTCAGGTGGCTCATAGAGCCAGATTTATGGCCATTATGCATAAATTCCTTGCAATATTGCTCAAGCATAATCAGCAGAAAATCTGAGAAAGCACCCACAGCAGCCACAAAACACTGCCCGAGACACTTGGACCTTTCTTTAGGCTTCTTCCCACTGAATCTGGAGCTTTGTTGGGGCCCTGCTTGATTAAACCCCACTTTAGTTAAACTCTGTTTAGATACCACCTCCTCTATTAGCTCTGAATATTTGGGAATAAAATTAAAATTCCCCAATCACTTCCCACCCCTATTGCCACGTCAGCATCACCCTCTCTGGTCTATATTTATTACCTCCTATTGACACAGCTCCAAATCTGACCACATGAAAGCCTCAGGAACCCAATGAGCTTTTCCTGCCCACCACCCTGTGTCATCAGATGCTGGCATTTCCTTCAAATCTGTTCTGTAGCTGATCTAGAAGGAGAAGAATATTGATTCTGACACTTCTCTTTCCTTAATCACAGTTGGAGCCTTGGGAGATCCCTGAGTTGAGACTTGGGGTTGGTTCCACCACTCCAGTGATGGGATCTCAGCCAAAACATCCACATTCACCAGAGCCAAAATGAAAGAAAGAAAAAAAATGAAGAGTTAAACTCCTCCTCAGCTCTTCTCATGGGAAAAAGCAGAAGAGAGACAAGCAGCCAGGTAAGACATCTCCTCCTGCATCTACACTTTGCTTCCTTACTGGGCATCACCTGGGCTGGATCCTGGTTTCCCAGCAGCAGCAAGGTTGTCCTGCAAGACCCAAAGGCTTGGAAGTGTTGCCTGAGCTGCAGCAAAGGCTTTGGTATGCAAGCTGGGTGTTCAGGAGCTATTCCTGATTTAAACTGTGGGCAATGACAAAATAATCGTCCCCAAATGGGTTTTGGCTTTTTCAAAAAATTTGTTGGATTATTTATCAGCAGCACTGCCACATCTTTATAGAGATCCTTACTTTTGCTGACTGAAGAGCCATAATTTGAGAAAGATGAATTGCTTCCAGGCAATTGGAAATCATCTCCGTGTAAATAATCACTGTGGTGAAAAGGATTCTGTGCTGTAATTATTGAGAGGGATGAGATGAACTCCACCAGACTTTGGCCACCTAAAAATTGGGCACTGACTGCCCGGATGATCAGGTACCACAGCTAATGAACACCCTCCTCCAGAAGATCCCTCATTCCATCCCGCAGCCTGAGTCTAAAATTTTAGATTATTTAAGCTGCTGAAGTGAATCTCTGCATCCCCTACTTCAAGGGAGGTCTTTGAGAGCTGTACTTGGCTTCTCACACCAAAGCAGCAGAATCCTTCCAACTGCTGGGGCTGCCTTTCGAGTGTCTGCAGTTCCTACTTGCTCCTTGTTTTTGGGTTGAATTGATTTATTTGATTGATTATTGGTTTATATTTATTTTACCTCTTCTCAGAGTTTCAGATCAGTGGTGGCAAAGAATTATTACCATGGCTGCCCAGTCACCAAGCAGAAGAAAATCCTCCCTGCTCTTGATACTGTAACAGAGAACACTGCAGAGCCCTCAAGAGCAACAAACTGCAAACTCAAGCTTCAGTTTGATTAATTCCATTTAAATACCAGTTAGATGCTTTTTCTGCTTTGACAAATCATTGAAATAAAAGGCTAATATTCCACCCAAGTTTCTTCTTCCACCTCTGCTCTGAGGGACCACATCCATATCCCTATCCTCTCCTTTGCTCTTCCAGAGGCTGCTGAGCTGATCACTGCTCATCATCCTCTGGAAGAGCATCTCTCGCCAGCACCCAAAACTCCTGAGGGTGCTGCAGAGGTGGGTGATGGGGTGCAGGGTATGGGCAGCCCCCATCCCATCCCTGCCCTGCTGTGGGGGCTGCAGGAGCCACCACTGCCCCTGCCGTGCACCAAGACATCACTTGGACTTGCATAAACATTCCAGGGATATGGTTTAGTGGGGGCCCTGGCAATGCTGGGTTTTAACACTTGATGGGCTGAAATGGCTTTTCCAACCAAGCTCAGCCTCTTCCTAGCTCTGATGGGAGACAGGAATTTCAGTTCTGCCAGAAAAGGTTATGAACATCAATCAAACTTTTAACCTGGCTTCTCCATGGGTACCCCTTCCGTGCTCCATTACAGACTCAAGGAGCTTGAACACCTTTTTTTCCTCTCTGGCCCAGGCTGGTTGGAGGAAGGAGCCAGGCAGCAGGTTGGAAACTTCCTCTGCCCTGGGCAGGGGGTTTCACCTCCTCGCAAACCCCTAGAGGGAGACATGACACAGATTTTGGGATGAGGCAGGCATGGAAGCCAGGCTGCTGATCCCATCCCTCAGGGGTGATGGAGCCATGGCTGAGGGATGCTCTTGGTCACAAACCCTTCCCTAAGCCGTCCTGCCCACTTTGATGGGGTCACTCAGGGGCCTCCTGGAGAAGGAATGGTCTCCAAGCAACCACAAAGGATGCAGGACACCATGCAGCCCAAGATGTCCTGGAGGAAGCATTGGAATGGGAGGGGATAGAAACCATGGAGAGGGGACCCCAGCCAAGCTGGGGATGTGGCAGCTCCTAATTCCAGGGAAACCATGGCTCCAGATGCCTACAAGTGCTGTGTCTCTTTGCCTAAGTGCATGAGGATTCCCTTTATCTCTGTGTTCATCGTGACAGTCATATCAACATTTGAATAAAGAAAAATGATTTTTAAATGGCAGAAGGGGACTGGATTATCAGTGCATTTGCATGGACAATAAACAATCACCCAAACACAAAGATAAACTACATGGAAGATTAGTCAGAACTGCCAATTTCTTTAAAATGTTTCTCATTTCTTGGTTATGGCTATTTTTTGCAAATTTCCCCTTTCAGAAATCACATTTCTTTTCAAATCAGATTGTTGCCCCGGGGTTGTTGACCTTTATTTCCCCCATCTGGCAAACAAATGAAGCAGGAAGGATAACAATATGAGATACTAATCAGAAGGGCTGTTTGTTTTTTGGAGGAAGCTTGATTTCCAACTTCTGCATTTCCCCCTAAAGGCACTGCCAGCAATACACTGGAGAACTGCTCTGCAAGGGAAGCCTACAGCTTGGCCACAAGTCCTTTTGTAGCATCTTATCAGTGGTGAAAAGGAGGGGAAAAAGCCAAATGAAGAGCAAAAGTGCTTGCAGAGGTAGCTGCAACAGAGAGGCTCAAGAGACAGGTGATGTACACCTGGATATTGCTCCTTGAGCCTTCTCACCCCAGATTTGACCTAAAAACTTTCATGGAAGGCTAAGGGGAGGGAGAGGCAAGGATAAATCATTCAATTCTGATTGATTTTGGTCAAGGGGATGTAATGTGAGGGTATTTGGAGACAGAGTTACAAAAATAAGTCTGGATGGGGAGGGGTTTCTCAAGATGGCTCAAGAAAAGCAGCCAAGCACTCAACACACCAAATCCATCTTGGTTTGGTTTCTTCTCTGAGGAATGTGGGTGCAGAGATGCAAGATGTGGGTGCAGAGGACCAAAGAATTGTGTTAGACTTGAGGAGCAATGAGTTAATTTGGTGGATCTAAGCCCCATAGTTCCAGGGGGTAAGCGTATAAATTGATTCATAAGAGAAATCAACCTGATTTGGGGGAGTGATAGTAAGGATTTACGTTTTTGTCATACTCAGAAACCTGTGGGTAGCAAAATGAAAGGATTTGAAGAAGCTCAATTAAAATAGTGCATTTTAAAGTTCATTAAATGCTATTGTTTCCTCAATAATGTCATTGTTCCACACATTGTTCCATCTCATCCAGGTACCAGATAAGCTTTAAACCACTGCCCAGATCCTGCTGGAAAAGCCTAGAGCAAGAACAAGGATTTGGGGAAATAGGCTCTGCCACACTGCTTGCTAACAGGGACAGAACCAAAGGGCACTGGGGTGGGGATGGAGAAAAGGGTGGGGAAGGCAGGGAGAGGGCTGGGGAAGGCAGGGAGAGGGCTGGGGATGGAGAAGGGGCGGGGGAGGCAGAAAAAAGGGCGGTGGAGGCAGAAAAAGGGCAGGGGAGAGAGCACAGAGCCATCCAGGAGCAGCTCTGGGGCTGCAGCACTGCACAGCAGAGCCAGTCTGTATGCAGCTCCTGTGCCTGCACACAACCTTGAATATCAGAATCTGCTTTGATGCTAAATAGGAGAAATGGAAGGTAGGACACTAAGCTGCCAGGGGATGGCTGCCATAGCCCTGCACACACTGCTGAGGATGGGCAGAGGGGCCATTGGTGCTGTCTTCTCTGAAGGACAGGCTGCTTGTATCCTATAATAGTAGATTACATTTTAAAATAGCAAATGATAGTCAGAGGAATAATAAAACCTAGAAAATCACACCAAAACCCAGCAATACATCAAAGCCATTTTAATAGCTCTTAATATAGTCACTGACACAGCTCCTGTACTTGTGAGGCTGGATGATGGAATGGGCAGAGGTTCCTGGTTTTACATCCATTTCATCCTAAAAGTTTCTGTTGCTGCTTGCATGTAAATTATAGATAATGGTTGTACTGACAAGAGGTTGCACTTTACTGACTCTGCTATGAGGCAAAATTGGAGAAAAATACCTGGTTAAAAGAACTTTCCTCATTTTTTCCCTTTGGGTTAAAAAAAAAAAAAAAAAAAAAGGAAAGAAAAAAAAGAGAAGATGCAAGAAGTTGATTGCATGGGGCTTCTTATATCTCTTGGCTGGCTACTGAGCCAGGGCCATAACTCAGTGCTTCTGGATACTGAGAAAATGTTATTTGATGTAGTAGGGGTAATCCCATGGTTATCAAATCATCTTGCTTGCCTGTAAAGCTAAGCTCCACTTCATGATGTTTTATGAAGCTCCAGATTGAGCTAAGGCTATAAAAATTGGAACTTAATATTCAGGAATAAAAACACATTGAACACCACTGGAGTGGCATTTTTAATTTTTTTTTTTTTAAAGGACTTCCCTCCTCCTTGCATTTGCTATAACCTGAGGAGTGACAATGATGTCCTGCTGCCCACTGGAGGAGCCATGAACCAAAGAGCAGAGCTCTGGGATTTCCAGCACCCAGGACCCGGCTGCTGGGCAGGTGGCAAAGCAGAACCATGGTCACCAAAGAAAACAATAGCAAAGAAACCACCATGCACCCTATGGCCCTTTGACTTTTCATTTTTAAACCTGTTCCCTCTGAGAAAGCCCAGAGAAGCCTCTCGAAGCACAGCTGCCTGCCACACAGATTTTATTCCTTTAAATTAACCAAACCTATAGAAAGAAATTGAAAATTTCCATGCTTTGGAAGCAAGCCTTCCATTTACTCATGTCAAAAACAAGAAGTGGAATGAGATTTCTCTTTAAAAACAAAAGGAAAGAGATAGAAATTTTCCTAATCCATTTCTTCACTCTCCAGAACCCCCACTGCAAGCCAACACAATTCCCCAGCACCTTCCCTCCCTGATCTTTTATTCTGGTCATTAGAAGAAGACACCCCTCTACTTAAATTATATCTTTAAGGCCCTGGTGGAGCAAAGCACAAATACCTGGATAACGTTAGACATCTCTGAAGCAAAACATTTAAGCATTCACCTGACTTCCAGAGGTGTTCCTAAGACTTAACAGCTTCTTAAATTATGGCCATGGAAAGCTGAGGTTATTGACACCCTTGATGGGAAGTGCACAACTGAAGAAATCTCCTGAACCAAGGCTGAAAATCCTCAGGAAAAAAAATTAACTAAGATAGCAATTATACGAGGTTTGTTTAAAACATCACTTGATTTTCACTTGGAGATTTTGGGATCTAATTAAGGAGCAGGACTGATGTGCTCCAAGACTCCAGGGATTTGAGTGCTCCCTTGCTGAAGCTGCTTTGAACAGTCCAGCCTTGATCATTAAAGGGCTGTGCTAATGGCAAACCTGAGCACCATGCTGGCCTCAGGAACCAAATGACTTAAAGTGCTGCAACACCTGAAGTCCCTTTTAACAGGATTTAAAAAGCTATAAAAATGTTCAGCATCTCTAAATGTCTTAAGGACAGGAGGAGATAACCTCTGGAGGAGCAGCCTCTGCCAGGAAGAAGTTGCTCCCCCAGCTGCTCATTAAAACCCTCTTGCTGCAGGTTTGGAACAGCCCTGTTGGCAAAGCAGCTCAAATGAGTATGTTAATGCTCTTCAGGAAAAAAAAAGAAAAAAAAAATCAGCTGGGCTAGATGGGCCTGATAATTCAAACAGTTTAACCCAAGGTGGCCAAGAGGAATTAGGAGCAAAAGGACACAGCATGTGGTCAGCAGGGACAATGACATTGGTGTCCACACATACCCTGGTCCTGTTTCATGAGTCAACTGTATGTGCATGAATTAAAAATACCAAAGAGGCACGGAAAAAGAAATTTTTTTTTTCCTCATTACACTATGATGACAAAAATTGCACAGGGTCCAGGGGACATGGCACAGGGCTTGAAGTCCTTTAGATCCCCTGCCCAGGTCTCCTTGCGCAATCCCAGCAAGACTGAGCAGACTCCTTGAACCACAATTATCTACTTGCAAACAAAATTTCCAGGTAAAACCCTGCCTGGGGTTGTCATTCCCTGGATGAAACCCTGGCTCTGCCACATGAGGTTCTTTGCACCAGGCTGAAATCATCCCTGGGGACGGGGGAGAGAAGAGCTTAGGGCCAAAGGGTTATTTCCCACCAGCATTTCCTGAGCAGGTTTATTTCCCACCAACCTTTCCTGAGCAGGTGTCACAAGGATGTTTCAGGTAATATTTTTGCTCCCTGCATTTTAAAATCCATGCTGCAGCTGCATAGGCAGAATTTACAGCTGTGATTTCCTTCACACTCCCTCCATGTGCTCCCCCTGATCTAACAGCATTGGTAAGAACCTAAATAAATATCTAATCCACGCTGAGGCAGAAAAACAACTCACTAAAACACCATCTAAACCAGGAGGTTTGAACTCATTGAAACTCTATTATATGCTTGAGTAACTCCTGGAACAATAGAAAGCTGTGCAGGATGATGGAGGCAAGCAGAAATCTGCAAGGCAGATGTTGTCCTTGCTGCCCTGGACAGCATCTCCTCTGCAGTTGCTCATCTGAGGTGGTGACCTCAGGGTGAGGTGGTGATGAGGTGGCATTAAGTCAGGTATTCCTGCTCCTTAGGTGTTCAGTTTGCCTAAATGTAAATTTGGCATCAAGCCAAAAATATCTGTGATGGAATATCCTTGCAGAGAGAGAAATTCAAGCCCTTGGCTCTGCAGAGCAAGGGAGATGCTAAAGAGGAGAAAATGGGCTGCTCCTATGAGCCTGACCTACAGGCAAAGGGATCTCACCTCATTCCTTTTCATCTACTTTGCCCTAGGGCTCCAGAAGCCTCATCATGTAATTTCATTGTTTGGCTTTTATTTTTTTATATATATATACACTTCCTCAGAGAAGCCCTTAGAGAAGATGACTCCTCCTAACAGATCCTCCCCACCTCTTCTTTTGAGCAGATTTTCACCTCATGTAAACTAGCCCAGCATTATTAGCTGGGACATATTAACAATTATTATTATTGACCAGGGGACAAATACCAGCTCACTGCAGCTTTGGGCCTAAGCCTAAGATCAGAAATTTCAGGAACAAGCAGAAATATGGTTCCATATGCTTTCATCCTAGGGAAAGAGCCACAGGGAAACCCTGGAGCTGTGCCACAAGGGGGATGCTGAGCATGGGGTTTCCACTGGATGCTTCACCTCAGCTCCTGGTTTTCTTATCTTAGGTAGAAAACTCCAACCAGGGAGGAACTCCTCGCATTTTTTAATTTTTTTAGCCATTCTCCTGTCTTCTATTTTAGCTAAGGAGTGAAGTGCAACTGCTCATCAGCAGTCAATACATAAATACTACACAAATAAAATCTAGCTGTGTAGGCACCTGCCTGCAACTGCTCAATAAAGCAGAAAGTGGCACCTCCATTCAGGGAGTCCATCAATTTAGAAACCCAAAGAGTTTATAGAAACGATTGTCAAAGAGCCCATCATTTTGCAGTTAGTATAATTAATAAGGTGTGCACAAAATCCAGGAGTGTTTTAACACATGTTTTTCAGCTAATTTGCATTATTGTTATGTTATAATAAAAGAGAGCCACACGTTAACAGAACACCAGGGACCCAATCTAATGGAACTGTTAAACATCAAGAGGAAAAAAACAGAGAGGAAATATCAAGTTTCCTTGAAAATAATTTTGCTTTTCAGGAGCTGTGACTTTTATTTAGCAAATTTTGCAAAAGGGCCTCTGTTGATAGAAATTATTGGGTAGTGTTGGCTGTCAGAAAACAAACAGGCAATTAGTGTAGTGGAATTTACTAAGTAGAATGATGCAATGAACTCCTCCTGGCAGCCTCCTATCCAGAGCCAAGGTTTGATGGACAATTAGTCAGGAATTGGAGTTCACAAGATCATCCTGGGAGTCTACTGAAGCTCCTAACACATTAAAATGTGTGCAGGTGGCTTGGAAAAGCTCAGAAATATCTTGGGGAAACAGCATTTTGGGGACAGTCACTGATTTTGTTGAGATGAGGCACCAGCTAAAAGCCTCCTGGACACGTAGAAAAGTTCTGCACAGAGTTTGGATGGAGCCTCCTTGGTGGCCTGGGAAAAGCTCCTTTCTTCTGTGGCTCTCTGCTCTCCACCTAAATTCCACACTGGAATTTTCTCCTGAGACTCAGCAGTGGGGCTGGTTGGCTCTGCCTTGAAGTATTGATGAGTTTCAGGTTTTGCAGAGAACATTGGCTTAAGGATTGGGGAAATATATGAAGGACAAAACAGCCCTGAAGAGAAATGTGTTTCACTGTACATCACCCAGTTGTCTTGTTTTCTCACTCCATAAAAAAAATCAGTGATTGCATGAAAACCTGAGCATTAGTGTGTTCTAAGGCTGCTCTCATCATCTTTGCTCCAGACTCACCCATCATCTCCCACATGTTCATTTCCCAAAGTTACTCAGCAGGATGCAAAGGCAGGACAAAAAAAAAAAAAAAAAAAAAAAAAAAAAAAAAAAAAAAAAAAAAAAAAAAAATCCCTGATTAAAATTAGCTGCCTCTGTGATGTCTAAGAAGTTTGTGGAGTTATCTGGAGTAAAACTGGGCAGGACTGGATACCAGCCCAAAAATTGCTCCTAAAGGACACTTCTCTTGAGTTTCTTGAGTTCAACCCAGAAACAGAAATGTGGGAGGCAGATATGAGGGATGCTGAATGAGATTTATGGATGGATTACTCTGAACCTGAGCTGTTCCTCAGCAGTTCTCACATCAGGGAAAAGTTCTCAAGGAATCTTTATCTATTGACAAAAAAGTGAGGAAGATTCATCAACAGAAGAAAAAATGCTGAATTCTGTCAAGGTATCCTTTGGTTTTCCCTCTCTAAATAACCTACAGGTAGATATTTTTCTTTACACAAGTCCACCAAAACCAGGATAACCATTTCTACTGGCATCCTCTGTGTGCCAGCCTAGGTTTTGGGTTTTATTTGGGTCAGAGGGAAGCACCACCACCAAGAAAAACAAAAAATGGCAGACTCCTTGCTTCAGTCAATTTTTCACTAACTTGAGGAACCATCTTCCCAAGCCTGATCAGGCAGCTGTACCTTCTAGGGAGGTAAATCCAGGAGCAGGACTCGACATGCCCTTCATTTGTGGCAGCAGAAGGGCTGAGCTTTGCCACTACCCTCTTCCCCATCCCTCTGTGTTTTGTGCATCCTGGAAACTGATCTGGCTGCTTCATCCTGATTCTAATTGGTACCTTGATGCTCCAGGTTCTCCCAACCTACTCTTAGGAAGGGCAGGAGTCAGGCACCCATCACTTCACCTCTGCTCCTCTCTGCGTTCCCACATGGAGAAAGCATGGACAGTGTCAAAGGAAAGAGGCAATTAGTCCCCCTCTAACAGAGAGTGGTTCCAACATCATGCCAGCCATGATTAAGAGTGATACAGCACATCATCATTGTCAACACTATTCAACCAATGTAAACCTTAGTTAGAAATGTACTTGTCAGAGAAAAATGTGCCTTTGATTTCTATTACACTTTCCCCAGTAATTGCTGTCATCAGTGGCAGGTTATTATTACAGTTGAATAGAGTTTCAGTAATTACTTTTGCACAGATTCTAACAGCTTTTAGATTGAATGATATTCTGACAGTTTGAATACTCTTGACAACAATTACCTTTTTCCTGGTTAACACTGATTCAGGAAAATTAAAAATTAAATCTGTTCAGAGGAAACACTTATGCATGGCACTAGTAAGTGGGTTGATACAAAAATGTGTAAATTACAGAATGACTTGGAATAAAAAGTTCTTTTGCTCTTCCTCTCAGGCTTTTAAAAAAATCAGCACTTAGGGTACATGCAGTACATGCTGGTTAGATTACCAGTAAATGATATGAAATAATTTCAAGCACTTCTAAATCCACTTCCTACTGATCAGCTTGCAATGGAGAAAACACCATTGTGGAGGAAAGCTTGTTGCTCTCACCCTCATTTTTGTCAGTCATTTAATGGCTTCTGACTTTCAAACTACTATGCTTCATCTCCCATCACCTGATCATTTAAAAACAAAAGCAACAAGCAAGCCAACTGCCTTGCAGGGGTAACCTAGGAAAAAAACCCAAACAAACAGCACCTTTGTTATTTCTGAAAAATTTATCTAATATTGCAGGGGTCATAAATCAAATGGTTTGATTAAAAAAAAAGGCTCATGCACAACCCTCCAATTTAATTTCCCTCTTTAACAGGGAAACTGGCCTTGTGGATAAGGGAGAGTGGGTGCAATACATCTTGCTATTAGTAACCTTTCTGATACTCTTTCATGTGAAGTTCTTATAATAAAACTAAGAAAATATGGTCTAGACCTAGATAAAATTACCATAAGATGGAGGGAACAATTGGCTGAAAAACTGCTCTCAAGGAGGAGTTAGCAATGGTTTGCTGTCAAAGCAGGAGGAAAATTTCAGGTGAGATTCCTCAGGGATCTGCCCTGGCTCCAGATGTGTTCAATATTTTCCTAATGACTCAGTTAAAAGGTGAAGAGATTACATTTATAAAATTTGCAGTGTTGAGGAGGCTGGGATGGTGGGAACCCTTGGGATGTCTGGATCAAAATCCAAGCAGATATTAAACAGTTTGGAGTGATGGCCTGAAATTAAGATGAAATTCAATAAAGAAAAAGGGAAAGAGCTGCACTTATGGAGGAGAAAAATGCAAATGGGAAATTGCTGGTAGAGGAGCTGTGTTAGAGAAGAGTTTCCAAGTTAAAGTGGTTTGTGAGCTCCCTATCAAAGGAGTGCAGCTGCTCCAGAAAAAGGTGGAATCACTGTCCCTGGGGGTATTAAAAAAAACAAAAAACAAACAGGGAGATGTGGGGCTCCAGGAGATGATTTTGTGGTTAGGGAGGTGGTGAGACTGATGGCTGGACTTGCTGCTCTCAATGGTCCTTTCCAACTATGATGATTCTCTGATTTATTCCCATTGGACTCCATCTATTCCCACCAAAACAGGGGCAAAAGGACAAGAAGCTTCAGCTCCTCCTCCACACCTCACTCACAGCATGGGTGGGATCCATTTCTCTGCACCCAGGAGTTGTTCCCAAGCTGAGATTGAGCCTTTGGATGTTGCCACCCAACTCTGATCCACAAGGGTATTAAAATATCTGTGTCCCTTTTTCTGCTCATTAGAACTATGGATTTATGGATTTGTTAGCCCTTCCACTGAGCCTTCTCTTTGTATTAGAATTGTACAATCTCTACAAAAGCCAAATTCAGCCCTTTCAGGGAAGCTGAAAGAGAGCAATCTTTTACATGACAAATCCAACATTATCACATGCAAACCCCATTTACTGGGCAACATCTTCCTGTTTCCAGGTCATTAATTGAAGGAAACCTATTTTCACATGCTGGTAGGCAGCAGCATTCTCCAACTAATGTAAATGGTGCTTTCAGGGAAAAAAAAAAAGTAATGCTAGAAAATAAGTAACAGAATGCTGTGTCCAAAAGTAGAAGGATTTCTAAAAATAAGTAAATCACAAAACTTCTTAAAAAAAGGAGTTGGAAGCTAATAAAAAATTAGTTTTCTCTGATGAACAATGGCAAAGGAACTGTTCAACCCTCCATAAAGGTTAAACTGACCCAAATAAAACCAAGTGGTCCTCTCCTCAGCCCAGAGATGTGGCTTTGGGGGAACACCCTGTCCCACGGCATGGGGACAGAGGTCCCCAACATGGCAAACCCCTCTGAGGCATCTAGTGATATGACAAATTCACTATATGAATTAAGAGCAGACCAACTAGCTATGAAAATAATATTTTCTACACTTTTAGAAAGGCAATTTCTTCTCTGCAGCTGCCTATGGTTTTGCATGATTTGCTTCAGAAAAAAAAAAAAAAAAAAAAAGACTACAACAAAGCTGGGTTCAAAACCTGCCTCAAATGATGCCACAATCTTCAGTTATTTCCTTCCTAAGTCATTATGCCACCTCTCTCAGCTGGTTTAATCAAGCCAAAGTTCTGCAGCTTGTTTGGAGAGAAAGTTCCCTGGTAAATTACCACTCTTTAGTCCTCATCTGATATTAAAATGGCACTGGGAAAATGCTCAGCTATGCTCCTGAAAACGTGTAGCAAGACAACCAAGGATAATATAAATTCATTAAGCTGTAATTTGAACAAGGCAACACTTATGGAAATTCAGGGATAAGGTTTGTAATTGAAAGACATTCAGTTATTTTGTTTTTTTTTTCTTTTTCACAAGAATATCCTATAATCCTGAAAGAGCAATAGTGATAGAGCTCCTCACAGATTCCAGGAATTTTCCATTAGAGAAATAACTATATTTTTAAGTTCTCTTGAAGTCCAAGAAAGAAATACAATAAAATGAAAAGGATATCCAGCTGGCAGGGGACTCATTAAAAACAAGTCTTGTTTGATATTTACATTCATGTGCTGTGAAAAGTCAGGAAACACTGATAACATTTGGACATGGCAGAAAAAAAGCAGCATCACTGACATGCATTACAGCACCACAGGGCAACCAGGACAACACAGAAAAAGGGAAATGATGAAGAACCTTCCAGGTCTTGCATTCATCCCACAAGGAAAACATCTGGGCTGGACACAAAGCATCCCAGAGTGGTTTGTGGGCACCACCAGGTTCTAGGCTCAGGTACCACAGCTTCAAAATTGATGTTGGAGTGAGAAAAATGGGCAATTTAAACTTGCCTACTACATTCCTCTTCTTTTACCTCAATCCAAAGCCTTTACAAGCCAAAGAAAAGACAAGCTCATAATTAGTGAATATGACCACTTCATGGGTCTACTCTGGAAGAGATTTTAAATAAAACAGCAAGCAAGCCTGGGAAAACACCACTGGCTGCTCTATCTGAGGCCAATTGCTTTGAAGCACAGGGTATGTTATTTTAAAATCAATTCCTTTCAGCAATTGTTTCATCAGGACTGTAGCATTCCAGGGGGAGCCAATCCAAAAACCTCTTCCTGCCAAATAGCTTCATCTTGGTGCATCTGAGCTATATTTCCCCCAAATAAAACTAATTCATAATATGGGTGGATTTGTTGTTTTTTTTTTTTTTGCTTCTTCACAGAAATGTTCCCCAATAACTTCAAAACCAAAGGACACACAGGAAAACAATAAAGTTGAGTTACAAAGATTTTTAAACAATCCAGAGAGCTGTAACAGCACTGAATGCCTTGCAAGGGAAAATAAAACTTCAGCTGACTGGAAGAACAGAAAGGGACAACTTCAAAATGGTGTTGAGCAGCTAGGATGCCAAATGCTGGCAATTGTTAGAGCAGACAGCATTAAAATCCCCAAAACATTTCCAAAAAGCAGCTCTTTTTCCCTTCCTGGTATCCCATAGCCTCACCAGAGCTCAAATCCCCATCCAACACCATAGTGAGCACTTTTATAAACTGACACTGTAATGAGTATTTTTAATCCCCTTCTTATCCAACAAAGTTCCAAGGGTAGGGACAGGGGTGGAGTTAGCACAGAGGATCCACACCCTTCCTGCCCTTCCCATCCACCAGCTCAGGACCAGTGCATCCCAGTAGCCCCTCACTTACCCAGGCTCTTCCCAGCACAGCTCCCTGGAACTCTCTCCTCTTCCTCCTCAGCAGCAGAATTTGTCCTCTCTCCACCCCCACAGCTGAGAGAAGGACTCTTCCAGGTGTTTTCCAAGAGATTGAATGAATGAGTTGCATTTGTAACCTTTTAACCCTCATTAGGAATGAGAACCCCAGTGACTGGTTGCTTTCCAGGGTTCCTTAGGTATCCAAGCATCACTTTGCCTATGGAAAAAATAAGAGAAAAATTGGTTTTAGCATCTTGTGTCTGCTGAAAACTTTCCTTCCCCATTCATGCAGCTTTTTCAGGAGTCTTTGCTCTTTCAGATCCTGACCCAAAGGGGTTGCAAAGTCTCCCCTGGCTGGAAAGGACCCTCCACCCTTGCTAATTTTTCCTTTCACCTTAGATTGAAAACAAATTCTTTCAGCTTTCATTTTGAAACACATGAAGCTCAATCACCTGATGGATTGGACCCTTGTTTGAGGTGGTGCCGATGAGGAGGGTGGGAGGCAGGGGAGGATAAATCTATCCAGACCAGGCAATAAAGATTCCTACTGAATTTTCCTATCCCCCTTCCCATACTGCAGGGTTCAGGAGTTCCCAGCATGTGCTCTCTTTGAGATACTTCTTGCACATCAGCAGACCTGAGTTCTAAAACCTCCCTGGTGCTCATCCTGAGCCCCCAGGAAACCCCAGGAAACCAATTTTCCCCAGTGCTCTCCTCCCAAGCTGAAATTTCATCTTGGTTCAAGGCAGAGGTGAAAGGGGGGAGGTCCAGAGAGCCTGGAGGTTTTCCCTGGGGAGATTGCAGTATCAAAAAAAGGTGTGGAAAATTCCCAAGATGTTCATTCCAGACCAAGAAATGTGGCTGGTGAAGAGAAACAGTGAGTTCTGAAGGAAATAAAAAGTTATGCACGTGTATGGAAGTGATAATGGAGCTTTACAAATCCCTTCAACAGCAAAATAACCCAATTAATGTAATTTTTTAGAAGCTGCATTGTAGCTGGTACATATCAGTGCAGCTTCACAGTGCTGTCTCCCAGGGGGCAAACCCTGGAGAAGTTCCATGATGGGGAAAAATTTTAAGGTTGCCTTTCAAATATCTAATGCCTCTGGCCTGGGAAGAAGCTGAGCAGGCTAGAACTAAGATATATCATAGAATCATAGAATCATAGAATTAGCCGGGTTGGAAGGGACCTCAGAGATCATCTAGTCCAACCCTTGACCCACCGGAGCAGTTGCTAGACCATGGCACTGAGTGCCACATCCAGTCTTTTTTTAAATGTCTCCAGGGACAGAGAATCTACCACCTCACCGGGCAGTCCATTCCATAGTCTGATCACCCGCTCCGTGAAGAAATTCTTTCTAATATCTAACCTAAACCTCCCCTGGCACAACTTAAGACTGTGTCCTCTTGTCTTGTTGATGGTCGTCTGTGAAAAGAGTCCAGTTCCCACCTCGCTACAGCCTCCTTTCAGGGAGTTGTAGACAGCAATGAGGTCTCCCCTGAGCCTCCTCTTCTTCAGGCTGAACAGCCCCAGCTCTCTCAGCCTCTCCTCATAGGGCTTGTGCTCGAGTCCCTTCACCAGCCTGGTTGCCCTCCTTTGGACCTGTTCCAGGACCTCTACATCCTTCTTAAACTGAGGGGCCCAGAACTGGACACAGTAATATAGAGAGATATATATCTCTATATAAGTATATATATATATATATATTTATATATAAGTATATATCTATGTGTCTTCATCTATAGGTTAAAAGTCTGTCTAACGGTAATGATATAAATAAATACAGGTCTGTAAAAGCAGGGAAAACAGCAGGAGATGTTGTGGGAAGGCAGGAGAGAGCATGGTCAGCTGGAGGAGTCTCCAGCTTGGGCGTTTGAGGACAGCAGAGAACTGTGGCCAGATCACCCACCCCACCAGGACATAAATATTGCTGATTTGGCAGGAGAAGGAGAATTTGTAGGAAGGCAAATCTGTAAAGCACAATAATAACCTGGAAACATACCTGAAAAAAAAATTGCCTTCTTCCAAAGAAATCATTTTTCTTCTCTCCACAAAGAGGGATTTCATCCTGGAGTTGTTGCTGCAAGATGGTAAAAGAGAAGAGCTGAATGTTGCCTTGCCTAAGGAACACAGACATGCCTTTAAATCACTTCTATTTTGCTTTTTTATGATGCAATTGCGAATTGTGTTATTTTGCATTTGTAATTAGAGGTTGAAACAGATGGTGAAGGCTTGGTTTACAGTGATGTACTGGAGCACACGGCTCTGCAGATCAGGGCTCCTGATCCAGAGCTGAGGATGGAAATCCTACCAGGGGGTGGTCAAATAGCAAAATATTTGCTGAACAGGAAAGTGTGCTGAAAAGTACCAGAAAAAAAAAAGTTTCTAGAAAGTCAATAAATAAGCATTTGTAAAACTATTCTTTCTTTTTTTTTTTTTTTTTTTTTTTTTTCAAAAAAGTAATTCCACTGCCCTCTCAATACCCTGCTCTGATTTTGGCAGTTGAGATATTTTTGCTTCAGGAGATCTAACACTATAATTAGCATAGTAGGAAGAAGAAAAAAGATAAATAATGTTTATAAAGTGATATGAGTAAGTTTACAAATCGTATTGCTCGTTGTCTTGGAGCCTGAGAATGATGACACTAAAATCAAGAAACACCACAAAAAAAAAAAAAAAAAAAAAAAAAAAAAATCTCCTTTTCTGTGCTGTAATTTCTGCTCAGCAGAGATGTGCAAGGTAAGCAAGGGCTGAAAGCTGCTCTGATCACCAGGTCACTGCCTTCTCCTTGTTGGTCATGTTCTCCTTGCAAGACTGATCTTCCCTCAGGTTTCATTCTGCAGCAGATGAGAACAGGTCTGTGATTTCTTTGGGCTTGAAGGAAATTCTGCTGCTAAACTGTTTTTTCTTAAGCTATCAGGTGAATTAGGAGAGAGTTTGTTCTTGGCATTGCAGAGCATTCGTGGTTCTTGGGTGCTTGATGCCATCACTACCAGCATCACCCTAAGGTTTCCACAGCTGTGGGAACAAAAATAGAAATAGGAAAAGGCTCTGGGTGTATCCCTGGTGCTTTGGGGTTCAATGGGAGCAATGGGTGCAATTTATCCAGAAATCTTCTAGAGAACAAAGAGGGAAATGGGAGGGATCCCCAAACATCTCCAGTTTGCCCAGGAGCATCTCTGAGCCCCCATCTGGCATCACGAGGAGCATCCCATAGCCCTGTGACATCTCTACTGGTTACAGACCCTCCCATAAGTGTCACACACACACACCCCCCAGCTGCTTCAGCTGACGAAACCTGGGACAATTTTAGCTCTTCCAATACTGCTAATTGTGATGAGCTGCTATTAATAAAGCTGCTCCAGCACAAGGATGTGTTCTGCCAAAGAGCAAGAAGCTTTCACTCAGAAAACTCCAAACTCTTTCTTGCTTCTAATGGGTCGTTTCCTACCAAAAATGGAGCAAACCCTTTAAATCTGTGTATATTCTGTCACAAATATACCCCAAATACTTTTTAGCATCTAACAGGTTATTTATAATCCAGTCCCAATCTGGCATCTGTAGCTACCACCTTCCAAGTCCAAGCAACCACTGCAGGGACCCAACAGCCACCAATCACCCACAGGAATCCAAATAAATAAGGTTAAAGCCAATATTCTAAGCCCCTATAAGCTCTGGATCACCATGTGGGCATGAAAAGGATACACGCTGATGATATGTGGTTTATATTTGTTTTTAAGAGCATTTCTTAAACCAGCTTTTATAACTACCAGCACTACCTACCCTATTTGGCTCTCATGAGAATGATTTTTAGGTATTTTTCAATCTGATTTTTGTTTTTCTTTCTAGTAGCTCAGTGTTTCCTGAATGCTCAGATTTAAAATAACACTCTAGCTGCAATCTTGTCACTTGGTTAGGTTTATTTACTTTTTTTTTTTTTTTTTTAAATTCAAAAAGGATCTGAAATAAACAGCTCATAATATCTTCCTATAAATAATACCTGTTTACTGTATTTTGGGATGAGTATAGACAAAAATATTGAATTATAATATGCCATAAGAGCAAATTTGCTCTGGTGAATTCATTCACATCTGTTTCTGTATAGCAACAGGAAGAACAGAAATGTAAAAGAATAAATAAATATAAAGGGTGAAAAGAATTGTGATTTTTGAAAGGAAAAATGTCTTCCTCTGATCTTTAGCTGAAAGTTCAGGGGAGTTTCTATTCTGATCAACTCAATTCTAATAAGGAGCTAATAAAGAAAGGAGAGACATGTCATAAAAGTTAAATGCTGGATTTCTGAAAAAAATGTAAACCTGGAAAATGCACTTGCCTGGTTCTTTGTTTGCACAGCTTAATGCTCCTCCTCCCAAAGCCTGAAGATGCACTCAGCTTCTCTGCTGGCCAAGAGCTTCTCTTCACCATCCTTAGTAAAATTTTAAAATATGACTTATTAATGATGTGCAGTCATCATTAATGGGTGAGCCAGGTACCAAAAGAAAAGGAATATCCTTCACCCTTGGTCTCTGGCTCTGCAGGTGCCAATCCCAGCAGCTCCTGCAGCATCCCCAAGAGACCCCTCACCCACCAAGTCACCAAAAGTGGGAGCTGAGCTTAGGAACTGGGGTTTGAGAAGGATGAGGAGGTGTGGATCATTCTGTTTGCTGAACCTCTTTGCACCCCCAAGGTTCCATTTTCCCCTCTGACATTTAAATCAAACAATGCTGCCAATTCCTTTCTCCCCAAAGGGCTCTGCAGGCAGCTCATGGGACGTGGGTTTTGGGGCCACCACAGGGGAAATCCTGCTTTGCTTTTGAGGTCTATCTGCCTCCAATGCAATACCTAAATACAGTACATTAGTAGGAAAAAATCAACAGAGAATCGTTGCATTGATAACTGCACAGCACATAGCTGTGATATGCAAATTAAAACTATCACGCCTGTTCTAATTTATAATTAATTTACCCTGCATTGGCCTACATATTTTTTCCTATTTGTGCAAAGAAAAAGCCTGATACACAACCAGAAGAAACAACTAGGGGTTTTTTTTTTGACCAATACTGAGAGAATACCCAGCAGGTTATCAGTAATGTTCTGTGTAACCCCACTCTTGTTTTTTTAATTTTTTTTTTTTAAATAAAGAAATAAAAAGAGTCAGAAAGGATATAAAGCTTTCTACAACATGATAATATTGCTTACTTCTCTAATTTTTCTATTTCTGGTCTTTAGAGAATGGAAAATTATGATACAATTCTGTCATGCAAACACCTTCCATGAAATGGATTAAGATCAGAAGTGCATTTTGCTTGAATTTCTATAACTTCAGTGCACACCAGCTACAAGTCCTGGCCTTGAGTACTGAGTTCTTTCAAGAACTATTTATTTCAAAGTAACAGGGCTGATGAAGACTTTAAAGCTACAAATTCCTGTTTTTCTTGGAGCAACCTCTTCAAAGAGATACAAAGGGGGATTTCTCAGCACTGTTCAGCAATGAGTCTCAAGTGATTTGCCACTTTTGAGTACAGAGGTTGTTTTCTAATTCAAGCAAACATTTGGGGAAAAAAAAAAAAAGGAAGTTGCAAAAAAAAAAAAATGCTCATTAGGAAAACAACAAGAAGAATCTCAGTAAAAATATTCAACCAACTTGGTTGCTTTTAGATTCTGGAGCAATCTACAGCATTTGTAATATAAAGACAAATGCAACATTCATCAATGTAAAAATAAGGTTTGGAATAAATCCCCAGTCAAATGCCCACTCAGACCATATTCTCAATGCTGAATTACTTCATCCTGTTTCTCAGAGTATTATAGGTTTATTTTTTTTTGAGATACTATTTTAGGTCCTGCAAGCTCTGGAAATATGTAGGTTATTCTCACTTAGACAAACAGATTTTAGAAACCCAGCTCTATTTACATAGGAGATGGACACCTTCAGAGGAAGCATTTGATAGATGAAGGCAGAGATGCCATTTCTCTGGTATGCGCTGTGCATAGAAAATTACCTGCATGGGGATAATGTATATTTGGCTTCACCTTTCGCATACTGATCACTCTCTGAGTTGCAAGTGTTCCACCACGTGGAAGTGTGTGTGTCATGTGAATAACTTCATCCCAAACTTGCAGGTCCTCAGCCATATGTTCACTGAGCTGAGCATAAATCTGCTGGAATTCACTGCCATGCACTGCAGATCAATAACCCTACAGGATTTCAGAAGTGCTGAATGTATATCACATCTGAGAGCCTCAGAGATGTGTATTTTCAGATCTAATTATTTACATGTAGGGTCCAGGAGCAGGAGATAACCTTAAGCTTGGGTAACATTAACACTTGCAAATAATCATCACTGCTGTATCACTCTCACACTCCATAAGCTGCTAACATATGTCTACATTTTCTATGTGTTTATGTAGTACTTTATATGGAAATGTTTCATTACTGCCCCCAGCAACATGTGGCATTTCTTCAAGAACATTTCAGCACCTCTTAACATGGTTTCTTCAAATGTCTTTCTAATCGGGAGTATTTCCTTCTACAAATGTTATCACTGCTCAAGCAGATTAATTTTCCTAACTGTTTAATATGCATGCTGGAGGCACTTCTACAAAATCTAAAATATACAGCACAGATTTAATATAAATAAACTACTAAGGGGCTATTATTGATCAGATTTGAAGCCGCATGAGTGGAAATAACACCAACTCAAGGCTTATAACTCATCTCATTGTGGCACCACTTAATCTAAAGTTTCAGTTTGCAATATAAGGTTATTTTAAAATTAATTATCATTGTACCACTTTCTCTAAAGCCACTCTTGATGTTCTTAGTTACCCAAACGGTGACTGTTGGCACAATCAGGAGACTGTGGTGTGTTGTTTTTTTTTTTTAATTTTTGTCTGATTTTTGTGCACTTCTAAAAGTGCATGAAACCCAGTTGGGTGAAGACATCATGAATCTCAAGAAAAGTGTCTGAATGTGTCCCTCAAGAAAAGTGTCTGAACGTATCCTTCAAGCATCCTGTTCACCATCCACCCAGGTTTAAATAGTCTGGTCTGATATTGCAGAGACTGTGTCAGCAAAAGAGGAGTCCTGCTCTGTGCCTTCCAGCACAGTTCTAGGAGTGGGAGATGTGGACACCATCACTGCCCTCACCCCTGATGCACACAGGTTCATCATTTGTTGACACTCACGTGGGTGATGTGAAGGTTAAGCTGAGTAAATAAAGATCTTCTACAAGAAAAAGCAGGTAGGAGGGCACAGCACCTTCCTCATGACCCCAGGGCTGAGTTGTTGAGACCTTTCTGTTGCTCCACGAAGTCTTGGACCTGAATAGATTCATCCCAGCACTTGGCAAACTGCACAGAACTTTTATCTTGGAATAAGGAGATAGGACACAGCCATCCTGATAGGAACAAGCTGAGTCCATGATTTTTTTTTTCTTTTTTTGTATTTTTTGGAACTGGAAGAAATGCTATTTCCAGGCTGTGAGGTTTGGTGCTGTTCCTGGGGATGAGTCATTGTTTCTTCCTATACATCATCTGAGTACCTGTAACTGGTTCTCATCTAAATGTTAATTGCATCCAACAGAAAGACTTTAAATGAATACTCTGTCAATAACCCTGTTATTAGTGTTTCTTGATAGGCATGGTTGGAATATTCTCTGAGTCTAGTATTTCCTAGAGAATCTGCTTTCTGCCTTGTGTTATTACATCTACTTTGGATCAAAACCAGCTTCTAAAGTCTTGGTTGGGATTTTTTTACCTCTTCTCTCTAGATTTCCCTCATCACTTACTTTTTAAAATATATATATATATGTCTATACCAGCAGCAATTCCTCATTATTGGCCATTCACCTGCTTGAGCCAAAGGAAGGCAGGAAGAAGATGTATGGGTTGGATGGAACAGCAGTCAGAACATCAGGAAAGTTTAAAGCATTTACTTTGTTTGAAAAGAGTAAATAACCTATCCAAAGGCTGAAAGCCTTTTTTTTTTTTTTTTTTTTTTTTGCCTTCTCATCTCCCTTTTCTCTTCCCCAGTGTTCCTTCAGATTTAGTCCTTTTGTCTCTTCTCCTTCAGACATCTGTCCTCTGCCTGGACTGCTGCTCAGAGGGGCTAAAGTCCATATATCCTGCCTCATGCACAGCACACTTGGAGACTTCACAAGGAGACACCAAAGCTGAAATAAACACATAGCTGAGGGGAAAAAACAAAAAAAAGTTAAAAAAAATAAAGTTAAATCCCTACTTGAAAACCTGTTTTGTGTTTTCTTATTTCTTAAAGTTATTTTTAAGTGTTTAAACCAGACCAATTATAGTCAGAAACTACTTCACTTAATCCATCCCTTTATCTCCTGGGAAAAATCACCAAAGCAATTCTCAAAATGTTTAAATCCCACAGTGTGCATAAAAGCAGCAAGTAAATCTGCTCCTTCCCAGGCAAACCTTAAGGATTTTACTGACATCTTTAATTAAACCAGCAAATAGGTCGGTGTCTCTTGTATCCTGACCAATGCACTGTCAACAAGGAAGAAAAAAAACACTGAAAAGAAGGATTTGTCCTGAAAAATAGCACCAGAAACATTTGTATAATCATGGTCATGGACTGGAAAGGAATTTAATCAGGAATTATTAATCATTATCAACGTCTTCCTGGCAACATATTGCTTTGATAAGGCTCCTGTAACTACAGTAAAGTTTATCATGAAATAATTAAACCCAAAAGTTGGAGATAGAACAAAACTAAACCAAAATGCATGAAGCTGTGCAAAAAGGTGGTGGGGAATTATTTCCAAAAGGCAGAATTCTGCAATTGTTATTAAAGTAGCAATAAGCCCAGATGGCTGCAGAGGAACTGTCCTCCAGCCCATCCTCCCCCAGTGCATGCAAAGGGGAAAGCCATACAGCAGGAGAGAGCAGCAGAACTGGGAATTCCACCTTTTTGTAAATATAGAAGACTAAACCTACATCCTCTTTATCAATAACATCACTGGCACATTTACACAACCCAGATTTCAACCCAAATTTACCCAGGATCCCTTCAGCAGCAACACCCAGTGCCACTGGGCAACCTGTCGCACTCTCCCAGACCATCTTCCTTTTTTCTTTTTTTTTTTTTTTTTTTTCATGGCATGAAAAAGCATGATCCAAAAATCCTGCTCTCAGCTCAGTGGAAGCAGGATTTATGATGCTCAACTAGCAAAGATAGCAATTAGCTCGAATACTCAAGAGCAGGGAGCTTGACAATCTGATGAGTTATTCTTTTGAACTGGGGCAGCAACTCATGCATAAATTTTCTTGTAAACAATTATTACAGGAATGCACTGTAAACACAATTAATCATCTCAAGGTGTTATCTCTAGGTATTCTCCCCACAGATTATGTGCCACTTGCTCAATAAATCAAATTTTAACATAAAGACATCAATAGCTGGTATTATTAATATTCCCATTCAACCAAACATGGTTGGGTAGAAGCTAACAAGCTTTGATTATGTGTTGAAAACGCAGAAAATATTACATAAAATAGGGAAAAGGAGATGGGAATTGGGAAACTTTGAATGGAAATAGGATTAAAGAGGGGGCAATATGAGTCAGAACATTGGCTCAGATAAAATACGAGCACTTTAAAGTGCATTTTCACTGATCTGAATTGGGAAGAGTACAGTACATCTTGTTAATAGGAATATTAAGTTTTACATCATCTTAGATAGGTTCTTCTTACAAAACAGTATTTACAAGAGCCTTACAATAACAGGCTGCCTAATGTTTCTGTAAGATCTCTTCTCATGATATACACCAAACACATTTTCATCTATTGTTGGTAATTATCAGCTGGGGATTTGTGGCGCGGGCAAAAGGAACAAAAGCACTGAGCTGCGTTTCATCTCTTCCCATCCACAGTGCCTCAAACAAGCAGCACTCCAGATTCATTTGAAAAGCCACCCTTCAGAAGCCAAGCTCTGAGAGCCCTTTGGAGATTTTCGGGTGGACTTTGGCAGGAGTTGAGAGAAAAATGGGTTCAGAAGAGGAGGGTGACGAAGGGGAGTCAGATGGGGCAAGGGGGGAGGAAAAGAGGAGTTACCGGAGCAAAGGAGAGGGGAGGAAGGACACAAGAAGTCAGACCAAGG
This sequence comes from Calypte anna, assembly GCF_003957555.1. Lineage (NCBI taxonomy): Eukaryota > Metazoa > Chordata > Aves > Apodiformes > Trochilidae > Calypte > Calypte anna. The sequence continues at coordinate 11,163,151 of NC_044247.1, read as the reverse complement.
ACAACCTCTTTGGCCTGTCAGCTTTGAAATGGTTTGCAACATGGGGAAGGCACAAAAAAAGACACAGGAGGGGCTCACAAAAACTGCCCATGGGGATATTGCCTCTGGGAGAAAAGTGCAGAGCAGTCACCAAAGTGGCTTGAAAGGCAGAGGGAAGAGAAAGCATCAACACCTGCAACTTCTGCTCAGTTATTCCTGATTATCTTCCAGCCAACACTATCATTACTATTCACAAACAGAATATATGTTTGCTTAGACCTCTGCTGCTCTGCCCAGTGCCACGTGGAGCTGATGACAAACACACGTTGGTTGAGTGAAGTGGGAGATGCTTTGGGAAGGGGACTTGGTCTCTTTTTCCAGATGTTTTTCAGAGACTAACAAAATCTTTCCTCAGATCTCCATATTTGGAACCAAGCCCACAGGAGATGAATGCAGATGTTCCAAAACCTTTCCATACCAGTCTGCTTTAGTTTATAGACCTCATCCATAACATTTTGGTGGTGTCCTGCATGTCAGGGGGAATTGTCCTTTTCATCATTTAAAAATAATAAAAACGCATTAAACCGTGACAGGCATGCTCTTCAAAATTTTAACATTTGTCCATCTCTTCTCTTCAAGAAGCTGACTATTTTATGGCCACGATGCCAAGTATTCATTTTTCTCTTCATTCCCTGAAGCAGGATGGAAATGGAAGAGGATGGAAACCAGCCAGCAGACAAATCACACTAAATTATTGGCCAAACGGTCCCAGACATTTTTAAACTGATACTATTCAGTAGGGGCAGGAGTAACTGAATGTGTTGTACCCCAGAGAGTTTTATTCATTGATACAGACAGCAAAATAGCACTGCTGGGTAATTATTAAAAAGATCTGGAAGTCACCTTGATACATTTTTTCTTCTGGGACGTTGCCAAATTTGTATTACTGTCCACTCCGGGTGAGCTATCAAGCCCTGAAGGTAACTTGATGTCTGTAAAACCACTCTTTGTAAATACAGTTGAAAAAAAATCAATTAAATGCATGTAGAAAAGGAATGTATTTTAAGCCCTTTGTCCCTTGCTGTTGGTGGCAGCCCTTGCACAGCAAACTGGATGTGACCCGACACCAGGTGATGTGAGGGAGGCAGCTGAGAGTCAAGGAAAGAGAAACAAAGGGCAGCAAAATAGGCTTGATGAGCTCCCTCAATTCACCTTAAAAAGTCCTCCTGGTGGCACTGCCTGGCATTCCTGGTGCCTCCCAGCCCAGCACAGTGGGGATGAGCTTTCTGCTTCCCAATGGCTTCTCTTTCTTCTGGCGCTGGGCGGCTTTCTGATAGCAGATGATTTCCTGGATGCACATCCCATCCCTGGGTTTGTAGCCTGGCATTCTGATGAATTTCCCCTCTCAATGAACATTGCTGAAGGGCCTCATTAACTTGTGCAGGCGGTGAATTTGTATTTTTCAACCCGCCACTCTGCCTCTAAAGAAATGGAGCTGACTGTGGCAGGCAAGCACTTGACTGGTTAATAAGGCAGCTCAAAGGGAACAGCTTCACTTCACTGGGAGTTTTTGTCCTTGTTTAATTCCTCCTCCTTCCTCGGCAGGTTTGGAGGATGTGCAAAGATAATGTATTTTGGTTTTTAATCTCCCGGTCCCGCTGACTGAGAGGATATAAACAAAAGCAGAAACACAGAAAATTAGAGAGATACATTTAAAACAGAACCGGGAATAATAATATTAAAAAAAAACCAAAACAACAACCTGGGGTTCTGGCTGAGATTTTCCTCTCAACTTGGCATAATGAGGAAGTTTCTTCCCACCCTGCTAAATCCCAGCTCCGTTTTGCTGTGCCTGCAAAGTGAACAAGATAATCATGCCCATAATGCGGGGCCGAGAAACCTGAAGGCATCAGCACCCAGCCCTGCAGACAGACTGCAACCCGCCAACAGTTCAAAAGCAAGCTTGTCAGACTAGCTGCAACATATGGAGCTACAACCAGAATATTCCCAGATATAGGAAATACCAAGCATTCTGTAAACAGAGTCGTGGGGAGTATTTTTGCAGGGATATTTTTACGACTGGTAAGTTGCAAGAATCTGTTCGCAATCTCTCGGTTACCACCTGTGTTTTTCTCAGCAGAACGTGGTTAACATGCTGCCTTCCCTAGGAATTTTTTTTTTTTTTAATCCCACATTTTGTCTTTCAAGACACCTCTTACAAGCTCTGTGGAAGCTGTAGGGATTATGTGGAAACCTCAGTCCTTGAATACAACAATATTTGGGGTTTGGTGCTCTTCAAACACACCCGGATGTCAACGAAAGACATCAGCAGTGATGACTTGGGAGAAGTTTTTGACTCCAAGGTTGGCAGAGCTTGGCCAGAGCAGCCCAGGGGGGAGCATCCCTTCCACAGGACCACGACAGCTCAGGACCACTCATACAATCAGAGAATCTTTCTGATTGCACAAGACCTTTCAAGATCATCGAGTCCAACCAGAAACTGATTCCATCCAAAGGGTCTCCAGGTGTGGTCTGTGCTGGGAGGATAGCAGGAGGAGGGAAACAGGTTATACTGCTTTATTTATGGCTGGTAGGGCTGGACTAGGTCAAAAAGACCTGGAGGAATTGGGGCTGGCACTGCAGAAGGGATGTCTTCTGTGTTGCTTGTGCCATATGGGCAGCAGGAACCCCAAACAGTGAGGTCAAGCCTGGGAAGTAGCAGCAACAGGCAAGGCAAAAAGGGATTTTTGTGCAGCCTTAAAACCCAAATCCTAGCATGGAGTGGATATTTTCAGTCTCTCTGCTTAAACACACATGAACACATATATAACAAATATGTCTCTCTCCATACACACATTCCCATATAGATGTAGGTGAAATAAATCTGTAAAACATGAGAAATTACATCCACAAAGGTACATTTTTAGTAACATAGAAGAGAAATGATTGACAGAACAAAGCATATGGAAGCGAAGAAGAATCTAACCCACATTTAGATCTAAGAAAAAAATATTTGCCTGAAGGGAAAATATTAATTAGTTTGTCTACATGCAAGATAAAAGTCTGGAAGACATATCCATCAAAAGGCAGCAGAATAAACAGCAAAATGGAAATTATTTGTAAATTGACAGTAAACTTGGCAAACATTGAGGGGGTAAACAAGTTATTTGGCATGCAAAGCACTCAGAAATCACAGCCTCTGTCAGGAGGCATCTGTGCATATATTCACTTATTTGACAGAAATTAACATTTTGCAGAAATCTTTGTTGCATGCTAAAGATTTCTTCACCCTCCTTAATTATTTTAATTGCTGCTTCAAAATGTTCCACATAAACATGAAAAAAAAAAAAAAAAAAAAAAAAAGACATTAAACCCCACCAAGTCCAGTTCCACATTATCAATAAGACACAGGAACTCCCTACAGGAGCTTAACACAAAACTTAGAGATGCAGAAAGTATGGATGCAAAAGAGCCAGATGTGCTTTTTTCTTGGTGGAAATTGAAGAAACATGGGAAGATGTCCACAATCTCCTTCCAGTCTTGGGGAAGGGTTTAATAACAAAAGACCTTTTCACAAACAAATGCAATTATTCCACTGGCTTAGAGGCCCAGGGTTGTGGAGACATCATCCACATCATCTACCTGGGGGATGCTGGAGCCACTGGCAGCCAAACCAACAACCAGATTCTGGCTCTTTGGGGAGAAAATGGATAATCCAAAGGTGATGAGCTCACAGGAATCCTGGCACTACCCTTAGGTCAACAGAGCCACAGGGGACAACCAGTCACACCAAGAACACATGAAGAAAAAGGATTGAAAGTTATACTGAGGTGATCCTACAGGAATGGGGACTTGACCAAGCCCCATAGATCTCCTGGAATGAGTGTGGCTGCTCTGGACATTGCCATGGGCCTCACCATGGGTGGCTTGGTGGCAGGACAAGGGCTTTAACCTTGTTTTGTGTGGAAAACAGTGCTAATTCCCCAAACAACACCAGGCTCTTTGAGGATGGCACTGATATTACACCACTCTTTATAGCCCTGGATTATAGGCAAGAAGTCACATTCCAAAGCCAGTGTGAAAATGTGGGTTTTAAAACAGAATGGGAATAATATTTCCAGCAAAATGCAAACCCACATCTTACTCCTGAACCTCACCACGTGTTGATTCATGTAAGGCCAAGCAACCATTTGATGTCAGATAGGGAGCTGACCCTTTACATTTAACCTTTCCTCTTCATCACAAGGGAGTCCTAACATACATTCACCAAATATATAATGTTTGTAAAGATGAAATAGTCCAGGGGAAAGTCAGGGCTGGCTCTCATGAGCTGGGTCTCCATGCACCAACTCCTTCTCCCCATGTTTCTGGTGGTGGTGGGGGGGGGGGGGGAAGCCAACCCAGTTTGATTAAAACAGTAATAGCAGGAAAAGCCCAATCAAACAGATCCAAGCCCCGAAGGAAATCTCTTGGGAGCCCAGATTAAAACCCAACAACAACAAAAAACCCCCAAAGTGCTAAACTCAGCCAATTCTGAGACAGCTTGTTCCTTTCCATTCTGATGACAAGTAAGTTAGACACTTCATTTCCTCTAGAAGCCCATTTCCAGGTCAAGTTCTGAAGCCAAAATGTCTTGTTTTCTGCATTATTTGTATGTATTGTAACATCTAACTGACCTGAGTAGTTGTCAGGCTGGATGCCTGCAATTCAAGTGATTCACAGCTACGAGAGAGCTACAGTTCCTGCAAACATAACAGCAGCAAAACCTGGGAAAACTTTCAGAAATGCCCACGCAGCTTTTGCTCTCTACACAGTGATATTTTCTCAATGAATTTTGAAAGGCAAAGTTTTTAGGAAAAAAAAAAACAAAACAACCCCAGAATACGATGTGGCACCATAAAATCAACAGGAAATAAGCAATAAACCAAGAATTATTTGTACTTCCACCATGTCTCCAGAAACACCGCACTGTAACAAGTTTCTGCACAGTCCCTGCTTTGTGGATGGGTTCAGTGACTTGGACAGACAGGATTTTATAACTGGCTCTTTCTGAAGGAGAAATGAAAATGAAACCACTTCCAAAATGAAACTACACTATTCTCTCTACTTCCAGACAAAAGGGTTGAATTATAAATTAGAAATATCCCTAGTGAATCCTTAGCAGGTGCAAGCTTGCAACAGCAGCCTCAGAGCTGCTAGGAGCAAAGAGTGGGAGCAATTTCCTGCTTGGCTTTCCAGAACCAAACCAATGTTTGTTAAGTTTTTACATAGCTGCAAACAAGAACCAATGCCCCTACAGGGCATTCTTCCCATTACACCCAACTTCCCAAAGCTCCTTGTGTCCCCAGTTGTCCCAAGACCCTTTGGTTCCCAGCAGCAGTTTGTTGCCTCCCAGAAAGTCTCCTGTCCCATCTGATGGAGCATGATCCCGGGGCTTTGTGACTGCTTGGAATTCTGTCATGAATGCTGAGTCCCAGCATTCAGGAAATGAAGATTTCAGCTTTGCAGGGGGTGGATTTAGGACCTTCTGCACTTACCTGGGATTAGCCATCTTCTGCTGCTCTCTCCACCTCCAGCAAGGCTGCCCTGCAACAGCAAGACTATTTTATTTATTAAAATACTACTAATTCTCTTAGCCCGTGGTAGATCTGCATCCCCTGCAGCTGCATGAAAGACCCAACACTCAAAACAGCAACAAGCCATAAGAAGTGTCTTCCCAGGGACCAGAGAGGGCTTTATACCAACTGTGTCAACACCTCCTGGCTGACGGATGCAGCTTCAGGGGGTTTGAGCAGGGAGGTTTCACACCACCACAAAGCAAAGCCTAGAGATGTCAACAGGCTTATGAATTATTTAGAGAGCTTTTCACTAATAAGTTTCAATGCAGGGTAATGAAAGCTACGCAGGCATTTGCTGTGTTTAAAAGGAAAAAGGATTTAAAGTGTTCTCCAGACTTTCTCACGTGTGCTCAGGAAAGATTATGGGAGAAGCCTAAATAATAGAATTTTTTAAAAATTATTTAAAAAGAGGTGAGGATATATTTTGCTTTACTTCACAAAACCCACACTTTCCAGACCTTTATTTAAATTTAAGGTTCCAGTTGTGCTCTTCTGTCTGAGATAGTCTAAGGACAGAGGAGAGGTGAGGTTTGCAGGGAGCTGCTGTGGATTTTATAAGCTCAAGCAGCTGAAGTGGAAAGAGATGGACAAGCTCACAGGCACACAAGGGCACACATGCTCTAAATAATTTATAAGTCTGTTGACAACTCCAAGTCGTGCCATGTGTTATTTTGATACCTTACTCTCCCAATCTATAAAGCTCGTATCTGTCAACTATCAAGCTCTTGCCTGCCCCAAAGCTTGTTCATTTTTTCCATCTAAATCAGCCAGTCTAATAAAAGATCTTCCCTCACTCGACAGATTTTGCCTCTTGGAAGCAATATGGGCTTCTTCATGTCATCTGCCCTGGTCACGTTTACACCTGGGCTACTCCAAGTTGTGAAGAACATCCACAGCTAGGGACGGGGCTTCTACAAACTGCTACGTATGAAAAAACATGTACACCAAGACCCAGGAACACTATCAGACAAATAATGACTTAAAATAGATTAGGGTCTTCTTTTTTCCCTGCAAAAATATCTTAAATTCATAAGGGAAATATTTATATTATCCTTTAAACACAGGAAAGGAAAATATTTGGAGAGAAAAAAAGCTCCCGAGGATACCACAGTGCTTTTGTATCTTTAGTTTTCAGACCATCACTCACATTGTTTCTCCTCAGTAAGCTCAACAGACTAATTCTATTTAATCCTTTTCTTTTTATATGTAAAATGATACAGTTTAATGCTCCACAGTTTAATATCTGTGAAGTTTTATCTTTATTTGTTTGGGAAATTTGAGTCAGATACTCACCTACTGTAATTTCCCAAGAACAAACAACTGAAAAAGGGCAGTCCATTTTCATGCAAATCCAGCCAGCTGTTTAGCTCAGGCTGCCCTTGCCTTCTGATGTGAGGATCTGCATAAAAACCAAAGTGGAGATATGATAAAATATAAAAGGCTGACAATAACATGCAAATCGAAATCAGTCATTGGAAAACTGTGGACTCATTGTCATCAAAAGAATTAGGTGGCAGAGCAAAACAAAAGAGCCCCACTGATAAAAGTAACTATGGCATGAGGGCTTTAAAATCTACAGATTTCTTCTACCACAAAGAAAATTGAAATTAAACACCTCTCTAGACTGTCTGCTTTTAATCTCTTCCTTCTGAGCTTCTTCCTGACATATTCTCTGTTAACTTTCTATCAAAGGTCATTTATAATCATATTTCAGAGATAAAAAATGCATTTATTTCCTAAGTTTTAATCAAGTGCCCATGAAAAAAAAAAAAAAAGCAGCTGAACACTAAGTAATGAAGTCCAGACAGGGTAAAATAATTAGAAAAAATACCAGTGGTTCCTTATTTTATAAAGCCTAGAACTGAATCTCTGGGTATCACTTCTGGTTAAACCTGAGGATGAGTTTCGGTGGTTTTATGATTGTAGAGAATAACAGCAAATCCCTGAATTCTCATGCACAGGAGGTGATGATGGAGACAGGGTGACCCACAAGGACAAGCAAAGTGTCGTTTTCCTCCGAGTTCTACCTGGGAATATCCCCCCACTAGGGAAGCTGGGAGAGGACTTCAGGGCCGTATTGGATGAACTCTCTACATCACTCTTTGCTATGACATAGCTGTTAATTATCTGCTCACAGCTTGTTTTTTTCTCTGTTTCCCAGAGAAACCCAGTCTCATAAGTGCATGGGAATGATTGCATGGAAATAAACCAGGATTTCTTATTTTTCTGCTGTCTGAAGTTGGTGGACCCACAGTGCAAGAAGCCAAAAAGATAAAACCCTGCATCAATGTTGGAGATCATGTCTGCTCTGAAGTGTTTAATTTTACAAACCTTGTATTCTTTTGCTGGCTTTTATATGCAATTAACCCACCAACTAACAAGCCAAGACTTTCAAGTGTTCAGCCAGCAGGACCACACAACTTTCTTTCCAACTTCTCCAGCAAAAACGGGGTCTCTAAACTTTCTGTGCCACCTCCTGTGCCTCAGTTTCCACCATCACCTGCGGCAAGAGAAAGTTTCTGCACATTGCCCATCACCACAGACAGTCAGCTGGTCAGTGTCTGCACAAGGACTCAGCACAGAAAATAACAGTATTCAGGTTGGAGGTACCAAGCATGGCAAGAAGAGCCACAGTGAAGCATCCATGGGCAACACAGAATGGTGAGGAACTGGATCAGCCTCAGTGCAGATGGACTCAGAAAGTGCAAACAGATTTTTAACAGGCACATGAGTGAGGGGACAGGATTTTTTTTTACAAGAATGACAAAAAAAAAAAAAAAAAAAAAAGCACTAAAGTAACTACCTGCTCTAAAGCTTGGAGGAACTGGAGCTGCTGGGGAAAATTAGTATAGTTTAAGTTGGTGAAATAATCTACTTTCTGACAATATTTTTGTTTTTTATTTTTAAACCCTTACACATTTTAGCAGAAACTTCTAAAAAAAAATGGCTTTAATGTGCAGCTGGCACAGAAAATATCACCTCTAACACTTGAAGTCTGCCAAAAACTCTCAGCAGCTTCAAGCAGGGAGTTAAAACATTGAGTCCTGACCAAGCATGGGGCCTGTAACCACTGCAGAGGAGACACTTCAGGAGCAGGGAGAGAAAAGTATCTGTATGGTTTTGAAGGTGAATTTTCTCAGCCCTGGTGACCCTACAACATCTCTGGCCAACTCATTCTGATTAGGACTGTGAACACCTCGACCCTCATCACCCAGGGTTAGGAATCACCCCATGGAGGGGGAGCCTGGAGGACCAGCTGATACCTGACCTCCAACTCCTCTCTGCTGATGGATTTGTCTTTGTTGGGTTTGTGGAAGCCTTAGAGGCCTTCCAGAAGCAATGTGCAGGTCTTAAGTTTGCTGCACTAGGAACAAATATCCCTTAAGCAAAATTATTTTATTGAAATCTGCTGCCTAAACCAGGGCTTCAGGAATCAGAACTCAATCCCCAGCTATATTCTCAATAATGAAATTAGCTCCAAACTCAGGAGAGCTGAACAGAAGTAAATATGAGTCTTTATTTTGTCTTTAAGTTTATAAAACCCAAGGTCATTTGGAACCACTGGCCTAGCTATTCACCTTTCCCTTTTTTTTTCAGGGAAAACAGAATTTCCCATCCCACTGCTGGATCTCGGCTTTAAATGGCTGCTGGTGGGCAGCTATTTCACAGCTATATCACAAAATCTGAACCCTGAACCCCAAATTTGAGTTCGTGCCCAGTGCAAACTGCTTCTCATGCCTCTCTGAATTGATCCAAACCATGCCAGGCACACACAAACTGTTCCAGGTCTTATCTCCCATCCCATTTGTGCCTCCTCCAGGTGCAGAAGCATCCTGAGGACCCGAGCTGGCTGGTGATCCCTCATGCTCAGGTTCTTTACAAAAATCTCTCAAGAACAGCAAGAGGGGACACAAATGCTCAGCACTGAGAATAAGTCTTGTAGCCATAAGTGCCTTTTTGTCACCGTTTAGCACAACATGAAAGTTTTGTGTCAGTTTTTATCCTCTAGATGTGTTCCTAATATTGTCATCCATAGCAGCAGTTTGTATTATACCATTTTAACAGAAAAGGAACATTCAACTCCTGTTTTGAACTTTTTAATCTTTTCCTGTGTGCCAGAAAGTAGAATAACTAAAGCTTATCTATTTATGCATGTGCCTAAACCTTCAATGCATATATAAATTTAAATCTCATTACACTACACTGCTTTAAAAATACAGAGACACTTTAAGAGTCTGCTACACATTTTTATCAAATAGGGGGACTTAATTTTTATTTTTCTTCCACATAAAGCCAGCAAAATCCTGCATGTTAATACTTCAAGAAAATAAACTTGTGTAAAGATTTGCCTATCCAAAGTACAGTATAATTTAAATTTAAATCCCTCAGAAACCCAAAGCACTGTGTTTATAATATGAGAACAGCGGGCAGTCATGCCCTTGACTGGAGGGCATGTCAGCCAGTCCTCTCCTCCTCTGCAAAACCATCAGCCTGGCAGTAGTGACAGATGAACAGCTTACCATTAATTTCTCCTCTTTCATGCCTTCAATCCAAATGGTGCATATTCTCCACAGGGAGGCATCAAGGTCTTTGCCTTTATTTCTCTTGCATACTCACACTGACTTATAAATCAAGTGCAGATAAGAAGAGAGGGCAAATATCAATCTTTTTTTTTTTTTTTTTTTTTTTTTTTTTCCTGGCCAGTGCCCACTGGCACACTACTGAGCTTTGACTGAAAGGTTCTTCAAATCTTTATGTGATTCACAGGCAAGGCAGCTCTCAGGGAGGACAAAACAACAAAGGAAATTGGAGAGAGAAACAGAGAGAGAGGATTTCTAGATCTTGGCTTAGAAATTAGAAGCCTCCTCACTGCAATTTTTAAATAGGAGTTACCAAAAAATAAAATTGCATCCAAAGTTGTTATTACTTGATTGGGAAAATAAATCTTTGTGGCAGACAAACCAGAGAGCTCTGTTCTTTGCACGTGGCTGCTGGAGCAGCTCGACTCAGAAGGCTGAATCTTCTCAAATGAGGCTTTATTTTGGGAGGCATCTCCCCTCTTTGCCAACTGAAGCAATTCAGTCCTTCAAACCAGACTGACTTCTGCTGTTACTTTGCAAAGTTAATCACTGACTTTTTTCTCTCTGAAAAAAAAAAAATATGTAAGAAACCTTATTTCCATTTAAAATACCAAGGGACAGATCTACAGCCTGCACAAACGCTGCTGATTGGCAGCAGATGGAAGGAACATTGTCCCAAAATGGTTTTTGAGTCCAGTGGAAAAAAGTTTGCTTGTTTACCAACTGTATTTTCTTTGAAACTGCTGCTGTATCTTTTAAAGTTCAAAGATTTTTTTTTAACCAAAGTTTCACAAACCATCTTAGTTTTTTGGGGGGGGTTCATTAGAGCCTGGCACAGTAATTCTGTAACCCACCTGGCAACGCAATGAAGGGACCTGGCTCTTCCTTCTCTTTCTCTCTTTTAGGTTTTTGTTTTGTTTTTTAAGTGCTAATTCCTAGAAGAATTTTCTATTCAGTTGCAATAAATTGATCTTGCATTTAAAACATATATTAAATCATTGGTGTGAGTGAGGCAACATTATTACATGTCAGGAGAAAAATCTATATTATGATAGTTGTTGACAAATGATAATATTATTTTCCAGATAAGCACGAGGTGTTAATGCTGCTAAATGGCTGCAAATGTTGACGTTAAAGGCTGCCTGCTGGCCATTTCCAGGTGACATATCTGGGGATTTGGGGCTATTTCATTTTCCAGCCTTTTTTAAGGCTGCAGGCCCCATCCATAAATTACAGCTGATGACAAAAGTGGAAGCTAACAGTGGCAAAATTAGGCCCACAGGCAAAATAATTATATATACAGCCTTTAGCAGTGAGGGAGAAAGCCATCAATCAGCCCCCAATTATTCACTAGTTAATCAGCTCTGCCCTTCCTTTATTGAAGGGTTACAGTGTAATTAAGTTGGCAGCATCCTTTTAATTCATCAAACATACAACACATGGCGGTGTTTGCTGCAATCAGGGGACGGCACCTTTGTGTGCCTGACCCCCAGCACTGCTGCCAGAGAGGAGGAAAAACTTCACAAGGTATCAGAAGCTCTTTCTGCAAAAGCAAAAGAACCCCCTGGCCTGGTCCAGAGCTGGAATGGAGGGCAGGCAGGGTTTGAACAGCATCCTGAAGTTTAACAGCATCCCTACGTTTAAGAGCATCCCTGGGCCTCCCTGTCAGGACAAACCCCTGCCTACACCTAGGTGTAAATTCAATGGGTTCCACCCAACTCCAGCAAACCTGTAGTTACCTGGGTGATTCCCTGCTTAACACTTTAGACAGCTGGTTCTAGACCATGGCATTTCTGGCTATAACACCATTTTATATACAATATTTGCATATAAACTTGTTTTTGGCCATCCCTCTCTGATAAAGAGATGTAGCAGAGAGCTCAGCAGCAGCTCAGGACTGAGATCCCAAGGGGCTTTTCCATCCAGGCCATCAAAGCAAACACAGCCAAAGTAGACATTTCTTCAAAAAATGGCTTTGTGGCAACCAAGTTTAAGGAACCAACAAAAGCAATCACTTAGAGGCAGTACTCAGGCTGTTTTATCCTCTCAGATTAATGGCCCTGAGGTTTTTTATATTCTACAGCAGATTAATATTTTCAGTGGTTTTTGCCAGTAAGGAACTATTTGAACATTTATTTTTACTTCACCAGTGCTGGAAATAATTCAAGGTATTGCCCTCTTCTGTCCATACAAAATTTAACAACCCACACCATGGCTGTGGTTCTGTGGTTGGATGGAAACCCAAGTGATGCTATATATTGTGCATGCCTTTTTCCTCCCTATATTCACCCAACCATAAATCTGGTTTCCTGCCACGTTACACCTCCTGCTCATGGCATTTTCCGAGGTGCTGGATGTCCTGAGTGTCCTTGCTACCTTGCAGAGTAGATACAGAATTATTTATTCATAAACAAGCCCTGTGTTTCTAACTTGCTTGTAATAATGAAGTTTGAGACAATCATTGGCTCTGCTGCATGATGTGGGCAAACAAGCCCAAAGCCCTCAACATCTGAATGCATTGGGAATGTCAATGTTCAGGTGTACCAGGGCTTATTTGACAAAAATCTTTATTCTTTTCAAATTAAAATGGGAAGAGCATTACCTCAATGGACACTTTTTAGTGGTTATTTTACCCCATTCAGCCTGATTGAATCCACTGGGAAGTTTCCCTCTTTACCAAAATGCCTTTCCTTCTCCCCCCCCCCCAAAAAAAAAGCAAACCAAAAAACCCACCAAAATTGTATCTTGTTTTCTTTTGGTTGTTTTGGGGTGGGCTTTTTTTCAGGGAGGACAATGATGAGATAATCACATCTCTACCCAGAAATCTCTAAGCCACCAAGACCTGGCCAGGTTTCTGGACCTTACTCTGCTCATTTGCAGGTTATCTGGAAGAGAACCAAAGATGTCTGAGGATGAGCAAACATGAAAGTTGTGTGCTGATCTCCCTTTGAGCAATTTTACCCTATCAAACACCTTCTGCTACACCTTAACTTCATGTTCCATCTTTTCTGGAGCTGGGAGCTCAGATAAGGAGAGGAAGGAGAAAAGATGGGAACATTGGATTTCCTGGCCAGAAACTATCACCGCCTCCAAGAGCTAAGGGAACCTGACATTGCTTAAATCACTTTGGCTTTTCTTAACCACCAAATATCCATTTGGATGACGTGCTAGGAATGGATGGCAGTCTAGGAATATCTTGGTTTGCTGGATCCTCTGGAAGACCTCTCAGCCAGCCAGCCACCCACAGAGCCTTCTGATGCCCGTCTGCTCTGCCAGGAGCCATTTTCCTTACAGTGCTGGAGGAGAAGCTAAGTCACCAAGTTTTAATGTGTCTGCTACCAAAGAATCTGCCCCAAAGAAATGTGCATAAAGTAGAAGTTACCTTCTTGCTAACAAAACACTTGTATTTAACTACTTGTTTGTCTCCTGGCTGTAAGCACTCATCTTTTTAGGCTTTGGGTTGTTTTTTTTCCCTTTGTAAACTTGTGCTGCACAAGTTAGATCCTGCAGTAACTCAGGGTCAGTAAAAATACTGTTCTCTTCAAAAAATGTCATGTTGCAGTCAACCAAAGTCATAACTGACTACAACATGGCCACGTCACATCATTTCATACAATGAGATTGTTTTTGGTGCAACTGAGGGTTGTTGAATTCTGGTTGTCACTGTTCTGGTACTTAACTGAGTCAAGTAATAGTTGTGCTGATTATCAGAAAGTTCATTTAAAACCTCTGACTTTGTTTATATCCTTCAGTGTTCTATTTGAATTATACAGATAACCAGGATCAAGCAGTGGAATTCCTGAGAGAAACTTAAGAATAAAGTGTATATAAAATTTTCTGGGAAAAAAAAACCAAACCAAACAACCAATGGACTGTGAAGATGCTGTCCCCATTTTAAATGTGAAAAACCTGGATATACACAAAACACATTTAAATTTCTTGACATTAAACATACTGTGCATTCCCACATGAAAAAAATGACCAAAAAAAAGAAACACTCCTCTATCCATTTGTGAAAAGTTACACATGAGCAAGAAAAATTATTTTACAGGTCTATTAATCTGAATTTCAGTAATATTGAAAAAAAAATTATTCAAACCCATCAGGTCACCATGGTCAAGGCAAACATTTTTTTGTGGGTAAACTTCATGTCAGGGGAAACCACCATCTGCAATTCTTAATTATGCCATCAAAATTTCCCTAACAAGCCTGCAAACCACATCATATATTTTTTCCCCAACTACCTAATTTTTCCGTTTTCATATACAATTCAAAACTCTTTGCCTCTTGGTTAGTTAAATAAATTATCCATTTGGAAAAAAAGACAATTCAGTGTGCCTGCTGGAGCTGAACACAGCAGCTCCAGTTGCCATCGTAGAGTTTGTTTAATTTGAACAACATTCTGTTTTCATATATTTTCTATTAAGATTATTTTTGTCATGTTCCTATGAATGCATTCATTTTAATGGGCAATTTTTAAGTAACAGGATAACGAACACTAAGGAAATAGATATCATGTGCAAATTTATTCTCTTGGCTGCTTGGCTTAGATAATAAACTCCAGTATAACCAGAAAAACCATTAGCACTCCCACTAGGTTTCCAGTTGAGACCCTGCACTTTGGTGAAGCACTTGATTTATTTTGGTGCTGGCAAGACAGAGCAGCATCTTATTCAGTAGATTTGGAAGAGGTCTTTCTAATTGCTATTTTCTAGTGATAGCTGTTTTCCTAAGCATTGTTCATATAAGCAAAAAAAAAAAAAAAAAAAAGAAAAGAAAAAAGTCATCTCCAGGTATAGATCTTGCTCAGGTAACACAGTCATAGTCTCTGCCTGGATATTCACAGTTACTCACACAAAACACCACAAGTGCACACACTCCCAAGATAACTTTGAACCTAAACACATATTCTGTAGCAGAAATAGTGAGGATAAAATGGCATTAGATGGCAAAATGCCTTGCAGCCTTCTTGTAAGGCTCACACAGCTCCTCTTTCCCATTTCAGCCATCCAGTAACAGTCTAGAAAAGAGACTATTTGGAGCAGTGATAAGAGCACAACAATCAATCAGTCTGGAAATTGGACATTTGTAGTAATTCCTGACCAACCCCAAGAACCACACTGCATCCTTTTGCATGATCAATAAAAACTCCATGTACCTGGCTTCCTAAACATGCAACTGGAAATAATTCTCTTCAAATAAGCTCAAAGGGGAACACTAAAAGCTGAAAGACTCTGGTGCATATCAAAGATGGTTGAGTGGCTGCTCAGAGAGGATTTTTCATTGCATTGGCACAGCAAGAGTCTGTGTTCCAGCCTAATGTCTTAGATTCATTTGTTTTGTTGAGCCCAGCTAATGGGATGAAGATAAAGTGACTTCCAAGCAGAAAACCTTGTTAATCAAAACCAATTTGGGCCACTTGTACATGTTGTTCTGACTTTCTGCATAGGAACTTCAATTTTTCACAAGAAACACACATGCCAGTAACAAAAACACTACCACAAATTGCATTTAATTTTCAGACAGCTACCCACAGATTGAGTATATTAATGTTTTTATGAGATACCACCTATAGACACAGTTTTCCTCCCTGGAACAAAAGCCTCATCTTTAGGAAAGACTTATTTCTATTTTCAAGTTTAATGCCAGGATGGAGTTATAAATGGATTCACTTCTCAATCTGTTTGGCAGAAATCTGTGGGACTTGATTGTCTCCAGGAAGCCAGGTTGACATCCTGGAGAGAAGAAAACCTGAAGAAAATCATCTAAAACTGTGCTTAAAGCAGAATAATTCTGCATGCTGTGGATGGCTTGTGGAACCTTCTGACTGGTAGCTTGACAGTTTTATTACATTATCTTAAGGGAGGAAGTGGAGGACTCTGCCACCACCATGGCCACCACCAGAAAGTGGCCAATGAGCATTTTGATCACTTTGGAAATTTGATCTTTTCCAGCAAATTATTAAGATTGCATGCAGAAGGAGAGGCTGTTAATACTAAAAAAAACCAAACAACCCAAGTAACAATAATTAATGAAGCATTCTGATGCTCACGAGCAAGAAGCAAATGTCAATTTGCCAGGGAAATTTATTAAAAGCAAAAGCAGGGATGTGTTGAAGGCAATATCTTGCATTTGTCTAAAATGCAGGAATTAATGAATTCTTTATGGAAGCCTTTTTTATTCTGATTAATAAATCCTCTCTTCCCATCACAGACCAAGCCTGTTTACATAGTCCCTTGCTTTGCTCCTACAATGTATTTACATTTAGTTTTGAGGTCAGAGTTAACAACTTATCACTGTATCTATTCAATGGCTAATACTTCACTTATGTTTAAATCCCACATTTTTCCTGGAAGGATGAACCTATTAGTCTACAGCTAGGAGGGCTAACATCCTTGGACAGGATATCAACCAATTTTTAAACAAGAGTTTATTCCTTGCTGTCCAGCAGGAGCTCACAGCACTAGGTCTGCTGTCTGCAGACCACTAAATCTCTTCCCCCTTTTACACCCCAGTGCTTGCATTTGCCTTAATTTCACTTTGTCCTTGTTCTTGGGAAGCAGAGAGGATGCATTAAGGCCTCTCAGTGCACTGCAGCAATGGCAGATTTACCACCAAGTGCCCGTGCCCTCTCTTTGTTGCAAATTCAGAGGAACCAATTGTCAGATTGTCCATGTTCATCTCAACATGCCTGAAAATCTCTGTTTAGTCTGGGACTTTCAATCCCCATCTGTTTCTACTTCCTCTAGGCTGGGTTCAAATCTCCCAGAAAAGTGAAAACCCGCTTGGAGAGGGAGGAAAGTCAGTCGACAGAAAGTTTTTGCAGAGTTTCAAATGAATTATTAAATCACTTTCTGGAGTCCACAGCAAGAAACCCAAAACTGCCCTTGGGATTTCCAACTCCAGCAAACTTGGTCAGTGTTCTGCATCTCTAACAAGTCTTGTAACCAGACCAAGGGACTGCTTTGTGAACCTTCCTTTTTTTCCCCACCACTCCAGTATACACATCCCTCTTTATCCCACTTACTTTTGTTTGCATGGTCCGTGTATTTCTTTATCTGTGTTTTCAAATGCTGTTAAACTCCCCTCAGTATTTCTGAGGCAAGTCTGAAACTCAGTAACTCAGTATTCCCAAGGCAACCTGCAATAACAACCAGCCCAGGATTGCAAAGGATCTTTGGTCAGGAAAGGGATTTCATTTCTAGTGGGCAATTGCAAACAACAAGGGAAATATTATTTTTTTTAAATTAAGATAAATACCTTAATGGTGTACTATTAAAATAATGTGCCCAGTTTACACACACCTAAAAAAAGAGGCCACTATCAAATTTTCTCTTTAGGGGTGTGCTCTTGTTACCAGTATGGGAACATTAATCACACTGAGGTTGCTGCCTCTTGGAGTTGCACTTTAAAAACGATCCCTTTGTCCCCATCTAGCTGGAAACCCTTCATCACACCAAGGCTGCCAGCCTTGCCACCTCCTACCCACTCTCCAATGGCCACTTCATCTCCTGGACATAAGGAGATGCACCTTCTACTTCTGTCACTGGCCCTGGGAATTCAGTTTTTCATAGAAACATTGAATGGTTTGTGTTGGAAGGGACATTAAAACTCATCCAGCTCTAGTCCCACCAGCCCAGGTTGCTCCAAGCCCCATCCAACCTTCAACACTGCCAGGGATGGGGCAGCCACAGCTTCTCTGGGCAAGCAAGGGCTCAGCACCCTCACAGTTAAGAATTTTTTCCTAATTCCTAATTTAAATCTACCATCTGTCAGTTTGAAACCATTTCCCCTTGTCCCATCACCCTTGTCAAAAGTTCCTCTCCAAAGGGGACTGTTAGATCATCTCCCCACCACTGTGGACCTCAGCAGATGCTTTCCACTGCCTGCACCCACCTCCGCCCTGCCCAGGAGGATGCTTTACACAGGAGGTGGTCCAGAGTATGTAGTCCAAGGCTAATAACAGCGCAGGGCTCAACCAGCTGGAGGAAACCAAGAGATGGGCACAAAGAATTGCATTGCTGAGAGGAGCCAGCCTGGCACCACACAGCAGGAGAGATGAAATCCCATCAAGAACAGAGCCAGGTTTGGGATTGGCCATGTTGGGGCAAAACTACCATGGTAAAGCCTACCCTACAACTGCCCTGTTCTCATCTAGCAGGTGGGATTTGGGATGGAAAAGAAAATTACTGCACTGATTTTCAGTGAAGGCAACAGCCCTGCCCTCTGCTCTGCAGGTCCCTTTACTAAGTAAGGCAAGGAGAGAATAATGACAGGCAACAGAGCTAGAAGTGGGTGCCTTCATGCTCTTGTTTATCAGTTAACCAAATGACATTATAGAGATGCTTTATGTATTTATTGAAAGGGGAGCAACATCTATCAAAGCTCATTTTTTGCTATTGTTACTGCCACCAGACTTGTTCTCTTCTGCCACAAGCTGGAACAGGACTGTCAGGGAGAGATGACTGATACAGGCAAATGATTTTGCATCGTTTGAGATACATAGAGAAATATAATCATACCCAAGGTCAAACATTAGAAAAAGGTTGGGCATTTGGGGCAATGAAAGCAATGCTGTCAGATATTGAAATCTCAGCAGGAGATTCAGCTCCATTAAAACTGAATACACAATTACTTTCAGCCTGCTACTTTCCATGCATGTATAACTAGTTTGTTCATCTTGCTGCCCCCTCTGTTAGCCAGAAAAGGTAAGATTCAGAGATTTTGAGGAAAGAGTATGGTGTTCCTTTCACAGGAGTCTACCTAAGTGCTGAAGTGACTTTATAATGTGTATGCAACTGGTGAATCCCTTCAGCCATTAACCTGCCTTGAAGGAGCCGAGCTAAGAGATCCAAGTGGCTGACTTTGCCCATATCCCTTCAAATTCTCTCCAAATATTTGGCTGACTTTGCAGGAGGCATCTTCCAGAAGATGCTCCTATGGCAACCAGGAAAGACCCAGCCTGCCTGACCAGCTGCAAGCAACAAATGTTTATGAAAAGATCATCCTCTTCAGGGTTGTTTCACCAAATCTGGGGTTTTTTATCCAAGAGAGCACCCTCAGCTGTTACCATTCAGGTATTTCAAGTTCCCAACTCAGTGTTCTGTGATCTCAGGATAAACCTTCCCATCTTGCCTTAGAAACTAAGCAAGTGTCATAATACTGGGGAGAATTTACATTTTTATGGGCTTTTTTTATTTCTGAGATGTCTACACTGAAACTCAAAATATAACAAAATTAAAGTTCCAAATGTTACAGAAAAACACCAAAACCCTAATAATCATCTTACATTTCCATGCTATTAATTTTAAGAAATTGCATGAGAGATTGAATCACATGGTCAGAAAGTTTCTTGCACTGACAGTAACCACCACAGATCTTCAGTTTATCTTCTCCAGATACATCTTACCCTCATTTCTTGATCCTTCCTTTGCTGTTACAAGTATCTGTGTAACACATAGTGCCAGCAACATGGAAATAATCACATTTACCACATGCTTTTCTGACACATTAGAGTGCACAGTTTGGGCAAATTAATTTCCATCAGCACTCCCCAAATTTCTAATGCACACAGAATTTTTCAAGCAGCAAGAACTATTAATGGAGAATATGGGTTAATTTTAAATAGTTTTATTATTTATTGAAGTTGTAATAAATAAAACTATCCATGTTGTGCCCCTCAGCTATTCTGGAATGATGAGCAGTATGATATTAATTTACATTCACAGCTGCAAATACTGAAGAAATGTTGGGAACATAATTTCCCTTTCCCTGCTAAAGCATTTGTTCTCCACCTGCAAAGACCACGAGGCACTACATGAAATAAAAAGAAATATTAAATCTTGAATTTGGGATAAATGGGAAACATGATTTTATTTTTTTACAGGTTTCCAGCCAAGGTGACTTTTATCTAATCTCATTTGAGGAGCACCTGGATCCATAGACCAGCTGCAGCCAGCTTCACCCCTGGCTGGTAAGTAACTTGTCATTTATTTATTTATTCACTTAAATGCCTCGACCCACATTCACTTAAATACTCACATATATCCTAAACCACATGAAATAACAGCAAATAATTGGTATAAGGCTTTTTGAAATTATGTGCATTGTTCTTCTGTTGTTTTCCTGTACAAGTAATACAATTCTCCCTGGCCAACAACTCTCACTTCATATACTTGAAGCCCAGATTACACTGAGTGTCAGAACATGATGGTGCCACTGCCTGGAATTAGGGCTGTGCCAGGGCAGTGTGGAGAGCCAGGTGATCTTCTCTATGCCAGAAGCCACAGCACAAGGTGTTATGAAGCTATGAGGAGCCTGGATGCACCCAAACCTCTGTTAAACCCAACCATACCATGGCTGGTCCAGCACAAGTTGTTTTGCTTCCCTTGTCTCTTCTCCCTGCTCACATAATTCCTAAGCAGACCAAGACCCTTATGGTTTCCTTTTGCTTTAAAAGAGAAATAAAACACTGTCACTGTGTTTAACTACATTTTTCACACCAGGGAACACCTCTGGGTTCACAGACCCCCAGATCTCACCTTTCCCAGGTGGGAACCAACATCACTCTGCCTGGGGACCATGGTGTTAAGGCTGAGCATCCCTCACTGATCACTGCAAAGAGCCCTCCTCACCCTGACTCTGTAGTTCTCCTTGCACCATCTTCTAGCAAATGACACATAGTTCTACTTTTTTAAAGGCAGAAATATATTTTTGTGTAGAATCTTCTACAAGAAGAAACCAGCCCAGCCCCATCACAAGATCCTGATCCATGTTCACCTTTTGTTGTTCCCAGGAGTCTTTCCAGCCCTGTCTCCTGAGCCAGCCCATTCCCCTTCTTTCTTTGGGAAGTCAAATATTTAACTCTCCTAGTTGGCCAAAACTTCTTGACTCACAGCCTATACTCCTCCTCTTCCCTGGGGACTCCAGAGGCTCAAGTCCTGTGCACAAATGCAGTCACATGTATGTGCATGTGTACACACATGTGCACATATATGTGAAGAAGAGAGACCACCTAAAGCATCCACAGAATAGTCCTTTTTTAAATTTTTGATTCTTTTTCCTTTTTTAACAGCTCCACATGTCCATGGTGTCTAACACATCTCAATGGTCTTTGAAGTTTCCATGCTTTCAAGGTCTCACATCTGTCACGCTACCAGTACCCTGCCACAGATGAAAAGAATATAATTATGGATTTAGTGTAATCATTGATTTCTGGGCTCCAAACCATTCAAAGAAAGGTCACAAAGTCCACATGGCTGCCCCTTAGGAAAAGGATTTGCATCTGACTATTTTATTTAGCTGAAGACACCCCCAATTAAATGCAGAGACTTCTCTTCAGGCTCTGCACCTGAGGCAACTTGAAGAAGATGGATCAATCTTCCCCTCTGCCAACTGGGCCTTGTTTGCACCAAGCTGACACTGCTCTCACCTGTTATAGGCAGGAGAGGTGAATATTTTTTTTTTATTTTTTTTTATTGCTCAGCATCCCCCTTTCTCCTTTGCTGAGCAGCATCTCCCTTTGGAGCCCTGCCAGGGCAGACGTGGGGGACGTGCATCTGAGGAGCTGCACTTTTGGGAAGGTGGCAGGGTGCCAGCAGATTGTGCCTGGAGCAGGGGGGGAGCTGCTGTCAGCCCTTCAAACATTTAACTTGCCACAGCTTCTCCAAGATCCCCAGTGCAGACGTAAAGACATAATTTTGCCCACAGTTGTTTGGATTAGCAGTAAATCTACTAATCCGATGCAATATCCAAGGGGGCATGGCTAGATCTGGGGATTCATAAATTCACACCACTCCTTTTTATTATTCTGGGCCCCAGATGGTTTCAAATGGGCACAGGCATAATGAGATCTTGGAAGACATTATTATATTCTTAGGTCAAAATTCTCAGTCCAATCTCTTTTATCAGGCTCGGTGCCTTTGTGTCCCTGAAGTGTTAATACTTTATGCTGATTGACTATGCAGGCTTCAGTGGGAGTTCACATTATTTTTGATGCAATTATTATTATTATTGACAGCAAAAACTCCACCAAGAAAAAAAAAAGAGAGAACCCCCATTTTATATTATTTATGGTACCACACTGTCTGGAAAACACAGTGCCTGAGACCTTCATTATAGGTAAGGTTTCATCACAAAACAGATGAGAGAGGGGAAAAAAAAGAGAGCAGGATAAAAGTATTATTTTAGTAATGGAAAGGCAAAGTATGAGCTTGATCATAAAGACTAGTGAGTTTTATAAATGCATCTTTGAGCAGATTGAGGGGCTTTCCCCCTCCTTTTTTATAAAAAATAAATGGTTCTTTTGAACCTGGCAGTTGTAAGGAAGTGAAACAGAGCAAACTTTGAAAAGTGTGCTTGTCTGAGTCTCCTTACACCATATCTGGCTGAGAGTACAGGTGGCCAAGCACAGACAGTTCCTGCCAATTTCTAAAGTTACACTTTTATCCACTAAACAAGCATCCTGATCCGGGTTACCAAACAGGGCACTCAACAGGAGCCTCAAAGCTCACATATTAAATATCACTTATTCCACAGCCTGGGCCATCCAGCTTACTAAAGCTTGATCTAATACTGTTTCACCCTTTTCCTGTGCTCTCTGGATTTTGGGTAATGGACCTTCCCAGGAGACTGCTCTCAGAAAGTATCTTCTTGTAGAAGAGTTGATGCACATGCTTCTATTTTAAAAAGCACATGTTCAGCACATTTCGCTTTTGTGAAATGGAATATGGTTTAAGTTTGTTTCAGTAAAAAAAAAAAAAAAAAAAAAAGGATTCTGCTGGAAGGACTTGTGTCAAAGTGCAAAAGGTTTTATACACAACGAAAAGATTTTTTTCATTTTTTTTTTTTCCTCTGGAGGGCCAAAGAGGAGACACAAAACTGAAATTTTTCTGCCACAATAGCAGTTGCTGTTTTACACACAGAGAGGCTCCAAGGCAGCTTGTTATGAATTCTCCATCTTTGTATTTATTTTGGATGAGACTGATTTAATCTAAGAGGCACATCAAGAAAGGCAGACCTTGTCTTTAATGAGAAACTTAATATGTATTCACAGTAAACACTTTAAATGTCAAAGTTTAATGGACAGTATTCAAAGGCCATTATTATAGTAACTATGCTTTTATATCAGCATGGCTGATGAAGAGTAATTCTTTTAAAGGCACTCTTCAAAAAAAAAAAAAAGAAAAAAAGAAAAAAATCAATGTAAGAGCTAAATGATAAAAAGAAAAAAAACCCCACGGTGCTTCTTAATACAAAAGGACAGCAACAAAATCCTGCTCAACTGGTGGATCCAAATCCAAGCCTCAGTGATGACAAGCAGTAGGCTAAGTAGTGTAAATTGTATAAATACTGTGCCAGGGATGAGTGAGCACAAGGAGCAGCACAAAATTTGTGTTCAGCCTTCTTGTCCCCTGAGCTGGTATCCAAACCCATGTCACAGCACCAGCCTCCTTCAGCTCAGTTCTGCCTCCTTTGGTCAGGTCCTTGTCACCCAAATCAACATGAAACCCCTTCAGACAGTCAAGAGACACACACATCCCCTAGGAACAGGTTCCCCAGATCCTGCTGCATACTTTAAAAAAACCTACATTGCAAAACTTAAGAGATGAACCATATTCTTTTAATAAAACTCCTAGAGGCTCCCATCTTATTAACAGAAGCCTCTTCCTGAGGTTTTCCAATGTGTCTCCTGGGATGTAGGAGCAAGACAGAGCTGAGGGAGGGCTGGGATGGGGAGCTCGACCCTGCAGGCGAGCAAGAGGGCTGGGATTGCTCCCCCCTGAGCTCTGATGAGCTTGGGATGATTAAAACCAGTGCCTCATCCTGCTCTTTTTCCATATCTCCCTGAGCTGTTTGATCCATCCTTTGTCCAAATGCATAAAAAGGTTCCAGTGCTTCCATACCCACTTTATGTCCATCATGTCACACTCTGTTTGCAGACCTACAGTGGGCACATTCATTTTCTCCACAGTACCTAAGGAATGCACACCTAACAGTTTCATAAATATCCTTACATCTATTCCAGCATGATTATTGTTCTCAGAAACAGGAGGTGGAAAAGCTCCTGAGTGAGGATACATCTTAATCTGCAAGGCATTGCTGCCTACATTAGTCATAGAAATCAAAGCTTGTGACATCACACTGTTTATCAAAAGGATTTCCAAGCAAGCTCAATTTTTATTTGCAGGCATACGGATACGTCTACTAAGTTATGTATGATTTTGTTTAATTGCATTTAGAATCAATTAAAATATGTAATTTATATGGAATGATGCAGCAACCAAAAGCTGCTGGTTACTCATTCCCTACACGGAGCAGCTTTCCCTTTGGGAGCAGGGTTGAACTTTTAAAGGAAATGATTATTGTTACGTTCATGCATACTCAAAAAGGCACCAAAATATTTCCTTTCCAAACAGACTCAGGGAGACCAAAAAACTCTGATTTGTGCAGTTTCAATCTGAGGAACCACCTAATGTGATGCTGTTCTGGCTTGACACGCAGAATCTACAGAAAACTGGGAAAGAAGAGAATTTCTTTATCCAAGTCTGGAGTCACTTGAGAAAAATGAGTCATTAATGCATATTTATTTAACTTGCTGCCTAGCCTTTGTGTGTTTGCTATTTCACTTCAGCTGCATCTCTGTTCCAGTCTCACTCACCTCTGCTTAACAAGGGGGACACAACACGGGTAACCCACAACCACAGAGTTTCCAGAATTATCCTTAAGAGCTTCTTAGAGAACAGCAAAGGATACAAATATTAATTGGTTCTGGCTCTATTTTGCTCTTTTGTTTGCATCTCTCTCGTTGTGTTGCCAGCTGATGATAAAAGGACATAGCTCTCTGGCAATGAACAGTGACAGCAGCAGAGTGGCGTGAAATCCTCGCTGGGGACACGGGGGCTCTGCTGATTCCACTGCACATCAGATCTGGAGCCAAGGGGGTTTGCACTGATGCAAAGTGTTTTGCACCTTGGAAATGAAGGTCTGTGCACTGCACATGGAAATGAAGGAAGTGTCAGCCCTAAAAGTCTGCTATTGATACCCCCCAGCCACATCAGCCACTTAAAGGGATGTGCCATTGATTAGCTGTCGGCTACACGCTCAAGCTCTTGGCTCAAATTTTTCAGATAGCAGCAGAAATGAACAAGCCTTTCATCTGAAGCATGCCAACTAGTTAAAAAAAAATAAAAAGAGAGAGGAAAAAAAAAAAAAAAGCATAACCACTCTTCAATGAGACACATTTTTGCCACCTTGTGTTTGTGTCATCCTCGAAGTTTCCTAGAAAACATTTTCCAGCCAAAGACCAACAATACTCAGAAACGGGCAGGACTGGTCTCTGAAAAGTTCTGAACCCCTCTCTATCCTTTGGCAAGAACTATGTGGCTGCTACTTTGAAAAGAATTTAAAAAGCATGGGTTGATCACCAATGAGAAATTTGTGAAAAACACAAAACCAAACAAAATATTATAATGTATTATGGCACTTATTATCTGGATTCAAATAAAAGGAGTGTGCTTGATGAAACTACTTTTAAGAAGATGCTGAGAAATGCAGTACCATCATCAATGTGAATTATCAAATTGAGGGTGTTGAGCCCCTGGTTGCCCAGGTTGTCCCCAGAAGCTGTGGCTGCCCCATCCCTGGCAGTGTTGAAGGTTGGATGGTGATGGGAGCACCCTGGGCTGTGGGAGGGGTCCCTGCCCATAGCAGGGGGTTGGGACTTTATGATCTTCAAGCTGCTGCCCAATCCAAGCCATCCATTGATTCTTTGATTAAGAACATGCAAGCAAAAATTCTCCAAATTTCTTGATTTCTTCTCCCAGCTGAAGGTAACCACTCTTTGGACATCCTGGAACTACAAGACCAGGTCAGAAGCCTGGACAGTCCTTACATCGCTACCTTGTACCTGGGGACTGGCCAAGTGGTGTGTCCCTCACCTCAATAGAGGGCAGAGGTAGGCAAGGTTTACTTGCATTTTAACTTATTTTGAGCTGGTGAGGATCAGCTATTCAGTGTAACAAAGTTGTAATGTGGTGAGTATAGATCCTCACCCTCTCTGCCCCTGCTTTCTGAGGAGTCAGAAATGAAATTAATAGAAATCTGTTTTTCTTGTATTTAATATGTTGGGTCACGTCCTTTGTTCAGTTTTAGATCACGGAGATTAGGGAATTATCTCTCTTTCCAAAAATTTTGAATCCTTTTCTCACATGTGATTCTGCTAAAATTGCTTTCTGGCCTCTTTTCAAATGGTAGCTGCTGGATGATATACACTGAATACTAAATGAAGTGAAACTTTAAACATCCTGGGCTCTCTGTTTGTACCATTCACCCTCAGAATGTGCTAATTCTACTCATTTAAAAAGCAAAAAGTAGTCTTTTTAATTAGTAGGTGAGCATATAAAGTCAATGGAATTGTAGCCTCTGAAAAGCTGCTGATGGGTAAGAAGGAATTTGCTGGGTGCTCCTGACACCAGGAAAAGAAAGTGTTGCATAAACAGAAGGTGTGAGGAAGGTGGCACATGAAATTGGTTCATTTCAGTTTCTGGGATCTATTGTTATGGAAAATGAGAGCTAGATGGAAACCTGTCAGCCCCCATGCTAAGATGATGCAAAGTTCAGTGCTGCAGCTTGCAGCAAAACCAGAGAATAAGTGTCTGAGAAATGCTGAGCACAGTGCCCCAGAGGAAGGTGTTAGAAACCAGATGGATTTTTGGAATAAAGCAGAGAAGTAGAAACAACTGACAACTGACATAACTTGGAATCTGGATTTTCATGTGAGAATTGCCATTCTCTCCATGGCACTGGAGGTGGGTGGACAACAGGGCAGCTGGTTTGGTGGTATTTTCTTGTTGTTGGGCTTGGGATTCCATCACAGACAACTGGCCTCTTCCTTTAAAAAAATTTGTTCTTCATTATTCCCCCTTTTGGTTAGACACAAACTGCTTGTGCAAGAAAAGCACCTCAAAAACAATACTCAACCTCAAAACCTAAAAATAATTCATCCATTTTCAGCAAGATACGAACTTTTGAGATGCTTTTATTTACACAGAGCTCTTGCCTTTGGTAGCTAAAGAACATCAGGATACAACAACCCCAGTGTTCCTGGCCCAGCATTTTGCCCCTTCAAGTATCTCCCTCTGGTCAAATTTTGCCCCCAAAACTTCAAGCTCCTGTTTCTTCACAGCTGCCTGCATTGCCCAAACTGGATCAAATTCTGATCCTGAGAATTTCTGCTGTCATTTGTCAGGAGGACATCAAAAAGGTTGATGCACATCTGGATGCACGAGGACACAGAACACGAGCTGCACCACGTTGGATGTATCCACTGTGTGGATCATGCTTAGAGCCAGACTCTGCCCCATTACACAAAAATTTACATATTTCACCATTTCCATTTCCCTGGAAGACCTCTAGGCTCAGGTTTTCATATCCAGCTCATTTAATGCTACAAGACTAAGTAAGTAGATACCCACACCCCACTCCCAGCAGCGAGTTTGGATTCCAGATGTCTAGGATTTGCTCAGAGTTGTTCTTATACAGTCAGTTCAGCCATGATATATTATTTTTGAGACAAAGCAGCAAGAAAGAGCATATAGGAAAAGAACAGTCCCCTGAAACCAAAGACCTAATCACTGAGATGCACCAATCCTGTGTCTTGATCTAAATTTGTGTCTTAATCTATTACTGACATATATATATATATAGATATATAAATATCTGACTTGGAAAAGAGAATAAAGACAGGCTAAATTTGATTCATTTGTTTGCAAAAAAGGTAAATTTTGTCTAGAAAGTTTACTAGACTCACATCACTCCTTTGGAAGTATTTTTTTTTTACTTGTTAAAAGACTAAGCATTATCTACTAATAACATGAAGATGCAGAAAAGAAAAGGTCAATTTAATTGCAACAACTATTTCCTGGGGTTTAAAAGGAAAATGTTGACGCTAAGATGACATTGACAAATTGCTACTATTTATTTAAATTGTGTAATGCAATCTACCAGTAGTTCTATAATCTGCATCTTTGAAGCAGTTGACCCGTCCAACTAATGCAAACAAATTAGCCTCCCGGGTACCAGCTATATCCTATAAGCCATTAAATATCATAATTTTACATCATTTAATACACAAACTCTCTTAGTTAAGTGTTCTACTGAATACATGTTATAAAAATTACACTATGTGGGGTCTGAGCCCAGGTTGGTAAATTTGGCTTTTCTGTCATTCAGCCCAAATAACACAAGGATGACGCGGGTTGGGTTTCACCATGTCTGCCATGTGCTCGGGCTCTGCCCAGCAGATCTCTGCATTGATCCCTGATGAATTCCCTCTGAAGTCCAGCCCTGGCTTAAAAGTTTTAGTTCAGTAGTTCCTGCCATTGGTATGTTGGGCAAATTTCATGCCACAAAGGAAGTTGGCCTCACAAATGGCTTTGAGGGTTTCCAAGAACACGAAGGCTCTGATGTTCACATCATGCACAGGTTAGAAACAGCGCAGTGTTTCTCCCTGATTTACAGAAATGCCAAGCCAGACACATCACAAATCAGGCAAACAAACTCACCCTTTCACGGTGGGGCTCTTTATGGGCAAAATATGAAATGTGACCACAGAAAAGTCCTTGTTCTCCATTTAAGATAAAGGGTTGGGATTCGATGATCTTTAAAGGTCCCTTCCAACCCAAACCATAAACAAACCAGTAGAACCATACAGAATTATTATTTTAGCACACTGAGAGGTCTGCTCTGAAGTAGTTCCATGACTAAAGTCCCCCTCATGCAGGAGCAAGATCCAAAAGACAGGTCTGAGGGCTACCATGACTTCCCCTTGAGTTCACTTGCCCTTGGATCAGTCCTTAAAGCACTGGCATCTCATCAGAGTCCCATAAAAGCCAGGAGATTGATTTATTCATTCCATGCTACCTTTATCTCTCAGGAAAGTAATAGTCCTATAACCAAAGGAAAGTCAATAGTTTATGTATCACTGACAGGGTATAAAGTCATTACAGGAGCATATGGGACTGAGTCAGTTAATTGCCAAAGAAAAACCTCTTGGTTGCAGTAAAAAAAAAACCAAAACGTTTTTAGCATATTGATACAAAGAGGGCAATCCCTCACATGAGCTTTTCTGGCAGATAGCTAAGCAACAACAGCAAAAACAACCCCACAAAAATGAATCCATCCAAATTACCAAACCATGTGGAAGCAGCTTTTTCCAACCTGCTACTAAACTTCTTCCTAATAATCTATTGTTTAGGTGGGAAAAAAGACCTTATAAATTTATATGCATGAACCTCAGTTTTTCACAACAAAAGAATAGATGGACTCAAGAACCACCCATGGAAACAGCAAAAATGAGGAGAGGAAGAAAGATTCTGCTGAAATTTGGGGCATCTTGCTGCAGGAGTACAGCTATTAATAGTTTCACATTCCTTGTTGGGAACAGCAGAATGGATCTGAGGAGCTCTCAGAGCTATCGGGAGAGATTTCATTTCAATGAATGCAACAGGCAGTGAGAAGGAGCTGAGCAGAGGAAATGCTCTGATCCAGAGGATGTGACCTTCCTTGGTAGAGCCACCAACAACTGCCCCAGATCATATAGAATGAAATATAGAAAATAATCCCTTTTAATTTTAAAATATCAATAAATTACAAAGACAGAGAATGACCCCAATCTGGCCACGAGACCCCATGCTCTCTTGCCTCCCACTGCAGGAACTGCCAAGGTATCCTGATTTTACCCATTGGAGGTGGTTGTTTTTCACTGCAAAAATTACCATGTGTTTGCCTTTCTACCAGGAGTAATTAAGTGACTCATGGATGAGATCTAGAAAATCAATACTTGTCAGAGGTAAAAACAATGATCTCTGGAAGAGGCAAGTTTACTGTGGCACTGTGATTTTCATCTTTTTTTTTCTTTTTTTTTTTTTCCCCCCTGTTCCTTGCCAAGTTTGGAGCTGTTCTGGATCTCAACAATCAGCTTATTACCAGCTGTTCAATATTCATTTCTCCTGGCTTAAGATCTTTCAAGCTGAAATTACACTGCGAGGTGGTTTGAAAAAAAAGAAACCCTTCAACCTTTTTTTCAGTTTTGGTTGTTTAATGCAACAAATGTTGCCAGGTGGTTGCATCTTCCCTTTCTGTAGGATATTGCAATGCCTTGGACCTGCATTAAACCTAATAATACCTCGAGAAATCCCAATTCCTTTGCAGGTTGCTTCAGCTTCAAGTTAGGCTTTAGAGAGAAACATTTACCCGAATTAACATGAATGATAACATACGAGGTATTTTAAATGAATAGTAATTAAAATTTAGTAGGATGATAATACGGTAATTAAATATCAATTGTTTGCGCAGGGCCACTTATTGAGTTTAATAAGTATGTAAAAGATATTAATCTAGTTGTCATGCAATTACCTCATTGAGGGGGAGTGGGGAATCTGGGCGTGTGTGGGAAGAACAAATCATGAAATGCAAAATTCAGCTGCAAATCTGCATTAAGGTTATGACAGAACTGGAAAAAAAAAAATCAAATAAATCCCTTATTCTTTTCTCACTTCATGCTACAGGGAGGAGGGGGAAGGCAAGATAAGGGCAGAAAAAGGGTTGATGAAGCCAAGGAGGGGAGGAGGAGGAGTTGTCCAGAGGAAACTGAGGCCAACTGCATCCAAGGCAAATGCAGCAAATTATGTTAAATTTTTTAGAGAACATCTGACCATTTATTATTATCAGAGCTCCAAACAGCTAGCTATCAATCCCCAGACTCAGCAAATGCCATTCAGCACTCTAAAGAACTATTTGCATTTTCACTCACCATGAGCTGCCATCACATTGAGCATGGAAGGAAATCTTTGGGCATTTTGAGAGGATTTACACATTAATGAAGTTTTCTGCAAGGTTATTGTGACACTTCTACATGCACTCATCAACTTTACCCCATAAATAAAAACAAGCACTTTATTTTTTGGTGCATGTATTAAAATCCCAACCTTTCTGATTTTAAAAACAGAAGGTAGGATGGTCCTCACATTTTTCTTAGATATTATCCATCCTTCCTGCAACAACTTGGAAAGCAATGCTGAATTTTTTTTGTAGCTCAGAGCAGTGGTAAAATATTAACCATATCATACTTTTTTTTTCTCCCCACAGCCCTGAGTGGAAAAAGGCAATATTTTTATGTTCCCATGCTTGCATGGGCATTAGAAGCAGAGGAAGGTGGTAGGAAACTTACTGTCCCTGCCTACTGAGGGGGGTGGAGTTCACCTCCATTACTCCTAGCAGGATTCTGACAACCCTGTTCACAAAAAGTCACCAAAAAGAGGATCCCTCACCTTCCTAGCAGAGCTGTCTTAATGTTTAACCAACCTTTTTACCCAAAATCTTTGCTGCAAAGGAAGTTAATTTCTTCTTTTCTTAAGCCCAACAGAGAGAGAGAGAGAGATATTGACTTTTCTGCTGAACAAACCCACCTTGTTCAGCCCTGCATCCTACCCACTGCTTCTGAATCTTTCATAATTTTGGGTCCTTTTCAGAGCTCTGATTCCTGCACAGCATCCTTAAAAGAATGGTGTTTAAAAATGGATGCTGCTAAACCCTGCAGCAGCACCAAGTGCCTGCCCTGCCCCCAGGCTTCAGAAAAGCAGTGGAGACATCTTGGAAAAATATTTTAAGCCCAAGCAGAGACGAGGAAGTGAAATAGTTGGGAAATAAATTACAGGGGACAGCACTTTTTTTTCCCCATCACCTCCCAGCATTGCTTCATTATCCCCAGGTTTAGGAGCAGAGAGGAGAGAACAGGGAGGTGTGAAGTGTTTTCTTCTTCCAAAGATAAAGTATTAAACAACAAGAGAGCTTAATATAGAGAAGGAAGGAAAGAAAGGGACAGTAAGGGTAAAATCAGGGATTGGAGCAGCTCTGTATAGAAAATAGAACCAGGTGAGTGTAAATCATAGAATAGTCAGGGTTGGAACAGACCTTGAGGATCATTTTAGAGCTACCAGCTCCCAAACCCAGTGCCTGTTTCAGGGGTATTTTTTCTTCCAACAGTCCCTGCAGCCAGGCTTCAGGACATTCAGGCTTCAGGACAGCCAGGCCTCTTTAATCAATTAAGAGGAAAGAATAATTAATGTAGCAACTCATATTCTGGGTTATGCCATGAGACAGAGGGTGGGAGGGATGGCAGGGACAAGATGCACCTGAAACCAAACTGTTTGGCCAGTAAAGAGGTAACTTGAAACAAGTTGAACATTGCTCTGCATCCCCACAGAGAAGCTCCAGGATCCTGGTGGGTCCAGACCACAGAAACAAGAGAGCTGGAAACTTTTCAGCAGAACAAAACATTCTAAATATACCCAAGGCTCAAGTATATTGCTGGGTCACATCATTTTTGCAGATCACTCCTCTAGATATTGGGAAGACTTGCTGTACCATATGTGCATCCTTATTCTCTTTCAAAATGATCAGTTGTTGAGAGGGGAAAAAAAAAAAAAAAGCAAAAAGAGAGTTGCATTTGGGAGAGAAAAAGCAATATGCAGTGAAGCTCAAAAGCAGGCTGGTGTTTGAAGTGTCACTTTTCGTTTTTATCACCATTTTATCACTACTGAGGGAAAGTGCTCTGCAGCATACAGAGCACTGCCTTATTCAATAACACATTAGAAGCAATCTTTTTAGGGTGGCAATAGAAACAAACAAGGAGAAAGGTAGAGGCAGATGATTAAATGGCCTGAAAATCCAGGCTGACACACTTGTACCAAGCCAACAAAACCAGGGTCAGTGGAAAGGTACAAGAGCATGAACAAGAGCTTAAATTATCCAGCTTAAATTCCCCCTTTTTGTAATACACCATTGGCTTATGACATTCCAACACCTTGATTTCATCTCTGTGTTCTGCACGTTTTGGAAACATTCTGAATGACAAGGCTGCAGATTAATATTTCCATGAGTGCAGGCTTCCCCAGCTGCCCAAAGAGGCTCCTCCAGCATCCCTACCACATCCCCACCACCATAAAAGCCCCTTGTTGACTCAGACCACTAGGCCAACTCTCTGAAAAGATTTCTTAGGAGATGTAACACTCTAATATCTCTAAACCTACTTAAAGAATTTTTTTCCCATTTGAAGATCACTGACCTGGTGCAAGAAAATATTTTTGCTCCATAGGAGGCAGACCTCTTCCCTTCCTGTGACTTTCAAACCACCAAAACTTTGAAGAATTACTGTACATCTTTTCCCACTCTCAAGAGCACCCAGTTCCTTACCCAGGCAGACCCCCTGATGCTTTCAAAATAGAAATAAACACTGTATGCATTCAAATTCTCAATTTACATTTCTACCTGGGTGTGTTTACAGATTTTTTCTCCCAGCTCACTAAAAGTATTTAACTTTGCCAACCTCTGCAAGAAACCATCTTTAACTCACAGGATTAAAAAATGAGCAACAACAACAAAAACATCTCTATCCTTGAGCCTCCTAATCCTTTAATATTGCAGATATTAAAGATACCACACATTTTTGGTAAATAAAGGCCCATTTCACAGAATGGCAGAAAGTTGATCTTCCATCTGGTCTGACCCATACTTAGTTGCAGGGCTGCAGCTTGCAAGGGCTCTTAAATCATTATTTAAATATTTAGGAGCTGAGTAGACAAGGCTGGATGATCCAAAATTTTCTATGTCATTGACATGAAGTTGGATGATGGGAAAATTAATGACAATTCAGTAGAACAAAATCTTTTGTCTGTGCTGTGCACATGCTGAACTGGACTGCAAAATAAAAATCCATCAGGCATCAGAAGGAAATAGTTGGATCAGGAGTATTTTCAAGATTTAAAAATAGCTTATTTATCTCCAAAACAATTGGACAAATTGTTTTGAGACAAATTCCTCATAGTCATAATTAAATAGCCCCCAAATCCCCAGTGGCCTCTGTGTGAATTGGTATCAATCCTGAACCCACACAGCACAGGCTGAAAACTTTCTATTTTTAAATATAAGTATCTTTACGACTCAGTATATACAGATTAAATAATTTATACAAAAAACTAACACTAAAAATATTCAGCTGCAGAGGGTGCATTTCAAATGAGTATTTTTCTTAGGAGATACTATCTCATACAGATATTTTTCTTGGTCCTAACCTCATCCTTCACTGTAGTATTTTTTCCCACACTTGGCTGTTGTTTACCCCAGTAAACCATTAGGCCATCAAAGAAATGCCATAAGGGATGAAACAAGGGAGACCTCCATTAAGAACCTGAAATGAAGTCACTCCGTGTGGAGGAGAGGCACAGAAATTCTGCAGGTGGATGGCTTTAACTTTAACTTTTCAACCCAACACTTGATAGAGGAGAAGCAGGACTCTCCCCCCATCTCATATTTAACAGGGAAGGTCCAAGTTTTTGGAATGCAGTTCTCTTTAGACACCCAGAATAAAACCTCAGTACTCTCTGAATTTGCATTTGGAGTTCTGGCACTCCTGTGCTACTGAACACACCCCTGGAGAACTGAATCCATCCCACTCCTTTAGCAATGGAATTCCAAAGTGAAGCAGTCACATGATGGTGGGGAAAGGTACAGATGGGGTTGGATTCCCTCTTTTGAAACCAATCACTCCTGTAACCAGCTGCACAACCTCAGAGCCCTCCCAGTACTTAAACTGGGACCAGTCATGCATCTGCTATCATGAAAAGGTGGCTGAGAGGTAGAACTCTACTCTCCCAGCTACTTTGGTGGTAGAGATGTAGGCTTGATGTAAAATCAAGGCCAGATTAGAAGATGTAAAAAGGTGAATTCCAAGGTTTAAAGTACAATTTTTCACTGTACTAGAAATCAAAGCAATTGAATGAAGTCATGGAGGCAGCACATCTGGAAGAACCAGACTGCAGTGAAGGGCCTAAGGTGCCAGAATACAAGACCAACTGGAAAGACCATTACTTGTCAAGATTTCATCATCTTTGAACTTTGGAAAGGCCCTTCCTTTCTGGGGGAATGTCAAGGCACTATAAAAAAAATTTGGAAAAAAATAAACAATAATTCCAGGAAAGTGAATTACAACTTTGTGGTCATTTTCTATTACAGTTCCTCTCCCTCCCTAGGTGTCTGCCCACACAGCTTTTTATATAAAATGCTAATTTTGAATGCTCAGAAATGGTCATTACAGTTTCCTGTTGGATCATATCTAAAACAACACAGAAATTTCAAGGACTTGCATTATTCCTTGAATGGACAATGTTGGAACCTGGGCTGGTGAGGGATCTGCCATGGGTCCCCTCACAAAAGTGCAGGGAAAAAAAAGGACAGAAGTTTATTCAGTATTTCAGAGGATGGAAGGAGATGAACGCTCTTCTGCATAACGTTTTTCAAGTGATTTTGTAAGGAGAACTCACTGGATAGATTGTTTGGTGTTTTTTAATTGTTCCCCTGTAAAACCCATGGGGAAAATTGCTTCCTCCTCTTTCCTCAGGTCTTTCATGCCAGCAGAACTGTATGAGTAAGAAACACTTTGGAGAATCCAAAGGCTCAGAGGATCACTGGTCCCCAGCCCTCCTTCCCCCCAAAAAATTCCAGCACTGGCAGGGATTGGCACAGGCTCCTGCTCCCCTCAGACCTGACACCAAACTTGTTTTCCCTAACACCAGCAACATGGGGGGTTTTAAAAATCGATTTTTCCAAAGATGCTGCAAAGAGAAGGGTGTCAGGGAGAGGCATTTCACACCTCAGGGAAGACAAATCCCACCTAATCAGGCAGGGAGGGGATGGCATAACAGCCTTGAAATTAAACAATATTCTTCTCATCAGTAATCTCAAATGAAATGCTATTAGAAGACAGAGAAACCAACTATTTTCAGGCTCTGGCATAGGGTTTAAGTAATTACCTTATAGCAGTGAATGGCTCCATGTGAAAAGAAACTAAAGTTTTAGTTTCAAATACCAGCAATCCTAGGGATTGCTATTTCCTGATTTTTTTGTTTGTTTGTTTCCTTTTTTTCCCTTTCTTAAATTCTCCATCAGTTTAAGAGCACCTGACTTCCATGGTGAAAGCCTTTGAAATCTCTCCTAAAAAGGTCCAACTTCAGAATTAGCAGCTGCCAACTCTGGTGCTCCTCACCAGAAACCTGACATCCTCAGAACTCAGCTGTAACTGGGGCAAACCAACAATTTCCAGAACAGCAATAAAAGAGTCAACAATGCTGCACAAATCAAACTGGGAAGCAGCTCTCATTAGATGACCCTCTCTGCATGAATAATGTACTGTTACATGTGTAGCTTTAAGTAAAATTAATACATAACATTTTCTTTTAGAGAATACAGGGATCCAAGTGTCTCTATTGCAATTGCCTGCAATAATTCATCCATTTTCCTCCCATCCACTCATTTGGGCAATTTAACATATTGCCAGACCACTAAAGGTAAGTCACAGCTGGGAAAATTCAGATACTTTTTTCCAAACTGACCAGGATTATAATTCTCCCACCCCAGAGTTACCAGACTTTTGCAAAGGTGGAGAGCAAACCAAACAATTCTCAACAGATACACAGGGAAAGTAAACCAAATGGCATCCTGACACAGGGAAAGGAGTTTAGGAGGATTTAGCCTTATATTCTCTGACTTTTCACATCAGTAACATCTCTCTCCACAAAGAAAATCCTATCTCTTTGCTTCCACCCCTGCCCAAATCCATGTTTTCTTTCTTTTACTTAATTTTCTTTTGCTGCATAACCCATGCTGATGGATACTACACATTTTCAGTCTCTGGGCAGCTGGAGAACAGGCTGCTTTTAACTCCTGAATCTGGAAATTCTCCAAAAAAGGTCTTGTTATGGTTTTTTGGCTTTTTTTTCTTTTTGCAAGAAGCACTTACTGCTGCAGAGAAGTTCCCTTCCTGCCTGTGTTTCAGGCACAGCTCTGCCCTGCCTCAGCTCCCACCTCTCCCTGACTTCTGCAAAGCCAGGAGAATTCCACTTCTACACTCCTACACCACCTGCCAGCATCCCCAGCTCTGATTTCCCTCTGTAAACAGATTATATCCAATATTTATAAAAAGATTAAGCTAATCTGACATTTAATTAATGGAAACGGCGATGTTTGACTTTTTATTTTAATAAGCAACACCCTTTGTTCCCACAGAAATAATTACTAGAGAGGGAAAAGAAAAAAAAAAAAAAGCCAGAAAGATTTAACAAAAGGTTCCATTAAATTAGAGAGCAATAAACAAACACAGCCAATTTATGCATCAGAGTCATTAAACCTGTATCCTCTCCACCACTTTCTTCCCAGCCAGTACTTAGGTCTGCTAGAATTGATCTGCAGGGAGCAGTTACCTTAATTATAAAATGAAACACCTCTGCTAAGGCAGGCTTGGAGCTGGGTTGGTTTACACATTGGCTCCAAATGTGAATGCCAGGCCAGGCAGACAGGGACAGTCCCCAGGGGCCATGCTCAGCAGCCCATGACCACGCTGCCTACCAAGCACCCCTGGGCTTTTTGGTTTTGTTTTTTTTTATTATTATTATTATGTTTTTTCTTGCCTCCCTTTTGCCCTTGGGGTGGAGATAAAATGCAAGAAACTCCTTGCTCTGGCTCAGCCCCGACTTTGGAATAGTTTATTCACAGGCAGCCATTTAGAGGAGGTTTTTTTATCCCCTTATCTGCTCACATTGTTAGGGCTGGTGCCTCGATGTGATGAGCCTTGCAGGAAAAATTAAAGAAGATGTAAACAGTAAATGCAGGCATTTTGCAACATAGCTAAAAATAAATTGCACTACAGGCAATTATGCAAGTTTTACTGGATACATTAAAAAGACATTAAATGCACAGCTGTTTTAAGTGTCTTTTAAGCTGATAAATTAACTGTCTAATAAATTGTAAGATTTGTCAGCTAATAATGCTATTTTATCTGCTTTAACATATGCCTTCCTAGTTCATGAAGCATTATTGTAAGTGCCAAAAGGAGATAATGTGCATTTTACAGTGTTATGTCTTAAGTGGAATGGATCATTGGCCATGAAGAAGTGTGTTAATAAATCTCCTAGGCTTTGTTAATTGCACTCAATGAAGTGTCACTGTTAAAACACAAAAGATGTGATAGAGAAAGCTGAACATAATGTCTTTCAGTTTTACAATTAACAGTTCACTAGGCAAATCGACCAAAAAGACCATAATTTGTTGAAGCCTTATTAACTTACATTTTCCTAGTCAAGGTCATAATTGTGAATGGCTTCAAGCTATCTTTTAATGCTCATCAAGAAGAGTAACCTTGCTGGAGAAAATGAACTTTTCTGTCTCTCAGTAGCACTTTTCATTTGCTTTGCAGGTAGAAGCCAAACAAAGCTGAACTTTGTCATGCAGGCACATCTTCCAGTAACCAAGAAATGCCACTCCAGAGGTGGGAAACATGACTTTCAACTGCTTTTCTAAAGTGCAAAACATGGAAAAAAAAGATTTTTGAGCAACTCTTAAAGCCTATCAGAGGTAATGTAGTGCAGAGAGAAGGCTGCTGACTTAATTTAAAGAAATATTCCTCGAGATCTGGGCTTTTGTTTGCTCTCCTCTGGAAGCTGAGTTCAGAAGAGGAAACCAATAATTCAGCACACTTAGCAAAGAATAATCACAATCAAATGCAATCACTAAATACTCCTCATGAAGAAGAAGAGCCATTACCAGAATCATTGTTAAATATTGATTATTGAATGTATTAACACTTCCCAACATCTCATCAGATTAGCAGCACTGGGCTTTGTTGCAAAATCTTCCCACTTAAAAGTATTTTGTGACAATGTCAAGTAGTTTCTCCAGGTGGGTAATCAGAGTAAATCCCAATAATGGGGAACTGGCAAACATCAACCCAGACACATGGTCACCATCCCACTGATCCCCAGGCAGTAATGAGAGCACATGACAGAGCAATGATGACCAGGAATTAATTTAAATCTGTGATTACTTCCTAAAAAGCTCAAAATGCAGAATAGAACCATTCCATGGAAATTATCATATATTTAAATCTCAGCCAACCAATGTTAGCACTTGCCATTAATGCAGCCATTGCACGGGGCTGTACTTTGAATACTCTCAGCCCAGGCTGCTCCATTTTCCTGCTAACAGTTGTAATGCTCTTCCACGATGGACAAAAGATGTCAGAATGTATTTAAAATCCACATTACTAAATCATTCTGCAAGCATTCCAAATATCACCAGGCCCCCAGCTTTGCTGTCACCGGGTTCCCAGATGTCACCCAGCACCAAGAAGCTGAGCAGAGCTGCTTCAGGTCTGAGAGAGCTGTGGCTGGGCAAAGAGAGGATGCCCCTCACCCTGGCATCCAGCTCCTTACCCATTTCCAAATGCAGTATAAGCATTTTCACCTCCTATCTGAGACACAGGGAGGGTGAATCGATATCTGCCAAAGACTCTAATTATTGGGTACCAGGTTCTACCTAAATCTGCTGCTAGCAAACAACAGCACTCAGTAGCACCTGCCAACAGCCTGGCAATAATTCACATTTTTAATACAATGGCTTCAATTTAGTCAAACTTTTCCATCTTTTTGTACGAATGCAGAATCAATGTTCATTAAAAACAAAACAAAACAGCTCTCAAGCCCAGTCCCTGCTCCTCACATACAAGTATGTCCCAAAAAAGGCAACTTGGGAGCAACCTAAATTCAGAGTGCTGCATTTGTGCACAAGTTTAAGAAAAAAAAGTCATCATCTGCAAATGAAGAGGACTCCTTCCTTTCCCATAAAGCTGCCTTTAGGGACAGTATTGTTTAAACAGCCAGCAGTGCAGGCACATATTGCAGAATACCTACAGAAAATTAATATTTTCAGCTAATACCTGTAAACATGCACCCTAGAAACCCCTCCAGAGGGCTAAACACAGAAAGAGAAAAGGCAAAACAAACACATCTTTTGTGTCCAAGCAGAGCAACCTCTGCTTCCAACCCCACAGCCAACAAGGAGGCCAAATTTTATCCCCAAAACCTGGGCCAGGGGTAATTTTGCAGAATGCAGAGTTTTCTCATAATTTACAGAATCCATGCAATGATTGGATGGCAACTAAATTGAAATCAGTGCCTGGGATAAACACATGTGCATAAGGAAACGTGCTCAGAGCAAAGGTCTGCAGGGAAATGGGTATTTCCTCACCTCACAGCTGACAAAAGTAATTTCAGGAGGTTGTATCAAAACAAGTGACACGAAGAACACACAAAATAGCTGAAACATTGTGTTTAAAAAGAAAGAGATTTATGTCTGAGTAGCTCAAAAGCTGAAGAGAAGCATCCTGGGAATCTGGGAAACCACTGAAAGCTGGAACTCTGCACCATTGCAGTTGGCTCAATTTCTTCCTCAGGCTTCATACCTTGTCTCAGCAATCTAATTGGGCTGGGCAGTAAGATTCAGAGCTATTCAGAGTGAACCTGAGACCAATTTTGGGATAATGTGTTAATATCCTTCCCAATGATTGAACTCGAAGAGGAATCTATGGCAACTCAGAGCTGGTTAGTGTGAAAGCAAAGGAACAGAGCTGGCTTTGCCTTGCTAAACTGAGATCCCTGGAAATCTCAAACACAAATCAATTCTTTGAGAATTACAATGGGAAGGTCTCAGCCTCCTGTATTGATCCGAGCCCTAGGAATAGGCTTTCAAGAGACACAAGTTATGCAGATCTCAGCTAACCAGTCCCCTAGAAACCCCATAATAATTCACTCCCTTGGCCCCAAAACATTCAGCTTGAGTAGCATGACTTCCTGAGAAAATAACAAATTGCTTTTCTTCAGGTTAAAAGAGGTTTGTGTGAGCAGACAAAATTCCTGGGCCAATACCACAGCACACCAGAAAAAAAAAAAAAATTAATAAAAGACCCTGGAAACCAGAGTGGAGTGGGAAGGTTTCTGTGACTGCCTGGGATTGAATCCTGCTCCCCATCTTCACAGGCAGCTCTGCAAGAGCAAGAAAAGCAAAATTCAAGGTGTTCTGCTCTGGTTTGGTTTTTTCTTTTTGTTTGTTTGTTTGTTTGTTGTTTTGTTTGCTTTCTTTTGGTTGGTTGGTTTGGTTTTATTTTTAGTGCGGTTTTTGTGGTGTGTAGGTTTTTTTTTTTGTTGGGTTTTTTTTGGTGTGTAGGTTTTTCTGTTGTTGGTGGTTTGTTAGTTTAGTTTTTGTGTTGTTTTGTTTTAAGTTGACTTCACTGATTCTTCACCAATACTTAAGTCACCTTGAATATAATTTCACTAAGCCAGATTTAAAGAGAATTGTCATCTGGCAGAGTTGTTTAATCAGGATCAGTGTGCTACAGCTCATTCACTTTTTATTAAAACAATAACCCTTGTGTTCCTAAATTTCCTGGGATGTTTCTGTGAGGGAAGAAGCTGGGCTTATCCCATAGGAGCTTCTGACTCCACTCCCAAAAGTTAACTAACCTATCAACAAATGCAAGGATGCTGCTTCATATAAAGTTATCACATCAATTTTATTACCCTATGCCTATATTAGTGTTTGTTTTTTTTTAATATTTAGTCTCTTGTGAAGCCCACAAAACATTTATGTATGTTTTAGGCAAACAACCTCCCCATAAAGACTAGGGATTTTTTAGAAAGTGAAGTCAACATAATGCAAAGATTGTAAAAAGAAATGCTCTGCCAGTGTCTGCTTGGGAAATAAAACACCCAGGAAAAAAAAAAAAAAAAAGAAAGAAAAAAAGAAAAAAAATCAAAATCTCTGCACACAGGCAGATTAGAGCATGTGAATCCTGAGAAACCTGAGGGATAACTTAACCAAGCATGGCTAAAGCTGGAACAGTAGCAAGAAAAGAGATTGCAATTTCCTCAAAACTGTGAACAAAAGATGTGAACGCGGGCAGAAAGCAATGAATCCTCTTCATTCACCAGAACCAACTAAGTGGTAACAAATTGGGAGTTTCCAGTTGGAGACAATTGGCCAGGAATAATTATGCAGGATGCTAAAGGCTGATTTAACCCTTTCTTTCCTCTCACTCTCCCCGTTTCTCCACTCAGCCTTGCACCACACCAAGTCATGACCAATTTATTTCCTTCTGGAGAAGTTCATCCTGCTGGGAGAGCAGCTTTCCAGAGATAAAAGATGGGATCTTGAAACAAATTAAGCATGCCTGCCTTTGACCACAGCAAATTCTGCCAAGCTTTCCTGTTGGCAGGGGAAAGCTGCAAGGACCTCAGCAGATACCCGTCTGAAATATAGGAAATAAAAAGGCTGAAGTTACTTAACCAAGCTGAGTACATTGGAAAGGAACAAGAGGGGCTGTAGCCTTTCCTTCCTTAAACATTTCAATCCTTTGCTCTTTAGTTTAAGAACAATTTTGTGGGTACTTTGGTTGGTAGGCAGAAAATTAATAAAAAAGAAAGGAGGGATGGTTCTAAAAATCTTTTGTTTCATATTGTGAAACTGAAGTGTCTGGGGAAGGGGGTATTCCACAAGTGGTTTGAGATATCACTTGGATTTCACATTTAAAATTCTAAATTATCAGCTTCCAAGAAAGATTTAGTGAGGAGTCCAGATAACAGGAATTCCTGAACAAACTGCATTTTGGGTGTCACGTTACTGAGGAGGTGACTGGTTTGCATCTGTTTGAAAGTAGGTTTTGTTTTGATCCATCCTTCTCAGCCTGGCAGAAAGGAAGGAATGGTGGAATTATTTGCAAATGAGACTCATTAGCTTCACATTCAGAGACTGCAGAGCAGGCAAGAACAGAAATTGCTAATCCCAACATTAACTGCTCAGCATAAGCATGTAATTTAATTTCTGAAAGAAAAAAAACAAACCAACGATTTTGCTACTTGAAACATGAGATACCTGAGCTCAACATTTTGGCCAAAAGCTACATAAAGTCATAACCTCTACGTTATTTTCTGCATGATGGGCATGGATTTAGAGCTGCAGTCTGAAGACCTTGCTTTATTGTTTTCTTTTTCTTTTATTTTTTTATTTATTTATTTTCACTTTTGTGAGGGCACCTGCTTCTCTTTCAAGCTCTAGTACACTGGTTGGGATTTAAATACAGCCTATAAATCAATCATTGGTGCATGGTACAATATTAAAAATGCAAGTTAATTTTAATAGAACAAAATGAATAACAATAATATACTAACAATATATAATTGTGTAATATAATTGCAAGCTAAAAGTGCCCAAAAAGAAAAACTCTGGTTAAAACATCACCCTGCCAACTAACTCCTTGTTCTTCCCAAGCCCACTCCTGGCAGGATTCCTCTCTGCTCACCCTGTAGTGGTTTAGGTGTTATTCACACCTTCAGTTCATAGCCAGGATACAATAGGAGATATAACTGAAATGTACTTGCCAAAGAAGGATGGTGAATTTACTTTTTTTCCCTATTATGGCCCCTTCTTTAACAGCTCAGTAAATATTTTCCTCATCCCTTTCTTGTTCATTCCGTGGAAGCCAGAAGCCTTCTGCTACAGCACCAGGAACCAAGAGCTACACCAAGTCACTTCCTTGGCTGCAGCCTTCATTGGAATTTTCTTTCCTCTGAGTGCAAGGGCATTTTATAACATCACAAAATCTTATAT
The DNA here is from genome assembly GCF_003957555.1 of Calypte anna. Classification (NCBI taxonomy): domain Eukaryota; kingdom Metazoa; phylum Chordata; class Aves; order Apodiformes; family Trochilidae; genus Calypte; species Calypte anna. The sequence continues at coordinate 11,119,425 of NC_044247.1, read as the reverse complement.
ATGGACACCAGGAAACAAATTCCTGAAAAATTCACATTGAATCCTCTGTCAGCCTCCCTGAGCAATGTGCTTGACCCTTGGGTCTGAGCAGATGAGCAACACCAGCCTCTCACTGGCTCAAAATCACTGTCATCTTATCCTTGTGTTTGCCATATATCCCCCACCCAACCCTGTTCAGCTGGAAATGGGAATTTGGAGTAGCTACAGTCCCAAATTCCCATTCCAGCCTCCTCCCTCACTCCTTTTACCCAAGATAATCTCATTTTAAAAGCCCCTGGCAGAGGGTTAACATCGCCCTTGTTACCTTCTGAGGGAATTCCAAGCCCAAAGTCTTTAGAAGCTTAACAAACAGAAGGCAGACAAGCTGAACACTCAAACCCAAGCTTGTAGCAGGCAGCAGGATTTACCATGGCTATTAAGGAGCTTGTGGTGTGCATATGCTAATGCCAGGATGAGGCAGCCCCTCTCATCCCACCCCGAGATGCTGAGCTGGGAACAGCAGCTCCTCTATTGCAGCAGCCACCCTGCAACTGCAAGGTATTAAAATACATATACACACTTTTAAAAAAAAAATTTATTTTTCTGTACCATGTTGCCATTCGTGGTACAGAATCATCAGGATGCTGCAACAGACATGGCAGAGGGGGGAAGGTGGCAGGGAGCCAGCTGGAGCTCTCCTCCTGACAACATATTTTTGCAGATTATAAGAAACGGGCAACATTTAGCTTTAGAGGAACATCACAGCTGTTTCCCTTCCCCTGTCAAGCCCAATGTTAAGCTTGCAACAGGTTGCATTGAGGAAGGGCCCAAAGTGCTCCAGAATTGGTGCTTTTTGGCCACTTGAGGAGTTTCACAGCAACACTTCAAGGAAAGCACCAGCTCCACCAACAGAGAAAGCCCAGGCTGCCACCAAAGGGACCAGCACAGAAAACTGACTTTTCTCATCACATCAGCTGCTTCTGATAGATTTGTTTCTTGATGAATTATAAACAAACAAACAAAAAAACAACAAAAACAAACAAACAAAAAAACACCAAACAAAAAACCCCACAAAAAACCCAACAAAAACCAAACCCAAACCACCCAGCGTCAGGCAAGTTTTATTCATTCATTCATACTTGTGCAAAAGGATCATTCAAAGCCCAGAAGGCTCCTGCTTCAACCCAGAGGCTGAAGTGAAATAGTGAGACCCTGGCTTGCCCAGTGAAGCTGTGGCTGCCCCATCCCTGGCAGTGTTGAAGGCTGGATGGGGCTTGGAGCAACCTGGTGAGTGGCACTGGCTGAGCTTTGATGCCCCTTCCAACCCAAACCAGTTCTAGTAGTCCACACAATCATCTCTCTGGATCTGACCAAGGCTCCCAAAGAGCATAGAGTCTCTTTGGGATGACAAACCAGGCTGAAAAGCTTTTACCAGAGGCAGACATACTCAGTGATGCAGACTTAAGAGGACATTTTAATTTTCAGACAGGAGGGAACATTGCCCTTGGCAGTGCACCAAGTATTAGAATTCTCCTATCATCCAGAGCCTGCAAACACTTTGGTTCATGGATCATTTTAGACCAAGTGCCTTCACCCAGTGCTAAAGCCAGGTTTTTGCCCATCAGCAGGACACTAATCTGCTTATTAATGCATTACTACTAACAGCAGTACAGAATGATTTTTCTAACATATTTCTAAAGGCCCAGATGGGAAAAATTACTTGTGAAAAACTTGGATATTAAGCCCATCAATAAACTGAAACATGACACCTTATTGCACAATAAACCAAATGGAGGTGATGCTGAATGTATAGGTGTGTTGGAAGGAACCAGGGACACACCATAAGAAGGAGGACCAAAAATCTCAGTGTGCATCCAGATTAATCTTTAAATAAAAAACTCAGACGAGTTGGACCCAGTTGAGCTGAGCTCCTACAGGAACTTTCACCCTGCAGACCTTCCCAGGCAGCAAGAAGAATGGCAGTCCCCACGTGACACCAAAAAAAAGGAAATTCCTGTAAAAATCCTAGCTGAAAGTGAGGTCCCAGCCTCAATCTGCTGCAGTAGGAGACAGCTGGACAGCTGCCCTCCCTCAGTGTAGCTGCAGGCTCTGAGTCTATTCAACAAAAACCTGTGCAGAGGACAGTGGGTCACATCCTGCTGCTGTCCCTCCCCCAGCTCAGGGGCTCCAACCATTCTTTTTCCATTTTTTAATTGTCCATTAGTGCCATTTCCACATTTCAGAAACAAGCTCTGACCAGGTCCTGAGTTTATGGCACAGTGCTCAGAGGGACCAGAACATCCCAGGGAGGGGACTGTAGGGATGCAACTACTAAACCACAGCAAAGCTTTATTGTTTTTTTCCACTTCTTGGTCTACATTCTACCAACAAATCTATGAAAATAATAAAAGCTATTGAAAGCCTGGAAAAAGTCAAAGGACTTGGAAGTTTCATTGTAGAACTTTTTACATTGAACTCCAGAACAAGACAGAAAATCACTGCTGCCTGTGGAAGTCTAGAAAAACCTAGGGTTTTAATTTATTTCTCTAATAAGTTTATTCCCTGGTTTATATTGTTAGTGGCAGCCAGGAGGTAATGGTTGCTCTGGAGTAACTGCTAATAAATCAGAATGACACCAGAACCAAGTGGCCATGGATGAGCTCTGCTGATGCCAGAACCACCATGCAGAGCAATGTTGTACTTCTGGGAAACTCCTTTTGTAGCTACCTTTTAATTACTGTTTGGGTTTGATTGTATTACTAATGACAGGTCTGGGACCTGGGGGTGGTACAAAGAGTCAGAGCTTTATTTTTTTCATGCCTTTCAGCTAAATCTGTCAAAAATAGTGGAAGGAGGGTTAGCTTCAAACACCAGAAATGTAATAGTTAAGTTAAACTCCAGCAGTTCTTCAAAGGCTTTTGAGGGGAGAGGATGTGGTGGCTATGAAATGAAGCAGTGCAGGGGAGGAAGGGGGGGGTTCTGCACACAGGTTTGGTTTCACTTGGAAATTTGCAGGATTATTGATGCCTTTGGCTCCCACCTACTCCAGACACAGGATTGCCAACAGCCCTTGGAGGGGAAGAATGAATTTCTTATCACAGAGAGATGGCATTTCTTGGATCTAACCTCCAGCAATACTGGCAAAGAATTGCCATCATCTCTTCATCTACTCATACCAACACCATAGTTTTAAAATAACACAAAGATTTATTTCTAAAAGAGAAATTGAGGCAGGTTGCCAACTCCTGCATGCCCAGTGATGGACATCAAGGGACAGTGAAGGTTCAGAACCACACCTCAGTAGCATTATCCCATGCGGCTGATATCAGACACCCCCTACAAGGTACAGAAAGGCCCTGCACTAGAGTTCTTGTGGTAAATAAAGATGTCATCTCAACAGCAATGAGCACAAAACCTTAACCTGGCTGCTGCACAGTTCTAAGATGTGTCAGGGTGTGTAGAAGGTCTCAGGTGCTGTGCAGAGCTGGGATCAAGAGTGTCAGGATAAGATTTTGTCAGAACACAACTCAAGCACCCTTTGAAGGGTTAAAAACTTCTTGCTACTCAGATGTATTGCACTAAAAGGATGGAGGTAGTGGGGTTTTTTTGGTTTGGTTTTTTTTTTTTCTCATTGAGAGTTGTTAAAGCTACAAATTCCCATATACTCTCACTTCCCTTTAGAGGTCTACTGGGGTTGGCTTATTCCTCAGCTTTGATATGCAAATGGGCAGCTTGCTTTCCTGCAGGGGAGACTGGACCATGGCCAAGGAACACAGAGGAGATGCCCTGTCAGGAGAGGAGCCTGCCTGCCTTGCACAGCCCATCAGCAGCACCAAGGGCCAAGCTTAAAAAATAAAATACCTCCATTAATAATTTTTCCTTCCAATAAAAATGTTTAGATATTTACCCCACTAGTCATTCCTGCTGGCCAATAGCAAAAAAACCCAACAACTGAGCTCTTCCTTTTTGATGAGCAGGTTATTAAAGCTGTACTGGAAGATATTTTTTATGCTGCCCTTCATTTATGTCACAGACTAAAGGTTATTCAAGTAGCATCTAAACCCTTCATCTGCAACGAAAAAAACCATATTTTTAGAAATAAATTTCTTTCTACTGAGCAGATTTCTGGTTACTTTTCCATCCATCCCCTTTTGTGGGGAAGATACAAGGGAAAGTCCATTTTGGTTTCCATTCCCTGGGCCCTTTAAGTTCCACTCTTTCTCACTTTCTTGTTTTTCTGCCTTTTCTTTTTGCTGACATAATGGAGTGCCTATAAAAAAAGATTAAATGGCACCATAAAATTTTATTAATGCCTTACATCATTGATATCCTCTCTGTATTGATAGTTCCACTTCCATTATTGCTACTTAGGCATTTAATTAGTGATTCATACAGTATGTTGTAAACTACAGTATTAGTGTTAACCATCTATATAAAAGCCCCCATTATGTAAAAAACTCTTCCCAATATCGTAATTGGAGTATAGTTATCCACTTTAACTGACTTGAATTAGATTATTATAGATTAATTTATAAAAAAGTTACTTGCAAAGGACATTGAAGATCATGGAATATTAAGAGGGGAACTTCATTACAATAAAATGGACTTGAAGAACAATGGTGCTGTCGGAGTTTTAAATAAATCCATTACAACCTTCTAGCAATATGAACAATAACCATTTCATCTGGCAACTCGGGGATACTTAAGGATGGAAAGTCAGACTGTTAAAAAAGAGAAGTGTGCAGAATTACAGGCAGGGTCTGCACCTCAGTCCTGGATGAAGAAGCAGAGAGAAAATCCGCTCTTTGCAGAGGGAACTTGGGTAAGAACCTGAGCTAGAACGTGGGTGTCTGACATGGCAGAAGTGTGTGGAAAGCCACATTATTCAGAGGATGGAGGCTAAAAACTCCAGTCTATTAAGATCAATATGAACTCTGAGGAAACCACTGATCCAAGGGGAGTCATTCCACATTTACCTGCCAGTAACCACAAACAGACTTTGAGCCAATTCCTAAGAAAAGCTGTTCACATTTTTATCTGCCTTCTCACTCTTCCACCATCTTATTCCACTGGACTTGGGAAGTCCTTCATATCCAAGCTTCCCACTCAAACCAAGAGCTGAGGAGGTGAGCAGATATGAAGTGGTTCTTTGCTCAGGGATCCCCCTTTCCAGGGGATTTCTCAGCAAATCTGCTCTAGAGAGGTTTGGCATCACAGAGCACCACTGAAGGATTTCAATTAACCCTTCCATTTCTGGGGCTTCATTTCGCCATAATGAGTCCAGGCTTCAGGATGTGCAGTGTCATTTTTCCTCCATGTTGTCCTTTCTGGAAAAATACTTTTTTTTTTTTTTTTTTTTCCCTGACAGACAACACATTCAACATCATTCTCCCATTTTCTCAAGTTTATGTTTGATTTCACCAACTATTCAACACCCCCTGAGTATTTGCGTGCCTTCCAGAGAGACAAAACCCTCCCCACCTTTCAGCTTCAAGACACAATTTGCCATGGGTCAACATCACCATGCTTGCCCCTCCTGTATTTGTAAGGTCCTCAAATAGCCATGGTGGGGTTGATCATCAAGTTACCCAACCTCTCTAGCCTTACCAGCAGCTATCAGGCACTATTTCACAGGCAGCGTCACTGGGAATAGTACAATACCAGCTAATGATGTTTAGAAATGGCACAGAGCTGGAAAGCATCAGAAGTACAGGGTGACAGAGCCCTCACCTCCAAGGACAAGCTCAGGAGAACATCCCATGGTGGCTCAGACCTCTTAGATTCTCTCTGATCCAACTCTACCTGGAGGCTGTGAGTTGGGAAGCTCAATGCCCAGCTGGAAGAGGCTTTTTTTTTTTTTTCTAAAAAGGACAGCAAAGGAAGAGGACAGGGCTGGAAGAGATCTCTTCATTCCAAGCTCCTCCAGAGCTGTAGTTAACACAGTACATGGTTCCACTAATGGTTTCCCTGCCCAGCAACTTCCTCTCCCCTCCTGCCTATTGTCTGGGCCAACCAAAGGCACTTCTCTTGCATCTCACTCTTCAGATCCCTTTTCTTAAGCTGTTTTAAGCCACGTTCTTCTCCATCTCTGACACATCTCAGAAACTAAAATTATATTTTTACGAAAACAATCCAGAATTCTTTCCCCCTTCCACCCTCCTCTTTCCCTTTCCTTTCCTCCAACTATTTTGAAACCCATTTTTTTTTGTTCATTTGTTTGTTTTTTTAAATAACCCGAGTGCAGTCCAGAGAATACAGCCTAGCTCTGCCTGTTTCTGCAGTCTCTCTCTTGCCATAAATTTTGTAGGAGAGCAATAGAATGCAAACCACATTAGCAGGAACGTTCTGCATTCCCTGTGCTACAGGGTAAATAGGAAATGCAACAGCACATTTACAATTTTGGCCAGCAAAGTACCAGCACTATTCATTGATCTCATTAAAGACCAATCTACATTCAGGGAAGAATAAGATTGATGAGCTGTTCGACTCTTTAAAAACCAAAAAAAAAAAAAAAAAGAGTTACCAGCTACATGCATGTGTAAAGAGCCCAAAGAGAGGTACCAGAGTTACTCCTCTGCTCATTTGGCCTAATTGTAATCATCACTTTGGGGTGCAAATGGGAATCTGCTCTGCCTTTTTGGGATAACCAGTGCACACATACTAACAATATATTTTGATTTTCTTTAGTCTGGAAATCTAATTCTTTACCAGGAAAAGAAAAATACTTTTTTTTTTTTTAGATCTCTCTCTCCTTTTACACCAAGCACAAACAGGTCTAAAGTGCAGCATCTTTACCCACACAGATTTCAACCCAAATATTGCAGAGGCCTCTTCCCAGGAATCCCAATCTTTACCTGCCACAACCTTCACTCCCTTTGGAAAACAATTTTTTTATCTCTCTATTCTCAAGTTTCCCCAACTGAAAAATGGGAATGAGGATGTTTGCCCAGCTTTGGAGACCAGAGATGTAAAGCACTCCATTGGTGCAAGGTATTACTCTGTTGATGATGATGAAATAAGCTTTCATACATTGCTAAATTATTCAGGAACATCTACTATGGTTTCACCCCTGGCAATCCCAGAATGCATCTCAGTGCCATTACTCTGCAGGGAACAGCACTGTTGAGTAAATGGCTATGAAACTCATATATTAACCTTACTTGGTGGCTGGAATATTCATTTCTTCTGGAGTCATTTTAAGCAAGAAAAGAAAATCTTCACTCTTAGAAATCATCTTTAGCTGACACATTAAGGAGCAGAGCTGAACCAATAATTTCCAATGAATAATGGGATGAATTTATTTTCCTTTGCTCTGTCCCCAAGCAGACTGGGATTTCCTCAAATGTATTTGGTATTCAAATGTATGCAACAACTCTCCTTTGCAGTGCTTTTCTTCTGGGTTTATTGTGCCTGAACGTGCACAACGTCCTCCTCCTTCCCTTTCATTTTCAGCTGTGGGGTTTGCTTTGGGGTTCTTGGGAGGGTAATTTTGGGGGATTGCTTTTTTAATTGTCCAGGTGTATTTAAAGGATGAGAAAGCCTCAGATTAGCAATATTTTTCTAGCAGAGAGTTAAAACACAGGATGGATGCATGTTCCTGTGGATAACACCCTGCTCAGACCTAGCTGGTGTGTTACTCAGGGTAGTTTTCAGGATTTTGGGATGGCTGGCTTGTAAAGACAGAGGTGAGACATGCAGTGGGTCAGTCAGGATGTCCATGAGCTGTTATTCACACACAACCTGATGCACAGCATCTCAGCAGAGCCCAGCACCTTCAGCCACCAAAGCACAGACTCTGTGACAGAAGGAGAGGAGCTGCTGAGGATTTGTTTCACAGTTTGGACACCATCTGAACGTGCTAAGAGAGACGTCAAGGATATTCTCAGGTTTTGTCATTTTCTTTATTCCAGGCTAGGGGGTTGGCATATTGCAGAGCCATCCTTAATGGATTAGCAAAAAGATGGCCTTGGCTGCTATCCTGAACTGAAAACCTGGCACAGGACACTCCTTTCCTCCTTCTGCAAGTTTTCCTCTGTTATAAGTGGATTATATCACTTTTTGAGAGATTTTTCAAGCCCCTCCAACCCAGGTATTACAGTCATTTATCAGTATGATGTTAGCTAAAGGGAAGAGACTTCCTGGCAGAGATATGTTCTGGAGCCCAGCAAGTAAATCAAAGCCATAGCTTGTGCATTCACTCTTAAAATAAAGTCTGAGCACATATTGCACATATTAGCTGGGTAAGAACCCCCTGACAACTCCCATGATGTCCCCTCTCTGTACCAAGACATTTCTGAAGTTCAGTCTTGGGTATTTTTTACTGTGGCTTTGCTACTGAGGAGGCTGACTACAGAGGAGGAAAAAAAAAATAATCCAAACAGCTAATCAATAAACTGAGCCTGTGATGTATTAGCAGGCATCCCAAATCATTAGCAGAGATTTATCCATTATCAGATTAATAAGCAAGGAAAGACTGGAAAAAAAAATTATGTTGCTATTGCTTCTAAGGCAAGGCTGCTTGGTTGGTTTGGTGTTTTTTTTTTCTACAGCTTCATCTAAAACAGCTGCATTTCAACACAGCCTTAGAGGTCACTTCTTATAGAATGTTGCTGCTGCTTTTAATTCAACTGGAAGTCTCAAGAACTGCCCCTACCAGAGCTGCTTCGGGCAGCAAGTGCCACAACTGCCCTCTCCCAGCAAAGGAGGCTCTGCAACCCTGTCACCAAAACCAGCTACAAAATTGCTGAAAACAACATAATTCAGTTCTTTAACTGGACTCATGGTATTTCAGGTAGCTGCTGGCCCATGCTCAGTGCAGATCCCTTTCCCCAAGCACTGCCTGAGGCCAGAGCTGGTCCCCACGCAAAGACTTGAGGGGACTGCCAGGGCTCTGGGCTCTGCAAGAAAAGGCACATTGAAAGCTATGCCAACATTTTATTTCTCTTTCTGACCCTCCTTCCCTTTCATTTCTTGAAAGTTAAGTGTCATCAGTCAAGTTTTCCCCCACAGTTTTGCCTTTCATCAATCCCCTCCTAAGGAAGAAGCCACCCAGGAGGATTTGGGTGCTCGGAGCACCCGGTGCCCATGTGAGCACCCTTACAAAATCCCGTTTTTACATGAATGTTGCAGACACGTTTTCCTTATCGAAATAAACAGAAGCTTAGAAGGGAATCCTTTCTGCCTTTCTTCCCAGTCCCACCTCAGAAAGCCCGGGGAGTGGGAAGGAAACATTTCTTTCAGTGAGATACTTGTGTTTCCCCTCGCCTTTGAATTCTTAAAAGAAGAATATTGTTTCATACCCTTCCAAATCTGCTCTCCCTTCCCCGACTCTCACCTTACCTTCTCTTCCTCTCTTCTCTTGATGACTATTTTCTTTCTTCCTCACTGTTTTTCTTTCTTCTCCTCTTCTCCTAGCTCTGCTCCTCTTGTTTCACCATCTGGTTCTGTTCTCCTTATCGGGCTCCTTCCCTCTGCCCCAACCCTCATTTTCCCCCGACTTCCACCTTCCCCAGCTTTGTTTCTCCTCACTGACTCCTTTCCTGTCCTATTTCCCCCAAGGTTTTCAAAGTGAAACACAACTCGGGCCAGTTTTTCCTTCCCTGCCTGCTACTAATTGAGCACTTTATGAATTCTCACTTCTGGTGGTGGCTTTCAACTTTCCAGTCCCCGACTGAACTGGGACCGGCACAGAGCAAAATGTACAACTAAAAACCAACCAGCCTCAGCCAGGAAATTATCCCAGAGGATGAAAGGCACAGGTCCCACAGAGGTTTTTTTGTGGACTTAAAAATAAAATAAATAAAAAAATAAATTAATCAGTTGCTTTTTAAAATTTTTGACTATTTTCTGTGCTTCTAGGAGGTGCAAGTTGGACTTTTAAATACAGTTAATAATAATAAAAAAAAATCTTATCATTGCCCTTTATAAATATTCAATACAGAAGCAACAGGTACCTAAATTGGTAGCCCTTTTGTTTTCTTATCAAGAAGATCTATTCCTGAATGCTAACATGCAGCTCTTTATATACTTTGTCCACTTGATAATAGACTCGGAATCTTATCACGATGTTTTCTTGAACTAGGTGTACAAAGTTAGAGGCTGGAAATCTGGGAAATGACTAAATTATATAACATTGCAGAGATATTACAAGGAGTTTCTTATATTTCGCAGGGAAATATTGCCAATTATTGTAGCTGTCAATTTAACAATAGGCTTATTCACTATGGTGTTTGATTAATGTGAAATTATTCAGTTGGCTACCTTGTAGTTGGCCTATTTTTGTGTCCAATTAGTATGCTAATAATGGTAATTATGTTCTATACTGCATGTCTCATCACCTAGAGGGTTTTTAAAATGATAAAATAATGAGAATAAACAAGCTGATGCTGACATTCACTGGGCCATTCTAATTACTTACTGAGAGCACACTAGGGAATCAACACTCAACCAAAGAAAATGATTCTTGCTTACTTTGTTAAAACTACTCTTTTCAAAGAGCATTAATAGTTTGCTGCTGTTTTCTTCATTACAAGGGACTGTACTATTTTCCCTTCTTATTTGCCCTGTTAACATACAGTACCAGGAAAAAAAAAAAAAAGAAAAAAAAGATAACCAAATTGTGTTTGACTGAAATGATAACTATTTGCAGGGGGTGTCAGGAAAAAAACCCCAAATAACTGTGATTGCTGAATTATACACCTTTGTAATGGCTACCATTTCTTTCTTTGCTGCATGGTAAACATACCATCACCTTTCTCACCAAGAGGACGTGGTGGGTTGGTTTTTTTTCACCACCCCCCCAGAGTGCTGGGGTTGCCAGAGGATGGAAAAGCACCGGGGGTGAGCACCCACAGCCATCCATGGCCCTGGCTTGGGTTTTCCACCTCCCATCCTCTTCCCCAGATCCTTCAGGGGGAACTTTGAGCTTGCAATGTTTGTAAAGATTATGTCTTACAAAATCTATTTTCTGCTGAAAGCTTTCTGGGGGTATTATCATAAATAATAGCATATCCACTTGTTTATAGCAGTTTTCAGACAATTCCTGGCATCTGTGTGTAAACATGCAGACACCAGAAATATATAAGCAGGGTTTAAAGAGCCACGGGTTCCTTAATCCTGCCTTGGTGAGCAGTAACAACACGTCTGCTCACTGCCTGCTTCAGAAAAGTTCACCCAGGCCAGGACTCTGAGACATCTGTTGCACCAACACCAGAATAAAAGTGTCTGGATTGCCCAGCCCCAGCACAAAGAAACCCAGAATTGGGTACAGAGGGGAAAACTGAGCAAGGCACAGTTCCAAATCTTTGTACGTAAACTCAGAATTTATGCACAGCTTAAAAAAAATTTTTTTAAGAATGAAAAACTGCTGACAAATAGCATATAATAAAGAAAAAAATATAATAAAAATTCACCATCCTAGGTACAAGGGAAGCTGTGTGAAACTTGAGGTATCCCTTAACCCTTCAGCCAATTAATTGCTTGCGCAGAAACTGGATGCTAAATACCTCCAAGGTTTGCAATCCAGGCTGCCTTGGGAAGCCTAGTTAAAACTAGGAGCTGTGATTAAAAACCTTGTTTGAATGTAAATCCTTACAAAGACAATATGAAGGAAAAAAAAAAAAAGCAAGCAATATTTTTTTATACTGCTGCTATTATTTTACTACATGTAGTAGTAAGCTTTCCAGCACAACATTGAGCTGGGGTGATGGTTTGCAGACACAGAGCAAGGGATGGTTTTAATAAAGTCTGTAATACCTGACATGTTAACAGGGAGTCATTTGTGCACTGTATATTGGTTACTCCTTTCCTGTCACCCTGAATTATGTCTCAATAGGTCTTACTTGTTAAAGCAACTAAAAACCAGCAAACAAAAAGTTACTGTAATCTGGGAAAAATAACAAGAGACAACAGACAGATAAACTATTCCAAAACACATTTGCTTTGCATGATAGATATTGAGGGATTTTTAAGATCCCTCCCAACCCAAACCATTCCGTGATTGTATTTCTGATTTAGAAACACAGTGGCTGTGCTGAACAGTTTTGGATACTCCTGCCCTCCCTCCCCACGTCCTCAGGAAAATCTAACACTCATCTAATTGAATAGGAGCTTAATTTATCACTTTTTTTTTTTTCTTTTCTGAATAATCTCAACTGTTTTATTTTTTACCCTGCTTCAGGGGTGTTTCTGCAGAAAGGCTGCACTCAGCAGAAGGGCGTTTGAAGAGTCCCAGGAACATTTTGAATTGCTGTTTGGATTCAGCAGCAGTCCCCTTCTTGCTAATTATTTCAGCTTTTTTTTTTTCATTTTATTTTCTTTCAGAATGGCAAGCTAATGAAGAAAAGGGAAAAGCTGCAAACTTCTTTGAACCCAAAATTTGTTCCTTTTGTCCCTCACCTGCAGCCTTTATGCCTCAACTGCTAAAGAATCATCGCTTGAATCAGATCTCGAGAGACAGAAATTCCGAGCAACAGCTTCACTCTGAGGGATGCTGGAAGTGTCTGGCATGGAGTTTAAGTGAGGCACCAAAGCCTAAGAGAAATGCAGCAGCACTGGTAACACATATATATTCCATAAACTGTTTTTAAAAGCAAGATTGAATGGGCAAGCAAGTAATTTTAAAGGCAAAGCTCGTAGCCCAGGAGCCAATAATTAACTGCTCTGCAAAGGTGATCAGGATCAACTCATCTCTAAATCCTGTAACTTGTAGGAAGAGAGGAGTTGTTCTAAAGGACAAATTATTCCGAGCTGCATATACCTTCTGCTTGATGATAACCTCAGCAATTAACATCTCACAGTAAATTCCAGGATATCTTTGATTTAGCATGCAATTTAATGCCACAGACATCATTAGCTTTGTAAGCTTTTGCCAAATTAATTAGCCATTAAAGAAGCACAAATAAGGACATTCAAGCAATAATAAATATAAATATGGTGTTTGTATAGGTGGATATTATTTAATATGGGCTTTTGTACGTTGTGCTTATGGACAGACTTTATTTATACAAACATTTCGATAGCATGCACATCACTGGGGAATAGAGGGAAAATCCCAAGCCAGGAAAATCCTGCTGCTAATTTGTTAAGCAAGTTCCAGGTTTCCCTGAAAATGAAAACTATTATTATTTGTAGGTATTACATTGAATAATAAACTGGATTTTTTTTATATTTACACACACACACACGCACATCATCCCAGTACTAGTAAACTGGTTGCTTTTATAGGTAAAGTTTGGTTGGATTCAGATAAAAAAACCTGCAGAAAATGTGAACATGGTATTTTGATACTTCAGATCTCAGCATCTACAAACCCCAAGACTGATTTGGGAAATCCAGGTTTTTGTTGCTGTAAATCTGGGGGATTCCAATCCCAGGCAGCAAAAGGAGTTGGTATTTCTCACGGCTGCATTACTGATCACTATTTGCTGAAATTTTGTAGAGGGAAGCAGAAAACTGCTTGTTTTTTCTTGTACCATGAGAATTTTATTTCTCTTACTGTTTTCTGAGCGCTGCCTGATGAATTACCACAGAGGCAAATTTTCCTTTTGTTACCTAAAGATGAAGTTTTGCTCTTTTTTTTATTACTTATTTAAATTTGCAATGTTATTAGCTGAATTGTAACTAAGATAAGCACCTACAGATATTCTTATAAATTTTCTCCCTGTTAGGACTTTCCACTAAATAAAAATCAGTAGGTTATGGGGTGGGGAGGCAAAGAAAGAAAATAAAATAAAAACAAAATATAAAAAAAAAAAAAGGAAAGAAGTTTGGAAAACTACATAAATCCAGCTAAGTAATTTAACCCATGCTTTCCAGAATGAAGTATGGGGAAGGTTAGAGAAAACTTGATTATTCAAGTAGCAACTTGAGCAATAGTGGGCTTTTCCATCTTTCTTGGTACAGTCCCACTCTCGTGCATCCTAACCTTGAGGAAAATAATTTTGGGTGGAGTTAACCTTTCCTGCTGGCAACAGGCATCTCCATAAAACATGGGGAAACACCTGAATTTAACAACCTCTCAGCTGCCTTACATGGATTAGAGGTGTTCCAGCAGATGTGAGTTCTATCTAGCAAGTAGGGGACAGTGTTTCCTCCAGGTCTTCTCCTCTGACTAAAAGACAAAGGCAATTTTTATTTCTAAGAGACTTTGGATAGAGATGGACCATGAAGGGCAGAAACAGTGATGTGACCCTCAGCCCTTACAGGCACCCCAGAAAACTGCCAGCAGTCATTCCCCCAGCCACTTCTATTTTGTGTCATGTTAAATCTGGCCCTTTTGTGTATTTTTTGCACTCTAGCATCTGATTTCCCAGCACATGACATCAGCAAGAATTAGAATAGATAAGTATCTTCCCCCAAAACATAGTTCAGTGACCTAAATTACATATTCAGCAATGGGAACATTGAAAGTCCGAAATCTCACAACCATCTCCCTGGGATCAAAGGCAGCTTCTGCTGTAGCAGCACTTTTTGGATAAGAAGAGATTGCTTCCCAAACTTGGACCCTCCTTTTCTTCCCAAGATTGGCTGCCACAGAGGAATTGGAAAGGCAGCTCAGGAACAAGTAAATTGCACAGGAACCATTAATTCACGTAGGTTACAAGTTGGATGTTTTCCTTGTGCAAGAGTAATGCAAACATCAGGGTGCTCTATTCCTTCTCTGAGCTGCTGCTTTTAGAACTGGAATTAAATCATAAACCACACTTTTGTATATGCATTAATGTATAAATGGGCTCCTGATTTTTCTGCACCTATCCTGCTCACCAAACCTCCAGAACATTATTACACTTAATCACTTCATTATGAGTTGGCTTTGGGGTTTTTTTCCTTTCAAGTCTAAGGAGGTAATGCATAAAAAACAATATTTTCAACGGTCCTAAAAGACATAAGCTCCCAGCCTCAAATGCATCTCTTTGTTAATGACATGAAAAAGCTGAATTACAGAGACTGCCCACCTAAAAACTACCCACAGGCTCAGGATATAAGCCTTAACAGGTCAATGGGTGCAATTCAGGTTTTATTTCTGTTTTCCTGAGGATTTATTTCTAAGATCCTTCTGCTCCCTCACAGGCTTCACCCTGGTTTGATTTTACAGGGAAACACTGGCTCGATTAGGAATGCTCCTGCACTTCTGCTCAGCCCTGCAACCCAAATAATCTTCCCTACCCCCCCTTCAAATCTCCAGTAATTAATTACATCATTAAAACACAACTGCCACTCCTTTGCTGGAAGCAAGTGGGGCTTTCTGCTGCTCAGCTGCATCACTTCCATGCCAAGAGCTCCAACCTCTCCTTGGCTGGCGAGCATCTCACCAGGGGCAGCGCCGGAGCCTGCAGCATTCCCCAGCTCCCTGCCAAAGTAATTGGGGCCAAGCAGGGAGTACCCAAGCCCTGGGAAGCTGGGGTGGGCACACAGCATTGGAAATAGAAGCTGAAATGTTGCAGCCATTAGTGAGTTGTCCTTAATTGTTCTCCCGGTGAAGGAAGGAATTAATATCTTGGAAGGAAGAATTCCCATCTTCTCCCTGGTAGTAATTATTTCTGCCTGGCAGACAAGATGGCTCAAACTGGGAAATTCACATGGAAGGAAACAAATCCCTGGTTTGATTTTGAGTGGTGTTGGGGTTTGAAGTGTGTGCCATGGATGTGGGTTAAACCAGAACTGCCAACAGCTGGATTCCCTGGCAACTCCTTCTCCTGCACAGCCCCTTCCAGCACATGATAAGCACTTGGATGAAGCCTCTTCTCCACAACAAGAAAAACATTTCCAGCCCTGACTGTCAGACCCCTACAAACAGTCCCTGTCTGATCCAAAGCAATCTCAAACTGAACAAGAAATCATACAGCAATGTAAAAAAAAAACAATCCCATACACAACAGTTTAACCTTAACAAGTTTAAAAACCCACCACCATTTTTGCCCCTTGGTTTTCATATGGAAGGTATTTGGAACCTTTAACTTAGAGGCAAGATGAAGACCTCTTTTGGGGGGTGGGAGGACCAATTAATATTTATTTATAAATATTATTTCTTGGGTAACTTTCTTGGCAGCTGTTAAAGAACAGGATGATACCCATGACCCCAGCTGACCTTGCACTCTGCTTGTCCCTGGGCTGCCTCTACAGCACAAAGATCTACACCTACCCCCCCAGCTCCTTTTCCTCCAACAAGTGGGAAAAAAAAACCTGCTAGTAAACCCCAGCGAAGTAAAAGCTCCATGAAATGCTGAGGACAGACCCTCTAACTATTTTACCTTAAAAAAAAATAAAATAAAAAAATTTATAGCTGGTAGAACATTACAGCTCCCAAGTGGCAGATCTCACCTGTGACCATCTGCTTTAATTAAACCCTGGTCTGGGGGCAACCAGGAAGATGTTGTGAACATCACTGGGTTGTTCTGAGCTGGTGTTTCAACCAAGGGCATCCAGCCTGTGCCTGAAGGACACATGTTCACAAGGATATTGAATATTGATCTACGCACCCTCCACTGGCAATAAACTCCCTAATATGTCATCAGAAATTCCAACTCATACATCCTTTCCAAAGGCTTAAGGACAGTCTGATTGCCTCTGGGGATGTGAAATTTCTTCTTCACGTGCCTCTTGAAGGAGTTAAACAGGGCACAATACATGACCTGCCCAGAGGAGGGAAAAACAAAGAAATTCTGCAGGTTGTTAAAAGCTACAATGGAAATGATTGTGTATGGGGCCACCTACCCCCAAAATCTGAAGTGGATGTGCAAATATAAAAGTTTAATGAATCACCTGTTCTGAAAATCTTTTCAAGAGCTATTACAAGGGGAGGAAAAAAAATTAAAAATCATAAGAAACTACTAAAAAGAAAGAAAGTGTTTTGCCTTGCAGGTTTATCAAGAGACCATGACAGTTGTGTATTGGTGTAGAGGAAGCCTAAAGGAAATCAGAGAGTCTTTTATACCAGTTATGCCACTCCAGTTCAGCAGCTGCTCTATAACTAACTCTTCCAGCTGCCATTTCTTCCCCTTGTGAATCAGTACTAATAAATGACAAGAACAGGACTGACCAACTTCCATCTCGAATCAAAGGGTAATGGATGTGATGCCTCAGGTGTCACTTCAATGCCATTTTTCATCAAAAATAGTAAATTATGTAAAATCCCGTAAACGCGCTTCTTACTGCAGGGGGTTTTCTACCTTAAAAAGGTTGAAGATCCTCAAGTCTTGTGAGCCCTTCCAAGTAAATTAAGACATTTGTTTCTGACAAATTCCAATCACAATTTACATATTTTTCCAGTAAAATAAAGGAAAAATATCTTTTTACTTTCCAGTTCCCACTGCAGCATCCCTTGTACCTTAACACCAACTGCACATCCACAAAAGCACCAAGGAGGACCCCAGTGTAGTGGAAGCTACAGAATAATTAAAAATCTCCCCCAACACCTCCAACAAATGCTGTAACTAAAACCCCACTGGGAAATATCTTCATTTTCTAGAGCATTTCCCCCTAAAAACAAGCTCTGTACTCATGAGCTATAGTCAAAAATATCCACACAGTTGATATTGGAGCAAATTCCATTTCACAAGACTGCAGATTTTATTTTCCCTTCCTAAATAAAAGTCCTTACAACCAGTCTTGCAAACTGACATGCTCTTTCTGGGCATGACAGCTCTGCCCTGAGAGTTTATTTATTCTGTTTAAACCCAGAAATTCTTCAGAACTGAAAACAAGCAAATTATTGCTCTAAAGAAAAAAAACAAAACTTGCAGAATTATTCCAATCAGGTATTAAAAATAAGAAGGGGGAAGAACATTGAAATCAAAGCATAATGAAGATAATTAAATAACCTTCTAAAATTAACATGAGCAAAATATACAGAGCAAGTCCAATAATCAGCTTTTAGTCTCAGCACCTACCTGGAAAACAGAAACAAAATGGCTGCTGTAAGAATTACCATTTCTCTGAAATCATTGCCCTAAAAATATTCTGTCACCAGGACTCTGTTTCCTGACACACGAGGAACAGACATTGAAAACATGAGCTACCTACCCAGACTGAAACACACGAAGGACAAGAAAAAAGGAGCAGGAAAAAACCCAAGTAAACCAGAAAAGACTCAAACACTTTGATGTTTGGTGTTCAGCTGCAGTGACTGATGGATGGTGGAGCAGGGAGACAGAACTCCTGGTTCTGTTTCATTAATATTGAACTTGTTTTACTATGAAAAACCACCACACAACACAAAAAACCCTTCCTTTTAATTCACTCCTATGGCATTGCAAAAGGTTTGAACTCCAGCTGTGCCTTGCTCCTTCACCATTTGTCGTCCACACCCTACAAATCACAGATACAAAATCCCAGGGTGCTCCAAGCCCCATCCAACCTTCAACACCTCCAGGGATGGGGCAGCCACAGCTTCTGGGGGCAACCTGGGGCTCAGCACCATCACCCCAAAGAATTCCTTCCTAATTTCTCACCTCAATCTCCCCTCTTGCAGTTTCAAACAACTCCCTCTCATCCCATACCTCCATTCCCTTCTCCAAAGTCCCTCCCCAGCTTTTCTGCAGCCTCTTCAGGGACTGGGAGGTGCTCCAAGGTCTCCCTGGTACCTTCTATTCCACAGGCTGAACAACCCCAAATCCTAGAAAAAAAAACAACCCCAAAGACTAGAAATTGTTCAGCAAGGAAGAGGAGCTGGGGACATCCTCAGGTACCACTGACCACTGTGTTCTTCTTACAAATTCAACATTCCTTGTCTTTCCCCACTGCTACACTTGCACCTCTCTCCACTGCTTTTAACACAGTTTCCAGACACTTGTTGGTCTTTTGGCTTTTCATTAGAAAAAAAAAAAAAAAGGGAAAAGCATAGAGAAAAATAGGATGCCTGATTTTTTCCCTTAAACCACTGTTTAGGTTCAGGTCAGCCTCCAATGGCAGCACGCTGTGATGGAACAAGTTGACCTTCTCTGGCATAGACATGATTTCTCAAGCAAATTAACCTTTTTCTCACCTACAGACAGAACAACAAAAACAAAACAAACAACCCATAAATCAAGCAGTAAACCTGTTATTTTAGAAAAGACAGAGCAGTGAAGTAAATTCTTCCAATATGCCCTTACATCATTCATACAGACAGAAAAACAATTACAAAGCAAATCAGATCCTTTCTTTAATTGATTGCACTCAGAAGTTCTTTCCTCAAGAAGAAAAGTTGGCCAAATAATAATAATAATAATAAAAAAAAGAATAAAATAATCAATTGGTATTTCAACTCTGGGCACCAGTGAAAAAAAATACCTGCCTGTGGATGGTTGTTTTTCTTCTCAGTAGCGTGAAAAGCATTAAAACTATCTTTGGCAATTCCTTCCAAAATGAAGTTTTTAGATATTACATGCACATCATTAAAAATGTACTTTCTGGAGGGTTGCTGGGATTTTTTTTAAGTATTCTTTTTTTTAGCTGGAAGAGGCAGGTGGGAAATTCACTCTGGGCTTTAGGAAAAAAGAAACAACAAACTAGAGCAAGTTAAAGACCAAGACTCTTGTCGTCCTCTCAATTGACCTTGCCCATGCCCTTGTAATGACATTGAGCTTCAGCAGGAGCTGGGGAGAAGATGCTGCTGCCTGGTGGTGACAGGACTGAAACCCAGGCTCACTGGAGCACAACCCACAGCAAACCATGGGAAATGCCCAGTTTTTCCACATTTAATACAATAAGCAAAGTCACCCCATGCTTCTGACAAGTGTTGCACTTTTTCTCTTTTGAAGGCTGCGTTAATTCAAAGCTTTTTAGCCTTAAAATGAAGGGTGCAGGTCCAGCTTCCCCACTAGCCAACCACCCATCCTTGTCCAAGCCTCTCAGACCAAAATGGTTATGTTTTATACTCTATAATACGTAGTATAAATATTATATATAAATATTCTCACCCACACTGACAAAAGTAGGTTTTGATACACACTTGAGCCAGGCAGCGAGCCTCTCAGCTCCTTCTGGTGGGTTTTCCTGGAGCAAACTCTCACCCTTGAGTACAAACTCCACTTGTCACCCAATTCCCAGGTACTGGGATGGCCTTAAAATGGATCTCCCAGTGGAACATTCTGCCACCCCTCAGGACTGCTCCTTCTCTGCAAGTTTAAGGTCATTGGGAAGGAGGAGAACAAGCTGAAGTCAAATTTCTTCATCACTTCAAGTCAGCAGTGTAAAAGCTACAGCAAATCTGTCTCTCAAGGATGCTGATTTGAGACAGGGCTCAGGGTCTCAGTCCTCTGAGCTACAGAGGCTGGGGAGATGCAGCTCTAATCCACAAAAAAAGCAATTGCAGAGAAAAAAAAAAAATCAGCTTTTTCCTCACAGCCCTTCACTATAATTCAAAACAAAATTCTGATCTTTCCTGTCTCTCCCCATCATTTGCTGGAGAACTTGTTTTCATTTACCATTTCATCTTCTCCAGGCACAGCTTCTGTCCTCTCACCTTGCAGGCAGGGCTGGAGAAAGCCTCTCCAGATCTCTTAGACCCTGCCTTGAATTGCTTGTTCTTGTCTTCTAATTAAGAGGATCCAGTGATCTGGATTGAAATACAACTCCATTACCTGACAGAAAGTTGTCCAGTGGAAAGTACAGCCAAACCCACAGATACCACATATTTTTCTTAATTATATTCCACTAAATGCTTCTCCATTAAGTGGGAAAGGTAGCTTCTGCACTAGAAGCTTTAGCACTCAATATAATAAATGATAAATTAAAGCTGGAAATGTAAATAAGCAAAATGTGGGTGGATCTGATTTTGCACTTTGCTGAAAGAAGTGGCAGATTAATCAATTCAAATCCTCTACAGAAATACTTATTGGGAGAACCAGAGTTTACAATTAGAGCTTTTTGCCCCTCCAAACAAATCCTTGCTTGTGAAAAACACTTTTTCAATTTGACCCAAAAGGGAGAGCTTTCGAATTGCAAACTCATTTGAGATTAAATGCCAAAAACATCCAAAACCAAACCAAACCAAGCCAAAAAAAGGTTTAAGTTGTTTCAACACAGGAAATCTTCATCCTTTTCGTCTTCTGCCTTTTGGTGGAGAATTCAGTAGGTGGGAGATTGAAGGATAGAAAAGGAATAAAGGGAAAGACAAGTTTTCATGTTGCACTTTATAAAAAATTAAATATAAAAAATTAAATCTGCTCAGATACACCACTGACTGTGCTTGGAAGTGTTTCTTGAGAGCCCCTGGCATTTCAGTTTTGTTTTCCAAAACACATGTATGCACTCAAGTTCTGATAAACCAATGAATGCAATTGTTTGATAGGGAGGAAGAAGAGCATTACATGAAAAAACCCCAAAACTTAATAATTCTTTGGAAATGGAATTGATGGGGACATCACAACTCCAGGTGACACACCAGTATTTGTGGTGGGACACATGCCCTGGTGCCTCTGACAAGTTGGAGCAAGGCTTGGATGCTGGGAAAAGTCCTATGCACAGTCCTAGAGTGGGCCCTGGGGATATTTTCATCATTTGAAGCATGAGAAGAGGAAGTTTTTTTGTAAGGAGTAATTCTGGGCTTGCTCTAACAGCAGCTGTGCCCAGGGGTGTAGGGGTTTGGGAGAACCAGGACTGCAGCCTGCAGGGATTTCACTGGGATTAATGTTGAGCTGAGACTTCCAGAAGAAATAGGTTAGATTTTAGGAGAGCAAAGTTGGGAGACTAAGTACAGGGTGAAATTCAACGTGATAAACCTGGGGCGGGAGAAAGGACATGGAGGAAATGGAAAGTGGTGGAAGATAAATTAATGTATGCCCAAGGGTTATGTGTACCACCTCCCAGTAATTGCACAGGGAATGCTCAAGCTGTTTTTTTTTCCTATTTTATTTTCAAAGCCAGTGTGAAGGAACAGAGGAATGTAAAAGTAATCAACAGTGGGGGAAAAAAAATTAAAAAAAAGCAGGCACAAGTTATAAAACATCAAATACGGAGCAGGGTTGGAACAATTGCATAATGAAGTGGAGAGCATAAAAAATGATAAAAAAGGAAAGTCAGAAAATGAAAGAAAACTTACAGGGAGGTAAAATAAAAGAGGACAGTTTCCAGATACTGTACAGAAACAAGAGGCTGGAACAGCAGCTCAGGTACCTGCCAGAGCAAGGGCAAAATATTATCCACAAAAATGACCATGTTAGAAGACTGAATTATTGCTTTTTGATTTGGAAAATAATCTAAACCTTCTCACAGAAGAAAGCAGGCCAGAAGAAATGGGTCCCAATGTGGTTTCTAGACTGCTGTTCATCCATGTCCCAAGGACCCACCCTTAGGACAGGCAAACATCTGGGCAAACATCTGCCCCAAGATGACCTGGTCCTGAGGACCAGGGGACAGGAGAACTTTTGTCAAGAGGTCTCCTAACCTCAAGATCACAGGTAATCTCCTCTGTCTGGTGTCTGCACCAGCTGCACACCAGCCAGAGGTGATGGGGCAGATCTGGGAACTGCTCACATCTCTTGGCTGAAGAGTATTCCCAGCACTACAGAGCCTGAAGGACATGTTCACCCTGGATTTAAGATGCTGTTTCAACCTCTCACTTAATCTATTTCTATTAAAAGCAGCACTTTACTGAAACAGGCTCAGAGTGACTGAGCCCTGGGGACTCACTGACAACAGAGATTCGGAAGCCAAGCAGGGATCCAGTGTTTCAGCCAGTCTGCCTCCACAGTTCATGGAATCAGAGAATCACAGAAAGTTAGGGGTTGGAAGGGACCTCAAAAGATCATTTACACCAACCCCCCTGCCAGAGCACTTATAGCAGGTCACAGAGGGACACATCCAGGTGGGCTTCCCTGGAAGGAAAAGAAGGGAAGGAGACTCTACAACCTCCCTGGGCAGCCTGGGCCAGGGCTCTGTCACCCTCACAACAAAAAAATTTTTATATTTATAAATAATATTTATTTTTATATCCCAAATATTTATACAGAACCACCTGTGCTCCAGCTTATAGCCATTGCCCCCTGTCCTGTTGTTGGTCACCCCTGAGAGAATCCTTGTTCCATCCTCCTGGCACTCACCCCTTCCATATTAATAAACATGAATGAGCTCACTCCTCATTCTCCTCTTTCCAAGCTGAAGAAAAAGCCTCTCAGCTCCCTCAGTCTTTCCTCAGAAGGGAGATGTTCCACTCCCTCAATCACCTTGGTGGCTCTGCTCTTGATTCTCTCAAGCAATTAGAATATAAAATAGAAATAGGCAATAGAAAACTCCAAATGGTTTGGGTTAAAAGGGACCTTTCAGAGCATCCCCCCCTGCCATGGGGCAGATCAACATCTCTGCCCAAGTCAAAACCAAATGTTAGCAGATCCATGCTCAGGTAGAGAAGGCATCCACAGGAGATGGGAAGCAGAAAGAGGACAGAAGTGGTAGATTTGATTCACTCTGCTTATTATTTAACTTATCAGTGGCACTCAGGCTCTTCTGCCTATAGACCCAACATGTTTTTTCCCTTTCCTGTGAATGCACAAGGGGTCATTAATCACTGAGAACACATGGGGTTATATTTCACAAGTCAAACCAGCATGGCAGACTCAACCATGACTGAAATGCTCACCAAGGGGGCTCTCAGAGCACCCACTCATCCCTCCCTCTCTTCAGGCCACCCCCTGCTATCCAGTATTTGCATCCATCCAGGGATGGATGCTGAGCCAGCTCCAGCACTTTCTCCCATGTACAAACTCTGCTCCATGGTTCTCCCAAGGGGAGGACACCAAATTTAAGGGCATTTGTGTTTCTCAAGCTGTATGTTAAGCCTCAGGGTCATTTGAAAAATTAAAGAAACCTCTTTGGTTTACTATCTGGGTTTTACAAATATTTCCATGGCTAAGGAGAACCAGGAAGGTGCAGATATTCTGGGCCCTATGAATCTTCCTTTGAAGCTGCAAACAAACAGCAGGTTTTCTACATCAACTGCTTGTCTGGGGGAAAGAAAAAAAAAAAGTGAAGCTACCTGGTCTGGGAGCTCTGGATCTTCCCTTCTGTTGCCACCAGAGGGAGAAATCTATTCCTGGGCTCTCGTGGCTTCCAGGCTAGTTCAGAAATAGAATCTGAAATATTTCTACTCTATGGAAAAGCATTTGTTTGCAATGAGGCAATCAGAACCCCTAAAAATAAAGTGTGAAAAACACACACACACACACACACTCCCCTCTCCTCCTCCCCCCAAATAAACTCCAATTACAATCCTCAAACCTTGTGAATTTAAACACTGCTGCAATTGTTCTTCTTTGCTGGTAATACAAATCCTCCTACTGTGTTTACTCCCATTACATCCAGGGCAAGGGAGGCCAAACAGGAAGAAAGGAGAATACTGGGTTTCTATCAATATAGGAAACAAAGGAGGTTTTCTAGTGGCTTAAACTGATTCTGATTGAAAACCCATCAAATTTCCTAATAGCTCTAAGGAAATTCATTCTGGACTGAAAAATACCCTAAAGTAGCATTTGAAAACCTAAAAATTCTTCTGGAAATTTGCACCCCTCCCCTTTCCCAGCCTAATTCAGCCGAAGATTCATACTGCTTGATGCTTCTGGTGTCACTGGATTTTAAACACTGAATTATCAGGGATTGTTTAGAAGCAGCATTTACAGCAGTGACAAGGTCATTCACCAGTATGGAAAAGTTCTTTGCAAAATATTTGCAAACCTGGGTGCAAAAAGCTTTACCCAGATGCCTTCCAACCTCTCCAAGCAGAAAATGTCCCAGAGATGCTGAGCAACCACCACCATCTGCTTTCACATCCAGGCTGCTGGTAGCCACTGATGAGCAACCAGAGCTGGCTTCATGACCATGACAGTTTTAGAGAGGAAAAAAGCCATTTCCCCAGACAATGAGAGTTTGCAGAGCCAGGGCTTGACCACATCCTCTCTGGGATACTCTGTCCTTTTTCTGTACAAAAAGGAGCAGCAGCATTGACCCTTGAGGGCAAGAGGAACAAACCTTTACAAAGCCCAAAATATTCCTTCCTATCCCTGCAGTTGCAAAGGGGCTCTGCCCATTAATTATGGAGTAATTTTGTTTGGAAGGGGTTCCTGATGGCCCTCTGGTTGGACTCCTTGTTGTAAACAGGGCCAACTGCAAAGGTGGGACCTCTTCCATTTCACCTGTGAGTGTTTGCTTGTTCAGAGCAAGGACAGACTGGTGGTTCTCTTCCAGCTTTCCCACCAGGACTCTGCCCTCAAAGTTGCTCCTCAGCCTGTACATCAGGTGGAGTCACTCCACACCAGGTGCAGGATTTTGCATCATCTCTCATGGCTCCAGGAGGATGCCAGCTCACTTCTCCAGCCAGCCAAACTTGAGGTGGAAGGCAGTCCAGTTACTTCTTCCTCTAGTTTGAGGTCATTCCCAAACCATCTCCCACCTACAGAACCATAAGTCTCTTAGGTCCAGGACTGGCTAAGCCCACAAAAAGTGGGAAAAGCTTTTCCTGGCTGACCCACCCTACCCAGGCTGAGTTAGGTTGGTGGTCAAGGTTGGCATCTAATCCATCCTACACCCAGAGTTTCATCCTAAAGGAATTTCAGTGTCTTGCCTGCACATTTTTGACTGGAAGGCCACCACTCACCATCTGTCCTGGAGTTCAGGTCCTCTGACTCCAAAGTCACCTCTGAGTGGTTTCCACCACTGCACTCAGCCTAAGCTCTGCCTCTCCTCACTACACCAGGCAAACCTTGTTATTTTAACACTCCTACAGAGAGTGGAATTTAGATGAGAAACCAACTGAAAGCTTCAACCTGCAGAGGTTGGCTCCAGGCACCCAGAGGGGAAGCACATCCTGCCCCTTAGCAGCACCTAGGGAGCCAAAGCATCAAGTCAAACAATCTTTTCTTTCCCTGCTGCTTTATTTGAGGCTTTTTCAGACCAGCTGCAATACCTCCCTCACTGGAGGAGAGGTCACTTCAGCACTTTTTTCTTAAAAAAAAGAAAAAAAAAACCCAAAGCAACTGGAGGCTAAAACTGGTGTGAGAAGTTCTAACTCCTCACCCTTCATGTCCACAGTATTTTGTTGTTCTCACAGTTGAGGGTGATGTGATTTGGGATTTTAAACTGCACCTATATTTGGTTGAGTCAAGCCATTTTCTTCTCCTGTGGTTATTTCATAGCAGAAAGCTCAAGACAACATTCCAGATTATTTTTTTCCTTTTTGTGTGTGCATATGACTATACACACACACACACACATATATATATATATACATTCCACAGCAAATTTTCCTTTCCAAAGAGATTTCCTCCAGCCTTCCTGAGTAACAGCAAATGTGGCATGTGTGTCACTCCAACATTTCATTTTAGCTGCAAAGTTTGTGTTCCAATCTGTTCTTTACAGCATGCACTTCCCCTAACCCTGCACCACAGCTTAGGCTCCATTTTAAGTAAGAAATATTAAGTGAGATCATAATAGGTAAATCAGCCCATTGTCATGCCAACACAAACCCAGGTTGGCAGAGCTCACACTCAGTGATGTCACCATTTCTACCTTGCTGCAGTTGGCAGCAGAGCCTTGTGTGTATAAATTAACTTGGATGAAAGATACTAACTTTTTTTTTTTTAGTCTCAATTATCATTAGATTTTTGGTGTTTTAAGAATACCCACAGGGGGATTTAAGCAGCAGGCTAAAATCTGCTCCAGTGAGAAACTGCAGGAGCATGGTCAGCCTGCTGGAGGCTAAAAGAACTGGAGAGGACAAAGATTCCTTGCAATCACCTGCACTTTGATAACCCCCAAGCAGCCCCATCCCATTTCAGGTTGGCAAAACTATCAAAGCCAAGCCCTGAAATAGCAAGGACAGCTGCAGGATGGATTTCACCCTCCTTCCACACATTAAACACCAGCCCACTTTGCATCAGCTCCCATTGAAATAAATAACTTCAGAACGATGCAACATAAATAACATCAGTATGGTTGGGGAGAAAAACACATCATCTCCATCTTCTAAAAATAGCTTCCTTTTGGCTAAGTTGTTCCTTTATGTCTTTCCTTGAGGAAGCAGTGCTGAACAGAATACTGATGGGGCAGCACTAAGAGAGACTGCTCCAGGAGCACCATTTCTCCTACAGCCTCCTGTTTTTCAGGTGGAGAAAGGGGTGTTTACCATTTCCTTTTTCTCAGGGTTGAAGTTGCTGCCTGCTCATCTTCAAGGCTCTCACCAAAACCTTCTTCACCCAACACTTGTCTTTGCTGGGTGCTTCTCACAGGCTCCCATGGGAAGCTGAGCATAGCCCCAGCACTGGCAGGGAACTGCTAATGGGACCAACACACACATGGAAGAGCAGCATCATCTAACTGGTCCTTCCCTGGGTCACCTCATCTCTGTGCCACTCAGCAATGCAATGGTTACATCCTGTCCAGAGGAACACCCATCCTCTTTCAGCTCCACTTGCAAACCAAAGCTTCCTGGGTCAGGTGAAGTTCTCCTCAAATCAACACCGTTCAAGTCCAACACAACCACACTGAGTTCACCAGCTAAGGTCTACTCCACTGCTCTGAGAGCTTTCTGTGCTTTGCCTGCAAAGCAGAAGAGGTTTTAAAGTCAGTTTACATCTCAGATAAGCCACAAAAATGGAAACTGATTCCCAGGTGTTTGGAGGTAAATGTCACCATCCTCTCATACACGGGTTGAAGCCCCTGAGGTAGAATTTCAGACCGGTTTGGATTGGAAGGGATCTTGAAGCTCATCTTGTTCCAACCCCTTTCCATGGCCAGGGACCCCTCCTATCCGCCCAGGCTGCTCCAAGCTCCATCCAACCTTTAACACTGCCAGGGATGGAGCATCTACAGCTCCTCTGAGTAACCTGGGGCTCAGCACCCTCATATTAAGGAATTTCTTCTGCAGTGCTGCTGGGACTTCACCCAGAGGTGGCGAGAGAATGGGAAGTTTGGTTTTCCATGCAACATCCTGAGCTCCTCCAGAGGAAAATGTGGGCAATGGAAACACCTTCTTGTCCTACATCACAATGTTTTCCAAATTCCCTGAAACTCACCAAAAAGGAGGAGAAATGCCTGTGCTGGGGGCTTGTGAGCCATCAAGGCTGTCAGGGAAGGAAGCGATTGAGTCAAACGCTGCCTGGAGCAGATGCTTATTGCCAAAAAAATGGACAAAAGGTCAAATCAAAGACTATCCACATTGGAGGTTTATTTCAGGACCCCTTCTTCTGTCACTGCTCAGGGAGCCACAGCCCTTTCAGAAACAAGCTGTTCCTGCTATTGCTGGCTTTGGACAAAAAGCACACTGCTGCTAACCTCTTACATAAAGTGAGCAGACAAACAGCTGAATTGCTGACCCCTAATGGCCTTTTCCCTGGGATTTGTGGCTTTGCACAAAGCAGCCAACATTTTACATGCAGCCCTCGATGGAGCCTGGAATTGTGCAGGAACGTTGTTTGGAGTGCACACTCTGAACCCAATTGTTTGTGTACAATGTTCCTCCTCTCTGATGCCAAACACTGTAGGTCTCCAGGTTATTATTTTTATTTTTATTTTTTTTTAAAGCTGCTTGACCATACACAACTTTGAAACCCTGTAGGTACCTCCCCACCGCCCTTAAATTTGCACAGCAAGCACGAGTCTACAGCCAGGGATGTTCCTCTGTTACAGTCCAGCCTCATCTTTTGTGTTTTTCAGTTCCCAAATCACAGCTCAGGAGATAAAAGCTCCAAATTTATAAAACACTTTTTGGTTATAAATGGGGAAGGAGCAGGCAGCAAAAAGCACCAGGTTTGATTTAGGAGTGGGACATATTTAAGCAAGAGCTATTGCCTCAGCCTGAGTTTTGAGTAACCAATCCTCATCACCCTTACTGGGAAATAGAGATTTTTTTTTTTTTTTTTTTTTTTTTACAGACTACTGTCAATTTTCAACAGGAACCCTCCATAAGGCCATACCATTTCCCTTGGGATGGAGAAGCAGAGGCAAACCCCAGACATGGAACTTCAGGAAAGCAGCATGGTCCCGCCACAGCACACCCCCAGGGTGTCCAGCAAACCCCAGCACCACCAGCAACCTCCCAGCTCTTAAAACTGCCCCAACATGTTATTAAAATCACCCAGCACAGCTGAGTATCTCCAGGACCCCACACTACTTGTTGCCACCCCCAAAAAGTCACCAAACCTCCAAACCTCAGAGGATGAGGAAGAACAAGAGGGCCAATGGCCTAAGAGGGGCATTTACACCAACTCAGGATGAAAGCACAGAACCCCACAATACTCGAATTCAACACCAACAAAACAGCATTCAGGCACAACAACCAGCACAAAAATCACCATTGTATGTTTGGTTTCCAATCCTCCAAGCTCTGAGCTACTGAAAAACTCCAGTATCTACCACTCCGGACTCTTCAGCTCTACTGAAGCCTTCCTTTGCATTTTTGTTTTAATTCAAAGACATACTAATTGTTGTGAACACACCAACTATTACCTGGAATAACACTTCAAATGCAAATTAAGGCCTCTGTAAAATTATTGTAGCACAAGAGTACCGTGGTTTATTAACAGCAGATTTGCAAGGTTAATTTTCAATTATGTATTTCTTATTAGTTTCCTCGCTGTCTTGCTATTATTAAATTTAAAGAGGAAGATACTTTCAATGTGTCCAGCTTCTGTGGCGTTATTACTGATAATTATTCCTATTTTCCAATTTGTGTTACTCTCGTGTCTTGCAAAATTTGTAATTAATGAGCAAATAATTATAGCAGCACTTACTAGAGCTGCCTTCGTTAAAGCTGTGTCAGCTTTTGCATTAGGCTCCCCATTTTTCAAGGGTTTATAACTCAAGCATAAAAATTCACTGTGGGCAGAGCCTTGTCAGAAGAGCTGTCTGCTGAGCACGATTTTTGTTTTTTAAGTGTTTCTGAGCAGCATTTTTCAGTTCCTTTTTTAAGTTATGGATGTTAAAAAAAAAAATAAATTTAAACTTCCAAGGACATTAAGTTTACAGCTCCACATTTCTCTGTGATCCAGTACCTCTGAAATAAAGACATTTTATTTTAAGGTGACAGTGTTCACCTTTAAAAAAAAATGAATTAAGATGGCTCTGCATCTCTCCAAAGAGCAGAACCAGGTTTTTTAATGCCTGGTGGTCATTAACTTTATAGAATAGACTCAAAAGAGTTTGACATGCGGAGATGTTTATGGTGACCCCACCCAGCATTCTGCACACACTCATTTAAGGCCCATGAATGGACCTCAGGAGTCAACAGGCTCTGACAGGCACATGAATTCACCAAAATTCAGCCAAAAAAAACCCCACATTGCTTTTTGATGCCAGTTTTAGACCATTCCTATTCCCTGCCAAACCTTGCCCAGCCAGTTTGGTGAACTGTTGCTTCTCTTTTTGTATGGAAGAGGAAACCCCAGAGGGGACAAGCAGCAGATCCCAGAACACAAGGTTTGCTGTAAACCCCCTCCACCTTGACACAAAATATAATTGGAGAGTGACATCTCTAGAGGAAGAAGATTCCTGAAAAAACGAGGCACTCCAGGAGAACTCCTCCCAGCTGCTTCCTCTGAACATGAAATCCTGGAGTCATTGTGGTTGGATAAGAGCCTGAAGGTTATCAAGTCCAGGGGTTAACCTAGCACACTGCCAAACCCACCACCAAACCATACCCCTGAGGACCATATCTACACATCTTGAACACACCCATGATGATAACACAGCCATGGGGGGGTCATCCCAAAGACACCAAGTGCAACCCCTCCATCACTGCCTGGCCTTCTGTACCCCTCCTCCAGCTAAAAGCCTTGGAGCACTCACCCAGCTCCTGGGAAGCCACTCTTGGAGCTGTATGACCCAAATACTGAGTTTAATTAAAACAACACCAGCATAATTCAGCAAGCAGGGAACAGCAACAAGCCAGGAGCACTGTGCCTAGCAGATTCAGTTCCTTCTCTTGCAACTTTAAACACTGGGGGGAGGAGGGGGAAGTTAAGGCATTTCCAGCAGCAAAAATACACCCCAAAACCACCAATATAATTGGGAAATGCAGTCAGGCATGAGACAAAACAAGAGAATCATGAGACCTACCTGCATTGGCCACAGCAAGTCATGGAATGCAAGGCTTCTTGAAACTCCAGGCACTGCATCTCTCCTCACCTAGAGAGAGGAAGAACCTCTCCCAGCACCTTTTATTTACTTTCCTTTGACTACTGTCAGCTGGGGCTCCTCACACCCTCCTTAGGTATAATTACCTCCTCATCCTGGAGTTAATTTCTAAAGCCACTTCTTAATCTATTATTCAACCCCAGCCATGGCCCTGCAGCCTTTTCCCCACTGATGAAGAGGGAGCACAAACACCTTCTCACTGCTGCCACCCTCACCACCAAACCCTATTTTATAAACCAGGAGCAAATCCACCAGGAATTTGCAAACCACATTAGGGGAAGGCTGATACCTTTATTTTTGCAGACCTGGCCCACCAACATTTTTATTCTATAATAAACCTTCCCCACATAAACCAGCTGTTCCTTTGCATTTGAGGGGCCTGTCTGTCTTTCAGGCAAATATTTTTTCTTGCTGACCTGGTGTCACAAGCTTCCCCAGTTCAGATGAGTTTGCTAAATGTAACTGGAGGAATCTATATGTGCAGATATTCCCTAGTTGGCCTCACATTTTGCCTGTAACCATGGTGCTGCTGGATTTATCATGGCTGCACGGCGCAACGTGTAGCTCATTATTCTTCCCTGGCAGCTTTGTAGAGCTTGTTTTTAGCTGTAAAAATAATTTACATTTTGTGAGCATCTGAATTAAAGATAAAATAGAACAATGACATCAAGGGCTGGAGATCGTATGCAAATTTATTTGGAAATATAAATCAGGTTTGGAATGCAAAATTACACAAATGTCCTCGACAAATCACCCATCTCTTAAAGAAATTAGTTCTTTCTTTTTCTTTTTTTTTTAAATAAGAATAATGCCTCAACATATTACCTAAATAGTCACAGTCTTAATGGGAACTCAGTAGAAAATCTTTGGGAAAGTCTGGGAACCCCAGGCTGCTGATGAGATCAGTTCTGTGACAAGGAAGGTTTTCACCTCTACACCGCTGGCTTGAAATCCCTCCAGGTCACCATGAACTGCTCCCAGTAGTGACATTCTGGCTCTGCCAAAGTCACCTGCAAGTCTTGGTTGGCTTTACCAGGGAGGTGATGTGTTAAATGATGCACAGGAACCACAGTGAAATCTTGAGGCCCCCTCATAGTGACCTCACACCCCAAATGACACACAAGTGACACACAACCCAAGCATGGTCCAAAAGGGGCATTATTCAAATATTCCAAAATACCAGTTCTGCATCTTGCATCTTATTCCCACACACTCATAAACCCAGGTATTTTTTTAAGGTCCTTGGGGATTTCAGAATGGTGTAGAATTGATTTTTTTTAAGTGTGATACAAGCAATGGGGTTTTTCCTGACTATAAAGCTAATTTGTCAGCAGTTGTTTTGATGTCAAAAGGGTCATATATTTTGAATATAAATACTGCTTCATAAAATTTCTTTTAAAACTTCTGACAGTTTCTCTCTGCTCTAACCTCAGGCTTTCCCTTTTAGCCCTTTCATGTGCTTGGTTATTTTGACATTCTCTCCTCTTACACGAGATCTCTGTTTTATGTTCTTGGGGAAAAAAAAAAGATAAGTGTTTGTTTTCTTGACCTTCCAATAAAATAATCCATGTGAGGTCTCAGTTTTGATCAACGATTTTAGTATGACATCCCTTGGTGGAAGCAGCATCCAAAACAGCTCAGAAATTCCCATCCTTCTGCCACGCTGAATTCTCCACTGTGCAGTCCCAGCCCCGGTGAGCTTTCTCCTAAGAAAGAGTGGAGAATTGTTTCCTAAGGGGGAAAAAAAGTGTGAAAGTATTAACTGCCAATGCCCTGCTCCTTCTTCAGCTCTGCTTCCACATGGAGGCCAAATACAACTCTCGAATCAAAAGTAACCCAGAAAAATCTTTCTGGCTTCAGCCAGAAAGAAGTTCTTGGGTGGGCTTTGCCACCCTGAACCTGTGTGATCCTCACCACCCAAATTTCTGAGCTCCTGCCCATCATGTTTTGCTGAAGTTTCATGGAGCAACCTAAAACACAAGTAAAATGGATATTCAGGGGGATTAGCAGTAAGGATATGTTTCTAATTTTATTCATTTATGAATTATCTGTTTATGAGGAGTTCAGTACTTTTGATAACTGATTATTGCTTCATCAGAGGACTTGGAGCATGCAAGGGGATTGTGGGCAGGATCAAGACATAACCCCCAACATCAAATTCATCTTGATATTTGCAGCACTTACTGGGAAGAGCAGGAGAGGGATGGTGTGGGTGCTCAGGACCACATCCTGGCTGGACCAAAAGCATTCAGTGGGACATCCAAATGCTGGAGCAGAAAGGAAAAGAAAGGGGGGGGGGAAAAAAAAGGTGTATCAATGGGAAATGTAATTAAGAAGAGCCTTGTTAACTGGAGACTCGTTTAATGAATATAGAATAGTTTTACAACATCTCAGGAGGGAGTGATACTTTCAGAACCTCAGGCAGGCCCCAGTTGCCAGGAGCTCCCATGCTCTGGTCCCATGGCAAACAATTGGATTTCAGCACATGGTTAAAGATGTGGCTGAGCAGGGAGCTCTGGATAAAAGCACAACCTTCCATTATCCCAAACCATATGGGTTTGACTTCCCATATGGAGTGAAAAAATAAAAAAATAAAATCTAAAAATAGCTCTCTCTCAAAAAAAAAAGAAAATAATTTTTAAAAAAATGCACTGGCTGAGGGCTGCTTCCTGTGCTGGGGTTTGATTAACCTCAGGTTTTATTTCCTCAGTCGAGATTTCAATTTGAAATCATAAAAAGCTGCTTTTATAGTTGTAAGCAGAGGAGGAAAAAGGCATCTGGGAAGTAAATATAGGGATCTCTTCTGGCTTTATGGGAGCTGCAGGAACAAGTAAAAAGATTTTCGAGCCACCGAAAACCAAAGCAATGCTGGGAGATGATCTATCCCTGCAATCTGTAGTGAAGTTCCCTGACAGCCCCTCTGCCAGTGCAGAACATTACATATTCCGTGCAGCTCCAAAGTAACCTAAAGGAGCCAAAAATTGTCAGTGAAGAAATTCCCTCTGCAGGAGGGATCTCTGACAGCTCCTTCTGCCCACCGGAGGAGCCGCTCCCTCTGGGTCTTGGAGTTGATGGATGGCATGGAGCACAAACATTCCCATTTGGGCTCTGCTGGAAGGTGCCTCCTTAAAAATCATGGACTTTATTTTTTCTTTAAGGAAAAAAATAATACTGGAAATTTTTTAATTCCTTCCTACTGGAAGAAAACCATCAACCAAGCACCCGGGGAGCTGCTGGGGGAAGATCATCTTGGTAGGAGCCTTTTGCCATCAAGTTCTTATTTGAAGACTGAAGAAATCTCACAGCTGGGCTCAACAGGAATTCCATTGCCCACCTGGCATTGGAGTAGAGCTGGAAAACTGCAGCATAACAGGAGGTATCAAGTCAGCATCCCTCAACAGCAGTTGGATCTTGAGTAGACAAAGGGTTGAAGAGCCCCACACAGGCTGTGGGGTTTTTGTGAGACTGGCATCTCAACAAGGATTCTTCCCTCAGGATCCACTGGGAAGCACCTCCCACTGCAGAAGTTTCCCATAAACTCCTGGGCTTTGCTCCTCCTTGGTTCAGGTTGCTGCCTGAGGCTGAAGATGGGATTTAACACCCACCCCTGATCCAGGGGCAACACAAACATTGGAAGCTGGCATTTATTTGGACAGGTCTGCCCAAATCATTCCCATCCTCGTCTCCTTTGAAAACCCAAGGCAAAGCAATCTCTCTGGTTCAAGATGTACATTCCTCACTGTGTGTGACTTTTGCCAAAAGAAGTAAATAAAGAGATAGATAGCAGATAAATAAGTAAAACCATTCAGGTTCAGCTTTCTGGGATGATGGAGTAAATCATGTCTTGCTTTTCCAGCATTTCAGTTTTCCCACATCCGTGCTTTCACTGGGTTTTATGCAAATGCCAAGGGTGGATTTCCTGCAGGCTTCTCACACTGCTTCAGCAATGCACATGCTGGGAGGGCTTTCTGTCCTCTTCTGGGGTTAATATTTGTTGCTGTTGTTGCAAAAGTGAAATAAAGAAGAAAACTGTGCCCCTCTCCTTGGCGCTGGAGGGGATGATGAACACCAGTGGGGTGGGATGGAGGTGGCAGAGCAGCTCCTGGCTCCTGTCCAGCCCAGAAGACATGGACAGGCAGTGAAAGACTAATCCTTCTGCCAGCTGTTTGCACCAGCCAGGTAAGAAAGAAAGAGCAAGAAAAAAATGCAAAGACCAATGGCTTGGACCCTGCTCCAGGCATCAGTCAGGCTCCTGGATGCTCATCCCCAAAACCCAGCCCCAGAATCTGTGGCACTTATAGATAAAGTTTATTTTGCTTTATTTTCCTCTCTCCAATCTGTTAAAGCTTTATGAATGACTTTTCCAACCTAAACAAAAGCTCCAGGTTACCCTTAAGAGTGACTTTTATAATATATAAGAAATATTAGAACCCAAAGAGGGAAAATAAATAACTTTGAAATCCTAGTCCCAGAAAAGGGGCAAAATTGATTAAGTTATTCCATTTTTCTTTCCTCATTTTTTTTTTGTTCTAAAGGCTTTGTGGCAACTCATGTCAAAGAGGTAAGTAAATATTTTCCTGTGCCTTGTGGAAGATGATGTCAGGCAGTGATGGAAGTGAAATACACGGACTTTGTAGAAGTGTTTGTGCCTCAGATGGAGCTGATTCATTTTGTGATATTATAGAAAATGCATTCTGTGATTATATATGCCCCTGGAGGCCCCGTGGAGGTGAGATTTTGCATCTCACAGTGCTCTTTTTCCAGGAAAAATATCAACTAAAATAATAATAAAAAAAGCTCTACAGGATCTGACTTCATCGTGCACTGTTGACATCTGCTTTTATGATTTAAAGGATATTACTATGAACATCATAGTTGCTAGTGTAAATGAAGAGGAAATCATAGGTCAATCATATGATAATAAATATTAGCATAGGTTTCCCCAGGCCAGAAAAGGCTGAAATGGAAATTGGAATGATGATTTTACTCTTGAATTATGTGATACTGAAAACACTTCGGTCACCGCTGCTTTCCTGGAACTGCTCCATTAAAGCCTTCTAGATACATTTTCCAAATACTTCTTATTCCAAGATCTAAAGTCACCTTTGCATATGGATTATTTTTCTTGCATGCTGCAGGTACCCACCTCACCCTGGTGTTGTGTTGAAGGATGCACTGAGCACCCACGTGGTCCCTGTCTCTCTGGGGCTGAGGATGCAGAACCTCTCCTCTGGCATCCCTGCTAGCTCACTCAGGGTAAGGTAGAAAAAAAGAGGGGAAAAAAGCCTCACCACTGGACTTCCAGCCCAAAGCAAGCATCTAACCTCATCCTCAACCCCAAACCACTTTCCTCTTAAACACCAGAGTAAAGTGCTCTCAAAATGCATTAGCTGCTGTATTAAATATAATGAAAGGCTGGTCCAAACAATATGCTCTAAATTGACAAACTACCTGAAACTCACAACACTATTTATGACACTGCTGAATTATCCTGGACATCCAGAAGGCATGAAAAAAAAAAAAACAAAAAAAAAACAAAAAAAACAGTAGCTTCATCCTTAGCATGATTCATTGAGGAGTCACCTGCTAACACCTCGTGCAGCAAAAATCCCACCCCAGCCAGGCTGGAGCTGCCGAGCAAATGCTTTATTGCAGCAGGTGAGGGTGTGGAGGGTCACTTAAAAGCTCCACGTGTCATTCTTCACCTGCTTTCCCCATCCTCTGCCATGCCAGCTGCACAGATTTGTCCCAGAGCAGTCTGAAAGTCAGAAGCTGCTCTGGGAAAATATTTTCAATAATAGGAGCTGCTCGGTGGTTGCTGCATTACCTGGGGACTCCTGCCAAGCTCTGCTTTGGAAATGCTGCAAAACCATGTTTGTAAAGGAAAAAAACACAAAACAAAACACAACAAAACCAACAAAAACTCCACGGTATAATCCTGTAATGCCACCTGAATATTTGGGGGCTGTTTTCCTTTAATGCTCATGACTCCTGACTGATGGGAAGCTCACAGCTGAGCAGTCATGTTCAGTCTGGTGTCTGATGCTGAAACCTTGCCCTACAAAGAAATCCAGATATGCCAGGAGGATTTTAGCTCGGTTACACAAAAGTCAAAAAATGAGGTCATAAATTATATAATCTTGCAAGGAAATAACAAACTTAATGACTATGCCAAAGCAGAGATAAAAGCTGAGGAAGGAAATAGCCTCTTCCTCATGAAATATTAAGGAGCAGATCCTTCAAACCTCTCCCAGTGATGAACTCTGTGGGAGTTTGGCATCTGGATTTGTGTGGGTTTGAGAAAGTGCTTATACATCACCTACAAGTGCTGCCTGTGTTTTACAGAGCACACACACAGCCAGTAAATATATTCATAATGCATAAATACATCCCAGCCCCAGCAGAGGTGGTGATTAAGGACAGTTCCCTCTGAGGTTGAAGCTGGCATTGCAATGGCTTCATTCCAGTCTTGCTCCAAAAATCTTTGTCACTCCAGGGCACCAAGGACAAGAAAGTAGAAGCATATACAGAAGATATCCCAGAGATTTTTTCTGTATGTATTCAGTGGGACCTAAGAACCTGGAAAAGAAGGATGATTATTGGGAAATAGGGATGGATAGGATGTGGCCCAGTGCTGCTGTGCTGTAGTCTTCCTACTAAACCCACACAAACCAAACCTGATGTCAACTCCTTAAAATAATTTAGGGGTGAGGTTTTGTGTGTATTGCCTTAAAAGTTTTAAAAGATGCCCCTGGGACTGGTGTTCTGAGTGAGATGGATGAGGATCTCTGATGGCAAGAGCCAGGTAGCATTCATGTCCCTCTCTGATAACCATGTCCATTTTTATAAAGATTTGAGTCATTTGTGGATTGGATTTATAATCCTTGTGCTGAAGCCTGGGAAAACTGCTGTTGATGCCCTTGGCAAAATTTTACCCTAAAAACACTAAAAAAAATAAAAAGCATGGAAAAAGAGCAGTGAGTCATTTCAATTCCATCAAATATATTAAATGCAGCACACAGGTATGTAAATGGGAAACTCCATAACTGTAATTTGCCCATTTAGAGCCTGATCTAAAGGCTATAAAAGTTAATTTGAAATCTTTTCATTGATTTTAATGGTCTTGAGATCGGGCCCTTGTTATTCATTGCATCTCAGGTTTGTTTCAGTGCAATCGTGTATTTATCTAAAATGTGAATTATGCAGATTGTAACACACATGGATTCACTGCTCATTGTCCAATGGCAAAGCTTGTGAAATTCATTCACTACATCAAAAGAAAATCCCAAATAATGATTACCACTTTTTAAGAGTGAGATAAAAAAAAATGAGGAGCCCTTCTTTTCATTATATCCTAATACAATCTAAATATATTTTAAGCATCATGAAATCCAAATGGAATTTCTCACCATTCCTCATTTCTGACTGCAGCAGCTCAACAGCAAAGTTACATGTAAATGATTCTGAACCTCTGAAAGAAACAGCATTTTCTTTTTTCTAATTTGAGGAGAAGGAGGGGGGGGGATGGGGGGAAAGGCTGAAATAAATGTTTCAGCCCAAGCTCAGCAAGGGATAACAGTATTACAGTCGCTGCATGGAGAATTTAGCCACTCATAATTCTAAATCCTTCTCAAACACTTTATTGCTATAAGGTGGCTAATACCAGCCTCTACACACCAGGGCTCCCATAGCATTAACCATAAGAGACAGGCATCCAGAAAGAAACTATAGGAAAGTAATTGTAAATCTCTAATGATGCATAAAACCAAGCTGAATTGGTCCTGAATTCTCAGCATAAAAGAAATGAACCATCAGAAGAACCAATTCTGGTGGCAGTATAACATACCCCAGTGTGGAAACTGCTTCTGGTGCTTGCTGCAGTGGAAATATTCCCACTAATATGCCAACAATATGAATTCATTAAAAACACCCCAATGCAGCAACTGCTCGTGATACCGTGTGTGACATTAAAAACAAATCATTAGCCAAAAGAAAACCTCATCTGGACCAAAAATGATTCACCCTCTTTGTCAGTCACAGCCAGCTGTCCCTGTGATGAATTCAGGTGGTTCTGTGTGGTTTTAAACCCATCTTACAAGATGTTCAGGGTGATGCTGGGGCAGGTCCTGCCTCTCCAGGCTGGGCTCTGCTCCACCAGGACTGCACATCCCCAGGTCCTCAGCTGAACCTGGGTTTACTCCATGGGCAGGAGCCTGGACTAATGCTTTACCCCCTGGTTTTACTCCAAAGGACAGCTCTGCTGGACCTCCAGCAGTGGTCCTCAAAGGTACAGAGCCATGGTCATGTAATGGTGCAGGGATGGATGGAGAGGAGCATCCCTGCTTGGGTGCCAAGATCCATCCCAAGCCTCCCTTTTCCTTAGGTTTAGTCACTTCCCACTGGCTAAGCAGCCCATAAAAATATTTAAATCCACAACTAGTGAGACCATTTCATTAATTCATGATGCAACCCACAAGCTCTAACAAGGAACCCAGCTCATTCTAGAAAGCTCAGTGCACAAACCCTTTAGCCATTAATCCATCACTGTCCAGAGGCAACTTGCTCCAGAACCTGATCAGACTGATTATCTGAGGGTCGACAGATCACTTTCTCCTGCATGAAGGAGGCACAGCAGGCATGGAAGTTACACACATTTCCCCACTCAGACTTACCCAGGAGCTCCACTGGGGCCATAAACCTGATTTCTTCTGAGATGAGAAGCCACTCGTCCTCTTACACCCAAGATCTCTGGTCTTTTCAAATTCTTTCTTTTTTTTTTTTTTTTTTCTTTTGAGACTGCCAAGAGGTATTGCATGGGATGATGGTTTTCTAGCACCAGGGCATCTGTCCACTGAGAAGTAGATTGACAAGGCTGAAATAGTTGGGTTTGTTTGCTCCATCATTTCACAACTCCAAGAGCCAGACATCTGAGAGCTGGGATGCAGCATTGCACCGTGTCAAAAGCAAAGAAGGCACAGATTTGAAATCTGCATACGTGGACAAAAAAAGAGAGTGGATCTGAAGTTAATTACAATTTCTGGGCACTACCTAGAGAACAATATTTATCCCTAATAAGCATGTATGTCCCTATATCACATTTAGGTCACAGGGCTTTTGGTGAAGCTGCAGTTTTCAAGTGTTGCTTGTAGGACTTAGCAATGACTTTTAGTTTTTTTAAAAAAGCATTTTAAAGAATTATTTTATATATAAAAAAACAAACAAACAAACAAACAAAAAAAAAAAACTCAAGAACAAACAAAAAAAAACCCCAAAACCAAACCCAAACAAAAAATCAAAACCAAACAAAGAAGAACAATTGAGAAGCAAATGTCATTGATTTAAAGTCAAACTAAAATAAAATTAAATTAAATGTAATACAAAGAATCCACAGGGTCTTCCCATGCTTGCAGTTGCAACTATTTGCATCACATACTACATGTGGTGTATAAACCACACCTTAAATATACATAGTAGTGTATATATATGGATAGATGTATATATATCCTCATCTATAATCCCCATGGAAATTATAAGGAGAAAAGCTAAACAATTTTGGGAGGGACTTAATTAAACCAAACCAAACAAATAAAAAAAAAAAACAACTAATAAAACCAAAACCAGCACCAAAACCCCATTGATCTGACTGTTTCTACTGCAGTTTATGAAATATCCAACTCTGATAACAGTAGAAAAAATCAGGATGAGGATAAAAGGTGAAAAAATTAAGTTTTCCTATTAAATATCCTCCTTGTACATATGTAGAGCAAAAAAAGGATGGGGAATCTGATGAAAGAGGGAAAACTGCTGTAGGCATAAAAGAGAAATGAACTAATTTGCACCATTACAAACTTTGCTGGGGTGGTACTGGCACCAGGAGCATCTTTTTTATTTACTTGTGAGTGCTGGGTCTGCCCCTGTAAGCAGTTTTTACAGCTCTTCATTTGGAAAAAAATACTCTGAACTCCTTGACCCATTGCCCCAAGGATCTCAGAGCAGCAAACACCATCCCCAACACCCCACCTAGATGCCAAGGCACCTCTGTTTTTCCCAATCAAATCAGAACTGCTCTAATTAAATTGAAACAAGAAGCTGAAGTGAGATGAATGGTTTAGAGGTGCTTCAGGCTCCCTTCCATTGATTAACAGATAAAGAATTCATACTTCCACCAAATTAGTTGACAAACCCTGCAGTAATTTATGCCTTCTCCAGGATGATCTGTAAGCACACATGGAGCTCCAGGAGGGACCAAGCTCCAGCTCCCTCTCAATACACCTCTCACTGCCTGGTTTACATTCCACAAATCTTGTTCAAAGTTTCTCAGTATGGTTTTTCACTTTAAATTCAAGTACGAGGGGTTATTCTTACCTGGGTTCACGACTCAGGTTTTGCAATGGGGGCAGTTGCTCCTTATTTGGGCTCAAAAAAACTGCTGGGCTGAGTTTTATTTTTCCTTTTGTCTTCCCTGATGCTGTCCCACTCGTTACTCTCCTCTGTAAGCAAGCAGCAAATGAGATTCCCTTTAACATACAGATCAAACTTCCTTAGAGTCATTCATTTGCCACAAAATCAGGCTTTTTAACCCCAAAGCTGATCCAGAAGACACCTGATCACTTCTAAAGCAGAGCATTAGAAGAGCAGGGACTGTCTCTGTCCTGGTCAGCAAGGAACTTCAGGAGCCATGGACCAGGCTGGAGCCATGGACCAGGCTGGAGCCATAGAGTGCTAGGATCCAACTTTTGGATATGGCACTTTTTGAGCTTATTTTTAAGGAGTTCACCTTTTAAATGACAGAGTTCAGGTTAAGGTGTGAACCAGCAGCTGGCAAGAGAGGTCTTCAGGGTTTAATCAGATTCAGCGATCACTTTGCAGTTCAGATTTTTGCAAGGGGCATCCAGTCCTTGGAGATGTGTGGGGGGAAAAAAATAAAAAAATCAATAAATCTATTTAGAAAAACATAATTTTGCTGCTTAACCCGAAATTGAGATACACACATCTTTTCCCTTCCCTCTCCTTCCTCACTTAAATATATCCTGTGTTATATAAGTAATTGCTTTGAACCCACTCTAGGTCACAGCCAGAGACATGACTCCAATAACACATTATCAGTAAAACAAAGCAAAACAGTTTCATGTCCCTGCTGGGTTTGTATATACACTCTTAAATGAGCAGATTCTCTCATTATTCACCCTGATCTGGTCATTGTGTGCTTAGTCACAGCTGTCACAACAGGTGCCCAAACGTCCTCCCCCTTCCCAGCACTGCATTTTCTCTCTCCACTTCGCTGTCACATTCTTCTGCTGCCTTTCTCCAGTGGCTTTGCTCTTCCCTCTCCCACTCTTCCCAGATTCAGCTGTAGAAATACTTCCCAAATCAGCCAGGGCTGGTTGGCTCTGGATGCAGCCACCCTTTATCTTAAGCATCAGCTCTTCTGTACAAGTTGATGTTCTCCAGCCCACCACAGGAAACCAGTTTATGCACCAGCTTTTGCCACTCTTTTTTGCCTGGACCTTTCTCCATCTTTTTTTTTTTTTAATTTTCATCCCTCCAGAGATCAGTTCCCCCGCCCTGTGTTGCAGAATGTGCTCTGGGACTCTGCAGCATTTAAAGGTTGATTCCTGCACTAGACCAGGCTCTCTCCCCCCATGCCAAACGACAGCAGGAAACTCCAGTGACTTGAGTGTTTCCAGATGGGCTCTTGCCCAACATTATATTTAACATGAAAATTCGCTGAAATAAAAATTTATGCCCCCAAACACCATCTCTTTTGTTTCTTAATGTCCTTCAGCAGGGGGTTGGGGTTCCCAAAATAGCAGGCAGAGCTGTTCCCCTCCTGCTCTGCTCCTCTGCCTGCAGATTTCAGTCCTGCATTTTCCCACTGAGCTCAGCACTCATTGGGGATCTTTTACTGCTGAAAATCCTCTGAGTTCTTCAATTATCAGCTCTGTGCCACTGTGCACTAACAAAGCTGATCTGATATAACAGCATATCAGACATTTTTAGTTCTGTAACAAATGTCTTAGCTTGAAGCAATTCTCCTCCAACACTAAAGTCCCTCTAAGTAAAGAGAAAATTTGATGCAATTTTTTTTGCTATTGTCTTCAGGGAAAACAGCCCAGGTTGATGGCAAAATAGATACAATTCAACCTCTGTTATGTTATGTAGACATCAGAATTTAGGGCCTGATTTCCAAAGTGAAATAATAATCCATCAATCCCAGAAGTGCAAAGGCTGGTGAGGGAGACCCTAGCCTAAAAGCCAACTGGGTAACCTGCACCAGTCCCCTGGAGCACTGAAAAGACTGAGCCAAAACATTAAGGCAGAAGCTTCTCCAATTATATTCCAAATAAAATGACACAAGAGCAAGGAAAACGCCAGGCTTTTGATTCACAGAGCAAACAGAGTCAGTACACTTCTAATACCATTTACTTTGCTTTCTCCCTAAAACCTATAGTTAGGGGTTAAGATCTTTATATCTCAGCTTTCATCCCTTTGGGACTGAAATCTTTCTTTCCTCAATTACTCTCCCTGTACAGCCCTGTCCTGCAGCACAGTACAACATCCCTACAGCAGACAGAGACCAAAGCACTGCAAACATCTTTAATGCCACCATTTGGACCACAATTTATTAGCTGACAATCAGAAAGAGAGAGGGTGTTCATTCTATCATGAATAGATGAATATCAAATCTATTCATCCAGATTTCTGGTGGTCACCCATGCTTTGAAGTATTCATCCTCTCTATTATTCCA
This sequence comes from Calypte anna, assembly GCF_003957555.1. Lineage (NCBI taxonomy): Eukaryota > Metazoa > Chordata > Aves > Apodiformes > Trochilidae > Calypte > Calypte anna. The sequence continues at coordinate 11,075,596 of NC_044247.1, read as the reverse complement.
CTTTACAGCTCTTTGGACGTATTAATTAACATTAATTGACTTAAATTCTTGCTGTCTCAAAACTCAATAGAGAATTAATTCCTCTCTCTTTTATTCTTCCTCTTTCCCCAGATTACTTTCAAAATTAAGTAATTATTGCTGATGTCTGTAGCTTGACCCTTCCCAGGTTGGGAAATCTCCCTGGCTTGCAGTTGATCACTGGCTAAACTGGAACTGGAGTAGCTCACCTGCTCTGCTACAGCCCAGCTCTGCCTGAACACAGGGACACATCAATCTCAAAGAAAAAAAAAATCTACAAGAGATATGAGGAAATTAATAGAGGTGAACAGTGATCTGGGAGGCAAAAAAACCAGAAGTGAAAGCTCCTGTGCTGCAAAAAAAAACAAACCAGCAGTGGTGTGAAGAACATCAAGGAAATGAGCTTAGTCATAGCTTTTTGTTTGTTTGTTTCCTTTAAAACTTGATCTAGTTGCTTTAATTTGAGATTTTACTTAGCTTGATTCCCCCAAAAATCATCAGAGAGAATAAACAACCCCTCGATCACTGCCTATGGGCTGTGGTGAGCTGGAAAAAGGTAACGGGACACAACCCCTCCCACAGGGCAGAAAGCAGGAGTTTGGAGCCAACTTTCACTTTTACACAGCATTTCCAGAGCTGGAAAACATCCCCATCCCTTATTATTAACCTTTTTCTATTCCAGGATCCAGAAAAGGTGGCTGGGTCAGCTACCCAACCTGAAGTTCAAGACCTTTCTGGGTCAAGTGACATTTTAGAGCGTAATAACTACAGAAAATCCTCAGCAAAGATTGTCAGAGGGTTGGGATCACCAGCAGTTATCAGTCAATAATTGTTAGAGTTACTGATGGGGAAGCAGTAACCCTTCACATGCAATTCTGCTGTGGGAATGAGAAAAGCAGCTGGAAGGAATTCATAACAAGAAGCTGGCAGAGCTGGGAGAAATGTGATGTATAAACAGATTATTATTTCCCGTGGATACTGGTGGTAAATGAAGTGGATTTGGTATGTCTAGGAAATATCAGTGCACTCTAAGCCACTTGAACTCCCTGTGGCTCAGGGGAAAAACCTCTCCTGCAACTCAGGAGAACCTGGTGTAAAGAAAGCACTAAATATCCAGGTCACAAGAAACACAAAAGTTGAGCATTCCCCTTGCAGGTTTTTCATTGAATTAATCTTTCCTGCGGGTTTTCGGTGTAATGAGTCATTGATTATCACAAAGAGGGCTTTGTAGGGTGAATTAATCCATCTGAGATGAACAGTAAGAAGTGTTAAGTAGCCAGACAAATAAATAAAATGCAAAATGTGCTGGTCATCTGGTTGCAAGTCAGCCCCAGGGGACTCCTGTATCTGTAAATCAGTTACTCAGGGAACACTACCAGTACTTGTTCTCTTTTCCTCATCTTCAGCTATACCTACAGCTTTATAAAATGTGACAAATCCGCCCAGAATAGACAAAAATAACCAAAATTCTGCTCTTCTGTTGGAAATTAGCTAACCTGTGACAAGATGGTCATTAATTACAGGAGAAATATATGCAAAAATGGCTTTTTCATTTAACTTGAAGTCCATTCCACACATGCCTACCCAGTTCAGCCAAATAAACAGCATTTCTAAAAAGAAAATAAACCAAGAAGAGTAGACCAGCTACGTTTGTGGCTAAAAAAGAAAAGGCTGACATTTGGAGAAGCTGCTCATACCAATGAAATTCATCTTAGAATATTTTTATGGGCATGAGCCAGGTCTAAAGATATTACCTGGCTTATCAGAGTGCTTCCACAAAGATCAGATTTTAATGAAAAAGACATTGAAAGAAGAAATACATTCAAAGCAAAGATTAAAAAGAAGCCACCTTCCTCCTTGGCATGTCTCTGGTTCTTCATCAGGTATCTCACAGCAGGTATCTAGCAGGACATTTCTGCAGAATGGGGTTTACCAAGTCAGTCAGCAGAGAAGAAGTTTGCAGGTGGCCTTCAAAAAAATCACCCACAGGGGAAAACTCCACTAAAGAAACAATTTAATTCCCCATGACCTTACCTTGAGCCTGGTCACACTGCAAACCCACTTGGATCCCAGGAGATTTTTACACCACTAAAAATATTTAGGAGGTGGCGGGGTTCTACTTTATGAAGCTTCCAAGCTCCCTGCAGGGTTAAACCATGTAAATCCAGAGTAAATGTTGCCTTGTATTTTGACTGAACGTGGAGCTACAGCCTCCATGCACATCCCAGTGCCTTTGATGGTTTCTCACATCCAGGAGGGTTCTCCACCATGCTGTGAGGATATTTATCTGCATTGGATGCATTTTGTCTCTGCAAGATGTGATTTTTGCTGCCTATAGCCCTGGAAACTGAATTTTAGATGGAGAAACACTCCAGGAACATCCAAGAGAGCAAAGGCACCAACCACCTTGGTGTGCAAATCTGTGTTGCTTCCATCCACACCACAGAGAAAAAGAGAATAGTAGCTTTACATGGGAAAATATTCATAGAAATCACACTTCAGACACCGAGGGGAATGCTAAATTCAAGAAATAAATTAGGTATTTATAAGATGCATCAGATCTCACCCCAAATGACCTGTTAACTCATTGTGCACTGCACACTTCCAGCACAGAGAGCTACACCTTCCACCCCAGGACCTGCACCATCAGATTTAAAGCACATTTGAGATACTCACCAAGCCAAGCCTGAGCCCCTGGTCCTGGTGGTCTGGGGACAGAAAAAACTTCAATTTGTGTGATGTCCTTCAGACAGTAACAAATAGTTATCAGGCTATGTTAAAGCTCAATTAGAAACCTCAGTTTGAAAAACAGCATTTCAGAAGCAGCCTGGAGCCCTTTCCCTCCCTCACTGGTGTCCCAGACAAATGGATGGATTACAAGAAACCATTGTGTATTATTTTCTGTCTGTCCATGACCCAGTTCCCATGCTGGCTGTGATACTAAATGGGAAACTAAAGCTCAGGGGCAGATCTTCAGCTGGAGCAATTCAGCCCTTCTCTTTGTGTCAGGATGCAGCAGGCAGAGAACATCTCCCACTCAACTCATAAAACTCCCAGAGTTTCATTTCTTGGCTTGAATAAAAGGAAAAAGAAAGAAAGATCTCTTCCCACCATTGACAACCAGAGCAGTAAGAACAAAGTTACCAACCTGAATTTTGGGGTGGCTTCAATGACAGGAATTTGCTTGTTTGACAGTTCACAAACCTGGGGGGGACTTTTGGAGATGAGGGCACAGATTTTCATTTTTGACCTAGGACTGATTGCCTGATGAAGTTCAACTGGCTGCTAACACAGCTTTTTTTTCTTCCCAGGTTAGTTTGATTATTGTGATTAGGAAAACCACTTGGTGAGAATATTCACAGGAAAAGCTGCCTTCTGTGTTATTATTATCTTGGTAAAATATTTTTTGTGTTCTTAAAATTACATATATTGCACACGGATGATCCTTGCAATGCCTTACAAATAATGTATTTACACAGAACTTAGATCACACATTATAATTTATAGGTTAGTTATTTTATTTTGGTGTCAATCAAAGTCGGAAGCTGCATGAAAGAGCTTAGATTAAGAGGAAGGGATTTTTCATGGCAAGCTTCAGTGAAAAAATGATGATACTACAAGAGCTATCACAGAAAAACCTACTGCCTGATAATCAGCTTGTTCCTGTTTATTTAAATGTTCTACCTTGTGCTTGTTTGTAACAAGTTAATAATTACAGCCTCCTTAAACTGATGGAAATGGGTGACTCTGCATCAGGTAGAATCTCCAACACTGAGCTGCAGCTCCACCTGGTCAGGGGAAATATTGACAGTTTAGCCTTTTTTATTTCCTAATACAATGTTCCTCTAAAAGAAGTACCTGATGTTTGGCCCAAATAATTCCTGTGAGACTGGCAGGGGGCAGGGGAGCACCCAAGCCCCAGCCCAGCATCTCTACTAGGGTGGCTTTGAAGCAGTGCTGGCTCAGCACAGACCATGGCACACATGGAAATAAAATGGGATGGCAGAAAATCCTCAAAATTATTCCCTCCTAGGTCTGTCTTGCCCTTTTCTCCAGTGGCTTCCAGTGGTTCCTGGAGCAAACACATGGGATGGTGGTGGTGGATGTCCTTTTGCCATCCACAGGCTAAAATACATCCAAACCTTTTATAATTAAACCTTTTTATTTTTACATTTTCTTCCTTGGATTTGTCCCTGACAAACCTCACAGGGTGAGACATGAGCTGCTGCCAAGCAGCCATGTTATCCCCATGGAGGAATTATTCCAGAAGAACCAACTCTCCCAACACCTGAAACTATTAAATGGACCCACATGCTCCAACCCCAGGGGAGAACACCCATGAATCACAACCTACAAAGCCCCAGTTTATCATTCCAGAGACCATCCATCTGGACTGAGGACACAGATTGTCCACTTCTTGGGGTGGAGGTGTTGGGCAGCAGAAGCAATGCTTTTGGGGCAGCCCAGGACACCAAATGCTCTCTATGATAAAGGGATGCTCTCAGAGCTCAAACCATTTGAAGGTCTGAACCAGCCCTGGTCTTTCCATCATCCTTGAAGGAATTAGAGAAGAAACAAACAAATCCACCTCATCTGACATCAGCCTTTCTGCAGAGATTAACCCAGGTGCTTGGAAAGCAAACTTTCTTCTTACAAAGGGAGAAAAAACCTCTCATGCCCACTCCATCCAGCATTCCTGCTGCCAAGAGCAAGTCCTTGTTGCTGGTTTCCTGCAGAAAGCAGAAGCTCAGCCTATAAGATAGAGAAATATCATTTGCCTTCTCCCCCACAGATGGCAAACTCTTTGGTTTCTGCCACCACTAAACATACAAATAAATCATCAAGATATGATCTGCTAACATATTCAAAATGATGTTTGGCCTGAATGATTTTTTTTTTTTTTAGCCTCAAACATCAATTTCATTTCATAATGAATACATGCTTCATCTCATAACATTTCATTTTTCATACATTTAGCAAAATTGCTTAACTGATACATTTTTTTTCCCCTCCAAAACAGCTTTATTTCTACCCTGAAAACATGCAAATCAAAGACACACACTTACATAATGTGCAAGAATTCCCTACTGTTGGTTCCAGTGCTAGATAATAAAATATTCATAATATCTACATATTTTGTTTTTACAAAATGAATTTGATACCCCGACTTTTTGATGCAAATCCCGCTAAGAAAAGAAATTTTACAGGCCTCTCCCTGTAGCTATTCCCATGGATATTTGGGAAAACAACCTCCCCAGCACCCCCAGACCCTCTCTGAACCCCTATCTGGGAGACACATCCAGCCCTCCCCACCTCAGCTGAATGCACTTTGCAATCCTTGCCTGAACAGTGCTTGCTGAGGTCAAAACTCATTTCTATTCCCCCCCCTTAGCCTCATCCACCTTAGGAATTTCCACCCATGCATTCCAGGCCCCGGAAAGACAAAATATTTCTGACTTTTTTAAACCCACATCCTCCTGGATGCAAGCAAAGGGCTTCAGTAGCTTCACCACTGCAGCGTTTCCATATTCATGCAGAAGTTATGGCTCCAGCAACAGCTCAGCACTTCTTTGTGCTTCCCATTGGCTCGGGTTGGCTGCCTTAAACCCTCTGAGTCAAGGCCATGTTTTAATGCCATAGATGCTCTATTCAAACACCACTATGACCACATTTTAAAAGCCACCCTGTACCACTTCATTGCCGCAGATGTCCTTTACATCTGGCAAGGGCCGTTTCTCTGCGTGTCAACAGTAATTCAGTTTAACAGCTGTCTCTTTTGACAAGCTTAGTGTCAGACTCTAAAATGACAGGGTGACAGTTTTCCTTTTCTTTAACAGAACGTAGTGCAAATTAACCATTTGGGTGCAGGATGGCTGAATGCCTCCCAAACCCAGATTTCAAGAATCAGCTGAATGGGATTTTGGAATCGTTGGTATTAACAAGCAAAGCTGGAAACCTGGAGGGTCTGCCAGCTCAGGGCACTTCCCCGGTGATTGAGATTCCTACCTGAAATCTGAGCACTTCCCCTGTGACTGAGATTCCTACCTTGTTTGACGTTCAGAAAAACCTTAAATTGAGATGAAATAAATGTCAAAGAAAACACTGGCAATCTGCACACTGGTCTGGTAAGTACTTTTCCCACATTGCATAAAGACCTGGGAGAATTTGCTGTGTGTTTAGATAAAGTACTTGTTAATCCAGCAGCTCAGGGTATGGTGGGGATCAGCTTCCAGCCAGCACATTGTGCACACACAGTCCTACAGAAGCACCTTGGCAGAATTTCTCTAGGACTAAAATTTCTCTAGGACATGTACCTCTTAATGACTGAAACCTTCAGCAGGAAAACCACCTTGTGGTCAGTAACCAAGTGCCACCATGATTTATGGGTAACCAGTAAAGTCTATGAAGACACCACTGTCATCTGGCATGAGAGGGAGCTTTATGAGGCTGGATGTATTAGGATCATAAAAGGGAATAAAAAAATTTATAAACATTATGCTACACATATATAAACAGCATTGGATGTCAGTTGTATGGTTTGGTCCTTGTTCTGCTGAAACCAAACTCAAAGTCACTGCAGTGGATCCAGCCTTCAGGTGACAATATTTATATTATCTTACAGAACTGTGAAAGGATGGCACAAAGTGTGGAACATTGAAATGCTTTAAGTAGTTGGTTTTGTTTGCTTGTGTTGCCCTAAGTATCTGTCTGTGCTATCCACTGCCATGACATTTGTCCACCTCAGTATTAAGAATGACACTCAAATGTCTGTTACTGTGTCTGAAGAGTACGAGATTTCTCCTGAACTGCTCAGTTTCACAGCACAGCAAAGTTCTCCCTCTTCTATTCAGCTCTCTCCAATACATAATTGGTCACAAGCTGCAGGGGAAGTGACTTATTCTCAACCACTCTCTAGCCAAGCCTCTCATCGAGTAAAATTTGGGTGTCCCTGCTCTGCCAGAGCTAGGACAGGAGACTCAGATGGTGCTGACCTCCTTGTTAACTCCTCTCTTCCCAACATGCCCCCTCTGCTCATTTCCATCTCTCAGGAATTGCTACTTTCATAGCCAGAGGTGAGCCTCTGCAAAGGGACCATCTCACCAGGATTTTATTAATATATCATGAAGCTAAGCCAGCTACAAACACATATTTTTAGTGCAACATCAGCCCCATGGGAGCACGCAGGTTGCTGCCTTTGGAGGGCTGAGGTTGTTATTGGTATCGAGTGCTTAGAGCTCAGCTACACCAAGCAGATATAAATTTAACCTCCCTAAAAACCTATCACAAGCCCTGAAACACTAACAGTTCTATAACTTAAGCTAAACCGAGTAGTATTCAGCTGTAAATTTTATGGCTACTATCTCCACCTCTTATGAAGTGTGAAAAGAGGCTTCGGATCTGTCAGTCTCGTCTCAGAAACGACTTTCAGTGATTACTTCAACTTTCGTTAAATAAGCTTTCCACAAGCTGTAAAAACAGAACACAGTGGGGAAAAAATTGGCTCTCTTTTAAAAGTGCTGTAAAGTCTCTTTTTGAATGAGTAATTAGAAATGTGTAAACTCTTTTTTTATGGATATGTGAGAAGCGCACACAAAAACTCTGACATTCCATGTGAGCCTTTCTGAGCGCTATCAAATTTCATTGTATTTTGCAGAGACCATAACTACACAGACCCAAAATACACATACATTACTGGACATGGATTATTTGCCAAGAAGGAATTTACATACAGTACAAGTGAAACATCCTAATTTAAATCTCTGACAATGGATACTCACATTCTTAAAGAGAAATCAGAGTTGTTTGTCTTTCCCCTCATATTTATACAGATTGCAAAGCTGTTGACAGAGCATGATTTGAGCTGGGGCTCTCTGACTGCTCACTGGTATTTTTATTGCCATTGTCAGCTATCTTTTCCATATTGAGAACTGAGCTTCAATGAAGATGTTCTAATTTCCCAAACCAATGTCATCCAACCCAGTGGTCAGCCAGGGAGCAGGCAGCAGGGAAACCCAGGTCCCACTGATGGAACTTTTATGGCTGATGGAGGCTTTTCCTTGAAAATTCCCCAAAAATTCTTTTTTAAACCATTACCCTTTTTTTGTCTTCATTTCACAAGTGGTCCAACCCCACACCAGACTTCACAGATGCTCTGCAACCCCTTTGTACCTTCACTGCTTGTCCCTCCTCTGAAAACTCATGTTATTTGTGCTGAAAACTTCTGTTGGCTTTGAACCTCATGAGCAGCTCCATGGTTGGGGGAAGGACAAGTATCTTCATCTAAAAAGAAGAAACCTACAGACAAGGGGAGATGGGTGCTACCCCTGCAAGATTTTCCACCTCCTCAGGAGAAGGGATGGGACATCTTGGGGACAGGGATGTGGGAAGCCTCCCCCCTCCAAACTGGTAGGATATTTGCTTGAAAAGCCAGTGGATGTCCTGCTGAGCACATGTACTGTGCACTATAAATAGTAATGTCTTCTCTGCTCCTCTCCATGGAAAAATCTGCAGGAGGGGAAATAGTCTCAAATCTGTGTTGTTTTCAAGCCAAAGCAAGGCAGCCTCATTCTCTCCTCAGCAGGGAAGCTGTAGGTAGGGGGTATGCCCCTCCAACCCCCCAGAGCCAGAGGAAAATGCAGAACCCAGCTAATTAATCCAGGGGTGAAGAGCTGTCCCCACCTGCTCCCCAGCATCCTTGTCCCCTATGGGTCCTGCAGCCAGATGCCTCTCCTCATGAGCAAACTCAGCCCATCTCCCAGTAAAGGGAATGGTTACACCAGTGGCATTGGTGGCCCCACAGCTCCTGGGTCCCCAGAGCATCCTTGGACCAAAGGAGATGCTGCTGCCCCTCCAAATAATGCAGATTTCCAGCTTGGACCCCTGAGGAAGGCAAAGAGCATCTCATTGTGCTCTCCCTTCTTCCACTAAAGATACTTGTGTGGTTATTTTGTTGTTGTTGTTTTTTTTAAGCCCCAAGAGAGTCATTTGAACCCCACCTGCAAAGTTCACTGCTGGGGACAGCAGGGCAATGCCACCACCCCTGCTCCCCACAGCCAGCAATCCTCAGAGCAAGTTCTCTGGCAAAGCATTCACAGCTACAACCTGGTGCCAAGTCCCTTATAAAACCAACCCCAGTGTAAACATCTTCAAGCAGAACAAAAGTAGGAGAAAAGAAAAGGCTTCACACATCTGCAGTGCAGGGAATGTATTTAGTGCTCCCGGGAGCTATTAGATGGGGGGATTTATTGTTTTGCCAATATCTTTTATTTTGATTTAATAACTTACAAAACCTGTGGTCCATCTGTAGAGCAGCCTCAACTTTCTTTATACAACCCCACTTAACTTTCCAACACTTTAACTTTCAGGTCAAATCTCTGTCACATTGATAAATGGGTGTATTTAAATTTTTATCACTGAGGAATTCTCCCTGGTGTCTTTTTTCCCTATCAGATTTCATGCACAAAATAACAGGATCCTTATTATTTTTTGTTATCCACTGCTCACACACACAAAAAGACTCAGTATAGGAAGCAGAGATGTCGTGGTGGAACAACTGTAATTTGTCTTTAGTCAGCTCATTCTTACAGATGTTTCATACAGAGAAAGGTGTAATATATTCAGGAATAATGTGTAAAAAAAAAAAAAAAAAAACCGAGGAGAAAACCCTCCTCTAGGCTAAACACCTTCACTGCAGACTTCCCTTGTGCTAACAAGTAAAGAAGCCAAAGTATTTCACCCTCACGAGGCATTATTCTTCACAACAGAGAGGCTCCAAGCAAGGTTTAATCTGATTTGGCTATCTGACTACTGCTTCATTAAGCAAATGAAGAAAACTGGCCACAAAGTCAACAAATTGCAAGATATTACTAGAAATAATCACCTGGTTTTCCTGCCAATGATCAGGACCAAAAATATAATCCTCCCAGCCTTAAATACACTCTATATGTTTAACCTTTACTTTAAAAATGGCATTAAACATGGTGGCTAGCATAAAGATAATAAAAACAGATACTGTAGGAATATATCAGGGTTTAATGGCAAGTTACAAAGAGTTCTACTGAAAGAAAAGCAAGACCAAGAAAGGTTAAATAAATAGAAACCCCAGAGCTCCCCATCTTTCTGTCTTGAACTTTCAATAACTATCTAGTGAAATTTCTGCTCTGGACAAGTTGATTTCCCACATCTGTGCATTAAATATTTACTTCTAACTATAAACTTATGTGGGATCCAAACAAAAACTCATTTGCATTATTAATGATGCAAGAAATGTGATGCTCAGTCCCTTAAGAGTTGTAATAAAGAAGAAAACATTAGAGATTTACTTTCTTTTTTTTTTTTTTCATTTTAAAAGGCAAGTTAAAGTGATAAAACTTATTTAATTAACAGAGACTCTATTTATGAATTACTTGTTTCTGCCAGCCAGAATGCTTTTTAAAAAAACAACAACAACAAAAAAAAACTGTCTGAAATGAGGCTGAGACTACAAAGAGTCCATTTTCAGCTTGGGAGTCTCAAGGGAAAAATCAAAGGGTTTCTTTCTTTCAACAGTTTGGGTGAGATGATATTTTGAGATGTTGACAGCTGCCAAACTGCAGAACCAGTGAAGAACTACCAAAATGAAATCGTTTTTATCTTTTTGAATTTTTCTCAGTAACCAGCTCAACTTCCTTTTGCAGCTCATGACTGAAATTTCTCCTCAGTTCAAAGGTTTTTCTCTTTCTTCAGCTCATGCCTATTGCTTTGGGCCAAAAGTGAACTCCCTCTCTCCTAAAATTAACCAAAAATAAAGAGAGAACCATTAGTACTACCTATTAGTAGTCTTTCCAGTGTACTAGAGTATTAATTGCCATTTTTTTTCTTCCTTCTTACGTGTGGAACCAAATTTCAGTGCTTAATCACTTGAATCATCTCCATCCCTCTGAATGCTCTCACTCTGTTTACCTACAAGACATCAGCCAAACTGAACCATCTTTATAAACAAACCAATCATCTTAATAAACAAAGCAGAAGCAAAAGCCAACATTTAAAGCTTGACTTCCAACAGAAGTTACTTGTTGGATTCAAAACAGCTTTTAGTAAATTATAACAGCACTAGCAACAGAATATTCCATACAGCTCATAATGTTCTTTATTTCCCATTTTTTCGTTAAATCCTTTTCCCCCTGCTAAAGCCATCCCACCTTGCTGTCACATCCATGTCCTGATGAAGATCTCTTGAATCTTCTTCCAAGCAATAATTTCTTTCTCTACTTGTCTTTTAAGAGCCTGTCCCAGGTGTCCCTCTGTCCTGAGCTCCCTACCCTTGCCTGAACTCTGGTGGTCCCCAGCTTTGGGAGATACTATGCAAATATTTGACAACAGCAAGGCCGACTTCTGCTGGAAGAAAATCCTCAGAATTTAGATTCACTGCACTTTGGAGCACTTCTTTACAAAGAAAAAGAGAAAACACAACAAAATGCTTTAGGTTTAATTACAAAATAATTCAAGAACAGAGGTTCAACTATTGGCCACTGAAGACATCTAATATCTCTAAAAAATACCTTTTCTTATGAATTATGAAAGTCTAATGCACAGCAAAGGTAATGATGGGAGAGAGATGTTAATATCCCCAGCTATACTCCCAGCTCCCTTCCAGCCCAAGGACTCACAGTTACAGGATGAATTAGAATAGATTTATATGTATATGTTATTAGTAGTAGTTTTCAGGTTTATTAGCATGGAAGGCAGCACATAACTGAGAGAGTTCCTGTCAACAGTGAAAGAAAATTTTTCCCCTCTGAAGATCTATCCCCACACCATGCCCCTCAGCTAGAAGACACAAAGTCTTCCCTACTCTGGAAAATAAGGCAGGTATATATTCAAAGTTTACTAATGCCAGGCTTTTAGGATTAATTAAACACATGAAGACTCTGAAAATGATTCCTCCATTTCAGTAAACGCAGATGAAACTGGGCAGCCCACACAAACCTAGTGGGTGTTTAGAGGACAACCCAGGCTTGTCCTCTCTTTTCCTTGGTGAATATTTTTAATATCCCCTGAGGATGAGCCAGCAGGGAGCTGGAGCAGAGCACACTGCCTGCCTCCTTCCCATGGCCAGCAGCTCCAAGTGATGCTGCTCCCCAATGACCAACTCCTCAACTGGAGTCAAACAAGAGTTAGCTTTACCTTTCGATATTTCCCTGCTCTAGGCTCTACCCATTGACATTTGAAAATCATACCTGTCACTCCCACAGACTAGGATTTTTCTTTTCTGTTTAAACCTGAATGGAAAAAAATAATAATAAAAAAAAAAAATCCAGATTCCCTGGGTGTCTGACAGCAAAGCATGGTAGAAGGAAACAATTGGGATGATGTTCTGGCCCTAACGTGGCACCAGAACAGAGGGGCAGTGAGGAAGAAAATTCTGCTGAAATATGATTAATTGACACTGATAAGAAGGAAAACCATAAAAACTGAAGGGCAGATAAGGGGGGGTTAAGTGCAATAAAAAGGGGATTGGTGGCTTGTGTAATTCCTCCTTGAAACGCTGATTAAGATTGAGTTCTTTGCCTCTTAATAATAGTAACAGATGATTTTGTTTCTGTCTGTGCTCTCTGCAAGCCTCAGCAAAAGCTGAAGGTACTGGGAACCTCTGTATCTGCTGTATTGTTATGTTTCCTTCTTATTCTTGAGTGCTTTTACAACCAAAGATGAAAAGAGGAGGCACAAAGAGAAGAAGACGCTGTAGAACATCTCCAGTATTCAGAGGGAAAAAAGCTCAGGGTTTTCTGGAAGATGATGGTTTCATTGCTACAAGCTGATGCAATGGGTTACACATTTCAATAAATTACTGACTGGGAGTGAATCACCACTCTTAGCATTGACAGAAACCAGTTTTATCACCCCAGTTCTGTCCCCACCCACCTCCACCAAGCCCAGCCCTCGCTTTGCCCTTTTCTTTTGAAGCTCATTGACAAACCTGAGCAGACCAGAGCAAAGAGCCCTCCTGTTTCCTGGTGCTCAAGAGGTGGCCTTTCAAAGTCTTTCATCTCATCTTTTCTATTCTCCTCCTCTCCAGAGATGATTTAATTCTATCTTTAAATTCAACAAGATCTCTGGTGGAGTGGAAGACAGGGAAGCAGCAAGGGATGGATGAAGAGAGGGAAGAAACACTTCATATCTCTTTCTGGGCTGAGCCTACACATTTTACTGAACTTTTCTGCAGTTTTAACTCCAAAGAGTTCCTCAAATCCTTCTCCAAGCTGTGCTGCTCTCTCAGCTGCAGCACAAACTCAGGATAGATGGGAAGGAGAGGCAGGATCATGCAGAGAGGGCTGTTTGCTCCAGCGCTCCAGGAGACCTCCATCCCAAACCTGCAACACTCACATTGTACTGAGAGAAACCTGTACAATTCCCTGCATATCAGCTCTGTTTTTCTCTTTGTATGGGAAATCCTGGCTCTGGCCTGTGGCTGGGACCAGGCAGATGTGACATGTGCTCATCTACTGCTGCTTGTGGCCAGTTAGAAACCTCATAGAGCCCACCAGAGGTTTAAAAGATCATTTAAACCTGCCAAGTCTCATAAGTGCAAAGAAAGCAAATTTACCACCAAGAGAAAGGTTCCACTTACTAGGTTTTGTCTTCAGATCCCTGGCACAAGGCTTGCCACCAAAAAAGTCTTTTCTACAAGCACATGGCCAGCAGAAACCTTCAGTGGCTCTGTGGTCAGGTTTGATGTGATAATGAATATCCCAGCATCAGCTCTGGGTAAAGGGATGGGGTTTCCCCTCAGATTCTCTCCCTTAAACATCCCATCCAGGCACACACTTGCTGAGTGGTAAAAAATTAAGCAGCACCAGGAGGAGGACACCTGAGATGGGTCCAAAATTCAGAAGTTCCTCGTCCCCCAGGCACTGCCCCATGTTGCTGCTCTTGTAAACAGCAACAGGAGAACTGCAAAGAATGTTAAGGCCTTAGGATTTATTTCTATCTACACAGAGAACATGGGAAAAGCCCAGGGATTCAGCAGGCTGCCTGTGGAAACCCCCAGGCTCCACCATGGTTGCCTGTGAAGGTCTCACTGGTCTCACCACTGGTTCAGGGGGGAGGGAGAAGGTCTGGACAGGGACATTTTGTGGGTTTGTGCCAACCCAACAGCAGAGCCCTGAGGACTTCACGTTCCCTAATTGGCCATGTTGATTTTGCTTAGGATTTGCAGAGCTACTGATGAGTTTTTTGCCTCTCTGCAGTTTGAAACATCTCCCCACCCCATACGAGGTAAATTCTTTGATGCTCATTTTACAGATGTGGAACGTGGCTGAATTAGTATTCCCATAAAACCCTTTGCTGCCAAATTTTCCTGCCTGTGTCACCATATTTTACCCTCATTATCTAACTAGGGCTGCCTGAGGGAGCAGCTTTCCAAAATAATTGTTAGGAGTCTGCTATGTCTTTGGGTTTGCACCCATTCTGCACATATTGGCTGATGGTTTTTCCTCTCCTTCTCTTTTGCCAGTTTCAAGTTTCCACTCTGACATCAAATGCTTTCCTCTTTTTCTGCTGCTGTTAACACCAGGCAGATCAAACACACACAAAACTGTTTTCTCAAAAAAAATAATCATTAAGCATATCGTGGAGTTTAGTTCAAGTGACAGCTGAATATTTGTTTCATTAATAAGTCATTTGCAATTAATTCATGGAGTCATTTCTAAAAGAACATCATGATGTTTCCATGGTTTTAAAGTGGCAAAACACTAGTCCTTTTTTTTTTTTTTGACAAAAATTCAGTACAAATTGCTCATATGCATCCACTGGAAAAATCCATCCTCTGATGAGGAGCATCCCCTTGATGTTGGAGCACAGCTCCCATCAGCATTCGTGGCACCTACATAAAATATGCAAATAACTGCAGTAGTTAGGATTTTAATTTCAGGTGCATGGGAGCTCAACACTCCTCCATTCAAATCTTTAGTAAAGAACTGAACTTAAGGGTGTTTTGGTTTTTTTCCATTTAAACCTCATAAATAACTCTTCTCCACCCTTAAAGAACAACAAAATCTCCAACACAAATCATTCAAGTGAACTTTTTTTCAATCAAAGGGCTGGGCAAACAAATGATTGTTACCTTGCCATCTGAAGCAGAAGATGCTCCAAGCTCACAAAGGCTTTAAAATCATGCCAGGAATTTTGGGCCAGCTGAGGAGGTCCAAGGGGGTTCCATTCTTCTAAGTGTCTCCCTCTGCCTGGGATGGAATGGGCACTGTTTGCACTGCCATTTTATTAAGAATTAAAGAACATTCCCCATCTTTCACAGTACTCCTTCTAACCTTGCAAACTGGCAAGATTTGGGAGTAAATAACCCAGGAAAGTTTCTTCCACCCTGGAGACCAGCACCACTTCTACTCTCAAGCCCAGAACTTGACACCCAGCCAGCAAAAGTCAGGACATTTCTAAGCTACAGGAACAATTCCAATCGTTGCCACATCACCTCCTCAATAACCTTCCCCCAAAATTATAGGGTAGAGAGTTGTCTGTAATCGTTAACTGCCTGAAGGAGAGATTCATTACCAAGCAACAAACCTCTAATCAACAGAGTGGGAGCCTTGCAGAAGAGAAAAATAACTCCCTAGCAAGCGAGTTGCTTGCAAGAATTAAAAATAATAATAATAATACTAATAATAATAAAATCAAATCTGGTTTGGCACACATAGTTAGCACCCTGCAGCTGCAAATTAAAACACTGAGAAAAGTGAACATCATAAATTTGTGCCTACTTGGGAGTGCAATTTGCTGGGGTTCTGTTTGAGATGGAAGCTCTTGCAGGTTTCATATTCAGCAGCAAAAGCAGCAATTATATTAATGAACTGACACAGCTCTGAAGAGACACAACAGAGAGGTAGTTAGGAAAAAAAGTAGCAAATGTTTATTTTTTCAATTAATAGAATTGATCTTTCTTCATTTTAAACTGCCCAATTTCAAGCTGCCTTAGTTGAGATGAATAGAAAGTTCGTTTGGTGTCAGGAAAGGAAACCTCGAGACCTTTCTACAAAAATCTTTAACTGGAAGAGGTTTTTAATTTGTCCAAAAGATGAGGCTAAAATTAACAATTAAATGCCATCATTGGTGAGCTAAAAATTAACAAAGTTGGATGAGAGTCCATCAATTATTTGGCAAAAAAGCCTGGAAACAATCATCTGGTTTGTATCTTCCATCAATTCACTGTGCTCTGCTACACAACAATTTCCATGATAAGATGGGACAATTTGCACCCTGTTGGCTTCATCCAGTTTGCTCTGAAGTGAATTAAAAGATTGCCATTGACTTCAGTGAAAGCTGGAGTAGGTTCTGTTCACATTCACAGTGGGGGAGAAAAAAAATTAATTATTATTTATGCCAGAAATTCCAGTATAAAAAGCAAAATTGGTGCAAATGTGCTGAAGAATTTGAAGTGAAAAATGAACACTGTGGATATAAAATGATTCTAATAAAAAATTAAGGCACTAATTACTCTGAAGAAGCTAATAGATATGCCATAGATGTAATTAAATGGCACAGATATACTTCCAGATCCAATTACAGCAATGGAGCACTGCTTATACAGTTGCATTAAGAGTTAAAATAAAATATGATACCAAATAAATGGCTACATTCAAAAGGTATTATTAGATTTTCTTGTATTTATCCCCCACAGAGTGCCACCAACCCTTCAAGCTAGGGACAAATAGAAGAAAACAAATAGAGGAGAAAGATAAAGAGTTCATTTGCTAAGTATGGTCAGCAACAACTGAGATATTGCTACTAGAAAAGATCCCAGCTACCAACACATGACTTGCACAGCAAATCAAAAATCTGAGTCTTATCCACAGTTCTACCAGAATTATCAACTTTTGTAAGCACCAGAAGATAAATGAAATAAAAATTCAAAAGGATTTCCAGCAGAAAGTTGAAACATCCCAGGGAAAACACAATATATCAATAAAGAACCAATTATTGCCACCACCAATATTTGAAAGTGGACTTCCAGAGGGAAAGATATGCAGATTTAATTAGGGAAAAATACAGCCATGCCTGTCCTCTGGCAGAAGAGCATTAGTTACAGCTAGGAAAAGGGACACTGGCTTTGGATGTTTAAATAATAATTTGATACTTGACTCATTATTGTCATGAAACTAATGTTTAGATTAGAGGAAACAAATATGTACCCTATGCCTCAGTGAGTCCCTTTCTGATTTAAAACTGAAACAAATCATCCTTTGCTTTGCTGGCTCCTGTCCTTGAAATTCTATTGACTTAAAATACATATATTTAGTATATGCATTCAGAAACCCAAGGGAAATATTCCCCAATTGGCAGAAACTTCCAGGTCCTGCTTAAACAACTTACAACCTTACCTGGTTTCAAAATCCAAACGTGACGCAGCTTATGTGGGGTTTTTGGTGAGAATCTCTCCCAGATGGACTGGGAAATGCTTCTCTGGGAGGTTTTCCATCCACAAACACCTGCAGTTTATCCCTGGTCTTCAGTCAGGAGGAGAGGGCTGGGAAGGAGCTCAGTTTATAATATCACACAGGGTGTATCTGCCCCCCCAGGGACATTTCAGGCCATTGGCTTAATAAAAAAGGGAGGAGAGAATTAAAAAAAAAACCAAAAAACAACCCCACAACTAGAAATAGTCTTTCCTTGTGCTTTTGCTCCAATACTCTAAAGGACAAACAGAAAATTTCCATGCTCAGCTATACTTCAGCTAAGCAAATCCCATAAATGTCTGAATTTCCCCTTCTGGCCATGATTTCTGGAGGGAGATGAAATCTTTACCTCTCTCTAAATTGATGGGAGTCTCCCTCCTCCCTTCAGACTTCTGTGTCAGTAGAATATGGCCCCTCTGAAGGCTGTATTTTATAATACTCTGATGAGATGCCTTTTGATTTAGGGTTTGCATAAAGGAAGGAAAAAAAAATCTATGCAGTTTGCCAGTTCATCTTACCCAACTTTAATCACTTCAACTGTATCTGAACCAGTCATCTAAAATCCCTTTAAAGTCAATGGTGAAAAATAGATGTTTTTTAGGATGCAATCAATTGATTGGAAGGAAAAAGGATCTGTCACATATGGGAAGGAGTTGTGGCCCACAGGGTTCTGCTTTTCCCTGTTTATTTTACAGGCAGTTCTCACATCTGCATTATAGCAGTTATCCAAAAAGAAATGAGAATGTTGCTCATCTCTACTAATGAATCTCTTTTTAAAAATCACCTTTACTGTTGTTCTTCCCTTCTGTTTCTGCACCTTCTCTCTCCTAGGACATCAATTCCATTTGTTACATTAGAAGCCCTTAAGGAAACCAATTCATTTATCTGCTGGTCATGAAAACTTTTTGGATCATGTAGTGAAATGAGGCAACCAGGTGCCACTAATTGCCAGGGAGTGAGCATGAGCTTGTGTCAAGCCCACCTGTGCCTGATTAGGGTGGGCCCCAACTGCACCTTTTATTTGCCCCTGTCCTGCTCATGCGCAGTTGGAGCCCACCCTAATTAGGCACAGGTGGGCTTGACACAAGCTCATGCCCACTCCCTGGCAATTAGTGGCACCTGGTTGCCTCATTTCACTACAGGATCACACATGACTATTCACATGGGCCAGTAGAACAAACCCGTTAGGCTTAAAAGACAAAATAACAGATACTTTCATGCTGGTTATCACAGATCCAGCCAGAATTGCACAGATAAGAGAAAAACACCTACCATTTTACTGCTATCCCAAGGACCTGTGGGCCCTCTGGGTCCCAGAACCCTTTGGTCATATCCAAAATGTACCAGATAATGATGATGGGAAGGAACTGGGCTGTGATGGTTTTCATGGGGAAACAAAAAAAATTATACAGAGAAAAATACTCCCCTTGAAGATGTGGCATGGCTGTCAGCTTGAGAATACAACAAACTTCAAGGGGGAAGAAAAATTAATAAATCTGGCCTCAGCCAGGAAGACCCAATGAAGCCAACCTGAAACAAGTTTTGCCTGACTTGAATGTTGTGAAGCCCCTCAAACACCTTTCCTTTGCCTGATCTACCACCCAATGAAGAGCCCTGTGCAATTCTGCTCTGCTTTTACAACCTGGAGAACCAGGCTCTTTCCTCCCCCCCCACCCGAGAGCAACCATTGTGCTGAAGATCTTTGAGGAATCTGCCACACACTCTGCATCAGGGACTGAGTTTTGTTTCATGTTTTCCCTCTGCTGGGGCATTCTCATCTTCAAAGTGCCTGACGAGCAACTGGGGAGCCTTAGAAGCAGCTCAGGGGCAATTCAAAGAGTTTTGCATGGAGCAGGAGGGGGTTCCTGTTCAAAGCTGCAGCTTTGCATCCTGCCAGAGAAGAACAGGTTCAGAAAACCCAAGAGGTCACTTCACCTACTTGTAGTGGGATCTCCCATTCAGAAGACTCTAAGTAAAAATAAAGGCTATTTTGACAGTGGGATAACTGAAACCCTCTAGCAAAGGCTCTTTCTCTCTCTCCCTCACACACAGAGCCATGTCTCCTTTAGGAAAAAAAAACAAAAAACCAAAAAACCCCACAAATTCTAGGACTCATAATGGCCTCCAGAAAACTTACTTTGAGGTCAGCTCCATCCATAGCATCCTCTTGGGCTGAGCACAAAAGTTTGGACCACCAGAGACCTCTGCTCAAACCACCTGAAAGAAGGAAGTTAGAATAACCAGTTGTTTAAGAGATGACAGAGTGGTGAAAACTCTGCTTTCTTTCAATCCCCCAATATAATTAGAGAGGAAATACTCTGCTTGGTACAGAAATTATACCTGGAAGCTCCTGGAGGACTTAAGGGCCCTGCTAGGATGGGCACTGTCTAAATACAGAGTGATACAGAACTGCTTTTCCCAGAATTAGCATTTACATGGGAAATAAAGAAAAAAATAAGTAAAAAGCTATCATTCTCATTTTATATGTGGAGAAGTGAGAGGAGGAGATGCAGGTTCATGTACAAATCAGCAGATGTTTAACATCACTGATGATGTTCAGGAAATCAGAAATGGATTTTTAAAGTAAAGCAGAAGTATAACAGTCTTGAAGATTATCTGTGGAGGTTTTGTATCAGGTATTTCACTTGTCATCTTCATAATGCCTGCTTTTTGATAGGATGGAAGCAGCTCTGCACCTCTGAAAAAGGCTCATGTTTGTTCCTGAGAGAGGGCAATTTCATCTCTGGGATTTAACCCTCAAGACCCCAAGGGACCTGTCCGCAGCCATCACACATCACCAGCCACCTCCCTCACCCTTCAGTATCCACTGCTGCAAATTCAAACCCCATCTCTGTGATCAGTTTCTACCAACTTCAGTAGCTGATGTCTCCCAGGATTTATCTCTCCTTCTTTAAAAACCAGCAGGTTAAAATTAAACAGCAGGTTAAAATTGCCCAGCATCCTGCACTCCAGCCTGTCTCCTCCTCTCTCAGACTTCTTTGATTTATATTGTGGTCTCATCAAAAATTCGTAATGCTTTTGGGACAGTATTCATCTGAATGATATTTCCCATATATCATTACATCACTACCTGTACCATTATTTTCTTTTGAATTAGAAGGCTCTGGCTTTGTTGTTCTTTCCAAGGGATTTTAAGCATTGCCACCTTTGCTACATGCTTCTTTTTTGCTGCAGAGCTGCCCATGGGGTTTCAGATCCAGGCTGCTGACTCCAAGTGCAGTTTTTAACATCAGGTCAAGCTGGCACATAAACTTTATGTCTGATTCTACTCCTTCTATAGCATTTGTGGGTTTTCCAATTTTTCCTACTTAGCAAATCTGTTATTCATTTAAAGGAATGAGCAAATACACTGGGATCTGGGAGAAAAATCCAAAAATTAATTTAATTGCATTGTAAAATTATGCATGTGTTAGATACACTCACATAGAGTATAATTTGCTACCAGGCCACCCTCAAGAAGAGTTCTTTTCACATCATAAGGCTGCTGGAACACACAGTAGGCTGTGCCACCAGTTTTCAGGCAGTTTCAAAGCCTCTATTTGCAATTTTCCATATTTTATTCTCATTTTCCTTGTTCTTGCAGTGACCTCACCTGGAGCAACACTGCTGCAAGTCTGCTCAGAAAAAGCAAGTGGTTCATGCCCTATATATTTCCAGGCTTGTAAAGCAGCATAAAAGCAAAAAATGAAAACCCTCACACTATTTTTCTTCCAGCTGTGTGTAACCAAGCCAGAAAGTAGCCCTTACACAGAAGGAACCTGCAAATTCCCTGACCATGCCTGGCCCACCAGCAGTACCACAACTTCAAGACCATTTTCCCTCTCATTGTCCATGCTGAGCTGGGGCTTCTTCTGCTGAGCTCCTCTAACCCAACCTGCTGTTGGGCTCCACAGTGCCTGGTTTGAAAGAAAAATATGAACCACAAACCTTTACTACCAAAATACAGGACTTGGTTTGAAAGAAAAATATGAACCACAAACCTTCACCACCGAAATACAGGACTTTTTTTTTTTTTTTTTTGCAAGAACTTTACAGTGCTTTATATATTGCAGAACTGACCCCATCCATCTGGGAAGTCTGGGGCTGAAATAGATTTAATGCAGCTAAGAAATAATCAGAGGAAAGCACTTTAGATTCAGCCAAGGATGAAGTGAGGCAGTCTGTTTTCTCCCAAGAAGGCTGGGACTTACCTTTCATTACTTTCAACGACATCGTTTATGTGGAGCTTTAATGGAAAGGGATTAAAAGTAGAAAGGAAAAACAAACAGCATTACTCTGATGTCCTGTCAGATGAAACAACTTCTTTGCATGCTAGGAAGGATTCTGGAGCTACTGAAAAAAAAAAAAGGAAGACAGGAGGAATGGAAAGAGGGACTTGACACAGCTCGATCAGACTCACTGCAGCACAACCCCAGGATTTTTAGAAGGGTCTTTTGTGAGAGGACAAGGGGAAGAGTTTTAAACTGGAAGAAGAGAAGGGAGATTTAGGTTAGACATTAGAAAGACATTCTTCACTGTGAGGATGCTGAGCCCCTGGTTGCTCAGGTTTCCCCCAGAAGCTGTGGCTGCCCCATCCCTGGCAGTGCTGAAGGTTGGATGGGGTTTGGAGCACCCTGGGCTGGTGGGAGGTGTCCCTAACCATGGCAGGGGGTTGGAATGAGATTATTTTAAGGTCTTTTCCAACCAAAACCAGTCTGGGCTTATATCATCCTAGCATGACAACAAAGCACACACAGTTTGGAAATCAGCCTCCATGATTTCCACTCTGAACCCCACTCCAACCCCACTCTGAACCTCATTGCCAGAGCTCTGATCTAAACTCTCTATTTCTCTATTTCCTATTTACTTCTAGCCAGGGAAAAAACCCAGTTTTAGATTGTGTTGCATTTTTGCAGTCACTTCAAAGTTTGCCTGTGCTGCCCCAGATCACTGCAACCTCTTTATTTCCCTCTACTTTTATCCGTGTTTTGAGTGGCAGGGTCTGTGCCACTCAGTTCTCTATTCCTTAAAAGTTTGAGATCAGGTTCTTCATATGCCTAATTTGGGCTTAATTCAAGGCTGGGGTAAATCATTACAACTCAGATGAAGTCAATAGGAGCCCAGCAACTTACATCAGCTTTGTGTCAGTAAATACTGACAAGATTGATCTCAAACTTTTTCAGAACAAAAGATTTTTGAAGATGGATTAAACAACATAAATGCTGAGCTGTTTTGCTAGCCTGCAAATGGCATAACACATGCTTTGTGTGACATCTCTGAATTATCCCTTCGTGGTAATGTTGACATTACATGGTATTGACTCATGGAAGAAGCTTAAATACCCTTTTAAGTTTTCAAGACTCTTTGACAAAGCACTATTTCATTAACAAAATGTTAATGGAATCCAAGAAGCTTGATTTTACAGCATAGCCTGCTGGTTTCCAGAAGCTCTGTTCCCTGGCCAAGGGATATGACTGCAAGAGAGCAGTGTCAGTCTTATTTTTAGAGGAAAGGGAGCATCTCAAGCAGGACACTCACCACTGGACAAAAGAGAGCCCAAGGCTGCTTCTGCATTGCTCCACAAAAGGGCTACCACACCTTCTGCTGGGGACGGTCAAAATAGCACAAAGCAGAGAATATACATCCTAAGTATATTAGGAGAGACAATGGGGTTGACATTAGCTTGGGACTCTGGCTTCTTGCTTGTGTAAAAAAAATCTAGATAATAAATTTATATGGGAAATAGAGGAAAAAATTTCCTCAACATCTTGATGTCTCTAAATTAAAAATAAAAGGTGGAGGCTCTTCAGGAACGAGGAAATAAAAGTCCAGAATTCTCACTGTGGTAACAACAGAGTCAACTTCTGTGCACCTTTAACACAACCCATGAGCAGCAGACCCAGGTGAGCTCTCAGGGCTCCAATTCCAACTCATGTGGAACAGCAATAACCCAGTAGAGGAAGAAGGCAGAACTCACAGGACATTCCTCATCGTTTTCATGGAGAACAGCAGATTTTTTTTTCTTTTTTTCTTTTTCTTTTTTTTTGGTATAAAGCTATTTAAAGGAACTCCAGAAAAACCAAGACTGAAGCAATGATGGGAAGGAAGCCATTTCAGTTGTGACCACAAAGTATCGTGCTCCATCGGGGACACTGAACTTCGTGATCTTGCTGGGGTCGTGAGTTTTCCACATGAATTAACAGATGCCCATTGAGCTCCAACAACCAAGCAAGATTTTATTTTTTTTAAAATCCTAGCTGAAGGTCTGCCCCACGATGTCCACATCCTTTGCCAGGAAAGCATCTCCCACTCTCCAGATAGCACTGGGTGAAGCTCTCCGTGAATAACCACTTTATAATGCCAGACACTTACTATGCAGTGGGTCACTGGTAGCAGGGTTGAAAAAGGGACATTCAGATGTCAAATCACACAAGCCTCTGTAGTCAATGCTGGAAAAATCAGCTCTGTCTCAAAGGCTCTTATAGATCTAAGAAGGTTAGCATGGTCAGAGATGAGGTTGCTGCAGGATGTTAGGAAAAGTTAGGGACAGCTGAGAACCTGAAGACCTCACCAATCAACCCATGCATGGAAACATGGAAACAAGAGTTTTTCCTCTTCCAAACCAGAGATAAAAGTATTCATCATGCTTTTAGACAAACCTTTGATCCAAATCTCTTGTTCTCTTTTGAACAAGTCTACGGCACTCTGAAGATGCAAAGACAACTGGAAGGCAGAAGCTCTGCAGGAAGGGGTTTTCCTGCTAAAACTCCACTGCATGCCCCATGGAATCACATAGATTTCTAGCACCCCCTCAATTCAACATACTTACACCCATGTTTTAGCTGCCACACTTAGCCACAAGACTATGACCACAGAATAAATAAACCACTTTAAAAATAATATTAATAATTCCCCAACTACACCTGCAATTACATCAACATAAAACTCACTGGATGCAACTGGTGTGACATGGGAAGCTTTTTGTCTCTCACTCCCAGGAAGGAGTTGAGCTGAGTTGTAGCCTATCTTCCACCTCTCTCTCCAGCTCAAAGGGGAAGTTCATTACCTCTGAAAAAAAAGTTCATTACCTCTGAGTAGTCTTAATTCAGTATTAATCCAGCACTGCTGATTTTCTGAGGTATTTTTTATCTCTGTAGCACAAGTAGAGAAATCAGCTTTATATATATATATATATATATATATATATATATACATAAAATCTCTGGATGGGTCTTTAAGTCCAAAGGTTCAAGAACTAAGAAAAGGTACCCAGAAACTGATCATTCCAACACAGAGACCTTCCAATCATAAATACTTGTCATTCTTAGCATAATATTCAGCCTCCAATGTGCCAGTTTGTTTCAGGCACAATTAAGTACCATATAGAAATTACTTGATTCCTAAAGAACTCCAGATGAATTTGGATCCATCATCACTCATTGTGGCGGCCACTTTATGGCTACTTACACACACTTTGTCTGCCCAGTTTGATCAAATAGCTGGCCCTGGGTTTTATTAATTCTTACTGGTTTACAGAAGTCACAGAGCTCTAACCCTTATTTATAAACTATATCCTTACATCCATTCTCAGTGAAAACCAAGCAGGGCTCTAAAGATCCACTAAGGTCTCCTGGTGTGGTACTTCCACTAAAAGGGCTTCCCAGATCTGACCTTGCTGTTTGTTGTTTAGGTTTTTCTGTTTCTAGCTTTTAAACTTAAGGAGAAGCATAATTTTAAAATACTTTTTTTAATATTTTAAAAAATATTTCAAAAGAAACCAAAATATAGAACAAGGAATACAATAAAACTACGCTATAAGTAAAGAAAAATGGAAACAAACAAACATTTCAGCATCATGAAAATGAACCCCTTTGACATTATACCAACAGAGAGGGAACACAAATGGTGCACTGGAATACATGTTGCCTCAAAACTGATTATAATGAAAAAAATTCCTCCAGAAAGTTGCAGTTTTATTCTAACTGGATTTGGGATTCAGAGGTGTTAGAACTTGTTTTTACTACCTGGACCCAAGAAAACTGCTGCCACCCCAACCTTTTCTGCCAAGGTGAATGGAAGAGCATTACTCATTCTTACCAAAGGAAAGTTTAAGACCTTTGTTTTATACAAACTTGGTGCTCTCAGCTTATTTCCCAGCACAAAATGCTTCAAGGAGAGGTAAAGCAAAGCTATTGTTACTGAGAGTTCCTTCCTGCAAGAGCCCACACTGCAGTGCATTTACTGGTATGCTCTGAAATCCCATAAATCATTCTGACAACATG
This sequence comes from Calypte anna, assembly GCF_003957555.1. NCBI lineage: Eukaryota > Metazoa > Chordata > Aves > Apodiformes > Trochilidae > Calypte > Calypte anna. The sequence goes on along the minus strand of NC_044247.1, from coordinate 11,049,852 downwards.
ATACTTGTCAAAATAAAGGCATAAAACACCATCTTGGAATAAAATATCCTCAATCTTATTTATTTGTTTGCTCACTCCTGCCATTTGGCTTTTTCTCAGTGGGTTTCCCAATCGTTAGGGTGAATTAGTGAGATTCTGCTGGAAAAACAGTTACCATGTGCATGATCACAGGCTGAATATCCACCCTGTGCACCTCTTCAAGAGGACTAAAAATAAAGCTTGCAGAGGACGCTTCCTTTTCCTGCAATATTTTTTTTTCCCCCTTCTCCAGGATTTTTTTCCCCCTCTCCTCCCCCCCCCCCCAGAATATTTCACTAATGCTTGCTGGTGGCATGGTTGAAGGGAGTCCTGCCTGGAAAGCTCCTTCAGCTGCTTAGCCCAACAGCATAAATTTGATCTCGTAATTAGTATTCAGCTCAGCATCTTGGAGAGAAACCAATGTTACAGCCAAGAGGTGGTTTAAATCACATAAATCATAGATCAATGACAGAACTCTAAGCACTGGATAGATTACAAAAGTAAGCTTTAGTTAAAAATAGATTAACCATTTCCCTGCAGGAATTCCTTAAAAAAAAAAAAAAAGCAAAAAGCAAAAAAAAAGCCCTGAATATAAAACAAATAAAATTAAATCTGATAATCTAATTTCTTATATATGCATATACTAGACAAATTCTTTTTTCCCTTGACAGGTACACAGTGATTAAAGGAATGTGTTAACATGCTATTTCAATGGAAAATATTGTAAAATGGGGAGACTTTAATTTTTTTTAATGAGCCTTTAATAGCCAGGAAGAACCCACCAGCAGTGTTGTGTACAGCCAGCAAATGGCACAGCAACTAGCAGATTTTTCTTGAGTTGCTGTTTTGGTTAAAAGGGTAAAAATCTTTCCCAAGCCAAGAAAAACGTTTTTGAGAAGTGTTTTTACAGTATTTCATGTTTTAAATTTTAGCCTCGTGAACCAGCTGCTGTCCTGATGGAAGCACCCATGGGGGCACTCAGCATCTTGGAGGATTGTGCCCAAGATTGTCCAATTGTCAAAAGTTCAGTGGAAGAAGAAATATAGGGTTGGATTTCTTCCTCTTGAGCAAGGAAAGGAGGGGAGGTTGGCTCCTGCTAGCTAATTCACCACTGGTGTAAACCAGGGTTACACCAAATGGGGGATTACACCAGGGTTACACCAATGGGTGCAAATAATGTTAATTTTGAATCTGCCCTGCAGCCTGAGAACTGCAGAATACAAATTGAAAGCATGTGCTTGCTGCTGGGGAAAAAAAAAAAAAAAAAAAAAAAATAAAAAAAAATCACCAAAAACTTTTCAGCACCTGCAGGAAAATTTGCCTGTCAATTTTCACCCGCAGCCCAGGCACTCCAAGCAGCATCAAAGGGATGAAAAGCATCAGGCACCCAGTCTTGCTGCCTTGTACACCCTTGTACACTCTCTAAATGCAGCTTAAAATTAAAAACAAAAAAAAATCAAGCAAACTGAGAGGAACCCAAAATATCCTATCCCTGGACTGACAAATTTTCATCAGATGGAGAGTGGAAAATACTGCAATTTGCCTCTGAAAAACCTGCACAATTCTTGAATCACTAAACAACTGTTATAGCCATGATTTAACAAACCCAAACTTTCTGCACAAAAATACATGGCTGGATATTTAACTTCCCCTCAGCCTCAAAGAAAAGTTGCTAGCAGTGCTGTTGTCATATCTAGAATCCTAGAATAAATAATCTCACTTTCCTAGGCATTTACATTTGTTCCACCTGCATTGAGACAAACGTTTTGAAACTTTTAGTGCTTTATGGAATATTTTCAATTGCTGAAGATTTGTTTCACCCTAAGAAATTAAAAAGCAAGCTGCCCTGTAGCTGCTTGAGGAGCAAGGCTCAGATTTCTGGCACCCTGTGTGATAGAATGCTACAATATCTGCAATCAAGAGAGAGATTCAAACAGTAATAACTAACACAGGCTCCAGGGCACAGCAGAATGTGTCATTTACTGCAGACCCCAGCCTTGAAATGTCAGTCCTAGGAGTAGTTCAGTGGGAAATGGATGGCATTGCTCATGTAAATACAGGCAACTCATAGAAGGGAGTTTTCAAAGGCTCTGCATTTTTCTAAGGTGCTGAAAAATGCACAGCAAGTTGAGTAGAGCTGGAAGAAAAAAAAGGAAAAAAAAAAAAAAGATTTAAAAAAAAAAAAGTCTCCTGCAATAAGCCAAATTGTCAGAGAGATGTCAGGGTTAATTTTTAAAGGCACATTTCCCTCCAGCAACAATTCTCTTTAATTATTTCAATGTGAAACACATTATCAGACATGTTCCTGCCCTGTTCTCAGCTCGTCGGGGCTGCCACAAGATAGGTACAAGATGTTCAGAGTTCACCACCCATGCTCACACACGTGGGTGCTGCTACCTGGCAGGAGAGCTCCTGGGACCAAAGTTCTGGGGCCACCATCAGAAAACCAAAAGAGGGCAGGGAATGGTTGAAAAATCTGCAAGATTTCAGAGAGATGGACAGGCAGAGCATGGAGGCTGCTCTTGGGGTTAGCAGGTGACCATGACACCCAACAGCCTTCCAGAGTATCTGCAGGGGAATTTTTCCAGGTTATCTTTTTTTTTTTTTTTTTTTTTTTTTCCTCTTTTGAAGTTTAAGAGTCACCTGGACTCGATGGCACAAGGACAGGGTGGAGTAGGATAATGCTTCAGGAGGTTCTGGGAAACACTGTGTGCTCCTCCCAGGAAGAAAGGGACACTGTTCAGAGCCCCACAATAAAATATCTGCTCAAAAATACAAGTGACAGTGGTTGCAAATATCAAACTTTTGACCTAATGCATCACTTTTATATCACAGAAGGCAGCATGATTGCTCAAGTATTTCTAATGGTGAGACTGAGTTTTCTGTTCTCTAACATAACTTTCTAACTTGAGCTGCATGCATTTAAAGTTTTGAAATCTGCCACAAATTGCAGGGATCTATCTGATTGATCCTCATTTTGGTGCAGGAGAAGTCTAATCCTTTCCTTGAGAAGGATGGAAGGGAAGAGGCTTTGGACCAGCTCTACCAGCTTGGCTATAAACTCTTGGTCTTTTTTTTTTTCTACCACCTATAGTAAAACTCACCAGATAGCTGCTCATAAGATTAAAAGCTTTTCAAGTTGCTATCTTGGGAAATTTCTTTCAAGGAAATTACTACAAAGCCTTGTTTTAGTGTGTTCCCCTACTGTGCATCCTACTGTGTTTTTTTAATAAGGAAAGCCATCCATCCATAGAGGTGTATCCTGTTCTCCATGCTTGAGTGTCTAACAGCAGGCACATACAGTAGACACTCTGATGTTTTGCCTCTTTAATTCTCACTCCATAATGTGGGTGCCTGGTTTCCTGACTGCACCTTCCAAGCAGTTTAATTATGGGTGTGCACAGAATTTTGAGAGGAGCTTTTCAGCCACAAAATTCAGATGTTGTCAACAAGTTTAATAAATAAAGATATTTAATAAATACAGATATTTGGATTATTATTATTTTTTTTACCTTAAAAGAAAATCCTGCTCTACAGTTATCACAGGATGGGAAGCACGATATCATCACCAAGAAAAAAAATACAAACCCACCATGGCTAAAAGAGAAAAGGGTATAGAGACACTTCATTTAGTCTTTAAAAGATCCTTCATATAGATACAGAGATGTTTCATATAGATACAGAGATGCTTCATAGAGATTTGCTTCCTCTCAGTCTTTTAAAAGACAACTATATGCTAAATATGAAAGCATGGCAGATACATCACCACGTTCTCCAGCAAACAGGAGGCAGTCAGAGGTTTCAAGACTCCCAACCAAATGAAAATGACTCCTGACACTAAATTTATTAGCCCAGGGGTTTTACCACTGATTGTGATTAATTTTTTTTAAATCAAGTCAAGCAGCTTCCCAATAAAAGGTGACTGTACCACTCAGAGAGCAGCCTGGAAGTGGGTTATTTTATAACAAGAAGCCAGGTATGGAGTTAGAAATGAGAACTGCTCCATTGGCTTCAGACAGGGAATGAAAATCCTCACCAACTCAGTATTTATCCCTCCAATCACAACCGAAAAAAAAAAAGATTTCCTTAGCTAATTAAAGCCTCAAAACCTTTACTCAGTGGAACAAACTCCCCATTAAAGTCGGTGCTCAGGATGCATTCATTTAAATCTTCATCAAGTGCACTGCCCAGTGGCACAGTTCTAGATTGAATTCCCCTCTCCTGCCATCCCCAGGCACTGCTCCATCCTGACTCACATGGCCCTGAATCACACCTGGATCCCCTCCTATGCTGACACATTTCTTGGGCAGCTGACAAAAAAATTAGTACATTCATTATTTTTGCTAAGAGGAGTAGGAGCTGTGAGGAGAAAACCTGCACCTCTGCTGACAGAATGGGAGTACTTTAATTTCCAAATTATACCCATAAATAAATAAGCCCCATAACCTGATAAATGAAAGGTTATGAAAATAGTAATATCCTGCAAAATCTTGAAAGGCATCATAATTCCTCAAACAATTATCTTCTGTCATATTTGTGAGTAGCCCGTGTAGTTCAGGAACAGAAAATACAAATGTGGTCCTTTAAAATTCATGAAACCACTTATTCTGTCATAAAAGGAGGCATCTTTCATGGCTACTTATTTCACACAGTCTCATAACTAATACTGACAGATACTTGGAATGCAGAAAAAAAATTAAAAAAAGAGCAGTGGACAAAGAACACGAGCTGCTCAATTCTTAGTTGTTTGGGTTGGTTTTTTTTTAATGCTTAAAACAGAAAATAAAACCTTCTACGAGACCCTTACAGAATTTCTGGGAAAATGAAATTAAAATTTGGAGATAAAAATGAGATTGTACAAAGACTGGTGGGAGAGGGCTCCCAGGATTGGGCTGTGCTGCATCCATGACAACAGGATGGAAGGTTGCTTTTAATACTATTATCTTACATACCCACAGCTGAATGCTAATGCAGCTATACTGAGGAAATCAAGTTTCAGATCTGTAGCCACTGAACTTACATCCACTAGGCAGGGGGAGTTTAAAAGCCAGGAGAGCATACAAAGGCTGATATTAGAGCCCTGTCAGCTCCCCAAAGGTCAGATATTTCACAGGGAATACACAAATATTAATTGTCAGGTAGTTCTGTCCTGAAGGCCAGAACAGAGGCAAAAAGCAGGTTTGGTGACCGTGCTTTCCTTCCCATTTTATTTCATAAAATGAAGGGGCAGAAGAAAGCGAGGATGAACTCGGAGCAGTTCAGGGTCTGAACACTGACAGCTGATGCTGCTGCTTATGGGCATCACCTCAGAAAGGATTTCACCTGCTTTCCTCAGTGAAGGAGAGAGAAAACGTGCTGGAAACGGATTTTCCAGTGGATACCAACAGTTCCATCGAGCTCATCCCGTCCCCTCCATCTGCACAAGGAACCTCTGCTCCATCCTGAAGAACTGCAAGCTCTCCCATGGCACCTCCAGACCTGCCCAGCCCCTTCTATAGACATTGTCTCTAACTTCTCAGTTCCTAGTGTTGTGGACTGAGAAATACAGGTTGCTATAAAATCATTTAAAAAAAAAAACAAAAAAAAAGAACAAAAAAACCCAACACATTTCTCAAAGAAAAGAGAAACTCACTCCATCTTTTCCTCATTGCTGCCAGCAAAATCCAAATTGTTCAATAAGTCTCTGGGCATAGAAGCCCTCTAGAGTGTTGTTCTCCCAGCAGTGACTGGCAACACTGATCCATCTCCCTGATCCATCAGCCTCACAGACACTTTAGACTTAATGCCCAAATAGTTTTCAGATATCTTATGCTATTTATTTTTCCCTCCCCAAGCCTCCACCCTCTGGATGGAGAGCTCCAAATTATTTGAACTACTACAAATTTAACCCATTCGTACCCAATTTATTCATAAATAACATTGGCTCTTATGCTGCCAGACCTTGAATGATCCATTTTTATGTGCATCACAAGGTTGTTGAAGGGAACTCTTGCTCTGGCTCCTGTTATAGCTCAGTGTGTGGATGTTCTGGAAGGTTAAAATGTCCTGGGCTGTTTTGGGGTTTTTTGTGTGAATTCTTAGTGTTACTAAACATGAAATACATACAATAAAACAAATATTATATAAATGCCTATAATAAAATAAATATAATAAATGCATGAAATAAATAAAAAACTCAAACAACTGAACAAAAATAACAAGAGGCACTTCTGATGAAGGCTTTTCCAGCCCATAAGGCCTATTCTACCAAGTCTGCTGCCATGAAAATGAGGATTCCCTAACAAACCACTGCAGAAATACACTTCCCAGGATTGTGGGAAGTTTTTTCCCCTCTGCAGGGGCAGCAACAAAATGCTTTGTTTCAGGAAAAGTAAAAGATGGGGACAACAGTCATAGCAATGGAAGCGTTGGCCTCGAAGTGGCAGAATAACAAAATTCGTTACATTTTATGATACTGTAATTGAAAAAAAAAAAAAAAGTATTAAGTTGTTAGTGGAAGTGTATTTAAGCAAAGCTCTGCACGTGGATGTAATAGAAAATTAATCCTCAGAGCCCAAAAAGTCCCTGAGGATGTAGAATCCATCATGAAGTTACCTCCTGTCCCGGATTTTCTTGTTGCTCGCCTGGGCTGACAAGAGTTGTCTTTTCATTAGAGTATTTGGTATCAATTTACTCAGACACCAGGGGCAAGAAAGCATTTCACTTTCTTCATCTGAAAGACACTGATCCACAGAATTAGTACTTTGAACAGATGCCAGAGTAAAATAGTGACATATTTTCTAAACTAATAACCACAGGTGGCCACAGCAAATTGTCCAAAGCCACTCCAAGGCTGCCCAAGCAGCCACAGCTCCTGAATTCCTGAGGACTCTGGTGCAGAATAACATCCCTGAATGCAAAGGTATCTCCTTGCAGCCAGCTCTTGCTGTGGCTCATATCACTAACCCCAGACAGAAAGTCACCATTTCAGTGCCCTCAGATGATGCCCATTTCCCTGCAGCAGAGGATGCAAGGCAGGAACTGCTCTGGAGTGCATTTGCAGATAAAAATCACAAACCAGTTGGGGTTGGAAAGGACACTAAAATCATACTGTTCCACCCCACCTGCCATGGGCAGGAACATCTCCCACAAGTTGGAACTAGGTGACCTTTAGGGTCCATTCCAACCCTAAAAACAACACTTGGAAATCTTCTCATGGACTTTGACTCTTATCTTTCTCAAATGTTGGTTATACTGAGGATTTACCACAGAAAAAAACAAAAATGAACTTCCTTGGTTCTGCACCCTCAAGGAACCTGCTTTAGATGCTCAGGTGATAGCCTGGTCACCCAGCAGGAGTTAATTTTATCAGGAGTTTAATGTTTCAGCAGAAACCAACAAATCACCTGAGAATGCTCACAGAGGTTTCTCTCCAAAACCAGAGAAATTCAAGGGCATCAGTTATGGCTGCTCCTCCATCCTTTTTCCCATGTTTATCCAGATGAACAGCTCTTGTCCTCAGAGCAGCCCTGATCTGGGATGGGATCCATGGGTGGGAGAAGGAGGGATGATCCCCATGGTTCTCACACCCTTTGGATGTGCATCTGGGAGATGTCACTGCAGCCTCAGTTTCTGCCAATAAACTTGGTACTTCTTCCAGTCAACTTTTTCTTTTTTCTTTTTTCTTTTCTTTTTGAAAAAAAAAAAAAAAAAACTAAAGAAAATTCAGCCACTTTTAAAAAGAAACCTTTAAAGAAAGTGACTGTGTTTTGGAAGCTGTCTGAATGGTTTGAATAAAACTGCTCAAACCAACTGAATGCTTCCTGCATTTGGAATAATTCAGGTATGCAGGCTTATAATAGTCCGAATATTTTTACTGGATCCTTTAAAAGCAGATATATGATTTGGCTAATGTTCTTCAGGAGTTATTTCAGAAAAATTCTGAGGTTCTATTGTTGTTTATGAAGAATAATCATATTCTCCCATCCCAACAGCTTTCCAGTTGTCAGCAGTTAATGCTGTCTTCAACTCAGGACCTCAGTTCTCATTTTAAAAGGTCTTTCTCACATTTTACCCTTCTTTTCCTGAAGCAGATACTCCTGTTTTGCCACAGACACCCCCAAAATTATTTGTATTTCTGTTCCTAATAGAGAAGTTTTACAAGACAGGGAGGTTGGGAGTGGGCTGATGCTGAGGACCTTTGAAAAATGCCCTCAATAAACACAACATTGACATTGTTACAGCATCATAAAATCACACCCAGAGCCTGTAAACATGAAAATATTCTTATTCCTCACCAACCCCTGTGGCAGAGCCACTTGTTGGGTTCTCTTCCAAGCAGAACCCTGGGCTTGGAGGAGTAAACTCCACTCAACCTCCACCCAAAGACATCACAGACGTTTTTATTTTTTTTTCCCCCTCATTTTGACCCAGTTCTCTGGTTTGTCTTGTTTCTCAGCAGCATTTACAGGGTGGAGGGGACTGTCCCTCCTCCCCCAGCTCCCTGGCAAGTGGCCCATCTGGCATCCATGTGGCACGAGGGACCTGGCAGAAAAGTGCCACATGAGCAGCACCCATCACAGCCATCAATAGCAACACAATACACAGAGAAATTACTTCCAGATTATGGGAGGCTTTTGGCTTTTTTTCCCTGCCCGAGATGTAGGGAAAATGGATGCATAAAGCATCTCTTTTGTGGTGATAATACAGCATGGGGCTGCAGGGATATTTTGGGGTTTTTTTTAAGCTATTCATTCCCTTCTGAAGGCTTTGGTGACACCTAAGCTGAAGGTCCTCAATTCATAACCCTTCCTACCTTATGATTTAGAGCTGGGAGAAGACATTTGCTATGGCCACATTACCTGTTGGGGTTTCCTATGTACCCTTTAGGATTCTCTGTATTAGGAGGGGGGGAAGGGAGCTTTATAAGCAGACCTAAAAAAAAAAAAAAATTAATAATAAAAAAAAGCAAAATACATTGCTCACATTTTTTAAAAGTTGCCCCAGGCAGCTATAACTTACATAAAGTTCTTCCTTTTCCTGTTGGAGTTATGCTGAAGTTATCTAAGGTGACCAGCACAGGGTGACAGCTCCACACTTGGAAAATAAAGGTTCCCAAGTGGGGTCTTTTCACATCCAGAAAATCAGGATATCACTGACAGCCCACAAACTGAGAGCTGACTTCTGAATTTTGTTGTAATCCTGATTGTTCTAAATTTTGTTGTAATCATGATTATTGTAAAATATATTTATTTTAGTACACAAAACTATACATAAAACCAGAGTAATTACTAGGAGATTAGGAGTGTCCACAAGAAACGATTCTTGTTTCCAGCAGCTGAGTTCAGGGACTTCATTTAGCCTGTAATAACATGAATATTTAGCTTTACTGAGTATTTATTCCCTACCCTCATGACTTCTAGAAATCCTTCAAAATCCATCACGTTAGAAAGAGAAGCTAAAATGAGAGATATTCTGGGGAAAATTGCTCCCTTTTCTTAACATTCTTCTTCCCCCCACACGCACATTCTCCATTTCCCACACACATTTTTCAGGCACTGCAATGCGAGTTTTCAGGAGCTAAATCTACAGGAGAAATCTGAAAGAAAAGCTATCTTAAAATAAGCAAGACAAAAATAAAACTCATCCCTAACTAAATGGGGTGGTAAAAAAAAAAAAAAAAGAAAAAAAAGTTGTGCATCTTTTGTGCCTTTTCCAAGAGAGGAATGATTAAAAATGCACCAAGAGCCATGAAAGCCATTTTACTGTCATTTCCTTTGATTAACCTTCACCTGACCTCAATCCCTAAGGCAATTTCAGTTTCTTTTTGTTCTTCCATTTAAATTCTCAGTGCATCAGGTGAGTACCAGCTCAGTCACTGCAGAACATTCATGGGGAGCAGATTGGGTTCAGAGAGGATTTCACACCAAATGTTTGCAGTATCAGGTCACATTCCCTCCAAAACTGGGATTTTTTACAATCCCTGGGGAATTAGATAATGACTTTTTCTGGGTTTTACCTAAAAAATAAGCCACCAGAGCAGGACCTGGGTGCTGGCTGGTGCAGACTCACCAACATCTTGTTTCTCCCCACCCCAGCATTTAAAAACTTAAATAAATATATTTATATATATTATATACTTGCAGAAGGAATGGATCCAGTGTTTAAGTTTGCACAGAAATCTCAGGGTCCAATTCTTTATTATTTTAAAACTTGCTATTTCTCAGTGAGTCTCAGGAGCCTGGGGGATGAGTAGGAATCAGATGTTTGCAGACTTAGACTCGCCTTCAAACTTTAGAATGTATAACAATCATAATTTTAAAATGGATAAACCAGGAATAGGCTAAAAAAATTCTACAAAAATCATATAAGATCTGTAACATGCTTGATGATAAAATGTTAAGGAAGCCTGACCTATTTAGTCCATCAAAGACTGACTTAAGGGATGAGTCAATCCTCAGTCATGAGAATTCATATAACTCTGAGGCTCCTGATAAGACATTTTTAACTTATCAGAAAAAAAAAAAAAATTTAAAAATGACATTCAGCAGTCAAATTAAGCCTAGAATCAAGGTACATCATTTCAGCTGTTAGGAACCACCATGAGCCCCTGTACCAGCTTATTCTGGGGTGAAGAGATGCTTCATCACAGCTGGGCTTTATTGTTATTTCAAAAAAATGTTCTAGAACATGAGCAGAAGGCATGGGTTGCATGCAGGCTTTGCTCTTCACTGCTGTCAACCAAATGTGTGATCTGACTGCATTGAGAATGTTTCAGAGTTATCCACCCAGGGTGAATTTTCAGGATTTAAAACAAAAAACAAAATTATAAATTACCCCAGGCCATGGGGCACCAACAAAGCACCAACATTTCTTGCAAGCTGCCATCCCCCCAAAAAAATCCATTTCCATCAACTGAAATTTATAGGCACAAATCATTTTGAAATGAAATTAAAAAGAAGTAAAGCACTTTCCTGCCATCAGTAGGTAAAAGAAGGAGATGAAACACAAACCTGTTGGGTTTCAAAATGCTGAGATCAACCACCATGGCAATTCCCAACCCCAGCCACAGTAAATGAGGTGATTCATTAACTTGGATCCTCTCCTCTCAGAAATTTCACTCTCCACAAACAGGCACTTCCTGGCAAGCCAGAGGAGTTGCAACAGCCAAGTCCTGTTCATCTCACTCACGGCCCTTTTCTTGCCTTAAACATTTAATAATGTTCAGAAACCAATTCACACTCACTCTGAAAATTCAGCTGCGTTTACACCAGCTCTGATTCCTTTCCTAGGTTTCCAGGTTCCCCCAATGCTCTGCACATGGGGCTGGGGTGTCTAATTCATGAGATTATGCTGAATTTTCCCTTTCAACATCTCCATGGGGTTCTCCAGGAGACTGGCCAGCTCTTGAAGGACCCACGAGCTCACCTGACAGAGGAACAGAGGAACAAAAGCATCCAAAACCGCCTTAGGGAGGGAGGTCAGGTGAAGGTTAATCAGAGGAAATGACAGTTAGATGGTATGCATGGCCCTTGAGATTACATGTGTGTGTTTGGTGGGGAAATGTTTAACTGTTCTACCTCTATTTAGGAAGAAACCATCATAAAGTGCATCTAGGAAAAAAAAAAAATAAATAAAAATAGCCCAGTAGAGCTGCTGTGGGTGGGAGGCAAATTTGCCAGCAGACAGGTGAAGAAAGCCAGGAGATGACAAGGGCTTCATGTGGTTTCACTGCTGGAAAACGTTTTGCTCTTGTAAAATACATCACAGCAGCTGGGGAAATGCAGTGAAGTTCTCATTTACCTTGCTCCCACATTTACTGCCAACATTTTGCGGTCTTCACCCAAAAACGGGTGCCAGAGCTGAGGAGGGAGAACTACAGCTGGAAAAAGCTCTGCAGGTCTGCAGTAACTCACCTGTGTCTTGTCCTGACCTTGGTTTGGCCATGTTCCTGCCTCATTTGCATTTCTTTTCCATCAGTTTTCATACACTCGGAATTTTGCTCTCACTGCTACTTTCAAACGCTGCTTTTAAGCTTGTGTGCTTGGGAAAGGGATTTTTAGACACCCTCTCCTCAAGCATTTAACCATGACATGTATTTGCATACTTGTCCTCAGTTAGTTAAGAAATTAAACCAATATCACGTGATAACACACCCTGATTTCTAGTTTTGATTAAAAAAAACCCCGGTGAGTCAATAGAACTCGTGAAAAATTTTGACAACTATTTTTTTCAGTCTTCTCACAAGAATAAAAGGCAAAATTCACTGAATGAATTATTAATTATGAGTTATTCATCCAGCTCTACTAAAACCTAATCTGTTTCCTTTTCTTAAGCATCAAAAAGGTCTTTCAAATAGAAGCTGGAGTAATGAAATATGGCAGCAGATCTTGAAACGTGCCCTTACCCAGGCTGCAGACAGGTAAAGGTTACAGCACCAGAGTTATTAATCCCCCATCACTCTGACAATTGATTTTGAACACAGTCTGTTGCTGTCTTTATAATTCAAGATCATAAATGCTCAAAACAAATTTATTGCTCTTTGTTCCACCTGGCAAAAAACTCACTGTCAAATTGAGCTGTGCTGATGCAAAGATGCAGGTGAGTAACTCTTACTCCTGCTTGTAAGGCCTGTGTGTGGTTAGAAACACAGAGGAGCAGAAGGAAGGGATTATGCTGTCTGTAATCAACAGGAAAGATTTGGGGAAAAAAAGCAATAGGCATTGATTTTAAAATAAATGGGGAAGAGTTGTATGCAAAATTTTGGGTTGCACCTGGATCCCCTCTCTCTGTCAGCTTTCCAGACATATCCATGTCCAAGAAACTGTACCCACACCACAAGGATTCTCCTAAACCAGTGAAGGATTAAGCAAAACCTTCCATCCCACATGGCTTTTTTTTAATTAGTAATTTCTAAGCCCAGACCAATTGCATTTGTGCTGAAAATTCAGAAATTTGCCAAGTAACACACATAAAGGGTCACTTTTAAGGATCAAAAATAATGTTAGAAGGAAGTTTATTTTAAGAAGAAAATTCTGTCCCATAGACCAAGCATTCCGTAAGGAATGAAGGACAAGGCTTCCAAAACCTGAAGAAAATAGAGGGAAGAAAAGCAGAACAACTTTTTCACATCCAAAATTGCCCACCCAGAAGTATTTTTTTCTCAGCAGAAAGATGAACCTGTAAAATTGCTGCCCTTTTCAGAATAACCACATAATACTCCTTTAACAATGCTTTTCAATCTGACATGTTTTACAGTCCAAGAATATAAACTTCATCTTTCCATTATCTCAGGGCAGAATCATTTAATTGTCCTGGCAAGTTTACTCCTTTGGAATTATTATTTTTACCACGATTCTGAAGGAGAGCTATCTGACTGCATGCCAGAACTCTGCCTTTCCTGACTTGTAGACATCTGTATGATATTGAAATTAATTTCCAGTATAAAACAGTTAACAGAATAACCCTAGATAAAGGCAAGTGTAATATTAATTCCATTCTTTTTGTTGGCAATGCTGTAAAGTCCATTGCTCAAGTAATGAGCACTTTTCCCAGCCAGCTACAAATTAATTTTTCCATTCTTCTTCAAATATGAATTTTAAAAGTCAACTAAAAGCTACAACAGCTTTGAAACATTTTGGTGATTGTTTTAATTACCTGTCATACAGCTGGGAGACACTGCAGAAGGGAGGGGTGAAGAGAGAAGGGAGAACAACACCTGGTGCATTAGCAATTGTTTTTCTGACATAAGGAAGAAAAAAATAGTTTCCCAGCACTCAGACCAGAAAAAAAAAACCCACAGCAAAGTCAGCACAGGTTGGTTGGTTTGTTTGTTTCAGTGGTATTTTTGTTCTGGGCTATGTGGTTTTATTCTGTCAATAATTACTTCCACTGTTAAAGAAAACCACCAGATCTCCAAACATTACGTATATGAATTCTGACAGCTTTAAAACCTTGCTTTTTGACCCAAAGGCAATGCAGAGGCTATGAGAAGTTGCTAAAGGCACATGGGGGGCTTTATTCTAGGGTCTCATTCTCTAGAGAAAAGGGAAAGGGAAAGGAAAAGGGAGAGGGAAAGGGAAAGGGAAAGGGAAAGAAAAAGGGAAAGGGAAAGGGAAAGGGAAAGGGAAAGGGAAAGGGAAAGGAAAAGGAAAAGGAAAAGGAAAAGGAAAAGGAAAAGGAAAAGGAAAAGGAAAAGGAAAAGGAAAAGGAAAAGGAAAAGGAAAAGGAAAAGGAAAAGGAAAAGGAAAAGGAAAAGGAAAAGGAAAGGAAAAAAGAAAAGACAGCCACACACACAAAAAAGGCATTTTGGGTGAATCTGCCCCTTGCCAGAACTGGGATCTAGAGCCTGTTTGGGGTTCTGATGACTTTTCTCACCCTGGATCCCCACACCTCAGCCATCAGTCAGTGCTGGGGCAAGAAAAGTCCCCTGGAATGTTGAGGTTGTCATCCCCACCCTCCATCTGTTGGCCACACTGTTGGGAAGGATTGACCCCATCCTTTCACCCTCTGTAAACACTGCTGGAATCAACAACAACAGTGGGGAGGAGGGGGGGAAACAAAACCCCAGAAATAGAAAAGGAATCTGGATGTCAAAAGTCAGGTCAGCACATTTTATTTGCACGTGTGTCAGGAAAAGATAGAAGGAATCACTGAATTAAAATAAATCAAAGCAAAGCTGCTAATTAAAACAGCTAAAATTATGTTTGTGAAGATGTGTGACTGGTTTCCTGCTTATCTGCAAATAAGCCTCCCTGTAATATAAACATGTTTCTATCTTCACTTCATTTATAATAAGTCTTTAGGCAGGTTGTAATTAGGATTTCTGAGTTGCTAATAGAAGATTTATTGTGTTACCAGAGAAATCTTTTTCCTGACCATCAGAATATTTCTGACCATTAGAATACTTCTTAGCTCCACTCTCAAAGGTTCTCACCTGTTCTGCTGGCCAAAGTCTTGTGTCCAACTTGTCTGAATTGTGCTGGTATGTGTCTCAGTACCATCATCTTCATCCTGTCTTGATTGGAGTTACCCCCAAATGCAGGCATTGTCTTCAGCCCCACCTACAAGGCAAACCAGAAATTATTACCACTTCTGCTTGGATTCATTTTGTAGTTTGCTTTTCATTCAACTTTGAAAAGACAATCAACATTATCAAGTTAGGGAGCAAAAAGGAGGAAGGAGGGGCTCAAAACAAAAGTTTTGCTCCCTAAATTATACTATTTATGGAAAAAAAAAACAACCAACTTTTTGTTTCTGTTTTCCTTATTCCCAAGTTCTCAGTGCATAATTTTATCCAAACCCAATTACATAGCTCAGTGATTTACTGGCAAAGCTGGCCAGAAGAAATTATCTGGCTTTAGCTAATGTGTATGCCTATTTACAATCAAAACAAATCCATAGAAAATCTCAAAATGGCCACAAAGAAAAAAAGAAAAAGTCAGAAATGCATCAGAAGGGATATAGTACAAAAGCTGGGAAAAAAAAAGTTCATTTTATACAGTGTTTTCACTGGCTAACTGATAAGCTGTGGATACAAATAGGGATTCAGCATTTCAGATCATATAATATTTATTTATTCCAGCATTTAACTTCAAGCACGTTTGGCATTTCATTGGCTTGGAAGGCGTCATGTTTTCTTTTTGCCCTTTTTCCATAATTTTTTTAAGGATTAGTTTGCAGAGTTAACAGATGCATGGACTGCCTTCAAGAGGATTACTCAGATGTTTACAGGAACCCATGGGTTTTTTAGAGCAGGTTTTTTAGATGCAGGGCTAGAAGGCCACAGAGCTGCACAGGCATCACTTTAACAAACAGCTTTGTGACCAGAGTGTGACCAGATGCTGGTATCCTCAACCTGGAAAGTGTGAGCCTCATATTTTTGCATTGCTTCTGATGAGAAATAGCAAAATAACTTTTTTGTTTGTTCTTGTTGAAACATTTCTGAAACAATAAAGAATGCCTCAGAAGGAGAGCACACACACACACACAAAAGCTCACAGACTCTTTTTTATGTAGTTTGCATAAAGGGAAATTCCTGGACCAAAACTATAAATGGAATTGTATATTTATATATTTTTTTTAATTCTATTTTTTTTTGCTCTGCATTTCAGATTATTGGATAGATCTTGCCTGAAATGACCACTGAGCACAACTCTCAGTCAGCGATTTTGTTGGCCCGGAGTTCATTTCCTCACCCACCTCAAAGCAACAAATGCATCAAATTGCAAATAGGCTAAACCCCAAATTTTTGCTGTAATTGCATGTGCCAGCTCTAAGTCCTACATCAATAAGAAACCCCACTGATGTCAGCAGGACTTGTGACAACACAAGATTTCCCTCCCCTTGGTACAGCTACAAAACTGAATCCTTGGTGAGCATATTTGAATTATGTGGATTATATATGATTAAACAGATTTGGATTAAATCATGGCAATGGGCTGTCTTATCGAGCACATACTGTTGGGACCACCTTGATGTGCAGTAATCAAAGTGACCTTATAGACTTATTACAACTCTGATCAGCTTGAGGGGAGGAGGAATTTTTTTTTCCCTCTGCCAAGATCAGGCTGCAAGACAGAAGGAGTTAAAATGCTGCTTTCCTGATGAATAGTTTTCATCCCTTAAAATTATGATTCAGGCACCAAAGAGCAATCTTTCTTGCAGGGGAAGCCAATCTCAGCTAAACTCCTTGAGCTCAGTTTCATTCATCAGGATGGAAAATGTGGCTGGTGGTGCCTTGTCCTAGGAAATCTGAATAAAGGAGAACAAGGTCTATACAAAGAAATCGACCAAAGTCTCGGGTTTACCCTTCACTACCTTACTGCATTATCTCACCTAATTAAAAAAAAAAAAACCCTCAAATACTCACCTAATTTAAAAAAAGTCAGTGTGAAAACTTAATTTTTATGGCTATGGTTGGTCTCCACTTAACCAACAAATTCTTGTGAAAATGTACAGTGGGGTTCACTACAAACAACTCAAATTTCAAAGAAGTTGGTGACATGGTTCACAAACAGCTTCCAGATAACCAGAGCTGAAACACCAGATCCCAAAGTTTCAGATGCTTCAAGGCTCCAGCTCCAGCAGAAGGACTTGAACAGCCCAGGGCAAGCACCATGTGGATGCTGATGCACATCCTCATCTTTAACATGGGTGATGTTGGCAACCATCTCCCCAGGGGTTGTTTGGAGGGAAGGGGGGGAGAAGACCCAATGGATATAAGAAGGAAAAAAAAAAACAACAAAAACCTCAGGCTGCCAAATCTGGAATTTTGATGGAGAGACAAAGCTAAATAAACCAGCAGCTTTCCTGCACTGAGGTTTCCAGCTCTCTGTGCAGAGCCCTTTGCCCCTCTCCTTTGGATGAAGCAACCCAGAAGTTCCTGGTTTCTTCTTTAATGTTGAAGAGAAAAGGTGAGAAGAAGGGAAAGTGCTGGTAAGAGGAATACTTTCCTGAAGTTCACTGCAAGTTATACAAGAGCTAAAACAATTTATTTTTTTTTTTAGCCCCAGATACCACACAAAACTTTCCAAAGGCGTGCTGGGGGTGGAAAGCTGTTACACAACCCAGTAACACTTCAAGTGATTTCTGCAATGTCCTCTCTTGGATGTGGTAAAGATTCTGCTCTGCACCTCTGGATTCACACCTGCATTGGAGGACTGGTGTTAGGTAGCCAAATGGGGCTGAAGCCAAAGGTCTGGAGACTTCCTCTCCCTTCCAAACCCTTCCTCTGAACGAGCCCCTCCATCCCATCTTCTCCACCCCCAAGGACATTTTTAGTAAGATTGCTGAGCAGCTAATTACATTGCCATGGCACCCGAGCACCACACAGTCACGAGACCTACAGCTTGGAACAGCCCCTGGTTTGGAGAGAGGAGCTAAGGAGGAAACATTTGGAGAGCTGAGGCACCAGCTCCAATCCTGATCCAACAGCACTGCAGAAGATGCTCTGGGCAGGACTCAGGGTGAAGTAGCTGCCAGACTGGACCAGGTGCCAAAGGACCACCAGCAAACCAACCACTGTGCCTTCAGAGCAGCTTGCCAGCCTTGGCTGCCCTGGTGCCTTCTTCTGCAAAGCCAAGGAGTTGGTTTGTGCAGCCTGGTCCTGGGCAGAGCTCCCCCTGCCAGTAGCAGCCGTGCAGATGTCCACACTGAGCATCCCAGACCATGTCCTTTTGCTCTGCAAGACAAATGTCCATGGCAAACACCAAGGAAGACAGAGTTTTCGTGGCCAGCTTTGAGGTTGGGGGTTCACTTGTGTTACTCCACTGGCATCCCCAGATTATAAGCTTCCTAGAGATGGTCTGAAATGAGCTACCCCTTGCATGGCTTTCCCATGTGTCCCAATTCCTGGGACCTTGTCTGAACACTTGACTTGCCCAAGACAGCTCCTCTGATCCCTTCAAGAGCAGAGCACTAACATGAAGAGGGAAGGACTTGGCCAAAAGTGTGACATGCTGGGGAGCTCACTTCCATGATGAACCTTGTTCAGACCTTTGCCACAAAACCCATGGATGTCTTGTCGGCTACTCAACATGGGGTAACAGATTAATTAATGCAGGTAACAGAAACAGTAGCATATACTCATCCAAGAGAGAGCTGCAGCCACAAAGTGCTATGGTTTCTTTATGGCCCAGCAGTATTTTTTTTTAGGAACCAATCCCTTTGCAAGAGTATTTTTAGAGGAATAACATTCAGCCAGCTACAGCCATGGACAAGGCTGTGGTGGAGAGAGGGAAAGAAACCCCTGCTCCTGACTATCAGCAGTTACAAAGCATTTGTGTTTAGGTCTCCCATCCCCCTTAATTTTCTCTGCAAAGGACAATGTCACCACCAAAGCTCTGCCATGAGGATCATTTATATATCTGACAACCTTTAAGCCCCCAAAGAAAGGGAAAGGGAAGCAGTAAAGCTCTCTGAAGAGCTCTTTGGTGGAACAAGCAGAATTATGAGCAGCAGGAGAAATATGAGTAATTAAGACAAGGGTATATCTGTAGCTTCCAGCTGACAGAGGGAAGCTGCAAGTTAGCTCTGGGCAAGGTGTTTGCAGAGGCAAGAACCAAGCAGGCTGTTTGTACTGTTCTTGTTGAAAAGCCAGCCCAGGAAAAAAAAAAAAAAAAAAAAAAAAAAAAAAAAAAAAAGGCTAAAGGGACAATTTCATTAAAAAGAAGGAAGTAGGATGGCTGAAGAGAGCAGTTAGATGCAGCCTGGTAACATTAAAGGAACAGGTCAACAGCTCTGTAACAAGCCAAGCACTCGTTTGGGGAGTCAGCCCATGTGGTCTCTTGCTCTTCTGAAAAGAAAACACTCTTAAATTATCTATGGGTGGCTGAGAGAGAAAAATCAGAGCTGCAGAAGGGCACCAAACAAACCACGAGGGTGGGTTGAGGCTGCTGGAGAACAGAGAACAAACCAGGAGTTTTTCCAAGCAGCATCCCAAACCAGGGGCTGCTCTGGGGCTGTCAAGGTTCACCCAGCACCAGTGCCTGGCCCGTAGGTGCTGGGCCATGGTGTTGGCTCCTGACATGATCCAGCAGAAGTCCCTGAGCTGGCAGGTCCTCTCCCCCACCACAGTTCCTCCAACAAGAGCAGAAACTCCATCTCCCTCCTTCCTTGCATGCTCCAGTGATTCCCCAGCTGGCAGGCTGGCCCTTTGTGGCTACAGCAGCATGGTTTATAGCAGCCCCCAGGCTATGTTTTCCATCTAGTGTATACATATATATATATATATAAAGTGAATTAGTGGAAAATGTGAGCTTCCACAAATCAGGGAGCCAGGGTGCAGTTTGTCACAGCCAGGCAGGTTTTGCTCAGGGCTGGGGCAATGGGCGTGAAGTGCAGGAAGGAAACTTTGGGACGGGGGTAGGGGCTGCAGCTTTGATTCCTGCATTACAGCTGGGAAAAGTGCTGTTAGTCAAGAGGAAAGGAGGGAAAAAGAAGAAAAAAGATCAATAGCATCTCCCAAATCTTAACAGCTCAAAGGTACTGTCTGTGTAGGCACCTCGGGTCTGCAGCCCCAAAGATGCTGGGCAGGAGCCACCTTCCTGCCTCACCTGTGAGGAGGAGGAGGAGATAGGAACCCCAAGGATTGCAATATTTACACTGCAAAAGTGGCAGAGGAGTGGATCCAGATTCACCTTCTTGTTAACAAGGGCAGCATTTGTCCAGGAGATAAGAGCTGGAGGAGAGGAACCCAGTTGCCGTCATCACCCAAGAAGAGGAGCTGCACATCTGCAGCAGGATGGTGGGGACAGGGGAGGCTGGGAGCTACCAAAACCTCTTGCTATGGTTTCCAAGTGGTTGCCCTGCTTTGTCTCTCTCATCATCTTGCACAGCCCACTTTCTAACCAAGTTCTCCCCAGCTCTCCCTTCCTCCTTCTTCATTTCCACTCCCAAGTCCTAGCTCATCTCAAGGATTTGGGTGGCCCTATCAACAGCAGCAGCACTATTTTATCTAAAAATTATATATGGAGCACATTGAAGCCCAGCACATGTATTCCCAGTTTCTTTTTCTTCCCCTACTTTCCCAGCCACTGCAGTGAGGAATGGATTGTGCTGCTCCTGATCCCTCCATCACTTTTGGTGGAGAAGCCAAAGCGAAGGATTTTGTGGCTACAGACTATTCCCTGCCATTTTCTCCACTATAAAGAAGTAGAAGTGCTGGTGCAAGGAGCCTGCATCACCCTTTCCCTCCAGGAGACTGAGGGCAAACCTGCTATCTGCACACTTCAAATCACAAACTCTAGTGGCTCCTTAAAATACAAGTTTATATTCAGCCCATACATCAAGACAGAGTCAAAAACCTGCTCATAGATCTAAATCCCTCTCTCACTCCATTACTTGCCCAAGGAGTCACACTGCCTCTGGATTTCTGCCTCCAGCTTCAACCCCATCCTGGCACTGATTACAAACTCCAACATTTCTCACTTTCCTGAGCACTAAAACACAGCTAAAATTAGGAAAACTGACCTCCTGCCAGTGGGTTGACTCCCTGATGACTTTGTTTACTCGCTCATCCTGCAGAGCCATTGTTTCATGGAAAGGCAAAAGAAAAACAAAAAATTAATATTCCAGGATAAGGCCAGGCAGAGCTACCTGAGCTTCTCCATGCCAAGCAAAGACAACCCCAAGGCTGCAAATCCTCCTGGGCTGCTCTTCCCAGAGAGGTGAGCATCCTTACAATTCTTTGGCATATAGATTGTTAGAAAGCCAGCTCATATGATTATCATATTATAGAGGGAATTCTTTTGATAGAGGGTCAGAGAGCAGGAAGACAAGAAAAATAAGGAAATAAAGCCCAGCAACAGTCAGATCTTCAGCTGGCATAATTGGACAGAGAAGTCCATGGAATCCTGTCTATTAGCAGGAGCAGGTGATCTGACCCATATGCTTACCACTTTCAAGTAAAAAGATTAAAACAACATGCCTAAGAGCAGAAATGGATTATATTACATTTCAGAGAGGTTTGGCTGGCCTAAAATTCGGGAGAAATTTGCCACCTGCCATCCTAAAGACTTCAAGGCTGTTTACCCCAACTTCTCAGTAACTCCTTCTAAAAAAGGCTGATGAGCAACTACATGCAGCAACACAGATTTTAATGTAATCTGTTTATAGGTTTAGAACAATTTCCAGAATAGAACAATTTAAAAAAAAAAAAAAAAAAAGAAAAAAAGATGTCCTGAGCCTTTAGCATTCTCACTTTGATCATCTCCCATCACATTATGGTTCAGAACAGAACGTGATGGAGCTGGGCTAACGAAGCTGCCAGAAATGACATCAGAAAGCCAAGTGACCTGGAAAAAAAAAAAAAAAAAGAAGTGTTCTATTTGAGCACCATGCCCTTCTTGAACATTTTTCTTTTTGGGTTTTGGGGTTTTTTTTTTTACATGTTTCAATTAATGTTTCACTTGCACTACCTTTATTTTGCTTGCCTGAAATCTCAGAGCTTGCTCTCAGGATAAAAACTCCTTTTGAAAACAAAAGGAGCCTTATTGGACCAAGGGAAGGCTGTAGGAGGTCCTCAGATAAAAATAGCTAACTATTCTTTTTTGGGCTTGAAGAGCTCAGATAATGAACACTTTCTGAGGAGGTTAACTCTAAATAATAATTGTGGATTTTGTAGCTTGTGGGACAAATCCTGCTGGCCCCTGTGCTTGCCTGCAGCCCTTACTAGCAAAGACAGGGACTGAAGGACATGGCACCACCAACCAGTGGGGACCAATAGATCTCCTGTGGATTTACTTTGAGTATTTTTTAACATCTCACATTAAATATCACATTTATAGCTTGTATTCCTTTTAAAAACTTCATTGCACAGTTAATTTAATTTAATTTAGAACTGGCAAAGAACTTGGTTTAAAAAACTCTTGTAATGAGAGCCTCCCCCTCTAGCTGCTGTAGGAATAGATAAATTTTAGTACTAAAAGTGATCAAATTTGGTGCATTTCCAGCTTGTATTTTAACAATGCATCACCTCCTGAATTGCTCCATAAATATTAATAGACAGCCTGAGAGGAAACTTTTGCCCACAATGCCCTTGGAGGATCATAACCAGAGCAAGAGGAGCAGAAGAGATGTGGTGGCTCCATCCCCCAGCCTCCCAGAGCCACCAGGACCAGGATCTTTCCATGTGGTAGCACAAAGGAACAGGACCTCAAAGCCCAGACTTTATCTAGTAGGAGATGAAAATCCTGTAGGCATTGATGATACTCATCTGAAATACACACCCCCCCAAAAAAAAAAAATTAATGAATCACCATCAATACCAAGAGGAGCTACACTGATTTTGCTCCCAATTAGCCAGACTTAATTTTTGACATTGTGCTCTTTCGAGTTCTATCTGCTGGTGTTTGCTATTCTGATCACCTCCAAAACTATTATGTAGCATTTATCACCCTGAATTTCATCTCTCTGATACCATCTCATCAAAAGTCACAGTCACTCTGGCTACCATTTTAAGGAGGCCAAGTGCCTACAGACCCCCTGAAGCCACACTCATCCTTCTTGAAAATTGGCCAAGTATTTAGAAGCCTGAATATGGACTTTTGGGATCTGAAATTCAGGATACCCCTTTTTGGAAAACCTTTTTGATCCACCATAACCCACTCTTCTGCTTTCTGAGAAGATGACACTATTGATTTTGGTCACTCTCATCCACAAACCTCTCTTGGAACCTCAAAATACCAGCAGTAAAAAGTTCAAAGGGAAAAGATGTCTGGTTTGCAGGGCTGTATTGTGGACACCAGTGGGTGATGCTAAGGGTTAAGTTAATTTAACTTGCACCAGGTGAGAATGCTATGAAGGTTTCATCACAGATGAACTCCAGTGGGCAGTTTGGTAGCTTACAGACAAATGTGCTCATTTTTATTCTTTATAGGCAGTGCTCAAATCATCATAAACCATATTTAAGGAGGAAGAAATTTCATAAAGGGGAGGGAGCCAGTTTATATGATGGACTAAGAGAAAAAGTCAGCTTACTGTTTTAAAATTTAAATCCAGCCAAATTACCAGGAATGCTGCTGGAAACAGAAGGCTGAGAATTCATTATTTTGTTTCAAAGTTAGTTTATCATAAATCTGCCCTCTGACACGTAATAACTAGTAACGTTTCGAAGGTTATTTGATAGTAAGTTCAACAGTGTAGGTGACTGAACATGTGAGCTGCATGATAATGAGTCCCAGGGGAAATCAGGCTTTAGGATGCAGGGTGAAGCATCCCTAGGCTTGTATTCAAATGGAGAAAACATATTCAAAAGTTTATTGTTTATCTCCCTAGAACATCAAATAACACACAGACCTTCGAATCAAACGTATAAAGCACAGTAGAGAACTGTTTGCTGGAGGAGAAATGCCCAATTTCATCCAAATTCTAAAAAAAAAAACCAAAAAAAACCCTCCAAACTAATAGCTTGTACACTGAAATGCATGGAGTGATTTTGAAATAAGAAGTGGAGGAGAGTATTTCAGTCTGTTCTTTTGCAGAGCTGAAAGGCACAGCAAGTCAATTTGCTCTTGCATCAGACTCTGGGAAGAGGAGCCAGAGAGCATTAAACCAAGTTTGTTTTCAAACCCTCTGCATTTCAGTACAATTGAGTTCTTTAAGTGTGACAAATATAAATTGCACCACTCATCCCGAATTTCATTTCCAAAGGATGTTGTCTGTAATTGATTGATTCCTTGTGTACAAACTAATTTCAAGCCAATAATGAGAGGAAGAGATTCTCTTCCTCAGCCAGGAGATGTGGTACCCACACCCCAGCCCAGCAGGACAGGGCCCCACCTCTCCCCTCCTTAAGCCCTTCAATAATGAAGCTGATGCTGGCCTCAAGGGCAGTTTTGTCATCAGCTGGGCAAAATCAGACTTCTCTTTCAGGTTATCTTCCAATAACCAGAATTTCTGTACATCATTTTAAATCATCCTCCCTTTGTAATTCCTTCCTTGCATCGTTATACACCCTACCTTCAACCAGGGAAAAGTTACCCAGCATATATCTTACTAAACATTACTCCATCAGTCCTAACTCCTAATATTATGATGCCTGTTTTTTTCCTTCAGAAATGCCACTGGCAGAGGTTTACTGCCAGGCCACGAATACAAATCATTAAAACTCTGACTTCTATATTGATAAAAATCAGCGGTTGAAATGCTTTTATCTAAACAAGTCCTAAAATAGCCAAATGAATATTTGTTTATTTGCTTCCTGTATCAGCATATCTTTCTACCACACACATTTTCCATACCTTAACTTCAGAAAAACAGCAGCATTTTAACTGTGCATGGAAAGCAAAGCTAAATAAAACAAGCAAACCAGCAATGATGCCGACTAAAACGCTTTTTGCAATTCTTAATGAAGAATTATTAGGTAGAAGACTGAACCCAAAAACTAGCACAGATTACAAAGAAAATATATTTAGGAGAAGGCAAACTTTCCCTGAAATATTTTGTTACCCACGACTCAAATATTTGAATGTAAGGGGTACTGAGGAAATGAGAGCTACGTCACAATACAAACGACAGAGAAAATAGCCACAGAGCTATTAATTTAAATAGTGAATAAGAATGGTCGAAACCAGAGGGGTCTGGAACTTTTATTATTATCCCAGAAAAGAGTTGAAAATATTCTTTACTCAGACAGAAGTAGTTCTGCCCAGTGCTGGGCTGTTAAAACGTGTATAAATCAGTGCCCTCCTTTTCCTCCGGAGCATAAAGCTCTCAGTTATCGGAGGGATCCTCAGCTCCTGGGCTCAGGATCCTTCCTCTGTGTGGTCTTTCAGAACTGTCCTTATCAGCTTTCTGTTTATTATTGTGCTCGGTTTAAAGGGAATTTGCCAAGTGATCCCTGGACTCCAATCTTTAGGCCTGTTGTCAGGACAAATTAATTTCTGTGGAAACCCACTGTGCCTCAGATACCATCTAGGAAATGTAGGATTAATGGAGTCCCTGTACAACAAGCTTTGTAGTGCTGCTGCTGGGGGAGGGGAGCAGCCCTTGGAAGGGAGAAATAAACCAAAAAAAAAAAAAAAAAAAAAAGCCCCTGCTCTTTGGGGTAGTTTGGGAGGGACTTGAATTTTTTTTTTTATTATATGGCCTGAGATAAATAATATCCAAACCATGGTGTAATAGGTGAAGAGGAAAAGGCAATTTTTAACAGAAAGAACAGCAACTGGAAACCAAAAAATGAGGCATCTGAGGTCAAATTATCAGTATTTTATATTTTACACTCTCAAGCCCATCTTGTCAATAGGCAAAAACAGGATATTAAAAGAAAGAGTCTCCTGTGAACCTTAATAGAAAATAATGAAACTCAATACACGATCTTTTGGAAAAGGGGTATTACAGCTGGATTTCCTACAGGGCCAGGTCATTACTACCTTAGCTGACATTTGAAGCTTTCTTTCTCAAAATGCATATTATTTCATTGTTAAAAATGTTCAGCTGCCACCATTTCTGCAATAAGCATACTTAAAAAAAAAAACAAACCAAAACCAAAAAGCCACTTTCCTGCTTAGAAAAAAGAAGTTGTTGTTTTTCTTACTGATGCTAAATTAGAGCAGAGTTTAGAGCTGTGAGGGGCAAACATTGCCTTTTATATTTTTTCCAGGAAATAAGACAGGAGAAAAAAGGGGAAATAAAAAGGGGGAGGGGGGAAAAAAATAGAAGAAGAGGAGAAGAGACTCCAATACATTTTTATCAATTTTTCTCATTTTCAAGAGGAAAACTCTGCCCATGGACAGCCTTAATATCTTACAAATTGGGAATTCTTACCCTTATCCTTTTCTCTTCAAAAATAACTCAGCTGATAATATATAGAACAAAGAGAGTGGGCACCCAGGCCCACCTTCTGTATTGTATTTCAGGTTGTGGCTCCCCCGTGGAACTGAGGAGTTGCACAGCAGCCTAAGCTGGCACTAAACCACCTAAAGGAGCACAGAAAAAACCTGTGCCATTCCTTAAAATCCAACACTATAAGCAAAACTTTACTTTTTTGTGACATCTCAGAGTGTGGTTATGATATTAAACTGTTAATATTGGTGACAATTTTGCCCCAGTGCACATCTAATCCCTGGAAACCTGGCAGATGCAGATGTTGAGCTGCAGCAGAAAGCTCCTGGAGCATCTCTCTCCAGTTTGAAACACCTCAGTGCACTCTGCTTTCCCTTCAGAGGGCAAAACAGAAGCATTGTAAGAATTCAGGGAAGGTGAAGATATAGCAGAGTTTGTTTGGGACAGCATTTATGGGGAAGATTCATTCTGGGAAATTATTTTAATAAGCTTAAGCTGGCTTACATGTGAGAACTTGCTTTCTCTTAAATGTTCCAACTGAGTGTACTCTTCCCAAACTGAAACACTTAATCTGGAGAGACTTTTTATATAGCAGTTTTTATTATTACAGAATTTCAATTAGCTCCATAATTATGAACACAATTACCACTGAGTCTTACGTGTGATTCGGTGGTAGCAGCTACATGGCAAACACACACGATCTGCTTGGTGATTAAAAACTTACAGTAATAATAACAGGCAAAAAATAATCCCAAAGATCATTCTTACTCCTGGGGTTGCCTGCACTTGCTTTATGTGCACAAACAATTTTAAAATAATGCTGTTTGCATTTTGACAGGGAAAGGTTTAAGTGCAGCAAGCACTTGGTTTGCATCCAGCGGGCTGGGTCCCAAGCTGATAGAAAGTCACCCAAAGTGCCACAATTTACCTGAAGTTTCAGCCTGGCCCTGTTAAGTCCTTCCATGACAATCCCAGACCTGGGACAGGGGCAGGGAATGAGGCCTCAGTGATTTATGTGTGGAGGGGAAAAAATTATTAAAAGGGGGGGGAGAAAAGAGGAGAGGTAAGGGGGGAGGGGAGGAGAGGGAGGAGAGGAGGGGAAGGTAAGGGAGAAGTAAAGATGGGGAAAAAAGGAGGGAAGGAAAAAAGGAGGGAGGGAAAAAAGAAGATGAAAAAAAGGAGAGGAGAAGGGAAAATGGGCAGAGGGGAAAATAGGCAGAGGGGAGGCTACATCAGTACCCCAGCCCAGAGGAGGCAGAAGGATCTCATATAATCTTCCATTATTTCAGACATCACACAAAATAATTCTGATTTCAACCTTTTGGTCAGGCTGAGCACATCTCCAGCTAATGTATCCCCACCTGGCTCCCCAAATGCCACCACTGTGGTGCCCACTCCTGTCTGCTGAAGGTCTGGCCCCACATCAAATGAAAACAGATTTCTGCTGACACAGCAATATCTACCAGGAGCTCCACCTTCACCTCCTCTTCTTTGAAGATTTCCACCTACAAGTGCCCAGCTGGGCAAGAAACCTTCCACATAGTAACCAGGGCTTCATCAAGAGGTAGCCATGGCCTTCAAACACACCCAGGTTTTTTTACTCTAATCATCAATTTAAAATCAGAATTACCCGTGTGGCTTCTCTGAATAAAAATACCAAATGAGGCTACAGCTCAGCCCCTGGTAGCTGCCAGTTGCTACTGAAAAAAAAAAAAAATAATTTTTTAAAAAAATATTGCCTGCATTATTTTGAAAGAAACAAGTGCAGAGGATCCTAAGAACAGGGGTCAAAGCATTTCCAGATTTGCCCAAGGGTTATGTCTTACTGATGGAGTAAAATATTTCAGCTGTATTGGAAAATTATAAATGCAAATATATATAAAATGAGGCATGAATGTGATGAAGGGGATGTGATCTCTAAAACAACAGCTCACTCTTCTATGGAAGAAGCTCACTCTTCTATTCCTCCTTTTTAATATTCAGAAGGTAGGGAGCTGCATTACCAGTTAAGTTTTAATTTCAGAACCATCCTGACATTTACAAAGAGCAGATTTCAGCCCTGGTTTCACACCAGGTTTGGTTTGGGTTTGTTTTTTTTCCCCCATTATCACTGTTATTACTGCTATTAGAATCACTGTAAAAGAGATTCAAAGGTCCTGGAGATCTTATTAAAACAGATCTACTCCTTTCTCCAGTATCAAGATACAATTCTGTTATTTTATAAACAAGAAAAATCTTTCTGCAACTGAAATGGGAAGTGCTGCCTGTTCTCTTCCTTCTGGAACAGAGAGGCTTTTGCTGTTACAGTTGCAGATAAGAATTAATCTGAATATTGAAAGCAGAGACAAAAATATTTCCCATCAAATGCCCTCTGGATCTCCTCAGAAGATGGAGAAATTTAATAATAAAAGAGCAGTAACAGGCCAACTCCTTCAAAAATTCTTCTCTGGGAAGTCAAGGGGAGCAGATCCCTTGGGGAAGTCCCCAGTGTTCATCCCTACATCTGGTTTCAGCTTTTGCTGAAGCCCAGGCAGACAAGGCTCATGATGTGACAGGAAAGGGATGGGTTAGCTGTAGGTTTGGTAAAATCCATCTTTGTTTACTGCAATTTAACTGCCTGTGTCAGAGCATCAGAGCTCTTCTCCATATTTCTCACTAAAAAGGGATTCCAAAAAAAGAGTCTTAGGCATAGATTAAATGCTTTCAAAAACAAACTCTAGGCTGGCATAGAAGTGAAGCAGCCTGACCTGGTGATTACAGGGATAAAACACCTCCTTCAGAAACAAAGTGCAGGAATATTTTCTGCTGCAATGTTTATTTGAGAGGGTCCCACCACAGCCCAAACTGAGAAACTGTGGTGATATTGAAGGGAGATTCTCTATGGGTAACTGCACAAGGCAACAAAACAGGATTTAGGGGCCTGGGATGCTGTGGTGTTAAAATCCACCAGCAAAGGGCAGTGTCCAGGGCACATCACATCCTAGCAGTGACAGTCACTTTGTATTTCACACAGCATTGCAGAAAAAGAGAAGAGATAACCTAGTTCCTACCTGATGGCTGATTTTTTTTACCTCTGGAACTTGAATTTCAAGACACACACCAGCCACTGAAGCAGTAGTAAGATACAGGCTTATTCTGGTGGCTAAAGAGCATCTTCCAAACTACCCTGGGAGTGATGCAGAGCAGTTACAAAATATCTTTCCTCAGCTCCATATTCCCGAGGACATTTTTAATGCCCAAGTACTGTGTGCCTTGCAACAGCATTTGTTTT
This sequence comes from Calypte anna, assembly GCF_003957555.1. NCBI lineage: Eukaryota > Metazoa > Chordata > Aves > Apodiformes > Trochilidae > Calypte > Calypte anna. The sequence goes on along the minus strand of NC_044247.1, from coordinate 11,020,301 downwards.
TTCCCGTTCTTACTATTGTCAACAGCAGTGTAACCCCAGAGCTTTCACAGAAATGTCTGCATCAGACTGATCCTAGATGTGTGCTACCCAATAATTAAATCCAGTTTGTATTTTTAAAGTGATATTCCATGTAGAGCCAAACCCTGTCATGTTTGTCACCAACACCTCTCAGTGCTGGGAAATCCATAAATTCATTTGTCAAAGGTAAAAATACTTGGGCAAAAAAAATTTTTTAAAATTCCTTCTAGAGTCATTTGAAAGGGTTTGTTCAAACTCTTGACACAACGTTTTGCTCTAAACAAATTTCTAGACAACCCTGTGATTTTTCCATCTTGGAAAAAAATATACTGTTTCCCCTCCATGAAATCAGAACAGAGGGGCTGAGAGAAAGGAAATTATTAAGCATTCTAGTGGGTTTTTTTCCAACAAAAACTAAGATAGAGGTCAATGAATAAGTGTGTGCAGGCTGGAACTTAAATCCTCTGGGGTGACTGTAGGCTAATTAATAATTAATGCCAGAGACATGGTGTTTGAAATGCAGATGTGATAACTGGAGGCCTGGCAAAGCTGTTCAGAGGAAGCAGATTTGGATGCTATGGGGAATAGGCACTCCCTTGCCGGCTGGCTCTGAAAGCAGACCTGGGTGCAAAGCAGGGCCTATGGTTTAGATTATATTCCCCTCAGCTGTTAATTACCTGAACCTACTTTGAAGTTTTTCTCTTTTTATCCTCTGCATGAAAAGAGATTGGTTCAGCCAAGGGACTTGAAAAAATGATCAAATACACGGAGTAGAGGAGGGGAATAGAACTTCAGATAGAAAAAAGATAAGGAAGGAAGCAAAAAAAAAAAAAAATCAACACTCAGGGAAACACACAGGAACATATTAGGAAGTGCAGGAGTGCTGCTCGGTGTTTTCAGTGAGTTTGTGCTGCTCCAAGTTGGTTCAGCCATTAAGTAATTCCTCCCCCCCCCCACCCTGTGCTTTACCAACCTCGCTCTGGATGTATATAGTTTACATTAATTATTTGATGAAAGTACCAGTGGTGATTTCCTATGCTATTTTTAATTCAATAAAGTCATTTAAGCCTTCTTCTGTTTGGGGCTATTTAATGAGGTGTGCAACATTAACAGAATCACCAATGAGCTGTTACTCCGAGGATTAAGATTTTTGCAAAAATCACTCACTGTCGCCGAGGAGAGAGAGAGATGGGCACAGCTCCGCTCCCGGCATGGGGGGGGGGAAGGGAGGGGGGGGGGAGGAAGGTGCCTTCCAGCTCCTTCAGCCTTCTAGGGTTAGGGGGCACACGAGGGCAAACACCCCATTTTCACAGCAAGTGGGGAAGGGGGTGACACACGGAGTGCAGGCAGGGATGGAAGGGGGGATAGGGTTGGGGATGGAGCCGCGGGGGGGCAATGCTGCCCGCCCGCCCACCCCCAGGCTCTGCCAGCAGACGGGAGGCATGTGAGGACAGCACAAATCCCCCCCGAGTGCAAAGAAACACCCCATCACCAAAGAGGAGGAGGGGGGGTACCTCTTGCGACATCACTGGCACAGCAAAAGTTGTCCCCAGGATGAGCGGGGACAGCCGGACCGGTGTCCCCCCCAGGGCCGGGTTCTTCCCGAGCATCCCCCGAGCAGGAGGGAGCTCCGAATTCGCTCCGAATTCGCCTCTCCCCTTTTGGCTTTGCGGTGTCACACCGTTCCTTTTTCAAAGCATCTCCAGAGTTTCTTTTTCTGCCGCTCTTCCCCGCTCGTTACAGCCCGTCCCTTCAAAGCCTTCCCCGGCTAAAACTTCCCAGCAAATTCACTTAGAAGCATAGGGGGGGGGGTGGATTTTTTTTTTTTTTTCGTTTCTTTTTTTCCCCCCCCCCCCCTTTTTTTTTTCTTTTTTTTTTTTTTTTTCCTAGATTGCAGAAGGGTGAAGCCATTTCCCACAAGTTCAGGGCTGACTGCTTTTAAAAATTCACTTGAAAATGTCCTCAAAACGTCAGTCGTTTAAGCCTATCACCCCGGCAGCTGGGCACAGCTTCTCCTCCTGCCGCAGCATTCCACCTTATCCTAAAATCCGCCTATTTTCACCCAATTTCTCTCTCCCAGCACCATCTTTCACCGTGACGTAAAAGCAAGGACAACCTAGCGCTGAGCTCATACCTGCAGGAGGTTCTCGCCCCTTTTTGGGTTTTTGGGAGGGGGGGAAGGGGAGGTTAATTCACGCTATCTCCTCATTATCCACCTGTGTCTTGGTTTTACCTACAAAGCTTCGAGGTGAAGATTGAGGAGTTCATCTCGGGGCGGGAATAGCCTTAATCTTCCTCAAAACGGGCGTGGGAAGAGCATCAGTGTTGGCGTCATGGGCTCGGGGGGGGGGAAAGAGGGGGGAAAGAGCCCCGCCTGGGAGTTTGCAAAGAAATCATAACAGCTGAAGAGTTTTCTATTAAATCCTGCTAATTTCCTAGGTGAAGCTTGCGAAGTGAATGCGAGGAAGCATTATAAGGGAATTGAATTTGCATTCCTTCTGCTACAGGCACATGTTTACATGACCTTTAAAACAGAATTAAAGCTGTATCATCAGCAGCTGGAGGCAATTCGCATTACTAAGGCAATCAAATCAGAAGGCTAAACTAACTATAAAACATAAATTAAACTGATAGAGAATCATCCTAATTCACTAGGTTTACTTGCAATTTACTTAGGCGCTACTAGTAATTTCTAAACAGTTCGGAGGAGAAGCAAATAGGAAATACTTGAACGTGGCACTTCAAAAATGTGTTGTCCGAGGGGGAGAGCCAGCACTCTCGGGGGGTCTTCATTACCGAGGGCGGGGACAACCCCCCCGGTGAGGGTCCCTGTCCCCCACCCCTCTGGCGAGGGGACAGTACAGAGGTCTACGAAGGGCCTACAAAGTGGTACCTGCAACTCTTGCATCGCTAAACCCTGATTTTATTGGCTTGACTCAAGCCCCCCGGAGCTCCTTTCTTTCTGGAGGAACCTCACGCTACGCTGTTTATATTCTAAAATATTAAATCATTCCATGGCCAAACGAGTTGGCGTTGCACCGCTCCCTCCTGCTCTCCTCCCTCACCAGGGACACTTTCTAGTATCTGAAGCACGATTGCAAGGTGGAAAAAAACAAAAAAAAACCCCAAACAAACAAAAAAACATATTAATAATCATCATCATCATCATCATCAGATTCGATCTCGCCGGTGATTTCATTAAAAGTTTGCAGAATGCCTTTCCCCAGCTCTGCCCCGGCGCTCCCGGGCATCCCCTGCCCCACTGCCCCCCTCCTACCCCCGACTTTGATTTATTCCTCTTTATTTCTCGTAGGCAGCAGCCCAGGGGCTGCCTCTCCCCCTTTGATATCCACTCTCCCGGGTGCGCTTCCATTTGTCCTGGGGACTGCGCTGATTTATTGTGTCCCCCCCCTCCTTTTCCCTCCTCCTCCTCCTCCTCCTCCTCCTCCCCCCCGCCTTTCCATGAACTTCTCCCCCGCTCCCCGCGCAGCCCCCGAGGCAGGCAAAGAAGGGAAGGATGCTCAGCCTCCTGTGGCTTTAAACGGGTGTCCCGGGGGAAGGTTAAAAAAGATGCCGGGTGGGGTGGGAATGAGCCTTCACGCCTGGGCAAACCTTTTGCCAGTTCCGAGCCACCCTGCGCGCTGCCGAGCGCAAGTTCCGCGGCCTCCCTAGGAAAGGGGAAGCACCCCCACCCACCCGCCCTGTCCCTGTCCAGGTTCCTTGTGCCCCTGAGCTGCCTCCTGGCCCTTCAAGCATCTTTTAGCAACGCTGCCTGGCCTGAAAGTTCCGCTTTTATCCCAGCGCTGCCTGGCGAGACCTGCCCGAAACGGGGAGCAAACTTCCCACCGAGACGTAAACATTTCGCCTGAGAGAAAGCAAAGAAACAGGAGGATTTGTAGAAATGGGAATCTAAGGATGACGAGGCGCTCCGAGAAGCTGGAGACGTTTAAAATCCCCGGGCAGGACCAGGAGCATCCTGGATGCCTTTTTTGCACGCTGAATGTTAAAGCTGGAAAAACGTGATTATAAAAAAAAAATTAAAAAATAAAAAAATAAAAAATAAAAAAACCCCCACATTGGAACTGTTCGGTGAGTTAACAAACAACAATGCAGGTATTTGTCATCCAAGGAACAGAGCTATTTGTCTTCAGTGTCTCATTAGCCAACAAAGGTTAAATAGGATGCCATCCAGAGCCTTTGCAAATCCAACCCTGTCTCCTTTAAAGCCACCTGAGCAGAATTCCCTCCGTGCGGGAATTCCCTTTCAATTATTTCTAAACCACAGGCAGGACGGCCTCGATTTTGGGAAAGGAGCCGGCTCCTATCCCTCTGCTCACAGGGATGCCCATGGCTAACCCCATCGGCCCTCTTTGCTGGGAGCCATCACACCTCCTGCCAAAGCACCCCCCCCAAAAAAAAAACCAAAACCCCACGGGATTTCGGTCCGGGATGAACCAAGCGCCTACTTGTCATCACGCCTGTTTGAATAGCACGGTGAGGAAAGTGCCTACGTAAAAGGGAAGTGATCCGCATTGTTGTGCAGATCTATTAACTCCTAAAGTGACCTCCAGAGCTGCCAGGCACGGCGAGGACCTCCGAGAAGGGACCGGGCAGGATCCCCACCGCCGCTCCCTCGTCCCAGCCTTATTTCTCCATTCAACCCCAAAATCCGTGGATTTAATAAAAGTCAAGACTGATTCCCACGGTAAAAAAAGAAAAAAATCAAAAATGTGCACTTCGGGGAACTTCCCGGAATATCTTTTTATTCTTGATTTTTTTTTTTCCTCTCGACTGCAAATCAACCAAATGTTTGAGACGATACCTTCTACAAACCGACTCAGCTAAGAAAATAACATTGACCTGAACTGTAGTAATCCACAAATGAACGACATTTTTTTTTTCTTTCCCCCAGCAAGTACATTTTTCAAACATTAACAACGTGGAAAAAAATAAATAATAACAGGCGGTTCGAGCAGAGGAGCCCCAAACGCTTTGGAAAACGCAGCAGTTAGAAGACAAATGCTATTTACCTTGTGATTTTCTCTGCCCGGGACTGGCTTTATTGTCCCTCCCTAGTTTTTTTCTCCGGGCGCAGGACCAGCCCAGCCGCAGCCACGCTCCCTCCGTGCCGGGCTTATTACTGAGGGGCTGGTGCTCGGAGAGATGATTTGGGGGGGCTGCATTCATTCAGTCAGTCAGCCAGTCATTCATTCTTACATTAGGACTGTTTGGATTTGCAATCTGTCAGTCCGTCTCCTGGCTGTGGCTCTGAGATGGCAGTGTGTGGCTGTGCCTCTCTCCCTCCTCTCTCTCTCCCTTTGCTCAGCGTTTACTCACGTTCAAGAGCAGCCAACAGAGACAAGAAAGAAAAAAAAAAAAAAAAAAAAAAAAAAAAAAAAAAAAAAAAAAAGAGGAACTAATTGAGCTTGTGTCGGCATTGGCTAATTTCTGCTAATACTCTGTAAATTCCTTTTTTTTTTTTTTTTTTTTTTTTCCCATGCAGGTTAGGTTTTCACAAAGCATCTCCGGAGCTTTCTGAGCCCTGCTTGCTGCAGTCTTAGCACCAGCGCCTCGGTGTACACACAATGCAAACCTTAACTCCTGGCTCCAGAAACGGTTAAATTGCCCTTTCCCAACCCCCACCCCCGTTATGATTGACTCTGGTTTTTAAATTTGCACTTGTTCCCACCAAGCGCAATCTAACTCGTCCTGTCTCTAAAGTGAACTTGTGTTGAAGGTGAAGTTTTCAATATAGAGGTCATGACACCGAGCCACAGCTTACCGCTCCGAGCTTCATGCTGTATTAAACACAATCAAAACGAACCCCTTTTAGACCTTTTTTTTTTTTTATCTTCTTCTTCTTCCTTTTTTTTTCCCCCTTCCGCGGATGAACAATGAGGAAAATTAAAAAATCTCTAAAATATAATAAAATATATATAACAAAATCAACTCTGCCTCAACAACTAGTTCCAGCTGCTTCTTTCCCAGGTCCCTACCTATAGACCAGAGCCTATAGAAATACAGACACCCACTCCCAGGCGCACCCCGCCTTTATCCTTAAAGCTCTTAAAGAGAACCCGGTGGAGTGGGAGTGGGGCAGAGCCCCCCCTTTCCCTCCAGAGGTGCCACCCGTGCCCCTCAGGGCTCTGTGCCCTCTTCCCGTTGCCCACCTCGGGATGGGACATCACAGCTCCGCACCTGGGGGACCCCCAAAACTCAGGGTGTCCTTAGGCCGGGGGGGGGACACTCAATACAATTACAGCTCCTCCACTTCTAAGCCGGTTGTTGGGGTTTGTTTGGTTCGGTTTGGTTTGGTTTGTTGTTTTTTTTCCCTCTCTAGAGAGATTTCTCGCTGCCCCAAGACGGTGAGCTGCCTGCAGCTATTGTGCCACCTTTTTCACGCCTAATATTTAGGAGGTTGGGGGAAAAGTTCGGGTAAAGGGAAAGGAAAAATATTCAAAAAAATGAAGAAAAAAAAAAAAAAAAGATATTAAAGAGAATTATTTGTTGGGGAAACTCCGATCCTCCCAGTGCGGGGGCTGCAGAAGTCTGGAGAGAACGGTCTGAACCCAGAAACTGTTTTAAAAAAAAACCAAAAAACCAAAACCCAAACCCCAAACTTTAATGGGTTTCAGTCTATGAAAAATAAGTTACAAATTCTTGCAACAGTAGCTTTGCATGTACTTATTTTTCTCCCATGTCCAGACGGGGTCGTCTATTGAATAAGGCTCTTTTATTCTGCATGGGGCAGGGGATTTGTGGCCATGGTCCCCCTTTTATTCCTCTCTCTATGGAAACCCAGATCATGGGGAGAAATATGCGAGGCTGAATAAAGAAAAGCAGCAGAAAGGACCGCTTGAGAGCGGCATCTGTTACACTTGGGAAGTTAGACTGACAGGAAAGAGCTAAAGAAACCCTCTCCAGCAGATTAGTTAGAACAGCAAGAAGATTTAACTATATGCAGATAAAAAACACTTTAAAATATACCCTGCTCTCCTATAGGCGAGGTGAGAGTCTCCTCCGCCAGGAGCGGAGTGCGGAGGAGCCGGGCTCTGCCTTAGCTACATTTGCAACAAATATTAAAATGATACTTTCGGGGTTTTATTTCCCTGCTAGAGACTCTGCCTTAATTAAACGGCGGCTCTGAACATCTATTTTCACTGGCAATGGGATTTGAAAAATTGTTTCGGAAGTTAAAGTGCAAATTAATTTTGAATAATTTAGTTACATTTTTATTCGGGGCGGATTTGAATTTTTTTTTTTTTTCTTTAAGTTCCGCGGGTTCCGGTGATATTTATTTCGAAAACCTTGTGAAGGCGGAGGTGGGGGGGGTGGGAAAGGAAAAGAAAGGAGGGAAAAAAAACCAAACAACACAACCAAACCAGAAAAGAGAGCTGCTAATATAACTCTTTCTCTGCCCTCCCCGCCTTCCCCCGCGCCTGCGGAGGGCTCGGCCGCAGTGCCGACCGCCGCTGCTCCCGTGGCAGAGCTCGCCGGTAGGAACGGGGCTCTCCCGGCCGGAGGTGTTTTCCGCCCCCTTGCCCCCCCCTCTAACTGCAAACTTTATTTTTTATTTCTTTTCCAAGCGGCGCTCCCCACCCCCTACTCCCCTTTCCCTGTCTCTTCCCCCCTCCTCCAACCTCGGGGGGCTGCAGCAGCAGGCGCGGAGCGGGCGCGGGTGCGCAGCGCAGCAGCCGCCCGCCGGGGATGCTCCCGAGGACCCGCAGGCTCCCCGATATATCGCGATTGTGCCCCCAGCCACGCAGCCGGCTCCGCTCTTTAGCTGCCAGCCCAGGCTGTGCCCCTTCTCGCACGCCCGAGCCCCGGCGAGAAATTAATGTGATTATTATTATTATAATGAGGAAAGCGATGCTACCCGGCTATAAAGGAATCAGAGGAGCGCTCTCACCTTATTTATATCTATTTTCTCATTTTCTTGAATTTTCTTCAGATCTGTCTTCTCAGAGAAACTAATGCCTTAATGACTTTCTGGTAGCTGCAAGCCTTCTTTTATTTCTGCTAAATATATGAAAATGTATGCAAATTTAAATCAAGCTTAACCTAGGAGCTCTTGCAATATATTTAATGGAATTTCAAACCAATAAGGGAACTCTGATGCAGTCTTCTGTAAGTGCAAATATAATTACGCAGCTAGGTTACCTCCAAAATTATGCAGGGAAAAGGTCACTTTTTAACTCGGGAGCGGGTCGGAGGGACCGAGGGGGTTTGGCTCTCCCCGCCGGAGCCCCCGCCAGCCCCGCCGAGGGGCCCCGCTCGGCTCCGGGGCTCTGCCCGCCGGGCCCCAGCCAGCCGGGGGGCACCGGGCTCCCCCCGCCCAGACCCCCTTGGAGGAAGGAGGGGGATTGGGGTGGTGGCGGAGAGAGGGTGGGGAAGGGGAAGGGGGCTGGGGACCGCACGCCGCTTTTCCCCCTCGATTTCCCCTTTTCCCCCGTTTTCGTTGTTTTTGTTTGTTTGTTTTGGTTTGTTTTGGTTCGGTTTGGTTCATTTCACCGCACGCCCGTGAGGTTCCGGATCGCAAACTTTTGAGGAGGAACCACGGGGATGTATTGACGGGGAAGCCGGAAAGTGCTTTTCGGGGCTTTAAAAAAAAAAAAAAAAAAAAGAAAGAAAGAAATTATTATTTTGGAATGAGGTTTTTTGTTGGTTTATTTTGATTTATGACATTTTTATTATTATAATTATTATTATTATTATTCTGCCAGCGCACCGGGGTGCGCACGGGACCGATGCGGCTTAGCAAAACAGCCACCGGCGCAGAGGAACGGAACCGGGCACCGCAACTCTCCGAGACCGGGCGGCCCGAGGGCAGCGGAGGAACCGCGGGCTGCACCGGGGTGGTCGCGCAGGGCTGCCGCCGGGGAGCCGCCGTTTAACCTCTGCCGTGCGCTCCCCCAGCGCTAATCGCTCCCCATTTAAGCCGTGCCCCGCGTACCCCCCACCTCCCATACACACAAACACACCACCCCCCTTTCCCTTCCCCTCCTCCCGTCTCCCCCCGCCCGGTCCGCACCGCGGCGCGGAAGGAGTTAAGCGGCGGGGCCGCCTGGCGTCCGGCCCCCGGTGCCGGCGGAGTGATTCACTTCCTGCCTCGGGCCCGCGCGGTTGCCGGCGCCCTTCGCCCCGCCCCTCCGCCGGCCTCCTCTTCCCCTCGATTGGTCCCGGCGGCGCGGCCCCGCCGGCGAAGCTCTCCCATTGGCCGCTTCGTCCGTCAATCTCCGTTCGGCCGCTGCCCCGGGCCGCCGTGCCGGTGGATGTCAAAGGCTGAAGCGGCGTCGCCGCCACAGTATAACTCGTGGGGGCTGCGCGGCGGCCATGGCCACAGCCGCCTCCAACCCCTACAGCCTCCTCGGCTCCGGCTCGCTCGCCCATGCGGACGGCGCGGGCATGCAGCAGGGGAGCCCCTTCCGCAACCCGCAGAAGCTGCTGCAGAGCGAGTACCTGCAGGGCGTCCCCGGCAATGGGCACCCGCTGGGGCACCACTGGGTCACCAGCCTGAGCGACGGCGGGCCCTGGCCCTCGGCTCTGGCCGGTGGCCCGCTGGAGCAGCCCGACGTCAAACCGGGCCGGGAGGACCTGCAGCTGGGCGCCATCATCCATCACCGCTCGCCCCACGTCTCCCATCACTCGCCCCACGCCAACCATCCCAGCGCTTGGGGGGCCAGCCCGGCCCACAGCGCCTCGCTGGCCCCCGCCGCCGCCGGGCAGCCCCTCAACGTCTACTCGCAGGCGGGTTTCGCGGTGGGCGGCATGCTGGAGCACGGGGGGCTGACCCCACCGCCCCCCACATCGGCGGCGGCGGCAGCGGCGGCGGCGGCAGCGGCAGCCGCCGCCCAGGGCTTGCACCCGGGGTTGAGGGGCGAGGGCGGCGGGGAGCACGGCGAGCTGGGCGGGCATCACTGCCAGGACCACTCGGACGAGGAGACGCCGACCTCGGATGAGCTGGAGCAGTTCGCCAAGCAGTTCAAGCAGCGTCGGATCAAGCTGGGCTTCACCCAGGCCGACGTGGGCTTGGCCCTGGGGACCCTCTACGGCAACGTCTTCTCGCAGACCACCATCTGCCGCTTCGAGGCCCTGCAGCTCAGCTTCAAGAACATGTGCAAGCTGAAGCCGCTGCTGAACAAGTGGCTGGAGGAGGCCGACTCCTCCACCGGCAGCCCCACCAGCATCGACAAGATCGCGGCGCAGGGGAGGAAGAGGAAGAAGAGGACCTCCATCGAGGTGAGTGTCAAGGGCGTCTTGGAAACGCACTTTCTCAAGTGTCCCAAGCCGGCCGCCCAAGAGATCTCCTCCCTGGCGGACAGCCTGCAGCTGGAGAAGGAGGTGGTGCGGGTCTGGTTCTGCAACCGACGGCAAAAAGAGAAGCGGATGACCCCGCCGGGTGAACAACCGCAACACGAAGTCTATTCCCACGGCGTTAAAACGGACACGGGATGCCACGACCTCTGACCGGGGCCGGTTGGGGCGGGCAGGGCTGCGGGCAGGACTGCGGGCAGCGCGGGGCCGCCGCCGGGGCGGGCACGGACGGGCTCCGGGAGCGGCGGAACGGAGCGGAGCGGAGCGGCGGGGGGGTCCCGGCTCCCTGATCCAGCGGCAATATTTTTTTCTTCTTCTTCTACGATCTTTTTTTTCCTCCTCTGATCAGAGCACGGTGTTTACTCGCGGACAAGGTTTGTTTTCGGGCTCCGCTAGGAAGATGGACAAAAAAAGAAAAAAACAAACAAACAAAAAAAACCAAACACCACCACCACCACCAACAAAAAAAACCCAGAACAAAACAAACAAAAAAACAAACGTTAAAAAGAACAACAAGAAAAAAAACTTTTTAAAAAAGGAAAAAAAAAAAAAGAACCCACGAGGAAAAAAAAAAAGAAAAAAAGAAAAAAATTAAGGAAAAGCCGACAGAAAAGGAAAGACAGATGTGTGCCTATGAATAACCTTCCAGCGCCTTGGTTATATCAGCTGTATTTCAGGTGAATCTGTTTTACAATAGACTAGTTTTGCATTTTTAAAGACTTATATAGCGTTTTTAAATGTCTGAGGTGTTTTACTACAAACTGTACACAATATTTGTGACCTAATTTGTATCGAATTGATCAGTCCAAACCTTTCTCCCTCTCCCCACGCACCGGCTATGTCACCCAGCGGGGACGGGGCAGGGCAGCCGCGGCCCTTCCTTCTGCCCCCTCCTTTCTCTCCCCCCCACAGCCCCCCAAGGAGCTGGGGGTCCCCTCCGCACCCGCGGAGCCCCGCGCACACGGTTATGGAAGAACAGGCTGATTTGTTGCAGCTTTTCTCTGCCTTTTCAAGGACTTCCCGACACCGTAAGACGGTGGGGTTACAATCCTGACTTTCTCCCGCCTCCCCTCTTCTCCTAAGGAAAAAAAAATATATATATACATAATAATCATCATCATAATGTCATTTCTACGAGATTGACCCGAAATTAAGCATCACAAACAACCCCGGGGGATTGGCCGATCCTTTTCTTTCCGAAGATGAGTTGGGCTTTCTGGTCAGCGCCAGACTGAGAGGTCTGTAGTAAAACACCTTGATACTTCTGCGCTTTGGCTTCGGAAATGGGTTTCTCTGTGTTTTGTTTCGATAGGGAAGAGGAATGAGGTGTCTGATGGATTTCTGGGGGGGGGGGTGGGGTGGATGGGGACAGAGAAAACGCGTTTGGGTTCACGCTGAGCTTATTTCCGCGTCACAGGGAGATGCTGCATTTGTTGAAAAGCTTTTATTTATATATATAAAAAAACAAAACAACAAAAGCAACAACTAAAAAAAGCCGAAAGCGAACAGAGAGAGAGAAAAAAGAAACAAACAAAGAAAAAGTCACCAAGATGCTACAACCATAACCATTTTTCGGCACAGGGCAGTGCTGAGCTGTAACCCCCCCTCTCCTGGATATATTTGGATCAAGGAGGGGTGTATGGGGGTGCCCAGCACCCGGGCACCCACGGAGAGGAATCGCTGCCTGTGTGTGTCCACGGCCAAGTTCATTCCCTGCGGCCGGGCCGGGCTCTCCCCCTACCCCCAGGCTCGTCCTCCCCTTTTTTGCCCTCCCCTGGTGCAGCCCCGCTCCGCGGCTCCCCGCGCAGCCCCTCTCTTTCTCTCTCCCGCCCCAGCGTTCAGATTTTTTCATTTCGACATTTATATTTTTCAAGTATTTTTCAGTAAGCCCTTAAAAAAAGAAAGAAAAAAAAAAAAGAAAAAAAAAAAAAAAAAGAAAAAAAAGGGGGGGGGAAAAAAAAAGGGAAAAAAGACAAAAAAAATAAACTCCACACTGAGGACCTGCCTATTTCTGCCAACTTTATAACTGTACAGTTTTGTATATTAAACGTTTTTTGGAAGTTATTAATTTAAAGAAAGATCATTTAGTTTATTCATTTAGTAACTGATGTATAATAAACGCTATTTTCATTAAAGGTTGCTTTTTTCAACAATTTTATCCAAAATTGCCTATTGCAGTTGCCAACAATTATTTATTTTCAATAAATTCCGCATTATGTTTAAAAAAAAATTTAAAAAAAAAAAGGAAAAAAAAACGTTTGAGGAAGAAAGAAAGAAAAAAACCTAAATGGGTGTTGGAAAAAAAAAATAACGAGTGGCTGTAACATTTGGTTGTCGACCAGTTTTAGTCAAGGGGTTTATATCGACACAATATTTTATTGTTGTAAAAGGAAAAAAAAAATAAGGAAAAGGTTTAAATAAACATTTTTTCAAAAAAAAAAAAAAAGGAAAAAAAATATTATAAATTACGTTGCGTTTGTTTGTGCTCTGGTGGCCGAGCTGGGGGTGCGGGCAGGGGGGGCAGTGGGGACCCCCCTGGTTTGGCTCCCCCCTCTCTCCCTGGGTTCCCCTTGCCGGGAGGGGCCGGATCCCTCCCGGGGAGGGGGTTCGAGGGGTGAGGGGGGGTCCAAGCCCGGCAGCGCTGGGTTCCACCTGCCGCGGCCCCGCGGAAAAAGCGCTTTTGGGGTGGAAAAGGGATTTTTGCGGCTTTTTTTTTCGGGGCAGGATGCGCCGCTGCGGCTATAACCAGTCTATAGCAAGAGTTGTGCGTGCCTCTATGTGTGTATTTATATTTTTATATCTCTGTGTATATATATATATAAATAACTATATCTATAATGCATATCAGTGTATGCGCTGCCTCCGCGCTCCCCTCCACCGCACCGCGGCTCTGCGCGCCCGCGGGAGGGACCGACGGGACCCTGATGGGGGTTTTTATCTCCACATCCCCCCACCATCACCCCGAGGAGCAGGAATCAGGGCACGAAGGAAGTTTCTTTTGTTCCCACCTCCCCTCCACACACCCACCCACCCCCGCCCTCCTCCGGGGCTCCTGAACCCCCCCGGGGCCGGGCCGCCCCCGGCTCCCCCCGGACGGCACCGCGGCTGCTGGGGAGGAACAATCCCAGATAATCACAGCTCAGGGGGGAGAACCAGGGAAGCTCCAGCCCCGGCAGAAGGGGGGGCTCTGCAGGGGGGTAGGAAAGCAGCAAACTTCACAGCATCACTAATGAACTAGATGAACTAGCCTCTTTTTTTTTTTTTCCTTTTTTCTTCTTTTTTTAATTTTCCTTTTCTTTTGTTTCCCCTTTTTTGAAGCTGAGTCTTGGAGAAAACAATAACCAACCCTTCTGCAAACAGGTCAGTTTGGGGTTTTTTGAAAATTACCTTTAGGAGCCCTGAGCTGTCTTGTCCTCGGTGACCCAGCAGAGCAGGAGCAGAGTGGCCAGGAACCTTCTTTGCTTTCAGCAACCACACCATCCTCTACCTGTTAGCCAGAAGGATTTGGGATGTTACCAAATGCTTTGTTTCTTGACCACAAATCTGATTTATTTATGTTGGGTTTTATTTGGTAAATTTTTGCAAGCTGCAGCACAGTGCAGCCCCCACAGAGGTGGTGCAAGCAAGGCCTGGTTGACCCTGCAGTGGGACAACGACCTGCAACTGTTTCAGAAAGGGATTATAGCAGAAGGAGAAGGAAATAGAGTGCTCCCCCAGATCACATTCCTTAGTAAAACCAAAAAAAAAAAAAAAAAAAATCATCATCAGTTGTGTGCACCATATAGGGTGGGTACCAAACCATGAGTAAAGAGCTGTGGTTTGTAAAGAGCCCCAACTAAGGACATGGAGGAAAAGCTTCACCCCAAAACATACCCTGCGTGGTCACTCTGGTTCTTAACATCCAGGGTCCCCAGGGGTGAAGTTCTTCCAGCCAGCACTGGTTTGGAGGAAGGACAGGAGGCTGTTTCACTGAAATGAGGCTGTTTCAGAGCCTTTTTGGCTGTTCTGTAAATGCAACTAGAGCCAGAGCTGAGTTATTTTAAAATAAGAGAGAAAAGAGATGTAACTTAAAACACAACCGGGTTTACAAACAGAAAGTACTTCAAAGATTATTTGAAAGCTGGGGAACAACGAAAAAAAAAAGTAAAAAAAAAAAAAAAAAAGGATAATTTCATTTAAAAAAAAAAAAAGAAAAAGAAAGTCTCTGCTCGTCCCTGCCCATACGTTTCAGTATTACTGTGAGCAAAAGGAAACTCTTTTGTGCCACCTAATGTTAAATACAGATCACTGTTGTCTCCTTTGCTGCCCATCCTACAGGGTGTGCCTGGGGAGGCCCCAGCATCCCGGGGATGCTCAGCCTCCAAAAGTCCCACCAAACCAAGAGCAGGAAAAGCAACTGCAGCTTCAGAGCCACGGCTCAGGTTACCTTCTGGATTTAGGAAATTCTTAAAAAAAGAACTCGAGAGGGGGTGGAAAGAAGCATGGGGTATAATCATAAGAATGAGAGACTCCAAATTTGGTCTTCGTGAGAAGCAAGTGAATCCAGAATGAGCACACCCAGGCTTTATGTAAGCTGCCCACCCCCCTGCAGCCATCCCAGCAGCTTCTGCAAACCTCTGGGCTCCCAGCAGCTTTCCCTCTGCTCTCCTTGGAGGACCCAAGCAGCCTGGTTCTGCATCCTCTGGCTCCCAGTATGAAGAATTTATGGTGTGTACTTAGCAAACCATCCACACTACTGGAAGATACTCATTTAGTAGGGAAATCTCTCTTTAAAGAAGAAAGGGTTGGAAGAAAGCGTTTCTCTGATAACAGTGAATTACACTGCTTTTGTGATTCTAATGGAGAGTGTTCAACATCTTCAACAATTTCTGAGGCTGAAGCTCCTTGTGCATTTTATGTTCTATGAAACCCGAGGCTTCCTTTGGATGTAAATTTCAAATATTCTCAGGCTGTGCTTTCCTCCTCTGCAGAAGACCATGGGAGGGGGTTCACTTGGAAGGAAGAATGACTCCAAGTAATGAGGGAGGGATGCTGCCTCCCCTCAGAGTGGTCTTTGCAGATCATTCAGAATATGGACCAATAACTCTGCACTCAGACTTACATTTGACCAAGATGCTTTTAAAATCTCTCAAAATTAAGTATGTTAATTGGAGTTTTTTTGTTTGTTTGTTTGTTTTGTTGTGGTTTTGGTTTGGTTTGTTGTTTTGTTTTGGTTTTAATATCTTTCTTTAAGGAACAATTCTACAGGTTCAAGCAGAGCAGACCTGAGCACCTGGTCCTAATGGACCTCTGTACCAAAATTGCCACTGATTTTTAGGGCAGAGGCTTGTTTAAAACTGAAGGAAGCAGGGAGAATACAGGGCTGGGGGTGATGCCCTTTGGCCAAGGGTCTTATCCCCAAAAAACCCAGACACAATTCACCATTTTACTCACCAGAGCAGCTGCTGTGTAACTCACCGAGCTCCCCCGTGCAAATTAAATTACTCACTTGTGTCACTTGTGTCTAATCCTGCGGCTCCATCCTAGAAAAAAACATAGGTATAAGATTTTAAGCAGGTGCCAGTCTCCCCCAAAATACAAGAGATCAGGGTCCTCATTTGTGCTCCCTTTCCCCCTCTTTTCCAGCCTCCTACAACCAACAGACTGGAAAGGCTCCACAGCAATTACATCTTTAGGATACGTGATAGCTGCAGTTAAGATCTTTATAACTGATTGCAGGATAAAATTTACTTCAAATGTGCAAGAGCCCCTTTTTAAACCCCAGTATTTCAGCTGCTTTCCATTATATAAATTCTGAAGAATCAAAAGCAATTAGAGCTTATGGAATTCCAAATGGTAAATAATTCCCAAATCAAAACCTTTATTAAAGCAATAAGTATCTTTTTTTTTTTTTCTGTAGTTGTTAGCACCATCAGATACAGAAAGGGCCAAACTAAATAACTTTTTGGTTGAATGTAAGGGAAAGGAAGCTTCCATGCTGAGGACCAGCATGTGAAACCTTGCCCCAAATGGATTTTTGGTTGAGTTTTTTTAAGATTCAGAAAAGCAAAAGGATTTCAAACTACCCCTTTACGTGGTGGTGATGGTTTGTAGGGGCCCCTCCTTCGCAATCAGAGCTTTGGAGCATCACCTCTTTAATGCAAATGGCAAAACAGTATTAAATCTCAGAAGGGGACAGAAAAAAGGAGTCAACAAAAATTAAAAAGCAAATGATAAAAAGAATTTCTGCCATCTCTGGCTTGTGGGTGCCATCAATTGCCAGGTCCTGGCTCTGCAGCTCCTGCTCCATGTTCTGTGGGCACAGAGCAGTGCTCAAACCACACCAAGGAATCTGCTGCTGCAAAAATCATTTTTAAAATGTGGCCATTCCAAGCTGGGCCTTTGAGAAGCTGGGCAGCAGCCCCTCTCTCTCACCCCTGGGATTAAAATGGTGCTCCAGGATTCTGCTGCTGGATTTTATTCTATTTTTTAAATGGTGCCAGTCCCTGACTTCTGCTCCTCGAGTACAAATAATATTTACCTAAAGTAGAAATGCCATTTCTGAAATGAGGTTGGTTTCCTTTTTGGCCAAAGCATGAAGTTTTGTTTCACATGTTTATCATCAGACCTGGGGAAGGAAAAAGAGAAAAGAAACATTTTTAGAAAAAAATTATCAATAAATAAAAATAGAAAAATATGTTAATAGCAAACATAAAAGTTAAAATTTATTTTTAAAATAATATTTAAAATATTTAAAAATAAAATCAGCCCACAGACCTTACTCATCAGAAAGTGGCTTGGGGGGTGGAATGATAACATCTGAACCCCTCCTGCCAGGTCTGCTGGAGTGCAAATGGAGGTAACATGAGCTGCTCCCCATCCAGGGCTTGTACTTCTGTCTGGATGATGGGATTAGTCTCCCTTACATCTCTCTGCAGTTAGGAACTTGTGATCCAGTTAAAGCAGCTTGAAAGGCTCCCAGCAGGTGCTGGGGGTCCCACCCACCACACCAATTCTGTGCAGTTCCTGAGGGGGGAGGCAGGGCTGGGCTGCTGTGGGACTGGAGGGGGGGAACAAGGAAAAAAAAAAATCAACATCTTGCCAGAAAATACTTGCAGGCAAGGAAAAAAATCAGCCACAGAAAAAAGTCTCTCCCTCCCCGACAACCTAGAAGTGGGGTTGCTAAGGCATGGACACACAGGCTGTTGGACCTGAGTGTGTGATCCTTTGCTTCACACACTGTATGGCCACGGTGGGTCTCCTGGACTCCAGAAATGTTAATTTACTGCTGGAATTTTGAGTTTGCAGAAACCATCCTGTAAAATGTCACAGGGGGGATTGCTAACTGCACAGGATGATTCTAGCTCTGTGCACGAACAGAATATGGATCCCAAACTTTATTCCCTTTGCCATCACTTCTTCACGAAGGAAACAACTCAGCAGTGGGAATTCTGTCCCAGTAAAGATGCTGCAAGGTTGGAATTCTTGTGGACAATTCTGCTTTTCAACTGAGTAAGCAAACTTCTCTGTAGGTGATGCTCCACAAAGCCAAGTGCAGGAATGACACAGTGCTCCCAAATCCTGCCTGGCTCAGCCAAAACTTCTCATTCCTGCTGCAGAGCCTGAAACTCACCCAAAATGAGACAGCCAGGGGAAATCTTACTGAAAAAAAATAATAGGGTAAGTGTTGCTGTTGTATATTCTTCATTGTATAGTAAAGCTGTAGCACAGCCCAAGATTTACCTTTGTAACAAAATCTAGAGAGAAATGAAAACGTGGTAACGTGACTGGAAATGGTTTTCTCCAAAAAAACAAACAAAAAAATGCAGTGGCACAGGGAGGATTAGATAAATGGATTAGATTTTGAGTACAAAGCTGAAGTTCAAAGATTTTTTTCAGGATGGTCTATGAGAAAATGACAAACTGGGATTGTTGAGCTGTCAGCTTCCCATGGTGGAGAGAGCTCCTCAGTGACCAAATGTTCCCCCTGGCCATGCTCTGCTGATGTACTGCCAGGGAGGGGTGCAGGAGAGATGGGGAAGGTCCTGGGTTCCCTTCCTGAACCTGGGAGCAGGGAGGTGGGCACTGGGCTCACAGCATTTCACCCCAGAACCTGCACCCCCAACCCTGGTTGTTGCCTCTCAACCCTCTGTGCTGGGGATTTTTCTTTCCTAGGAACAAGGAAACTCTGCAAACACCATTCCTTGGGCCAAAATAATGTGTGGAGCCATTCCAGCCCAGTCCAGGAAACAAGAGCACCTGTCGTGGAACCTTCATCCCAAACCCAGATGAAAACTGAGTGCTGTGTCCATTTGCTTCCTACCAATTCCACACCATCTCCAGCTACCCCCCCATCCAAAGGGTCAAACTCCCTGGGAATTTTTCCCTGCTCTGTAACATCCCACATCTTGACTACAAAACACTTTTTGCTGAGTTTTGTATCTTGAGAGCAGGAGAGGGTGGGAGATGGGACAAGAGGAGGGTGGACACCCTGCACATCCCACAGAAGGATTAAAAGTGAGAGTTCAGGGTTGGGGGGGGGCTCGTTTCCATCTCCATTACAACAACTGTCACCAGGGGTGATTTATGCCAGGCTATTTCTTCCTCTTGCCCCAACCTAAGCCACAAAAAATGCAGTCCCAGGGCTCGTAACGCCTCATATATTCTCAAGCAGATAATAGTCAACTGCAATGATTTGACCTTTCTGGGATTTCTGCTGTTTGATTCCCTCACCCTGGCCATGCCTCGTGTCCACAGCAGGAACCTGTGGGGATTGCAGCAAGGGCCAATCCAGCCACAGAATATTGAAAAGGTTAAAGTCTGTGTTTATGAGTCTATTAAATGTTTATAGTCTTTCCCAGGCGATGCTGGGCATTAAAATTATGAGGCCTCATTCTCATCACAAACACTGTAACGAGAGCAGAAAAAGGCAATGAGTGAATCTGTCCTGAAGGCAAGGGCTGTAACAGGAACACGAAACCAGCACAAAATTTATTTGCTCCTCTGAAACAGTTAAAAAGGAAGAGATGACACCACAGAACCCAAAGCCACACATCCTGTGACATAACAACAAATCACCCCAGCCAGAAGGTACCAGAAACCCATCCCATCCCATCTCCATCACTGACCAGCAGCAGATGTTCCAGTGGACTTCAGAAGTAGCTTTCAGTTCTCAGGGCTTTTAGGCTAAAATACAAAAAAACCCCAAAACCAAACAACAAACCAAAATTTGCTGCTCTTTCCACCCTGTTAGCAGGGTCTGTGCTTCACTGTTTCTCTCAGAAAGACAGAGACCCCAAATCAAGACCTCTGGCTAATGGTGGTGGTGGTACCAGTGACATTTTTTAAAGGGTTTGAATGCATTCAGAAATTAAAACAAAACCAAAAAACAACCTTGAACAAACCCAGATTTTTATTCATCAGGGACCAATCCCATCAACTTTCCACCAAAGCTCCAGCAGCACAGCAGAGCAGGCTCTTGCTGCACAAGGACTTGGGCATCCAAAGGTTTCATCCTACCCCTGTGAAACTTCTGCTTGGCAGTGTGTGTGGCTGTATTTACATGTATATTTTCCTGGCAAGGGAAAAAAAAAGTATAGCAGCTCTTTCTGTCACCTGTAAATGATGCAGATGTCCATGCAGGAAGAAAAACTCCCAAACAAAAGCCTGGCCCTCTGTGACCCACTCCAAGTCTGAACTGGGAGTCACTTCTGCTTAAAGAGAGCTGTGAAAATAAAATATGAAAAAATAATAAAAATCATCCACTGAATGTACTTTAAGAAGTAACCACTCTTGCATTACAGAAAAGCAGCCTTTCCAAATAAAATCTGCTTTAAACAACAAAATCAAATCCCAAAGCAGGAGGAGCTCTGCCAAAAAACTCCTCCTCCTTCCCATACCCAAAGCAGAACATTTGGTCTCAGCTTTGGAGCACAACTATTTTTTTCCATACATTTTTTTGGGAGGGGGGTTCTCTGCACTCTTCCACAGAGACATGAAGAAGTGCAGCCTGACCATTAATTTTTGCTATTCTGCTTGAACCTGAAAAGATTAATTCAATATATTCCCCCAGCAAATCAGTGAGTGGTATGAAGGGGATAGAGTGGGATGCTGAAGGGCTGGGGAGCTGAGGAAGGGAGGTGGTGATGAGACCAAAATTGCACTTTTTAAATGGTGCTTAACACCTAAGCAATATATTGTGCAAACATCTGGTGCAATAGAGGCCACGTGGCTGGATGGATCAAATACAGGGGGGTTCATCACTCTTCCATCCCAGCCTCATGGGCATGTGGTGTGGATGAGCCTTTCTGCTCACTCCAGCTCCTCATCTATTGATTGGGAGCTGCTCTGATTCCCCCTGTGCCTGGCTGGGGATGCAGAAGAGATGAAGCCACTGGGAAATCAGCAAAGCAGCAAGCTGAGCAGTACAAATTGCTAAAAATTATTTAATACTGGGGAAGCCACGCTAGTCACCCCCTGGCAATACTGTCAATTAAGTGTATGAAATTAATATTAATTATCAACAATGAATTGTTTGTGAGTGCAATAATGAAGAGAGAAAATAAGAAGAGGCACTGCACATTGAAAGATACAAAAACTGTTATTTATCTCTGCATATTTCCTCTGAAATCTGTTTTGGTTGCATTAAGAAGTACATTCCTAAATGTGTTTTCTTAGTATTTGAGTTGCAAATAAACCCAGGCAGATTAGAAAGGGCCACAAAGCAGGAGTAAGCACTGAAATTCTGCCTGATCTGGGAGGTTATATTAATTTTAAAAAATAAATCAATAAATCAGAAAAAAGACCCACAGAGATGCTCAGCAAGAGTGGTCAGCTTTGAAAAAGAGGAAACCAGCAGCACTGGGTAACATTTTCAGAAGCTGGAACATCACTCCCAGCCCATGCTGATGTGCTGACCAACAGGTTGCAGGAACTTTCTTCTCATGTTGTAGGGGGAGGAATAGAAGCCTAAAGGGAAACGTTAAACCTATGAGCAAAGAAATCTAAATCTCTCTTAGGAAAATTATAATTAGCTTTAACTAATAATTTTGACCCATTTCTGGGTTGAAATTGCACTCTGCACCTGGAAGGAGGATGTGTCAGGGGAAAGGACTGCAGAGAAGAAAGGTGGTGGCACTGGTGCCACTGGTGCTGGCACTGGGTTAGGTAAGTGAACCACAGAGATTTGATCAAAATAAATCTTCAGAGAAGCATTTCCCCCCAGGACTTCCTTCCTCCACCCCCAGAAAGTTTTCAAAGTACCTGACACGTGCTGCAAGCACAGCCAACCTGAAGGCACAACAGTTGTTCAGCACCAAGCATCTTGGGGGATTTATTAGAATTGCTTAGAAGACCTGAAATTAAAAATTGGGATCATTTTCCAGTGCTTACTTCTCTGAACTGAAAGGTGACCCAAACCTCAGGCCAGCTCCTGCTGGGCTTGCAAGAAGCTTTTTGGCAGCAGAGCTCAGGAACAGTGGGTTGAGGGGAGCAAAAAGCTGTTGCATCCCATGAAAACCAAGTTATACACACCCCAGTCTGTAATACAAGTCCCTGTCCAAAGAGGTGGGGGCTTTCTTGAAGGACCTGAACATTGACCAAAGATCTGATGAGCTCCAGAAACCCATTGGACCATCAGCACCATTAATCCTTTTTTTAGACCCACGTATAAGATGATGGATCAGTTATGCTGCTTGAGGGGCATAAATATCATTTATTAAGACAACCATGGGTACTTCTTTGCAATTATTTTATAATGGAAACATGAATCTCAGTTAAAGTCAGATTTATGCTCACCCTGGCCTAGCCCAGCACCCGGACCTTTGATCTCAAATTATTTAGGAAGTGGAGAACTCTCTGCATGGAATGTTTTCTGCTTGAAGTGTGCAATAAGCACTAAAAAAAAAGATCAAGATCTCTGGGGTTAAGACTTTCTGCTTCCTCAATGCATCTCTGGGACTTGGTTGAGC
The DNA here is from genome assembly GCF_003957555.1 of Calypte anna. Classification (NCBI taxonomy): domain Eukaryota; kingdom Metazoa; phylum Chordata; class Aves; order Apodiformes; family Trochilidae; genus Calypte; species Calypte anna. The sequence continues at coordinate 10,998,021 of NC_044247.1, read as the reverse complement.
CCCAGAGTTGCACTTTGCTGGTGGCAAGCTCTGGAGGAAGCTCCTGGAACCATGTAGAACCAGGTGCTTACAAGGGGAAAAAAATCCTCCTAACTCAAGGAAATGAAAAAGACATCAAGAGAGAGAGAGAAAAACATTTACCTTTATAATATGGACTTGTATTAATGTAAGGAGCCATTATTTGAGCTGATCTGTGCCATTTCTGCCCTTCCTCCAGCCTGTCACAAAAGCAAGACATGCAGCAATACTTATCAACCAAAAAAAGGATAAAATAGCTGAACTCAGGTGAGGTGTTTGCTCCTGCAAACTGTTCCTCTGCTGCTGCTTAAGGAAAGCAACAATGTAAACTCAATTATCCCCCATATATAATCTATCCAGTAAAGTTATAAATGCAGATTTCCCAGAATTTGCAAAGGCCTTGGCCAATTTTATTTTTGCCAAAGGTAATCCATGGCTGAAATGCATTTGTGATTGCAACACACAATTATTTCAAAGGTATTCAGCAAAGTGACTCGGATTTTCAGCAGCAATGATCCAGTTTGGTGGGAGAAATGGAGCGAGTGGTGAAATCACACTGGGATTGCAGGAGGAGCACTTGGACAAGCAGATTTCCAATGGGGAAACACCAAGGGACACTTTTAGGGATGAACAGTAAAGGGTAGGAAGGGATGAATAAATATTAGTGGGAGCCCTGTACCCCCTCGGTTCTGTTCTTATTAAGGATTCTTCCCAAGTTCAGCACCAGGCACATGGATGTGGGAAAGGGCAGAACCCCCTGGCCATGGCCAGACCACAGCCTGGAGAGGTGACACGGGGACACCTGGGAGGTGGCCCCATCCTACCACACTTCCCAGCCTCTTCTGCATTCCAGCAGCTGATATTGTCAACAAAACTCTGATTTTTTTAAATGAGATGATTTCAGAGCATCGAAACACTAAAATTGAAGGTCATTGGAAAAGCTTTCATTTGGACAGGAAAAATAGGGATAAACTGCTCAGGGTGTATCTGCCAGTTCACAGCCTCAGGAACCAGAAATCAGTTTGCATTGCTAAAAGCAGCTGCAGTCCTTTGAAATTTATGGGAGACTGAGGGAAAATAATTCTGAATTAATCCAAGCCCTTTGACTTAAAATGATTTTTTTCAGTAATTATTTTTTTTTTTTAGTCACTTGAGCGTGGTTTTATTTAGAAGCCCAGCTCAGAGCAGAAAGACACCCTTCAGCTGGTGTAAACTATCAGGGCTGGTATTTAAAGGAATTGGCAGCATTCATGCCCCAGAGTTGTGCTTGGGATGGTAGGAATCCCTCCTCCTCTTTCAGGACCATGTCATTCACGTTGCCCTTTATTTTTCTCCATTAGACAAACAAAACCAATGATCACATTTATGGCAGGAACAGAAAGCAGACCCCACAGGCTATGTGTTGTGAAAAGAACTCTTTCTACCCAGCCAGATAATGCTTGAAAAGGTGAATGAAAAGATTTTAGTTGAGAGGAAAATGTCCCTGTAGGACCCTTCTCTAATTCTGAGCTCGTCAGTAACGTCAGCCTAGCTAATCCATACCTAGCTGGGAGTTCAAATGAAAAATTCATTAACTTTGTGTCCTTTAATTTATTAGGTGTAGCAACACTCCTCATCAGGGGCTGGGCTGAAAGGAGGGGACAATCAGGGAGCTTTGCTGCTTGCTTGCAACTCGATGGGCTCACAAAGGCAGGGGGACAGGTTTGGGAGGAATTACACACCCCTAATTAGAAGAGCTGCTGTTTGCTCTCGGCACGCCAAGAAAAAAACCTCAAATCTGCCATCAAAGACCAGAAATGGCCATAGCTAAAACCAAGCTGTGGACCATACAACAGCAGAAGAACCTCAGTGACAATTCCGTGCCACGGGGGCACATAAAAAGGAGATGCTTTAGGCACAAGAATAACAAAGGAATGAATTCAAGTGAATTCAGACTCTGGCAGGATGAGGTGCTGCTTCACATCCACTCCTCTCCCTTCAAGATACCTCTTTACGTGGCACCACAAAGGGTTTTGCCCAGCAAACTGCCTCGGAAAGCAAGAGCAGAAAATATAGAGAATATTTTTGTACCTGGGTGCTGTCTGGCTCCAGGGGCTCAGGGGTTTTGACATGGCTTGAACCTGGGGAGAACAGCCCACTCCCAGCCTTTTCTCATCAGGCTGAAGGAAGGATTCAGATTTATTCAGAGTAAAACAATATTTTGTCCTTACATGACCCTCCCCCTGTGTCCCTTCCCTCCCTCTTGGAAAGGAATAATTAATTATCCTTATTTTCTGCCAGGAACCACAGATAGGGAGTGGGGTGAGATGGACTGCAGCCAGGGCAGAGCCAGCAGCAGAGCCATGGCTCCAGCCTGCCAGTCCCAGGACCTATTAACAGTAATGCTTAATTAGTGTTTGCATTTTCCAAGCAAAATGTAAACACGAATCTGCACCAGCCAATGCCAGCTGTGACAGAGAGAGTGATGTTATCCAAAAGCAATTTCCTCTTTTTTTTTTTTTCATGGGGGCATCTCCAGTAGGTAGGACCATAAAGCAGCATCCAAATCATGCCACCTCGTGTTGTGTGTTTCCAAAGCACAGCAGCAGGGCTGTGTCACCAGTAAGACCAGCAACTACTTAGGCTGCCAAGAAAGGCTAAATAAACTAGTAGGGGAAAAAAAAAAAAAAAAAGCATCAACAAACCCCACAAAAAAGCCAAGACCTTTGAGGATCTTGCAGCAATCATATATGATTTCAATTATGGAAAGAAAACCACCATATGGATACACCCTTTGAAGAAGCAAATTATTGATACCAAAATTAATTGGTCTTTGGAACAGCAGAAAACTCTGAACAGCTGTAAACCATGTTCACAATGAAATCTGAGGCTAGTGGAGGTTAATCTGGGCTTGAGTTTCTCTATAGATATTAAAATGAAGTTCAGCTGAGCCAGAGGACCATAAAAGCAGTTTGCTTCTCAGGTCTGTGCAAAAATGATGCAGATGCTTTGGATGTTGGCCCTCCACCCCCCAACACCAATGCCCTGCTTACCCAACCATGCCACCATGTCCCTCTGTCACCTCTGTCCTGAGATTGGTTGGCCAAACAGCTCCTTCCTTCCAGTCCAAATTCTCCCCCTCCAGCAATCACACAGACAAAGAGCTGGAGGAGAAAGTCACACACGTGAGGATTTTTCTGCTGCCAAAATTGAAAAAATAAATCCCCAACTAGACTTTGTCACCACTGTTTCCAGGAACCTCTGCCACATGGGTGTCAGGATAGCAACTGGTCAGAGTTACATGGGAGGTGGATATGATGGGGACAGACATCTTACCTTCCTCTGTCATCAGGTGCTTGTTCCAGATATTGGAAATTAGCAAAGTGCTCCATCAGCTCCTGGATGTCCCAAAAGGCAAAGGAAAAGTCTCCTTGGTCTCCCTTCTCTGTAGGGTACCTCTGGAAAGAAGCCACAGGGGTAGAAAGGGAGGAAGTTTCCTAAGAGGCAGAGATGAAGCTTGACAATTTTCCTGGAGCTGGGGTTTCTCACTCCCCATAGGGTGATACAAGTGTGGTACAAGTGTGAAGTTTTATTTGCATGCCTCATCAAGCTAGAAAGAGGTAGATTGTGTACATGTGAGGGCATAAATCTTGAAAATCATTGGTTATGAAACACAACTGTGCAAGGGTTTAGCCAGACACCTCTGAAGAGCATCACCCCAGCTCAATTTTGGAATAAAGTAGCTAGCTCAGTGATATCTTCATTTCTTGAAGACAGTTGTTCAGGCTCTTTTCTCTACTGTATGTTCCACATTAAGTCATTATCTATGCTGTTCACTCCATTAATTCTGCTAGTTTTATTAGCAAAGTTCTGCTGCCTGGTCCTGTAGCAGTGACAAGCATTTCTAAAAGCTAATCTGACAGATAATGACTCCATTAAGTGTTGAATACTAATTGGTTTACATCAGGGGCCTGAAATTAATTGATGTAAATAAATTAGCACCTGAGCTTGCATCACCCCAGCTTTGGATTTTCCTAAATACCAATGATTTTTAAAGCTTGTATCTTCAGCAAAAGGCAATGGAATATAAACAGACAGGATGAGTAATTAAAATGTGGCAACAAAATAAGACTATCAAGATGAGCTTAACAAAGATTGTTTACCTCTTGATGGAAGGGGTAGTGCCTGCCTGTACAGGCTGTTTACACTGCTCTGACTTGTACAAAAGATACTTTTCTGACAGCTTCCCAAAGATATAATTATCATTATTATTAATACCAAAGGCAATGACCCCCACACCATTGCTAAGATTTAGTAAAGTTATGTGATACACCAAGAATGTGTTCATCCCAACACACACCTGCCCCTTCCCTCCTAAAAAGCAAGCTTTAAATCATCAATTTAAGGAATTAATAAAAGTGGTTCTTTTTTTTAACAAAGGGATAAAAGCTCATAGTAGTGGAGGTTTGTCATTGGAATGACACAAATAATGACTAATTTTTAAAGTGAGTGTGTGTAAGTTTCTGCACCTCAAAAACAATCAATAGGTTATAAGACACCAACAAATACAGTCTATTTTTATACACAGATTTACTACATTCACCTTCCCCTTTATAAGGAAAATAAAATCTAATAGAAAGCAAACACAACCTGAGAAGAATCCACGTCTTGGGAAAGCTGAGATCATTTGGAGCAGTTTAACAAATTCAACCTAGGGCAATATATGGAGAGTCCAAGCCAAGGTGTGGGCACACAGCTCCATGACCACCAGAGCTTCCCCAGAGCTGCTTTCCCAATGAGGTTGATGGAAAGACACCCATTAACTTCATTCTTGGAAAAAAACACCCATTGACTTCAGTCTTGGAAAGACACCCATGAACTCCAGTCTGCTTTGGATCCAGTGTCCAATTCCTGATTTCAGAAGGGATACACAGCTCCTTGTTCTGTGCACCAAAGTTTCTCTCTAACCTCCCCTGGTTTTGATTCAGCCACCACCAGGGTAACCCTGGAAAGACACTGGGAGTTCACCAGTGAAAGTTCATCACAGGAATAAGAATTCTCTGAGTTTCTCTTCTCGTCTGATGGATATTTCTTAGCAGGGCACTGGACACCAGAGCTGAAAGGGTGCAGTTTTCTGGTAGTCACTGTACAGATGATTAATGAGAATTCAGAAGATATCATGAGTTAGGACTCCCCTGTTGGGCACTAAGTATTTCTTCATTAAATTCTAATGAACTGGGAAGAGTGTCAGGTTTGGTCACACAGTGTATTCCCCCCCACCCCTCCTTTTTTCATAATTGTGTTTAGATGCATTTAGTTAATCCTCATCATCCTTATGACAAAGAAGGGCTGAGAAAACACATTGGTTAAGAATGGAAGGTGGATAAATGTGTGAAGACAGAAAACTCAGCAGTACAAACTATACAAAATAAAACCCAAAGGATTTTACTGCATCATACAGAACTCATCCTATCCCCCCAAATAGCTCCTTGTTTCTCTCTTCAGGAATTATGGCAATAAGGTTATGGCCAACAAGGGTGAGATCCCACCCCATTACCAGCTTTAGAAAAGGAAGGTCTACATTCCTGAAAACAGACCCAACATGGAGCAGCAGCCTCTCCCCATCCCTGAAAGAGGGGTGGGTGCAGATAAATCCAAATTGCTCATCAATGAACTGATGAGGAGTGTGTAACTATTTCAAGTGTCACCCTGGTGCCTGAAGGCACAGGAGGGGCTTTTCTAAAAGGCATCAAGCAGTAGAGAGGAACAGGAGCTCCTGTGGTTTGGGGAACTGGCATCTTTACAGCTGGAGTTACTGTAATTAATTTCCTGTAAGTACAGGGTTATTACAGAGAGTAAGCAAGCATAAAAAAAATACAAAATAAAACTGTGTTGGCATTAAGTCAAAAACTACTTTCAAAAGGGTGATAGGAGTGTGAGAAGGTTTGAAGGAGAGCATGAAAGCAGCTGCAATAAAACCACGACTTCTCCAGGCTCCATCCAGAACTACGGCAAAGCAGAAACTGATTTACAAACCCCTTCCTTGTCACACTTTGGGCAGAGCCCACACCACTGCCTTCCCCTCACAAACCCCATGGAGCTGCCCCCAGCCACACTCCCTGGTGGTGGCAGCTGTTCAAAGGACATCAGGTCACCTCCCTGGGGGCCAGGCTGTTGCCAGCATCATGACACTGCCCGGGCAGACCCTGGCACCCCAGCACATCCCCTTAATCACTGCCTCCCAGGTGGAAATCCAGGGGATTATAACACTTCATCTTCTCCCTGGCTCTTGGCAAGGCAAGCAAAGCAATCAGGCTGTTATGGCAATTTTATGGTGCTTATAAAATTCGTTAGCAGCCTATTAATTATATTTTGTCATTAATAATATTATCTTTTCTTCTTGTTCCTTCTCTGCACAGGCTTTATTTGCTGGTCTTTTATTTTTTTTCCCCCCCCTCCTCTTGCTTTGTTTTTTTGTTTACTTCCCAAGCCAGACTCAGCCCAGCTTTGCTCTCCCAGCTTGGCTTTGCCATCCAGGAGGTGAGGAACCAGAGCCCTGGTTCTTTGGAGACATCAGGTAGGTCCTGTTGTTTTGTCATTTTCATTTGGCTTTCTTGGTTGTTTTTTAACTGCACATTGGGAATAATCTCAAAGAGACCCTTTCATAATATTCTACATTAATTTAAGGCCAAAGTGTATTTGATTTGTACACCTGCCAGCATTTGTAAGCCTCCCTCCCAGGCTCCTGTCCTCTTCTAAACCATCTCTGGAGACTCCTTTGATGCTCCGAGGATGAGGGATCCCCACCACCCCACAACGTGAGACATTGTCTGAATTGGAAACTTTCCCAGAACAAGTTTGCTGGTTCAAGGGCTCCATTTGCAATGAAATACAGCTCAGTCCACAGGGTCTTACCTTCAGCCCTCTCCAGCTGTTGTCTCGGGCAGTGTTAACCAGCACCACACTCCTGACATGTTCCTCTCTCCTCCAGGAGACACCAAATGACTCTGTTCTTGGCAATAAAATTCCTACTGGGCTCAGTGGGGCTTTGCTTGGCTTGTCTTTGGGTTTCATGAAGTTTTGCAGCCCTGTATTTAAGGCTGAATGGTGTTGTGGACATATCCTCCATGCACACAAACTGCACCCGTGATGAGGCATCACTTGACCCCAGAGCCTTTGGGTCCTGCCCTGCCCTGGCCAGGAGAGGGGACACAACCAGCACTGTCACAGCTACACTGAGAGGGGAAAAAGTTAACGTGGGCATGGAGTTCCACCAAGGCTTCTCCACTGCTCCATCTCCCCGGAGCTTAGGGTTCACCCCTGTGCCCTGAGTGGGGTGAAGACCCCAACCCTGCTTCAGCCCTGGGGTGCAGCAGGGTGAGGGGTGCTGGGGACAAGGGTGGTGAGGAGGTGCACAGTTTTGGGGTGCATGGTGGAGGGGTGCAGCAGCAACAATTCTGGGGTGCACAGTGCAGGGGTGAAGCAGCAGTTCTGGGTCACTCAGTGTAGGTGTACAGCAGCAGTTCCAGGGTGCAGCAGCAGTTCTGGGGTGCTCAGTCTAGGGGTGCAGCAGCGTTTCTGGTGTGTAAAAATAGTTTTGGGGTGCCCAGTGTAGGGGTGCAGCAGCAGTTCTGGGGTCCAGCAGTAGTTGTGGGGTGCCCGGTGGTGCAGCATCCGTTGTTGTGGGGTGCAGCAGCAGTTCTGGGGTGCGTAGTTTAGGGGTTCAGCAGTGTTTCCATGTGCAGCAGTGGTTTTGGGGTGTGCAGCAATAGTTTTGGGGTGCTCAGAGGAGGGGTGCAGCAGCAGCAGAGGGTTGCGGGGTGCAGCATTGCCACCTGCAGCCGCTCCCGCAGCACTGCAGGGCGGGCAGGACCCGCTCCATCCCGGCGGTGACATCGCTGCCTTCCCTGCCACGGACACAGAAACCAACCAACCAACCAACCAATCAAACAAAACCGAAAAACAAGAATTAAAAAAACAAAAAAGAAAAACAAAAAACACCCAACCCAAAACAAAACCAAAACACAACAATTAAAAAATCCACCAAAACCAAAAAAAACCATCCCAAAACCCAAAAAACCCACAGAAAGACCAACACCCCCCCCAAAAAATCCAAAAAACCCCAAAAAACAAAGAACACCAAAAAAACCGCCAGAACCAAAAAACCAAGAACAAAAAAATCCAAAAAACCCCTCCAAAACCCCCCAAAAACCCCCCCCCAAAGAAGAACAAAGAAACCCAGACAGCAAAAAAACCTCAAAAAAAACCCAAACACAAAGAATAAAAAACCCAAAACAACCCAAAAATACAAAAAAAAAAAAAGAAAAAAAACCCAGCAAAAAACCAAACCAAACAACCAAAAAAAATCCCCAAAACAACAACAACAACAAAAACCCAAAAAACCCTCCCAAAAACCAGAAACATAAAAGCCCCAAACCAAACAACAAAACCCAAACCCCACACTTTCAAGCAGTTGGGTGCAGGTGTGGGTTTGGTGCAGCCCCAGCCCGAACCCTCCAGCTGTCCCGGGCAGAATTCCCGTGGGGTTTCTGAGCTTTTTAACTCCCCCAGTTGCTCAGAAAAAGCTTTTCCCAGCCTTGCTCAGTTTGAGCTGAGATTTATTTGCCCCAAAACAATCCCAGGTGTTTGAATGCTTCAGGCAGTCCCGCTGCCCCTTGCTATAAAAATCCACACCAGTAGAACCCAGTTTAGTTGCTGATTTCTGACCAGTATAATCCAGTTTGGTCGCTGCTTGCTGAAGCACTGCACGGAAACCTGTGGGGATTTTCTCCGGGATGTTGGAACCTCCAGGCTGCCTCCTGCAAACCCTTCCCACCCACCCAGCCAATGCTGGATCCTTTGGGAATCCTGTTCCCGGGATACCAAGTGCTCCCTGGCATCTCTGCTGGAGCCCATAAGCTCAAAACAGCTTTGGTTTGTGGCTGGGAAAAAATGCATTTAAATATTAAAATATGCCAGTTGGTACAATTGCAATATAAAATAACATTTGGACCCTATTGTTATTATATTTTAATTTTTTTTTTTCTGGGAAAGTTTGATAAATTGCTGTTATGTGGCATTTTAAAGGGTGAGTTAAAGGATGGAGAGGCTGTTAAAGCACTGAAGCCCCTGACTGCTGCTGCAGCTGAGCAGCAAATCCATCCTTTCAGCTGGACTCATCCAAATATATCACAGGGTAACCCCTTTGTTATTGCAAGTGATGACCTTTCCTTTTTTATTAAAGTCTTTACTGTTTCCAAGTCACTTTCTTCAGGATTAAGGCATCATTGTACTTAAATAACAGACAAAAACTTCATTCCCCTTTGGTTCATTTTGGTGATGTTGGTACCTGTCATGGGAGGATTTCACTGCTCTGCTTTACTTGAAAAATAACATTTTTGGAGCCCAAAATGTGGGTTCAGGTCAGGTTGCCCTGTGCTGGAGAAGTACATCATCATCAGGACACACCAGGGAGATGTCCTGGGGACAGTGCCACCATGGGACACCCTGTGCCAGGCTGACCTCCAGGCCCCAACTTCAGCCTTTGTTTTGCAGCCCTGAACCTCACCAAAGGTGCTGATACAATAAAACCTTCCCTGTTCTAGGAGGAAAAATTAAATTTGCCATTATTATGCCTCCACACAAACCCTCATGGAAGAGTCAGCTTCTCCTTGCATTAAACAACTGTATTTCAAAGTGCAGCAGTTAATACCAACGTCTTTAGAGGTCATCAAGCTCAAGTTTTTTAAAAAAAAATTAATCTGAGAATTTACAGCAGTTAAATACAGCTAAATAATTAATGATGAGGAAATTGAACTTCCCATTGAGATTGGATTAGGAGCCAATGTGGGACACCACTGCTGTAGAGCCTCTTTCCCTGGGGAACCTCCCAGAAAAAAAAAAGCCTCTTTATTGCTTTCCATATCACTAATAAAATATGAAAGCAGAGAATACAATAAGATTTTCGTATCATATTAATGACCTTCAGAATGCAATCAGACCAGCAGCTCTCACTGAGCAATTTGCTAACATAATATAAAATTGTTAATAGGAGATGAAGGTCACTAAGACATTATAAAAATCAGTGTCATGACAGCAACTCACCCAGGCCTTTCAGCAGGAAGAACAATTATCTGGCAACTTCATTTTTGCAACCCCTGCTTGGTGCCCATGGGTCAGGGACCAACCTCAACATGAAGCCACCCAAAGTGTCCTTTGGCTCAGAGGAATTCACAAAGTTGGTGGAGAAAGAGGCAACCTCACCTTGCTGCCATCCACTGAGCCCAAGTGACAGAGGAAGGAGGAAAATATAAAAGTTGAGACAATTCAAAAGGCCAAACAGAATAAAAGCCCAAGGAAAGAAGAAAGGAAAGCAGAGAAGCACCTTCAGAGATGGAAAACTCACCAAGCTGGGAAGCAGGTGTAGAAATCATGCAGCTTTGGGAACCCCATGAGGCTTCTCCCACCTTGGACTTCCCTTCCAGGTCCTCCAGAACTCCTCTTCTTCCCGGAGCTCACCTAAATTTCAGTATACACAATATCCTACCATAAGGCCATCTAGACTTGAACAGCTCATTCCATGCCAAGCCATCTCATTTCATTAACTTCACACATTCTGCCTTCATTTGATGGCCCTTATGGCCCTGACACTAGAAGGGACCCTGTCAAAAATCTTTGGAAAAACATTTACTGCACACATCAGATTTATTCTGTCTGTGATTTGTTTCGTCTGACCCTATCTACATCACCTTCTAGTGTGGATCCGATTGAAATCAAGTTAAAAGTGTCTGTGAAATCTCTTCTGCACCCCACTGACAGGTCAGAACAGGGCTTCAGTCCCATAAGCAGTTTTTATCCAGGTCCTTCAGCTTGTGGAATGGCAAAGGCAGTGGAGGAAAGTGGCTGAGAAGTCATTCTTCATCTGCACAGCATGCAAGAGGGGCATCTCCTCCCAGAGACTTATTTTACTCTCTGAGTCAAAGCCCCTTTATATGCATTTTATCCAGGAATTGATTGGTGTTTAATTAACCTACTCTTTATGCCATAGTCAATCTTTAATTAAACGCATCCTTAAGCAGAGAATTTAGAGAGCAGCCTGGAAGTGCAGAGAGCAGTTTTATGGTTTCCTCCTACATGAGAAAAGGAGAAGAAAGCAAACAGCTGCTGGGAAGGAGAAGTTCTCCCCAGTCTAAGGCAAAGAGGTTTGCAGGGAACCCATCACCCAAGGAGGCTGGAAGGTGTAAAGCCAACTAAGAGGTAACTCCTTGGAGAAGAGACACTGTGCAGGTGTGTGTGTTTCTGCACACTCAGAGGACAATCCTGAAGGACTTTGGGTTTTATCCACCCCATCAATGAGCAGAACCTTCCTATGACAAGATCTGCAAGCAAATACTTCTGTTGAATAGCCTAGCAGAGCATCACTGGCAGCAAATCATCCTATTCTTAGCTCTGTATAATTTGTAAGGCCATTTGAAGGCATGTGCTGGGGCATAAATCACTTGGAGTACACAATTGATTCATGAGGAATTTAAGTTAGTTCACTCAGAACTCCAAACAATTACCACTGGGGTGATTTTATAAAATGTCTCTTCCCTTGGGAAGAAAAAGCAGCTAAATCAAACTGGGTTTCAAGCCACAGAAATTAATGACAGGTATTCTCATCTCAACCTGCAGGATTCTCTGCACATAAATCCCCAGGTCAGGATCAGGCTGGTAGAATTTTAAGCATTACATGAGCCTAGAGTCAAAATTTAAATGAAAAACTCACCTAAAATGGGACAAGCTTTCTGTTGGTGTTTTTCTTTATTTATTTCAATAAAAGCAAACATTAAAAAACCTGGAGGTTCTTAGAAGAAAAAAGGAGCAAACAGCTCCTTGACTCTGGCAGAGAAATATTGAGCCACCTCAGCATTAACATCAGCAGAAAAGGTTGGCATCTCATGTTTGACAGCCTGGAACCAAAAAGGTCCACAAATTCCTACAGACCAAACCCTTCCCAAGAACAGCACAGCTCAAGCCACACAGGGGCTCTTCCCTAGCACAGGGGAGAGATCTCCCCCCACCCCCCCAAAAATAATAAAAAATATTTCTGCCTCAAAGCTACTTTCTATGGCTACTTTTCTATATTCAAAAATTATCTTTTTGCAGGAAAAATAATAAATGTGACTGTGTCCCAGCTGGAAAGCAGCATCACAACAAGGGGATTTCAGAGTTCAGTGGGAAGCTGGGTTGACTCCAGACAAAATAAACTCCAGGCAGAGTCAACCCCAAAGCAGGAGATGCTTTGGAGTGCAGTTTTCCCAACAGCACCAGGAGGAGCTTTATGCCTTAGAATCAACCACTGAGGATTATCTTGGTGCTCCAGGAATGCTAACAAACAGGTTCAGGAGCATCCCAGATCCAACCAAACACCAGGAACTACACCAGGTACAAGTGCTGGTAGTTAAATTCAACCTTGCCACTCTCGTCCCTTGTACCAAGGTGACCTGGAAAAAGCAGAAGCACGATCAGAAGGGAAATAGTGTTATGAGCCACCCGAAAGGCACACAAATTGTTTAGGTCATGTATTTCAAAGGTGGAGCTGGGTGTCCCTCCACCAGCATCATTTCTCCAGTTCTTTACTGGACCAGACCAAGCTTGGGATGCTCAGGATGGAGCTGGTGCCTCCCCAGCCATGTCACAGCAAAGGGAGAACAATTTGTGATTTACTAAGCTAATCAAAACTTCAGTTGATCCACTTCATATTTTATCTCTCTTTACTCTCCAGCAATTTAGGGTGTTTGGGTTTTTTTTTATTAAATACAAAGGTCTTCCCACGTTTCAGAAAATTAATCACTTTTGGCATTTATCAGCTATGCCTTCCTACTTAGAATATGTTTTATAATTCATTAAAGTAGCTCAAAAATTAAATTCTTAACACCCCTAGGCCCAAAATATGTTTAAGCAAGAAAACTAAGCACAGTATTAAATAGAAAAAAATTGTGGAATATTAATTTGGCCTGTAGCTTTTTGAATGGTGATTCACAACAATGAATTTGAAACCAACTCCTGCTTTTGCCAGGAGTTTGCTGGGAGCTTTCAGTTTCATTCCCAATTTCTTCCAATCCCCCTTCTTTCTGGTGGCACATCCAATCACTGCCAACCATCCCTGAGCCTGAGCAGCACCACAGAAACACTGGTTTTAAGACTGGTACAAGTGGTAACAAATTTGGTGGCAGAAGTAAAGCAGCAGCCTCTGATATAATTAAATATAAGCTAATAATTATTATTAATAATATCTATATTATATACATGTCTATATGATATACTGTATAAATTTATTAAAACATAAATTATAATTAATTATATTAATTACAATTTAGAAGTTATAAACTAATATTAAATATAAATTATAGTTATAAATCCCACCCCAACAAAGCCTCAACCAGTGAGTTACCACAGGTCACCCACCCCAGCCCTTACCCAGGGCACATTAAATCACAATAAATTCCATAATCAAAATAGTAAATGAAGTTGTATTTACAAGCTTCAGGTGTCTAAGTTACTTTTGAAAATAGTATTTAAAAGAAAAAGAAGCAATAAAAATATACACCTGATCTCTATTTTGATCCCAAAATATCTCCTTTGTACCTCTCAAATGGGTATTTTGTAGATTCCAGGATTTATGCTCTGGATTAGAAGTTTCCAGATTTGCCTCCTGCTGCTCTTCCCAGATGTTTCTGTGCTTGGCTGCACTGGATTCAAGTGTTCAGGAAAAGCAGATGAGGTGCCAGAGGTGAAAAGTTCCACATCCAAGTATTGCCCAAGCCCTTCCATAGGTGTCCAGGGGCTTTACTTTGGATATCAGGAAAATTTCTTCACTGAAAGAGTTGTCAGGCCCTGGGCACTCAGGGCAGGGGTGGTGTCCCCATCCCTGGAGGGGTTCCCAAGCCCCACAGCTGAGGTGCTGGGTTAAAGCTGGACCTGGGCACCTGAAAGGTCCCAAAGGATTCGTGATTCTGTGCTCAGCAGCTGATCCCTCAGCCGTGTCCAAGCTCCCCCCGGGGGCAGGCAGCTGAGTTTTTTCCTCTCTTGGGTCAAGTCCCAGAACAGTACCTGGTTATTTTTTTCCTCTCTTGGGTCAAGAGAAGCCAAGGGCAGAGGGGATGAAGCCCACATAGGGGTTCTGAGTACCAAGTGATGCCCGCTCGGAGCAGCCGATTATCCACAGCGGGGCTGAAGGAGGTGGAAAAAAAACCCCAACCCCACTAAAAAATAATTAAACAACTGGACTGCCATCCCACCATCCTGGGTCCGTATCCTCCAGCCCTCAGCGGGCTCTGAACCTTTTCTGTGCCGGATCAAAGCCTGGATGAAGGTTTCCAGGGTGCTGCCTCCATCTCCTGGGCGGAGCGGGGAGCGCAGGCGACACACGACGGAGAGAGACAGGACAGTGGGGGAGAAGGACACGACAGTGATGGGGGGGGGGATGACGACAGAGGCTGTTTGAGCTGCAGAGAGGGTGACCTGACTCCCCCCAACCCTGCAGTCGCCCGGGTCCGACCCCATTAAACACCCCCGAGAGGGACAGTGAGGGCAGAACCTGTCCCCAGCGTGGTCTGAGGGTCACGGTTTAGTGATGCTCAGGGTGGTTTTGGGTTGAGAGTTGGACTTGGTGACTGTAGAGTTTGTGGTTCTATGGTCCTGTGCCCCTGAAGCCAACCAGCACCCACTGCTGAGGAGCACGGGATGAGTTGGAGCCTCTTTGGGGAGCAAGCCCTTCCCTGGGCTGCAGCCCTGCTGCTATTGCAGCCTTCTCACCTGCAAAACTACTGAATTCAGCCTAAAAGTAGAAGACAACACATTTCTATGCCACACAAGCAATGTTGTTTATAGAATCATTAAGGGTGGAAAAAAAGCTCCCAGATCAAGTCCAACCATCAACCCAACCCCACCATGCCCCCTACACCCTGTTCCAAAGTCCCATGTCCATATGGTTTTTTTAACACCTCCAGGGATGCTGACTCCACCACTTCACTGTTCCAAAGCTCGACCACTCCTTCAATAAAGAAATTGTTCCTAAGATCCAATCTAACCCCTCCCTGGTACAACTTCAGGCCAGTTCCTCTCATGCTTTAGCTGCAGGAAAGCACATTGAAGAGGTTGTTGATCCTGGAACATCCCACTCACTCTCCCCTTTCTAAACTTTGGCTTGTCCTTGGTTTCTGAAAATCCTCAATGGCACCAAATCAGAATGGTTGGATGGTGGTTAATCCATCCAACTTAAGCCTTGGCTCCTCTCCCACCAGCCACACCTTCACCAAGCCAAGAGAAAGTCACTGCATTTGTGGGTTTCAGGGCTGCTGTTGCCATTTTACAATTAATTTTTTTCCCCCAATTTGGTTATTCTTTCCTGCCTACCTTCAAGGTGAAAATGAAGAAATCGACACCATCTTGAAAGCTTTTGTACCTGTTGCCTCCTGTATGGCTTCAGTCACCCACTTCTTCCCAGCCCAAAGGTCTTCAGCTTGAGGAGACCCCAGGGTTCCCTCCATGACCACCACCAAGGTTTGGTCCCCCCAGACACCCTGCAGGCTGGACCAACAGCAACAGTTCTGCTTCTTTCCCATTCCACTTACCAGTTTGAGGAAAACATTAAAGAAAAAGCAGAAGCACTTGCTCCTTCCCCAAATTGCTGAGGGGTTTTTTTATCTGCAGGTGACCTGGGATCTCCCTTCCTCTGCATTGGGCCAGGTCTGACTCCACCACCAGGCAAGAGCTTTAAAAAGAAGTGTCTTGTGTCAGCAAAACATCATCCAGGAGATGGACTGAGTGCAGGCAGCTGTGAAAAAATTCTCCCTGCATGTTTGGGCTGATGGGGCAACAGGAAAACAAGGGACCCATAACCCAGTCTGAATACAAACAGCAACACTACTTACCAAGCAGTCACTTGGTTTAGAGTAATATTCTCTTACCTTACTTAAGTGCCTCTATTTGACCTTTGCAGGAAAATTATTTCCTCCTAATATATAATTCAAAGCTGAATAGATACCTGAAAAACACACAGAAGGCAGACCATCCCACCCTGAAGTAATACATCAATCCTAGCTGGGAAGGTTATGTTTTATTGAGAGTGTGGCATGAGACACTTGACTGAGTATAAATTTATGAACAGCTCTTCATCTATGTGAGATTTTTGGCAAGATGTGCCAAATAATGCAAGTGACAGTACCTTTAATTTAGGAGTGTTTGCTCATTGGGGTTTTTTTATCAATTAAAAAAGAAAAAAAAAAAAAGGACTTAATGAACTTCCAAATCATAAATGATGGATTTTTGTCAATTATAAAATATTCTGAATTTGTAACCTTTTTATTCTAGTACTCAAGGAACTGCCAGCTATTTAAAACTGTACCTTTATCATTATTCACAAAGTTTAACAAAAATAAATACAATTTTGAGGTTGTCTTTGGCATGTGGTAATTCAAGGCAATAGTATCTTTTAGCAGCACAGTGGAAAGAAAAACAACAAACCATACAATGCACTACCAGATTCAGCCTTACAAGGAGAAGAGAACGTAGTACAATGCAAACTTTAATGTCAATATATACAGAGCTTTAAAGAAAACATTATTTTTTTTTTCATTTTTAAAATTAAATGAAATAAATACAATATGATACAAAATCCACAATATGCTTCAGAGAAAGAAATGACAATTACAATAACGGGGACCTTTTGGAGAGTTTCATCTTTGAAGTACCTCAGAGCATGGAATTCATTGCACACTGTTTTCAATTAATGCCCTTTCGTAGAGATTTACTGCCAGTCACGTGCCAGGAGAGTTTTTAGCTCTAATCAAGAGTTTCAGTGCAAGATGCCAAAGTGCTTGGGATGAGAATGCAACCACTTAGCAAATGCTGCTCATAAACCAGATGCAAACCACACACAACAGAACACTTTGTCCTGCAAAGGAGATCCACCTCCAGCATCTTTGCAGTTCTCCCATTTAAAAACAAAACAAAACCAACCCCAAAGCAGGATTCAGTGTTATTTAAACTCACTATGGGTAGCAAGCTACCACCCAAATTTTAATTAGTAAGAGACAGAATCAATGAAATACCTTTTAAAGCTTTCCTTGAACGTTTGCTTTCCTTACAGAAGAAAATAATCTCAATAAAACCAGTCACCAATTGTTCTGGGGGCAACTCGTAATTACATAAGTTATTAAAACACTCAGATCAGCTGTAGCTACACGCTAAGTGTGAGGGCTTTTAAAAAAATTTTACTGGTAGTTCTATTCCCAAAGGGAAAAGTAGGCTTCTCAACAACAACCTAATTTGGGAGAGTAAACATTTAAAAGTACACTGAAGGAGAGACAAACAGGATCCAGAATGTGCTTAACCAACAGGGTGTTAATGCAGAAGACAGTACAAAGGTGTTACCAACAAGTATGAGAAAGTTTCTGAATAAACTTCCCAGCAGAAATCTTTTCATTTTCTTCACCAGACAGAGCATCCTCATCCTGGATGATACAAGGGCTCTGTTATCAGGGCTTCAGAAGCCTTCTGAAAACTCTAAGAAAAACCTGCTCCTCCCTTCCACAAGTATTTGCAGAAAATTCTGGATAGGACAGACAAACTTAAGTGCTACAGAAAGCATACAACCCCCCCATATGTTTGCATTGATGTTTTAGCCTAATTTCATTGCTATAAATCAGGAGAACTACTATACTATTGTGTCATTCCTTTGACTCAATTCCTAGAGGCTATCTCAAGTTTTTAATTTTAACATCTGAGGGCAGAGAGCCCTGGATGCAGCTATCTGTCCCTGCAAAAAACAAAACAAACAAAAAAACCCCAACACCCCAAAAACAAACAAACAAAAACACCAACAAAACCCATGATTATGAGTACCCTGCAAGTAACTTCCAAGTGTTGAAGTTTGCTAGAGATCATTTCAACTATTGGACATGGAAAATTAAAACATGGAAGACAGAATTCAAGCTCATGGGTGACCTGGGTGAGGTTTGGGATGCAAGAACAACATTGAAACCACACTACAAAAGAAACAAACCCAAACCACACAATATGCTAACAACAGCCACAAAGCAGTGGCTCCACTGAAGCCACCCCTGGGGACACTCTGGGGTACAGGCACTCTTGGTTGTGCACCACTGGATGGTATCAATGCCACTGCAGTTTCTGGATACCTGACAGGAATACAAGAGAGTTCCTCACTTGTCCTCTAAATGCTTTAATAGGTATGTTTGTGTCTTTGTAACTATAAGGCTTAGTAAAGTTAAAACTTTTGTTTTAAAAAATATAAGTAAATCAGTAAGATTGTAACTACTCTGTCATCTCTAGCAGAGGTGCAAAGAGGATATGGAGTGAAACAATTTACACTAACCTTACACTCCACCTAACAGCACCTTGAAAGTGAGTGTTCTTCCATTTCAAACATTTAACTGATTACTCCTGAGCAGACCATGCCACTTTTACATTAATTGTGTAGCTGAACAAAGCCTACGTCTGGAATAAAAGGGTAAATATGCAACAACTTCCAAGAAGTATCACAAAGAAAATGATCATTAAATATCAGGTAGTAAGGTTAAACTACCAATGTACTCTTCTGTATCCCTGCATATCCAAAATGTTTCAAAGACTGATATGTTTAAATATTCACTGTAAGAGAACTCTTCCCCACAAATTAAGAATTAAAATTGGCATACCAGGTGACTGTCAGATATAACAAAGGTATTTGTCCATATGTTTTCCTTGTGATAAGACAACTTTGTAATGCTGCAGCCACTGAAACTTTGCTTTTAGCCCAGTAGTACCACTTGCACCAAAGGCTAGTAATGGTATAACCCCCCCAGGGACAACTTTATAGAAGATGTTTTGAATTCTTTGCTAAGAATCAGAATATCCATCTTGTTTGAGCACTTTTCCTCTTACCACCTTTGTGTTGCACAACAAGAAAAACTTAAGTACCTTCAGCTGCTTTTGTGCAAAATGCTTTTAAGGTGCTTATAACGTGGTGCTTCCAAGCAAGCTAAAAGAAAATACCAATATAAACACTGTTAAATGATTCATGAATAAAGCCATTAAAGACCAGCTGCTACCTTACAGGAAACCTGAAGACAATTCAAGTTTGACACTACTTGTGTTCCATGCCTCACATTCCCCTCCATCCTACATTATACCTTGACCTTGGGTTCAGGAGGCTTTTATTTCCACCACTGAGGTTTTTGCTTAGCATGAATTCAAGTTCTTTTGGCAGTCATTTGTAAATTTACCCCCAAAATTGATACCAGTAGACTGTAGACCAGAAGCTTCCAGGCATTCTTGCTGGCAAAGTTCTTGAGTAATGAAAAGAAGGATGAACCAGCTGCATAAGGGGCAGATTTTTTGTACTGAACAAGAAACTTTCCAGGAAGCAGTCATGTTCTTTGATAAGCTTTCAAGCATTTCAAACAGGCACCTCAAAACTAGGCACAAACAGCCCCTAAAGCTTCCAACATCTATCAAACACTCAAGAAATCTAGTATGGGGTATGTTCTGCATGATACAAATAGCACACCTATGTTTTCTACATTCCTTAAGTCTCAAATCTACACATATTCATACCTAACTATTTGGCCAGATATTTTCCATCTTCCCCCACCACAACAAAAGAAAGCAGCTTATCTAATAGTTTTTCCAATGCCACCAAGTACTTCACAGGTATAACCAAATACCAACCAGCACCCCCTTTGAAGATCTGAGTTGCAGTGCCAGAATTCTCCCAAAAGCTTTTTTTCCTGTCTCAAAAGACCAAGTTCTGCCACCACAGGCCCTGTAACTACTAAAGCAATCAGCAACAGGACATTTGATGAAGGCAAATCAGTGTGAAATACATTTGATTTTTGGTCATTTGTATCCTCCAACTGTTCACAGTCTAACAGGCAGTCACTGAGACATTGATTTTAAAACATGTATCATCCTACCATGACAATACAACTGCTTGGTAGTGCTTGCAGCTTTCCAAAAATACTTTTAAGCTCCTCATCTCTGAATGCATTAGCTCCCAGTCCACTAGCAGCTGGCACTGATTTTGAGAAGGAAAACCAAGATAATTCTGGCTCTGACATTAATTTCCTCTCCATCACAACATTTAGAAACAGCTGAAGTGCTACCACCAAGGCAGAGAGGGTGAGTGGGGTGCTGGCCACAGAAGACTGTCAGTAACTTGTCCATAACTGTGAAATTTCTTGGTCAGAATTCCCTAATCTGGGCACATTGCAAGGCTTATTTATTTTCCCAAGCTACCCCTACAGTTAGGCAACTAGAATTTTGCATTTATGTTCTGTAATATTTGTACATGCGGCGAGAGATTCAGGTAGAAGCAATGTTCTATAAAAATCAAATAAATAAAAAAAAAATAAAGTCCACGTGCCAAGTTTGTTATAATAAAGTGTCAGTTTGTCTTCTACACCAAACAAACTTAATATTGGATATATTTGGTGGAAATGACTGCTAAGGAAACAGCAACATAGTCACTGCATCAATAGACAATATAAATATCAGAAATTATTGGATTGCATGATGTTGTCTGAAGTGGTACCAGTGTTACTTAAATCCTTATTTTTCTCAGATTATACACATATTTTCTCCAGCCCAGTGCAGGACACAGCAGCATTTGTGGTAACAACTAGAAATGTTCTTTTTCCTGGAACAGGTAATTTGTTAACCAGCATTTCTTTTGGGTCACAAGTCATGAAATTAAGTGTATGGGTAAAGTGCAGAGTCTTACACATCCCTTTTGTTTGTATTTTATATAAACTTATCAGTTACTGGCACCATGCAAACACAGACCTTCCAAGTTAACATTAATGCATTTAACACTGGTACAATACAGAAGTCAGCTTTTCTTAGTAGAAATTAAGAAGTGAAACAAATTAAGTGCCCAATTACAAAATTACAATTTTGTCCTCCACAACAGGGTCTAAAAGGTGTGCAGAAGAAGATGTACACTGACACTTTATGTACAACTTGGTCATTGGCAACGGTCCCCTAAACCATTTTTCAAATTAACCCAAAACTATACAGGATGTGAAATAATATTTGCAACAGATCTCTTAAAGGACAGTGTGGAGAAATTCATTATGGTGTACCTGATGTTTAAATTAATTTAACAGATACAGCCTGTAAAACAACACAGTATGAACCTGTGGATTTTTTTTTTTCTTTTTAAAAAAAGGACTTTTACAGAATTCAAGTAGTGTAGCAGGAAACCATAGATGCCTTTTTGATCACAGGTCAGGCTAAATAGAGCCACTTATTGGATTTTCCCCTTGCTTCTGTTTGCTAAGGTGTCCCAGTGGATCTATAAGTCTGTTGATGTAAGTTTTTTCATGCTCCGTCGCTGAGCTAAACTTGAGGCTGCCACAGGCTCCAACACTGGCTGAAATGTCTTGTGATTCAGTGCAGAATATGTAGCAGCCATGGCTCCCTGGAGAACAGTGACACATAGAAAAGGTTTTAAAGGTGATTTTTATCAGAAAACAAAGCAATTGAATATTAAATTCTTAATTGACTACGAAAAAACAAAACAAACCAGGATTTCTGGCAGGTCAGACACATTCTCTAAAATTTGTTTTCAAAAAAACCCAAAACACCAATCATTTATTGCTGAATTGCTCAGGTTTCTAAGCACAGGTATCTGAAATTTCTACTTTTTCCCCTGTGTCTCTCTTTTACATACTTTATATTTAAGAGTAACCTTTTACTGTGGGTTAGATTTAGTATCTTTGAAGCAAAATTAGCACCAATTTACCAAATGCAGCCACTTAAATGGATATTCTGGTTCTGACTTATAAGCACAACACAGTTAAGAGCAGCTATCATAGGTTCTTGTTTTTTAATCCAACCAAACCAAATAAAGTCAACTTAAAAGTTGCCTGCATACAGCACAATGATTTTGTGTAACATCAGAAACACAGATGCAGAACAAGAAGATAAAATATTGGTGGATAAACTAATGTAGTTTATGAATTTGTATTAGGAAAGCATAATATGAGCCAGTGAGAAACAAATCCCAGAAGATTTCTTGAATAAGAATGCTATGAGACCTGTGGAAGGCTCATTCTCAGGTAAGTGTTTTAATCAGGTTCCCATATGGCCAAAACTATCTTCATCTTTGAAAACAAGACATCCTAAAAATCTCTCCCTTTACACATAGATTAAAAAAAATAAGTCTAGCAATAATTTACTTAGATAACTTCAAGATTTATGCACTCATGAAAATAATAATAAAAAAAATCAAGTGGATTTCTTTTGTAAAGCAACAAAAAGAAAAATTCTGCTTGTAACTCTAAAAGCAACTCAATTCATTGCCCATGCAGCAGGCAGTGGTCAGTCTCCAGGTGATTTTACCTTTACTAGATGTGGTGCATCTTGTCTGTTTAGTTGGTAATGTGGCAACTGGTCCCTGCAGGCTATCCATGAATGTTTTAATACTTGCTCTGCTGTGTACCGCTGATGGGGATCTACATGAAGCATATGTGATAACAAGTCCTAGATCAAAATGAAACACACAGATCAGATGCTGTTCAGTTAAAATCATCTTTTACAGACTTGAAAGCACGAATTATGGCAGTCAGGAAAAAAAAGCAGCCTGTGTGGGAGGGATTAGTACAATGCAAACACACACACACACGAAGATCAGCAGATAAATTGGATCATTCTGTGCCTTGACACCAGGGAAGCCAGACAACAACGTGTTGTACTATTTCATCAGTTTAACAGAGCAAGCCTTTATTGCCAAGAAACTTCTTGCTGCTTGTGTTTCTCAGCTTTTTTTTTTTCCAGGTTGTTTATTATTAATATTCCAGTTTAAAGACTAGAAATCCTATTAAAATTCAGCAGGCAGATTTTGTGGAAGAAAGCTATTGTTTGAAAACATTTCTCCTTGTTCATGCTGCACATTTGGCATCTGTGGACTACATATTGCAACTGAATTAATATATAGTGATATAATAAAGAATTTTGCCTTCAAGGAGCTATATAAAGTAACAGAAATGGCCACTTGTTTGTGCCTGTTTAGGAAGCATTAGCAATAAGCTAATAATTACAGTCTTGGTCAGAAGAGCTGGGTGGGAAGGGCACAGAATAGAGCCAGGAATAGCTTGAAAGAAAATGTATGAACAAGCTAACAGAACATTCCTTTTGTTTTAGGTACAAAATGTTAAGCATTCTGACATATAAAGAAGTGAACTACTTGTCCTAAGAGAGCATCAGCCAACAAGGATTCTGAATCACTCCTACTGAAATGAATAGTGGAGTTCCAAGGAACAGGAAAAGATGTAATATTAACCCCAAGCTTTGTAAAAGGAAACAGTGGTGACCAAGACAGCTCCAGGCCAAGCCAATACCAAACTCAAAAATAACACAGAAATAAATGCAAGCTTTAAATACAGCTGCACAATCAGCTGATGAAGATCTTTGGCAAAATATCCAACACACTGGGTTGTTAAAGTCAGAGTTTAATTGCTGAAAGTACTGACAAAGGCAACAGACCCAATTACTTCAGCACTGAAAACATTTAAGGAATCAAACTACAATTCTTCACCTATTAATGCAAGACTTGTTAGCTACTAGCACTAAGGGTTGTAAAGAAGTCATCTTTGCATCTAAGGCATCCCATAAACACCTGATTTTGGTCCAGTAACAAGGAATAAAAAAACTCCATAAGGATTGTAAAAGCCTATATTGGGACCTATCTTTTTCAAGTCTTTAGCAGCCATCCAAAGGGAGGATGGAGCAATGGGTTCACCAGAGCCACACCAAATTCAGCAAGGACAAATGCAAAGTCCTAAGCTTGGAAAGGAAGAAATTATTGCCAAAGTACAGGGTGGGGACTGACTGCCTGGGGACCAGCTTTGTTGAGAAGGACCAGCAGGTTTTGGTGGTAGACAGCACAGCAAATAGACTGAGGAGGTAATTGCACTTCTCCAGACAGCATGGCCCCAGGAATGGAGAGAGAGGACAAAGTAAAATAGGAGAGGTTATGGCTTCCCACTTTACAGCAGTGGAAAAGGCTGCCCAGGCAAGTTGTTGAGTCTCAGCCCTTAGAGGTTTCCAAAATCAGACTGGTCAGAGCTCACTGCTGACCCTGCTTTGAGCAGGAGGTTGGACTAAATGAACAACATTGCAATAAAGTTTGCAGGTAATAACAGCAAATTACTGTGTCAGTCTATTTCATAAAATTCAGCAGATGTTCATTTGAATTCTACAAAAATAAAACAAAACACATTTATACCTTTGCTGCATCTGAAACTGTGTCCCAGTTGCCTCCACTTAAAGAGAATTTTCCACTGCCTATCCGTACCAGGATCTCCTCTGGAGTATCATTAGGACCATTGGCAAATGGAGTATAGCTGTTGAAAGGGGAAAAAAAAAACAAACCACAAACAAAAAACCACTCATATTGCAAGAAATTGTTAAAACCCCTGAAATAATTTTGAGTAGACATCCCAAACAGACACAAACGTGCTATATACTATTAAATGCTTCATAAATTAGCATTTAATCTTTAAAACTTTATTATTTCATTTCCCTATAAATGTGGTTAATCAAGTATAATAAATGGGAAATGCAGACTAAAAAGATGTCTTAAACTATTATCTTAATAATGCATTCTAAACAGTGCAGACTTTAAATAGAACTGACTCAACATAAACTATGGCAGATTAGCAGAGCATGTCCAACAATCCAAACTTGGATCAGTACCCTAGCAGAATGGGACAAAAAAGCTGGAGTAATATCATGTTTAAGGCATGTGCATTTAATCAGCCTGGGAATGAGTACAATGTACATGCATTTATCATTTGGGGAAAAGCTACAAGAAAAATTTCATTATAAGTTTTTTCCTCCAGTGAGTTGGAAAGACTTAAACCACAAGAAGTTTGGGAGGCTTGTAACAGTTTACAGGGATTCCTGCAAATCTGGCTTATTTTCTACAAATCCTACTGTGACCAACTCAAAAGAACTAAACTGAGAAATCTGAAGATCAAACTGAATCACTTAAACACTGGATAACAATGGCAAGATGATGTTCTGGCACCTCCCATGATCATAAGCCATATTAGTTTTAATTATAAAACTTACCCTAACTCAGTCTTACTCAGATTAGGTAGTGATATCATAATACTGCACAGGATTTCAAATTAGCTTGCAAGCAGTAATAATTAAGCTTATTGCATTCTTTGTACTTTGAAAGCTCTGACTAGAGGGAAGATCATCATCATCAGAAATTCAGGAGCTATCCCAGCCAGCTAGTTCTAGTCTTTTCAGTTGATGAGCTTAAGAGAAACAAAATGGCAAGACAGAAATTCCTTCTGGATCATTCCTCCTCCATGCTTTTGGCCTGCCATGCCTTTGCTTCAGGCAATGTTCCTCAAACATGTAAGCAGTCTACTGCCCACAAGCTGCATAGTTGCACTTAAATCATACAGCAATTTGAGGTTTGATGACACAACTGTAGTGGTGGTGGTTTTACATGTGGCAATACCAATGTATCCATTTATTATTTATCAAAATTATCTATAAAATAAACCAAAAAAAAAAGGTGTATTCCTGTTGGAGGAGAATCCAGAAAACCCTTTATCATTCAGCCATTAAGCACTTCAGAGTGCTCAATGAAATTTTAGAGGTTTAGATACTTAAAAGGTTACAAGAAAGTGTGTTATACAAAAAAGGTCAAGAATCAAGTCCCTGGCAGGAGATACAAGTATAGTAAGGTGGGGAGGACAAATAGCAGAAGGAATAAAGCCACCACATACTTTTTCCAGACTAAACTCCCTCCTGGATACAGGAGAGTCTTTGGCATTTCCCAGCCATGCAGTAAAGGAGAAAGAAAGCCTTCAATCTACCTGTAAAATAAGCCTAGTTTATGTACACATTTACTTACAGCTCCTGTTCCACTGCAGGGTATTTGTCATTCTGCATTCAAAGCAGTGAGGTCATCTCTTATAATTGTAGTAAAATCATGGATTCATGCAGCATGATGGAGTTTTAGGTAAACAAAAAAAGCCAAGAAATCTTTCTCACCCTGCCAGCATTGTGTACAGAAGAACACCCAAGCTCCAGATGTCACAAGCAGCATCATACCCCTGCCTCATGAGAACCTATTAAAAAAAAAAGTGTCAAATATTTCTCATATATTAAAAAATCACCACAAACCAATACCACTACACAGCTTAAGGAGGGGTAAGTCAATCCTAGGATAAATGAGAGGTCTGAGTATTTATTTTTCAATGCATGAGTTACAGTAACTATAGACAGTATTTCTTGTTCCGAAGAACACCACCTCTTAAGATTCTGAACAGATTACATCTTATATTTGAGGGTGGATTCTACTATTTTTAAAGCAGGTTTATTATACACATATGCACCAGTGTTTAGAAAATATGTATAACTCTACTTAAGGACAACTAGCAGAATACTTGGTTGTTGGTTTTTTTTAAGCACTGATTGAAAGTTTAAGTATTCAATGCACCAAAAACAGCACAGAGAAAACACACAGCAGCTGAAGATACCTCTGGTGCCACAAAGTTTGCAGTGTAGCAAGGAGTCAGAAGTAGTCCATTTTCTCCTCGAAGCTGTTTTGCAAATCCAAAATCACAAATTCTGATAGAATCAGCATTATTTGAGTCATCCGTATACAAAATATTACTCGGCTTAAGGTCTCGATGCACCACCTTGAAACAAAGAAATTTTCAAGTCTATCATTTAGAAGTTGCATGTACATTTGTTTCTACATAAAGTGCAATGTATAAAAGCTATTCTCTAGCTTAATGTACTTATTAGCAGTTCTACACAATTATATAATGTTTAAGTAAACAGAAGCTACTTTAAGTAATGTCATAACAATGTCTACTGGCTCATAATTCAGCTGGAACTAATGTGACCAAGCAGAACAGAAGAAATGGAGTGGGGCTTTTCACCAGAGAATGCAGTGACAGGACAAGGGGTAATGGCTTCTTCACCATGAGGGTAATAAGGCACTGGAATAGGGAGACTGTTGATGCCCCAGCCCTGGAAGTGTTTAAGGCCAGGCTGGATGAAGCCCTGTGGGATGTATCCCTGCCTAGTAAGGGAGGTTGGATCTTGATGATCTTTAATGTCCCTTCCAAGCCTAACCCTTCTATGAACCTAAATATCTGCTGTTTCACAATCTGTAAAGGAGTTAAAAGGGTTTCCCAGAACAAGAAGATGAGGTGTTCATCTTATTCACCTCAGCCACAAAATACTCAGAAATCTTTTTTCCCTTCCGCCATAAAACCAAGCCAACCAAAGCACGTAAGAGAAGGCTATTTCTGTTAATTCTAAGAAATGTGAAAGGAGCTCTGCCAGAGAACAAACCACTCACTCCTTGGCAGTGCAGGTAGTCCACAGTCTTGGCTATAGTGTACAGCACAGCACTGGCTTCTCGTTCCGAGAAGAACTTCTGCCGGAGGATGCGATCCAGCAGCTCCCCTCCTTTCATCAGCTCAGTCACAAGGTAGATGAATCTACCATCATCATACACCTAGGGAGAAGTTTAACAAGTGCAGAGGTATATAAATACAGGCAGATATATTAAAAAAAGAACATCTATAATTACACATCCTGAGAAATGTGAAAATTACAGACTAGATCGTTCACCTATTCCCATGGAGCACAAACAGCAAAGGACTGAAAAATTCAATTTGGAAATTCAGGAGCCTTAAAGCATGAAGCATAGGACTGCTTAAAGTGTCACTCTGCAAGACAACATAAATTGATTGTTAACTTGTGTCTTGGAACTGGATTTCTCAGTTTAGGAACATCTTTGAAGAAGAGAGTAGCCCTACCACTCCCCAGTGCTCCTCCACAGACAACTTTTAGCTGCTGGTACTCAGGCTGTACAGGACAACACACTACTGCTGATTCAGGTTATTAGCTGCTCATTTGAAATAAGAAATAATACAGCATTTCTAACCCTTGCAGCATTCCTAACTTCAAGCTCATTGAACAGCCTTTAGAAAAAATTAATATCAGGACAAAGTCATATTTTGAAATACTCAACACTTCACCATATGTACTGCTCTCCCAATATATTTCACTACATAAAACAAATCTAATTAATCCCCAACGAAATCCCTAAATCTATATTTATTTACTATGTAATAAGAGGTAGCAGAGAAAGAGGTACATACATCCTTTAAAGTAATAATATTTGGATGTTGTCCATAACGCATGAGAATCTCAATTTCTTCCGAGGGATCTCTCTTACTTTTATCAATTATCTGCAAAATATAGCAACAGGAAAAACAACTTGGCTAAACAAAGTCTCTTTAATGAATATTTATATTTACATACTTTTTCATTTCAACAGTAGGATAAAAAAAGTTTCTAGGGTTCCTTACTTCTTCCTAATCATGACTAATTAGTTTTCCAGCTCTACATCCCATTTTTTATTAATTTCTTGCTCCTTACTACCTGTTAAAACTGTAACATTGATGCAGTCTGCTCTGCTCCAGTGGAGAAGGATATGCAATGGACTGTCTGAAGCATCACTGCTTCCCTGCAGCCCAGTTCCACCCCTACAGAGCTGATTTTATTTCACGTGTTCTCACAGTCATACAGTGTTTTCAGGTTTCAAAACTGTAATTGCAAAGCCAGTTCTTCAAGGTCATAACTTTGCCCTCAAAAAGAAGAGCTACAGAAGCTAATGCACAATTTAAACAAATGAAGAAAACACTGGTTTTAATTTCTCACAGCATGAAAACAGCTACAGCAGCTGGAAAACTTGTGCAGTTCAAGTTTACAAGTCTACTAAGCAATAATTTCAGAAGAGTCACAGTGAAATTTATTCAAAGTACCTTGACAGCAAACTCCATATTTGTAGCTATGTGTACACATCTCTTGCAGACAGAGTAGGACCCAACACCAATATCTTCCTTCAGTTCATACACATCAGTAAACTGTGCACTGTTTCCATGAAGTTGCTGTAAAAAACACACAAGCTGTCACCTAAAGCAATAAAACACTCTGCTGTAGTGTTTGCAACAGCAAAAATTTCTTCTGCTTGCTCATGCTTTCTGTTGTCAATTCTGCCTCCAGGAAGACAAACTTGCTTTTTACAACATAAAAATATCATGTGGAAGCATTTCAATAATGCAAATTATCATTGTCCCCCCAACAAAAAAAGACCAGACTATAAACACTAAATATTGGTCCACCTTTAGCATGTCAAGAAGCTCCCTCCAAAATTCAGTTTTACCTGTACTATTGGCAGTATGTTGGTGAGTGGTGATATTTTATGATCTTCTACAGTAGTGGTTGCAACAAAACTAAATCCTTTGAAGAGCTGGTGGGCATTTGCACTAGGTGGGACTCCTGGAGAATCTAGTTGCACAAACATTTGATTAGCAGGATTAAATCTTAGCAGAGCTTCTTTTAACAATCAGGAGACATATTAGAAACAACATTTTGAAGGCAGAGATGCAAATGAGCAGTACCAGATGATGAATAAGACTTCTGGTCACTTATCTGTCTTTTTATGTCAATAACACACACAAAGCAAGTATTCCTGGGTGTTATCTACAATTGCAAAACACTGCAAGAACTAATGAAGGAATTCATGTTCTTAGGAAGAAGTTTACTGAAGCACAACACTACTTAGGAGAAAGAAATAAAGATCATAGTTCAAGGCCTGAATAACAAAGAGTGCTCAAAGATTTTGCTGCTGTCAGGGCAGAAGTGAGGCAAAACAAGAATATTCAATTAGTAATGCTACTGTATAATTAGAACCAAATTTTCCTCACATTATATTTTGTGCACGTCTGAATTCACTGTTTGAAATTTCACAGTAAGCACCAGCTTGATATTTTTGTGTAACCTACCAGAACCACAGACATTCTCCAAAAAAACATGACAAGTGGTTGGATGCAACAGTTAAGAAAAAATATTACAAAAGAAAACCTAAGTGAAACTTGAATCATACTAAGCAATAAGTGTTTGCACTTACTGTCTTTTTTTTCCAAGCTCAGTTACTTGGACATTTTCATAATGCAATTATTAGGGGATATTTTAAATATCAATTTTTATAAGCTTCTTGAAATTAAGATGTCTTTGCAAATGATCTAGTTCTAACACCCAGTCCCCCTGTACTTTTTCCTCACCCTTTTCTACTTTTGTGTTGACATTTTCTCAAGGGCAAAGTCAAATGCAGCATGATTAGTGAGGGAAGGTGCCCAATCAAAAAATAATGCTAGCTTTAAAATTTAATTTTAATAATAATTAATAGCCTCAAAAGGTTACTTAGAGCAAGTCATTCTCAGTGGAATACTGACCCTAAAAATAATCACTGCTGCAAGAAAATTTCATTTATTTTTCATGCTGAATACTTCCCCTCCAAACATGTCTGACTTTAAATCATAACTAGCAACACTAGTTCAACTGTTAATATTCCTTTTTTGGTTTTGGCTTATCAAAATTTAGAGGAATATTTCAAAGAACAGGAACCTGCTGAGGAGAATATAGTCCTTCAAAGTCTTAAAATCTGTTGCACCCTTTCCTTTTAACTTCATCACTGGATTTTTCTTAACAAGCTTGCTGTTGTAACTTCAGTTTGTCCCTTCTTGTCCCACAAACCTCACCAATTCATAAACATAAACAAGCAATTACCTTTTGGTGTTTTTGCTGTGAATTCTGGATCAAAACAAAAGGTATCTTCAGGCTTTCCAGAAGCAGGTTTAAATGGGGGTTGAATTTCTCTTCTGAACAGTTTCTAAAGCAGAAGGACAAAGACATATAGGTTAAAAGCAAATGGGTGCTATAATTTTGCCAAACTCAAGGGTAACTAACTCTTTTTCTCTACACCATAAATACCATAGCTCCAGATGCCAAGGAACATTATAACAGAAGCAGAAGGTAACAGAAGGTACTGCAGAAGGTACTGCAGTGTTTATGGAGCCCTATTCACCTGCAAGTATTTATAATGCTACCCATAGAAAAATTAAAAAACAGCTTTGTTATTCAGATCACTTTGCACTTACATTCCAGTCAACAGTAGAAAAAAAAGGATGTCTCTTGATTTCTTCAACTCCATCAGAACCAGCTCCTGAACAAAGAAATATTGTATTTAAAACACTTTTGGATAAAATCTTCAAAAAAGATTGCACCAAAAAATTATTCATTTCTAAACAAATCTGCATATACATGGTTATTTGAGGGACATGTAAATATAGAACTATTCCAAGAATGTAAACCACTCAGTTAAGCAGCACACACCTCATCAGGGACATAAATAGAGTAATTTTCTTTGCTCTCACATTGCCAGATCTTTGGCTCACTGCTAAGAGTCATTGGTCTGAAAAAGTAATTCATTAGCCAAAGCCAGGAAGCAATGATCCAGGCTGGTATCCAAGAAATGGTATCTAAACCCAAACCCCATTGGCCATCTGGAGCTTGAGAGTCTCTAGCAAATTACTTTTGTTAAATAATCAACTCAGCCCAACTCCTTTTGTTTCAAAGATCCAAATAAATGAACCAACCTAATCTATTTGATGGGTTCCTTTTAAACAACATCCTAAGAAGACTTTGTGCTTCTGGACTGAGAAACTGAGGCATTCCAAGCTTTGCTCTAAAGGAAAACAGAACAAGAGGAAAAAAATGTAAAAAAGTGTACTGAAAATTGTCTACAGAGACTTCATTGCACAATTTGATGTATCAAAGTTCTGTTCCAAAGTCTTGTAGAGAGCAAACATTTAAGTCACAAGCTTTTAAGTTTCATGGCATACAGTGGTTTTCAAACAAACAAACACAGACCAGAGCAACAACCCCAAACCTCACCCACACCCCAAAACCAAGCTTCAAGATGGAGTAAAATAATTGTCAGGAATACAGAAGAAGTATTTTCCAAGATATCTTCATGAAACCAAAAGTTATCACCAAAGTAACTCTACCAGAATCAGCACCAGAAAAGCACCAAGTCCCTAATTATTTGCCCCTGAAGTCACTGCTAATATTCCTCTTGAAGCAAGAGCTTCAAGAAGGAGATCATTAAGCCATTACTTAAGAACTTACTGATTTTACCAAGTTTATTTTATGAAAACAATTATGCTAAGCCAAGTTGTTCTTCTGTAGAACTCCAGGATAACTTGGAGCTCCCTGTGAGGGTTATGATCTACTCCATTCACTTCCCCAGCAATATCACTACAAACTTACACCTGGACTAAGCCCAAACTGCTCTATATTTGTAAGAACAGAGTTGGTCTCTCACCCCCTTCCCCATCACCCCCCAAAAAGGCCCAAAGCTCTGCATGTGGTTTAAAGGAAATTGTTAGCTGAGCATAAATAAAAGACGAGGCCGTATTTGCCCAACTTACTAATCACCAGTTCACCCAGTTTGTCTTGTCAGACAGCTCCTGTTGTAACTGGGGTAACTGAATATGGGAAACGTGAGCATGGAACTGCACACTCTCCATCTATCCATCCCCAAAGCAACACCTGAGGAACTACTGCTTACAAAATGTGTGCTGCAATGGGAGCAAGAGAGCATGATGAGTGGCAAGCAGCACTGCTGCAATGCACTGCACTGTTTCTGTCCTACAAAGCCACAATGGAAATCAAAGTTCATCCCTAAGACTTTAATTCCTGAAGATTTGAACAGTATTTGCATCATCAATGATGTAAAAATTATTGGGAGGGACTTGGGTTTTTTGTTCCTGTTCTAGATGAAGGCTTGTCAAGCACAAGGAGCTGGTACAAGCTGTTATGTTAAAACATGTTTAAAAATTACATTTTCTGACTTTTTGCAAAAAAAAAGTAAGACATACTTACTTCAGTATCATATTCATAGTTTCATTTCGATCTTTACCTTGAAATGGTAGTGTACCAGTCAGCATTTCAAACTGAAAAGAACAAATGTTAATCAACACTTCTTCCCCCAACTGCTGAAACCCAGTGTTAATTACTGCACTCTTCCCTCCAGCTGCATTAGACATACTAGCCTAAGCTTTTAAAATATGACCAAAAAAATTGACAAATCTAAAACTTTTTCATTGGCAGTTTACATGATACTAAGAGTGGCAAGTGCAATGTAATGGTGATCTAGGAATATTTTACATCCGTAAACTACTTTAAAGTAACAAAACCACTTTAAAGTAACCATAGCCAAGTTTCAGATGTTGCATACTCTGAAAAGAGCAAGAAAAATAAATTCTAAACCAGTACATTGCTTTTATGCCAATATGTCTATTTCAGCCTGATGCTCTGACACATCACAGCAAAGGTGTGCCAGCAGTTACTGGCTTATTGCACTACTCCAGTATTCATTCAAGTGTTACTCTTCCAAAAATGCAATCAATATTCCAGCAAAACAACTCTATTTTTTAATTCTATCAAGTAACATGCAAAATAAATATACAACCTGAAGCCCCATACTGGCTGCACCTGCACCATGCTGCAGGTGCAAGGCAGCTTTTATTCAAATGAGCTGCTATTTCACTAGCAATTCAGGTATTGAATTCCCTCTTCTCTGAGCATTTGAAATTAAACCTGGACAAGCTTATCCCAAGGACACTATTTCACATTGCCATTTGCAAGTGGTTTTTTGTGACTTTAAGGAAGGGAAGGAAGGAAGCATACAGTACCATGAGAACACCAAAGGACCACCAGTCAGCACTCTGGTTGTGCCCTCGCCTGTTTACTACTTCAGGTGCCATGTACTCTACAGTACCACAGAAAGAATAGGCCTTCTTCTCTTGATCTACTGATTCTTTGCTGAGTCCAAAGTCTACAACAACAGCATTACAAGAATAGAGCCAGTAAAGAACTTGAGAAAAATAAAAGCAATCCTGTACAGGGTAATCAAAATCAAAGCATTGACAGCTTTCGTTTGTTTGCTTTCAAGAATTTGAAAACCCATTCTCTAAGTCATACTAAATAGATGATTAGCCACCAGTATTACTAAAAATCACATTTGAAACATTGAGCCTGGAGATAATTCTAATTTTCTTGTTTATTGCCTGCTTTATCCACACAAAAATTGGACAGACTTAAAAATGAGTTTCAAAAAGAACATGGTCTACATGGTCCAGTACTACTCTGTGATGAATAAATAAAATCAGACTAAAAATAATTATTATGTAAGACAACATGGTTCTGCAACCTGACTCAAGCTCAGCAGTCTTGCATATCTGCCTCCTTTATTCCCAGAATACTTTTTTTTTCCTAGCTTGAATACACAAGTTCTTGATACTATCCCAGTTTGCAAATGCCCCTCTTCTCAAAGGAGAAATGATAGCTAATCAATAATCCTATCAATTATCCTTCCCAGTTTCAGGAGAAAACAAAGATTTTAGGATTGAACTGGAATTATATACATCATGCAGAATATTACTAATTATACACTTTATCAACCTGATATCCATCACCATTATCCCATCAAATCTTTGAGAGTATTAAAAAAAAACCCAATTAATTTTACCTTGGAATCTAAAAGCAATATGTATAGAATGAAATATATGGTGAAATTTTTAATACAAAAGCATCACCTTAAATGCCATTTAAAGCTTTCAGAAATTCATTGTAATTTGGTTTCCAAATAGTCAGTCTTTTGTATATATCCTTTCCTAGAATAAATGTATTTTAATTGTTCCTCACAGAACATTTTTCTGTCATTTTAGATCCATTTAAAAGTGATAATCCAGAAACACAAAAGACAGTATTTCAGAAGCCTTTTTGTGCACTAAAATCTTTACACCAAAAGCACCTCTGCTTCCTTTTAAGACAAGTCTCACAGCCAGCCACTTGAGCCTGGGTTTAACTTGATCTTCAGTTAAAAGACATTTCACAGTAAATATTGATACAGCTCATTTTCTAGGCTTAATAGGGGATGGGTTTAGTTACTAACTTACCACCACCTGAACTAAAGCATCTGGAAAAAACACATTCAGTGTCTGGGTTTTTTCATGTTCATCTCAATTTCTATTTTACAGCAGTGCAGCTGCTAACTGCACCTTCATTTATGCAAATATTAGACAACATGAAAACTAACTTTAAGGGAACCTGCATGGACATCAGTATCTGATAAGTGACCAAATCCCTCAGACACATTCTCTGATTATCTAAAATACTTCAATAAAAATGTCTAATACTATATAAATAATCATTATACAGGGAAGAAAAACAGATTTATTGTAAGCAGTCTGTCCAATAAAAAAAAATTCTAAACCAGCTAAATGCTGGATCATACACACTCCAGACACTGCTACACATATCTTGGGCTTAAAACTAAAAGCTTAAATAGAAATATGTTCAGACAGTGCTATACTAATAAATGTTACCCACCTGTTAACTTGATATGTCCTGCTTCATCAAGCAAAATGCTGAAAATTAAAATTCACATTCACCAATACACATAGAGAGAAATGTTGACATATAACATTTAAACTGCAACAGTTACCAAACTTATATAAATATATTATAAATAACTTATATTATTAATTTAAGAAGTCAATATTATTACAGTTAAATCACATTTTCTTTTCATTTTGTTTGTTTATATAAGCTCACAGAAATATTTTTGATTTTTTAAAAAAATGCAAAGCAACAAGCAAAATACACATAATAGTGGTAAAATACATTTTACTTTACTTTTCTGGCTTCAGGTCCCTGTATACAATTCCCAAGCTGTGAAGGTGATCCAAAGCAAGGGCCAGTTCTGCGAGGTAGAATTTCACATCTTCCTCTGTAAACATAACCTAATAAGAACTGTATAGATTTACCTTCTGATCTTGTCTTCAGTTTTTAAAACTGCAATCTAAAAAAAAATAGTCCTGTCTGCCTAAATTTCAAGTTTTAGAAGCACCTAAGGAACTCAAAATTCATTTATGCACCTAGCAGAAATTGTATTAATATATATTAATCATCAATACACAAAAGAACTACCTGCAATACTTTAAGCCATCAGTAGTTACTGCTTAGCATTAACTAACTTTTGAAGCAATAAACTTAATAAAATATTACTTAATAGTACTCCTGCTGCTGCAGTCCTGTAGAGAATGGTTTTCCACTGCATTGTAAAATTCAGTACACAAGAGCTGTATTGGCTGGCTCTGAGTTCACACTCAATATTTATGGGAAAAAGTAGAGATAATTTAGGAAAAAAGTACAGAAAATAAACAGTAATGTGAAAATCTGCTGGGGATATTGAAGAACCTACTCTGCTCTGAATAAAAATGTGCTGAATTTCATGAGATACTGAAAAACTGAGTGATATTGCATGGAGTGCATTTGAGAAATGCATTTCTATCTCAAATGCTCCACAGGTTGTTTCTAATTTCATATACAAGAGTTAGAGCTGCTTGGACTCTTGTGTTCTACAACTTCCTGGAGAAGCTAATAATTTTTAAAAGAACTGCAATTGAATTTGAGGTTTAAATGAACTATCCCCTTACTTGTGGCAAACACTATGTATGGCAGAGAGTTAACAAGTCTGAAATTCAGATAACTGGGATTACTGAATTAGTAACACCCTGATCTGTGTTCTGAATTGCACAGATGGAATCTGTTCCACTGGCAATAGAAGCATTCCTCATTTCCATAATAACAGGTATTAATGCTGTCTGAACAATAACACTGTTACACTGCACCAAGTTTCACCTTCTGTGTTTAAAGAGCAATGTTGATCCTGGTTTTCATCTATATCCAAAGGAGCAAGAGGAAACCTGGGATACCAATTATTCCTTGGAGGAGCCAAAACACAAATCTCTGAATGCAATCATCATCAGTGGTCATCTACCATCTCCCAATAATGATTTCATTTAAAATTGCTTTCTGTGTCAAATGAAACATGATACAAGTCAACTTCATTAAATGTTACCAATAAAAACTGTATTTTATCCTCATTTCACTTCCACAGCTCAACCTCTTACATATACATCAGAATTTACAGACCAGAAGTGTTTTAGTAACCTCATACTAAAATCCAATTAATTTAAAAGATGTGTGGAAAGTATCAAATGTCATTGGAAATTTACCCTCAAGTGTTTTGTCCACTGTCTTTGTTTCACCATGTACTTTTGAAAATACTTTATCTTCCACAAGAAAATAAAATAAAAATAAAATTATTTTTTTTTTAAATCTATTTACACAGGAAGTGTTTAAGGCATCACAGAAGGTAACTCTGTTAAAAATTGGCAAGTTTTCTTACTGTTAAATCTGTTTTTTGTAAGACTATTTTTCTCAAAGGGAATATGTAACTCTTCAACTACCTACCTAGTATTATCATGGATAGACTTGCATCCCTCATTTCAGCAAGTTGACTGCTTGGTAATCCCAGCTCTGTTAGTGCAAGAGTAATTCTTCCTGCTATACCAGAATTTCTTCTATAATTAGACACCCTATATCAAAGAAGAGATTGACCTCTTTCCTACCTACTGTTGCACTGTTACAAGTCTTTTGCAAGTCAGGCAGTTTAAGCTTTTAACCCCCATTTTAGCCTCAAGGTTAATTAATTTTGAGCTCAATTCTTAGACATGAAAAGTGCTTTATGAAGGTCAACTTTTTATAAGAAAGGAAAACAAAAAGCCCTTTAAATTCTTCCTTCTCTGTTGCCTGTTCCTGAAGTAAAGCTTTCTTTTCACAAAAAGTATATGGGGAAAAAAAGCTAACTCATGACCTTACATACTGGGGATAAAACAGCCTCCTCATCATGAAACATCATTCAGTTTGCTCATTTAAGAAAGTGGCTTCTCCTATAAATTAGCAATATAAATGCATTTACTCAAGCAAAAACACTGGAAAGCTCTTTAACTGTGAAGTAGAGACACTGCCATTAAAAATGTACATCTTCATGAAACATTTGCAGAAAGTAAATACACGTCTTAAACATGTTCATAATACTTAAGGTAACATTTAATAAATATTTGATGACAAATGTTTAGGAAAAAAAAGAAAAAAACCAAACCAGGCTGTGTGATATTCCTTCCTCTCCAGAAAATAGAAATGAAAAAATGAAGTTGGATGTTAATGCTAGATGAAGGGGAGTGATTTCAAAAAACCTCAATGTTCACAATGGGTGAGATTAAGCACCAGGATTTATATTACAGCACTATGAAATTTTACAATGCAGCAGAAACTTTTTATATGCAGACTTCCAGGAGCACCTGAGCTGTCTATGAGCATGAGAACTATACATCCCTTTATTGCTAAATCTTGATTTTCTTCAGCTAGGTTTCCAAGCAACAAAACATTTTTAGACAAAAGCACTGTACTCTGCAGATATGAAATTAAAATTCAGGCTACTAATCAATACACAATTATGTTTCTTAATGTTATAGAATATATTCTAGAATACAGAAAGGAAGCCCAGCTAAGTTATTAAAAACTTCCCAACACAAAATGTGGGGGAAAGCAGGTATAGAAGACAACCCTACACTGATAAAAAAAGTCCTGTCTAGCACTGAGAAAAGATAAAATTTTAGGTACTTACCTCTTTGGATAATCGTGTGAATACATCTCCTCCCCTGAGAAAATCCAGTATTAAATACAGCTTCCCTTCAGTCTGAAAGGCTTTGAATTTAAAGAAAAAAATAAATAAATACATGAATGGTTGTGTGACAAAGATGATCTGCAAAACAGATTTGAATGCTTTTACAACTTAGAAATTTCAGTGAAAGGCAATACTTTTGCTACAGAACCAAAATAACTCAGCAGAACATGAGGTAATTCATTGAATGGTTATTTACTTCTTCACAGAATACAATCTTAGTCATACAGATTCATTACAATACTGTTCCTTTATTTCTCCTTGGGAAACACCAAGTATGTGAATGGCTGTGTTTTGATTTTATTCAAAAAGCAAAACATCTCTACAGAACTTGTAAGAATTTTTCAAATCTTTAATTTCCTGAGGACTTAACCAAAAATGTTTATATCCACATGTATTTACATTTTTTTAAAGTTATTAGAACCTGATCCTGACACTAAAAAGGCCACAACACAACTGAGAAAAGCCCAGATCAGCCATGCCTTCAAGGAATGAAAGAAACTAGCCAAAAAAAAAATACCAACCATAGTGCAGTTTGACGATAAATGGATGATTTACTTCTACCAATATATCTCTCTCCATTTTTGTACGAACTCTATCCCGAACTGAGGAGAAAAAAGAAAAAGTTCAGAATAGTATGAAACAAATGCATTTGGTACAGTACAAATGGAGCAGAAACCAGGATATGAAAGTTCTTGCTGTCTAAAAAAATACTTTTCATTGTTACCCAATTTGTTTTTAGGTCTCCCACAAAACACATCCTTCCATGTGTTGTTTTGTTTCTTACCTTCCCCAACTTCCTTACTGTCCTCACTTTTTCCAATACATCTCAGAATTTGTATTATAATCCATATTACTTTCAAGAAAAAAAATTCACATCTACATTTCCAGGCAGCTAACTT
The DNA here is from genome assembly GCF_003957555.1 of Calypte anna. NCBI lineage: Eukaryota > Metazoa > Chordata > Aves > Apodiformes > Trochilidae > Calypte > Calypte anna. The sequence continues at coordinate 10,958,586 of NC_044247.1, read as the reverse complement.
CAACTTCTAAATTAACTATTCATACTGAGTCTGCCTTTTAAGATTACTTTTCCCCCTTCACCCACTAACAGTTCCTACACAAAGTGGAGATGCATCCACAGATGTTTCTTCCGAAAGCCAAAACACTAAGCTAGCTTGCTACAGCACTTATAACAAGGGAATGACTTTATTTTAACCACAGTAGAGTTCTAACTTAAAAGACAAAAGGAAAATTGTTTATGAAATTAATTTGTTTTAATATAATGAAAAGACTAAACAGAATTAAATAAGGCAATTTTAAACTTTGAAAGAGTACTTTTTACCACATAATTAAAGCTACCTGGCCAGATTCAAAATAATTCTTTCTGGCCAGATTCAAAACAATTCTTAAACATGAACTTACAAGGTACTCTAGAAAAAACCCAAAACTGTTAGAGTTATGAACTCACTGAAAATTATTTAAAGAAAAGATTGAAAACAAAAGAGATACAGGTGCACTGAAAGCCATTTTTTAAAGTTTCAGTTCAAAAGACACACATACCTTTTAAAGAAGCTTTTTTCAATACTTTCATTGCATAAAGCTGCCCAGCATCAGGACCAATTATCTTCCGTACAAGGAAGACCTGGTAATATAAACCACATTTTTCAAATTACTGCTAAAAATACTGTGTGAACATTAAATCAGCCTGACTAGAAAACTATATCTTTACTTTCCTTTATTATATTTTATTATACTTTACTTTTTATCTTTATTATAGCTTTACTTTTAACTTCAATAGTACAGAAAAGGAAATACCATTTTCTTAATCCCATCCCTCAAAACTCTTGAAATAAAGAGATACCAAACATTCACAAGAAGTCTTTTTGCATAAGCAAGCTTAGTAATTAAATAAGCAACTCTCACAAAGCACTTGCAAACCTTCTGCTCATTTCAGACAGCTTTCAGGTGTTCTTTCCTAAGTACACACCTTTAAAGAAGGGCAAAACTGCATTCCCTTCACCAGACCAGATGCACACACACCACCAAGCTCTCTAGTTGGAAAATACAAATTCTTTCCTACAGCAAGCTGTTCAAATAACTACTGATCAAAAAACACTTACATAAACGTGTTTAAATTCTTGGAGAACAACAATTCTGCCTGGTCTGCCACCTCCCAAGAGATTTTTGAGGTTTCAGACCCAAGTCCCAAATAGGTATCAGGCTATCCTATTGAATTCTGTACAAGTGGCAAGATGAAAGCAAAAAACCTCACCACTGAAGATCAAAGTACCCAAAGTTGCCTCTGGAACAGCCACTCCAACAGGTTTGTCTACTCTCTCCTTTCCAGAAGAGTTTTAGAAATAGATGGTACATAACTTGACACTAAGGAAAGCAAGTTAGAATAATCAAGTCCAAATTCATCTACCTCTACTAATAATACTAATTCCTAGGGATTTCAATTTTCAAAATTCTTTGGTGTGTGCTCCCATTTCTAAGTTGTTCTTAGAGTATTAATTGAGTTATGAGGAATGTTTGTCCTGTAAAAAAAAGTACAAATCACAAGATAAAACCAAGAGTTAACCCAAAACTGCCTCTCTGACCTCACTTTTTTATTAGTACTAGATTTATTTACATGTATACTTTATCAGAAGTATAAGATGTTTAGAAATTATTTTTAAATAAATAAATAAAGGAATGGTTGTGTTACAAAGACAATTTAAAAATATAAAATAAACTTCTCAGGTTTTCCTTTCCAGAAGTAGAAATACATATGCTGCCACTGACTAAATAGTACAGGATTGCTTTTATTTCAAGCTCTGGTTAGATGAAAAACATGATGTTTCAAGGTTAACCATTTTTTTTGGTTTACATTCTTCCTAATTACATGACATTGGAGCTCAAATAGGGAGTATTGCAAACACCAGAAAATAACATTTGTAGATTGATACACACATAACTCTAGAAAGTAAAATATTAATAAGAACATCCAAGTATTTTAGTGCATAATAACTAGCAGCTAGTGAGAATATAAGGGAATACAAATCCTCCTAAGGACCAAAACATCTGCCACTGTGGAAACTACTCAAGCACCATCTATTTCATTTACAGACAAGGTCTCCATAATCCTGCACCTTGTGGATATGCAACAACTGGTTGTTAATTGTTAAGCACAACCAAGAGGGACAGATATTGTGCAAAGTGATTCACCTAAGGACATCTTCAGCAGGAGGTGGTGATGCCTCGGGACATTATCAAAGGCTGAAGAAATTCAGCACCTGGTACAAGGTTTAACCCTTTTTTTCTGTGAAGCAATAATGTTAAACCCTGCACAGATGCCAAAAAAGAGAGAAGGAGGATAGGCTGGAGCACTCTATTAGCCAAAGCAAACCAACTTTGTTTGCTAAATCCAAAGGGACATCCCTGGGAAACATGAATTGGAGAAACAAACACCATGAATGCAACAGCCACTGATCTTTGTTGTTTGTTTTCTCTTTTTGACAGAAAGTTACAAATATTAGCCAAATATTAGCCAAAAGAGCTCTGCTCAGATGTGCAACAGAACTGCCCGATTCTTCAAGCTGGCTCCTGAACAAACTTGCCAGGTTTCCAGAGCTCTAACACAGACATCTCACCAAGCTTGGGGGATTTCAAGGAAGAGCATCCCTTAGGCTGTCAGAAGTTGGTAGACTTAGCAGTGCTGGGTTAACAGTTGGACTTCATGATCTTAAATGGCTTTTCCAACCTAAATGTTACTACTACTCAAAGCCTGAACTCCACAAAGTAAGAATCTGAGTCAGGACTAACGTGTCCATACCAGATCTGCTGAAGACATCTCAAGTCAGGAATGACAAATGCTTGGAGCCTTTTAGGTCCTGAGGATGAGAAGTGTATGAGGGAACTGGCTACCAACACTACCAGATAAAGAAATGTTTCTTAAGTTGTAAAAATTATGAAATATTTTAAAGTCTACTTTGTAAACTCACATTTTCACAGATGCCTTCCTAATACCTAATTCTATTTTTCCCCTCTCAAACATCTCTGCAGGTTTGTTCCTGCCACAATACAGACAAAACCAGCAGAAAAACAGAAAACTAGAAACATATGTAAAGCTGATTGTCTCTTTTGTGTTGCAAAACATCTAGTTTAAGGGTCTGGTCTTAAAAACTAAGTTAGCTTCTCATACACTAGGCTGAGTGTGTCAATTAATGTGTTTCAAACTTGTGACTCAGGCATTTATTATTCATTTCATTTCTGCAATGTAATACCAAGTGGAACATTACAAAAATTATTTTAACAAAAAATTGCCATCTTTCTTCCATAACTTATTTGAATAATTGTTCACTCAGTGTCTTTTATCTGCAGATTGCTTGACAAATATAACAAAATTAAAAACTGAAATACGTGTCACAGGTTATTTATTTCACTGTTACCCTGCTTCAAGTTCCAAACTACCACGATCATTCTTTTGTATCTACATCACTACAGATTTCCTATATTGAAAAAAGTCAAGAAGCATGTCAGGCACCCTCAGCTAAGAGACAGATCACTGGATTCTCTGTATTTGTCTACTGATGTTTTAGGATGTCTACTGATGCCCTAAAATGTCCTCCTGACTACAGACTGAGGCTGTACATCCACCTCTACTCAGATTTGTCAGCTTTATAACTGAAATAAGGCAAGTAAAACATGAAAATAAGGACAAATGTCCAAAGTGGCATCAGATGAAAAGCAAGGTTATCATCTTACCTTTCCAAATGATCCCTGTCCAAGAACCTTAAGTAGCTCAAACTGTGCTGGATCTGCTTTCTCACATCCTTCTTTCACATGGTGTGTAATAGGAATTTCTTTCACACTTCCTTCATCCTATTGTTTCAAGGCAAACAAAAATACAACAGTGAACAGGCAACACTGGTTAGAAGTGCATGTAAATGTCTGCTTTTTTTTTGTTCTCTGTTTTGTTTGATTGGTTTGGGTTGTGTGGTTTTTTATATTTGGGATTCTAACAAGGCATAAAAGTAAGATGTTCAAATGAAGAGTTATCCCATCCATCTTATTTTAAATAAATGCATCCAAAATTTCTAAACTAAGGCAAAGTGCTCAAAGACTGCTCGTTTCCTTTTATCATAAATATTACAGCTACAGCAAAGATGGATTTTCTTACACAAAAGGAATAAATACACAGACTTTTAAAGCATTTCTAGGATGATCCTTCTGTGCTTCACCTCTGCTTTAGCAGCCTTCACTTTTCCCAGTGATTACTCCTCTCATCTTCCCCCTTTCCTGAAATAGTCTCAGTGAAAGCTAAAAGGAATTTCAACATTTTAGGTAATTATTACTCTTCACAGCAGTGAATAATAAATATGGTCATTCAGTAGTAGCTGGAGGAACATGCATCATTTGAAGAGCTCAAATAAGAGCTGAGTCATCTTAGGAACCCTGAATTCTTGGATCCAACAGAACCACAGCTCTGGGGTGAAGAGCTCATGGGAAGCCTATCCTGTGTGGAGAGCTCCTCCAGAGAGGTAATTCTGAGGTAGGTAGAAGCTTTGTGTTCTGTTGACTTTTTCCAGTTACTCTCCTCTTTAGCAAAGCAAGGCAACAGCAGCTACAATTGTGAAAGGACAAACAGACGTGATGAAAACAAATCAAGATTATGTATTGCAGCTTTTATGGTGTAGGAAAAGTTTCCTTAAGCCAAACGAAGCAAGATGTCAAAATAAGAACATCTGAAACTAAAACCTTCATGCTAAGGCCTACAACAGCAGCCTCAGCTGAAAAGGAGCAGCAACCCTCAACCCTGTCAAGAATGCCAATGAACTTCTTGTGCATGGCAAACACAACCCAAAATCCCACCTGATTTGCTTTTAGGGTATCCAAACTATTAACAACCATCCTCCTGTCCTCTCTTGAGTTCTTAATCTTGAAAGGCTCATTTAGGAAAAAGCAGAAAAGACTCTTACCAACCTACAGTGCATTGCTTCCCCTCATTAACAGGTATGAACATAGACAGAAAAAGACCTGATGATTTGATGCAACAGTTGGGCTTAAGACAGAACATCATTTTATGTTCTACAGAAAGTCTTGCTTCAAACTAACCTCTTAATATATTCACAAACTGTAGTCCAGCTGTTATTGCACAGAAATATTTTCCCCTCCCCTCTCTATGTCATATTCTTGTTTGTTCTGACTGCTTCCCAAGCAGAGGTAAGTATTAACACCAGACACTGCTGGATAACAAAGTTAATTCACACTAAGCCACTTTATTTCCCTCTTTGTTGACAAAAAACCCCCAGCTGACATTGGCTGATAATACAGTGTACACATCCCAACATCCATCTTGTTGACTCTGTATCTATATATTCATAGGGGAGATGCATATACCTTTTCATTTGTGTTTCTTTTTTTTTTAAACACATGCCTGGAATTTAAGGCAGGTAAGAACACTTTCATTTCAAGTCATCTGATGACAAATGAAAGCAGCAAGTTGTCTAGTTATACACCAAGTTATACCACAGACTTAATGACTGGTGCTATGAAATATGTAAATACTCTATTTAGAAGCCTTTTTACTTGAGCATCCTAATTTGTATGCCTTCACAGTGTGAATCTTTGCATGAGAAAAGATCTTTTAAGAGTTCACCTGTTTCTCTGTTTATCACCCACCTTGAGTCATTAGCCTGTGACATCACATGTGGTTGCTGAGGAGACTGACAGTTTTTCTAAATGTGAACTGAGAAGAATGTTTGCCATGCAAAGAAAGAATAACTTCAGACTTATGAAAGGAGATGTTTTTATGAAGCATTTTACCTTTGCAAAAGGTATCTCTATAATTTCACCTACCTACCTATCACTTAAGTACTAAAAACTGGCGTGACTGAGGTATGAAAGGACCTCTGCATCATCAACAAGAAATGAGCAGGTAAAGAGTTGAGCAGATACATAAGCAGGTTCATTTTCAATTCACAGTCTGGCTTCCATGAACTGCCAATTTGGTTATCTGATTTTCTCTCTGCTGCCTGAGCAGCACATCTACTTCGGGGCTCAGCTCCCACAAGCCTTGCACAAGAGGGGAACGATTCCCAGCAGGTTCACCAGGAGACAAAAGCAGTGAACAAAATGCTGCAATCAGTTATGGCTCTGTGCCATCTCCCTTCCTTCCAGCTCCACTGGTATGCAGCCCCAAGCACCTAACAAACAAGCTCAGCAACATCCTTTTTGGATCAAGTACAGTGAAAGATTGAGACAAGCCATTGCTCATCTTTTTTTGCTTCATGTCAGATGACTATAACACCAGTGGTTTATTGACTTCACACCATGAAATGTCCCAGCACTGCATGTCTCAAGCCCCAAGAGTTTATTCTCCAAATCACTTAAAAAATATAACATTGCAATACAAAGCAGTGGTTACAATTGGCAATAAGATCTACTTGATACCTTCCTTGCATGATCCTGATCAAAACCACATGAATGTGTGTGCTTAAAATTGATGGTAATTTTTTCCATGCTAATTTTTCCATGATTTTTTCCACACAGAGAATTTAGCCTTAAGTTTAGCCAGAAAACAGAACACTCATTTCAGCATCTCCTACATGTGCACATCACCAAGGCACCGGACAAAAATCATGCTTGATTTGGTCTATCTGGGACATTTCTACATAAAAGGCAAATTAACATACTGGTGTAAAAATTCATTCTGTTCTAAAATAGCAGGAATTAAATCACCTCTAGATGAGTGTACAGCAACTACATTAAAAAAACCACAAAAGAACAGATGACAGTGTAAGGAGAGCAACATTAAGCACAGGGTATATAAAAGGTTCATGGCTGAGCTGAATATTTTCTGAGGTCAAGGGACCTGTAAATGCTCTTTCCATCACATGCAATCTGTTTTCCTTACAGCATTGCCTTGTGTGGCAATCTTCCCCAAAGAAAGCACTTACAGCCCCTACCCAGGTACTTATTTTCAGAATCAGCTTTGAGACTTAAGAGCCTCTTCAGATCTGTCCAAATAAAATGATGGGTTTGAAAGTTAAAGAGCAGGGAATGAATACATTTTGGTTCCAAAGGAAGGCATGCTAATGAATGCTTCATGTGAACATTTATCAATTATACTTACATGGTAGGAATATGGTTCACCTTCTTCCATAGGCTCATCTGCCATTTTAAGGCCATTTAGCTGGAGAGGGGAAGGGGAATACAGAAGAGAAAAACAAACAAACAAACAAAAAGTCATCATTAGGACATAACAATTTAAAATACACAGAGTTTATAACTTGAGCAATTTACATTTCAGAACACACTAATGAAAACTGGTGTTCTTGTTGCTCTCAAGCTGCAGTTTCAAACAAATACTACAGCACAGCAGTTATATTTAGCATCTTCCTTATGTATCATGTAGCTGATCCCTTTGTAAATGCCATTCCAAACTAATTTAATTGGAATTACTATAAAATTTCATGTTCAAAAGCTACAGATCCCATCCATACAAGATGACACTAATCCTTCCATTGTGCACAAAATTTATGGTCCAGATGCTTTTCAGAAACCTAAAAACTGCTGCTGAAAATTAATTTGCAGTTTAAGAAGAAAAGATTCAGAAGTGATTTTAAGTCTTTTTGGAGCAGAGGGAAAAGTCCTCAGGCAGAATGAAGAATACTTACCACAGAATTATGATGCATAAAAATAACTCCCATTTCCTTAAAAAATTCCATTCCTCTAAAAACTTGCTTGTTTCAAAAGTTTAAATATCCAGCAAACAGAACACTCAAACTTTAACGAGGTACTTTAGAAACTATAGATCTGTGTATTATGGATCAATTTTAAAAATAATACCCCTGAGAGGCAAAAAGCATGACAAGAATCTGGATAGAAGCAATTAAATGTCAAGCTCTTAAATAAGCACAATACTTGCCAGCATTTGCCTACCCCCTTCACACACTTCAAACAAAGATATCAAGCCCACAGTCACAATAAGTTTATTTATAGATAAGTTTAGTTTAAGCTATCCTTAAGTGACAACTCACTGTTTTTTCACAACCAAAATGAAAAAATACACAGAAATACAAAGGACTTGCTCTGTTTCAATATGCAAAGCATTCATTAAAAAGTGGGAATACTTGATAAAAGGGGTGAAGCCAATTATAGATTTTGCTAGTGACAATTGCTAATTTATGTTAATTGTTCGGCATCACTAACTCCATGCCACAGATTTCACAAAACACTAAGTAGAAACAACATAAGAAAACCCAGGGTTTCTTTCCTGAAAACAGAAGTTAAGCAATTAAATTCCCGAACAAGGTAATGAGGTGGAGTTTTTTTTCTTCTGAATTTATCTAAAATAAATGCTTAAGATACTGCAATATGGCGTGAGCTGGCAAACTACAGGACTACAAAGAATCACAAAATGCCCTATCCAAAAACCAGACCAGAAAACTTGACAGAGAGGCAGAGACCCAGTGATAGCTGATACCACTTCAGTGAACTCAACCACTTCCCCTGCCTCTTCAAGGACTCTTGAATTCAAGCAGAGCTTTTAAGAGCTAAATCCTAAATTAATGATTTTGATAAAATTAAATCTCCAATTGTTGTAACAAGATACAGGCACTTATTTTTGGATTGCATCATCATAAAATAAAAATAAAAAAAAATAAATCAAAGAAAGTAACATAAAGCTTTGGTCACTTTCACTCTTCTTGCTACATATTTTTTTTTGCAGTTTTTTTTCCCCAAGTTAAATACTTGTAGGGATGGAACACCCAATGTATTTGTTACTTTATGAATTACTTGGATGGACCAAGAAAGGATGCCAAAGTTCAGGCAAGATCTGAACTCCAACCTCGTTTCAGATATTTCACTGCCATGCCATTTATTTTCACAATATCACTACATTGGACTCAAGCATGAATTCATGTGAAGCCCACCCAAGTTCTCAAAAATCCTATTTGGACCTGGTAAGAAAAATGAGTTTCCATTTGAAGTGCTCAGAAATAAATAGGCTTTAATTTGAGGTGAATTTAATATTCAGCTCACCTTTTCTTTAAGAATGGCCAACATTTTCCAAGGTTTTTAACTAACATTTAAACTCTGGAACCATATCACTAGCCAGAAGATCTGTGGGCACACTGAAAACAGTAGCTTAACTCCAGGCAATCAGATGGAATAGGAATCCAGCATGATATTTGATTTACAAAGTTCCTAAGCATGCCAGGTAGAAATACTTTAATACTTTCAGCTTTCTGGCAAATCAAATACAGTAAGTGACTGGATTTTTATGGCAGGTAATCAAACGTTGTCTTAATTAAAAATTTCCTATCATACACTTTCCCCCTTCATTGTTACTCATGTGTTTTGTTTTTTTTTTCCTGTCCAGCCTCTCCATAACACCAGAGACTGGGATGCCTGCCAACTTTTAGTACAAAGAATTTTATGTTCAAGTGCATGAATCTACTTTTATTGCCTGATATACACAACTTCACTTCTGCCTTACTTGTTTGTGAGCATTGGTCACTATCCATTAAAACCACAAAGTAAAACAATAAATGCCAATGAACCCACTGGATTGCAAACAGAAGTCTAGCAGTGTTAGAGAACTAGTAGTGTGCTAGTTATTCAGTATAGAAAACAAAAGCAATGAAAAAAATCAAATCACTGCTGTCCTATAGTTACTTCTACTGGCCAAGTTTCAGCACCCAGAAATTTCTTGTCTCTCAGACAAAAAAAGAAAAACTGCAATTAATACTTAATTTCCACCTTCAGGGAAACCAAATACAAAATTCTGCTTTTGCAGCCAACTAGGACCCCTTTCAATTATTTATTCATGAATATTTATGCACAAACATATATAGAACAGAACTAATTTAACCTGAGTTATTATTTACTGTCTATGAATGCATAAATTTAACTTACTGAGAATTAGAAAGCACATCTGTAAGAAAAGAGGTGAAATGAACCAAGTACTATTATTCTGAAGGATATTGTTTCATTCTGGAGTCACTTGGCTGCCCAGTACTGCTGAAGGTCTAAAACTAACTGAACATTTTAAATATTAACTTTCAATAAAACACAAACTAAACTCAGACTTTTAGGCAAACAGTGTCAATACTTTCCAGATTAAAAAAAAAAAATCAAGTTAAAGTATTCCATGTTGTTGCCAAGCACAAAGATAACCAAAAGCACTACATAAAGAAATGAGAACAAGTTAAGGTCAGACAACCTGGCAGGTAAGAAACTTACTTTTTCAGAGGTAAATGCCATAAGAGGCTAGATCCTTCAATGTTGAACTGCCTCTGCCTTCCAACTTAAATAGCTGTGATGGATCCCATGACTAGCTGGGACTATACCCTGTTACCTTGGGAGAATATCCAAAGGGCTTTTGTGGGCTGGTAAAAAGCTTAACTCCAATTGCCCATGTTTTTCTTCTGTTAATTACAACAGAGCAGATGAAACCCAGCACTACCAAAGATAAGAAGCATCTCCCCCCTACCCTGCTCCCTAGGAAGAAATGTTTTTAATAATTTACATGGTGAATTAATTATAGTTTGGTGGGTCTATAGGTTTAGGTTGAAAGGAGCTAGACAAGTGGTCAGCAAAAATGTCTACACAGAAAAACAGCACAAGACATAAAGCTGGTTTATTCTGCACTGTTTTTATGTGTCTTCCTTAAGCCATTCAAACAGAACTAAAGATTTTCTAGGTAAAAAACCAAACACAAACAAACAAACAAAAAACCCCAAAATAATTAAAAAAACCAAATCCACAGATCTAAAAATTTTATAATCAAAGTATTATTAGAAGTAGAAAGAATTATTCATCATCACTCACGGATAATTTTGCCTGGTTTCAAATAGGTAAAATTCTACCTCAGGATCAACAAAAGCTTCTGCATCCTCCCCAGTCCCTTCTTCACTGTGCTCCCTTTGCCAAGTTACTACAGCTACAGTCACCAGACCTACACCTCTCAGTTCTTCCACACCAACACAAGACAAACCAGTTTGCTTCCCCACAAACAAAAGCATTACTTCAAATGCTTATTTCAAAATGTGAAGAGTGGAAACCTACATTAGAAACCCCAATTATCCTGAGAGGACTGAGGAACAAAATACTCAGGGAAAAAAAAAATTCCTGTTAAGACAACCACATTTGTTCCTCGTTTATTTGGAATTACAGCTGCAAAGAATTTGCATCATTAATTTAATTAGCAACATATTGGCCTACAGAATTTCCTGAGAACTTTGGGAGTCTGTCCACAGCCACAGGTAAGAAGTTATTTTTTTAAAAAAAAGTCTAAAAGTTATTGTGAAAAAAACCTAAGACGTAAAGGCACCTGCTCTTCCTATAAAACATCCACAAGTTTTCTCCATGCAACAGGTTTTTTTAAAAAGATCTTGCTCATGCACGCAAGTAGAAGAGGCCAAGTAACTCCCTCCCACCTCCTTTAAACATGGCAAGTAAAAGAGAAAAATAAAACCATCTACCTCAAAAAAATGAAATAAATCCCTAAAGCCATAACCAATTACCAGGGAAAGTTCTAAAGTTCTTTTCCTGTGGCAAATAAGTCACAAGTTCAGACAGGATAACAAACATGTAATTACTGATTTTAAAAGAACATTTTGATCCTTCCCATTATCAGAGATCAGGGGAGAATCATGTGTGCCTCAGAGTAGTTATGGCTAGGACAAGACACAAACCCAAGCATAAGCACAGGGATCACTGAACTAGTGAAGGACTTGAGATCTTCTCATTTCTGCCTCTCTGGGAGATGATTTTAACTCCATAACCAAAGCTCTGGACATGGTGTTCAGTGGCAGATTAAAGAAGACTGGGACAGAGCAATATTTAAACTCAGTGAAAACAACAAAATTTATTTTTTATATTCTTAATGTAACAAAAAATTACATCTTTAAATATTAATTTTAAAGTTAACAAACCATACTGTTCTGGTTTAGAGTTACTGTGAAGTCTCTCCAAAGCCATCCTGGGGGAACAGACAGACCCCTTGCTCCTTTTAGAGACTCCCACCACCACAGCAGATTTCCAAAACTGTCTTTCAAAGTGGAAAGCCCAAACAGAATCCTTACAATTACACTGTAGAGCTTCTCAATAAATAAAGAAACTCATTGTTTTCCATTTAAGAGTATTAACATGCTTTTTTTTTTTCCCCCATTTTTTTCTCAAGGCAGCTTGTTCTCAGCAGAACTGTAAATTGTTGCAGTGGCTGAGGGCACTTAATTCAAGTTATGGCCAATACTACTGCTTTCTTTTCCTAACATAACACCACCTAATTGTGGAGATTTTCAGAGATGCACGAAACTAGGTAGCTGAGTCATCCCTGTCACTGCCAGGAATTACTCACAAAGGAGTTATGCAACTCCCAACACTGACAAAATTCTGTGGCCTTTGACAGACCAAGCTCAGAACATGCTTAAGAGGATGGACTGAAAACATTGGTCAAAATCAAAGATGCATTTATCTAAATTGGCACGGGTGATGGGTTATGTACACCAGCAGCAAAGCTCAACTCAGGAACATGGCTTTTGGAAGGCAGCAGCTTCCAATGCAGCCCAGTTTTCCAGCAGAATACTTTAATTTCACTTTGTTGTTCCAGCCTTGTCTTCCTTGTCACTGTCACCCAATTAAGCAACTGGTTTCTAAAGTATTAATTAAAAAAAAAAAGTATAAGGATAAAGTTAAACATTTATGCAATTGACAATATTCACATATTGAAACCAGCATGCACTTGAGTCAATTACACTTCTCTTTCCAAATGCATGCAAGACTACTTCAACTAAAAGGGCAGAAAACTGCAAAATTACTGTATTCTGCCCAAGTATTTTTGTATTTCATTCAGCTTGGTCAATAAAACGTTAACATTTAATTTCCTGTTTCTTTGTAGCCTGCAATCACACTTGAATAAATCTATAACAGTTGATTATAATGGACACCCTCATACCTATTTTTATTACCATGAAAATACTTAGTAATCCAATATTTAAGAGGAAAGAATTTCACTCAATATTTGAAATTTAACCTGCATGACATCAACCCTTCCTTCTGCCTGAGGAATTCCCACAGTGACAAAAGTGCTTCACAAGTGACACTGTCATAAGAACACAAAACCAGACAGGACCAACACAATATAGTCTAAAATGTAATCCTCAGCACTTCAAAGACCACCAACGTGAAAAGGGGCAAAATAATTTAGTCCTTAATTACTTCCAAAAGTTCATGTTGGTTTTAATGCCTTAAAGCATGAAAATGTGCTTCCTTCAAGATCACATCCTTCCCCTGCCAATTGTTTTTTTTTCTTCACTTCATCAACACAAGCAGCACCTCACTGATTCTGGTAACATCATCCTAAATTTAGTCAACAAGCAGACTCCACAGAGAGAAACATTTCTCAGATTTTTCCTCCTCTGCTAGAGCTGCTGGAAACAAGCACCAGCAAGTGCAAATAAGCTAGTTTTCAAAATATAGAACAATTCACAGTGACACTGCTGACTGCTGTTCCAGTGAGGCCAGGGTCACTGAGCTCTACCAGAGTGTCAACATAAGGCTGTGGTAAGTACTACAAAGCTGCAATTAACTCTGTAACATGAAAAGTGAACCAACAGAATTTTAATATGAAGCCAACCTTTGTGAAATCCTCAAATGACGAGGATACAGAATTTCAACAAATGAAAAGTACTGCAGACCCCTGAGATGCACTTAATACAAAGTGTTATGACAGTAACAAGTATTTGTTAACATATTTTGGGAACTTACACACGACTTGAAGAGACTGGTTTTGGTATCAATGAAGTCTCAAACACTGCTAGCCAAATGTAACACAGTGGTAACAAACATGATGCCTCATTTTAATCAGAGTACAACTGAAATAGCTCTATGCAGCCCCTGTTGAGTAAGTTGTTCATGTACAAGCTTGAGGAAAAAATTTGAAGAAAGAGTGTTGCAAACATTCCTCTTCAGATGTTAGGAACCCAGAGCTGTTTCAGCCACCAGCCCATGACCTGCTGGCTAGAGGAGGATGACTGCAGAACCAGGTTCTCATATCACCAAGCTCATGTCTTTTTACCAGCCCTGACTCTCTCAAGGATTTGAAGATAACTTCCATGTCCCCATCCTCAGCAGAAGTATCTGGTGAGCTTTTCTGGGCTGGTTCTCCAGCCTCTTGCTCACTGCCAATCCTCTATTTATGGCAAAACACAAAAGCAGCACAGAACACAATACCCTGAAAACAGCAAAAACCACAGTGGAGGGATAAAAAAATACTAAAACACCACAAATGTTCACATTTCAGCTGCAACACTGGTTAACATTGATGTATTGCAGTTTTCTTAAAGACAGCATCATCAGGGTGAAGAAAGTTCTGAGACATTCATACCTGAACTACAGCCTATTATTTTTACAGCCCATAAGGTTAATAGTAAGCCTAATACTTCTGCTGACTTTTTAATCCTTACCTTTAGCTTCACTAACATAATAAGGATTTCTCTAATATTGAAGTTCAGGGATTGCATCGAGTATTATTAGATCATTAGAATACTTTGCAGTGTTACTGTGTAGCAGCTGTGGTGTAGAAATGCATACTCAGTAATTACAATTCTTGGAAGTAGCACTCTGTAGACACAGCTATTGAAAATAATAATAGAAAAAAATTAAGACATTTAAAATCTCATGGCTTTACTCCTACGGTGAATTGCTGGTTTTTATTTTTCCCTTTCCACGCATAAGTTTTTATTAAAGACTAAAATTTCACCAAGGCTTTTAAAGGATATTCTTTCTTGCCAAAACTTTAACCTTTGCCTGTTTTGCACACTCTGAGGTCCGAGATGAATTTTCTACAGAACTTTTTGCTTGTGATAAGAAAACCCCACCGCATCATGGCAAGCAAGTATGACCAGTTTCAAGAAGCTTTCTTCTAGATAAGATTGTGTGTCTAATACACCTAGGTGTAATCTTTTTATTTGTCATACTTGATGATACTTGATAGACAGTCCTACGCTTCAGATTTTAAAGTGCAAAAGTTTTAATACTCCAGTGTCACGTTCTGATAGGTTACATCCATTAATTATAGCCATTTAATAATTTGCTTTTAAACAGCATTTGGTACTTGCTTATGGATGCACCTGGAGTGCTAAGCAATACCTCGAAGACACTTTTGAAGTTGTTCCTTGTTCTTGAGGACACTTAAGCACCCAGACCTCAGCCAGGTTCCTTCTGTTCGTTGAGCATCTGACAATTATTGTGCAGTTATTAAACGGGAAAGCAAAGGGACCTCTCCTGGGGACAACATCCAGATGCTCACCCAGATCAATTTCAGAAGTTAAAAGGAACTTTCCACGGGCGCTACGGCCACAAAACCCAGTTTATAAAAATTCTCCAGAGCTGAATGTGAACGGAGAACCCACGGCAATGACACTGGCACGGGTGGGAAGGAGACACAAAGCTCCCCGGCCTGCACCGCCCGGTCCCCGCACGCCCCCGTGGCTCTCCCCGAACTCCCCACGTGTTCCGGCCGCCCCGCAGCCCGCACCGCCCGGGGAGCGCGGTTCGGAGCCGCCGCCGCCGCCCCCCCCACCCGAGCCCCGCAGCGGGGCTCAGCCGGGGCCGGGAGGCGATGGCGTGGGCCGCGGTGGAAGGCGGCGGGGCCGGGCCCTTCCGGGGCTGCGGAGGGGACGGGAGGGGGCCGCGGGTCGCTCCTGGAGCCGCCGCCGCCTTCCTGGGACGGGACGGAGCTCCCGGGAAGGGCGGTCCCGGCGCGGCGGCGTGCGCAGGCCGGGTGCCGGGGGGATCCCGAGGGAAGGGGGGGGCGGAACGGCGGCGGCGCCGCCACAGAGGGCGCCGGGATCCGGCGGGGGGGGGGGAACAGACCGGGGGCTGCCGGGGAGAGGTGGGGGCCACCGGGGAGAGGCCGGGGGCGTTGCGGTCCGCCCGCCCTCCCCGCTTCCTCCTCCGTTCCGTCCGTCCGCAAGCGGCGGGGAGCGGTGAGGCAGGTGCCGGCGGGGAGTCGTCGGCGGCGTGGGGAGCTCCGCCTTCCCCCCCGCCCCGCACTGACCTCGGCGCCGCTCACGTACAGCTCCATTTTGTGGCAGGGCTCCGGCTCCTCCGCGTCCTCCAGCGGAGCGAACGGCACCATGTCCCGGCTCTCCTTTTAGCCGGGCAGCGACCGCCAGCCGCTGCGCATTCCCCGGTCCCGCGGCACGGCTCAGAGGCGGCGGGCAGCGGCTCCCTTCCCCTTCCTCCTCCTCCCGCCCATAGAGAGCGGCGGCGGCAGCGGCGGACCCAGAGCCCGGGTCTAAGGCTGCTGCCGGGCGGCGGGGGCGGCTCCGCTCTGCGCTGCCCCGCGCACACCCCCCAACATGGCGGCCGGAGGGGGCGGGGCCTGCGCGGCGTGGGGGTGACGTCAGCGCGGGCCGGAGAATCCCCCGCAGGGGGAGGGGGCGGTGACGCGCGCGCAGCCGTTAACGGCCGCTCTGCCGCGCGCCGCCTCAGTGAGGGGAGAGAGGGACGGGGGACACAGGGGACATGAGGGGGACACGGGGGACATGAGGGGGACACGGGGGACGTGAGGGGGACGTGAGGGGGACACAGGGGACACACACACACACACACACACACGGCATCCCGGGAGGGCTCACGGGGCTTGGGGAGGTGAGGGGGAGAGGTCAGTGGGCGTAAGGCACCTGGATGTGAGGGGAAGATTAAAAAAAAGACCCGGGGGGTGGGGGCTGAAAAAGCGATGGTGGAGGTGAGTGAAGTGTGTGAAGGAGGGGACCCACGAAGGAACTCCCTACCTGAGGGGTCTGGAGGTGCCGAGCGTGGGCAGGCCCGGCTGTGGGGCAGCTCCAGGGTGACACCTCTGAGGAGTGAGGCTCTGCTCCCGGTGAAGTGATACAGGAAGGGGGGGGAAAAAAAAAAACAAAAAACAAAAAAACCAAAAGTTTTGGTTTGCAGAATTCAGAGGTGGTAGGGTAAGAAGGACAAGGCGACTGGAAAGTGGAAAATTATAGCCTGGATCCTCCTAGGTGCTTGGTGAGATGCGAAGTGTGAGTAAGCTGAGCGTGGAGCAGTTTGCTTCACCGTGGTTACAAACACCAAGGGGATGGACTCCTTTGTTTCCAAGCATGTGGTTAGAGAGCAACACAACAGTATTTCCAAACCTGAGTGGGTAGAAAAAAAGCCCACGGGTGAAAAAATATTTCTCCAGTACCGTTTGATCTTAGGAGCTGGAAAACCCTAGATGACGCTGTAAAAAATACGTCGTTTTAATGACAGAAAGCTGCCTCAGTGACACTGAGTTGTTATTGAAACACTGCATGACTTAGTAGTGAGCCCTGCCCTTTAGATAAAGCCAGCAGAGGAGGCCTCAAACCATTTTTATCTGCCAAATAATTTTGATGAAATTAGCATGACCGAGGGAACAACATGGTACACCCCACGGAATGCTTGGCTGCCTTGCTTTTTTTCTTTTTTTGGCTCAGGAGTCAATCATCACACAAACAAATGCCCAGGATAAGATGCTGTGCTGCTGGAGACCTCGATGAAACCGAAGCTTTCCCAGAGCTGACCATCCCCAGCTCCCTGTGCCTGAGCCTGCTGAAGAGCTCACATTGTCACTGTGTCATTGCAGCAAGAGCCAGCTGGCAGCCCAGCATTTCCACTGCAAACCTATTTTTAAAGGTCTGTAACTCAACCATGGAAGGCAAACGTGTTGGGCTGAAAGGGGGAGTGTGTACCAGGAATTTTCATCCTTCAGAAAATAAAACGCAGGACCAAAGTTACCACTACTTAAGGGCAAGAGAGAGTTTATGTTTAAATTCCAGAGTTTAGCCTAAGTTACTTGTAAACATTACCTTTAACCAAAGCAATTAAGTGACACAGGAAACAAAGTGACAAGCTTCAGTTTCCTGGGTTTGGTTCACACACAGCTGGTGCCTCTGCAGAACCGGTGTGCATCTACAAGAAGCCAAATTTTTGCTGTGAGATTAAATCTGAATGTGTCATGAGGCAGATCTTCACTTAAATATAAAAGAAATCCAGTGAGAAGTGGCTTTTTGAATGTTCTTCAGTGCCCAGCAGGAGCTTGTGTCTGAAACTCGTGTTGCAGACACTGGTTTTCTGCATTTTTCATATTGCCTCGAGCAATGAGAGAGAGCAAATAAGTGTTTGGCATCCCCTAAATCTTAAAACTATAATATTTTAGAAGCTCGGAGAAAAGTAATGCTCAAGGAAGTTAGGATTGTTACTAGTGAAAACTAGAAAAGGGAAATTATTCTATATAGAGATATGGCCATGACTGAATAAGAAAAAGTAAATTCAGAATTTCCTTTAGTTTAGGTCTTACAGCCAAAGAAGGGAAAAATAGTCCATAAAAAGGCAACAATATAGCACTGAATTTTAAATCTCAGTAAGACACCTCCCCAACAACAGCTTCTATAGATAAATCAAACATTAAAACATAGTAGAAAGTCATTAATTAGGAAGGCCAAGGGCTTGTGTCTTGGCTTTCACATGAACATTTAAATATTATATCTTGGGATATTTTTCATACCTTTTTCCAGGGCATCTAATCCAGCCCCTGACCATGACTTCATGGGTATTGGATCTCCTTTGGTGTGCAGTTTTCAGATGAGGATATCAGATCTCATTTTGTGTGCAGTTTTCAGATGAGTATTTTTTTACATTCCAGCACCTTGATTTGCTCAGCAGGCTCTGCCCATGAGGTTCCTCAGCAGGTCCTTGTGTGATCAGTGGGACTCTACAACCATGACATTTCCTCTGTCAGGTGCTTTTTTATCAGATGAAGGTTTCCAGGTAATCAGTTTCTAAGTATTTCAATATTTATTCACTTCAAAATGAATTCCACAGCAAAGTGGCTGACAATGCTATTTTACCACACCCAACAGGAAAGTAGTAGTAGTAATAATAACAATAAAACATTAACAACAACAAATGAAACAAAACAAAAACAAACAAAAAAACCCAAAAAAACCCAGTAATGAAAATAAACTGGGATCTGCAGCAAAAGTTCAGCTTACTAAGTGTCAGTAAAATGTACCCCAGCCACTGAGCTGTCCCTTTTATAGACCTCAGTCAGCTGACAGCATCCATGCTTAGTTTGCTCCTTAGATTTCCCCAAAAGTATCAATTGTACACTTGAACAGATGAGCAACAGATTATGAGGTTTAAAAAAAAAAAAAAATCCCTGGAAATTTCCTGCATTTCCTTCCTAGCAGGAGATTTCTCAGAGAGCAATACTACAGAACTGTGTGCCCTGTTTTCTGTCAACCTGTATCAACTTTGTCCCTAAAAAAGATACTTTCAGAAGAATCCTGGAAACTTCAGTCACCCAGCACATTTTTCAAGTAAGGAAAAATCAGAATATAAAAGACCAGTGTCTTTTGTCACCCACCTGCCCCCAGTTAATGGCACTGGAATCTGAACCATGCTGACCACAGCAAGCACAGCACAGCTCCACCCTGGAGAGCAAAGCAGGAAAAACACAGTGACTTTGGGGATATGTGGATAGTTCCTATCAAGATCCTAGGAAGGAACATACACAAAAAGCAAAGTCTGAGGAATGACATTTTCATCCTGGTTTTACTGCGATGGAAGAGGCCCTGAAAGGAAACAGGCACAGATTTAGTGCTTGTAGATCCAGTTCAAGGCAGCCTGTGAAGCCCAGTATCCATTCTGGAAGTGGTTTTGGGGGTGATAGAGTTAATCTCTCAGGGCAAGTTTATTCAAGTTCATCATCACTTCACCTTTAATCTTTTGTACAACACAATTTAACACTTGCACAGACAGAGCAGTACAACCCTTTCCTATTGTGTGGATGAATTTACGTGGGTACAAAGCATGCTTCTGTTAGTCTGACTCGTTCTCATGCAAGAAGGGAAAAGAACTGTCCTGATGCATCCAAAATATATAGCTCCATGCCTGTGTTTACACCAAAATTATTCCAGAGGAGGAACTGATCTGTGTGCATTTGGGTTCAGTTATGGAATAATACCATGACAAACTTTTACTGCAGTATTCAGAATACAAAGCAGAAATGTGAGTGTCCCTATCCCATCCCAAATGAACTGATATTTTAAAAATGCAAATAGAGCCAAGCTTGTGTGTGTCTGCATTTACAGCAACATGGTATAAAATATACCATAAACAGTTTGAGGTTGCAAAATAGTCCATTGTATACTCTTTGTCCCACATTACAGAGGCAAGAAAAGTCACATGAGGAAACAGCAAGAATCACTCTCTCTCTCCCTCTGGCTATTTTAGGACCACAGGACAAACTTAGCAGCAAATTTTGACACATTTGTCCAAAATGAGCTAAAGAAAGATCTCAGGCATATGGAAAATGCAATGAATTGATCTCTGCTGACCACAGTGCTTTGGCAGTAGGGCATGAAACTGCAGATAAGCACAGTGAATGAAGATCCTACTAGGTTTTTTAAGCTTTTCTCAGTCTTTTTTACTTAAGAATTCTTAGTTCATCTTAATTTCAAAATGCATTTTGAAATTAAATATGCTACAATATTTTTTTCCCCAAAAATACAAGTGAGTGCTGGCAGCCAGCCACCTGACACGTCTCCAGAATTCTATATGATCAACAAAAATCTATATACACTCAAATTAAACATCCAGCATCCTGTCTCCAGCACTGGCCAAGAAAGGAGATGGCAGACAAAAAATACAAACAGGGCATGAGGTAGCTAAGAATACGTCTCCAGGATTTGTTTTCAGCCTCCAGCAACTGAGGTTTCATGTGCCAGAGGTGGTATCATCTTTCATGGCACAATCTTGATGGATATTTCTTCCATCAATTTGCCCGAGCTTTCCAGAAAGTCTGAATTGTCCTGGGCTGTTTAGTCACTCATGAATGAAGGGTGAGGGAAGTCCTGTTTCTCTGTACACATTTTCACCAGCAATTGGGAAACAAATAGAAAATAATTACCACAGGCTGTGACTGAGTAAGGAGGGATTTTGTTTTACATTCAGAAACAACACTGCAGAGGTGGATACTCAGACTGTGCACTGTTTTGGACTCTGTGCTTAGAGAAGTCCAGCAGAGAACTATGGATGTGCTCCAGCCTCTGACTTACAGGAGAAGCCTGAACACTCACTTTACTTTATCAAACCTTATCAGTAGCATTTTCCTTGGAAATTCAGGGTTTTCTCTGAAGGCTAAGGAAGAAAACTTGAGCAACTGTCTTCCTCATATAAACCCTTAAGGTTAGCTGAGCCAAATGCAGGTCAGAAAAAGGAATTAAATATTGAATAAGTCACCACAGCAGTGTGAACACACCAACAGATGGCAAATCTACCACAAATGATTGATAGTTTATAATTTATTTTTTTTAAAACAGCATCTCACTTTTGCATTTTCCAAAACTTGATTCAGTATTTGCCTTCAATCCAGTTTAATCCTTGAAGCTAAATCCAAGCCTGAAAAATTCAGCTTGGATTCCCAGCGAGTTTATCCTCAGAGCACAGAATAAACCATTGTCATGTTCTAATATGCAAATGTATCAACAATGATGAATACTTAAGGAACTGATTGCATCTAAAATCATTATGATCTCAACATTCAGGAAGTTTTTGTGACAGCAGAGGGTGTTGCTTCTGAAATGATACAGAGCCTAAGATGGTGCCAGTTCCTAAATTTAGCTATAAGCCCACATAGGATGTTTGAACCAGTATCCCAATCATCTCAGGTGAAAATTCTTTCCATTTTGGAAGATTATAATTAATTTCCTACCATGCCATGCTTAGAAAAATGTCTTAACCTGGAAGATGAAACTGGGACTTGGTGTCTGTCAGAAATAATTCAACAGGAGCTGTTTGTGTCTTGCAGATAGTGATTTTAAATATATATATATATATTTAGAAATCATTTTCTCCATATGGTGGAACAAGAAGACTTCACTGCATGAGTAATAGATATATTACTGGGAAGAGAGAGTAGGTTGCTGAACACCACTTCACTAATATTACCTTAGGTCTTCAGATAATTGCTGTAGCAGTGGTACTTAAAAAAACCCTGCTCCTGAAATAAAATAAACCAGTGCCCCTCCCCAACCCCCTGCTCTTCCTCTGGCTTCAGGGGGTCAGCAAAGCTTGAACTGATGGGTGTTTTGTCTCCACTACCATCAAGGTTATTTTCAAGCCTTGTTGACTTTGCTTTTGTTCCAATTGGGGCACAACTTGACTCATCAGTTCTTTATTTGGAAGGCACATCACATTTCTTCTCTTCATCAGTTCTCTTCCCAGTGAGGTCACTTCTTTGTGGCCATTCAATGCTTCCTGCCAGTGCCCATTCCCCAGGTGAATTCATTTTCACACAGAATCTTGCTGGAAGCCACCACTCAGCCACACACCCGTTTTGCAGCACTGTGACTTTGGGTTCCTCAGGTTATAAGCACACAACAACACCTGAGGACATTTTGAAATATGTTTCAGAACCAGAATCTGGAGCCCAACTTTTCTTGCCATTAAAAGTGGTAACAATATTCATAATTCAATGGGAGCACAATCATTCTGTAAGTAATTGCTATCAGGAATTTAATTTAAACCTCATTTGACAGACAGTTCTTGTTTGCAAGATCTCTATTTTAGGAACAATGCCTTGCTAGTGTATCTCTCTCCATCTTAGTCATGACTGATAACAGAATAATCTTCTCAACTACTTTCCTGCCTAATGGCTTTACTGCATTTTTACCTACCAAACATACAGGAATAGAAACAATTAGACAAATAACAGTATTACATGTAGATGAGCAGGTAAGTGACTAGAACTAACTAGAAACTTTACACCAGGCAGGCTGTCTAGGCAGAGAACCCTTTGAAGCTGTATACTGAATTGTTTAAAAGACTAAGATGCCTCCAGCTCCCTGCCTCTCAGCTGGCCATACACATGTCTGTTAAACACAGAATCTCAAGGCACCATAACTCATGTATATTATAAATATAAAATATATTCATATAAATCTATGAGCATCTTTCTAACCTGCTCCTTATGTGTCTTTCTGATTTAATTGCTGCTCTGCAGGAGTTCACTGCTCAGCCCTGCCAGTGCTATCTGATCAGGCAGCACTGCCAGCAAAGTCACAACTCTTTATCCCACTCACATTGTGCTTTCCTCAGGACAAATCTGAAGCAGCAATTACAGCTGCAATTTATCTTTAAATACCATTTATCTTTCATACAAGGCAACGCCACAAAACGCTTGGCAGTTCATTTCATTATCTTGCCTCTTCTGCTGCTCTAACAGAAGGCAGTGGTCGCAGGGCAGCTGAATGGTTAGTTAGGAAAGGACACAACCTCCCAGTTCTTCCCAGAGACCTTCCCCGTCCTTGGCAATAATTTCCCATTTGCCATAAACCTACGAGGATGAGCAGGTTATGAGGAGTTTTCAACAAGTTGACTGGGCCACTGAAAGAGCTGCTTCTCCTTTCAATGATGAGCTGTCAGGCATTGATCAGTAGCCATGGCAGAGCAGATGAAAGCAGGAAAAAAATGTCAGAGGAAGAGACTTGTTACTGATGAGGAAGAAACAGAGTCCTCACCATCTGAGAGGAGGATTCGCACAGCCTCTAATGGGAGATTTTTTCAGTAAACATTGTGTATCAGCCTCAGTGAGGAATGAGAGCACTCAACAGAGGAAGCATCTCATAGAATGAGGTCAGACTTTTAAAGAATGGCTCTCACCCAGCAGAGCAGACCATCAGCAGACCACTACAGAGTAAACAAGAAATAATCTTCTGTTAACGGGAAGAATAATGCTTGCGGGGGGTATCCTGAAAACCCTACAAATAAAATCCTACAAAGCTACAAAAGGTCAGCTCAGGCCTGGTATAAGTTAACAACATTTCAACAGTGAGTGGTGTTTTGCTGAATTTAAGCAATTTGGAACTGAGCCCTGCAGCTGATATGACAAGACCTTAAAAAACACAGGAGAAAGGAGCTGGATGGAGAGCCCTGGTGCTGGAATGCTGCTGGTGCCTGGGCAGGCTTCAGGGGAGAGGGAAGAAGGCAAAGGCTGCAGCAAAATACAATCCCATAGCACTGACTGGGCAGTGCTGCTTCTCTCTAAAGTTTGGAAAACTCCATGAGCAGAGCCACTCCTCTCCTAGCAGTGTCAGCAGTATGCAATGAAATTAATTTCTGGCAACAATAAACCCCTCTGCACCCCTGGAAAGTGCTCTAGGGATGGTTTTGTACCTTCCCTCTTTTCAGCTACAACTGTAGCTCAGATCATCCTGACCCCAACACATAAATGGGCTGCTGCTCAATACCCTGGAGTGTAGAATCACTGGTGTACCTTACATCTGGGGAAGTAATGTGCTGTTTTCATTAGATGCTTTTTTTTTTTTTTCCCAAACTTCTAATTCTGAGCATCAAACTTTATCTAATAGAAAGAGGAGGAGCCCTTGATATTTTTTCCTGCAGCTAATGTAAGGATAATAAAATACCATCTTTGGAAGGACAGCAAAAAAGCAGCAGGGCAGGACTCTCAAAAAGAGGAGGATCTGGTTTCTTAATATTAAAAAGAAAATAAGGCTCACTTTAAAAAATATGCTAACAGTAACCTAAGGGAAAAAAAGAAATAATGCTGGGTTTGTGTGGGAAGGAAGCATATTTCAATCAAAAGTGAATGACGTACCTTGTAATTACAGAAACCACTGAAAGAGATAGTCAGAATTAAAATACTTTAAATATTCATATTGAAGTATTAATTTGAAAATTTTTAAAGTGTGTAGAAGTGCACATAAACAGATGATAAAGGGCTGAAGTTCAACTCCAAGAACGAAGTCGTCCTTGTTAAATGAACACTAAAATTGTCACTGAGCTCAGCAGTGAGGTCTTTAGGCAGCATGTGGCTGGGTGAGCAGCTCTGCAGCTTCAGATTTAATGTGAAATTATGTCTTTTAGAACACCACAACTGCCTTCCAGTGATGCTGTTCTAAAGCCCATCAACTCTGAGAACTCTTAAAATCAGAACACCCCGCTAAATCTATAATCACAAGACAAGGGGTGATTAAGCACAATTGTTACACTCAGAGCAATGAAGTGAAGCATTTCTTCTGTTTGACAAAGTCCTCCTTGTTTTTATAAGACAGTTACAAAGTTATCTTTTTACAGACACGTAACATCCAGCTACTAATATTGCTCATTTGGCTTACTAGATGGAAGATATTTTCACTCAGGGACAGATTCTGTCTGTATTAACAGCCTGAAATAACCACTTAATACTGAAAGATAACATTCTGGGGGAAAAGGATGATGCTTATCTGAGAGCAGGAGCAGCACAAGGCTTCCACAGTGCCCAAGTCCCACTACAAAGTCAAGATTTTGATGGAGTAAATGTGTTTTCAACATGGGAGAACACTTTGCCCTAGATATTTTCTTCATGGAAGATTTTTCCTCCATAAAACATCGCGCTGAGTTCTCAGAGTTTCCTCTGGACTCTGCTTGTGTCACACTGATAGATCTACTCACCCCACAGAAAGCTCAGGGGAACTGAAAATTGTCATTCCTTGTTTGTCTGCTTGTTTGTTTAACTTCAGCCCCTTAGTTCTGGCTTCTTCCATAGCTGTTTTGAGACTCTGGGAGTGCTTTTTTAATGCTGTTGGCACGTCAAAGTGACACCTACATTTCATTCTGCTCTCTTCAGCTGGAAAACAAAACTGAACAAAACAAAAAAGCAACTCACCTACAAAACACCTTGGCTGCTCAGCCTGACCAAACAGCTCCTAACCAAAGCCCAGCCTCCAAAGTGGGTGATTAATCTTCAGGGCTTGGTGGTTTGTTTTGAGCAGCACCTGCCAAAACAGCAGCTGATGCATTTCATTTCAACATTACTGAAATATTCACACACAGGATTTTCTATAGACTCACACCCTGAGAACCTCAATCCCTCCTCCCTCAAATTGCTTTTGAGCAGGAAATCATGGTTCAAGCTTTTACAGGGTCCTTTAATCCCCCAAATGACAAGCAGGTCGCTCAGCCCTTGTTTTTCTCTTCATCCCACTCTCTATGTAAAAACATCTTCCCTCTGTTTTATCTCCATGGAGTACAGAGCTTCTCAATTTGTCTTTTAATTTCTCCCCGTGTCTGCTGAAAATTATTAAGCACATGGAGTGCTACAGAACCAGCTGGTTTGCCTCCAGACTGTCCATTCCTCAGCTGGCATCCATTTCACTGGGAGCTGCAAAAACCTTTTTGCTTTGTCCTTCAGATCTCCGGAGAGATTCCAAGTCCTTGGGGAGCTCTGGTTGTACACGTAGGTTATCAGGATCCTGCTGCAGCACGTTCAGAAATGTTTCAGCAACAACATCTGAGAAAAGTTCTGCTCCAGCCAGGGGCTGAGCTGGGAAGGGTCAGCATTGCTTCCCCTTTCCACCAGTGCCAGATCCCCCGAGGGATACAATCCCCCCCTGTTTTACTACAGATAAGAAATACACATTTAAAAGGCTTATATGTTAATGACTGACCAGGTAAGGAGTCACCAAAACCATGCAAATTGAAGTTTTTGGGTCAGATCTTGGCTTAGAGGAAGCTGGAGTTACCGAGGCTGTTTCAGAGCAGGAGTAGAAGCAGTTCAAGATCTCTTTCTCTTTCCTAAAAAAATACTTTGAGAAAGAATATTCATAAGTAAAATTCTCAGAGTATGGAAAAGAATCATAGAATCAGCTGGGCTGGAAGGGACCTCTGAGATCATCAAGTCCAACCCTTGCTCCACTACCACTGCAGTTACCAGAGCAGTGCTGGGTGCTGCCCCCTTATCACCTCATTGATTGGCCTCACCTGAGGCCACCAGCAGAAGCATATGTAACCCAACATTAGTATTAGATAAGGGTAAAAACAGCCTTTAAAACCTCCTGACCAGGACACTGCATTTGGATTCTTGCTTATAATTATTATTATACTGCTTTTAACACAAGTGATTATTTTTTGCACACATTTTATTTTTTTTTCTTTTGCATCTAATACAGTCCTAAAATGTTTCAATGGAAAAAAAACAACCCAAACCAAACACCATATGTAGCTTATAGTGAGGCTGTAATGACACAGGAAAAAAAAAAGAAAAAAAAAAGGTTGGGTTTTATTTTTTCCTTATTGAGCCAAAAATCAGCTGTCATTTCATCCCACTGCTACACCTACAGACAGCCTCAGCAGCAGCACACAGAGTGGTGCTGAGTCTGTTCCTCCTGAGCCCCAGCCAAACCAGTGCAGTCCCAGTGACATGCTGGTCTTTGGGTGACTTCTCCAACCCTATTTCTGATTTCATCAACCCCAAGCAGCTCCACTTCACCCCAGGGAGGAGGCTCTTGTGATGTGGTTCCCACTCACCCCCACTCCTCCTTTCTACCCCAAGGCCTCTGTGTTTGTCTCTGGGTGCATTTGTTACCCACTGACAGTGCTGTCCTGTCCAGTCCAGTTTTCCAGTCCCATCTTTCTCCATTATGGACTTCACTGACATTTTGTCCATCAGTTTAATGTGTCTTTAGCACCTGTAGTTCCAAGCTGGTTTGGTTCTCTCCCCTTACATTTCCTGCTGCTTCCTACACCCAAGAGAAGGGTAAAAAGAGGACTGGGGTGGCCATGGATTTCAACTTTAAATTCAGATCCAAATCATGATGGTCACAAGGCCGAGAGGACACAAATCCAAGCCTTTGTTTTATCTCTACTCCTCACATATTTTAAACCTTGTCTTTGCCAAAACTTTGCTGCACCTGCAGATCCAAACATGGGGTGAACCACATGTCCCCATCCACCTTGCTGGG
The DNA here is from genome assembly GCF_003957555.1 of Calypte anna. NCBI lineage: Eukaryota > Metazoa > Chordata > Aves > Apodiformes > Trochilidae > Calypte > Calypte anna. Next base: position 10,930,839 of record NC_044247.1, on the reverse strand, counting down.
CTCCTCCTCCCCTCCTGCCTACTTCACAGCTTTCTCCTCTTCCTCTACATACATGAATTTCCTTTTAACGAAAATGCTCCCCTAAAAACCCCAGGGCAGGAGAGGAAATGGGAACCTCTGAGGCTGTGCTGAGATGTTGACTCAGAGAGGGGCCACCCACAGAACCAGCTGCAAGCAGATCCCCACCCTCCCCTGCCTAGCTCTACATTTGCAGTTCAGTGTAGATATATATACACACACACACACATTTTACATCAACATTTAAATATAATATACTGCCAGCGTTAGGAATATTGAAATATCTGTGGTATCTTGGAAACCAATTGTCTCCAGTTGCCCAAATCAATTCCAGAGTGAATCAACACATTGCTCCAGCGTGGGAGCAGCCAGCAGTCAGCAATGCTGCCTGTCCCCATCCCTTTCCCCATCCCTGTTCCCATCCCAGCTGGCAGCACCTCAGGGAACAGCTCCACCAGTCCCAGCCACTCCTGTCCCCCCTGTAGCAGGACAGAGCAACAGGGAATGCTGAACATCTGTTCTCTTAAATGGCTTCCTCTGCTGAAAGTTGATTTAAAGGGGAGGAAAAATCACTGAAAGAGAATATACACAAGTGCTACAGCTCTTCTTTAGGAATTTTTTGCACAAAATAGGGGGTTTCTCCTAGCTGATTGTTGAGGCTGACTTAATTTCTCATTGTTTTTTCCCTGTGTCATTCACAGAAATAAGCAACACATTCTCTGGAAATTAAGAACTTGTATGTTCATTCTGCTGCTCGAGAAGGAAACATCAGAGCAGTCAACTCCTGAGCTCACATCCCACTGGTGGCAGCAAGAAATGACGTTGTCAGCCAAGCATGCAAGGTTTTGCAAGAAGAAATTTTAGGTAAATTAATGCTCTAAGGAAATGAAATTCAGAGAACAGTGAACATATGATCACAGAGCATGGGAAAATCCTCTTCTCCTGTCCCTGAGCACATGAGGTGGCAAAAAGCCTCCTTAGAGGGTTAAGAGAAGGAGCCTGGGTCAAGGGTTGGTGCCAGGCAGGAGAAGAGTGTTCTATGATCACTCAGGTTTACCTCATTGGGTTCAAACCCTGCTGCTTGGCAGCCAATAACCTGATCAAACTGAACAGTTTTATTTGTTCTGCTCCTCTCAGATCAGTTCTGCTTTTTTGGCCAGCTCTGTGAAAATCATGAAATTTGAAATAATGGCCCAAAAATGGGAATATGTAGCTAGGAGAGTGTGGGTTGCTGAGAGAAGAGATTGATGAGCTAAATATTTGGCAGAATTAAGAAAACCAGGAAAGATGTGGGCATAAAGAAATAATTCAATATCAAATTTCTGGCAGAATTCATAAAATCTATTTACAGCTCAGCTCACAGTGAGCCATTTTCTTACTATTATTGGAAATGAGGTCTAAGGGATTTTGGTTGCAATGGGTTTGCAACTAATATACCAGGTATTAACAGAATATAAAACCCAGGCAAATCAACCTGCAGTCTGGGTCAGACATACCTGGAAGGCAGAGCTGATCTGCTGGCAGGTGCCACCTCAGTGACTTGGCTGTCCTCAGATGTGTCCTCCTGGTGTGGCCGCAGCTCTGCTGCTTCAGACTCCATCCCTCTCTGATGGAGGGGGGGGAACTTGCTGGTTGTCTTTTAATTCACTTTTAAGTCCCCTCTGTTCCAAGTGCATCCATGGGCGTTTTTGTTCTTCTCCCCTGCCCTTGATCTCTACCTCCTCCCACCAGCTTTCTCATCTTACACACTTTGTTTCTTTCCTTCTTTCCATCCCTCATTCTATCTATATTCCCTTTCCTTTTAGCTTCCATGACTCCTTTCCCCCCTCCCCTTCCTACCCCAGGAGGGAGCCCTGGGAGCAGCTCCAGGCACAGCACTTGCACCTGGGGCTACCTAAAGACCCAGTGCCAGCTGCAGGGAGAAAAGATGCTCCTGGGCAGGACCCTGGGTCAGCCTCACACCAGCATCACCAGTTTGGTGACATGGGGAAGAAAAAACTCATTCCACAGCCCTTGGCTTTCTGAAGCAAGTGGTCACCTGGGAAGGTGAGGAAACAAATCCATGGGAGCTACTTGGGAAGGTGAGACAAATCCATGGGAGCTACCACCACTTGCTCTCTTCTAAACTGCTCCAGTTTCTAAGCCACAACACACCAAGGAAGTTTTCAAACAGGGCTCCAGCTACTCAGAAGCAAACATAACAAGGAGAAGCTCAGTCCTGGCAGAAGTTCCAGCCCTGCCCACCAGAAGGAACAACCCAACCTTGCTGCCCTCCTCAGAGGGGAAGGACAGACCTGGCCTCACACCCAGGTGACAACTTTGTGGTCTGGTTTTTCAGGCCTCCCAGCCCAAGAGGCACCAAAGTGAGGTGGAAGTGAGGGGCCAAGTGGGATTGTGTCCTCCCCCCACCCCAACCCCAGGGGCATCTGTACCCAAACCTCTTCTGATGAGAGGGGGAGTGGGCAGGAACTGAAAACTTCCCCTTAAATGGAAGAGAGGAGGAGGCTGTTGTGGGAAGATGGGAGCTGGTGAGAATATTTCTTTCAAAGAAAAAAAAAAAAGGCCAAATGAATTTTTAGTGAAAGATTTCACACAGTCCATTATTCTGGATTTCTAATGAAAAATAACAAAGTAAGTCTCATAAAATATTAGCTGAAGTATAAAAATCTTGGTAGGAGTAACAGAGCTCCCCTTTTATTCTTCCTTTTGTCCCTACTAAAATAAACCAAACATCTGCAAGTCAATAACCAGAAAATACACTTTTTTCCCGAGGCATTTCTTGCAGAAAAGCAGAGACAGGAGAGATTACAGCACAGCTGGAAGGCTCCATGTCAGGCTGTTTAGATGCTTCACTTTAATTTCTGGGAATAATTTTCTTCAGGTTTGAACAGCTCCAGAGAATTCTGTGTACCTGATAAGTGCTTGCTTCTTGTTCATTGGCTTTGCAAAAATAGCTGTCCCCAAAATTCTATTTGGTTATTACTTCTGCGCAGCCCTGGATTAATGATAAAACCCCCCCAAAACCTAAACAAATTTAAGACTGATGTTCAACTTCTGCAGCTGCTCTAATGCTCACAAGGAGGATGCCTTCTTTTAGTAAAAGATTTAATTTTCATTTCGATAACAAAATAGTTGCTCACTCTGAAGTATGGGGACAGTTCAAGACTTTTTCCCTCCAGTTGCTGGAGTTTTTCGCCACCAGGTGGCACTGCAGCTCCGGCCACCAAAACATCCAACTTGGTGTCACCTATGACTTTGTTACTAAATCTTTAGCGCCAGGCGCCCCTTTATTCATCTGCTTCCCTGTTTTGTTTTTTTTTTAACCTCCTCTGCTGCAGCCATCACCACAGAACCTTAATTTGGTCTTAGCTCTGAGGTTTTTGGCGAATTTGGTTGGCTTTACAGCACTGAGAAGTTTTTTAGTGACCCTGTGCTGCAGGGATGAGGCTGCACTGCCACCTGCCAACAGAATAATCACTTTTATTTCTTTCCTGTAGCTGTGGTACCACACTGTGAGCTCCCCAGGACAGCTCTGCTCTTGTTTCCATCACCTACATTTGCTCAAGCAGCAAACAGTCAGTGGCTCTAGCAAGTTTTGCCAGATTTCCATCAGCACGTTGCACCAATCACTGGGATTTCTGCCTGAAGTCAGAGGTCATGGGATTTACTTCTGGAAATTTTCAAGGTAGGAAGTGCCACAGCACGTGGGGAGTTCACAGTCACCTTTAAAATTATTTAAAATAAAACCAAACAAATGCAAACCACGTGTTAATGGTTCCCAGCTGTTGTTAGTGTTGCATGCCAGTTGCTTTCATGAGACATCAGTTGATGTTTTGGAAAGGGAGATTTCAAAAGGACAGAGGGCTGCAAGTTCTGGATATGGTTCCCAAAAGCTTCTTCATAAAGTAAAAATGAATCAATTTAAGGTATTCCTCACCCCTCCCAAGGAACACTCCATCTCTGAGTACCCATTTCCCCCCCAGAGATCCTCGTTTCACCCAAACCCAGGTCTGCTCCAAAGAAATAAAAACTCCTGTAAAGTTAACATTTTTTTTTCATTATTTCTTTTGGGTTTATAAACCCAGAGAACCGTGTGAGCTCCTCAGAACCCTTGGTGAAAATTAAGTAGCTTGTTGTTTGCTTTTTTTGTTAAGCCCACAAACTAGGTTGAAAATGCCCCAAATCCAGCTCCTGACAGTCCCCACTAGTGATCACCTGCACACTGCTGCTGGACCTGAACTGCTGCTCCAGTTCTGCCCAGGGAACCGGGACCTGGAGTTATTTCAGGAGTTCCTGATACCTGGGACAGAGAGAAAACTGGAGGAGGATTAGGGAAGCAGCAAACCAAGGCACCTGTGATGAGCCCTGACCTCCAGTTCACTCTCCATACTCTCAAAAGGACCCAGTTTTTCCAAGCCAATAATAAATACAGAAAGCCTCATATAGGAAAAGGAGTTAGTTAACCTTTATTTCATTTCTCCATAATCCCAAACTTGACAGACGTAGAAAAATATCCTTGAGTCTAGTAGACAAATTTTACCAATGCTAAATAGCCCTTTGCTCTGACCTTTTGGGCCGTTCTAGATACATTTGTACAAGCATTACTTCATTTGTTTTTTGTTTGTTTTTTTTCCATGAAAGGCTTTGCTAAACTAGAAACAAGAAACTAGACAGAGGAAAAACTTCATCTACCAAAGCATGCACATGAAGATTACCTTTCAAAACTTTTTAAAAAAAAATTAGGAAAGAAAATCAACCTTGAGACACAGATAGAGAAAAAAAGCAATTAGGAACATATCGAGGGGAAAAATAATTAACTAAAGAACAAGTCAAAGCAAATTCTGTAAACTATCTGTGGATAAGTTAAAATATCTATGGCACAACTTTTCACCAAAAAAAAAAAAAAATTAAGGCGAAGACCATCATTTTATATAAAAATAGCTGAGCAGGCTTCTAGAGAAGGAAATAAGCATTTCTTATGATGACTCTGTTAATACAAGATTATAAATACCCTTATATATACAGAACAAAAAAAATCAATACAATTGTATGGAATATTTCACTAGGCATCCATCTTTCAAATAAGCCAAGATCAAATGTCCTGGACCATTGTGGAGGTACTTCAGTTTCAGATTTGTAGTAGTTTCTTTGCTACACATACCAATACAAATAAAGAAAATGCAATATAAATATTGATTTTCACAGAGAAACCCAGAAACACACTCAGGTTACAAAGCTTGGACCAGAGAGAAACTATGAGAGCTTTAAGGAAAACATTGGAGTTACAGAATAATAATTAGACCCTCAGACTATTACTTTTTTTAAATCAAACTGATACCTTTAGTGAAACTAAAGCAGAAAATTTCATGGCAGATTTGTTATTCTTTCATAAATACAGCAGGTTGGTTGTTTGACAAGATCACCTAGAAATATCATTATGGGCATTTAAATAAATTTCCAAGCCTAAAAGTTACCAATTTTGCAAGGAGTTAAAACTATAAACAATATTTGTATGGATATTTTAAACTAAATTTCAAAACTATATAATCAATAGCAAGACATAAAAATGAGAGCAAATAAAATATATTTCAGGAGAATTACATTAATATTTTAAGTGAAAATACCTTTTAGAAGCTGATATGGTGATCAAGTTCAGTATATTTGTGCACATTATAAATATGTGTATGTGTATTCATGTACACTCAGTAATTCTAGAAATAATAATAGAAATTCTATAATTTCATTGGAGAACTGAATTTTTCCCCAGCACAGTTCAGTGAATTTGCCAATGACTTCTGAACGGTATCTGACAAAATATGAAGATAAATTAAGAGCTCTTGTCTTCCAAGGTGTAGGGATTTTTTAGTTCCTTTTCACTTTCTCAACTAAAAACCCAGGTTCTTCATTTCTGCCACTCAACAGAAACGGTTCCATCTCCTTCCTTCCCTCCCCATCCCTAGGCTGCAGAGGCTTGGACACTCTGCCTGCCCCCCTCCTGGTATTTCAGAGAGAGAGATGGGATGGGGGGGACAGGGACTTCAATTTTAAGATGAAACCTGACTACAAAACATGATTTATATTTACATTGCAACCTTCTCTTGCTACCAAGTCATTTGAATTTAAAACTCACTTTCAAGAAAATCAAAATTGTTTCTACAACGTCTCTATACAGTTATTAAAAACAACAACAGAAAGAACCCTGAACAAAAGCTGCAACAAGAATATGAGGACTTATTTATGAACCTTTTCATTCCATTGCTGGGACTCATCATTTGACTGTTCTCCTTGATAAGCTGTGATGTACTGATTGTTACAACAATCATTTAGGACCAGAATAAAGGAAAACAGTAACTGTACCCAAAATAGCCCAGCTAGCCCAGTTACTGCCTCATCCTTCAACTTTAATAGAAATAATTTACTTCTATTTACATATGCTAATCCTTTCCCCCTAAGATTACATCTTTATTATTTCCTTGTCCATACATTGTGTTTGAGACAATTGCATTAAAATAGCACTAAAATCAAAACCAAGGCTAATGTCTCACACTCAACTGAAAAACAAGGACAAAACTGAAGGATGTATCTTGGAAATAATTTATTGCCTAGAAAATGTTAAAAAATAAAATAAAATTCACATTTTCTGTGTGGTTTTAAAGGTGGTGTTCACATTTCAGAGGTAGTGTGTGTAAAATGAAATACAGAATTTTAAAAGAATTATTGAGTCAGTTCAGTAATACAGCAAAATGTTCACCAGAGCCAGAACACTGACCTGAACCCAGTTTCCTCCCAGGAACATTCCTAAGTGTCTCTTTTACTGAAGAGGTTTGCTCAGTTGTTTAAAAACAAGAATAAAAACCACCACAAGCCCAAGTTTCCACCCCGTTGTGTCTCTTGTCTTCTGCCCAAAATCCCAGCTGCTGCTTTGCAGAGACAAAGAAATCCTCTCCACTCAGAATAAAACCCTATTCTGCCATGGAAAAAACAACAACTTTGTTTTCTTTTTGCTCATAACTGTTAAGATTTCCCACTTGGCCAATGTGCTTAAAATATTAATGGGGTAGAGAAATCCAACACCAGTTTCTTTCTAATAACCAGTTGGAGTTTTCTCACTAACCACCCTCTCACTTGGATCAGGCATCTCCCAAATGAGCAACTAGCTCAACCTCGAGATGATTTGGGGCAGAAAAGGCAGAGTCTGGAAACAGGAGCTGCAGGTCCTCCTCACACCTAATGCAGCCTTGGAGTTCACTGGACTGGAGGTAGTAGTAAATCAAGAGTAAATCAAGCTTTTGGTTGTGACATTCCAAGTTGTGAATTCTTCATGTTTCAGATAACCTGTGCTGTTGTGTTTATGCATATTATTGTCTTTCCTTACACTATCAGTATCCTGAGACCAACAGTCAGCTCTGACTGGAGTACCTAGGGAAAAGTTAGTGCCGTGCATGAGTTTATTTTTAACATGAGGAATATGGGAGATCCCACTGCAGAGAGCTGACTGCTTTTAAGCAGCAATTTTCTGTAACTTCCACAAGAAGGGTGTTCACAATGCTGTTGATTTCTCCTCTCATTTCAACTTCCAACCACAACAGGAGCTACAGCTCCCTGCCTTTGCTGAATGGGCTTGAAAAGCCGCTTCCTAATGTAAGCAGCTGAAGATGGCAGTGGAACATTCCTGTTTGCACTCTGAGGACTGCAAAGCCCACGAGCTGCTTGTCATCCTCAGCCTTTTTATTGCCTTAGCGAGCAAGAAATACTTGGAAAGATTAAAGTGCAGTGCTGCTTCAAGAACCACACACTCAAGAACATTGACACTCGTATGGTACATCTGTTCATGAACTTTTATGTCTGCCCAAAATGTGCCTGTTAGAATATTTACTATTCCTCACTCCTGTCAGAGCTGCAGACTTGACAGGAGCATCATCTGCAGAGAAATGAAAAGAGGCACAGCTTGAGGAAACAGCTTCCTAAAGTCTTAGCAAGCTTGCTAGCATCAAAGCTTTCTCTGCACCCTCAGGACAGGTCCTGGTCTCTGGCTGGATGTGTCTCTTCTGAACTACCTTTTCCCACTTTGGTTTCTTCAGGAAGAAAACTTCAGCCCTCATCTCCTGACTGATGCAAGAGGGATAAACAGCACCGGGGAGGCATCGGTCATGGACCAAGCAAGAGAGAACCTTTGAGAAAGATGAGAAACCCACCCACTCCTGGCTGTGCAGTGGTTGTTGGCAGCAGAGCCAAAGCAGCAGAGTAGGAGGGGTTTGTTTCTGTCACTGGAACACAGCCCAGGGGCAGCCCTATCCATCACCAAAGGTCTATGCAAAGGATGACCCAGCACTTAACATGGGTTTAACATCACCTCACAGCAGAGCAAAGAACCAGAAATGAAATCCCAACATGCCAGGGGCCCAGAGAGCTGTCCCTATCCCTTCCCTTTATCCTGAAGAACCTCCAGAATTTCACCAGGTGTGTCCTGGTGCAGATGCATCCCAACAGGATGCTGCCAGCAAGGCTCCTGTCAGACAATTACTGAGCTGGAAAGGAACGTGCCTGATTCCCTCACCCAGCTGACCAAGCTGCAGGAATGGGGATGTGATCTGCTCCCTGGGACTGCACGCTGCCTGTCAGGGACACAAGCAAACCAAACCCCCCAAAAATGACAAAGGGGGTGTGCAGAGCCAGGCCTGAGGGCCACACTGGGAGCTGTAGGGTCACAGCTCTCAGGGTTACCTCACAGGGCCTCATCAGCTGCTCTGAAGCCACTGTCCTGCACAACTGCTGTTGCAGCAAGGATTTCAAACACCAGTAATCCTATCATTAACATTTTTGTTTTACATATGCCAGGAAATAAAGAGACTGGAAAAGAAAATGCAGAACAGCTGTACAGGTTTATCCTATCCAGCATTTTGTTAGGAATAGAATTTATCCTCTTGCTTCCTGAATATCCTGTAATATTGTCAAGTGTTTCAGGGTTTGCAAACATGACTGCCTCCCTGTTCTGTTTTGTCACCCTGGAGGTGAAAAGGACCAAAGAACAAGCCCAGGGGGGTGACGTGGATGCTTACTGCAGCTCCAGTTCCTGCTGCACATCCTAAGGAGGATTCCAGCTTCCCAGAGAAAAGGGACTGACCTAACTGCTGGGATCTGCTTGTACTTCATGCAAAATTAATTCCTTCACATCGTTTGACACAGGAGAGAAAAGCAAGACAAAGTAAAAGATGAATCATCAGTGACTTTTTTCTGGTATAAACGTGGGTGATTTAACTGACCACAAAGCCAAGATTCCCTGCCTTTTGTCATGGGAATTTAAGTGGAAGCAGCAGCAAAGCTCAGAGAAAACAAGAGGTTTCATTGTCAGTGGCACAAATTTCCTATCTAGAAAGAACAGGGATAGAAAGCATTGTTAACTCAGGATAGGAAACCCTTTATAAATGATTTTTTCAGTGAGCCCTATCTTACCCTTGAAGCACTGTGATCTTTGCTCACCAACCTCAATTTACTTTCAATTTGGGCTCAATTCAGCAGGCATGTAAAACACTGCTCCCTCTTTTGAAGGAGGTGTCTGCAAGCCAGGATGTGACCTGTCAGTTCACACATTGAAAGGATGAGAAATCTCCCACCTACCTTCCAGTTACACAGGGGGTCTTCCCTCTCTCCAGGGGTTCTACTCTGAGTTTTAATGCCTAAACTCAAATCAAGGCCCAACAACTTCTTTCTGTGGGCTTACTCTGTAGAACAGTTGGTAAGAAGTCCATGGGGAACTGAATACATTTTCTAGCAGCCAGAATGGTGAATCTGTTTTAGTTGTTTCTGTAGAAACAGCTTTTTAAACTGCTACTATCCCTTATGCAGCTGGCAAACAACAATACTGTTTAAAGTTCCCCATGCCCAATGATAACAGAGACAGAAGAAAACCCTGACAGAAAAGAGCTCAACTACCAATACTAAAATAAATTAAAAAGTATCTGTAGAAGTGATTAAAAAGGAAAGGACCAGACTGGGAAAAACTTAAAATCATGACTTCACCTCAGTATCAAGGAAAAAACCAACAACAAAGGCATTATTTCCCCAGCACTCTGGATTTTCTGAGCTACACTTCGACCTCCAACTGAAATGAAGGGAATTACTCACTGTGCAGCATGAATAAGGATTCACCAGAGCAAATGATTATTTGGCATAAACTGGAAAGATCAGGATTTTTACCAGACTTGGGAAGTTCTCTCTTTCAAAAATGCTTGCTGAGGAATACTTAGATTAGAAGTTACAGAGCATCAGTATCATGGGTATGCACCTACATGCACTACTAAATTCGTCTGAACATGTCTGGCACATCCATTTAATCAGTTGAGTAAAAGGATTCAATGTCAACAGCAGCTGGGGAAAAAAAAATCATTTCAGCCACTGCAATCAAGCTCACAGTTTAGAAATGGCAGCTGGTGGTTGCCAAAAGATTTGTCAGACAGGGCTACTTCAAAGCCAGGTCACACTCGGGTCTGCAAAACTCAATTCCAAACTCTGAAATACCCTCCAGGATGCAATGACAGCTGGGGATTTATGACAGGGTCTTGACAAAGTGGAGCAAAGTTTGTGGAAAAATATATAACTAATTCTTAAAACAATAAACAGAACCTCAGCACTCAGGGTCTGACAAATAAAAACTGTAACTACATTCATAAACCCCAAAATAGAAGTGTAAACATCTAATCCCATTGCTACTGTGAGAAGAGCAGAAAGCCATGTTCTGCAGCTATCAGTTTTCCCATATCCATCTAATTTGTTACAACAAAATGACTGCTTCTTTACATTATTAATTTACTGATGATCATTTTTTTCAGTTAACTTTTTTAGGGTTTTTTCAGCAATTTTGGTCAGAAAGTGAAGATTTGACAATCTGAAGTCATGTCATAAAAATGACTTTAATTTCAGATTTCCAAATGGGTTCGAGCACAATTCATGAAAAGCCCATTACTGTATTTGAATCCCCAATTTCTAGTCCACCTACCTGAGTAAAATTGGGGGAAAAAACCTAATAAACCAGACTGGTGAGCAAGCAACTCTGAAGCTGTCTGCGTGACAGGACATTTATTTTTCATTCTCAGATCCCTGCACAAAGACTTGGCTACAGAGCAAGAGTGATTCTGGAAAGTCAGAAGTTATCCTACCCAGGGCCCAGCAGCTGAAAGTGAAACCCTTTCCTCACACAGTTCTTTTGTTTCTGAAAAACAACATTTGGAAATCTCTTGACACTGCAAGGCGTAGCCATGACCCATGGTAGACATTCCTCAGGAAGGTCTGTGTCACCTTGGGCTTTCTTTTTTGGGCTGAAGGACACTGGAGAGCAAAATGCCTTTCTCTTGAAACCTAAGAGTTCTGTGGGGTTGCTTTTTTGTCAATTAAAAAAAAAAACAAAAAAGAAAGAAATCACAAACTGTCTGAGGCATTTTTCTCTGATAAAGAGGACAAGCTGAATGAGGTATCATCAGGCTCTGGGGATGTGTGATTGAAATCCATTTCTTCTAGGTCTGGAGGTAAGTCTGAGAGCAGTGCCTGCAAGGAAAAGTATTACAATTCAGAATGAGGAGTGTGCTCCATGTCAGCATTAAATGTCTGATAAACATGGAGTGAACAAACTTGGCTGAGCTTTCCAGTCAGTCATGATGCTGGATGGGTAAAATAAAAAAAGAACTCAGCACTGCCAGACACTGAAAGGAAAACCAGTGTTGTAAGCTGATGAACCTTGTAACAACCACCCCAGGAGTTTCCTAAGTATTGTGGAAACAGATTAAAACTTTTTTTTTCCCCTCAAGCTGCCCCAAGCCAAATTATTTATATTAATTGAATTAATATATTTTTAACATGCAAAAGCTTTAAAACATATATATAACCAAGCTCTACTTTGATCATGAAGGCAACAGAACTTGAAGCTGCATCCTAGATCATTACTGTTCCAGTGATTTATTTCTCTTCCCAAAGAGTTCAAGCTTACATCTCTGTACACTCAGTTTATGTGGTTTAAAAAAAATAAACAACCATAAATCATGTTTATTTTGGAAGTAAAAGTGTTGTATATTTCTTCCTTGCAAGTTAGAGTTTCTATTTTTACACCTGAAAAACTGCAGATTGTAAAAGCAAAAGGAAAAAAATGAAAAAGGAAAGCAACAAAATCCCTCCCTAAATAAAGCACAGAACATTACTCCTACAAGGCACGACCCAAGCCAGCATTACAAGAAGCACTTAGGTATCAACTGTGGTGCAGTGAAAGTGCACAAGTCTGGCTTTCTTCCCCAGATCTCACATCTCCAGACAAATCCCAGTCCCCTGGTGTACACTCCTGCTCTGGATGTCCCTTTGTAACAGTCACACTTCTCTGTCTGTGTCATTGCTTGTGTAGATTACAAGACCTTTCTTTTGCTCAAAGTTCAGCTCTTCTTTATCTTATAAGATGCTGAGCACAACAAAGTCCCTGTCATCATTTGAGCCTCTGGGCACTACAGAATAAAACCACAGGAGTGACAGACCACAAAGTGACAAACACCTTCTAGCAATAAAACCTGCTCCAAGATTTACCTGCTGCTGTTCTTTATCATCTGACTTAATAGCAAGTATCAAACTCCGAGTAAATGTCTGCAGTTCAAAATACTTCTGTTTGTGATTCTCCAGCTCATTCTCAATGAACCTGACTTCTTCATTCTGTGGGTGAAAAAAATGACAAAGTTCTGCAAACAATAAAGAGGACTGCATCACTCTGATGACACCTAAGCACACTTGTGTTAAAACTTATTATGATTCCTGCCAAAAGCAGAATGAAACAAAGGCAGAAGTTCTACACTTGCAGAATTACAGCACTACCCAAGCAGACTTTGCATACAGAGGGGTTTGAGGCCACCCTACCCCTGCACCCATGGGTGCTGATTAATTTCTCCTTATCCTCAGCAAGACACATGTAACAGAAACACTGCCTGCAGAATTACTGCTGTCCTGAAAGCATTAATGACTTGGGCCAAAGTTCACATGAACCTTTGCAGGAAGCACTGCTTTTTATTTTATAAGAATGACATTTAATTGCATTTTAAAATAAAGAAAAACAAAGCCTCCCTAGAAGGAGCTCTCTTGAAAGGCAGGTTGGCTGTGAGAAGAGAGAGCAACTAAATTCCATTATTACAGCAGAGGACTTGACACAAAGACCAGGGAAAACAACTTGAAAATTCTGCAAAGCTGTGGCAGATTAAAATAGAGCATCCTCTAATGCAGCTGGGTTTGACAGCTCACAGACCTCCCCAAGATCTCTCAGGTTGCAGAATAAATAGGAATGTGTTTTTAAAATGTGTTTTTAAAATGGAGAAATATCAGTGTGCATGCTGTGGCTAAAAAGGCAACCTTTCCAACCTTTGCATAAATCCATCTTACTGTACTTGCAAACTGCTTAATAGAAAAACAACAAAGTTCTTAATTAAAAATTCATATTTGCTAAGTACTTCAGTTTATTCCAAACCCCTCTTCTCCTTTAAAGTTACCAACTGATTAATATGCCAGATCGAAATACTAAATCTGTTGATCAAGGTAGAGCTGAAATTAATTTTCTACTTTTGCAAAGATCACATAACCTAAATAAACAGTTTGCTTTTCAAGATCAAAGTCACTGCTGTGTTTGGGCAAAAGGTGTCTGCACAGCAGCACCAAATGTGTCCTGCTTAGGCAACCATATGACTGATGAGGTTGGCAACTTGGCATCCAGAATGTTCCTTGCTGGCTGGTTTTGGTGGCAGCAAATGCTTATAGAAGCAAATGTCATAAGTGAGCTCAGAACCTGGCATTTTGGTTTAGTAGTGACATTTTCTTAAAATTATAACACAGAACTATGCTCTGCTTTTCAGGCTTGTATTTGCTCGATTGGCTGTAATTCGACTTCAGGTGATAGAGAAAGGTAAGAGTAAAGATGAACTGGACATTTTTGTAGGAAACCTTTTTTCTGATTTTTTTTTTCCCCAGAAAATTCATATTTCTTCAGCCAAAGCACTGCTCACCATCCTTTTTCAGGTTATAACAGCTCTGAGAAAAAGAAATTCTCAGTCTGCACTTTTGAGGCTTTTGTACGAAAATGAGCTGGCTGCATTTCTTTCAGCTGGAAACCTAGAAGCTGCCTATTTAGCAGTAGATTCTGCCCAGCCAAGGGAGGAATTCAGATTTATGCAGGAAACACACAGGCACAAAGACTAATCACTAATGTCAAACAACAAGCCCACAAACAGGATTCTGTAGGGCATGCTGTCACAATAAGCCTTTCACTGTGGTGACAGGTGACATTAAGAAAAGGTCATTCCCTCTCCATATTCATTCTTCACTGCCCTTACCAGGAAAACACTGCTTGAGTGAGTGATCTTTTTTGGTCTGAAAAGATGATCTATTTATTATTTTGGTAATTATCACTAGTAAAACACACCTGTTTCCTAAGGAAAAGAATAAGCAGCTACATAGATAAAACCATGCTCAACATACAACCTGGAACTGTGGCAGCCCTTAGGAGAGCAGCAGCACACAAGTAACCTTTACCATTTGGCAGAAGGCAGCAGCTGTCAGGTATCCAACTGCTTTTCCTCCCTCCCACAACTATTGCTTTCAGACATGTTGTGCACTTCAATGGTTTCTGCTCAGATCCCCCCCCGTTTTAGAGGACTCCAGCTGTTATGTCCCTTTCCAGAGCATCATACGTGTGCCCTAACACTCCCAAGAATAATTCTGACACCAAAATAAGAGTTTTGGTTCAGAGGCTGTGGAACATGAGGTGGGAGCAGGTCCAGCTGGAGTGATGTGACTGCTCTGCAGAAATGAGATTTTTCCTGTCTGCCTCTGGGCTAAAAGGCAAGGAGGAGATGGCACTGAGGGGATGATGTGTGGGAACCATTTCCTGGTAAACTCAGAGGAGTCTCAGGCTCCTACATGCCTTCACTGAACTCCTCACAGATGCACCCATCTGAGCTGCCTGTGAAGGACTGTCCTGTGTGACATCCCAATTACTCACCTTATAATCCAAAAGAGAACTCATCTGATCCACTTCAGAATTACTTATCATATCACTTTCTTCATCATCTATAATTTCTATTTTCTGAAACAGAAGGGAACAGTTCATTCCAACCACCTGAATGCACAGATTTGCCAAACCATCAGCAACCCCTATTTCAAACTGCCCCCAAAGCATGAAGGTGTCAGGACCTTCTGCTTGCTCAGGAGAAATCCTGCACTCTGGAGCTCCCGTTAGGTGGCAATCATGCACCTCAGCCACAGGCTCCAGGAGAATCCCAATGGGAACAGAGCTGAGAGCTGCTGCCATGGTGACTCAGGCTGTGTCCAAAAGAGGAGCTCTGTGTCACCAGGCTTTTGGCATTAAGTTGCATCCCATGTCTCACTGCAGCCTGCAAGTTGGAGTCTGTAAACCTTTGACTGAAAACCTCCTGCAGGGAGAAGGTTTTGGGGAGTTTACTCCTCTGAAGCAAAACAAACATCATGGCAAGTGACAGGCATGTCCTAACTGACCTAGTTCTTGCCTAAAAAAAAAACTGAAGAGGTCTCCTTTGACCTTCTTGGCCATAGTGCAAGTTAAATGCCCTCAGCAGCAGAGGATGTTGACACAAAGGCCAGTTCCAAGTGCATAGACATGGACATTTTAATTTAATTCATACAAATTCTTGAGACCTTCTTCAATGGGGTTTTCTAAAGGTATCTGAAGGACAGTGCTAAGGCCATCCTCAGTGCTGGTTGGAACTTCCAAACACATCCCAGTCATAGCTCAAGTTTTAAAAGCTTGACTTTTGCATTATTTACCATTCACATGTTCTGGTTTTCTTCCCAAGAGAAAACCCCATGTAAGAAAATTCTGTTGAAACATTATTTCAAGAGGAGACAACAGAAACTTTATACATTTTTAGTACCCCTACGAGATTTTAATTTCATTCTTATCTAAGCTAGTTCTCAAACAGATGAAATGAATTTGGATTAGACAGTGATAAGAATGGCATTTTTTACCAAGAACTCCTGAGGATAACTGCACAGATGAAACCAGAAATTGCACTGTATCTTTGAGAGGGAAGCAGTGCCACTGTAAGAAGGGAGGCTTGGCTTTTTTCACTATTTCATTCTTCTGTATACATTTATGAGACTATGTGATGAGCTAAAGCAACTCAACTATGTTTTCTAGTATAATGTTTGATAAAATGCAGGCGAGAGCCCCTGCTGACACTGCCCACTTTAATGGGTAGTTTTTGAGGTATTATTACTTCAGAAGTTTCTTTTCTGCAGCATGTGTGCATGTATTTTGTCCGCCTGCAGCCCAGACATCAGAAATTTCCTTGTAATCACCATGGAGAAATCTTTCAAGAGGGGTTCACAGTCTCTCACTTGTAGGACCCACCAAGCTCACAAGTATGTGTTGAAGGTAGGGAGCATAAACCACATTTTCTGTGCTTCAATGCCTGACAACCCAACTGAAGTGATAACATTTCAGAGGCTTAATGCCACAAAGATCAAACCCTGAGTAACACTGTGAGTCAAATATTTTTGGTTTTAGACTCAGCTTGAGAAAAGAGTCTCTAAATAAATGCCAAACAGTCACACGATCTTTCTCGTAATTATGCATTTTAAGATAGCAGGAAAAGAGATTAGAATTTCAAATATGCAAGTCCAGTGTATGGTAGTCCAATTTTTACTGCATATATTTAAAAGATTTTGTTACAGTGTTTTCAGAAGAGTGTAAAAAAACCTACTGTTTCCTCCTCCCCTCCTAATTTTATCAAATGATATCATGCTGGAGGTCAGGCAGACTGGAGAACTGAGTATCTCAGACATCACCTCTGCAAACCTTTTCCCTTTGTCATTTTACAACCTGTATCTCCATGGTAAACTCATCAGCCTGCAACTCAGGGTGATTATACCTCAGGTCAGAGCAGGCCACTAAGGTAAACAGAGAAGAAAACGGGAGCTGCTTCTGTTCAGGCAACCACAGACAACACAGCTCTTGGTTTGCAGTTTATGCCACAGATGATGGTATAATAACAAAAGAAAGAAGATGTTCTGTCCTTTAGTTATGTAGGAAAAGGGAATTTGCTGTTTGCTTTCCCACTTGAGGTTGTGTTTGATGAGTGTAACACAAATGTTCTCCTCCCATTTTGAACTCTTGTTGTTTAACATCTCACTGCAGCATAAGTGGAGCTGGGAACTGGAAGCATCCCCTGTTCATTCTGCAGATAACTTTTAAGATAAAAATTACCCTACCACTTGGGGTCTTCTCTCCTCTTCCTCCTCTCCTTTCTTCTAATTTGAGAGAAGGCAGGCTAAACAAAGGGGATATATTGTATTATTTCCCTCTAGCTTTGCTTTCATGTCTGACTGCAGTCAATTAAAACCAGCAAGAACAACTGTGTTTGTTCTCAGTGTGAATGCAAGTGAGAAATCAGAAACATCCAAATAATGCCCTGTCAAGGGTGTAGGAATGAAAAGCAAATCCCCAGCCTCTGAGCTCACATGTTCCAGGTGAGCCATAACTCTAGAGAGATTTAACTTTCTTAATCCTACAGAAGACCACTTTTAATTACTATTCTGTTTGTTTGGGTTTTTTTTATTCATTCTGTTTTACTGCACTCTCTACTTTTGGAGCACTACCCAAGCATTGTGCTCTGCTCTCTAGAAGAAAAGAACACCTGGTTGTTATAATAAAGAAGGTGCATAATTAAATTCCTCCTGAGTGTACACAGCTCTGCTGTTTTAGTACTTTTAGCACAGCTTCTTTTAGTGCTCAACCAACAAGGAAGGAAGCTTTCAGCTAGTGAAAAAACCCTGGTGTTGGAAATAACCTCAACAGTAGCAATTAGGGAGGTCATGTTTGTGGAAAAGGAAGGCATACATACCACATTATCAGCAGATACTGGGTTCTGGTCATCATCTTTGTGACCAATTTCTTCATTTTGAAGAGCTTCATTTGCCTCTTCTGCAGAAATAAATTAGTTTTTCAGAATTCATTCAAATTTTATGCCGAAGGAACAGTTTTTACCACTAAATGTGCCACATCTACTAAATACAAAAACAAAGGCATACTACCAATGTCTATTCATAAAAATACTCTATAACTTATTAAACATCATATCACAAGTGTTTCAGGGCAAAGTCATGCCAAAAGCTACCTGAAATGACAGGAAAACTACCAGTTCCACTCTTCCAATGAACCAAAACCTTCCTTTTTTTATGTTCAGGTTGAAATATCCAGAAGTGACAAAAAGTTTCACATCAGAGGGGTACAGAACTTTTTAAAAAATATTAAAATAAATCACTACATAAAAAATTCTGCATGCCCTGTCAGGATAGGGATCGTATCAGAATCCCACCTCCTTCTTGCAGACACTGCTTAGTTTTAAACCAAGAACTGACCAAGCAGATTTTTCCACTCTTGTATGGCAAGTGTTTATCCCTCATGAACTTAACCTGCTCCCTTCTGTAGAAGGAAAGTTGAAACTGTAAATCTTATCCTTAAAGCTCTACCATGAACTCCAGATGATTCTATCAGCCCTGACTGTGGCCAACAAGAAAAAACAAGGCAAACCCACTATTATTTTTCTGACCTTGACTTTAACTCTCCACCTTAATAGGCCATTAAGAAGAAAATGGTTGAGAGAAACAGCAAATCAGGAAATAAAACACAACACAGAGGCAAGATACCTAGGAAAAAATCTTAAATTATGTGATTAATTGTTTACTAACTGGAAATACACTCCACTCCTTCCTAGTGCAGGTAAAATCAGTTCTGCAGAGGGCAGAGCTTGCATGAGAAGTGTCCCCCAGTCCCACTCCCACACCCCAAGAGTAAAGGAGGCACAGGGCAGCAGTGGGACACTGCAAGAGAGAGCTGACACTGATGCAGGGTCTATCAATTCCATGCTAACCCAGGGGCAACAGGATTTAACTGGAGGTTACAACACTTGCAAAGAGAGGGTAATATTTAGGCCAGACCAGAGAGAGTTATTGTTTTCAATAAGTAAAATACCTCTAAACTGAGCAGATTTTACCTGAAGTTGGTTCAAATAAGTGTAATCCACCACCAGCCACAACTTGAGAGGAAAATTTCTGCTAGCAGCTTTTTAGCAGAAAATTTCTGCTAAAGCAAATGGGAGGACAGTAAAGCAGGGAGCAGTACCCAACCCCATCACCAGACTGGAGGACTGAAGGTGACTGGAGATGTGCCTCAGGGACTCTAACAGTCCCTGAAGCACCAGCCCTGGCTCCCTAACCCTGAGAGCCCCCACCTGCATTCAACAGTTGAAGGAAGCAGCTCCCTACAGCACTTTCAGCTCTTTAAATATTCATCCTGAGCTGACATGAGCTGGCACAGCTCCAATGGCCTCCACAGAGCTGTCTGCACTTCCACAAAGTATGGATTCAGTTAACATATGTTTGTAAGAGGTAAGGCATCATGAGAACTTTCATGCCTGGTTTTACACCAGAGTGCAGCTTTTTTTTAATACATATTTACACACTACATTTAAAGAGCAAGAGGCATTGACACTTTCACTCTAATAAGGTGACTAAAAATATCTTTCTCCTGTGTTTGAGTGTAGGGGTTTTTTGTTGTTGCTGCATTCTTGGTTTTTTTCATAAATTGGGACCAAACATTCTAGTTCTCCAACTTGAAAACAATCACACATGTGTGACTGAACAGGACACATGATTATTGGTGGAAATCTTTTCCAGAAAGCTCACAATAAGCTGAGCTGCCTGGTACCTACTCCTTGGCACAGGAGAATTGAATAGAAGAAATTCTTGTGTTAGAGGAATGAAAGTGGGATTCCTGGATGGTGTGGAAATCTTACAGTTTTCTTGCACTTCCTTAAGCTTTGACCCTGATATTCTGCTCACAGCCTTTCAGCCTCACCCTGTTTTATGAAAGCCTCCTTCAAGAACTGCAGTGTTATTCCTCACTCTGAGCCACAGAGAATTCAGACCCTTCCCTGTCACCATTTTCTTCCAAACACATCTGACTCAATCTGTTCCTTCCCCACCTCAGGCAAATCAAAGAGTCTCAGTGTCTGCATCTCCCTTGCCTTTCAATCACTTGACCCATTTCTTTATCATCTCATTCTCCTTACAGTAGAATGTGACAAAGGTATCACAAATTCACTCCCAGCAATCCTCCATTTTTTCTACTTCTTCCCTTTAAATCTCCCAAACAAAATGACAAGATCAAGCCTGGCATGTCAAGCTGCAATAGCATGCACTGGATCAGACCTTCCTTGAGCTTGGAGAGCAAAGGCTCTATTGATCTCTCCTAATCAGAAGCACTGGGAGCAATTAGTGGAGCTTGTGAAGGCAGGGAAGGTTCATCAGCTCTGGGCCCCAAGAGAGGGAGAGAGGGTCTGAATGTGGTTAGGGGGCTCTGGGAGGTGGAGTCAAAGTGAATTAAGTTTGTGACACTTCCCACTCAGGACCATGCCATTTCCTGACAGCACACAGACCCCCTGGATGTGGACTTCTGAGGCTCTGAGTGGTCCCTTGCCACCAGCTTTGATCTTTTCTGTGAACTTGTATTTGCTTGTCAGAGATCACATCCAGGCAGCCTCATGGCAGCAGCTCCTGGGAAGCTCTTTCAGTTCAAGCCCCAGTCTGAGCTAATCCATCTTCTGAACCATCAGCATGAGTTTGGTATCAGGAAACCTCTCCCTACACAGCTCTGGGCAGTTCACACCCTTTAGTTTTTGTTTAGATGAGACCTGATGGTGTGATTCAGGCTGACAGGAAGGGATATCCAAGCTGGCGGGGGGGAGCTGCCCAGTTATCAGAGAGTAGTTTTTAAAAGCTGGCTTCCTAGGGAAGGGAGATGGATTTCTACTCTCTGTCTTGGCCATTTCTCAGTTGCATCAGCAAATTGTGAACTTGTCATTTAACTCTGGATGGATCTGGCAGAAACAGAGATTTTGAGAGCAAAGGTTTCTGCAAGATTTTTGACAGCCCCAAAAATATTCATATGGAGAGAAGTAGAAGAAAGAGACCAAACAGTACCTTCAGTATGGCCAAGTTAGATACCTTGTGACTGTCAGACACTCTTTCAGACATTTTTGAATGTCTACAACAGAGAATCCAAAGCATGCACACTGCACAGAGTTAAAAATATATGCACAGTAGTAACTGCATTTTCAAATACCTTGTGAGCTTCCTTCAGATAAGCAGATTGATACTTCATCATTCCTATCATTATCATCCCCCACTTCAGTAGCAGTTTCCTCTCCTGGATTAAGTGCTGATTTAGAAACAAATTCAGATTGATCAGAGAAATCAGCAGGACCTCCTCTAGGGGGTGGGACCTCAATCCCCATTAAACGATATTTCCGTCTTCGATTCCCAATCCAAGTCTTGTAAGAGAAATAAACATGAATGAAATCAGAAACTATAATAAAAGCAACAGGCCCACAACCAAGTGAAATTAGCACATCTCTATGACAGGAACAAGAGTTTAGCCAGCAGTTCAAGGGAGGTGGTTATCTCCCCCCTGTATCTGACCCTCAGGAGGATTTCCTGGAACCCTGTGTCCAGGTTGAGTCCTTCAGCACAAGGGAAAAGGGAAGGTGCACAGCAAAAGGAAAAGAAGCAGAAGTCACAAGACACAGCAAAGGAAGCTCTGACTAGAACTAAGAAAAAGCTAAAAAAAAAAACCAATCTTGAAAACTTGAACAGCTTGTCCATAAGAATCTTGGCATCTCCAGCCTTGGAGGTACTCAATATTTTAATGGACAACACCCTGAGAAACCCAACCTAACTCCAAAGTCAACCCTGCTCTAAATAAAGGTGATCTTGGAAGGTCTCTCTCCACCTAAATTATTCAACCAATTGAACAGAGGATCTTGGATCCAGGTTCTCCCACTCTGCAACATCCACAAGGGGACTAAAGCTCACAATAACCCAAATGGCCCACCTGGTCTAGGGTTTCATACAGCACAGAAGAAATTGCCCAAGGTGGTAGCTCTACATGACTGCACTTTGATGACAGAACCTAACTTGGCAGAATGAAGTTCAGAGCAATACTGTCCCTCAGTCCTGTTTGGCTGGTGCGCAAATCTCTAAGAAACATTGTTTGTAGTAAATGTCCTGCAAGCAGTGGTGGAAACCCATTCATGATCAGATGCTGTAAGTTCATTTTACATCAATAAAAGTAATAGTCTCAAAAAATAAACATCTCCCAAATTCTCCAAGATGATCTCTATCACCATTGATTGAGTTCTCTGATAAAGTCTACAGTAAGTATACTTAAAAACATAAAAGTAGAGTTTAACCTGATATAATAAGAACTGTCTGCAATTCCTCACCTCTTAGCTCTCTCCTTTCCTTTGCATTCCTCAGGCTTTTAACTTCTCATTCAATTTCAATCCTACTTAAGAGCTCTTGTACCCAGACACTTTGTTCCACCCCAGTCAGCTCACCACTGGTGTCCCAAATTTTTTCTCAGAGCAAGGAATCATTTTCTCTGCCAACTCCAAACTTCCAGTCTTCCTGACCTGGCTCTCCTCCCCCTTCCACAACACCTAAAACCCAGCAGGAGCAGCACTGAGCAGCCTCATGTTCCAGAACCTCACCACACACTGGCCCAGGATGGGTTATGGTGGAGTTTGGCCATGGAAGCTGACATGATGCACACACAGCACGGTCATTACCAAGTTCTGAAGCATGCTCAGGGCTGGAACTTCTAAATTGCTAAAAATCAAACCCATCTACAGATAGGTTTGTGCTCCAGAAAGCACAGGCAGCTCCTTCTTTTCAAAAACTTATGATCAAGGCTTGGCAAAGGGCACATCCCTTCCATAAGTCTGTGGTGCAACAGAGTTTACCAAACACATTAAAATATTAAAGGATTTTTTTCCCTTAAAGCTATACTAAACAACACTACTCTGGTTTAAATCAGAAATGCCCACGTTGTTCCTCTTCACTATCACACTTTCGTTAGCAACAATTCTGATTGAATGAAAAAGTTTATAAAAAAAGCTTTCCTTATAAAATTTTATCAAACAGAAAAATTACAAAGAACAGCAGTCCTAACTACTAAATATAGCTTTATGTTGTCATAGCTTTGAGAAAAAAAGAAAATTTTAAAAGCTGAATCTCTTTAAGTAGCTGAAAGATAGCATGCTTAAGAGTATTTTTAGCAAATCATTTTTGTTGGGTGAAACTTATTTTGCCACCTCATGAATTTTCCTCTTTAAAGAACATAAAACAGAAAGCTACTTAGATATTTTTGTACATTATATACAGGGTTTTTTGGGGAAAAAAAAGTGGCCTCTTCCAGACCTATTTCTCATTTTTCCAAACACTGCATTGCCATTCTTTAAATTTTCTCATCATCTTATTATGGTGGTAAGAAATGGTGCTAGAAGTTGCAAATCTGCTTCTTTATTCTGAAAAAATTGAGCAAAAATGGAGTCACTTGGGAAAGGTAGATCTTACCTCTCTTTTTATATCCCCTTCAGAGCAGAAAATCTTTTGGTCAACTAACTGAATATGTCATAGAAGACATAGTTATTTTTATAGAGTCTTAAATTTAAATGGGAAACAAAAGCAATAAGTTTCCATTTCCTGTATGCTGCATTTACCAGAGAATATTTTGGAGCAGGAAAATGATGGGTGTAAAAGCAGACTTGTTTTTCTAGGTAGGAAACCAGCTTAAGAATTCTAACTATATCCCCCCAACACCACCTCCTTAAAAACTCCAAACACCTGTGAAGTGCATGTGATCAGGCTCTCTGAGATAATTTTCAGGAGCCAACAATGACCTCAGGAGCAACATCCCCAGCTTCAACTGAACAGATGACCAGGAAGAGTTAGGGAACAAGAGTGGAGTCCAGGCAGAAGAAGCCAGCATATGTCTGCCCTCAGGCAGTTTGTAAATAAGCAGACTGGCAGGGAGCAACTTAAAACCCATGATTCCAGCTCTCCAGATATTGAGGTTAGGGTGTCAACGTGCTAGAAAGATCCTAGGTTGGAGCCCTGAGCAATCCCACTACACTGAAAAAATAAAGGTGGAATATTCCAAGTTGTTTTTCCTGAGTCTGTGTTGATGTTAAGCCTGTGGTGGGTGCCCAGGAGGAGCTTGTGACCTTTTATGAGCACAACCTTTACAGTCTGTACTGAAAATTGTCATGCAGTTTTTTTCTATTCCTCACATATTTCTGAGGAGTTGGAGAGCTGTCATTTGTCTTTCTCAGATACTTCACATCTCACTGCCAAGAAGACTGTTCCACTTTCAGATGCTATTTTGGTATGAATGAATAAAATTAGTCAAGAGAAATATAAAGAAAAATGTGTAAGTAACCACAACCCCCTCCAAATAAATGTAATCAGGAATAATTTTAATGTAATAAAAGAAATACTGTGAGTTTAATGAAGTATTGGCCAGAGGTCATGTATTTCAGAGCTGGACTTGTGGGTTTTTTAGTAAAAATATTCTACAGTTAAATGTTTGCATGTATATAAAATTTTACTATGTATATACTTATTGTGTGTATTATTTTATGTATTTATATTTACTTGGGTTTTTTATATATATATGATACTTATTACTATTTTATGCATGCAATATCCATTTTATGAACATCCCAAATGGAGGAACAATTGATAGTTGCACACTAACTGGAATTTAAGGCACACTGAAACACAGAGGCAACCAAGTGTTGCAAGTAGAGCTTGTCCCAGCAGTGTCTCTCAGCCCATGGGGCAGAGGTGCTGGGCTTTGCTGGTGCCCTAAAGCTGACTATGTCATTGCTGGGTCCTAAATCCTTGTGCACACTGATCTCTGGACACCCCTGTTTGCTTCTGAGGAAAATGCAGGCTGGCAGGTAAGGAGAAGCACAACATGCTGTGCCTGTAGAGATCCCTAAACAAATTTAGGGCATATCCTCTAGGGCAAAGGATGGAAAATACCTCTCCTACAGCTGGGACACACACAGTGTGCCTGAAAGAAAGGAGGAAGGACTGAAGATGTCACTCATCCTGTGGCATTAATTCAGCCTGTACAAAGCAGTAGCACAGTGCAGGACCAACCTCCACCTCATTCTTGCTGCAATTCTCAAGTCTACCATGCAGAGGAACCAGAGGCAGAAGCAGGGACAGACACTGGCAACACCACCAGTTACTCTGAAAAAATCCTTTTGTTCATTTGTGTGTCTATGTTCTGACCCAGGTAATGCCAGGGAGCCTTCTGGAGTTGCTCAGAGCCTGGTACAACTGTCCTGAAAATAAAAGCATTTCAAGCAGATGCTCTTGAAAGACTCATAGAAAGCTTCACACTGTCACCCTGCGTGCCACCAAGGATGTTCTTGAGGGAACAAAGTAGGGGAGGTGAAACATGAATGTCCATTTTGAGATGCTGTAAGAAGAAACAGCTCCACCTTTCAGAAGGAAAACTTGGAAAATAGGGAGCAGTTTTCTTCTCTACAAGGAAAAGAGTAATTCTTTCCAGCCTCCAAAAGTAAAACCTCATTTTTTATAAGCACTCAGGAAAACAAGCAAGTAAATAACCAGATTAGGGCTCCATACTGGGGGTAGCTTTGGCACTGTTTTGATACAGCAACCCAAGAAAGCCCTCCACAAATAAGAGTTGGAAATAGGAGTTCCTAGTTCTGCTGTTGTAGCAATGCCAGAGTTTTAAGAAAGAGGTGGAAGAAGAGGGGAAAGGCTGAAAAGACAAGTCACAACTGTCACTCCCATGATGAGGGAAAGGAAGGCTCTAACTAGGTTTTTTGTATTGCCTGCAAAGACAGTCTGACAACTTTCTGAAGAATGGAAAGACTGAATGAATGAGACCCCCAGTTTGAGAGTTATGATCTAGGTGCTAATCACACAGCTGATGCTGTACCAAACTTCTCAACCTCTGCAAGAGATGATGTGGAATTGTTCTCAGGAATCAGGTTATCTACACCAAAACTGTACTTCCTAAAACAATCCTTCCTCAACAACACCTACCAGCCTACCAAAGGGAACTAACCCAGAATTCTTTGCAGTACCCTTTGCCCTTTAATACATCCCAACCTGGCTTGAAGACAGTCTTGTAAAGTATATTTTTCCTATTTTTGAGCATTTTCTTTCACATGTTTACAATTATTTTTTCCTGGAAGCCTTAATGAGAAATATTTTCCCTGCATGAAATGCTTCTTTTGTTTCCTAACAAGAACTTAAATCACCCTTTGCAGTCATTTAGGATATCCCTAAAACAATGTAACACTTTTACTTCAAATCTCACTCCAGTCTAAAGAGACTGTCAAACGGCTCCAAGTGCCACTTCTGCTGCTGATCAACACGGCTCTTACCTGAGGGCTTTTTTCTATTTATAGACTGCAGAAAGAGCAAGAGAGCACTTCCCACCCTGGTCATTCATTATGTAACACGTGAAATCTATTTCAAGCTTCCTCATGAAATTTTTAAAGGCTTTCATCTGCCCTATTTTTGCTTCTGCGACAAGAAATGGGAAGACTCTGGATTTCTTACCCGCACTATTTCACAGTCAACATTTAATTCTGCAGCCACAGCTTCAATTTTCTCTCTGCAGACTGAGCCCAGGCTGGTCATGCCATTGTCCCAGTATTTCTTTAGGGTAGCTAAGTCTCGGTCACTAAACTGTGTGCGGTCCTGTAACTGTAAGATAAAAAACAAAACAAAACACTGTTAGATTAAAAAAAAATTCTGCTTATGCTGTTCATTTAATTTCCAGAGGTCTTGTATACAGTGAGACACACGTTACACTGTCTCCTTGGCTTTCTTCTCTTTTAACTCTCCCTTAAGAATTTTTTTTTATTATTTTAAGTTTGTTTTGGTTTTTTTTTCCAGGGCAGTACACAATTCCCTGGGATTTGCTTTAAAGGCAATAGCAGTGCTAATGCAAGTTTAAAGTATTTAAAGCTTTGTCTCAACTCCACCTGATTTTAAAAATTTATTTTATTTTATTCTGTAGGACCTTACTGAAAATAACTTTTTTCCCCATTGTGTTGTTTACTCTCTCCACCCAATTTATGCAAATTATTCCTTAAGGCTTTTCAAGTTTCTCACCCTCCCCCACCTAGAATTCTTTTATCTTACTGCAAACTACAATACATGCATAATTCAAAGGATTCTGACTTCCTAAAGGGAATACTTTAATGTTTGTTTGGTAAGCTTCAGAGTTTAAATTGGTTCCACTGTTCATCTGTGAGCTCCCTGACTCTTTGTGTGTATTTTATCAAAATGGGTGATAGTGGATTACTGAGAGAAGGAGTAACACTGAGAATCAATTCTCAGACACCCTACTACTTCTTGAACTGTCATGGGCATACAGGATGATTTGTTTGTAGAATTCACAGGCTTTATAAAAAATTTTAAGCCCAGAATTTCAACTAAAATCTCCAGTTTCTTTATAGCAGCCTATGCTTGTCATCTCTTCTGCTATTAAAAGTACATGAATGCAACAGTAAATTCTGCACTAGCAAGGAGCCACACACACCAAAGCTGTCAATATTTCAACTGTTGAATCTTGGATGACATTTTTTAGATATCTGAAATCTGGGGTATGTTAATTTAAAAACTTTAAAATGGAACAAAAAGAACTTTTGCAGAACTAGAGCCATTTAACAATCTTGTGGAGTTATCTGTTTTAATCCTTGTGACTCTTCAGAAGACAGCATTTCATTCTTTTAATAAATGACTGTTTCTCAAAATGTTAGAAGCACTTGGATCTCCTTAATATATGAATATAAAACAGGAGCACCAGAACACTGTCTCCCTCAAAGAATCCCAGGTGGTCCAGTAAAAAAAAAAAAAACAAAAAAACCCCCACCACAACTGTTATTTTCAGGTATATTCCATTACTAACTGCTACCAGGTGCTCAGATTTTTATCCAGGCTATCTTTTCATGTGTTGAAGTACAGAATTAAAGAAGCTGTTTCCATCCTCGCCATCCCTGAGCACCCCAGGTATGCTGCCCAGGAGCTGCTCTCCTCTACTCCTGCACATGAGATGCTCTCCCAGAGGGCACACTGCTGTCTATTTTTTCATCTAAAAGGAATCCACCTGCCTCATTTTGAGGCTGCTCCAGGATGGGTAGAGAAGTGCACTAAGTGAATTTCACCTCCAGAGCTCCCTGCTGAGCAAAGCTGAGTCCCTGGTGCCCATTCACCCTCAGCAGAAGTATGTTTTGCTGGTATGCCTGACCTGAGCTCTTCCTATCCAGCAAGCCATTTTCAAAGAACAAAAGTTCAGTTATCTCCTCAGTCACTGCAGCAATAGCTCCTTTTATAGCTGTTGGCAAAGTAGATTGTGAGGTCTGGAAGAGATGGAAGAGCTCATTCTGGTTCTGCAGTCACGAAGCGGCAGCCAAGCACCAAGGAAAGGGAAGACAGAAAGGAGCAGGATGGCAACACCTGATCTAACAGGGGAACAGTCACTCCAGACTCTCCTGCTTTCCTGAATGCTCAAGACAACCTTCTGAAGTATACTGGGTGTTTTTTAAACATCCCTAAGACTGGCTGTTGGTTCTGGAGAGTTGGCACTGCTGAGCCTGCAGCAGCAACCCAGCGCTCACACAGCGCCCTGTGCTTAGCAAGAAAATAAAGCTGCAAATGTCTTCAATATGCACAGCTGAAAGAAACCCCCTGGAACAGACTGTGCAAATTCCCCCTCCCCAGCAGAGGGGTGAAATGAGTTCAGGTTTCTGCTTGCCACATGCTTTTCCAGTTACCTAAGAAAAAGTTTCTTCTTCTGAAAGAACACAGGTCAAGAACACCCGCTGACAGAAGAGCTTGGGATCTGCAGCAAGGATCTCATGACAGACAAAGGCAGAGAGCAACTGACTGGAGATGGAGCTACCAAAGGGATGGTACAGCAGGAAGGGTGCAGAGGCTGCCCGGCTCTTAACTGAATACAAGGATTTTAAGTGGAGAAAACAGCACTTAGCAAAACCATCTGGCCTTCAAAACTGTACTTTAAAAACCTTTTCTGTTTTAGTTGGATGTTTATTCGCTCTGACCATCTCCTCTAAGTGTTTTGATAAAACTATTAGATAAATCACTATTCAATGGTTTGCACCTCACAACTGCTGTATGATTTTGTTGCCAGGCCAAGGTTGTAGAGTCAGTCTCAACAGCTTAGATCAAAGTTGATGCTTTGAAGTTAGGGGAATGGTCCTGTAGATATGTTCCCAAATAAAACTTTTGCAGACACTTACAGTGGAAAAAACCCCAGGAATTATGTTTTACCTCCCTGTCAAAAATTACCCCTGGTGTTTCAGATGACAATAAATATTTTTGTTGTTTTGTTGCTGCTACTGCCACACCAGGTCTTTATCCTTTCACCTGTTCCTGAAGAGCTCATTCATGCAGCAGCACATGAACCACACAGATAACGAGTGCAGGTCAGAGAAGGAACTGAAGAACAAGTTTTTTCACTTAAATGATTTTTTCACTCAAGAACAAAATCAAGGGGAAAAAACAAATGCATGTAAAAGGAAAATGGCACAAAAAGTCAGGTTCCCCCACAGGGCTGAGGAGAGCAGCCCCAGGGAGATGTCTGGCTCCATCCATCCTAGCAAAATCAGTGTATTCTTCAATTGGTACTTTTTATCCCACTTGCACTTTTCTGTTTTGGAACACAAAATTTTTGCCATTTTTTTCCACCAAGATCAGCACTGAGAAACCTCCTGAAGACAGCCAGGCAGTAGGAACTGAGCCTCTGAAAAGCTGAGATGTACCATCTTAGGAAAGGGACATTTTGGCAGCAAAGTGATGACTGTAACACAGTCAGTTGGTCTCTGCAGCAATGAAAGACAGAATCTATCAGTTTTCTGGACCTGAAATTTCACAAGTGCCCCAAAAGAAAGAGTCTTGACATTTAAGGGCTCTGATTCACCAAAAAGTTGCTGTGAGGGCAGCAGGCCACTGCAGAACCAGACATGCTTGATGTTCTTCCAGAGCTTGTCTACTTACACTGCTCTCCCTCACTGCACCACCCTAACCCTCACCAGATGGAAATAACCCTGCAGCTTGGACAAAGTTTAGATCCAGACTGACCACCTCTGTGTCACTGACTGTGCCATATCCCTTTTCAGGAATCCCTTATGGAAATCACAAACTACACTGGATACCAGGATCATCCCCTTGACAAAGACTGTATGTAAGTTTGATTCCTGCATTTTAAGCTGCTCAAAAATGACATACTGCTTTTACAAGTTTTTGTCTGAGAAAAGAAAGGGTAGGATTTCTACACTGAATCTGTAACTACACTTCCATCAATTTAGTTAATAGACTTGTCATGCTTATTATCATCAGAGGAACTGATGAAACAAGAGAAAAAACCCCACAGTCCTACAAATCTCATAACGTTAGTGGTTACGCATCAGTCAGCAGAGGAAAAAAATACCAGAATATTGAAAAGCATCATATTCAGCACAATGCCTTCCACAGCTGAAGACGAGCTAGCAATTGAGTCCATATTTTTCCTTCATTGTACCAACAATTATGAATACAATTCTCATTTCCTCTCTTCAGATCCTCTTCTTGTTGATTTGAGGCTGGGCTTTATCCCCAGCAGTTATTAACTCTTTGCTGAAGCCTTTACATTTAGCAGTCCTGTTGCCCATCATTTGGAAAGCAGAGAGCAGCTTCTTCCCCAGCAGCAAGCAGACTACCAGCTCCCAATGAGGAGCAATCCTTGTGAGCAAATGGAATCAGCAGTTCTGTTGAGCACAGGGTTAAACCCTGCTTATCCCCTGACCTCTCAAGTGTAATAACAACATTCTTGTAAGAGATGACCCAGTTTATTATAGACATTCCTGGCACTTTGCCCAGCCCTTCATAATACCCACTGTGCATGCAGTATTTGTGGTGCAAATCTCATGCCTGTAATTGGTAAGAATAATTGCATTGCAGTGGAGTGTCCTTTTTATTAGAGCCAGCTTTTGCAGATCAGTTTTTTTATGCATCAGTTGAAAATGCTTCAAGCCACATGCACAAAAGCTCTACACAGTCTTCAGATTATTAATAAAAGACATGCTAACTACATGGAAGAATTGGAGCTTTAACATAAATGTAATACTGTTTCACTTGGGCTGCAGCTGAGCACAGCATATTGTTAACAAAAAGTTGGGTTTATTTAACCTGCAGTGAAATCATCAGCTCAAGAGTTGAGTTCTGATCCTATGTGATGAAATGTTCTAAGGTACTGGTTATTTTTAGCAAACAAAGCTTTCAAAACAAATTTCAATCGCTACCACTCAGAAACTCTACCATGGAGAAAAAAGCAAGGAATCTCACAGGGGAATACTTCTTCTGCACATGATCAAGGTTCCTTAAAGTAAAAATAGTGATGCTTCTCAGCAGTACTCTCTAGCAAGCTCCCTGTCTATAAAGTAGAGGCACTTCTTACTTTAGGTTACTCTATAAACACATCCAATCTCCATCTGAGCCAACCTAAGGCTGGCTTCATCTGATACCCACTCTCACACTGGAACCAATGAGTCCCTATCTGCTGCTCCACACTTTTAGTATTTTTTAAGGTCTCCCTCATGTTCCTCCACTCCCTCTAAGTCAACTCCTTTCAACTCCGAGGAGACACAACCCATTTTGTTGCTCCCTACATGGCTATTCCAACCCTTTGATCACTGATATTGCCTCCCTGCTTAATTTTGGGAGGAATGGGAAGGTCAGAAGTGCACTCAGCACTGGCTCCTGGGTTTCTCTAAATGAGCATAGTGCTGATTTGCTTAGTTCCCCATTCCTAAAGCTGCCAGCATTCAGCTCTCTGCACTCTGACACTACTTAATGCCTAACTGATTGTTTCAAAGGATTATCCATTCATATCTCAAGATCTTATTTGTAATCATAGATACTTCTAAATAAGCCATTCTACATCTAATAATGTATTCCCCCATATTTGACTAAAAAGTCTGCTTTTCCAATTTCTGTCCAGATATGAAATCCTTTCCAGCCTGCAGGGCCCCAGCATACAATAACCCTGGGTGGGACTTGGGTGCAGAATAGCATATAATAAAAAGATGTATTTTGTCTAAAATTATGGTAAGATTTGCCTTCCCTTTGCATTAACTGATGGACTGCTCTTGGGTGTAGTGAAGAGGTGCTGCTCACAGCAAGGTCATGACATGCTATGTATGTTCACTGTTCAGTCCTGTGGAAATCTTCAGGTTGAAGATGATTTTTCTTCTCTTGCTGAAGACTGACTACCTTACTGAGACACACTCCAAACAACTTGACTGAAATAAAAAAATTTCTTCTTCCTGGCCTTTTAGGAGAAGAGAGGAAGGTGCACAGGTGAAGAGAACTTCAAGTTAAATCTGGTATAATTTTAAAACAAAAGGTACAACTGAGGTGCACTTTGACTTAAGGAGGTTGCAGTCCTTGTTATCCTCCCTGTGAAGAATCCAAACTCAGTGCCTTGGTTAAAGGCAATGCATTGCAGACACCCCAGGACAGAATTCAGAGCTCCTTCATTTCCAAAGACGCCCTCATGAATAACTGAGAGGATGATATTTCTGGACCAATATTCATTAACAGTCAGGATTATGTCATCTTACAGCATAGCTGAGCAGACTAGAAAGACTTTTGCAGAACTGCGCAGTTTTGATTTCTCTCTTGATGCAGTTGAAGGACAGGGCAAGGAAAACAAAACATCAAGGCAAGAGATTAAAAATTCAGAGCATCTAAAAGACTATCTTCTCCATTTTAAACAAAATACAGATTAGCCTTTTTACTGTTTGAATGGCAGTAATTGCCATAATCGCAGATCTACAGCTCTACCCATTCTATTTCTGTTCCCTCATGCTCTTTCTTCAAAAGAACTTCACATCTGAAACTGAAGTTTCCAAGGAAGTAGGAGTTTTTATTCTCTTTCTGTTGTCTTACACCTGTGTGTACACAGCAGTTTTAGAGTGCCAACTCCTAAACTTGTCTCCTTAAGAAGGCTGATTATGCATTCAAGTTGGAGAAAGTACATCCACAAATCTGGAAACAGATGTTGTCAAACCAGACTGCATTAACCAACAGGGTTTATGCATTTTTTATTGATTAAAACAAAAGACACAGGATTAAAGATCTTCTAATAACCATCCTTAAACTGTCTGAGGGTTTTAAACTTATTGCAGAAGTTTCTTCTACAGCTTGTCTCAGACATCTAGCATGACCACCAAGCCTCAACAACCCATGCAGTGCTGAGCAGGAGGGGACATTGTCCTGTCCCACTCCCTTCATGGCTCCCAGCCACTGCTGCCTACTTCCAGCTGGCTCCTGCACTCATCTGATCTCCACTCAATTCACTAAGCACAAACCCAGCAGAAGAAAAAGTATCTGACAGGTCAGACACTTGACCTGGATCACCTTGCAATTAGATATCAGCTCCAGATGAGGTGGCAGTGAACCAGCAGGGAATGGGGAGGGGAAACCTTCTCCTTTCAACAGTGATGTGCTTTGAAATCAGCTCAGCCTAACAGTGAGACTGTACTCCAGGACACTCACCCAGCTCCCTGGTGGTTTAAAAGGTCATTTAGTGACAGAGGGAAAGTGCCTTTCAGAAAAGCTGCTTTTCAAAAGAACCAGGACTTAGAAAAAAAGGAGGGGGGAAAAAAAAAAAAGATGTGATGAGCAACAACAGGGTTTGTATAGAGGTATTGGTTCCTTTGGAAGATGCTCTTAATTCTCTACATAAATAGAAGTAAGTGATACTACCAGAATCTGCAGAAACTATAAGGGTGCTATAGTTGAGACCTAGCAAAAGTCTGAGAAAACACAATTAATATGATGGTCTTTAGATTCTGACCTCTATAGGAAATGCTAACAAACTCATTCCTTGTGAAGACCAAACAGAAGAACTGGAAATTAAAATGGAAAAAAAAGATAAGAGTACTGGGTACAGCAGAGAGGAGAAGGCAAGGAAAGGTTCCTCCATTCCCTAGACATCACTGCCAATGCAGCACACAACACATGTCAATGGTTTGATGGCATCTGTTTGGTTATTGCAGCCACTTCCCTAATTATTGCTTCTAATAAAGCTGGACTAATACATAACAGCCTCTTGAAAAGCTTGGTGGGACCATCCAACCTGCAGGTTCAGGGTGTATTTCCACAGCAAGCAGAACTGACACGCTCTTCAAAAATGCAGTCTACCCTTGAGCAGAAATGTGGAGCAGCAATCCCACACAGGAGCTGATCAGAGGTGTTCTCCTGACAAAAGCTGGTCCATACTTTGTGTTATTGTGAGCTGAGGTCACCAACCTGGCTGATTCTGCCTAATGTGAAGTGATATATCATGCTCCAAAAAGTTACTACAGACAGCACAAACCAACTCTGTGCCTGTGCAGAGTAGCTGCAAATCTCAAGCATTCAGTTGCCTCAATTAACCACTTCTCTTTTAATATGAAAAATGTATTCTGAACTCCCAGTCCTTATCAATTCAAATGTTGTATTTCAGCTAATAGCACAGTTCATACACCTGGCCACCACTGTACTTGACACAGGATTTTGACCTTGACCTGCTTTTAAAGATCTACATCACCTCTTTGTTAACTAAAACACTGCATCTGCAGGTGACTTTCCTGTTAGTCACAGTATAAAGGGAAAGAAAACCACCCACACAAGGTAAAAAGGACTGACATTTTCAAAAAGGCATATTTATAAACTTTTCATTCCTTCACTTGATGCATTAGATACTTAAATGGAAAGATACTTACTGCTCTTTTTCTGGAACAACCTGTAATCCAAGGCACAGTAAGGTTTCCTGAAATCTGTAGAGGGGAAGGAGGAAACAGAACAGAAAACAACAGCAGCTTAGGTTGCTGTGACAGCCAGTACTGAGCAGCTTTCACAAGACTTCAATATTGTGCATTCAATTCCAATAAAAACGTCTTTCAAGCAGGTTAAGGTTTAAAAGCAAAACAAAATCACCCTTAGCCTTGCTACTGTAAAGATTAAATAGAAAAACTGTGTCTCTGGGTGATGGAGAGAACACGACAGCAGCCTGGGTGTTTCTCTACTTTTGCTATCTCAAAATTTGTATTTGAGAGTACAAGTTTTCACCTTCAATCTGTCACAAAACTGGTAAGATGAAGAAGACTGGAGTTAGGCAAGCACCAGTGTCAGACAGAATTACAATCATGTATTTTTCAATTTCATCAGTTAAAATTCAGAAAAAAAAATACTATCATGTTAGTAACTGAACTATCCCATGTCAGATGTTAACTGATTATTAGCAGAAAAACTGGAGAAGGGGAAGGGCTATGAAGGCAGGGATTAGCTGCTTTAATTCCCATTCCTTCTCCATCATTCTCAGAGGTCAGACTTTATTAAATAATCATCTTGGACTGTTTTCCCTGGCCATCTGAAATGTGTCAAAGCTTGGAATAGTTTAGGCTTATTTAGGATTCCATGTTCATCTTCTGCTGCAGACAAGCAATGCTTGAGAGACTAAACATAGCTGTTGAGAGATTAATCAATCTCAAGTCATTACACACACTATGTATGGAGGAAGAAAAATCTACACACTTCTGCTGACTGTATCAAAGCATCATAATAGTTTTTGTATTTGCAAAGTGCTCTACTAATGAATCTTGCAGCATGAGCACAACCAAAGATAGGATACCTGGTACAGCTTGTCTAGTGTACAAGCACATCAGATACTTTTATTCTTTGAGCTTTTAGCTGGAAGCATTTGGAGGTTGCCTCAGGTCAGACACTTCCTTTTAGCAGCACAAAGTTGGTTGAGGGGTGCTAGAAATGAACACCCTCTCCTTCCAAGGGCAAGTCTGCCTCAGCTTTTGTGTCTAAAATAGTAATTTCTTAGTTGCACACACATTTTTTTGAGAAATTCTGTATAAACAAGTTACATCCATCACAATTCTGTATCCCACACAACAGCTTCACACCACAGAATCCACTGGAAATGCATCCTCAGTACCCACCCAGGTGCTTCTCTTCACAAATGTAAAGTCAGGTTACAGAAAAAAAGTGCTTTTCCATGTGAATAAAGCAATAACTCTGGCAGAGCACCAGTGCTTACTTGGAAGACAAATGCATGCACGTTCTGACAGGTGGGATGTCAAATGTAATCAAGTTTATCTCAGTTGAACTACTGGACAGACAACCAGAGTGGGAGCATTCTGAAGTGCCTCTATGGAAAAGGCACAAGGGTTGGGGCTTTCTGTGGGGGGTTATTTTTTGAGTGAGCTGAAGAGTTCATCTGCATCCCCAGTTGAAACTGTAGTCCTAGTGAGCTGTAAAGCTGACAGCCTGCAATGCTTGTCTCAGAAAAGATCCTACACCTCAGAAACAGCCACTCTGGCAGAGCTCACTACATGAGAGCCCTGCATCATCTTTTCCCAATCCTCCTGTAGGTTTACCATCCCAAATTCAGTGCCCTGGAACAAACCAAAAGCCCCAGACCCTGTTGCTGTGTGTCCCAGCATGGCTTGAGGCCACTCACAGGGTTTTTGCAGCCACTGTTTCCCTGCCACTGTCCTCCCCACAGGTTCCCCCAGAAATAAACAAACCCGTGTGACAAACACAATTTCCGTTCTGCTACAAGGATCAGGAAACACTTGGTTCAAATCTCTTCAAAGAAAACGATCACCCCCAGCCTAGCAGAAAGCTGTGCTGGCCAAATGTGGCAAGAAAATTCCTCCCTCTTGTTCAAAAGTCTCTAGGGAAGTAAACAAATCACTTTGACACATTAGAAAACAAACAAACAAACCACTAAATAAAAATGGAGTCTCATTTCCTTAAATAAAACAAACTCACAGCTCATTCATATAAAGTAGCATCCTTGAAAGTGAAACTCAAAAATAATCAATATACATTACACCTATATATCCTAGAACACTGGCTGCAAGGCTTAGGATTTTCCCTTGAAGAAGACAAGGTTATATTAAATAACCATGCTTCGGTGTGTGTAACAAAGTAATTAAAAATATATGTACTTTCAACAGTACTTTTCTGCCTCAGGGTTGGGGGAAGGAAACCCAAGAGTAAATCAGAATTCAGCCTTGTGGGCCAGCAAGTAGAACCTTGAGTTCAATATGCCTCAAGTCAAACTGAGAAAAGTAACTGGGCTGAACAACTTGTTTACTGAAACTGCTCAGGCATTAAAATTGATCACTTGATTAAATTTACTCTTAAGTTATACTAATATGAATTTGATTGAATGAACCACTAAGGAAGCTGTAACTAATTGCTTATTAGACACCCCACCAATGTACAAGAGTAATTACTTCATCAGAACACAGGGTCCTGACTTTGACTGAGCATCTGCTTGGATGTTTCACTCCTCCAATAATACTATAGCTCAGGTTTAATCTGCTTTTAAATGTAGGAAGTTTGCTCCAAGTTTAAGGATTCCCATTCCTACAGTGATGGCTAAATTAGCTAAAAACAAGCAACAGAATAAAGAGAAACTGAGTACAAAAGAAAGTTTAAAATCTAAAAATTATTAAGCTATAGGGGCAAGTGCTACAGCATCTGGCCAGGGTGTAGGATGTTATCCCTCTGCAGCAGCAAGTAAATTAACAGCAATATGGCCAGTTTTTCCAAGCTTTAAAACCATGAAAAGTTAAGGGATATTATGGAAAACAGGAACTCCCTCAATCCAAGGTGCATCCCCAAGTCCACAGGCATGGAAGTCAAATGGGGTACAGATAAATTCCTCACTTATGAGAATAACAGGCAATTATCATAACGGAGAAAAAAAAAACCCAACAGCTTGAAAAAAGTTGAGATTTCCTTGTTTAGATTTATACTACACCCCACAGACAGCTGAAATGTCACCCACCATGAACCCTTCTAGCTGTTCAAAAAGACTCCAGCCCTATTCTCAAAAAATCCCAAAGTTACTTCAATTTCCATGTAGAAATTAAAAAAAAAGAAGTAAGAAATACATCTCACTGACCCCTTTTCAACAGTATAATAAAGTACCAAGAGCACACAGCTGGAGGTACCACTAATGTATTGCACATCATGGAATTTCAGAGGAATTTATTTAACTCTATTGTCTGCACTCCTGCAGCCTGACCAGCTCTTACAAATACAGCCCAGCAAATACACAAAGGCAACACACAACTTGTCACATGCTGGCAGCCCTTAGACTTTAATTTTGGTGTCTCTAGACTGTTGTCATGTCAGATGGCATCAAAATCCATGAAAAAAATATCAGTTTGTATATGTTCTGCACAATTAGAACAAAAAATTAGAAAAATAAGTGTTTCAGAGTTGTGGCTTCTTCTGAACATCTTTGAGCTCCTCAGTCAGCTGCATTTAGTATCTCCCTCCCTCTCAGTATCATAGAGTCATTTGGGTTGGGAGGGACCTCTAAAGCTCATCTACTCCATCCCCCCTGCAGTCAGCAGGGACACCCTCAGGGTGCTCACCTTGAACATCTCCAGGGATGAGGCTTCAACTACCTCCTTGGGAACCTGTGCCATTTTTCCAGTGCCCTCATGGTAAAGAACTTTAAATCTTTATCACTGAGGTGACTCTGTAACAGGATGAGGAAATAACAGGACTGAACCTAAAACTGATATTTGAATGCTGCAGGAGAGGAGAAGCATTTGGTCACACATCTTTACTTGTTTGCAGGAGATCCTAATCCCTGACTGAAAACAGGTCCAAGAGCTTGGCAGCTGTGCAGGAAGCAGAGACAGTGCTGATGGAAGAGCTAATCCAAGCTGACATTAATAAGGGTGAGCAACTGTACAGCACAGAAATGACAGCATGATCCCACCTTCTGCCCACTGCCACATGGAAGTTGTGTCTAGAGAGGAACAGCCAAGGGGATGGCTGTCACACATGCTGCTGAGACACCTCAGGACAACCCAGAGCTGAACAGGCA
The DNA here is from genome assembly GCF_003957555.1 of Calypte anna. NCBI lineage: Eukaryota > Metazoa > Chordata > Aves > Apodiformes > Trochilidae > Calypte > Calypte anna. The sequence continues at coordinate 10,891,961 of NC_044247.1, read as the reverse complement.
CCTGCAGTCACAGGTACGATCCTCCTGGATTCAAAGTTTATCTAAAGAACATATGAAGCCCACACTGAGCTCCAATATACAGCTGCCCACTGCAGTCACATGCTCAGCTGCACAGGTTAAGAGTGCTTCCATACTATGGTCCTATCTACACTTCTGTGGAAGAAGGAATTCTCTCTACTAGAAAATGTAAACAGAGCACAGCCTGATGGAAGGTGAACTTATGGCTTATTAGCAACCAACTTTCAAAGAAAACAGTACTTATCTATAACCTTGTCTTCAGGGTTTGAAGACAGAGATAAACTGACAGATTACCTGGTAATTATTTTGGTTTTGTGACAGCCTCAGTTGACTTGAAGACGTAAAATGAGGAGAAAAGGTACTCCTTGATGGGTTAGCACTGTTATACAAGGTGCTGGATGTTGTGTGCAATGAGGTCCGTGCAGGCAAGTGGTAATCTCTGTTATGGTACAGAATGTTGTCAGGCACGTCCCTGGCGTTCACCATCTGTGAGCTACAGCTCAGGTTTCTTCCTGGTCCAGACAAGGCTGTGCTTTGGTTCTCCACACGAACAGAACTGCTGCTTTCACAGTATCTGGAATAGCTTTGCATTTGTGCTCCCATGGATGCCAGCTCCTCTTCCCTGGCATATTCATCATCCACGTCTCCTGTCTCCATCGCGATGGACAAGCAGCTGCCCTCCCCCTGGCATTGCCTCTGGGCTGTGCTGCCCCCCCCCAGCCTCTGAGCCTGATCTGTCACTGCCAGGGAAAACACCTCCCGGATCTCCAGGTTCTGTGTGCTACAAGGAGGGTCCCTGGCGTTGGCCCTTTGTCCGGGGGCTGTGTGTGACACCAGATGCTCTGGTTTCTGTAACCTCTGGCACCCCAGGGGTTCAGCTTTGCAGGGTCTGTGGCACAGCATGGGTTTCTGAGGTAACACCAGCTCTGCTGTCTGGACCGAGGAGCCACCGTAGCTTTTCTTTGTGTGACTGTAGATGGAGTTGGCAGAATTGAGGACGCTCGTTTGCCGCGATAAAATAATTGTCTTTTCCCCCACTAAGAGGGAAGCATTCTTACAGTGTGGCACCTGTCGCCCCAGAGGGATGTGCTGCTGCTGAAACTCTGCATCACTTTTCCCTGCCAGCCGTGGAATTGAGGTTTTGTGCATTTCTGCCATAGAAGCATTTGTCTGCTTGGCAGAGCCCTGTCTGCTGGCTGAAGTGGCCGGGCTGTATATCCCAGTGACTATCACATCGTTGTTAGCAGAGGTCCAAGAAGCCTGCTGGCTCTGGGAGCGAGCAATATTCACCATGTTTCTAACTCCTGCTTCTGGAGGTCCTGAGGGGGTAGAAGTAAGAGTCCCTGGGGGAGTGCCCCCAGAATCCACAGCACTCTTGCTGCTCATCTTCCTTCGCTTGTTGCCAACCCAGGTCTGCAAACAACAAGGACAACAAACACAAAACAAAAGCACTAAATAGCCAGGAAAATTGGGCAATGCCACTTTTCAGCACAGCTGATGAAATGTTAAGTGTTGCGAGTCGAGAGCTAATTCTACTAATATGTAAATAATTTACTGATTATGCAGAGTCTGAACAACACAGGGTGGAAATCTATGTCTCCTGTAACTGAGATTCATACACTGATACACAAGAGAATCAGTCTTGATTCCAAAGCTCCAGTTTCTTGAAAATCCTGAGACTGCCCCTTGTCCCAAAGTTACCCTTAAGATATATTTCACTGACACCTCTGTGACTAATTCCCCCAATTTTAAATTTTTAATATTTAGCTCCTTGGGATGCAGAATCATTGCTGAGGTATGCAGCTAAACTTTTGTAACCAAATAACTGGGAGATATGACCTTCAAAACTGACAGTTCTTGGGTTTAGATGAGAGAGGAAGTAAAAGAACTCTTTCTGTTAGACAATTACAAAGCAATCTTATGAATTATTTAGACCTATGGACTAATTCCTCCTCTGCCAGCTGCCCAAGTCAAGATCTGATGTTAAAACCTGTTTTTGACAGACACTGATGGACAAGATTAGTACTACTGGGATAAGACTCCAAATGAAGTTTGCTAAAATGGACATTTCCAAAAGTGACAGTGACAGTCAACAGTTTTGTGCATAAGACAGTAAAGGAAAAAGTATTTGAAAAAATGCAGGCACTATGGCAGTGGTGCAGAGGTTAAAATATCCTGCTGCTTTAAACAGAAAAGCCTGTCCTGCAAGTAAGACATTACGATAAAGCTGAAAGAACTGAAGGGGAAACATCAACTTCAGTATTTCAAGAGAGGTAATCTGGTGGAAGCATCAGCTCTTAACACTGCAAGCATAAGCACCACCTAACTATTCCTGGAAACTTTCCTGATCAGAGAGACAAGACTAGATCAGTTCTTTGACCCCAGGATGTCTGTACTGAATATAAAGGCAAAAGCATGCAGGATACAAGTGCCAAAGAATAAAAAATAGGCTTTTGCCTCTGCTTCTGCTGCTTATAAAGAATCAGATACACATACAGAGCTCCAATGACAGTTTTCTGCACCACTCTAGATATCATCTGCTAGAACCAAACCAAAAGCAGGACCTCAACATTAAGCCACACAATAAATAACTCAATATTTAATCGATAAACTCCCTCAGCCCATAACAAGCAAACTCCACTGAGTTCCTGTCTCAGGTTTCCATCTCACCTGAAAGAAGGAAAACTTTCTTCACATACCAATACCTGCTCAGGAAGTAAACAGATTTTTCTCCAGGAACATACACATCCATGCCACACTGCAGCATGGTGCTCTCCCATTTCATCCCACTCATTTTTGTCATCAAATTTTACAGCATGTCTAATTTGAGGCATGATTTGTTGCACACAGCAAAATCTCAGTTATGAGTGATAATATTTCTCTCCTCAAAAGCAAGTTTAAATACAGCAATTACAGCCATGGATATCAAGTTACTTTCCTTAATAGCATAAAACAAATTTAGAAGATAAAAAATTTTTTTTCATAATTTCTGCTCAGTCAGTAAACTTTCAAGCTAGAAATTATAATTAGAGACACTGAACATTTTGGACTAGGAAAAGAGATTTCACCCTAAACTTTTCCAACTGTATAAAACTAAAATCTGAAGTTGTTCTCATGGTTTCCCAGGAAAAAAAATGCATTCAAAGAAATCCAAGTAATTTACTAGTCCTGCTGTTCAGTTGGGATTAAAGCACAGTTTTGTGGGACAACCCAAATCATATTTGCCACTGCTGGAAGGCTCCTAATTCTCCTTATCAGGTCCCCAGCATTTTGCTCCAACCATTTCACCAAAAGCACCCACCTGAATGATCAGTGAGTGCAACTCCCCCAAAAGCCATAAAACTGAATCAGCAAAAAGAAAAATGAACAAAAGTTTTGACAAGGTTAGCAAATTCAACTGGGATACTCTGAAACTGAGTGAATGCAAGAGATGCTCAGTACAGGAAGAAGAAAACTACACAGCTGGAAAAAGGGCAAGAGTACAAACTTTCCAATTTTTAGCACTGTGAGACATTATCCCAGAGAATTATATGAAACTATACTCTGAAAGAGAAGCTCCACATTGTTACTAGCTTGAGAGCTTTGGTATTCATCTGGGATGTGACAGAGCAGCCAACTACAAATTATACTGAGAAAAGGGACACAAATCTTTTTTTCAGTCAAGCTCCCCAACCTGTAAGTTTGGGGAGTACTTTCACCAACACTGGAAACATTACTGAAATTGTTAACTTCAATTTAGGATGAGAAGAAGCTCCCAGAAGGGATGACAAATCAAAAATCAGATGCTAAGAAATTTACCTAGGATTTAAGAGATCTTGGTTTTACATTCCCAGTTTGAACCAGGAAGAGCTGGAACTTCAGAACGTGCCACAATCCAGATACAGACCACAGAGGGACTGTCAGTGGCATCTGGCCATGAGTTTTGACCAGAAATTCCATCCTAAACCTGAAAATTAGATGTCCTCAGGAAATTTTTCATGAGGTAGAAAAGAATAATGAAGCTGTAACTGTTCTGACATCTGGTGTTGCACCATGGAGAGAACCCACCTGGGGAAAAAAATCAGACTTTTGCACTTTGTCCAGTCACATTGCTCACATTTCATGTAAAGATAAAAAGCAACCAGCAGAAGTGGGCTAATATTCACAACCAGGCCACTCACACCTGGCCTAGGTAGAATCCACCTCTTAAATTTAAGGAGGGACATGTTCTTTTTCTGGAGTAATTACCACATTTGCTAAGTTTGAAAGGAAGAATATACTTTTATGGATGGCAGTGATAAAATCTGTAGAGTAGAAAACAAATTCATCAAATCATAAATTGGACTTTTCTTTTTTCCAGCCCAGCTCAAAACTGGAAAGACTGGATGTAGCTCTATGGAACAAGGCTATAGAAATGCTTTAGAGAATGATTTAGAGGAAAAAAATATTCATGGAGTTATGACATTTGAATTGCAACAGTTACATTTGGGGAATTCATGTTCCTGTTATAATCATATCTGCAAGTGCCAGCTGCAACTCAAGTATCAGTTTGCTAGACACTGTGCAAAGAAGCGCTGATCTCTGTCCAAGAGTTTTATAGAAAAAAAAAAAAAAGGCTGTAGGAGAGGCAGAAAGGAGAGGTGTAAAGAAGAGAAGGGTAAGACCATAAGGAAATAGGACAATTGCAGAACAAATGCTGGGTAGGTTTCCATTGCACTTGACAAGCAGGAAGAGTTAAGTTTTGCAAATAAAGGCTCAGTAAGGGAAGAAAACTCCAGGGAAAAGGCCAAGTTATGTATTTGCAGTAAGGGAATATGAAGATGGAAAGTGAATGAGGAGTGCAAGTACAGGACAGACAGGCTGCCTCCTCTAGGTCCTTCAATAAGAATAAAAATAGAAAACCAAGCCCTGACTGCATCATCAGCATCCAGATTCCTGTTACAACTGTTTGACTGTTCCAGGGAGTCCAAATTTCTGGCTGACTTTCAGAACTTCCCACCACCTAAAGCTCAGAAATAAGTTTTAATATTTCCAGATTATTTTAAGGGAGGGAAATTCAGGTAAGAATTAGGAAGCAGGAGAGGCTGTTACTGTCCATATGCCACTGGTGAACCAATTAAAAAACCCCTAGACCAGTCTTACTTCTTCCTCTTCAGTGCCCAGTGCTGCAGCAACTCTTGGTAGCTCTACTACCATTGTAATTTTTTCAGCTAATGCTTCAAAATGTCTATTTCTGCTCTGAGACAACAGCCATTTTGTTGTCTACTGTTTCACAAAGGGATTATTAATTCCTTTTCCATGGAATTCATAGAATTTGGAAGAACTGTTAGCACTGGTGACATTCTTCTGTTGTACGCAAAGAATGTACTCACTGTAAATAACCACAATATTTATGATTGTGACACAGAATACAAATGTGACAGTGTGTCAAGAGAAATACTTCCACAATTATTCCTCCAAATACATTAGGTTATACAAATATGTTTAACTTAAGAATAGTTTCCTTACAATATGACCTTTGTTTGATGCAATACATTGCACAAGGTTTCTGCAGGGCAACTTAATATGCAATTTAATAAATAAAAAAGAACCAAACCCCAAACCAAAACATGAAAAAAGACAAGCAACAACAACAACAACAACAAAAAAAACCCAAATAAAATAATAATTTTTAAAAAATCACTCCTTGTGCAATCCAGGCCCCTGCTAAAAACAGCAATCATGTGAAGACATTTCATCAGAAACAAACTATGAGCAGGCTCACTGGATAAAAATGAACATCATACATGCGTGCTGAAGTCTGATTTAAGACAAGTATGAAGTTAAGAGACTCCAGTCCTCTGCAGATATTTTAGGTAAAGAAATGAACGTGTCTAAATTTAACAGATAAATTTGGAAGGCCTCAGTACTTACCCTGACTACACTGAAGTCCAGTTTAGTTTCTTGTGCACACTGTAATATGAGCTGAAAGCAATTTTTACTTTGATTTGTCATTCCATTTTCATAATAGCGCTGCAATATCCTTTGTTGCTCTACAGTAAATACAGAACGCAGATTCATCTAAAAATAAAAGAAGATACTCTGAAAGTTGGAATAAAAACTTCAACACTAGCAGAAAGCACAGGCTCTCATTTATTCTTGTTGTGATAACACTAAGTGTTGACATGTTTTCTTTACAGAGTCCTTTACCAACACTTTTACTTACTTTCCAAAAAAACCTGCTACAGTCAGCATTAGTGATTCCTTTGTGATAGACTCAAGTTGAACAGGTGAACTATATATTTGGAAAAACACTGTCAGCCTTTCATAAGGAAATAAATATTACATTGTGTTGCTAAGTCCTAGAGCCTTTAGTTTCAAAGACAAAGTTTCTCCCTTAAAAAAAAAGGGGGCAGAACAGAGTAACACCAGCAGCTCCAGTATTAGCAGGTCCGTTTCCTCTCCTCTACCAAAAAAACCAAAAAGAGACAAAAACTGAGATAAAACAAAGGTGACTCTTTGGAACAGCTAAAGTTTCCTTCAACTTCAGCAAACCCTACACTCTTACAGCTGCTCATGCTAGTCCTGCTGCTGCTCCTGGCACTTCCCCCTGCAAAGTCACAAAGATCAAGGACCAGAACTGGAGATCAACTCGGGGAAAAAAACAAAGAGAAGAGGAACATCAGACAGCTCTGCTCCAGCCCACTGCAGTGCTAAAAATTAACAGCAAGGAGGGACCACCCAAATCATAGCCTGTGTTTAGAAAGGTTCAAGCTACTGTGAAACCCTACCCTCAGGCTGTAAATCATCAGGCTTTTTAAGAAGAGTTATGTGCTGTTTTACAGGGGTATAATCCAATGCTGGCTACAGGACCTCAGGATGCCTTCCTTCCCTTTTGCTTTGTCCAAAGCAGTGCTGAGTTTTCCAGCACGCTCACCCAGAATGAAGAGACTCCTGCCAGATTTGCAGCAAAACCCTTCAGGTCTTCTTCTCAGCCTGGTCAGCACTGGGTCACCCCCCAGAGAGCTCTGCTGTGTGGGGACAGGGGCAGCCACCCCACTCCACCACACTGGGCAGGAAAATGTGAAGAAGCTTGGAAAATGTAAAACATTGAACATTACCAAGTTCAGAACAGGCTCCCTAACTTCACACTGAAGCTTTATGCTCTTCTTCCATGGTCTCTACAGGTAAGGAATAGAAGCATCTAGTGACACCTAAGAAAAGAGGAGCCCCATCATCACAGGGTTCCCAGAACAGGGCCTGTATTTTGTGTATTTTTGTCCCACACAGGAGGCCACCAGCTGAGACACCACAAGAGGTGGCAAGGAAAAACCTGCACCCCACATTGTGTCTCAGAAAGCAAAAAAGTCACCAGTCACAAGTTGGTTTTAATACTTCCAGCACATGTATCAACACAAAGCAAAGAAATCATCTTGTAGGAGAATAAAGGGGAGGAGGGAACCCTTTGTAACCACCAAGCTTTGTTACTGGTTTTGGTAATCGTGGATGGAAAGGAGAAGAGTGGCCATACACTTCATCTTTGCACAAGAAATGCTTCTCATTTATAACAAATATTATTACTAAGGGCTCAAAAAGCATGAACAGACATACAGCTCCTTTCACATTACTGTAATTGAGATAACTACACTATGTAATGTTAATGAGTATTAGAGTTCCAAAGGCCTCTCTAAAGGAAAACATTAATATCATAGAATCATTAAAATACAGAATTTTGGAGTAAAATGCTTGTAGCCAGAACTTTGTCTTCAGAGTTTTCAACAGGAAAATCACTACCAATTTGCAAAAATGACTGTGTTCTTTTCAATTACACTTAAAAGAGGAGATGATTTTTCAATCCCACCTTTATCTCTGCTCCCAGTTCTTGTTTACTCTCTCAACCTAGAGCATTACTGAAGGCACCATGACCACATGCAGTACAATTCAGGCTCTGCCCAGAGTTTTGCCTCCCCCAGAATGTGTACTCAGTCTCAGTCAAGATATGGACCAAGGAGACTCTTGCTCTGAAGGCTCCACTGTTTAAGGAAATTTATAGCAATCAAAAGAGGAGGCAATTATTAGCGCATTAACAAATCAATAAAGCTCATTAAAATGTACTTTATAAGGTGAAGAACTGTCTCCTGATCACCCCTGTGGATATGCATGATGATGCAGCCACTGACAGACTTATGCTACTTCTCAAGAATACAGAATTTAATTTTGTGATTCTTTTTCCTCCTGCATGATTGGCAGAGCCAACCTTTCACTTCTGTCTCCTCCTCTTTCAGCACCAGTGGTCCTGGTTTATTTAGTTGAGATCAGTTCCCAAAAATTATATCAGCAGAAATAGTTATCAACCTTCTGTCTTTTGAGATCCAGGTGAAACCTGTCACTCAATACCTCCAACATCCCTATCCACAGGTTCATCAAAAAGAAGTCTGCTCTCCAGATAGTTTCTCAACTGCAATGAACACTCCTCCAGTTGCAAGATAAAATTTTAGAATCAGAACTGGCAACCTACAAGGGAAGATGTGGGTCAGGTCCTGGACACAAGTTTTAATTATGTGGATTTCTGTATCCAAAGTCACTTCTGAGCTAAAATACTTCTGTTGCTGTATTTGACATTTGCACTTTAGATAAGGACGAGGTGGAGCATTGTCACAAACTCTCTTGATCTTCAGATAGACCTATAAGCACTGCATGGCAGATTTTGCCTAGCTAAGCTCAAGAAAGGTCATGGTCTGGTTTAATGAACACCTCGTTTTTGCAGTTTGTTAACTGCAAAACTGCCAAGCAAAACACTGCTCAGATTCCTTAGTGACTTCTGCTTTGAATCCAGTCAAGTGCAGCTCTGGGTAAGTGTGCAGAGGCCATCAGAAACTGGTTTATTTAAACTGATTGCAGGACCCTAGAAATGCAGTTATGGAAGCTGAGTTGTAACTGGTGCTTACATTCCCACATCTCAACTTTCAGCTAAGAATTTACTAATGCTTAACACAGACTAAATCCTAAATCAATAAACAGTTCTGTACCACCTCCCCTCCTATTCAAACACATTTACAAAAACCATAGAAGGAAAATTAAAAGGTTTTTAAAATATCATTATCTATCTAGCTATGTAAATAAATCTTATTAATTTTTCTCTCCCAATCAACTAATATTTTTTTTAACTGCCTTTACCAAAGGCAACAAAAATTTAGAGGCAAGGTGCAGAATGAAACAGAGCACACACACAATGCTCAGCAGGCAGCTACACAGAAAACTTGATTCAAATTTTACTCAAAATACAAATGTCAAAAAAACCTAACATAAAGACCCTGGATCTACAGGTCCACTGCAACGAGCCATGCCATTACATCCCTTAAGATTCTGAACTATGCTACAGTTGCTTAATATAATATGGTTATTAACAAGATGTTAAGCCCCAGACAGCAGAGAAGTGATAAATAACCTCAGCATCCATCACTGGTGCCTGTGGACCAGCTCCCTGGCGTGCAGGACATCTGGCAGTGTTCCTCCTGTAGCAGGTGAAAAGCCCACTGACAATACCTGATCTGTAAAGTCCAGATGGAAATCAGTTTGCTATCAGCAGTTCTTAAGTGCTTATTTGGAATATTTAAAGCAGCAACCAGTACTGAACAAGCCAGTTACTGAAAGCCACAAAGTCCAAAGCCATCCCATTAACCCATGAAGCACTGCCTCTGCCCAGCCCATCTTCACAGCTCACAACCTTTCCACACTTTACACCCCTCAGACCTAATAATTTACCTACAGCAACCTGAGCAAGCAAACATCTGTAAGAACACACTGCTACTGTTTCTGAGACAAATTCATGAAGGGTGTATTCAACAAAGGATTGCACTGCTTGAATTCTTTTTTTTTTTGAGACATATTGCCTGTTTAGCATGGGTTTTCACAGTTATACAGACTAAGACATTAATTCTTACACTCTCTTTAGTATGGGAAATAACTTAAAAAGTGATGAACTTATTAAACTTTCAGGTAGCCACATCAGTCTCATCAGCAGGTCAAACCCCCTCCTAACAGGCTCAGTTAACTTCAAAGGAAATAAACTCCTTCTCCCAATTTGTGCACCTACAAAGCACTTCAGTTCCCTCAGGATTTCTCACCTTTGTCTTGAACCTCAGACTCCAAGTTAGAAATCCACACGGATTTTTATCATAATTTCATTTTGATCTTGACTTGCCAAGCTTAGAAAACATGCATTTGAGCTTTTGGGAAGCCAGGTGTCCAGCTGGTTGGCAACACATTGGCACTGAAAAGAGAGTTTGTTACAGAAGAAAACTCTGTGAAAGTCATTAAATTCAGGGAAAACAATATGCAAACTGAAATTCCAGAAACAAAAGTCTTTTTCTCACTTTGGTAAAAGATGGGGGTGGCAAAGAAGTATTTCTAAGGATTCAACACCAGCCTGTTATGCTAATTATTTGGACAAGTATGTTTCTGTGAGAATATTCTAGGACAGATGAAAAAGCAGGGTTCCTGCAAGTCCTTCCTTCAGCCCTGCTATGTGTTCTGGGCCAATCAACACCACTCAGCTTTCCACTTTGGTGGAAACCTCCTGAATCTTCCGTAAACCCAGAAGGACTTTTTCTCTATAGGCAGTGGGTTAGATGTAGAAAAAACCCAACAAATCAACAACTGGGGACAGTGAGAGATCTAAGGCTGGAAAGTGATAAGGACAAAGATGCTCTTCAGTTTCTCCAAGACTGCTGTGTAAGAGCCTGAGGAAGGACACTCCTACACCATCACCCTCCTCAGGAGAGATGAAGGTTGTTCTTACAGCTGAACTTTTTTTACACTTTAGCTGCTTGAGCAACTTTTGCCACAGCATCCATCTTCCTGTGCAGGAGGGAGGACAAGTGGAGAGGGAGAACACAAAGGCTGAAGCCAAGTTTGCTTCTGAAGTAGCACTGCATTTGCTCCATGAAACAGGTACCTCATGGAACAATTATCCCACATCTTTTGCTGCAAATGCCTGGTTTTCCTTCCACTCTAGTTACTTTATTCAACAACCAAAATTAAGACTCTCTCCAGGGAGGTCTAGTGAAGCCCAGAAATGTATTTTCAGAAACTAATGAAAACAACTTGGTGTCAAGAGGTATCACAAAAGAAAGAATAAAAAGAACAAAAGAAAGAAAGAACAATAAGAAAATGGGAATAATCCTGTATCAATGATTTCCTGATTAAAAAAAAAATCAAGAGTTACTTAGCTGGGTTTTTTTGCAGTGACTACATAAAAAATCTGGGGGCCAAAAAAAAAAAACAAACCAATAAAACAGAAGCATAAAGAAGGGGGGAAAACTGTGCTGTAAAGTCTGCCTACAGTATATAGCTCTACAGTCTTAACTCCTCTCATGCCTTTCATGTGAAACTATAATTAATTTTAAAAAAATTAATGCAGAGAACAAGCCACCACAAAGTACCCAAGTGTAAAAAATCTTTATGGTATGAAGCATTATAAAACCATCAGGGAACCACACAGAGTGATAAAAGGAAAGAAAAAAAAACCCCAACAGGCCTGCAAACCTGTTGCTGTTCTAGTCTGTCTATCCACAACAGGTACAATAAGAAAATCAGCACACTCCTCAGTTTATTCCCTTTTTTATTTCTCTTTGCAGACATCCAGTGGTACAAAATAACAAGACTCAGAATCAATATAAACTGAGAAAAAAATGCAACTTCAATAAGAAAGCTACTATATATGTAAATAATACAAGACTGCAATAGTGACACTATTACTACAGCTTTAAAAACCTGAACTATACCAGCTACCACCTAATTCACCCTCCACATCTGCCAAAAACTATTTTTTGCACAATTTAAGGGAAAAGGAAAAAAACAAACCACTAACTCTGCCAGCTTTCACACTAGGTGGGGACATACTGGATGTACATCAAGCAAGAATGTTTAATAATCCGAATTTGTAGGTTACTGCCTCTTTCCTACACAGGCCAAAATAGTTACAACTGCAAGTGCAGGAGATGATGCTTATCGTTGGCTGTAATACCCAAACCAGCTCGTAAAACTACTTTTAAAAATCCATGACTCACAGCACAACTCTCCAGTAAGTACAGCATTTGTAGTATTGCATTACAGCTCTACCTATAAAATCCAGCCCTTTAACAGGGACAAATTAGACAGCTCTCAGTAGCTTAGTAACATCATAACCTCTGACCACAACTCTGCAGCTTGATGCATTGCATCCCTTCCCACTTTCATCATGCAAATGAGACTTCTGCCTTCAACTGCATTAGCCACATGTTTTACATTTATCAAGCCCACAAGCCATTGTAAGAGCTGTCAGGAAAAAAAAAAAAAAAACAGGGAAAAAAAAAAAAAAGGGACACTAAAATGCAGTTTTACTCTGAAGACGTGTGCTGCTTCAAGAGTCTGATTGGGAAGGTACAGAACTGCTTCTGATCAGTCTCACACGATGGGACCTATGGCACCAGAAGGCCTGGGCTAACAGAATACAGGGGAACAGGGTTTTGACCAAGGGACCCGGCCTGCAAGCAGCACCAGCACCTCCAGAACCGAGACACGCCCGGGCACTAGGATCCCTCCAGGCCGCCACAGGCCCCTCAGCCCCCGCACCACCGGCGAACACCTCAGGGGGAAATCCCCACAGCGAAGGGACAGAGACCCTGCTCACTCAGCTGCCACCACCACGGGCCCTCTGGTCCCATAACAGGGGTTCTGAGGTGGCCTTTTGACAGGCAGAGGTCCTAAGGGGACACAAGGTTTGTGCCGCTCCCTGGCTGCTGACCCCCTCCTGCCCCACAGCCCTCACACCAAGGAGTAACGTCACGCTGTCCTCTCACCCCTCCTCATCAAAGCCTCCACCCCAGCCTCAAGGAGCTGCCCGAGGGGTTATGCATGGGCAGTGACACGAGTGGGTGACCCCCACCCCACGCCGCTCACGGTACGGACCCCCCGCGCGCACGCGCCGCAGCCTCCCCGCAGGGCGCATGCGCAGCGCCTCGCAGGATGCCCCCTCCTTCCCCCCCCCACTATCCCCCCTCCCTCCCGCCGGGCTGCCAGGGCAGTGCGCATGCGCGCATGGGGCGGCTCTGCGCGGACCGGCCCGCCCGGCCGCCCTCCCCCACCGCCAGGCCGCTGGCCCAGACACATCATCATCATCATCATCATCATCACTATCATCATCATCACTATCATCATTATCACCATCATCATCACTATCATCATCATCATCCTCCCCGCCCGCCGCGCCCCGCCCCGGCGTTCACCCCGCTATCCCCCCCTTCCCCTGGGGACTCCCTCCCTCCCAGCGCTCAGCGCGGCGGGCTTACCGTGTCTGTTATCGGGGGGCTGGTGCAGGGGGAGGGGGGGGGGACTGGGCTGGGTTTTCTCCCGGATTCAGCCGGTTTCGGCTGGGTCGGTCCCGGCGTCACACAATGAAATCAGCGCCTCCGATCATTAATTCTCATCATGATCGTGACGTCAGCCGCAGACAGCGGCCAATGGCAGCGTGAGATCAGCGCCGGCCGGGACAGTGCTCGCCCCCGCCCCTCGCCCGGGGTGTGGAGGGGGGGGGAGCGGAGCGAGCGGAGGGAGGAGGCGGGAGCGCGCACGGTGCCCGCTCTGAGGGGCCGTGTCGGGGAGGGATGAGCCGGCAGTGGTCGCCTCGGAGAACCACGGGAATTACCTCAGAGCACAGAGGGAGATCGGAGTAGGGCACCGGAGGGATCGCCTCTAAGCACAGGGGAGATCGCCTCAGAGCGAGATCTCTCACAGGAGATCACCTTAAAACACAGGGAAGATTGCCTCAGAGCATGGGGGAGATCTCAGAGCAATAGAGAGATTGCCTCAAAGCTTGGGGGAGATCACCTCAGAACACAGGGGGAGATCACCTCAGAGCACAGAGGAGATCATCTCAGAGCAATGGGGAGATCGCCTCAAAGTGCAGGGAAGATCACCTCAAAGCACAGGGGAGGTCACCTCAGAACACAGGGGAGGTCACCTCAGGGCACAGAGGAGATCATCTCAGAGCACAGGGGGGATCGCCTCAAATCACAGGGGGGATTGCCTCAAAGCTTGGGGGAGATCACCTTAAAGCAGTCACAGGGGAAGATCACCTCAAAGTTTGGGGGAGATCATCTTAAAGCACAGGGGCGTTCGCCTCAGAACATAGGGGAGATCACCTAAGAGCACAGAGGAGATCATCTCAGAGCAATGGGGAGATCACCTCAAAGCTCAAGGGGAGATTTCAGAGCATGGGGGAAGATTGCCTCAGAGTGCAGGGGAGATCACCTCAGAGCACAGGAGATCGCCTCAAAGAAAAGAGGAGATCACCTCAAGGCATGAGGGAGATCACCTCAGGGCACAGAGGAGATCATCTCAGAGCAATGGAGAGATTGGCTCAAAGCTCAGGGGAGATCACCTTAAAGCACAGGGGAGATCACCTCGAAGCTCAAGGGGAGATCTCAGAGCATGAGGGAGATCACCTCAGGGCACAGAAGAGATCATCTCAGAGGAAAAGGGAGATCACCTCAGGGCACAGAGGAGATCGTCCCAGAGCACAGGGGGGATAGCCTCAGAGTGCAGGGAAGATCACCTCAAAGCACTGGGGAGATCACCTCAGAGCATGGGGGAGATCACCTCAGGGCACAGAGGAGATCATCTCAGAGCACGGGGGGGATTGCCTCAGAGTGCAGGGAAGATCACCTCAGGCCACAGAGGAGATCGTCTCAAAGAACAGAGGGCATCGGCTCAGAGTGCAGGGAAGATCGCCTCAAAGCACTGGGGAGATCACCTCAGAGCATGGGGGAGATCACCTCAAGGCACGGGGGAGATTACCTCAGGGCACAGAGGAGATCACCTCAGGGCACAGGGAAGATCACCTCAGAGCAATTGGGAGATCACCTCAAAGTGCAGGAAAGGTCACCTCAAAGCATAGGAGGAGATCACCTCAGAGCATGGGGGAGATCACCTCAGAATACAGGGGGAGATCACCTCAGAATACAGGGGGAGATCACCTCAGGGCACAGAGGAGATCACGTCTGGGCACAGGGAGAGATCACCTCAGAATACAGGGGAGATCACCTCAGCACCAGGGCTGCGTCAGGCGGATAGGTGCAGGCAGCCCCTCAGCTCTTTCCCGCCGTTCCCTTCTCCCTCACACTGCCCCATCCTGTCCCCCTTGGCGCTATGGGGACAGTGAGGGTGTAAAGTGATAGCAGCGTTTTGAGAGAAAAGAAAAGAGTGAATAGGCAGCTAAAATAAACCTGACTGTGTTTTACTGCGGTGCTCTGGGCAGATGGGGTTCTGGGGTTGTTTAGCCTGAAGAAAAGGCTCAGGGGAGATCTTCATGCTCTACAGCTACCTGAAGGGGAGGTTTAGGTTAGATATTAAGAAAAAATTCTTTACTGAAAGAGTGGTGAGGCATTGCAATGGGCTGCCCAGGTGAAGGTGGTGTAGCCTCCATCCCTGGTGGTGTTGAAGAAACATTTAGATGTGGCTCTTCTGGATACAGCTTGGTGGTTGTAGTAGTTGGACTACATTTGGACTCATGATCTTGAAGGTCTTTTCCAACCTTAATGGTTCAATGAGTAGGTTTTGTCTCGTGAAAGCTCCAGCAAGGGTCAGGGTTTTAGTGGGGTGATTGTACTCAATAAATAAACTTTTCGATGGCTCCTGGTGATTGTGTTTGGTCTGGGAGGGGTCTCTTCAAGCGGGTGAGGACAGAGCAGGTGCTCACCTATGGCTTGGCTGGAGCTGGTGGTTGTAGGAGCACCACAACACAAACCACTGCACACTTACAACACTGTTACTAAAGGAGCCACAGTACAACCAGGTGTATCAACACCATCCCTCCTTCAGCCTCTGTCTTCCTGATGAAGGGAAACCCAGTCAATAAACTTGCTGGAACTTCTACACCCCTTGTCGGTGCTGACAGATGATGTGATAGAAATTGTGTAAAGTCATTATTGGCTCAGCTGTGGGAGCACTAAGAAGTCAGAATCAAATCTGAGGCCTTGCTCTGTTAATTAAAAAGCCTCTAGACAGGCTGTTTTCCTATCCTGAGCAGGTTAGGCTGTAAGTCGCAATGTTAAAATACTAAACCAGGCAATTAATTTCGTGCAATGGCTTTAATCAGAACTCTTGGTAAACATTTCTGCAGGACTGAAAGAAAAGAATTGCTACTCCTTATTCGCAGACAGCGAGAAGCGGTTGATCTATGTTTATTTTAAAATTACAGTATGTTATTTATATTGCTTAAAATTTTTAACAGTGACTCCTGACTGTTTCTGGCCACCTAAAGCTATGTCTGTGCTCTTCCATGCAGCAGGAGGACGTGCTGCATGTTCACTCATCCACAACAAAAATCGAGAGTGTCCTTAAATAATCACATAGGAGGTCATGTTCTGTCCATGTGGTGACTACATTTCCTTCACCACCCTGGCAAGTCAATCAATCAATTAATAAAGCTTAATCTGAGCTAAAGGTTACTTCATCTTAGATTACCTGAACTGTCTCAGTAAAGCACCACTCTCTCCTTTACCTCTCCTGCTTTACTTAGCAGAGGATGGACCAAGCCACGTCTCTCCTGGTGTAGCTGATGCTGAGAGCTCCACATAAATCCAACACAGTAGAATAATCCATCAGATAGACTGATGTGATATTTCCTTAATATCACCCTCCATAATGATGTGGTGTAGAGGGAACTGGATGAATGAGGTGGGCCAACTGGGAAGGTGGTGGTTTTCTGGGTGGGATTGGGTACCTCGCAGCTCAGCTCTTTGATAGAACTCTCCTGCTGCAGCACAGTTGCTCTAGCCACCACAGAGAGCCAGCACGAGGAAGAGGAGGGGACAACCCTTTGGGTAGCAACCCCCCCTGGTATTTGGTTATTCATAGCAGTAAACACCTTGAATTTAATGACAAGATCTTTTGGGTAGTCCATGTATTTTAAACCTTCAGTTTTGCATTATGCTGCTTCTTCCCCAGATACATTCCCTTTTTCTGTGTGCCATCCACACTCACCTTGTAAAAATTACATAGAGCAATCATGAAAACCCTACACCCCTTTTATAGAAGATATTGTTCTGGAACTCGCTGTGGAATGACCCCAGAGAAATCTGGGATGTTTTCTTCTCACATTATCTGGGGCTTGGGAAGCTAAAACAGTGAATCCATCTCCCTGAAATCCTTTGAAAAAGATACAGTGCTGTTTGACAAACCACACCTTATTAAAGTCTTTTAAAATGTTGAATAATACAAAGTAATATTTCAGGACTCTTATCTAACTAACAATGGGTTCACAGGTGCTTTTTCTGCAGTTCATATCAAAAAGTCATGGAATTGTTCTTAAAGGAGACATCAGTTGCGTATTTAAAGTTATCAAAGAAATTAATATGCAGACTTGTGAGCACATAAAAGATCTGTAGATCACACTCACAGGAATTTGTCTCAGTATAAAAGGTCAGAATAAGAAAAGAAAAAAAAGAAAAAAAGTAAAGGAAATGTGAAAAAATATATCCATGGTAGTGGTAGGAGCAGGGCAGAGAGGCATACTCAGCAGTACACATTGGATGATTTAGAAGGGTAAACAGAAGGTATAGGTGAAAAAAAATCTGCTGCTGTTTGCATCAGCAGAGAAACAAGCTCCAAGAACTTCACCCCGTTTACTTCCGTCCCTGATGTTGCCTCTCAATGTGACAAACCTTGATGTAAAAACAATGGCAGGAGGAAAGGAACCAAATATTCTTCTGCTGCAACCAGCCCCACATGTTTTCCTATTCATTAAGAACAGATTTAAATTAACAGGGGCTGGCAAATTGGTCCAGTGGTTTAAACACTAGCCCGAGACATAAAAGGACTCCTTCCATGAGGGAATTAGCATCAAAGGGAGACTCGGTGATGTAGCTACTTTGTATTAGCTCATTAAACTAATTAGCTCAGCTTACTATTAGTTACTCAGCTCAGTGTGGGTTACTGTTTCTACATGGCAGCATTCCTCAGGAGTAGGTGCCTGGGTTTCCAAGCACCATGTCCTGCTCTGCTGGCAGCCACGGGCTCTGGCTGTCCCAGTGTCCACAAATGGTGGGATGGGCAGTAGGTCAGGAGCCCTCTTTTGTGTCCCATGGTCAGGAACCCAACTGTGACACCACACAATCCTTTTCTCCCCTCATCCTGAAACCTTCTCCCTTTTCCAGCACTTCATACCGTTCTCACCTTCCCAACAGATGGTGCAGGTACCAGAGGTCTCTGTAACGATGACCCAGAAGTGTCCCTGAGAGAAAGGAGTTGATGCGTGACCCTGGGTGACAACCCTGAACAATTTTGTCCGTGCAGTTTAGAACAACAGCTGCTACTTCACTTTTGGGGCTTTCTGTTGAATCTAGAAAACACTAACAAAGGCAATGAGGCAAAACCAGCCCACTTAACAGAAACTTCTCTGAGGACAGCTTCACTCAATTTATTATGCCACTATTCTGGTGATGCCAGGACAGAATCTCTAAGCCAGACCTGAGGGTGACCTGGAAGAGTCAGTGGTGTCTCAGGGAAGGGTGAGAGCAGAGTGGGGAGAAGGACAAGAATGTTTCACCAGCAATTTGTGTTGCAATTTGGTGTGAAGCTTCCTGATCTCAAATGAGTAATTTGCCTACTACATTTCATTAAATCCTGGAGTAATACATCAGCCAAAAAGGGACTTCATTTGTTGTTGAGTCTCCCCCTTGTCCTCAAAAAGAATTGTCAAATTTGTGCTGGGAAAATGTATAAATGTGTGGGAGAATCTAATACTGACATCTCCTCAGTTATTCCAGTGCTTGACCATCCTCCCATTAGGAAATTTTTGCCAACATTCCTCCTGAATCTTCTCTAAGTTAAACCCTCAGAACAGATATCTTAAACTTCAGGCTCAAAACTGACCAGAGCTAACCTCCTTCTTGCTCCTTTCATTTTGTCAGAAACCTGGAATAACAGTTTTCTGGCAGAATTCCTCAGCCAGTTCTGAGGCTTTGGTTCCTCAGCTTCACTCCAGGAACTTTGCTTCTGACCCAGCCAAAAGCCTCAGTGAAAGATGCCCAACACTCCCCTCTTCTGTCTCCACAAGGCTCATTATTCTGTCACAGAAGAAAGCCAGATCACACTGACATGATGTGTTCTTGTGAAATCTAAACTGCCTGGTATTCAATTTACCCATTTCCACCCAAACCTGTGTGCCTTTTCCTGTCCTACTGATGCCACTGGCATCGCGTGGGTGTGAGTTGCTCCACATCAAACCCTTTGGTTTAGTTGTCTGCTCTTCCATGGATTTCCAGCTTGATGAACACATGAAATGACAGCAGTGGTATTTGGCTGTTTCACAGAAAGGTTGTGATGACACAGGAAAGGTCGGGAGGCACAGGGCTGTCATGAAAGATCTGCTAAATCAGAAGGTTCTTCCCAAAAGAGTGATGGAGAATGGGCTGCAGCACAAACCTTAGGAAAAAATGTTAATATGGAAAATTCCTTGCAGCACCTTTTCTGCGCCTAAGGACACAGCCAGAATTAGTGGTCTTATGAGATTTACAAATTTTTCTGTCTTCTTTGAACTTGGTTTTGCCACATTAATTAAAATTAGTTGTTAATCCTCACTCAGTGCATAAACAAAGCTCCCAGAAACTGAATCTGCAAATGCATCCCTTATGCTAGTATGCAAAAAACAGCTGCTGCTTGTGGAAAAAAAAGTATGCAAAAGAGCCTGGCTGTATATATTTTAGGGATTTGTTCCACTTTTTTTAATTTCTTGGGATATTTTTATGAAAATCAGAAATGCTTTTTTAAAAAATTATTCTTACCTTTGATATTTATTCAGACACTTAGCTGTGAAAATTATGAACCTGAGGAACGCTAAAAAATGCTACACATCAAAATGAAAAAAAACAAGGGGGGGAGGTAGTTAATGAATATTTATTTCCACCCATTAATACTCCTAGCAGAGAGAATTTTATAGTTAAAGAAAAAAGAAAAAAAACAAAAAAGAAAAAAAAACACAAAACAAACAAAAACCAAAAAAACAAAACCAGTGAAGACAAGAGGATGTAAAGAACCAGGGAGGGAATCCATAATTTCTGTTGTCCTGTCTCTGTAACATGTTCTGTAATTAATACTTCAGCTACCCCATCACCTTCCTGCACAGTGAGCCCTCCACACAATCAGCACGACTGCCTTAAAAGTTTTATGCTGCAAAATTAAAGTGTTTAAATCCTTCCTCACCTTTCATTCAGTACCACAATTAACTCCACCAGTTGCCATTTTCAAAAAGCGGTCTGCATGTCACACTCTTGACATTTTTGGAAGTGGGAAATCAGCTGCATTCCTAAGTCAGTTCCTCAGTTTACTTTTTTTGGTTTTTAGTGTGGGAGTAGCAAGGGTCTGGGTTGGTTGTTTTGGTTTGGGGTTTGTTTTTTTGGGGGGGAGGGCGGGGGAGGAGGGTTGGTTTTTGTTTGTTTGTGGGTTTTTTGTTGGTTTTTTTGTTGTGAGGTATTTGTGGTTTTTTCTAGATCTATAGTAGATCACATTTTCATCCTTAACTATTCTACAAAACTTTTTCTCATAAATATCTCTAAAAGCCATCATTCCTGAGGTTTGGTGAGACCCAGTGTGCCAGGTGAATTGTTCTCCCTGGGAGAGAGGTCTTTTGTAGCTAAAATATCCTACTTTGTTCAGTCCCATAGAATCCCATATATTTTGCAAAAAGGTTGTGTAGGATAATTCTTATCCCAAACTGCTATCGCTCATTAGGAAGTTATCCTATTAAGATTACAAAGTAATCTTCCATCCCTGTCTTTGAGATAACACTAAAACTGAAGTATTGATGGTTTGATGACAAATAATTTTCCCTCCCTATGAACCCTGTCATTTTATTTTATCTACATACAGAGGAATTTGTTTAAATGCAAATTACTTGTTCCTTGAAAGCAGGCAATCAATTCAAAGCTTTGCAGGCACTTCTGTGCAGACACTTCTGTGTTCTATTGAACTATTTGTTCCAACAATTTCTTTACATGAAATCCTACTTGTGGTGAGACTACATTGTTTCCAATCTGCTTTACTTCCTCCTACCTATAATCTTGTTTGAGCTCAGTCCAGGTAAAATGGAATGATGTAACATTAAAGAGAAAATGTTTTTTTTAAGAGGAGGGGAAGGTTACATCCTCTTCCCAATCATTTAAATCTGATAATAATTGTTATGTGATAATTATTACATGATATTAATTTCCCATCTATCTGCTGGCAATATAGTTTGTGCTGTTGAGTTCCTAACAGATGTTCCTTCTTGAGCAACCCTTTAAAATGCTCTTTTATCTCCTCTGAGTTCAGACAGGATGCCAAATCTTTTTTAGATACAGGCCCAGCCTGTCACCCGTGCTTGTTATCACGAGGCAATGCTGCTCTGGTGATGCACTTGAAAGCAGCATTTGGTGCAGAAATAGAGCTGTCTCCTTTTTTCCCAGCAAGATAAGAATACAGGAACACAGGAACCCAGGATAAATATGTTGCATCCTATCAAAAACCTTTTTAGCCTCATGTCCTGCCCCTGACAACAGCTGATGACAGAGGTTTTGTGCTGTAGTCCAGGAGTAACTCACACAGGAGTCATCCCCTTGTTTGTAATTCAAGCAATCAGTGTTTTAGGTGGCCCAAATACTGCATTTATCATGTTTTAATACTCCAAAGATCAGGTGTGGGAGCTGGAGTTTCCTGCCAGGATCAATATATTGCTGAGCAGGGAACTTCCAGATTGGAAACCTTAATTAATGTTAATTTATCATCAGAGAGTTCTACTATCAATAACCAATACTGATCTCTGGATTGCACAATGAAAAATATTGTATGCATTCTATACATTTTATTATAAAAGAATAGCATATTTGACACTCACATGGACACTTTGGTTCATGCTGTCCTCAGTCTCCTGTCTCAGGCACTCTGATGCTCCATCCAATATAGTTCTTCATCACTCATTCTCATTCCAGAGTACTTTTTTCCATCTAGCAAACAGAATTAAATATCAGAAAAGCACCAATGAACTTTAAAAGTAAAGCCCTGTTTGAGGCTTCCTGTTTCAGTAATCTCATTAATATGTTCTTTTATTATCAGATCTGTTCTTAAGATACTATTTTATATTATGTGAAATGACTCTAAGTAAAAGCAGGCAGCATCACATTAGTGGATAAATCGGTGTCAGCAGCAGTAAGAGTTGCGATTTTTCATTCTGCAGTGAATAAAATGAGGGCAACTGTGTTGCATTAAAGAGAGTTTTAATTACTGCATCCTTTGTTCTGGTCAAAGTAAGGTCTGCACCACCAGCACTCATCATCTTTTGCTGGTTGGTCAGCTTGTCACTTGCTTTCCTCTAAAATAACAAATAGAAAAGTCAAACCAATGTGTGTATGTAGTGAAGTACCCAACAATTTGGGTTGCCGGAGGATGTATATGGATAGAAGGATAGCACTGATTTATGAGAGTGTCTTCACTCACCTGGAATGACTTAAGTATAATTACCTTGTGTTTCTGATGTTTTTTTCTCCCACTTCTGTCACCCAGGACCCCCTCCCAGCTCAGTCCTGGCTGTGAGACCCTGCCCCAGGGGGAGCACCCATTACTCCTGGCTTCAGGGAGCAGCCACCTCCACTCTGCCCTAACATATTGTAAAAAGAGTAAACCAAGCTTTTGGATGTAATATGGGGAAAAAAAATTTAGTAAGTGTTAGCAGTCTCTTTCAATGAAGTCCCCGAAGCAAAAGCAGCAGCAACCTGGCTGGCAGGGAGCTGATGGTTTTGCTTAGCAGACCTAAATCACCCTGTTTATCTTGGGTGCTCAGCTAATGAAAGGGTGCAGCCTGCAAGCCGTGGAGCTTAAGCTCCATTAACTAATCAATTTGTAACTCTGGGAATTGAAAAAAAAACAAAAACAAAACAAAACCAACCCCAAATGGAGCCTAAGGCAGTGGTCAACACAACACTGTACTTCTGCTATCTCAGAGGAAGCAAAGCTTCAAAGCAGAGGTGTGGAACATCAAGGCCAAAACCGGGCTGCAAAGGAGATTCCAAAGATCACCTTGTTTGCCAAGGAAGAAAAGGGCAATGCGAGAGAGCGATCAATGATTCGAAAAACTGAAATGCTTTGGAAATTGAAAGCCTGGAAAGAAATGAATATCGTCGGCATCAGTCAGATGTAAGCGCAGCCCAGCACACAGCAATTCCCCCGTGCTTTTCCTGGTGCCTTTGTGTGGCTTCCAAAGGGGAAGGTGGCTTTCTGCCAGGCTGCAAACATATTTTTTTCCCCGAGCTACTGGATCTCTCCGGAGCTGCGGCTCCTGCTGTGCAGGTAGGGCACCGCAGTTTGCAGAAGCAGTGGCGGAGACCCCGCTCCGGGTTAATTAACTCTGCCCTTCAGCAAGGATTAGAGCGGCTTTGAAAGCATCTCCAGGCAGGGAGGATTCAAGAAAAGCAAACAGCCCAACTTCTGAGGCAGGCTCCATTGCCAGGGATTTGACTTATTCAGGATCTGTGTCAGCTGCACTCATAGACCTTCATCAGAGTTATTTTATTTTTAGGTAAACACTTGCAAATGAACTTTCTTTTTTTTTTTTTTTTTTTTTTTGTATGTGTAGCATCATTTGGGAAAGGAAAGAAAAAACAGGAATACCCTACCAGCAATATTGTTATCTGAACCCTACAGAAACATTTGGACCTTTCAAATTAAATGTCAGGTTGTTCCTGTTGAGCCAAATTCTTGCAAATTTCAGCTCATTAGCATACCTACTTTCCAAGTCAAAACCAGGCTGCTATGCTTCACTTAAGTATTACTACTGCTACTACACGTTCTGACTGACACAGCCCATCTTGTTACTCCTGTAGGAAGAAAAGGGGAAGCTGTGAGCACAAAGGAATTTTTACTCCAGGCAACAGAATTCTTTGTGTACCTAAATGTAGCTTTAGTGTGAAAATATTTAATACAGAATTATATTATTTTCCCAAGACAACTAGGAAATGTGATTTAGCTGAAATGACTGTAAGAGAAGGGACATAATGTATTAGGAAGAAATCCTCTAATTTATGTCTACTACATACATTTGGGACAAGTTAAAGAATCTTACAATGTCCTCAGTAAGCACTTAAACTTGTACCCTGGGCTCATAAAAAACCTTTAAACATTTAGATAGAAAACCATGCTTCCAGCTCCTGAATTCTATATTTAAAATACTTGGATGGCATTAAGATAAAATACACAGATAATATTCAGTGCAATTACAAAAATAATTGCACTGACAAAATTAATTGCCATATGAAGTTTTCCTTTTCATTAGGCAACTCCAGCTACTCCCAGAGTCTTTCTGGCAGGGTGACTTCAGCTCTTGAGACCAAGAACTGAAGCATTGCCAAGGGGCCTCTCCAGAAACACACCAAACTTCTGCATATCTACAGATCTGAAATTAAGTTTTTAACCTGCAGCTTTCTTTTTGGACATTTGAATTGGGTTTTATATTGAGAGCTGAAGTGGAAACAAAGGATTCAAAGTAGATTTCTAAAAATTATCCCCGGTAGCTCTTTCCACAAACTTCATTGAAGTGCTTGAACAAACGTGGATGAAGCCCAGGCTAAATATCCTCCAGTTAACCTGAATAAACCTCTTGACTAAAGCAAGAGTTGCAAAGTAACTCTGAGCCTATGGAGACAAAAGTCTAGCCAAGGGGAAACCAGGAAGTTATTAAATCACCAAAGGATCCCTTTTTCTGGAGATTAAAACTGCAAAGATAGCAAAAACGTGACTCACAGTTCCTGCAAAGTTCTGATGCCAGTGGTAGTTTAGTAGCAAAGGAATTTATGTTTACACTCTAGTACATATATTAGGATTATAAATAGGAAAATGTCCTACCAGAGAAGTACATCACAGATGTATTACCCACCAGTTTCCATGGCTGTGTACAGTAAATGAATATATTTCAAAATCAGCCTTTTTCCGTGGCTCAAAATGAAATATATTTTTGTTTAAGTGAGAAATCATGTTACTTAGAATTTTAGGGGAAAAAGCTTTCAGCCAACCTTTCAGCCTCAACTATTTTTAATCCTAGCATTTCCTGTGAATAAGTAAAAATATAAAAATGACTTGTGCTGTGAAAAACCACTAAAATAGCTTTTTCCCTAGGAGATTATAAATGTCTGGATAGATGAGCAGAACATTCAATTAACATGAGAAATACCTTCTGCTGAGTTTTGTGGTGATGCAGTGTGAGAAAGCATTGATACAACAAAACTGGGGATCCCAAAGGTGTAAGAACTTTCCTAGAAACATCCATTGATGTGGAAATGTGTCTGCAGGAGATGCAGTGCAGGAGTGTTGAGAAGGTGGCACTTCACCAGTGGAACGTGCAGGCAGCATTGAACACAAGCAACTGTGTGTGTTGTAGTTTAGAAAGCCAAACAAATTGATAAACAATAGATGGAACTAATGATTTCACAGACAGGTGAATGAAATCAGTATTTTTTTTGACTCTTTCAAATGAATTGAAGACAGCAGCAGAGTTACTCCCCTTCACCAAAGAGCTCAGGGGGGGCTAAATGAGCAGTTTAGTGGCCAAAGGTTGTTAACCCAAGCTTAGCCTGGGAGAAACTATGATGAGGAGGGAGGGAATATTGGAACACAAGGTGTAGGTTTTGATTTAAACTCGAGCTTGGTGCTGCAGGTGGGTGAGGATGCCTCCAGCCAGCACCTCCCTGCTGTGGCTCCCTGTCCAGCCTCATGCCACCAATCCCAAAAAAGAGGGGAAACTTATTCCTCCAAGGCAGCCAGGAGGTGGAATCTGAGCTGAGTCAAGCTGTAGGAGCCCTGGGCTCATCTAAGCCTAAGGAGGTGTTTTCTGAGCTGCATTGATGAGGTTTTATTTTAATCTCCCTAATAATAAAAAGCAGACCCAAGAAGGCATGAGGACTGGAAGCTGAATCTGTTCTGAAAATAGAATGAAACAGTCACTAAAATTGCAGAGCTCTTCCAGACAGAAGGCACAGGGCCTTCTGTGAAATAAGGGTCAAGTTCTTAGCAGATTTCTGCTCTGTCTCACCTTTTCACAGCACTGGCTCACGGTGACAGCCACCTACAGAGAGGTTTTATAGCCAAAAATGTCTGCTGCTACTGCACTGAACTTAAAACTGAAACCACAAAACCTCAAACTGCAGGAGATGTTTGCCTTCAGAGAAAACCTTTGTCCTGCAGCTGCTGGGCTAAATTCAACTGGGAAATTAACAGAAGTTTGAGGAACTAAGACAGTGAAATTCAGTGCCAGGGGCAACTGGTGATGGATGTGCAGTGGGACTCCAAGGGCAAAGCTCAGTCATGGTCATATCTGTGTTGAAAGAGTCTTGGCTCCTCTTTTGGGAATGGGTTTTTTTTACCCTTGCAGCCATTAGGGAGCATTTCTAATCATTCTCATAGGCAAAACATAAGCCCCATTAAGAGAAGGGTTAAAAATGTAAATTTTTCTCACTCTGAAGAGTCTGGGAAAGAAGATGATCTCTTCTTGGAGACTTGAGAAAACAGCCATTCCAAGGACTTGAAGGACACTGGTCCTAAGGAAACACCCAGTAGTCTGGTTATGATCAGGAATTAGTATTAAAAGATGTACTATAACATCTGAAGCCCCCTGAAACAAGGAAAGATGAAAACTACTCCCAGATTTTAATGGCAGGACTGCAGATGGACTTTAGTTGCTGAGGAACATATTGTCAAGACAAGGACACTGTCTTTCTCTCACCAGGAACAAAAGGGCTGTGGAGATGCCTTGCAGGAGGGAGGAGATCCCCCAGGTTGGGAGAAGGAAGAGGAGGAGGTGCAGCTGGCAGGGGGATTCTGACTGCTAAGGGTATAAATGAGGCTTCTGAATTTCAGATTTTATTTTGGAGCTGAACTCATGCACTTTGTGCCTGCAGGAGAGTGAGAGAGAAAGGAAAGCTGACCTTGAGTCACAGCTACAGAGCTTACCAGAGTTCTTAGTAATTAGTTTATATCTACTGCTGCTTGATCAGAGCATGGATTGTCACCCCCTCACATGGTTTCAGGTCGTCCAAGTGGATTTTTAAGAAAAAAGGAAAGAATGATGTTGTTTGCTTCCTTCCCAAACTCTTCAAAAATACAGTGACCAGTGCATGAAAGAGAGAGCAGAGCTGTGTGGGATGGGAAGAGCAAAGGAAGAGCCCTGACAAGTGAATTGCAGGAGGAAAACTGGTTGGTGCTGCACAGGCTCCTGGTTGAGAGCAAAGAGCAAGGTGCTGGGATGTACTGGAGAACATGACAGCACATATCACTGCTATCTTTGTCTCTTTAACATCAAAGCAAGTTAATCTGGGGAGACAGGCTGAAGGGAAGAGACCTTTTTATTCTGCATCCTTCTTTTTTAGTAGTGTTCATTTGTGTCAGTGCATTACTACAGGGAGGATGAAAAACTTCCAGCTCTGCATTTCAAGTCAACCTTGCATCCCCCACTCATTCACTGACTTATCAAGGGCATTATAGGAGGCTTCAAGTATTAAATTCTCTGAAGTAAACATGGTGAAGGCTACAGCCAATGTTTTGATCTTGGGCTGCTCTGGCAGGTATTAACAGCCTACAGGAATTTTCTTTTTCTACCTTGCAGATTATTATACCTCTTCACAGTTTTAAGGCAACAAAAAACTTGGCTCTAGTCACCCACTGGGAATATCTCTGTAGTCACTGCACAGCCAGTCCTCCAAGCAAATATTTAGTCTAACTAAACATTGTGAATGAAGAGGCTGTTGGAGTATAAAGCAGGAGCATAATCTCTGAGGTTTTAGCCAAGGCATTAGAAAGACCTAATAATAGCAGGGCTTTGCAGAGATACTGAGAAAAAGCCATCATGAGAATGCCTTCAAGAAAAGCTTTGCCTGCTGCCAGTCACTTGGCAACATGAAAGACAAGCTGGGACTGAGAGTCACACAGGAAAATGAAGGTGGCACCATGACCAGGTAGAATTGTATGAATAGGACATTCTCCTTGCCAGCCCATCCCCTGTGATCCCCTCAGGTATCTCTGCAAGGCAAGATGATTCTCTTAATATTCAAATATTTCTGTAAGGCAGATTTTACCATGGGATGGTGGATAAGGTGCTTGTGAGGCACCAAAGAATCCAGTGTTTTTTCTGAGGGAACACTTCTCCACATCACAGCCTGGATCTCACTCCAGTGCTCTCCTGTACACTTGAGCTTTCCTCTCTCCTACCAGGCAAGTGGGTGTCCCTCAGAGCAACATAAGTCCCATTTGCAATGCTGCTGAGCTGTTTTATTCAGAGAACAAATGTATAGAATCAGACAATTGTCCTGTTTGGAAAAGCCCTTTAAGATCTTGGAGTCCAGCCACTGACCCAACTCCAGTGAATCCCATGCTGAACCAGACTGCTAAACACCACATCTCCACATCCCCTGCACACCTCCCTGGACAGCCTGTTTCAGTGCTTGACTTCCCTTCCAGTGAAGTTTCTTCTGACGTACAGACCAAGTTCCCTGAACACACCAGGAAAATCAGCAAGCAATTTTGTTACAAAGCCTCTTTCCAGCCAGCAAATAATGAATAACAAGGGAATGTGGTATCAAGAGTTTGGAAGTTTTATTACTGTTGTCAAGTTTCCCATTATTACTGTTTTTTTCCAAAGTAATATGGTTTACCTAATGTAGTGAGAAGCAGATGGTTTATTGCTCTAAGTGGCTATATGATTCTTGCAGAGGGAGTTTATTGAACACTTCTTCTGTTTTCTATCAAATACATATTTTCTGTTTATTTCCTAGAAGAAGGAGAAAGGCAAATATAAACTGTATGATATCAAAATGAATGTGGATCTATTGACAGGAAATGAAACATGTTGTAGTAGTAAACATTCTAATATTTTAGTTTCTTAAAAGAAAAGAAGCTGGGAGTTAACAGCTGCTCAAATTTTAAGCTTCATAAATGGAAAGATTTTAGGGCCAAAAAGAGGAGTCACAAAGATCTGGTTTGCTCTGTGTACTACAGGCCATTGAGAGCCCTGTAATAATTTTGGCATCATGCTGACAATTTCTATTAAGCTGCACCATATTTTGGAAAGAGATTGCCCAGTTTTGCCTTCAGAAACTCTCATGCTGATCCCGTGACTGTCAATACCATAAATCCTATCTTTGGAAAACTGAGTTAAGAGACTGAACCCATTCTGAGCACAGAATTATCTGCCCAGTGCAACAGGATCTCTCCTGAAGGTAACAGGTGGATGTGAGACTCAAATATCCTTACTGCAAGATATTTGCCTGTTTCTCCCTCATTTACCCACACTCTCCAGTCAGGTCTGAATTCAGCAGAACTTTATGGTTATTCCCAGAGGATTTCTGTGCAGAAAAATGATACCAAAGACCCTTTCTGCAGTTTTTCCCTGCTGACCAAGCTGATGGTGGCAAACTGCAGAGATCAATTATGCAAAGGCCCCCGTGTTACCAAGCCTTTTTTTTTTTTTCAGCAGCTCTGACTTAGGTCTCACCCAAATATCTGCATCCCCATGTAGCTGCCTCTTCTAGCTGTGACTCCTGGTGATACAAGTCTGTGTATCAAAGCATCCTTCCTGGCAAGGTAGAAGCCTGTGTGACAGGCACTTTCTTCTTGTCTCCATGCTTTGAAGATTGTCACAGCAACTCAGAGGTTTGAGCGTGCCCCCTTATTTGGAGCTGTTTGGGAGGCTGTAAACATGTTGGCAGCATTAGCAAGCAGGCTGAAAAGAGGTGATCCTGTTTCCATTAACATGAAAACTTTTCAGTGTGCTCAGAAAAAAACCCACTTGCAGTCCTAGCCAAAGGAACACAGAGCTCACCTTCTGTGGGAAAACTTTATTCCTGTTGTCACTTCCCAGTGTCCTTGCTGAAGTCATTGGATTTTAGTGATTTAGAATCATTGGATTGTTAGAGGAGAACCATATTCTTTATGTTAATTTTTTATGAGGCTTTAGATACCAGTGACATTAGCATACTTAGGGTACATTTAGAACTCTGAATAGGGCTGCAAAAAATGGCCATTTTTTCCCCAGAGATGTAATCTACAGAATTCACATTATATAAACTGTTATTAATGCCAAGGAATTGTAACCTAAAGGACAATTTCTAGGGGAAAAAAAAAACCAACAACCAATCTATGATAAAATTAATGTAAGAAAAGATGAAATTTGCACTACTTCTGTGTCCATGCTTCATCCTTTATATGTTTTTGGCTAAGCAGAGGACTTCAGTCTCAAGAGGTGTCAGAACAGGATGTTTTGTGAACACTAAAATAGACAAAGAAAAAATGCACTGCACAAAACCATCCCAGCAATGTCAGGACGTTTTTCAGCAAGTGAAATAATGAAATTATTTCTCTCTAGCCCTGAAGACATGAAACATTTCTTGCATTTTTGAGGTGTTAGCCCTGATTTTCAAACCACTTGTTCAGGGTGTTTTACTACCAATTAATGTATCATTTATTGTCATTAACAGATATCAACAAAATTACATCACCTAGGAGAGTATGAAAAATTAAAGGTATTAATGAAAGTAAATGTACTGCACTAATAAAAATTCTAATGTTCTGATTTCTTAGAAAAAAAGCTGGAGTTTAGAGCTGCTCAAGTTTTTAAAGTTTATAAATGGAAAGATTTGGGGGGGATGTGTCAAAAAGAGGAGTTATGAAAACCAAGCTCTCCATCCTGAGGTGATTCTGGGGTCCCCTGGCAGTTTCTGTGAAGCAGGACCACGTTTTGGAAAAAAGATTGGAAAGAAATCAGAACAATTTTTTCCCGAAGTTCAGTGTTAAAAGTCTGTCATTCGTCTAAGAGCCGTGGCCGAGCAGGGGGGTGGCGATGTCCCCGTCGTGCGGCGCTGAGCGCGGGGCCAGCAGGTGGCACCGCAGAACGGGGACATCGGCTCCGCGGCTCGGAAGGGAGGGGGGAAGTGTCCTCCCCAGCATCCCCTCTCACCTCTGTCAGATTCGAGATGCTTGGAGAAAGGAGAAAAAGGATTCAATGCCACAGAGGGGGAAAATCCCTCCCAATACCTGCAGCTGCCTCTGGTGGAGGAGGGAGAAGAGCGCCCGGGCACGGGGAGTGTTTGGGATGTCAAAGGAGTGGGATGGATCTGTCCTACAGCACTTGGTGACACTTGGCAGTGGTCTCCCCTCCCATCACAGCCCTCAGATGTGCTCCTCCAGTTTTTCTGAACTTAGCCAAAGGCAGCCAAAATCCAGCCCCTGGAAACTCGTGGTTAAGAAAGGGAAAGGTCTCTGATGAAATGGGAATATCTGCTGATCCCTCTGACAAATGGAAGTTGGGATTTGGTCCTCCCAGCACAAACCTCTGTGCTCAGACACAGTTGCTGGAGGCAATTTTCTTGCCTTCCACCTCTGAAACTCGACGGTTACGGTGCAAAAAAGAGGTTGGGGGAGAGCAGCAGCAGGCAGAGCCTATCTTAGGACAGAAATGATCAAAACTGGTAATTCAGCTACATTCTGGGGTTTGTTTTGTTTTGTTTTGCTTGTTTGTTTTTAAATGTTATTTTCTAGAAAAAAGCAGATGTATAATATGTGAATATTACATGATTAAAAAGTTCAGTGATAACCAAGAGTTCAACAGTGTTTTCTGTAGCAACTTTGCTTACATTTCCATTTATAATACAACTTACAAATGTCACAAGTAAAGCATTATGTTCCATTTTTTCAGGGGATTCGTTACTTGTTTAATCTAAAACTGCATTTCCATAACAGCTATCAAATCCAATGTTGAGATCTTCTTAGACTAACCTGCTTCTAAAGGATTTGGTTCAAAACTGACAGCAATTTCTTCTTCAAGAAATGTGAGAATAATTGTTGCCAGATGAAAACTGCAAGAAATATATGATTGCCCTAAGAGGTCTGCTAATTGTGGCATCAGGTTTGAGCATCATCATTCATTGGAAAGTTGGCACTGGTCAGGAGATACAGAAGATCATTTAACTGCATTGCATGATGACCATGAAACAACAAAGAATAATGGTTTGATTGGTAATCCCAGAGATACCAGGCAGGGCTCAAAAGCTAAAGAACTACCAGCACTATTGATGAGAAGAAGGAGGGACTTGAAACTTTTCAACAGTTGTCTGTTCAGCCTTTGCTGTCAAAGATGACAGCAGTGATTATGGCCTGAAATTACCAGATTATTTTATATGGGCCTTTGACAACATCACTGCATCATATAGTGAAAGCTCTGTTTCCTTTCTCTGTTTCAAACGCCTTACTTTGCTCCACTGCCTGTGCAGACTTCAGTCAGAAAGTATTTCTCATTTACATGACCTAGATAGAATAATAGTGAGAAAGATGTTCCTTGATCTTTTTTTTTTTTTTCTGTTGATTTGCTGTATTCAGCCTGGAAGAAAAACCCAATCATGGGAATGCATTGTTTCTTTTATGTCAGTATTAGGAAGCAATGCAAGGTAGATTGAGGGACAGATCCAGGCAGAAGCCTGGCAATAAATGGGCAGGAAAACACATGGCAGAGCTTTAGGGATGACACAGTTTTGCTTCTGTTCTAAAAAAGTTGCTTGTTTAGGGACTTTTCAGAGTTGATTTTGCTACAGTGACCTACACTGGCAGTACCTGGGGGCAGGTGATTTAACTCCAGCACATGGCTGGCCCCGTGTGAGTAATGAGGACAGTAGCTCAGAGTAGTGGGGGGCTTATCCCATGATTGCTCATTTTAGACTCATTACTAAAAAATGCCATGAACTGACTTGAACTGCAGTTACAGAAGCACTCTGAATGCATCCTGACTCCCTTCAGCCTCTTGCCCAGCTGGACCCATCTCTGTGGTCAGTGTTGGATTTCTTTCCTGATCCAGACAATTCTCCCATTTCTCGTGTGACAGCACATAAGAAAGAAATCTTTCCTGAAATAATAAAGCCTGAAGCAGAGGAAATACCCAGGTCCAATCTTCCATGGGCTGCCCTGATGGACATACCCACAAAATAAGTTAAAGGAGCATTTGTCAGGGCTTGGAATGACTGGTGACAAACCATGGCCATGCACTGTGCAAGGGATGGTGAAGCTGAATAAATAAATCATCTGCTCAGGAACAAAAGAAGCAGAGTTATCATTTTTAACAACTTTAAATATTTCATTCCAAGAAGTAGGCTGGTTCCAGAAAGCCAAAATGCAAACTGTGGCTAATAATAACAAAGAAAAGACACAGGACAGTATCTAATGGCTAAAATTTTCATATGTAGTTACTGCCTGGACTAGCAGGATGGAGGTGAAATACAATATGAATAAATGAAAATGCAAAGCACCTTTGTGGTGAGGACCCTCAGTAAGAGGACAAGAAAAAGTTTTTAAAAGTCCTCATTCTGGGAATGGAAGTACTGATTCCAAAATAAAAGTTTTGGGCTTCTTTTGTCATCCAAGGACAATCACAAGGAATGAAGTATGTCCACTGACATTGATGGCTTTTGAATTCAGTTTCCATGCTCTTTCAAAAATATGTCAAAATATACAGAAAAAAAAAAGTCTGTCCAGTCAGGCATGGGTAGGAAATGTGAGACAAAAGGACACTGACTGCAAGCCTGTCAAATTACAGGAATTAGGAAAACAGTCCAATTAATTATGAATGAAGACTAATTCATGTAATTGTGTCCAAATACTGAATTCATACACAAGGTGGCTCATAAAAAAATATCCCAAGTGTATAAAAAGTCTACTCGTGGCTGACTTTTGCCTAAAAAGAGAAGTATTGTGTATTGAAATCTTTGTCACTATTATGTCCATTGTAAACAGCAATTTAGTCAGAACTAAAGCTACTGAAAGTGGTCTCCCAAAACTCATAGAGGAAGCTCACATGCTGTTCAGCTGGAAACAGCCTGCTTGGAGGAGAATTGCTGTGAACCCTTTTGTAAAGGAGATCTGTGCTCTGAGCACTCAAAATACATCACAGAATACTAATCACACTGCTTCCCACAGCAAGAGAGAAATGCAAAATGATAGAGTGCATCACTGAGCTGAGCATGGTGCCTCTCTTTGGAGACATTTCAGCAGGGGGAAAGAGGCTGCCTCTCTGACTCCTTTTTATATAGGCTTAAAGAAGGACCCTGAAATAACATAGCATAAATATTCCATTTGTATTTTATATTCCCCTATATGGGGAAGAGAGGACAGATCTCAGCTTGGGTAAATTAACAGAGCTCTAGTGGAGGGAGAGAGACTTGGTAGCAATCTCATCTCCTGACATTGATGTGCTGGTAGAACTTGGAGCAGAGCAGGAAGCAAAGGCACAGATGAAAGATTACTGA
Source organism: Calypte anna (assembly GCF_003957555.1). Classification (NCBI taxonomy): domain Eukaryota; kingdom Metazoa; phylum Chordata; class Aves; order Apodiformes; family Trochilidae; genus Calypte; species Calypte anna. The sequence continues at coordinate 10,857,642 of NC_044247.1, read as the reverse complement.
CTAGAAAGGTGGAACTGCTTTGTTCTGTCTTTTTTCTTTTTTTTTTTTTTTTTTAGGGAATCTGAGTTTCTCCCCCAGGGATGAAATAGTAGGGCTGAATATCTCAGGCAATGGATCAATGGATCAACCAGACAGCAGGCAACCCTTCAACCAGGATGCAGAATGTGGGCTGCAAAGCATCACAAAAGGGTCCAAAAGGGATTCTTTGGCATATCTCATTTAAATGTTTCTCCTCCATCTTAGGGAAGGGTAGCAAACTTGAGTATTAGGGATATTGAAAACATTTTTCTTTCCCCTCCCTAACAAAAGGGAGAGGTTGACTTACGGTCCCAGTGCTTTGACTCAAGAAACTTGCAATACTTGTCTGTATTAAAGTGCTGTCGTAGTGAAAATTGACTCTTTGGTGCTGTCATTCTTTCACTCTGTACTGAGCAGCTCATAGGAGGAAATATTTTGGTTTGAATGTAGCCAGAAAAAAAGAGTTTTCTTCCATAAGTCTCTTCCTGGGTGAGACTTTTAATACTGTGTTTGAGGTGCTGAATTGCATGATTCCATAGGATGACTCCAGCAACGTTTTGCATTGTAAAGATGGAGATGCTCAGCAGTTTGCCAGATGCCAAGTGATATTCTGATATTTCTATCTTCCCTTTAAACTGAGTGACAGTCAGCATATTCATAATGAAGCCAAGACAATCTGCTATCAAGTTACAGTAGTGATATTTTCCCTGATGAAGATCCCAGAGCTCGTTGGAATAAAGCTCCTTAAAACTCAGGGTCTGGAATAGCTCCAGCTTGAATTGCTCTCCGTGTAAGATAATTTTATATTTGTGCCAGTCTAATAAGTAGATCAGTGGGTAGAGGTTTTTGTAAGTAAGTCTATATGTACTGCACCATTTCCTGGCTCTGTGCTCCAGTGTGTTGCAGGCTGTGTGCAGTGGGGGAGGTGCCAGAGCTGATCAAGCAGTGTAATTTTATACATTACTGAATCAGTGCAGGGGAAACCTGGAGGGACAAAGCATCATCTTCTCTTTGGACTGCACTGTAAAATCCTCCTGCTCTCTCAGCCCAGCCATGCTCTGATACGTTTTTTCTCTCCTTTTTTCTGATTTTGGTGTGAATGATAAAGTGATCTGATGATGGCTCTCGTTATGGAACCTATTAGCAAGTGGACGCCCAAGCAAGTAGTGGATTGGATGAAAGGTATGATCATTTATTACCATGTATTCTCTGTACTTTGGATTCTTGCAATTTACAGATCTGCTCTTGCATTCTTTGTTTGGGAAAGAGTTCATTCAGTTTCAATATTGCATAGGCTGCTTTGCACAGTAGTTTTTCAGACACGACTGAAGGCAGAGGCTGTTTCAGCTGTGCAGCATGTTGTTGGAATTTCTGCTGGGAGCTGAGCGGGGATCAAATGCATTTGTTGCTAAATGCAGGCACGGAGTGGTTGTGTCTCACAGCTCCATTATGCACTGCACAGCCCAACGTTAGGATGTTTGCTTGCTTGAAATTTGCCCTGATTAGGTCTGTTTGGCTCAGATCAGGTGATCTGATGCAGTGGCTGTGCAGCACTCGTGTGTGTAGTTTAGGGGACCACAAGCAGCAGAAGGTGCCAGTGACTGGACTGAGGAATTCTGCTCCTTCCCTGACACGTCCTGATTTGTTCAGGCTTCCCAACCACTCTGCTGTTGTATCCAGCACCCCCCTGTCCCAATCCCCATCCCCATCCCTCTCTGGACCCATGGAGGGTGCAACCCATGCCCTGCCTGGGGTGTGCAGGGCTGAGCAGTGCTGGGCTGGGGAAACTCTTCCCCAGAACTTGCCAGGGAGGATGATTTCCCCGCACATTCGCAGCTTCCCGACACAGCCAGAAGCTGTGACATGTTTTGCCTGACAATGCTCACGGCTGTGCTGCAAACAGATTGCCTTGGATGGGAGGGTGAAGAATTGCTTGTGATGAGGAGTGTTTGAAATTTCTCCAGGCATGGGGATAAATGGATTTCCACCCTAGGATGCATGAGTGTTGTTAGGTTTTGCTCCGCATCAGCTGTCTGTCTCGGGGAGAAATAATTTCTGCTACGAGGCATCTCTGTTATGTAAGGAGGAGAGGTGCAAATTGTGCTCCTGCCCTCACCCAGGGAAATCATTTCTGGAATGTGATTACTGAACTTACTGGAGAGTTGAATTGGCTGCCCACCATAATATCCTTAAAGCTTTCCAAGTGTTATCGTTCATAAGGGGATGGTTTGATCTCATTTTGCTGAGATATGTCTCCATACTTAAGTGAAATTGGGCTGTTTAGGTGCTCCTCAGCTGCATTACAATTAGGAGTAACTATTCTTTTCCAAGCATACAGTACAGTGAAGCTAATGGCACCTCAGGGGATGCATGCAGTTTGCTTCTCAGGTGTTTGTGAACTCAGGTTAATTGGGAGATCTTAAGCAGGTCATTAGGATGGATCCCAAAACTCTGAGATAAAGGACTGATTCTCATACTCCAATGTCATAAAATCAATTCTGAACATTTGTGTACATGGGAGTTTTCTGATCCACACCTTTATTTTCAGTATGTAAATGAATGAAAAAATGGACAGATCATTATCTTAACTCATGGCTTACATTATAAGTAAATTAAATGTCAAAGGGTGTGTAATACTTGTTGCTGAATTTCAAAAGACTTCCTGCCACTTTTTAAAATCTATTTTGCCAGTTACACCTGGAGTAACATTAATCCATAACATTGATCCATAACATGTGTAGCATTGACCATGGGCGGGTCATGCAGACAAAAGGTTTTTAATGGTATGGAGTTGCCTGACTGTTGAATTTCTGTACAGAGACTGCAGCCATAGGGCTGTCTGGAGTAGGCAGTGTTCCCAGCTGTGTGCCTCTGGGATTGAGCATCCATAGGTAGAATGCAACAAATACTGAGGTGCTGACAAGAGAGGTGTTTTCCTTGGTGATATGAATGCTACAGAAAGCTGCACATGTGCCCAGTTTGGCCATGCTAAGATCACAAGACCCCCTTTATATCCCAGTGTTTGCCTTTATAAATCCATTCTTCAACTCAGCCAAAGAACAGACCTAACAAACCCAAATGGAACCAGACCAGAATTAGTTGAAAACTACTTGTAAATCCCTTACTTCACCAAATTTGCCCTATTTTGGTCACTGTTTACCTGTAAGTCACATATATTCTGAACATCAGCTCCATCAGCTGTAGTAATTCTGCTCAACAGCTATTAATGCATTAGAGAAGGTCTGCACAGATAGTAATATTCAAGTGATGAGGTGGCTTTTACTTATGTCTTCTCTGCTGAACAGTACACTTTGACAACATTAAAAGATCTAGTAAAGACATTTTTTAAGTATTAAACTCACAACCACACCGTGGGTGTGTGATAGTATCTGTGCAGCATGTTAAGAAACAATGTAAGAAATGCTGCCAGTGTAGTATGACTCTTTTTTTGCTTAAAACTGTGTATTCATTTAGCTTTATTTCTAAGGGTTGTATATTATGACATTTTACAGGGAAATTCAAGTCAAAAAAACATATTGCTATCATTTATCCTCATTATTTCAGCTATAGTAATTATTTTTAAAAGCTGTTAATAAAGTACATGTTTTACTTAACTGGCAGTAAGTACCAGCACCATGAAACAGTTGAAGAGAAGATGGAAGAAAGCCCCAAAACTGATGTTAATAGTTTGAGACCTGGCTACCCAGAATGTTCCCTGGTTCTGGGCTGTTGGTATCAGAAGCAGCAGTAGACAAAGCCCCAACCAAGAGGGGACACCCTTCTGTTCCTTTCCTTAAGGAAATGTTACTTGCCAAAAAGAGTAAAAATCAGTAGTCTCTAAGGAACATTCTTATGACAAGGTGGCATCTTGTATCTGGCCCCAGTTCCTTTCTCAGGAACTCATTCAACTGGAATTCAACTTGGGAACTGCATCTGATGGCAGGGACAACCTGGAAAGGCCATCCAGGTCTTTAGAAATTGATTTTTGAGGCTTACAGAGGATCTAGAAGCTAAGACTTTAGACACCTTTGGGTTAAAGAATTTGTCTTTGCACAAAAAGATTTTGTAACACAGCAGAAGGCCCTGTGCTTAAAAAGAAAGTTTTCAAAGAAGCAGGAAAAAGTAGTGGTGAAGATACAGCTTCTAGTCACTATTCTTTTTTTTCTCCACAATTTTACCAGATTTTTAAATTTCTCTAAACAGTTTTCACTTCAGAAAAGGAGCAAGTATCTCTCCTGGTATATACCCATTTCTTACATAACTTAAATGTTGTCCCAGGGATATGTGCTATGGGCCAAAAAGAGAAAGAACTTTGCCTTGCTCAAGTTCCATTGTGGCACTGCTGGAAAACAAATATTACCCATGAAGCTTGCAGGTACATTAACAGTTAGAATAATTTTCAGACTTGGGTAGCTTTTCCTTGGATGGATTTTAACATATTAATGGGAGTAAGTGACACACTGTACTTCAGTATTTTTATTTGTAATAATACTTCTACCTGGAGACTTTGTAGGGGTGGCTCAGGGGGAGTGGTATGGTGTCTTATTCCTGACTTATTTGCACTTGGGATTAATAAAAGATCATAGTTTGTGTTTCCATTGGAAATAGAACTTAAAAGGTATTCTCTGTACTTTTTAAAATAACAATATTTCAGATTTTGTACTGCCTAAGTGAAGCAGTTTACAAGTAGATCATTTAAAATGTGAACTCATTTCCAGAGATGTGACACTTCTGTCCAAATAGATATTAACTTGTCAAAACAATCCAATGAGATGAAATTAAATACAATGCAATGAAACTCAGCTGTGACTTCCAGAGAATGGAACACTATTAAACAGCTGAAAATTAAAATAGGAAGACAGTTATTTCCTAAGTACCTGTAAGTAATAACTCCACGTGGAGTCAGTTACTCAAAAGTCTTGAGGATTGCCAGGAGGGTTTTTCTGCTGAAACAGCCTGCAGAGGAGGTTTCTCTCCTAATGAATGCTCAGTTTCAGAAGCTCCTCTCTCAACTGCAACACATTTTTTTCCCCTTTAAATCCAGAATTTCTCCACTCTCAACAGGAGATGCAGACACGAAAAAATAAAATTTAATTCAGTTGGTAAACTGATTAACTGTGCTGCACTGATCCTGTGCAGAATAATTATATGTTTAGCTGAAGGGTTTTCCTTAGCATGTAATTCCCTGATTTCAAGCTGGCTCAGAAAAGAGAAAGGAAGGGAGGGAAGGGGGAGCTGGGAGCAGGGATGCTGATGACGTTGTGGACTTGTTAGCATTCAGGTCATGCAGGGCTCAGGCAAACCCCTTCTCAGTCTTCTTTTTCTTTTCATTAGCTCACTACCTGTTCTGTAGCAGCCTGGTGTAACCAGGGAGTCTCCTCTATTTACAGAATGTGGTGTATAAACTCTTAGAGCCAACTGGAGACACAGAAATATTCTGCTCTACTGCAAAAGCAGCCCAGAGGTGCTGAGCTGGATGCTATTTGGCTTCCTCAGGTCCTGAGAAACCCATAATGAAAGAGCTTCACAAGATGCAATTTGAAGAGGAGTAGGTAACCCAGGTCATATCTGATTTAGAAAAACGGAGGTTTTCTAAAATCTTTCCAGTTCTTTCTGAAGACAAATGGGTTTTGAAGAGAACTAAGAGCCACAAATAGAGATGTCCTCAGAATCAGCACTGCATTTGCAAGCAGATCTGAAGTAAAGGTTTCATCTTTTTCCTTCTACTCTCGCCAATTTCAAAACCCAAACCAAAAATTGACTTGCTGGGGCTCCCCTTGGATTACTGCATCCCATAGCACCACATTCCCAGCTGTTAATAGGAAGTCCCTGAATCAGAATTGTCTGCAATTCCTCTCTGACTCCTTTGACAAGTTTCAGACTGTAACACCTTTTAGTAATGAATTGTGGCAACAACTCCTCTGTTGAGTGATGTAAAGTATGGGCTTTAAAAGGGACTATACAAACTGTAACCTGAAAGTTTAGGGTTTCAGCTCAGTGTCTCTTGGTAAGGAAATCTAGCAGTCTAGCACAGGTGAGTTGTTCTCTTGTGATGAGTAAATATGCCATGAGAACACATTGGATTTTTCTTTACTCTCTTTCCTTTGATGTTTTGCTTTCTTTTTAATTTTTAAAAAATCATCTTCTGTTGTCTGGATTTTCTCTAAATTCTTTTTTATTCTAATGTTCTTCCAAAATATTTGCATATCACTAAGGATGAGTATTTATTACAGTTACTGGGAAAAAAAGGCCTGGCAAGCATGTCACAGCTTTGTTATCACCTTTGGTACACATGGAAAATGAAAGCAGATGCAGTCAATGATAGCCATAAATCGTAATTTTTATCCAGGAACCTTTTGAGGACCAATTAGAAACTGGCCTATATATCTTCCAAGAACTGACTGGATTAGCAGTGTCTCCAGAAAAGATTTCAGCAACATTTAGCAATTAAATGGTCTGTCTTTACTAGCTGGAGTTTTATGGATCTATTAAAAAATTTCCCTATCTATAAGGCAGATACATTCAGACCTTTTAAATAAATGTAATCCTGCTTGCAGAGAAAAGTCAGAGCTCAAGTCACATTTACCAAGTGTAACCAATCTTCCAGGTCATTATGTAGAGAAATTCATTTCATTGTCTTGAACCTTAACATAGGCACCCAGACCCAGTTCTCATTCATTCCTGTGTCTTACAACTTTACCATAAGTTCTCAATACACATTATGCAAAATCCCCAACTTTCTTTAAGTTCTGACCACTATGGGGAGGACAGAGTAGCAATGAAAATCCAGAAGAGATTTACCTTTTCCAGGTCTCCATTATTTCACACCATGTCATATTCAGAAGGAAAATTCAGAATAAATTGGATCCTAGGGATGAATTGAGGCACTTTACATCAAGAAACTGCAAAGATACTGGAGCCTCCTGAGCAAAAATACACTTCCCTGGTTTCTTCCCAGACATAATCCCGACAACACATTGTAGAGAGACATTGTCAACCAGGTGCCTTGAGTTGCCAAAAAGTGGGTATGTGTCCCACCTTTATTGGCCCCCTGGTCTTGCTCATGCCCAATAGGGGCCTGTCCTAATCAGGCACAGGTGGACTCACACCCACTCTTTGGCAACTCAAGGCACCTGGTTGACAATGTCTCTCTACAACACATTCTTGCCCTATTAGTTCTAGATTCTAAATTATTAATTGCTTTGGCAGGAGTGACTGCAACACACATACCAGAACCCTGATGACTCCGCATGCAACACTTCAGGGTTACTATTGCAAGTTTAGAAAATGTGTATTTCTTAGAAAAATAGCAGAACACCTCAGTGCTGCAGCATTTCTGGCTGCCTAAGCTGGAAACCAGTTTTAGAAACATTAAACTTTGCAGAAAAATATGTTGTGAATAGCATTTTAGTGCTTGTTAGAGAAACCCTGTCTGGATGGTGGAGTTTCAGGTGAAGTTCTTCCCATCTAATGTGTCTCAAACCCAGCAAAAAGGCAGCTGTGTCCTTTCTGGCTCTGTCCTCCACATGGTCTCCTAAATGTGGGTCAGATGGATGCTTCATGTGGTTGAACACAGAAATATTCTTAGCTTTTCCTACCTAGTGAAATTTCCATAAAAGACAGGTTTAATGTCTGCATTTCTGTTTGCAACAAAGGCAAAAAATGCAGGAGGTACAACAAATATTACCAGGTTTGAGTATGGCAGGGAAGTAAAAAGTATGTTACAGTTTGTCCTGAGGTGTTTTGTAAAACTCTTGTAGCAACTACAAAGGTTTAAAAGCTGAAAAGGAAATAACTGTTCTTTTTTTAATGTCATTCTTGCTGGAAACAGCTGTCCTGTCCTGCTGACAGAAATGGGGGCTGCAGCTCCTCTGGTGAAATTAGTGACACTGTTGATATTCAATGAATTATTGTAGTTAAAAAGCTACAATAGTATGGAATATGGCTGAGCAAGAATAAACATTTGTTCAATGCTGTAGATATCTTCTAAATGTTACTTCTGAAGTTTAGTTTTATCACCAAGCATGAAACTTTCCTGTTTCCTAACACCATTGCAGTGATGACAAGAGTTGGAAAGATGGAGCTTCCTGAGTTGTCATTACAGGATCCAGAGAGAGAGAAAAAAATGACAAGGTTGTGTCTGTGAAGAGCTCTAGTGGTGAATCAGAATGAAATTATTACTGCTTAACTAATACTCAGATGGCTCCCAAGAAGCATCCTTGTTGACCTTCAGCAGCTATGCACTCATGAATTCAAGAATACAAAGTTTGGTTTTTTCCCACTCAAATTCTCCACCTCTTCTCAAGTCAAATGAATTATAAAAAGACTGTGGTGCATTTTAGTGTGTACTAAGAATGTAACACTCATTTTACAAAATTCATTCAGCCCTGCTCCCTACAAAAGTAGGCACCTTTTTCATTGGATCATCTTACAGAGGCTGGAAAAACTCTATAGGTTTCAGGAGTTCTTAAGACACTTGTCTTCTGTAACTGTGCTGGAACTACTACAAGCACAGAAAGGACTAATTTGACACCTCTGCTTTTTAGCTTACCTAGAACACTACCTCTGCTTGAGTCCAGACAGACAGGGGTGTCAGCAGCATGACAACTCAGAGAGGAGTAATTATCACTTGAATGAAAAGGATGTTACAGCTCTCTCTTTACCAGCTTCCCCATTCCCTTTTTGTCTCTCTGCTCCTGTTTATTTGTATTATTCTCTAGCAGGATATTTCTTGCCTCTTTCATATTCAGATGGAGACTGAGCATTAGCTTGTGAAGCAAAGTCTTCTTTTAACCTCACAGATTCTAGTTCTGGCCTTATATATCCCAGGAAGGGTTGCAGTGATTTGGAAGTGGATTGCCTTCAAAATCCAGGAGAAAGTAACAAAAGGAGAGCAATGGGAGGAAAGAGTGGAAGAACTCACTTCTTGATGATAAATCCCTTTTCTCTCCCTCCCCAGTACTCTCCAATCCATGTCCAGTCCTGTGTGGCAGCTTTTACTGTCCTGTAGTACTGAGTTCAGGTGATACAACAGGGAGCTCAGCTGCTCTACCATGTGGTCTGTCCTGAAATCCAAGTATTCCTGCTTTTTTCCAAACAGAAAGATGTGTCCATCCTAACCATGGCAAACAACAGAAACCAAGAGGCACAAGTCGGCGAGTTTTGATCTAAAGCTTGGTGAAGTAGGAATACTTCTGTGTGTTGCAGATGTGTACAATTCCATCAGAAGGTTCTTTTATAAATAAAGGGTTACCCTTTTGACAGCCTCTGATTAATCAGAGCAAGCTGAAAGCCACCTGCCTGCAAGAGCCCCAGCACAACCTCTGGTAGCTTTAGGATGCAGCTAAAGAGAGGAAATATTGATGTTTCATTGATTCCACATTAAACTCTACTGTGAATACCAAGGATGCTTCTGAATTCTCTTTCAGACCATGAAATATTTCTTCCCTGGAAGACATGGGGAGGTGGTTCAGCAATGGCATTCCCTGGATAGGAACAGATTTTATTCTAGATAGGAATGTGCTGCAGTGGGCACATGGATGCAGCCAGGCAAGTCAGCATCTGTTATTGATCACTCAGCATGACCAATGAGCTCATCATGAAAATGTCCTGAATTACACCACACTAAGGAGAGACTTTAATTGCTCATTGTCAAGAGATTTCAATTGTTCCTTGCCAAGCCACAATGAGAATTTTCCTTAGCTACACAGACAGCAGCTTTATGGTTTACAGAGGAAATAGACACTGAAAGCAGAGAAAAAACACCTTGAAACTTGCATTTGAATCACATAGTTGGAGGGAACAGGTAGAATAATATAGAAGTTCAGAATATTCATTATTTAAATGTCATATAAACAGAAATAGATCCACTTAGTGCAGTAGGTTTCCAAAATTAGATCATGAAGAATGAAGAAAGCTTGTGAAAAATCTCTCAAAAACACAACAAATAATTACCTAAGGAATAAAACAGAGACATTATAACAATAGAGAGACAGGAAATCTCCACACAGGAAATAAAAGGCAGGCAAAGCTATATTATATGTCTAAATAGTTATAAATTAGAAAAATGGAGGAAAACACATCTTGAGGCTTTGAAAAGTGGACTTAAACCAACTAGGGAACAAGGGAACCAACACACTGGGGCATCTTATCAGCTATTCCTTCTTCATCTGATAGTTCTCAGAACAAGTTATCAACAGGTTTGGGGGTAGCAGCAGCAATATTTATTTGCACATCAGCAGTGAGGAGACACTTTAATTAGAAACCAAACTGCTCACATGATCATTCAGGGAAAGTGTTTTAATTCAATCTCCTAATCATTCTGAAAGCCATCAATATTAATCAGAATGTGGAGAAACCCTTCCCTGTTCCTTGTTGGTCATGGGCTGCTCTTTGCCTGTTCTCTCCATGATTAAGTTCCAGAAATTTTACACATCCAAAGGTAGCTCTGTGGTTACTTCATTAATGAAATAATTTCATTATTTCTCCTTAATGAGGTCCTCCAGTGCCAAAATAGTATGCATTATTTTAAAGATGTTTAAAAAATATTTATATTTACAATATTTTTTTTTTAATTAACAACATTTTCAATTGAAAGATGTTGCTATATAGGGAATCTTGGCATTTGAAATTAATTAATTCCATATAACCCTTGGCATTTTTTCCAAAGGCACTGGTTTTCAGAGGTATTTAAGTATCCCATGAATGTCTTTCACAGGTCTCCAGCTTCCATGTTTAAATCCAGGCAGAAATTCCACATAACTAAAGCTACCTGGTTCTTCTGTGCAATGTCAGCCTGGCCTGCTGACTGCAGGGCACAAAAAATGCTTCACCCCAGTGCTTTTCTAAACTCTTTTACCACCTAATGTAATGCTTGAATTGAGTTGCTGAAATTCTCATAAAATTCATTCTTTCAAATCTCATTAAGGTCCCATCTTTTGAGGGGAAATGGTAAACAGAATTTCAGTTTTTGCTTGCAATCTGCCACATAATAGGAGAAATTTAAGCCTTATAGCATCATGTTAAGCCCTGTCAATGTGCCATCCTGGAACAGGCTGTATTTGTTCTCATAATGAAGCAAACAACAACAGTGAAAAAGCAGAAGCAAACAAACTGCATCTGTGGTTAAGCTTAATAAGAAGCCATGCAAACTTGGGCTGACATTATCTGTGCAAGCCCCACCTTGGGCATCACTTTATGCTGTTAGGAAAGTTTCGTGGAGATGATTAAGAGAAGGCCACAGTTGTATACAAAATTAATAAAATATATCTTTATCCTTTTCAGCAGTTCAAGAGAGACCAGGATGAATTACATGTGTCTATCAGACCATCACTAATCCTTGTGGAGCCAATGGTTTTTGTTACTCCCCAGCTCCCATCCCCAAAACATGGTGAGGAAGCTCCATGACTAAGCACTGCCTGAATTATAACAGAACTGACATTTTTTAGTTTTGGTGAAGAGAGATAAAACAGAAGATTAATCAGAAGAACCATTTAGTGTATACATTAATATATTGGCCAGCTTCTTACTCTTAAAAAGTACATTTTGAAACAGGAACTGTGATTCTTTTGAGAGTCAAACACGAAGAAGGTTTCTCAGTTCCTTCCAAGGGGCACAGAGGAGTTTGAATCTAAGGGAAGGGGAATTATCTGAGAGTTTAGCTGAATAAATAGAAAGTCAATTGTATTTCCAGACTATGGATGCACTATCAAACGTGCTGCTTTCAATCTAGTGACTGTCAATACCACTCAAACCATAAAAAAGAATAAGAAGAGCATGTTTGCTCTTCTTGTCTCAGAAATTAAGATTTCTGCAACAGATATCCTAAAGGCAGCTGAAGGTGAGCTCCTATCAGTGAATGCTGCATACAGATCAACCTGGTCCACAAGACAGTCTGGTAAATGAGAGACAACTATGGAAAATAAATCCATTAGTACAGTGCAGCATTCCTTGTGCAGAAGTGTCAGTATATCTTGTGGACTGTCTGCGTAATGTAATAAAACTGATCAAGCAGTATAATTAGGAAATATTCTTGAGGGACACTTTAGTTCACAGTGCAGTCATGCACTGGCATATTTGCTTTTTTCCAATCTAAAATTTATAGGATCTAGCAAGAGTTCTCTTGATAAAAGCAACCAGCAACTAGTAAAGACACCACATTTATTAAAGCCATGCTTACTTCCCATGTTCATTATCTTCCATTCTACCTCTGTGCAATTTCTGTTTCCCACTCCTGTGTTTTAGCTCATTGGTTTCACTCTAAAAATCAATAAATGCTACAGACAAGGAGGATACTAACAGGAGTGGAAAAAACCTACCTAGAAATCCATCAAAGGAAGACAGAGCAGTCTAGTGCAGTTATTGGCAAACGCAAGGATGACTTCTGATAAAAAATACAGGGACAATTACACATAAAGAACGGGGAAAGTACTGCTTACACACAGGGGTGGTAGCACTGCTGTTCAGATTCAAATAACAAACTCATGTAAAGGTAAATATGATGTCTATGATTCAGAAAATCCTCATTTTTCTAAATCCATATCAAACCAAGTCATCGTGGTGGCATTTCCATTTTTACCCCAATGAAAGGTATGCTGATGTGAGCTTCACTGAGATCCCAGCAGTCTGAGGTGATAGAGAGCAGTCAAAACACTTTGAAAAACAGTGTTAAAACTCATGGCCTCATTCACTCCTAATGAAAGGCAAAAGGGAGATGGGAACTGTCTGTTCTCCCTGTGTGCATTGTGTGCTTCTCCTCTGTTTTAAAGAGCAATCACCCTTCAGTCCACAGCTGGCACTTCAGTTCAGCAGAGCATTGTCCTTGCACAGCTTTTACAACAGTGTGTAAAACTTCTGAGATGAAAGCCACGATGGGAATATAGGAACATTATCAGCATCCTGCTGCCTGGTAGGTTCTTTTCTTTTCCAGATCAGAAAACCTGGGACAAGACTATTTACTAGCAAAGAGCAATGGCAACCTCAGACCCTGTGGACTCCTAACTTCTTCTTAGCCTCTGGTGTCTCCCCTAGAGCAGAATTTCAACACAAAACTGCTGGTGCACAGTTCAAGATATTTTTGAACTGCTAAAAAGAATGCCCCCAGTGACAGGCAGAGTTGTCAGGGACTGAAAGAGGTATGAGAAGTTCAAACCAAGCAGGTAAAGGTCCTGAGCTTTACAGCTAATAAGTATTCCAAGAGCAACAACTCCTAATAGTGACAGGGAGAGCCAGGGATTACTGTCAGCATCTGCAGCACATTAAAGTTTTATTTTTGGGTGCTTGCACTTTCGAATCACAATTATTGTTCCATAGTGCAGAGAAAGTGCTCCAGGAAAGATCTGGCTTGCAATGACCTCATTGGGGAAATCACATCTTCACAACTGAAGCATTTTTCTGCTTGCTTATAGCCCATTAATTAAGGGGAAAAAAGAAACACGTTATTCATCATGTTTGCTGTGGTTGGATTTGAAGTGCTGAGAATGAAAATAATAGTCTTGATTGTTATTATTAAGTAATATTAAATGGATTGTCAGAAGGAATAAATACAATTGGGCCTGTGAAGGTTTAGACATCTGGTACAAGCATATGGTTGGGAATCATTAACTAATTGTTACAAAAATATAACAAAATGTGTTTTTAATGGCAGAGTCCAGGCCTTTAGGAGGCCTGTTCCATGTGCTTCCCTCTTGAATCAAAGCTCCTTACTGTCCCTGTTGTGCCTTTCCAAGAGCATATGCAACACTTGTTAAGTCCCTGAGTTTACTTATTTTGAAAGAAACAACTTACACATCTCCTGTGGAAACTAATTTGCAGAAAATGTTTTTGGTGGTATTGATTTTTCTGTGGTAAATGGTCTTCTAAAGGTGGTGGTGGGGGGGAGGCAGATGACAGTGCATGGGGAAGACTTGGGAGGAATTCCCTAAGCAGGAAGTCAGCCTGGGTACCAATGCTCAGGTGTCCATTTAGCAAGAATGATTCTGTATATTCATTCACATAATGACTCAGCACTAAGTGATGATTTTTTTTCTGAAGGGGGCCTACAAGAAGAGAGGAGAAGGCTCCAAGGAGACCTTATTTCTTACTGTGAAATTTGAAATTTCTTAATTCCAAGGAGACCTTACTGGAGCCTTTCAGGTCTGCAGGGGACCTACAAGAAAATCCTGTGAGGGATTTTTTAGGCTGTCAGGTGGTGATAGGACTGGGGGAATGGATTCCAAGTAGAGGAAGGGAGATTTAGATTGGAAGTTAGGAAGAAGTTCTTCACCATGAGGGTGGTGAGACACTGGCACAGGTTGCCCAGAGAGGTGATGGAAGCCCCATCCATCCCTGGAAGTTTTAAGGTCAGTCTGGGGGTGGCTCTGAGAAACCTGAGGAGGTTTCTGGGCTCATGGCAGGGGGTTGGAACCGGTGATCTTCAGGGTCCCTTCCAACCCTGAAAATTCTATCATTCTATGTTTTTTCACCCAATGATGCTGTGATGAGTTATCCCCAAGCCATGATGAAGAACTGTAGAGAGCTTTGATAGGTCACACACTACTGCATGGCCAAGTATTAACCAGGAATCATATAGAGAAGCAAAATCACATAATCTGTTCATCATAAGCCAAGCACTCTGTGAACCAGAGCCTATGGGAAAGTGTAACATTAATTCTCTGTTCTTTTTTTGTGTATTTTGATTTCATCTTTGATTCTGTTAACCTAAAACATCTTCACAATATATTCAACAAATGTGACTCGCTGCAATTTTCTTTATGCTACTTATTTAAGGAAAAAAAAGCCTTGGGCTGCACAGCATTACTAACATTGAGAATGCCTGCTGTTTCTCAGGTAGCTGTCAGTTTAGCATAAGGAAATAGCTAATTATTGTAAGCAGGTCAGTGAGGAAGAAATCTGAAAATCTATATTGCAGTTGGACATCAGTGTCCATTGAATTCAGCTGAAATTTCCTACTGCAGAAATACGTGGCTGGAAAAAAAATCCATTGGTAAAAATACATACTGCCAACATTTAACAATGTAACCTTATCAGAGTTGAAATTAAAGTAATGCATGCAAATGAGCTCCTGGATTTGCATTAAGATGAGGTTGAGAAGAGTGGTGAGGAAAACAAGATGTGAGTAAGAAAATAAATCAAAATGATGTGAATAGATACCCTCTTTGATATAACAAAGTTTTTCTACAGGAAGAGTGGATAAGAATCACAGAAAACTTCTCAGACACTGGGCAAGAAACCCTTTGTAAATATATTACTATGTATTCTGTAATATATTTTTATCAAATATTTATTAATTTTTAAAGACTTAAATTACACTTGGGGGTATCAAATCCCTTGAAATTCCAAGGCATTTAAGTACTGCAGTCTGTTTACTCATGTTTAAGAACTCAGAAAATTCTATAAAAACATCAGCTTCCTGTATCATGTGGTGCCAAAATAAATGCTAAGAAAGTGAAAGATTTTACTATTCAGATTATTTTTGGCAGTGTTAAATGTTTGGCTT
This sequence comes from Calypte anna, assembly GCF_003957555.1. Classification (NCBI taxonomy): domain Eukaryota; kingdom Metazoa; phylum Chordata; class Aves; order Apodiformes; family Trochilidae; genus Calypte; species Calypte anna. The sequence continues at coordinate 10,842,128 of NC_044247.1, read as the reverse complement.
GATATTTCATTTACTTTGAAGGTTGCAACAGGTTAGATGATTTTATTTTGCAGCAGTTACAATGGACTTTTTAGTGATGACTATGTATATATATATATATAAGAAAAAATATATAAGAAGACAAATATATATAAGAAAAAAACAACCCACTTGTAGGGATATGGTGCCTTAATCTCCTGTATCACTCCTGCCACTGTAAATCACTGGTACATCACTATGAATCAATGTACCCAACACTTCATGGATTTATGCATAGAAGTACTGCTTACAAAACCAATATGGTTTAGAAAAAAAGAGAATTTCTCCCTTTTTAAATGTAGAATTTCTCCCTTTTTAAATGTAAAGTCCACTTTAATTTTTCATATCAGACAATTAAAACTACTTTATTCACTCACAGGTGACATCAAGAGCACATGCACTGCACAGTCCATTGAAATCAACAAGACTGTTTCTAAAATCGGGTGCTATTTGGTATATTTTTGTGCCTATAAACAAGCTGAGCAAGGTGATTGTTGTTTGGTGACACTGAAATGTCCAAATAGCAAAGACACTTCTTTATCTTTTTTTTCTTAAAAAAGAGTTTAGGTAAAATTTGTAGACTTGCTGAGCCAAAAAACCATGTTGGCTCTGTGAACCTTAAAAGCTCTTGTGGTGATCATTTGTCTGCTCCTGTGTAGCTCCAGACACCTATGGAGTCTGAGCTCACCTATGGGCTGAGCTTGGCTGTGATCCCATCACTGATTGGAGCAGAAATTCCTTGACTGCTGCAAGCTCTCATTTAATAGTAGTTTTATAGTTTTACTAAAATTTTTTGTCAGCTGCATTAGTTCACATTTTCACTGCTTCAGGAGAAGACTCAGATCCTCAGAACTGAACTTGCAAGTTAATCTATGTTTTATTATTTAAATATATACCACCAGAGCATTTCTCTTTGAAAGAATAACCTTTTTTTTCCTTTTCTTTTGAGTATAAAAATGGACTTCTCCAAAAGTAACTACATTCTCCATGCGTCGTATGTTCCTCCAGTCTCAAAAGAGATGCAGAAACAGCAAATATTGAAAGCTATTACAGTTAATAAAAATTCTTAACTGTGCTGCATTGATTGTGGCTGGACTGATTACACATTGAGTTTCATATTTTCTCTCTCCTTCAGCTCTAAGTGCATTCAAGTTGGCTTGAAAAAGGAGGGAGAAGAGAAAGTAGAGCAGGAAAGCTGGTGACGTGGATGGGCTCCTTAACATTCCCCTCACACAGGGCTCTGGCAAATCCCTTTCAATCTTTGTGCTTTTCATTAAATCACTACCTGCTTTGTAGCAGCTTTTCTCAAACAGTGATTCTCTGCCATTTACATAACATAAACTCCTGCATTGTGCCAAGAACCACTGTGGGATTGACACCCATAAGGGCTGCTTTGATCTGATCCTTAAAAAAAAAAAATTTACGTCAGCACAAAATTCAGAAAGGAGGAGGAGCAGACTGAGGAAGACATCAAATAAGATGGACAACTCTGGAACACTGTGTTTGAACAACCAGCTCCTCTAGAAAGATAGAGCTGAGTCTTTGCACTATACTTTGTTATCCTGTAGAAAGCTTTGGCCCAGAATGTTGATCATTTTTGAAAGCAGAAGATGCAAAGATCAAAAGAACTCCAAAAGAAAACAGAAAATCTTTCCCTAGCCAGCATGTACACTAATCCAATAAATGGAGGCACCACGAAGAATTACAGCTGAGTGAAAAACCTTCTGCCATAGAACTCCCTAGACCATACAAAAGCTCTAACTGCTATCATTTTTGTTAAAACTCTTTAATCTTCTTTTTTTCCCTCACATTCTTTTTTTTTTTTTCCCAAGGAAATACTGAATATCTTAGGCAGAAAATAATTGGCCAACACGTCTCCTCAGCCAAACTTCCACTGTTCCTTTCTACCCTGAGAATGCAACACATGATCACAAATCCCAAATCTTTCATTCTGACACCTACCCGGGTATTTTATGACAAACTCTCACAGGTTTTGCCTGGGGTGCCACCCTTGAGATCACAGCAGGAGCTGAAGCCCCCAGGCCACATGGATATGGAGAGGAGACACCTGGGAGACCTGAGTACCTTTTTTTTTTTTTTCCGTAGTGACACAGTATGCTGGTGGGAAAACAGAGCCAGGAAACCTTCTTCTCAGAACAGGGATATTAGGTTGTTTTCACAAGTTCAGTGAACTTCTTAGAAGTGATACTTATTATCACCACCGAGAAGGTGAAAATAATGGTTTCTTTGTGCATCACTTGTAGGTGTGGAACTTCCAGAACTAAAGCCATGGACAAAAGTCCAAAGACATAATGATTCCAGGGGTACCTTGCTTAAAACTTGTCACTTCTCTCTTTCTCTTACTTCCAATCCTAAAAGATGCAAGCAGAGAACTGTCTTCATATCAAGTCCTACACCCAGAAATATTTATTTTAGTAATTTAAGAGAGTAAAACTCTTATGCCTCATTTCTTTTCAGTTCTGCACTGCACAGACCTTTAGGACAAGAACAATACAGAGTTAGGCATTAATTGAATATGTAAATTTGCTCATATCTCTCTTGGTACTCTCTGTATTATAGATTTTAATTAGTTTACCAATCTAGAGAAGGCACTTCTCTGTGGTTCGGTATGAAACAGGCTACACAGCATATTTCTTTTTCATCTGAAGAACTGCCTAGAATATATATTTTTTCCTTTTGCTGTAATAAATATCTTGGGAGAACTGCTGCTTCACAAAGACTTCAGCTGCCCCACCATGGGGTGATGCTGCTGAGTCACAAGGAAACTCCAGACAATCCCCTGTGTTTCTCCATACGCTTTACAATACCTCTAATCACAGAATAGATCTTACAGGAATTCCCATCACTCCCTCACTCTTGATTCTATTTTTTCCTGGTTGATGTAATCTCAGATACTTGCTTTGTTCTTTGCAGGTAGCAGGGGAAAGCAAAAGAGGAGCAAGAAATTATTCTCTTTTTTTTTTCTTTTCAGCCTGCTGTCTTTTGTCAAGTCTCCCACTAATGGCTGTTATGAAATTAAAAGGCATGGTTAGAATGTGGAGCACTTACACATTACATCTGAGTTATACAATTTCTTCTGCAATTTTGAATTTCCAGCCAATCACTCATAAGCAGAGAATGAAAGTAAGTAACTAAGGGGTGGGGAAAGGAATAAAATGATACCAAATTTGATTCCATGAGACATTCTTTTTGTTTATTTTACACAGATAGAGTTGCAAGGGCTCATTGCTTAGTACATTTTGTCTCAGAAGACTGAGAGCTCCAAACACAGGCAACAGCTTCCGAGAATATTGCCTCAGTGCAGAGTGATGTTTATGTTCTCTTCCTAAAATGTCTGATCTTGCTCATCCTGAATTCAGCAGCTGGATTCAGCCTCCTAGAGGAGTTCAGCTGAAGCTGAATCAACTCTTTTAATTACCAGTTCATAAAGGTCTTCAGAAGTGCACAAAAGTCCAGTCAAAGTAACACCATTTTTTCATTGCCTTGGACCAAGGCAAGAATGTTATCAAAGGCAAAGTCTGCAGGAGGACAGAGCCTAATAAAAATGTCTGGTTGCTCTGATGGGTGAATACATAAATTATAAATGAGATCTCCACTTTGCAAAAGAGGATTTCTCATACAAGTGCCACAGAAGTGATATCACAATGTTCTACTGAGCAACTAGAGCAGAAACCCACACATGCACCAAGTGGGCTTCTATGAGCAAAGCTGCTACAAGAAGGGGCAGAAGGATGATGAGGGGAGGCACATTTCAGCAACTGCTGTAAAAAAATAGCTTAACTGTACTGAGAATCAGAGAAAGGTTGATTTCAAATATCAGAGAACTCTCAGAAATAGTGCAGCATGTGGCATGTTGGAGTTGGACTTCTCTGGCAGGTCTCCAGGACACTTGTGGTTGTCCCTTCTGAGACACGACAGCTGCATGGAGGTTAATTCAGAAAAAATGACAGAACTGTACAGGTTTCACAGATCTGTCTTCTAAATCTTCAAGTCTCCCAGCTAAGCAGATCACGTATCAATTCCAGAAGAAACCCAACAGATTTAAAGGTAACCTTCAGTATAATTGTAATCCAGCTGACATTTGATTTCACAAGAATGATTTAGCTATTTTTCCAAATATAGGCTAAATATTTTTGCATGAGAAAATACCCTTTTTTTTTTTTTGACTCCAAAGAAATACCTGTAATTCAATAATCTCCTGTTGCATTTTGCTCCTGCCTTGAAAATTAAGATTGGTTTTGCTTACAATTCAAATTCCCAGCCATCAAGTTACCAGCTTGGCAGTTATGATAACTTTTATGGAATTAATTTCCATCTCAAAAAACTCTTTTCTCCTGAATTTTAAAGCTCATTCTGGCTGCTGGCAAGAATTCAGTAATGCCTGAGACATTACTGTTTATTTTTTAAATAAGTTTGTCCCTTAGGGAGAAAAAAAAAAAAAAAGGAAGGTAAATCTCATTCCTTAAACACGATAGGTCTGCATGTTAAGTATGACACCTGAGACATCTCTCTTTCTAGTTTTATGCTATTTAAATCTGGATTTGTTTAGTTAGTTCTTGACCAGTTAATTTGTCTTGACAGTTCTCAGGGTCACGTTTAGTTTATCCCCATGAGTGCCTTGTTCTGGAAGAGAACAAACAGCATTTGTCTCATCCATTTGCCTTCGGTTTCCAGATTTGTGTTAACAACTTCAAAAAGAATTCTAAGAAATAGGTTAAATAATATGGAACATAGATTAAATATAATGCCTGCACTTCCCTACAGTGTTGCCTGAAAGATCTCTTCATGGACAAAATGAATAATGGTTACCTCAAATGCTGAAAACTTCTGCTGTTATTGCACTCTTAAGGAAGGAATGTGTCTTCCATTACTTCATAAGTAGTCTCAAATATTTTCATAGAAATATTTACATTAAGGCTATTGGAACATCTATAGAGAGAGGGAGGGTGCTCCATTTGCCTAAAATGATGATGCCCCAGCATTGGAGGACACCAAGAAAAAAATAATCAGAAACCACATGGACTAATAGGAATTCAATTTAAATTTGTGTACTCATGAAGTGTTTTGCTTGCTGTCTAGAAAACATTGACACTTAAACTAAGCTATGAGCTCACAGTGGATTTTGAAACAAAGAGGTGCATGAAGACACTATCTTGCAATATCACAGCTGTTTGTAAAATAAAGAAACTGTAAGTGGAGTTACTTGAGCCCAGACATGTCATGGAGCTTGTGACAGCAGAACAAGGGTGACTAGAAGGGACTGTGTCCACACAGTAACTTCGTAAAAATACATCCTGATCTTGGTTAAAACCAAACCAAAACAAACTGAAGTCGATTTAGTGTTCAATATGTCAGGGGATATTTCATAGCATGGATTTGGAAGTCATCCAGGCACTGCATGCTGCAGCCTTTGCTATTACTTTCAGCTGTGCTTTTCCATATACAAAGGAGCATCTTTCCCTTTGACAGCACACTGCACATCAGCACATGCTATGTAAATCATCTCTACTTGAAAACCTCTCTCTGTGTATTGGAATAGTCAGCAAATCATCTCTCTTAATAATGGATGTCTACAGGTGCCATAGGGTTCTGTTATTGTACAACACTTTAAAAAACTGCAAAAAAAAAGTCTGCAAAGAAGGCCCCCATGGGTTTGCACATGAGTGTCAGTGACATGGGGAATTACAATCAGAGTAGAACATAAATTTGAATTACATGGCCAAAAGGATTTATCTTATAGCCCTTCCAACAGCTTTCTTTAAAACATTTCTGCTCCAAGACCCCAGACAACTAACTAGGGAGTGTTTCCATCTGTGGGTAAGAAAAGCTGTAAATAGGTTTAAGATGTATGAGTCCCATGAAACTTGATGGAGTTCCAGTCTTGCTTACTCAGAAAACATGAACTTCAGCTTTGGTTCCCACCAGCCTGAAACTCACACAAAGGGAACATCTTTCACTGGTAAGCTGGAACCAAGAGTGCTCTTAATGAAGGACAATCAGTTCATATCAAAATCAAACAAGCAAAAGGCTCAGACTGTATGCCTGCACATTTAATGGAGAGAGGTGAAATAGGCACTACAGAGGATAGAAGTGTCTGGAAAATTTCTGGGATAAAGAAGTTAGTTAAAACAGTAACATTTGCCAAGAAAAGAGAGCATTAGATAAGTATTAAGAATACTGAAAGCAAGAGAAGCAAATGCATAATGCATGAGTGTGGAATGTGGTAGGCTTAAACAGTGGAACAGTAATCAATAAGATACTGAGAGGGTTGGCTGCAGAGGACAGAAAAAGCATCATTACATCATGAGGGCAAGATCTCAGCAGTGCACCTTGGAGATCCTAACAGGATCATATTTGCAACTTGAAAAGAACACACGTAAGGTCATATACTTAGTGCCAAAGCTATCAGCCTCTGAACTGAGAGAAGGACATGAATAACAGGTAAGGCAGCAAAGGGACAAGTGTATTTCATAAAGCAATAACTGCATAGATTGGTAACTTCTCTCAAGACAGAATTTACAGAAACAACTTTCCGGCATTTCAGTCTCTTAGAATTAATACAAAGCCATCAGGAGAAGCTGTCCTAACCCAGAAACTGGTAATACTCAGGAGTGAACTGAAGAACCGAACTCATTAATGAAAAATAATCTTGATGCATTTTATTTCCAGCAGACACAGTGATGAACATCAAAACTTGGAAAGGAGAGGCAGCATGTTAGAAAACACATTAATACTTCAGGGATTTAAATGCCACCAACTGTAAATACATGCAGGTTTACACCCCCTAAAGAGGGCTACAAGCAGCTATGTATCTTCAGGATCAGTTCCTGCAGAAAGTCAGTTCTGAAATTTATCTGGATGACTTTAAATACCCTTAACATGAGGGTTTTTAACCTGGGGTATTTTGACAGTCTAGTTAAAGAAAAAACAAATGTATGTCTCTGCCCAGAGATCTGATGGAGAAAGGATGAATAACTTCCGAAAGAGGGCAAAGACACACAATGAAAATGTGATGTGGGTGGGGTGGGTGCCTCTTTATATGTCACTGAAACTCCCAGAAATCCATATCTGACCCTGGACTTGGATCCTAACTCGTCTTTGGAGTTTTACTTGGTTGTTCTAATGCCTCTTCAGGTTTGAAGGCTGTTTGCAAGCTTTCTGCTATTCCTATTAGCACTGAGGGTGGCTGATCTTAGTGGTAGAAGCTTGAAATCTGACAGGGGGAGTCCCTAGAAAATATTTTTGCTTTCTGGTTCTTTTGTCAAGTACATTAATGGAGATGGGAATTATTGCAGCCACTGACACAAAAATGAGAGCTGTTCCAGGCAACTGCAATATTTACATAAAATATCAAAGGGAGGAGTGGAAACCCACAAAAGGAGGAAGAGAGGAGGTGGAGTTGATGGAGTCTCTGCTGATCTTTTTTGTCAGCTTTCCAGGTAGAGTCACTTAATGAAGTCTGAGCAGTCTCAAGCTCAGCAGAGAAATGATTCACTGCACTGTCTTCAGACTACAGGAAGCAAAGCATGCAAAAAAAAAAAAAAAAAAAAAAAGGCTTTTCAAACATATTTCCATGGGAGACGCAGGGCAGGGATGATCTGAAGCCATACCTCCCAAACTGCATCTGGATGCTCCTGTCTGACTTGATCAAGTCAGTTTTGATAGCTTTCCCAGGTTATTTACATTCAGCCCAGTGGGTTACACAGGAAAATTGCTGGCAACAGCCCTGTCACATCCTGGTGGCTCATCAGCCAGTCTCAAACTGGGTTAGAGGCTGGCAATCAGTGACTTGATCAGGGCTATGTGCCTGAGATGTGTTTCACAGGCTGTGAAACCATCATTAGGCATTTATACCAACAGAGCCTCAGAATGTAGCAGACTATCAGGTTATTCAAACTTTTTAAAATCAAGTCAACTGTAAATAAATGGCTCAGCTGATGTCTTTCATACTTTGCTGGCTTCAGCCACCTTGCTCTTGGTTTTTTATGGCAGAGAGCGGAGCAGTGTGGGTGCCATGGAATGGAAATGGACATGAATATGTAGACAACTTTATACAGATTATTTTTGCAAAGCTGAGGCAAAAGTTCACAAAGGATAAATTTGGCTTCATGAAGATGCCACAAAAGTAAGGGATAGCTAGATAATTGTTTAGCAATTTTAAAAGCCATTTTCTTCTATCTCTAAAAAAACCCAGAAATATTCTCCAATACAGCCAAGTAGCTTGTAAAAAAAAATACTATCTGACAGTATCATGTTCAATCAAGACAAGCATAGTACTGATACTGCATCTTAAAATCAGAAAGGCTTTTTAAAATGAAGTTTTCTTCTTCCAACCTACTTTTTTATTTTATATAATAGTGTGATTTGGAAGGATGTTTTTTAGCAAACGGATAGAGCCTTTTTTGGTGCCAGATCTGCACAGAATGTCCTCTAAGAACAATAAAATTCCTGTTCAGTAGATAGATTCTTTTTTTCTACAGGGCTCAGAAAATGTGAACTTCAAATTATAAGTGTTCAATTATGACCTCAGGAGTGTGGCAGTGAGAACACACATGAGCAATATGACAGTGAATATGTGAAGTGCTCCATAGAAAAATAAGACAATTGTGAAATTGTTTCTCTCCTTGGGAGACACTGTTATCCTGAACTTCCATGCTTTCTACAGCGTCCTTGGCCATGTAAGAAACATCCAAATTATTTAGCAGATGGCATTTTTTTTCCTCATAAAACTAGTGGAGAATAACATTAAATAAGGCTACTATTTTTTGTGATGTCAGTTAGAATTCCATCTTTTTTACTCCTTACAGCATATAAATATTTAATAGCACTCAAACCTAAGCTGCCTGGAAAGAAAGAGCAACATAAATATATAAGTGAGAGTTGAGTATTAAGCTACCCAGTCCTTAGGAAAAGTCTTACAATAAACCTAATTCAGTCCAATAACACAACTGGGCCTCAGTGATAACTTGCATAGTCATATCCACATCAGAAACTGAATTAATATTTGTACAGAGCTGTAAAACCAAAGGACATCTTTCTTGGATTCCTGCAGAGATACCTACATACTGATGTGTGCATTCTTTTATCTCATTAGTGTTGTGAATCTTTGTGTTGACACAGATTAATACACACATCCCCCTGGCTTGATAATGTCAAATGTTTTATCTTGCTTTTAAAAAAGAGGCAGATTCAATTATAGACATGCTAGCACAATCTGAGCTGATCCAAAGGCAGATCTGTTTGTATTTGTCTAAGTTTCCCACCATCATCTTCAGTGTACAGGAACAATGACAATTTGCAGTTCTTACCTTTCTCTGGTACAATTATTCCACATAAGAGATATGAGATGTGTTTGTCTTTTCTATTTGATAAATTCCTTTCTCCTGATCTTCCTTTTCCCAAAGTAATCTGAAAATGAATTAAATCAAAGCAAGTGAAACATGAAAACAATGTGTAGGTCTCTATCTTATTTTTTTCTAGCGTTATTTTCTACCTATCTTGTACATTTTTAAGTTTTAAATGGTATTTTGAAAATCCAAGGAAAAGAAAGTCCATGGCAAGAGTCTGACAGCATTTCTGCATCAGGCTGAAGTAGGATGCTGGATGGTTATCACCTACCAGCCATTAAATTCCCATAAATCTGTCTATAATATCTACCTAGCATGTTGTAAATGGTAACATTGGACAAGTTCCAATTTAAAGGTCTTGCCTATTTATTTGATATTTATTTTCTTCTCAAAAATAAATTTTGCTTTGATTCTCTCAGGACTTTGAAAAGGATTCATCTGTGTGCTTAAAGCACAATTTTAAATATACAGCCAAAATTTCTTGGCTCCAAGAAACCATATTTTCATGATTATGTTGCACAAGAGGTCCCAGACTAACACTGAACTGCACTCAGGAAATAACAGCAATCTGCTGCTAAGGTGTACATGCCTTAAAAATCCAATATCTTGAGTGTACACAAACATTTCAGAGGAGAAAAGCACCTGAAGGTTATGAACCACTTCTCTCTGCAGCCTCCAGGAAGCTGGTCTGAAAAAGGCTCAAAAGGCTCTTTGATCTCCAATACATGGAGCAAGCAGTGAGGGCACAGCTCTGTAAAACTGTGTTTTCACTACTCATGAAAAGCATTTTGGAAAAGCAACAGCACTCATTGCTGATTCAATAAAGCAGCTGGACATTTAGTTAATTGTCTTGGTCTTCAGGATAAACAAAATCTCTCAAGTTAAACTTGCTCCTGATTTTTAAATGAATGTCAGTTATATGATAATGAACTTTCTACCATTCTATGTTTTTTCACCCAATGATGCTGTGATGAGTTATCCCCAAGCCAGGATGAAGAACTTTTTTTCTTGTGTAGGAACAAATAACCTCTGTAGAGAGCTTTGATAGGTCACACACTACTGCATGGCCAACTATTAACCAGGAATCATATAGAGAAGCAAAATCACATAATCTGTTCATCATAAGCCAAGCACTTTGTGAACCAGAGCCTATGGGAAAGTATAATATTAATTCTCTGTTCCTTTTCTGTGTATTTTGATTTCATCTTTGATTCTGTTAACCTAAAACATCTTCACAATTTATTCAACAAATATGACTGGCTGCAAGTTTTTTTATGCTACTTATTTAAGAAAAAAAAGCCTTGTCCCTGTCCCTGAGAGGGGGGTTGGAACTGGATGACCTTAAAGGTCACTTCCAATTCCAAAAATTCTATGATTCCATGACTCTATGAAATTTGAGGCTCACTTACCTTTAACCTTTGTGCCACAGGTGTGTCACACGGAGGTGTGACAGGGACTTGGAGAGCAGCATCAGTGCACGTTTACAGCCCAGAAAGCAAACCCTGTCCTTGGATTCATCAAGAGAAACATGGCCAGCAGGAAGAGAGAGGGGATTCTCCTCTACTCTTCTCTCCTGAGACCCATCTTGGAGTACTAAGTCCATTTCTGGAGGCTCTGGTAGAAGAAAGATCTGGAGGTGCTCTTCCAGAGCCATCATGAGCATGCTGAGGGCTGGAGCTCCTCTCCTGTGAGGAGAGACTGAGTTGGGGTTGTTCAGTCTGGAGAGGAGAAGGCTCTGAGGAGACCTCATTGGAGCCTTCCAGCATCTACAGGGGACCTACAAGAAAATCTTGTGAGGGATTTTTTTAGGCTGTCAGGTGGTGACAGGACTGGGGGAATGGATTCCGAGTAGATGAGGGGAGATTTAGATTAGAAGTTAGGAAGAAGTTCTTCACCATGAGGGTGGTGAGACACTGGCCACAGAGAAGTGGTGGAAGCCCCATACATCCCTGGAAGCTTTTAAGGTCAGTCTGGAGGTGGCTCTGAGCAACCTGAGGAGGTTTCCCTGCCTATGGCAGGGGAGTTGGAACTGGGTGATCTTCAAGGTCCCTTCCAACCCTGAAAGTTCTCATTCCGTGATTGCCGCCATTTCTGCACTCCCTGAGGCGGGAGGAGGATGATGAGGGGATTCACCTCAGAGCTGCCTGCGCGGCTGCGCCGCCTGCCCCTCACGAAATGGCTGCTGCCTCATAGGGTCCAACCTGCTGCCAGCGGTAGGAGTGATGCTGTGGGAGGATGTTCCTGAGCCCTCTGAGAGGTACAGCTTGGAGAGAGAGAGGTGGCAGGAGAGTATGGAGGAAGAGGAATGCCAGAGAAATGGCGGAGCCTGAGGGAAGGTGAGTCCCTGCAGGGCGTTCCTTGAGGCTTCCTCCCTGCGGTCTGGGATTGCGGTCTGAGGGAGGAAATTCGATTTTGTGTCTGATGAGGGAGGGGATGCAGCTGTGTGCATATATATGTGTGTGTATGAGCATATACACACGTCAGCAGGAAGAATGCCAACAAAAAGCAAGGGAACAAACTGCACAAAACGAGCGGGGAGGGCAGCGTTAAGGGTCGTCTGCATGCCGGACGCTCGGAGATGGGCCTGGAGAAGGAGGATGAGGCATGGCAGAGAGCAACACATGTATGTGTACATATCTCTTCCTATTCTGTGTGAGATAGCTTCAGGAGGGAGCCTGCTTAGGGTGAACTCATTCCAGCAAGCGTGTCTGTGGGATGAGTCCTCGCTGAGGTGAGTGGGTGTGAGGAGGATAAACAGGCGCCATGTGCTGAGGCGTTATTTCGGCAGAGACGTGTGAGCAATCCTGCTGCTGCTTTCCTGAGGAGGAGCTGATAAAATCAGAGCAGTCAGCCACATCCTTTCGTCTGCTTCGTTTCTTGAATTGAGCACAGAGTGAGTAAGCACTGGCTGCTAAACAAAACAAAACCCACAGTCACTTCTGACCTCATCTGCACCTCGATTTCTTACTGTCATCTTCTTCCCAACAGTTTTATCCTTCTTCTGAAAGGAGCAGCTCACTGAAGTACTTGTAGCTTCTCTCTTGGGCATTACTGTCTAAAAAATACCCATATTCAGTCCTAGGATATTAAGTAGGTGCCCATTTGTTAATGGATCAAGTAGAAATATCTCCATCATTATCTTATGTCCTCAGGAGGGTGGCAGTGAGAACACATGCGAAGGGTTTGGCAGTGAGTATGTGAAGTGTTCCATAGAAAAATAAAACAATTGTAATGCAATAAAATCCAAATCACATCTTAAATTCCGTACTTGTAAGTTTGTGTGTATATAATTTCCTAGAAAATAATGAGGTACATTCAAGTTAAAATCACATTCTTTTTAGCTGCTGAGGAAAGCACTAGTCCATTATTTTCCATTCCTTTCCCAGTTCCTTACAAGCTATATGTGCTGCAGTTGGGCTTTTGTGATAAATAGCTCTGCAGAGAGCAAAAGCTTGCTCATTTTCTTTGATTTCATCTGCAATCACCTCACAGTTATTCAGGCTGCAGGTGCAGAAACTCAGAGCTGGTTCCCCTGGAGCTGTGTGGGTGTGAAAGTGAAGTACTGTACGTGATGCAGTGCTGGGATCTGTGGCTTTCCTGACTCAGGTCAGCCCTGACTCTGGAATCTCCTGGCATTCCTGGTTCTCCTGTGCTCTCTGCAGTCTCACACCCGTGTCATTGTGTAATTGCTGATTTTTTGCTTAATTTGTGTTGCCCAAACCCTCAACTACTTTGAATAAATGGAAGGTGATTGTGTTTGGTGTTCTGGACATTTGGTGTGAACAGATTTTACAGGGATTTTCCCTTGGAAACATTAAGGAGGTTATTGCAACTATAGGAGCTGTTGCAGCAGGTGCCAGGTGACTGAGCTAGAATCTCTGTCAGAAACAGGCTGGCAACTTAGTTTCAACCTATATTTCAATTTCGTCATTTAGATCAGAGGAATCTGATTCAGGCTCCATCAATGCCATTTTTGTTTCACAAACAGGTTTCTGCTTCTTCTTCCTTGAAAAAAAAATTAAATGTACTTTAAATATCAGAGTTTAGGAAATAGTCTTGTAGAAAAACAAATTTTTTGAAAAGTGTATTTGGTATTAGCAGTCAGACCTGAATCTCTTTTTAACTGTAACAAGTAGTATAAATGTTCCAGGACTGACTCATACTTTGTATCCTTGCCAAGAATGACGTGAGTAAATATATCCCAAAGCCATCTCTTTTTCAGTAGACTATTGTTAACTGCCTTTTGATATATTATAGCAGCATTCATCAGATAAAGTTCAGTCAGGAGTCCAGTTATATGTGTTTAGGGGTTTTTCCATTTTTTTTAGACCGTCTCATTCAGCTTTGTTTACAAACTGAAGGACCTGACATGACATGAAATAGTGCTATGAAATTTCAGGAAAATGTTGTTACAGATATCCACTTATAGAGTCCATATTTTAATATTTTTTCAATTTACGCACCTCAGTAATAGTGAGTTTTTAAAGCTGAAAATACCATAAAGATTCAAAGTAACTTTAGATTAGCTATTTAAGATCCAGAAGATAATCCAGGAACATTTGTGCTACTACTCTTAGATGTACTTGGTTTGCAGGAGCTACTGTTGGAGTTGGGATTCAAACCAAGGTCTGAGGAAAGAACTAGGCTGCTACTTCACACAAGCTTTTGGGGGAAAATGAATGAAGTTGCAGATTCTAAGTTCTCTTCATTACATGAAATTAAAACTAAACCAAATACCTGAATGTTTTTATTGTTAGGGAATTTCTGAGATATTTTCCAAAATCAGAATTTCTAAAAGGCTTCAGTTACAGCTTCAACAGGCCTAGAATACTGTAGACAACACAATTTTTAGACACATTATTGGTACAACATCACTAAAAAGCCTTTATTGGCAACATGAAAGCAAGACCTTTGTCATCTCAGTTCATGAGTATAATATAGATTGTGTAATTTGAAAAACAGCAGGATTTTTATTTTAAGCCATTACAAAATGCAAGCCAAAAGGCAACAGGATGCCAGCAAGTGAAAAGAAATTGTTTGAATCTTATATATAAACCTTGTAAGATTCTGTTGTTACTTCTTGAGATAATGAGATGGTGAATCCTACTGAACACTGTACACCACGATGTCAGTTTCTGACTCCCACAGTTACTACAGCAGGTTTTCAGATCTCCAGGCACCAGACAAGGAGCTCTTCTTTGAATCTCAAAGGAGTTAGCTTTACAGCAGAGATGTGCCTTGAAGCTGGAACATTTATTCATGGATCAATGGATGGCATTGCTTGAGAGAAGCTAGCAGCCTTGCAGTCTTATTCCTGTCAGTCTGTTTTGATGTTAGACTGGAGGAGATTTGTCTAACACTTGAAAGGAGTCTTGGGATGCAAGAAAAAAAAAAGGAAAAAAAAAAAAGGAAAATGAGATCAAAGAAAGGCCTGATTATATATTGTTTAAATTGGACCTTCCAGAGCTGGTATGTAGCAGTTTTTAAACAGTAATTTTATACATATTATTTTTTTGTGTAAAAGAAAGATTCTACTTCTAGAAGTAAACAAACAAGTAATGGTTAAAATGAGCAAGGTAGAGGCCTGGCAGGCAAGCTATTCATTTGATACTCATCTGGGGGGAAAAAAGAGCTGTTTTCCCATATGCCTTGGAATTTCAAAGCAGCACATTGCACTGGCCCAGTTTCCATGCTGGTTAGAGCTGCAAGTTACCCCTTTTTACAAGGACAGCATTATCTTTACAGACAGCATTATCCTACAGAAAGGGGAACGTGGAACTCAAGTCTGATCAATTTTGTCAGAAAATAACTTACTCAGGGGTTTATACCAGCAGAAGTGTTGCCAGCATAAGATCATGCTCTTTACTGAAACTGGTACGTTAGTGCAAACGCTGTGTCTGTGTCAGAGCATTGGCCCTGCCAAGATTTTATACCAGGGTATTTTTTATTGGGGAAAGTGGATAAGAAATAGCTGATCAGATTCTGTTGGTGAATAATCACTGGTAGCAGCTCTGAAAGAGGGCTACATAGGATTTAAATCTTGCTCAAAGCATTTCCAGCCTTGGCTGTTGTGAAGCTCTTCCAAATGCAGCATAAGGCAGTGCTCTTACTGAATCACTAACCAGGCTGCTCAGAGAAGTAGCTCTAATGAATCAATCTTAAATGGTGTACAAACTGGAAAGCTGAAATAGGCAAATTTAACATTTCAAAATGCTACAAAGAGTGATATTGACAATATCTGCTGCTGCTAATTTCAGGCTGAAGACAGTGTTTTTCCAGGACAGGTCTTGACATTAGGGATTGCTTTTGGTTTTTCTTTAAGTGATTTTTAAAAATGTTCTGAATTTGGTTTTTAGCATGAAGGGATATATAAAGTATATATATATGCAGTATATATGCTGCATATAAAGTAAACAAATGAAACTGGAAACTGGGCATACAAATCCAAAATAACTTCAGGTAAACCAGCAACCAGCAAAGTTAACTGACCCACAACAACTAGGTTGGGTTTGTTGCTCTACACAGTTTCTAAGCTCACTTGTTTTATTTCTAGGCTACATTACAGACATCAGTGGAACAATTTCCAGAAACATGAACATACAGGTGTAGGGAATCAAGACTTTAACCTTGATTTTTTTAGTCCTGAAGTACAATTCTCTACCACCTGAACTAGAGGAAAGTATTACTACACTGGTAGTAATTTTACACCTTCCTTACGTATCTGCTGGGAGCAAAACTCATTCCCAAAGAACAAACAAACTGTTTCCCTTTTTTATCTTTTGCAGGAGAGGGGGAAGGGGCTGTTCTGAGGGAATGAAGAAGGGGAATATTCTACCATGCATGACGGATGATTTAGTTAAATGTAACCACAGACTTTGTGCTGCCTGATACACACAGCAGCAGTCCCAGATGACAAACCTGGTCTAAAAACTTCACTGGTAGTGAGAAGCTTCGTCAAGCAGGACTCTGAGTGACAGATGCTGACCTATATATTTTCTGAAAGATCTCTAAAACTTGCTCCCAGTTAGTAGATGGTGGTGATGCCTTAATGGCTTTGTGGTTCTAGGAGTTATTCATGCTCCAGTTTTTTCCTCTGTGCTGATGCCAGCAGTGGAGTGCTAGTGTTCTCTGAAGGGGATTTTGAACAACAAAATTTGTATAAATATAGGTGTGTTTGGAGCATAGCTTTGTCACAAGACTGTAAAGAGGAGGAAATGTCTGATCTTCATTGAGTTCTTCAGTTTCTCAATACAGAAGAACAGAACGAATGCAACATTTAAATTCAATTTTCAGGGATTATGGTATTTTCCCCATGAATATATTAAATTCACAAGGGAACGGGCTGTGTTTTGAGTAGTTATGCAATTGTTCCAGTTGGTATTTTGATAGAGATAATTACAGGGACATTCTAAACAAAATTTATCTTTTCCCTAAACTTGTTTCTGCTTTTAACTTATTCTAATAATTTTCCAGGCTGTTAAAATTGCCTGAACTCTAACAAAAAGATAAAGTCACTGTTAAAGCACACTGCAAACCATTTCAGCTATGTCTTAGCTTGAGTCTGAAAGGTTATAAAGGGGAATGAGAAGATGTTTTATTATTTTAATGCTTTTTCTGTAGGTGGACTTATCCAGAACATAAAATATGAGTTTAAAAAATGTACTAAGACATCCAGAATATGAAGTAGAATGGTTCCAATTCTTTATGTTGTTTGGGTTTTTTTTCATTCCAGCCGTTTCTGGCAAAGCTCTGGGAAACTGCTGAGTTTTGTTAAGCAAAGGAAATTACTTGGGCAGTTGTTCAAGGAAAACCAAATAACAATTAGTATTGTTTGAAAGCAGTTATTACAGTGTTAAAAATAAAAAGTCAGTCTTGCTGGAAGTATTATTGGCTGAATAATACTTCCTTCTTGTTTTAGTTAAGAAAGATTAGTGTCTTTTCCTCATTTGAGTTCTGGAATGACAAGGGGAATTTGAATATTGGAAAATAATTCTTGTCTCCATTATATTCTTTTGCCTCCAGAGGAGAAAATATTGCAGAACCAACTCTGTTTGCTTCCTTTTCTTCTACATACTTCCAATGTGTTTTAACCAATACAAGCTGATATTCCTGTTGCACTTTGTTTCTGCTGCCTGCTGATATGGAGCTCAGTTTTTCCCAAGTGTTTTTCTGTAAGATGTGTAGCATGGATCATATTAGTCAGGCTGCCTGTAGGATCATGTCCTTATTGCTACTGGAAACAACCATCTCTTGCTTTGCCTGACAACACTTTTTAATTGCAGTCATCAAGTAGCCTGTTCCCAAATGTTGCTAGTTAGAAACATGTGTTTAAAGATGTCTTGACTGCTCCCACTTTGGAAGTCAGGTTAGAAACCTTCTCAGTCTATAAATAGAACAGTGTCTGAGCTGCATGCAGACCTATTTGTGCATCCTCATTTTTAGATTACATTTTGGGCTATGAAGCTTGTCCTTGCACAGTTTTCTAATTGGATTAATGGAAATAATGTATTAAAAAGAAGCGGAAAACATAAACCTTTTCATTTTGTTGTTGTGCATCACCTACTTTGATAAAAGCAGACTACAATGGTTGCAAAAGAAATGGATTACCTTAAGGAAAAATTGCTAAGCTTTTCAGTGTGTAAGTGATGCAATGCTGTATGTTCACAGGGCAAAAAAATAAAGTCAATAAACTAAGAATTAACACATCCCAGTGCCAGGTGTGTGAATAGGAAGGCACTCGGGCTGCCTGTGGGTTCTCCTTTTAAAAAGAAACCATTTCTTCACAAAGGAAAAAAAAAAACTGAAACCACTGGGGTAGCATGGAGACTCTGAGCAGTTTGGTGATTTCAGAATCTGGTAAATCCAGAGGATTCAAAGCATCAGATGAAGGCAGAAGTGTGGAATTGGAGTCAGATATAACCCGAGAATTTAGGAAGAAATAGCTTTTTACAAGGCTAATGAGAAGTTAGGAGTGAAAACAACAAACTAGCATGGGGAACTCTGGCATCTCTTCAAAAACTGAGAAAGAAAGACAGGGGTCATGTGCAATTTATTTTTCATTGCTGCATTAAATACCATTTTGGTTCTGACTTGCTGCCTGATTGCATGGCCAGCAAACATCTGCAGACAATTTGGGAAATTCTGACTGACATTTGTGTCCCATATCTGAGGACTTCTGCTGGACATTAGTTTTAATGCACAAGCCGTGCAGCATTACACTTTGGAGCATTCTATGATTATGTTTATGCAACATTTCCCCCCAAAAGAAGGATCACTCTGTATAATCTACCTAGTGCCTCATTAGATGTTATATTGCTGTATTTGGTGCTTATTGAGACAGGGAACTGAGCCTTGGTTTGTTTTGAATACAGTAAACTCTTTCATTTTCCTGCTGAGCCGCTGATGATTTTTCGGGGGCTTTGTTTTCTGTTTTTTTAATAAAATCTGGCACGAAATTAGCTTTAGGGATGTGGCTATCAGTATTTCAGAGGAATGCAATAAGCCAGCTTTAGATCTCTCTGTTAATGAGAAAATATATTCAGGAAGCTCAAATAATGAGCTTGCTAATAATATAACAGGAAGCTGATTCTCAGGTTGATGTGTCCCCTTCTATTAAAAGTTTGAACATAATTTTTGAAATCCTGTTTAATTATGAAAGATGATGTGTTAATGATAAAATCCTCCCATCAGATCAGCTGGAGGCATTGCAGATGTAATGGAAAGAAAGGTTTGACCTTCCTCAGGTGCAGATTTCTGGTTTTATTATGTAGTTCTACCTAATCTCTTCTGAGAGGATGAATTCCAGCAGCTCTTTTCCAAAGGTGTGAGCAGGGGGGTGTCCTTCTGTGCTAATGATTGGACCTGCCCAGGTGTTCCTTCTTGAAATACTAAGTGGTTGATTAGCTGGAGTTACACCTGAGTATTTAGAGGCTTGGAGTAGCAAGGTTCTAAGCCTTTATATCAGAGGAAATTTTCTTTTTTGAGTAGCAAACTGCTTTTAATGCTTAAATCAATACTTTATAAACTAATCTTAGGGTTTTGGGGTTTTGTTTGGTTGCTTGTTTGTTTTTTAGTAGTGCAATACTGCTTAAAAATACCTGCTTCATTCCCAGTGGATAAGACCAGAAAGATGGAGGCAGGCAGTCTGAGACCCTTGGGGAATGTATTTTGTTTTCAGTAGGAATTCCTCAAGAGGAGCCCCATGCCATGTGCTGTCTGAGCAGAGGTATGCAGAGTTTTTGTCATCTTTAAAGAAAGAAAGCAGGTATGTCAGGTGAGGTCTTATGTGAGATGCTCACAAAAATTTTCCATTTCAGTTGTTTCATAGTCCTAGCTGCTTAATAAGCTAAAATAATTCTAAGAAATAGTTAGGGAAGTATGAAAATGCTGTTTTCTTTTTGGTTAATCAGAACATCAGTCTTGAGCACCTCTATGGAACTGGGATGGATTTTGATCATTCCAATGCATACAAATAATTGAGAATTTATTATTCTTTACAATTATTTTGAATGTTTGCAGTTGCAGAGGTGCTTTTCTTCACACACACAATTTCCTATTCTTATGCTATAGCATAGGCAACACAGCAAAATCTCTTCCATGATTTCTGTGGTGTGAAGTGGATAAGTGTTCTGCTGGCTGTGTTTTAGATTTGTGTATGTTGGTTTCCTATGCATTATCTCAGTAGTATCCTTAAATAGGAAACTGGCTTTAATAATGCATAAAGTCATCTGGTATTGCTCTTCAAAAACCTTGTAAGCTTTCAGTTCTGTGTCTAAATGAAGTCCTCTGTTGCTTTGTACTGCAGTGACAGAATGTCACATTAATTTTTACTCATCACTGATAAGTATGAGCTTGCAAGAACCCTTCTTTTGATCATATGTGATAACTTTGATGTTACTGAAACTTGAGTGTTTGTAGGGAAGATATTTTAAATAACAACTTATAAGCCTAAGTTCCATTGAAAATGCCAGTTTTCAAAGGAGTGACTGCTGATTTAATTAGAACCAGAGACTTCATTTTACCCTGGGCTATGTATCACTTGCATCAGAATGCACTTGCTGGCTTAATAACCTGTTCAGCATCCAGTTCTGTCCAGGGGCTTGTTTGCTTTGGGGTTTGTTTTTCCTTTTAGGAACACGACTGCTCCTAACAGTTGAAGTCACTTCCCACTTACTATGGGAGTTTCCTGGTTCTTATCACAGTTATTGAGCAAGAAAGGGATCAGTAATTTTGGGTAGAAGCATGAAACACTGAGCTACTGCCCTTCTCAGCTATTTGCCCCTATTGTTTTAGATTGCATACTGGAAGTTTTATTGTAGCTTTTTCTTTAAATTTGGGTTTGAGCTTGGGAGTTGTGTGTGTAGGGATGAAAGGGGATTAAAGCTCTGATTCATTACTCTGCTTGTTCATGCTTATGAAAGGTCATCTCTAAATATCTCACTAATCTCATGCACTCTTCTAGCTGGTGTATGGTCTCAGCAGAACATTGCAGCTCCTCAGTGCCTTTCATTATTTGGGGAAATCCCTCCTGAAGATTAAAAACCCAATATCAGCTTCACTTGTGATGTGGTTTGAATATCCTTGTCCACACACACCTTTGCTGAAGCCTGGGGCACTTGGCTGTGACACTCTGTGCAAATGGTTTTGCTGCTTCTGGATTTACTTCCTGAAGCCTTACCTCCTATCAGCCTCCTGGAAAATGTACAGAGCAGAAAACTGTCACTCATCATTCACTGGCTGGGTTTGGGAGGGTTTTTTGGTAACAAACTAGAACATAATTGTTAATTAACTCAAAAGCATAACCAGTGTGATTGAGAGAATATAAACCTGAGGAGGAAGAATCAGTCTGTAAGATGATAATCTGAAGAATGGACACAAAGAAATCCCTTTTTATAGACAGTGGACCTACTTTTAGGATTTCATAGTTATGCATGATGCCTGAAATTCAAGATGGTTTCATATTTTCTACTGCTGTCTCTTTGGTGCTTTATGTGATGCTAGCTTTAGTTGGTGACAAATTTTCTAACCTCTTTGGGGCCAAATGCAGAATATGGAGGTATTAGAGACAGTATTTCAACCCAAACAAAGCTGCCAGGGACTGCCAAAAATTCAGGTAAAAGCATAAGCAAGCACCTTTTCCAGATTTTTGTCTTCTAGTTAAATATTTTGGATTTATTTTAAGTAGTATCTTCCAATGAAGTTTGGTTTTCTGATTCTTATTGTGTTACAACCTAATAATGCCATCCCTCCTTGTTTTCATATGGTTTTCTGCATCTTAATATTGACATAATGATTTTTTACAGATGATATTTCAGGTGGAGACTGTGATTTTTTTGATGTTTTAATTAAGGAACTTGGATGGTGAATAATTTTCTCACATAGAGAAACTTAGTCACTCATGTCTCCACACAATATTAAACTTTAATTAGTATTGTTTAAATAAGCAGAGTAATGGGTTTTGTAATTCAAACAGCAAAATTGAGCTGTTTAACAGAAGTCATCCCTCTCCCTAACAGAAGTGTAGTTATATAAAGCTTTGTTTCATTGTGCCCTAAAACTGCACCACTCGAAGCAAATACAGGAATTCCAGTGATCTCTTCTTAATTTTGAAAAAAGAGGCAATAAACAAAAAACTTAAACTAAAGCCCACTCCCTCTCTCCAAAAAACCTGATTCCTCATTCTGGATTCTTGAAGGAATTGTTCATCATTTTGGTCTCCAGGACTGAAATATAGAATATATTAAACTCCTGTTTAAGGGGAAGAAAAAAATATTCCAAAGATCTTAGAATAAATCCAATTTATATTGGAAAGCAGTAAGGAGAGCTAATACTGTGATGGTGAGAGATTCTTAACCCCACACACTCTTTAACACTATGATGATTTATACAACCTTGTTCTCACTGTTATTTTTCTTTTCCCCCTCTTCTTTCATTTGTTTCTTCAAAAATCAATCAGAATATGCTGACTAGAGGGCAGGTTGTTGGCATTATTTACCTATATAACTTATAAAATAGGTTAAACAGGAGCAAATCTATATGGCCACTAAAACCCCAAGTTCTGGCTGTATGTAAACAGCATAACCACATTGCTCAGGGTCCACATATTTCTTCTGGCATTTGAAAATTATCTGAACTGGTATTGAAAATTCAAGGGAGTAATACAGTCCCTCTAATGTTCCCCTTTTCAAGCCAGAATGCTTTTTTTTTTTGACATTTAAGACTCCTGCAGGGTTTACCTAACGACCTTGGTGTGCTGTGTGTTCTGCACAGCTCAGAGCCTGCTACCCAAGGAAGGATTTTATTTACATGGAACAGCATTCCTAAAAGTGGAGATGAGGAGCAACAAAAAGATGGAATCTTCACTCAGGGAAGAAAAGGTGATTCTTGATTGAACAAGGTGATGGTTGTAGAAATGAAATCAGAAACCCCTGGGGCCTGCAGAGCACTAATAAGAACACAGCAATTGGGCTCTTCTGCTCTTGGTATATTCTCCATCACCTTTAGATTTTTTTTCTCCCCACTCTTTGTTCTCTAATTTTTTTTCCCTGAGGCTTGCAGTCTTTTTATTTTATTTTATTTTCAAACTGAAACTAGTAACTACACAAAGTATCTAAAAATAGTAATAGTGGTAATAAAAGGAAAATAATGTGATTAATAAATTTTGAAGCTTAATGCTGATGGAATAAGAACTCTAGAAATGGTATTTTTAGATGACCAGTAAGATTTATATGCTACATAAAATCTGCTACCCTTTTGCAAATGCTGTGCCTCGTAGCTGGTTTTACTACCACAGACTTTTCCGAAAGTTACTTATAAAAATATCAAGAAACAAAATATCCATCGGTTTCCAGAGTGTTTGCTCTGTTTAACAACATGGCTAATGGGGTTTCAGTGTTGTGTTTTTTGGCTTTTAAAGCAGCTGACCTCCATCTTTTTTTCTGGCTTTAACTTCCAGCCAGTCTTTTACTGCTAAAATGAAAGTGCTTCAGTTCCTGATATTTTCTTGCTTTGGCCAGGTACTAATGAATTCCAGCTGCATCACTTACATCTTGCTTTTTTGTAAGTGAAATGAATCAAGGAGCTTATCTCATGATGTTCCTCTTGATCTTGTACCACTTTTATCTATCTGTCTGATACATTTTTAAAGATTGTAAAATTGTAGGCATCAAAACTGGGTGCAGTATTTGAGTACCACTTCAGCAACAATGCATCCAGAGGTAAAAGCACTTCTCTGTTTCTTTTAGTGTATCCTCACATATTTATCTAAGGATCAAGTTATGTCTTTCACCACAGCATTATATCCTGGGGCTCATATTAAGTTACTGAACCATCCCAAGTCTTTTTCAGAGGATCTGATTACCCTGATGTGTGCCCCCATTCTGCAAGCATGCCCTACAGTTGTCTTTCCTGAACATGTAAAATTCATTAGGCCATTTTAAAAAAAAATGCACTTTTTTGAAAGGGTCAAACTTATGAAATGATGCAAATTATGCTAAACAATTACCTTAGCAGCAGCAATATTGTTACCAATCTCTGTAGTCTATTTTGTTTGTGGTGGTCTTGGATTTAACATCAGCTGAGATTTTTAATGAAGGACAGAATGAAATTGTAGTAACTTCATGGCAAAAGTTAATCACCTGCCAGTGGTTAAGAGTAATGAAGTTACACAAAGATATAGTTCAAAGTATGCAACAAAAAAAAGGAAGATTGATAAGATTATAATGATACCAGAGAAGAGTTAAATGGGATTCGGGAATGGCTTGCAATGTGAAAATTAGGATTTGTACTCTTACAGAAGCAGACAGGTTGTAAATACAGGGAGTAAACACAGGATATTGGAACTGCACAGGAAAATAACAAGGGTCTACAGAGTCTCTTAATTACATAAGAGAGAAAAAGTATAATAAAAACCAACTGGAATTAGATATCATTTGGCCTGCTTCTCTAATCGAAAAATGAGTTTCATTGCTAACTTAGTATATATGTTTTTTATAAAATTCACACATGCACAAACCCATTCTTCAGGCATCAGAGTGTGAGTTTTTCAGTCATGTGCTATTTCACTGATGTTGTGTAAATTAGGAAAGATTTCTCTCCCCCCCCCCCCTCTGTTAATGGAGAGAGGTGGTGGTGAACCTGGGAGTGTGAAGTCTAAGCCTTCCTATTTTGATAACTGAGTATCACATAATGTATTGTGTAGGCTCAAAGCATGTAACATAGGATCTAGTTTTCTCTGTGCTATTTCCTCAATCATAATTTTTCTGGCTGAACTTTGATTTTAAAGGGAAAAAAAGCTCCTCTTCCCTCCCTCCAGCTAACCAGATTGATTTTATTCTCTTCACGACCAAGTTAGAAAGCTCTCTGCATTGTTGTGGGGCTGCAATCCTAGTTAGACAAGATCATTTCCTAGAGGTGAAGTTTTGCATAATATCTCACGAGCTTTATTACTGGAACAGGAATCCCCTGGCTTTCCTTTGGAAGTTAATTAGAGTCTGGGCAGGGAATGAGTCAGACTGAATTGTGTGCCTGAGAGTGGGGGGTGATTACAGAACCAAAATCATATGAACAGCTTCTCTTAACCTGTTGGTAAAAGCAATTACTAGCTGGGGTTTTTTTTACAATAAATTCAAGGCTCTGAAATGTCATTTTAAGAACTACTTTGCTTAACTTTATGAAAATAATACACACAGGAGGATGGTGGCATTTGTGTCCTTCCTTTTGGAAGGAGGTGCTTAGGAGACAATGACTTCAGGGTCTGTAGGTGGGGGAGGCTTTTTGTGATGGCTGAAAAAATAAATCAGTGAATTGAGAATTCTGTCAAACTCTGAATCCTTGCTAATATTATAGATCACAGAAATTCAAAATATCTATAAAACACAAGGACTTGCCTTTCAAAGGTATGCACTGAAGTTTTTGTGCCCTTTCCTCCTGAGGCAAGCATTGCATTTTAATTCATGTATTTTGACTCTCAAAAAAAAAAAAAAAATGGAGGGTGGGGAAGAGGAGACAGAGCAAATTCAGGGTTAAAGTGAACAACAAATTAAAAAAAAAATTTTTTTTTGTAATTTTCTTTCCATCTGTGAAAACCCAAGTGAAAGCCTTTTCAGGCTCCAGGGTGGCTTTGACTTGCAGGAGCTATTGAGAGAAGATAGTGATGGAAAGCTCAACACAGAAGGCTTGGGAGCTTTTCTCACAGAATGCTGTGTGTTTTACAGGAAGCTGAGGATTATCTTCCTATGAAGACTTCACTCACATTAATAATACTTTGAGTAATGGTGTGATGGCTGCAGGGCTCTCCCAGATGGTGTCAGAGGATTTATTATCCCATTGATACCTGTGCATTTTGCTTCCCCTTGGTAGCTCTCTTTCAATTTGTCAGTTCTTCCCTTTCATATATGAGCTCTTGGCTGGGGTTTAACCAAGTGATGCTTGTTAGTATACTATCAGAAATTTCTTTTCTATTTGCATCTATTTTCAAGGAAGGAGAGCATTTCTCCTTGTGATGGCAGGGATTTGCATATTACTGAGTTGATTTTACCCTAGCAGTTGCTTTGCAAAATAAAAGTTTCTAGCTAAAGGCTGCTCAGATTACCCTTTGCAGCAAAACACTGTCCCTAGTTTAGACACTTTGTTGTTGGATTTGTACTCCACTGCAGACAGACACTGCTCCTTCTTCCCCAGGCAATGGGTGCCTTTTGCTTAATAATTGGTTAAATCAAATGAGAACTCAGATTTAACCTTCCAGTTTTAAAGAAGACAGACACCCAACCAACTGTGCCACCCCTGACCATTACCTCCTAATAGCAAGACCCAGAGGGTGATGATAAACCTTCTCTGCCCTGAGCAGCCTCACTGGGATCTTCCACCCACTCCCTGCCCAGAAGCCTGGTGGAATCCCAGACTGTTTGCTGATTTCCAGCCCTACCTCCTGGGTGAACCTTGGGCCTGTGCTGCAGGTATTGTGTCCTGGCTGGACCCCTGGGTGACAGGCATCATAATTTTGTCCCTCATCCTGCCTACTTTTGCTCATCTGGCCTCCCAGCACCTTGTTACCAACACCCAGTTCTGCCCTTTGTGTCTGGGGGCTGCTCCTGACAGTCCTGGAGAGTCACCCTTGCCTCCCAGCTCACATTCCATTAGGAAGAAATTGTCTGTCTCTGCTTCTTGATGCCTGGAAAAATAAAATAAAAATATCACACATTGTTCCAGAGGTGAGTCAGGAGGGAGGTACAGTTTTGTAGCACTTGTACTGCTTAAAGATTGCAGGATGACCAATATTTCAGATGTGCCATTTAAAGTCAGCACAGCATAGCAGAAAAGTAATGAATATAAGAATCTAAGTGACAAATCCATATTTCTTTCACAGTGTGGTGATTCACATAAAAGCCAGTCAAGAAGTAAAAGGGTTTTTTCGGTGCTTTCTCCTTTTTAGAAAAGGATATGCTTTTGAAACCAACAGTTTAAGGATTTCCCCAGGTTCCCAGCAGCAGTGTGCTGTACCCTCTGAAGTTTTGTTTTGCTGTCCTGCTCCACTGCACTGAGTGATGTTTCTTCTCTCCAATCTCCCTATTTGCTCTGGAGAACAAGGGATCTTGGGGTGGGGATATAAAGCAAAATTTAGAAACCTTCTAACAGCTGAGACTGATAATATGGGGGAAACTGATAACATGGAGAACTTTGTGTGCTGTTGCTTTGGTCCTTCTGTCTTCTTCCTCTCTGTCACTCTTCTTAGTTCTGTCATTAGAACAAGGAATTACAAAATGAGCTCAGCATGGACTTTCAAACCTTTAAAGCATTTATCTTGTGCTTTGCCAAGAAGGTTCCCAGCTTCCCTCTTCTCCCTTTCCTCTCAGCCTATTACTCTGATAGCACATTCCCTGGAAACCACTAATTCAGAAATTAAGTTGCATAGCTGAACTCCAAAATTACTTTGGAGATATAAAAATACATGCAGGTACAACATAATTGGGGAGTATGTGTTGCTATGAATTCAGTACTCTGGCAGGAGACAACAGGTCACAGATGAGCTGCTATTAGACTTTCCTGCTGCACTCATTTTTATCCACTCATTTGTCATCTCTTAACAATAGAGCTGCATTTTGATAACAAGTTTAATTTGTCTGCTAATGATTCATTTCAGTGCTTGAATATCTACAACCATTTAGGAAGCTTTGGCCCATACACAATACAGGAAAAATACTGAAAAAAAAGATGATGATGGAGTTTAAGTGCAGTACTCATCACAACTGTTTTACTAATTTGAACAATATATATTCCTCTGTTAAACTGTATTATACATAATATCATTTGTCCTTTGTCTGCCTAGTTGAAAATATGATGTTAAATAATTAACTCATTAGCAGAGGAGATGAGAGGGATATTCTTTACAGGAAATGTGCCTGGAGCATTGTCTGAAATGGAAGTGTCAACAGACAGTTTATGTAATAAATTGGTGGACAATAAGAAATTATTACCAGTTGTTTCATGACAAGAGTTCTAAAAGTTGTAAACACAAACCAAACAAAATGCCCACAAACCACAACGAAACTTCAAATGTGAGGTGGCTGACATATATGCTTTTATTTAAAGAAGTCCTAGTACCAGAGGGATAGAAGACTGCAAATGAACTATAAATCTTTAAAAGGGATTCTCATGTGACTGTGACACTGGAGACATAAATCTGATTTCCCTTCTAGGCAAGTTTGGTAGAAACTACTGTTGAGAATGAAGAGTTACATGAATAAATATGATACAATGGGAAAAATCAATATGGTCTCTATAAATGGAATTGTTCCTCCTAAATCAATCTGAATTCTGGTGAGAATGGAGATGAAAGCATCTTTAGTTTGATTGATGATATTGGATGTACATTATAAGAATACTGGGGAGGGGAAAGGAGAAATCCTTTTGTGGATGAGTACTCATTAAAAATAGAACATGAAGGCCAGGGATAAGGGATGGTTCAGCTTTATGGACTATAACCAGCACAGTTTCTTAAATTTTGTGCTATGTTTTTTAATGACTTCTGGCCACCAGCAGAGAGGTTGTTAGCCTGAGATGAACTTCTAAGATTTTGATTTCTGAATAATTTGGTTTGCTGTTGCTGGATTGTTGCGTGTGCCTGTGAGTGCCTTTGGTAGGTTTTTAGAAGAAAAAGAGAATTCAGGAGGTGTGTAGCAGAAGAACATTTCATCCTCTTTGACATATCTGATAGGGGATTGCAGATGAAATTAATCTGACACAACTGCTATAATAATGGATGAGCATTAATGAATATTCCTTCTTTGTAACAGCAGAACATCTTCGATGTGTAGTGGTTGAGTTTCTACAAGCAGCACTTTTTAATCTCCTTAACAGTATAATCCTTTGATGAACTCTCTTCAGAGTTGCTCTAGGCAGTCTGTCTTAATGTTACAGCTGTAAATATCAACTGTAAATTTATTCATCTTGTATAGCTTGAAAAAAATGCACAAGCAACTGAAGCTAAATAATCCAGCAGCCAAATCTACAAGAGTTTGTGTACTGATTATTTTTAGTGTGTAAGGCCTGAGGATCAACAGGCCCTCAGGCTACCAAAAAATATTTCAAAATTTAGTACAACTTTTTATATATAATCTGTACATAGCTCCTAACTGCTGTAAAAACAGAACAAGAAAACCCAACCTTCTCATTATTAACATAAATATTTGATTGCTTCCTTCAGTTTTTTACACCCTGCAACCCTGTGCATTTCTTTCTATGGCAAAACTGCACACTTAAGCAGATGAATTTTGCACTTCCAGGTCTACTAATGCATTTGTGCATGATTATTAAGACTGGGAACATGACAAAATGTCACAGCCCTGAAAAAAAAGTCTATTAAAGTTAAATAAAGTCTGAGCTAACAGCAAATCATTTTGTGCTACGTAACAAGCACTGCATACTTGTTAGGAAAATGTGATAGCTTTGGTTAGCTGATAAAATGGATAAATGTGACAGTGTTAAAATCTGCACTGTATTTCTGTAATGCAATGTGAAAAGTGCCTGGTTAACCCAGAAATTATGCTACCAACTGGCACTGGTAGTTGCATATACACTAAATTCAGGGAGTTAAATATCTCCTAAGGCACTTGAAGCCTGACAAAGCAAAGGATAATTCTTATGGCAGCTCATGGGAGCAGATGTAGCCAGAAAACAATTGTCCCTCTGGGACACCTCACCTGCTACATACAACTCTACTTTATTACTTTTCTGTGTCATAAAGAAAATCCTGTTGATATGGAACACTTGAGATTCTGCTGTTGTGCCCTGAGAGGTGCTATTCCTTCTTGAAGTTTTTGAGATGTTTAAAACATCAGTTTCTCATAAATCTGGAGTTGGAATCAGAAATGCAATGAGTTGAGGAGAAAATGAGAGTACCCTCAGTATAGTCATTTAAATTTTGTAAGGTTTGTCTGGAAAATGGGTGTGAAAAATACTGATGGAGCAGGAGGAGTGTAAAACACAAGGAATGACAAATTTTATTATTCTTAAATAGTAACTAGTTATTGGTGTTTAGAATGGCACTGTGATGAAGTTATTTCATTGGTTTGATTTGGAACCTAATGACCTTGTTTGTCAAATAATTAAATTTCTCATCCTTTTAGAAAATACTTAAATGATCCTTTACCTCACCATTCTGTTAAGGGATGGCAGTGTAAGATGCATTTAGTTCTATGGTTTGGCCACTCTAGGTGCTGGTGTTGTTTAGGGAAAGAGGTACTGGAATATCCAGACAAAATTTGGATGAGTAACACATCTCATAGTATAAAAAAAAAAAAACAAACAACAAACCATCTCTTGGTATGAAGAGAATCCAGTGTGGCACTCCAGATTTGCAAACTAAAAAGACCAAATATAAATCAATCAGCACTCCAAGTCATTTATGTTTGTGGCAGAATCTAAGCAGCATGGTTTTGCCTAGCATTAAGAAAGCTGATTATTAAGGCAAGATTTACAATAGAAAAGGAGGAAATCAACAGAAATAGTTGCCCAATTTTAATATCAGTAAATTAAAATCTTGAAAATTTGTCTCCCAACTCATTGGAGAGACATTTCTTCACAGCCCCATCTTGTTTGCTGGTAGGAAGTTCTCAGTCACCAGAGTATTCTTGGTTTTCCCTTTTCCACTTGTTTTTTCCTTTATTTTTTCCCTTCTTCCTCTCCTCTAACTGATGACTCTCCACACAGTAGCAGTAACCACTTAATAGCTCCCAGTTGGCACCTGTATTTCATTAACTTTCAAGTGGTTTAGTTCTCAAAGTCACACAGTTCTGTTCTGACAATATTTCAGCCTTTTTATTAACACAGCCTTTTAAGTTTATTGCTAACATGTTTCATGAGCACATTCTGCCTGCTACAGCTATGGAAATGAAAGGGAACAGATTTGATAGAATGTTAGAGAAGCCAATTTTAGAAAGCCAGCAGAAAGGAAATGTGTGCAGGAGGAAGAGAAAATACTCTGTTAGACCTGGAAGGTAAATTAGTGGAGGAGTTCTAAGAATTTGGAGGTGGATTCCCAGAGAGCATTAATGTTTTCCAGGAATAAGGGAAGCAAAGAAAGGACAGGGAAATTAAAGGATAATAGTGAAATTGAAAAGGTATTTGTGTGTGAGAGAGAACCAGACTTTACAAAATGGAAATGGGAGATAAGGGTGAGTTTTTAATCACTTTCTACCTTTACCTTTAAGGCACAGCAGGAAATCTAGCAGCAAACAAATACATTTTGAAAGCTCAATGCAGCCTTTGCTCAAATTTTACCATTTAGCGTCTCTGAGGTGAGCAGGGTGAAGTCTTGCAAATCATCTTGGAAGACAAATGTGGAAAGCAGAGCCTTCCAGCTGAGGTCTGATGCTCTTAACATTGTACCGACCTGTCACATCAATACTCATGTTCTTGCTTGCACTTCTGAAAAGACTCAATTTGCACCAGGAGTGGGAGTAACAATTTGGAACTGAGCTGTCCCTCCCCAACGTGCATGGTTAAGAAGACACTGGGAGGGAAGCAGCAGATTGTTGCTGTTCCGCTTGCTGAAACGAGACAGAAGTTGCCCACATTGCAGTCCATTTTAGTTTTCAGTTATGGAAACAATGATGAAATGCTTCATATATTTTCCAGAGGCCATAGCTGTGCTTCCTTCTGGGACTTCTTGATGCCTTTTTGCTGCAGTTGGAAGCTGACTTTTCTATTGACCCTTCTGGTGATCAGAGATGGGAACCATGCAGAGAGATGGAGCCCTGCAGGTTTCCTGCACTAAGAGAGTGGTTGTAGCAGAATTATGAAAACACTCTGAGTTAAAATAATTGGAAGCCAAGGTCTGATAACTTTTTTTTTTTTTCCTTTGTCAAGCTTCAGAAGAGAGTTGTCATTCCTGCTAGGTTGAAAAAGATAACAAAAGAGGGTTTGACTCACAGTGCTTCTGCCTGTTACTGACTTATCTAAAGTGTTTTGTCAGGACCGTCCTGAAGAAATGATGAAATATTTGGAATATTTTGATCAATAGTTGAGCTTGGAGAGAAACTGTTTTCTGAGAAGCTCGTGCAGCTATGTGTTTAGTTGGCTGGAAGTCCATGTCACATACATTCATTTTGAGATATGGGATCCTTAAAAAGGGCAGAGCCTTCAATTCTACCCTTGTCCCTACCTACCTTGGTTCATCTTCATACATTTTCAACTAAACAACCACGTTTCTCTCTACATTTCAGTCTTTTGAAAGGGAATCTACTTCAGGGGTGAAAAAACTCCTTGTAGTAGCATGCTTAGATGTCCATGCAGCAAATTGCTGGTTTGGAGTAGGTCTGGAACAAGAATGATCAGAGAAGCCAATATTTAATCCTCCCAACTGAAGCAAATAAAAATAAAACACAAAACTTGAAAGAATGGGTGGTATCACCTTCCTCCTCTCCCCTGAAACAAATTCAGCTTTTTACAGTATAGGATGAGTTCTATTTATTGTCTTATTTTCCCCTCATACTCAACATTTAAATTCAGCTCTTGGAGTTAAAAAGGAATCATGTAGGAACATGGCATATGGGCATTCACCTCAGAAAATCTGACTTGTGTTTACTGAAAAAAATTGTCATGTGTTGGCATTCATTGTAATTCAGCTTCACTGGGAGGCTGCCAGAATCCAGTCCAAGTGTGTTCACAGTATATCCAAAATACAGCACAACTGCCAAGTTTGTAGTAGTAAGATGGAACAGCATGTTTCAGAATGAAACATTTCCCAACATGCAAAATAAACTCATTCCATGTTGCTTCCACCCTGGTTATCACATTCTTTTTTTAAACAATGTTTTAAAAGAACCTAGTGGCATAAAAATAGTCCTTCTGAGACTATTTCAGTATGATTTAGGGTTGGATTAGGAACTTATAGCTGGGGAAAAAGAGGGGAATGTTCTTAATAAAGCTGATGAAGAGAACACTTGTCTATGGACCATCAATTATCCCTCTGGTCTCCAAGGGTTTTTCCTTCAGCCTTTGAAAAGCAGCTTTGTTTTGACCTTTTATCTTTCCATATGTAGAGCCAGATCTCTTTGGTTTCAATTCAGAGAGTTGTGTCCCTGGGGAAAGCTCTGGAAAGTGCAAAAGAGGCCACTGCCACTTCTCTTGGCTCCTCACTGACTGTGGCTCTTCAGGACTGACCCAACCCATCAGTCATGGTCTGGGGGAATTTTTCTCATCAGCTGCTTGTGATCAAGAGCTTTACTCTGAATGTGACCAGAGTTCTCACGTTTCCTGTCAGCTGAGTTGTTTTCTCCATCGACAGCCATGACATTGAGGCCCTGGAAGGCTAGGTAGTGTTTTCTTGATTCAGCTAGTATTTATGTACACATTTCAAGGGTTTTATAATAAATATCCCAATGTATTATGAGAAAGTTATGACAGAAGATGACAGAATGTAGATGATGAGACAGAATGATACATTTTGTATTGTGGTTAATGTCTTTTTCTGCAACCAACAGCCTGCAGGTGTCAAGTCGTTGCACTGTCTATCCTACACTAGAAGAGACATCAAACATGGAGCAATTATAAGTACTGAAAAATCTAATTATGCTACCAAAATGCATCTTTTCTGAGGAAACAAGTGTTCCTGTACCATGGGACATATTAATTCTCAGAGGATTTTTCAAAATGGAGGCAGCTTGAAGTGAGCTATAAATTTTCTTGATGATGTCCTTCCACAGAGACATGAATTTTGATCTGGGAAATTGCATGGGACCATCTCCAAACCTTTGGCCACTGTGGGCTCAGTCATGCAGAGTTCAGTTCATGCTGGCTCTGCTCCAGCAATGCACTTAAGTTTGATTGGGATGGTGTGAACAGCAATTGGAGGATTAGCAATATGCAGGAAAGTGAGGCAGGCACTTAAATTCTTTGTTGGATCAAGGCCATGCTCACACAAATCATCACTATTGTGTGTCCTGTATTAATGACTGTACCAACAATAAACCCCTATACAATCAGACCAGAATTCATAAAAAATATTTTTCAAACAGTTGTGTTCCCAGGTTGCTTTTGTGGTTTGGTTTTGTGGTGGTTTTTTTGTTTTGGTTTGGTTTTTTTCTTTGGGAAGGGGGAGATCTATTGGAAACCTCACTACTATGATTTCCACAGACTGCATTATCTAACATCAAACTGGAGAGAAGCCTAATTGGATTTCTGTTTTAAAAGAAAATGTACTTGATTTGGGGAGTGACATAGTCTGGCTGCTGTTCCAGTTATCAAAACAAACATTAGATACATATTAAGGTTTCATTTAACTGTCAAGGATTAACTGATGGTTTCTTTATTCCTAGAGCAGCATTTCAAAATTAACTCTCTACGATCTTAGCTTCATTGACCTGTCCAGCTACCTCCTCCTTTGCTTCATCATATTTCTATAAACAGGACCCCAGTCCCAGCAGAGACATATGGGACTAAATCACATTTTGGGCTGAGCTTTGAAGAGCCTGAACTTGGTGTCCCACTGGGAAGAGGGGGTTCTGCTGATGTCAGCTTCCTGTGGGAGAAGAGTTGTGTGTTTCCTGTAGATCCATTCTGAGCCAAGCTGTGCACCCTCTGGAAAAGCAGATAAGTCCAGCACACTGTCTAAAACAACTCATAAAATCCTCTTCTGCCATAAAATTTCCTCTGCTGGTGGCTGAAGTGAAGCCCCAGGTTGTCACCGTTTACCTCTACAATCCTTTTAGCTCAGGTGCATGGGGCTCCTGTTCCCAGAGATTGAAGAAGCAAACTGTAGCTCACTGGGTGCTAAATCCTCTCAGTGATGAAGCTGCCTGAATTTTTGCTGTGATGTGGAGAATTAGCAACCAAGTTACACTTGCTCTTTGCCTGCTCTTTTGATTGAGTGAGCCACGGGCCAGTGGTTTAACAAATTCCTCCTGCTCATCCAGCACTTTTCACCACCTCTGCTACAACCTCTTTGTAAGCATTTCATCAGTAGTGGTGGGCTGGAACCCTTTGTTAAAGATGGTAACATTTCCTTTAGAAATCAATTGTAACACTCATTAAAAGCTTTCCAAGCTTTGTTTGCATTTTTACTAACACATAAAAGTAGGGAAGATAAAAGGGGTTGCATCTGGGATGCTCTGAGCTTCTTCCTGATTTCTTGAGAGAGATTTGGTGTGCCCAGATTTACCTCTCAGTTTTCCAATAGGAAAAAACAATTAAACAATTGGAGCAGTAGGTGACAGAGGACATTTTCACTGAGAATTAGGAATATCCTAAGAAATGCTGTTGTCTTTCATGTCATATTTTTAGAAGTCCAGAAATATGACAGTGCAGGAAAAGTTCATCCCAATGATTTAAAGACAAAATGTTTCTTAAATATGAAAGTCATGTCTCTTCATCTTTTGGGATTACCTCAGTCTTATTTTTGTTCTTTTTTTGCTCAGAGCTATTATATACAGAAGCCTGGAGTAGATGAATTTATTTGCTTACTCACTTTTTTTCTTATTCTTTGCATAGCCTGCTCCTACTTGAGCTTCTGGGTTGTGTTCCAAGACCAGAAGATGACATCTAAAGTGTGTCTGCCTGTGCTGGTGGCACTAGGTGTAGAAGGAAAACGTGACAGGAGCCAGGCACTTCTAAGTGTGACTTTGGAGCTGGGTGACCTTTCTCTCTATGTGCAGTTCTCTGGCATTTGTGAAATAGAAGAGACTTTTCTTCTTGGAGACTTTACTGGGAAAGAGAGCTTGAGTAGTGCAGCAGCCTGCTCCCTGAGAAGCCAAAAGGAATGTCCCCCAACATGTAATTCCATATTGTGCTACTTTTTCTGACATAGAATTAATTTCTCCTGCTCAGATAACCTAGCCCATTGCTCTGGGTTCTTGGGTCTGTGCTGTCAGGGAGTTTGTCCATTTCCCTTCTCACCGGCAGCTCTATTTAGAGCTTTTGTGGACAGCTCTCATTCCTGGCACATTACTATCTCCTACTCCTTGTCTGATGTCAGAAAAACAATGAGGAATGGTCTGAGAACTGCTTTAGTTCTCTCTGGGGCAGTCTGGGCTCTATGCCTGCAGCAGTGGATGGGAACTCTGTAGTATTGCCAGTCAGATGCTTCCCTGTAAACATTTAAATTTCAGGTGCTAGTCCTCACCAATATCCTTTTTTTTTATTTTTTCTTTCTTTTTTTTTTCTTTTTTTTCTTCTTCATGTTGTTGTGTAAAAGAATTAATCATCTTAAGCATATTAAAAAGTTTCTCAAAGATATGAGTGATATCCTGTGGTTTTGAAATGTTTTGTAATCACTTGATTTTACTATATTTTTAATGCACTGAATAAATTTATTGCTTTGCTGGGCAGATTAAAATTTTCTTAGACATTGAGCTGTAGTCATATTTTATTCATGGACTTACAGCTATATATTTCTTTAGATATGATAAAATTCTTGCTAGTTTCATGTTGCTTCATAGAAGTATTTAATCTTGGATAAGCTATGGCCAGATCAAATCACAAAACATTTAGAATTCAGAATTAAACCACAAAATAATAGTGATTTAAGATGTAATATTTTTCATCATGTAGCTGAAGCCAGAGACATAGTTTGTCTTAATCTGATGCTACATGAAAAGTGGCAGTGAATAACAATTTCTAACTCTCACCCTGTTCAGTAGCAACTGCAAGAAATTTGTCTGGAGTAATTAAGTAGCATAAACAGGTAGAATAAAAATGGGTAAATATAAAGAAGGAGAAAAGCTTATTTCTTCAATAGGATTTACAGTTTGATTTCTTTCTTTTGTGATTTCTTCCCTTTGCCTACTTTTGCCACTTTAACAGTTTTATTCCTAGTTTGTGAATTTCCTGACAAATCTCCAATTCCTGACAACCTTAGATCAGGTTCTTTACTTAAGCAGTTAGGAGCAATTAACTCTAGCAAGCTGTGTTTAGCTCAGAGTTGCTGAAGGAATTGTGTAGAGCAGCAGCCTTCCTGGTTTGGGGTTTTCACCATAAATACCTCCACTGGATCTGGCTGTTCTTTTGATATCTAGGATTTTAATCAAAATATGGCTGGGGATTTGAAACAAGAATTAATGCATTTTGGCTCTGGAACCTCTGTAGTCCTTTCTGTTTGATTCTTCAGTGTCAGGTCTCTTCCCAGCTCCCAGCTCTGCACTTGTTGGCCCTTGCTGACAGAGGATGTGTTCTGGGGGTTCTGGCTGCCCAGCCCCAGGTTTTCTTTGTTCATCAGGTTTTGCAGCCCTACACAGACCTCAGGAAAATAGAGTTTCCTTAGATGTGTGTTGCTCAGAGAAGCCACTGTTCTGGGGGCTCTGTGCCACTCTGCCTGGATGGTTTTGAATATGACTGTGAACTAAATTTAAGGTAGGGCTTCATCTCAACTTTAAATGTCTCCTTTAAATCCCACGAATTCTGTCCCACACTCTGTTGACTAGCTCAGACAGATTTATCTCTCTCCTCAGGATTTCTTCTCTTCACAGCTAGGGCAGGACAAGTGGGGAATATCTCTGCATTACTCGTACAAAAACGTGCTTGACATGATACTTCTGTTTGCTTTTGTGTGATATCAAACTGTAATTTTTTGAAGGTCAGTCTGTGATTAAGACTTTCCTGTAGGGAGTGCAAGGTGGATAAATCCTTGGAAGGTGGAGAAAGGAACTTTCATTTATAGGTATTTGTTCTAGTGCTTTTGCTTTTAAGATCAGTCCTTGTATGTGAGAACACAGTTAATGTTTTTCCTTTCTTGTTAGAATTTCTGACCTTGGAGACAACAAGGGTCTGAAATAAACCCACCTCAGTGTCCTTAGGTTATAGTGAAGGATATACTTGATTTCCTAGTAATTCCACCAAAGAATACTTTCCCTTTCTTGATAGTTTTTAACTTTTTAATTTATTTTTAAAATTTGTTGTTTTTTCCCCATCATCTTTGGCAGCAGGTTAGTGCTTACTGCAGAAACATCTTGGAAACAGAACTGGGACAGACTCTGGGTCACCCATGCCACAGCCCTCCAGTAAGGGGACAGGAGAACGCAAATGTAGGCACTCATTGCAAGAAGAAGGAATACAAAACCAGATCCCATCAATTCTCTATCTTAAGAAACATGCTTAAAATGCATGCAGGGTAGATGTTATTTCTTCTAACTGTTAATATTTGTTAGTATTCAGTCATCACCAGAATTGTTCTGATGCAGAGATATTTGCTCTTTCTTGAATAGGTAAAGAGTTTTTTGAGGGTTTAATAATTATGTTGGTTCTGCTTTTTTGCTCAAGTACAAATCAAAACAGTAGTAGAAATGACTGGCAACTGTTGTTAAACCCTTCTCAAGGAACCTGAAGAAAGATTTACATTTTTATTAGCATGGAGAGCTAATAAAGGCACTTCTGTGTGCCATCACTTTTATGGGAAATTCACTAGTGATGTATCTTGAGGTCAAGATGGTGAAATGTGACAGCAAGGAGCATACTCTTGTGGCTTAGAACATGATACATTCTGAGTGGGATGCTTTTCTTCCAGAAACAGCTTTCAGGTCAGGTGTAGCTCCAGCAAGATACTTGAAAGTGCCATTTATTAGTTCTGTCAACACCTCCTGTCAGCTGGTGAGGAGCCAGTTACAAAGTCTTCCCTTCCTATTATTCAGTCATAGATAATGAAGGCAAAACTGTATTAAGTAATTGACTTCATATAAGTAAATGTCAGTTTAAGGGTGATGGCATATCATTAAATCAAATTTTATAAGTGCAGCCATTTATTCATTTGTTATTAACACTCCTTGACACATCCCCTTACAAAACCTTATCAGGTCCTCTGAACCCTTAAAATATTAATAATTTCAGAAGAGCTTTTGTCATGCTGGAGTAATCATCTTGGAAAAATGCTGCCAAAAAAAGCTTGTAGCTATGGACACTGGGATTACAGGAAAGCCAGTTTTAGCCACTCTAAAACAATAATTATTAAAATTGAAAAAAATCGACATAATTGATGT
Organism: Calypte anna; assembly: GCF_003957555.1. Lineage (NCBI taxonomy): Eukaryota > Metazoa > Chordata > Aves > Apodiformes > Trochilidae > Calypte > Calypte anna. The sequence goes on along the minus strand of NC_044247.1, from coordinate 10,803,280 downwards.
AGTATCCCCATGTGGGGTAGAGCTTGGGAGGATGCTTTGTGTGTCAGACATGAACTTTTGGTGAAGTGGTTGTGATGCTTGCCCTCATTCACAAAGGACACTTTGGAGAAGAGAGGAAGGGTATTTATTTGCTTAGGAACTTGCTGTAGATTTTTAAAATTCTTGAGGATTGTTTCCCTTTTGCAAAAAGTTCTTGTGGCTGAGATCTCTCCCTGCAAGTGAAACTCTGGCCAGTTCTGGGGAGAGAAGAGGACCTGGGGTTGGAAGATTCCATCTCCCTTCAGCTTGTGCCCTTGGAACACTGCTTCCCTGCTGGTACAGAGAAATAATTCATGCTCAGAAAATACAAGAATAGGGAGAGTGTGGAGGAGACAAAAAAAAAAAAAAAGTGACATCTGGAAATGGAAGCTTGGCAATGGAGTTGAAAATTCTGTGTATTTTGCTAGGAGGAGAAAATGAGAATTTTGTGTTAAAAATGAGGAGGGTGAGAGGACATCTGTAAGTGGGATTGAGAGGGTGGGGTACTGCTGAAGGGTGAGTAGAAGGGCAGCCAAGGGGGGAGAACGGTCCTGGGTGGGTGCTGCTGGTCTGCAGGGGGCTCTGCTGGGGACAGTGTGGGGTTGGGGTCCAGCAGGAGAGGGACAGAAGGAAAACAGACTCAGTCAGAAGTCTGGGGCAAGTGGGAGAGTTTCTCTCCACTCAACTTCAATCCACTCTGAAGCCTGGGTTGGAAATCAACATTTTTGGTGTCAGCCAGTATCTGGAAAACATTTATTCCAAGGGTTTATCTTGCTGTAGTTCATGCAGATGATGGATCTGTAAATTCAAGGAGCAGAAGTCTGCTTGAATTTGCATCTGAAACATCCATCTGTATCTGTGTGAATATTAGAGTGCCACAGAGGAAACTCATCTGGGAAGCAACATTTAAATACCTTATATTTGCACAGTCAAGCATTTCAAGGTCAGTAATGCCAGAATGGATGGACTGTTTATTTTTATTTTTAAAATAATCTTAATTCTTCCATTTTTCTGAGTCTGTGCACTCATGCTACAACTTGTGACTTTTCTAATGTAATTTTTGTATGAAATGTAGTAACCAACCTTCTATAGTGCAACGGATTAGATACAAGTAGGCTTAGAGATGCAAAATACTGCATGAGACTTCCTAGGTTTTAGTTAAATTCTAAATTTAAGGAAAGTTTAGGTCTGAAACACCCCAAACTTGGTGTTTTAGAGAGGCACATTATCTTTGTCTCTTTCTGAACTGCAGGGGTATGAAGATCCTTGACTCCAGGCACTCCAAACATGTTTTTTTTTCTCCTGAAACGGCTCAAGAACAAATAACTGATATTTGACAGTCAGCTTAGTATGAACACAGCCCTGAGGATTATGCCTTTTCTTTATCTGGGCTGAATAATTCTTAAAAAGCTTTTAACGTCATTGACAATAAAAAAAATACAAAATCCACCTGATGATTTTCGTTGTTACAACTTATATAAGAACTGAAAAAGATCCACTGAGCCTAAGCCCTGTGAAATAAATCAAAGGCTTGCTTTGGGTTTTGGGTTTTGTTTTTTTGGTTTTTTTAATCAAGAACATTCCTGAATTGATGTGTGTATTCCATAACATTCCATTTAGGAGGAACCAGGCATTCTCCACCAGCTGCTAAAGAGTGTTTTATATAGAAAATACCACTTGGTTTGCTGTGTTTGTGAAATAAGTCTCAGCTTTTTTGCTTTCTTTACTTGAACTCTGTAGATACTGTTAACCTCTGGATGTATTTAAGCAGAGCTGCAGATGTACACTGGAGGTCATGACAGGAGTAGAAGTTTGTGCTGCCTTCTCCAATGACTTAGATAATTTCCAGCACAAAAATATTTGTGGGTTGTTTTTTTTTTCCATTAGTGCACGGCTAATGGTCTGAGCTGCAAGTTGCTTTGCCTAGGAAGTCCTTTCTTGGTGGAATCTGGAGTGGGAAGTGGGGGATGATGATTTTTTGGGCTGGATTCCTGTGTAGCTTGAAGATAATGTTCCTGGTCACTTGGCAGAACCAGCAGGGATCAAACAAATGGTTTTCTTATGGTTCCAAACCTCCTGCAGCAGTCTGCCTCTCCATGCCTTTTCTCCAGGCACACAGTTTCTGACTGTCTCTTACCTTTTCTATTCTCTTTCTTGCAGTTTGTCCTTTTTTTCCCCCCCTTTACCCAGAGGTAGTTTCAGTACAATCAGTGTTCCTTGGAATGATGAGATGACCCCAGAGGCTCAGATCTCAGCTCCTGTACTGCTGGTTGTGTTCTTTTCAGCTCTGTTCTTCCATCACATGAGACTTCTGCCCTCCCAAACCTGCACAGACATTTCCATTTCTCTCCACTGAAGGACACAGCACCTTTAGTGCATTTTCCTCAACACCTCGCACAACATTTGAAAATTGATTTTGTCCCTGTTTCACTTTGATTTATTGATTTTTCTTTCCCCACATTCTGCAACAAGAGAGATATGATTACTGTATAGGTTGTGTTAGTGAAATGATACATTAATAGGAATATTAATTTACTCTTGGCAGGCCAAGGTGTAATCCTGAACAAACTGAGGAAGTTCCATTGACTTTTAGGTGTTGTCCTTTAGACCTGGATTCCACAGGCACTTCTCAGATTTGCTGTTGAGTCTAAAACTTTGTGCAATTGTGATTTTAGTCTTCTGCCATGTGTGTTTTTTTAAAAAAGCAATATTGTAATTAGGAAAATTCTTAAATGCTTTCTTAGTACCTTCATCAAATCGGTTTCGACTTCTTTGCCAAACTGCTTTTAAGTGGACTGTGACACTTCCTTGGTCAGTGCTAAACTGCAGAAGCCAGGAGTGGTATTTCTGCCGAGGTGTTTTCCTTCTGTTTCATCCTAAAAGCAGAATGAGCAACATTGCACTTTGGGAAGAGAGAGAATTGTTTTGTACAGCCTCTCCTGTCAGGAGGATCACCTCGTGGGAGCAGTCATGTTTGTGACAAGCTGAACTGGCAAGGACCTTCCCTGTCTGCCCTCCCTATAACCCCTGCATTTCACAGGCAGAGTTCTGTTGCTCAAGCCAGCTGCTACAGATTTCCCTCTGGGAATAATGATGGAGTTTGAACATAACCATCATTTGGTCAGGAATTTTTAGGATAGATTGCAAAACCAGCATTATTTGCAATGAGTAAAAAAATCCCTTGAAATATCTGAAAAAAAAGAGAAGAGATTAAGTATAATTTATGGAGATATTTGTGGAAAATGGAAAATAACAGACTTCTAAACTTAGAAATCATTTTTCTTTGGTGATGGATCCCACTTGACAGAGTTCCTGTCACCACATTTCTCCCCTGTGAGACCTCTCCTCTCCACATCATTTGGCTTCCATGCAAAGAGGGCAACAACTTCTGCTTTTCTTTTAGTTTTGTAGTTTTTTTGCAATATCCCTGTCTAATGCCAGAGAGGAGAGAACAGATCTTTATGTAAGACACAGCTATGTCTGTGCCTTTAATGAGAGACAAACCTGATGGTTGTTGACATCAATGAAAGATTCATTTTAATCTCAGTGAATCTTATTGCCCACAACATGCACCATCTCTTTCATAACATTTGCTCTGAGTTAATGCATCAAAAAGCCAGCAAAAATCTGATTTGAGAATTTCTTATAACATCTAGGTTTGGTTTGTTGTTTTAATGATCCCTTTTCTCTCAGTTATGCAGTTCAGAAAATAAACATTCTGAAGCTAAATGGCTTTTCTTTCCCTGTCCTTCCTCCCTATCTTTTTTTCCGCCTCCTTTCCTTTTCATGTTTCCATGATTTATGCAATTTGCCACATTCCCCGCTTGCAAAATCATTGTTTGCAGTAAACATTTTCCTTGGCTCCTCCAGTGCAGAGAGAAAGTTTTCCTGGTCCATGTTGATGGAAGAAAGTTTCTTTTCCTTCAAAATGGGAAGAAACAGGTGGCAGACTTCTCATCAGGGATGCTGAAGTCTCAGCTTTACAGTAATCATCCTTGTTTAAACCTTTTCCTTGGATTCATTTATCTCACTGAAGGATATATTGGTTACTTACAAACTGTGCCCCCCCACAAGTTAAGAATGTGTAGGAACAGAACTGCAAACCTCTTTGGTTTTTGCCTGATGCTGTAACTTGGGAAAAGCAGTTTATTTACTTCCACGTCAGAGTTGATGCCCCTTTTTTAATCAGTGAATCTTCACTGAATCACTGAATCTTCACTGATTAAAGTCTTATCTGTAAACAGAAATTATATGGAGAAAATTGCATAAAGAGCACTAATGAAGCCTCGGTGGCTTGAGGTAATATTCCATTTGGGTCTGAGTCAAAATGATCTTCTGTACTCCTTCTAATTGCATCTTTGATATTTTCATGCTAAAACCAATTATAGCCATGTTAAAAAAAAAAAAATTAAAAAAAAAAAATCCAAGCTACTGATAGCTAAATTCTTGCTTTATAACACCTCACAGCTACCAAACACAAAATTTTGCATCCCAAGAAAAGAAACAGTGGAATACAAAACCTAACTGTGAGAGAGACAGAAAAGCAGAGAGCAATGGACAAATTTATCTTTGTGTGTGTGTGTTTATTAGATGCTGTCATGCCATGAGACAGCCTGCTCCTTCAGTGATGTATTTCTGTATTCTGTTGTCAACTGCCATACTGTTTGCACTATTAAGTAAACTCCTCCTAAAGATGCCCTGGGGAGCTATTACAGAGCAGTATGAATAATACAAATTTCATATTTTGCTCTTCTGTCATACATCCTCTCTGGCACAAAGGCACATTGAATACATCTGGCTGCACAGTTTTCATAGGAGTTCACATTCATTTGATTGGTTCTAAATCTCTCTGAATGCTCTGAATACTCTGTGCCCACTGATACTAGATTTTAGAATTAATTTGTTTCACATTTCTTCAAAATAATTCAATTTCTGGTATCAATTTCGATGTCTTTTTCTGATGAGTTTTAGGCAAATACTCAGTAAAAGCAAATCTGAAGTGCTCAGGTTCTGGAATTTGCTCTGAAATTGATCCTAGGAATTGTTCTTCAGCAAGCAGAGAACATAAATGTGAATTTCAAATGTAAAGTAATAAATTCTCAACCTGGAGGGAATGGTCTTCAACCAATCCAGGCTGAAATTTACTTACATAAAATTATTAATTAATTGACATTGACAGGTGGAGGGGAAAAGGTTCCTGTCTGCAAACCATTCTGGAACAGAGGAAAGGCTTAGGTTAAAGAAAGTAACAACAAAGAAACCAAACTACCTCATGCTTATGAATAACAACATGAAATATGACATTTTTAATCACTAACCCAGTTTTATATGGGGATACAAATATTAATGACTATGAGCTGTTCACATTACTTGGAAAATGATTAATGAGCATGATAACTGAGGACTATCAGTTTACAAAGTAAATAACTGTGTGGCTCTGAAAGATAAATTAATTTCAGGAAAGAGCAATAAATCCTCCTGTATTTATGGAGCAAATAACAAATACATTGTTTTGGTTTATTTAATTGTTATATCTTCACAAACCTTGTGTCTCACCTGAATTATGTTGGCTGAACTGAGACTTAATGTGGTAATATTCAGCAGGGCAAATCTAAGGCATTGATTTCTCTGTCTCAGATAATCTGTTTTAAAACCTGAGAATAGAAAAAATCCTAAAAGAGGAATAGAAGGAAGAATATTCTTCTAATCATAAGCTAAACTTAAACTTAACATTTAGATCTTTATATTATAAAGTTTTTTATCTTGTCCCTCTGTGCTGCTTTGTCTTTCCCCGTTTCCCTAATAAGTACCATGAAGGTTGAAAGTTAGCATTAAAATGTGTAATAATACTGAAAATATTGTCAATATGAACTTCTCAAGCATCATGTTCTACACTATGCAACTTAATTTATTGCACATTTTCCCCAGTAGATCCCAACAAGAAATTATACTTGTATTCCAGGTAAACCTCTGTATTTGTGAAGGGCAGAATTATTGTTTCTGTTCTCTGAACATGCATTGCTGGCTTTTCTTCAACAGGCCTTGATGATTGCCTCCAACAATACATAAAAAATTTTGAACGGGAGAAGATCACTGGTGAGCAGCTGCTGCACATCACTCACCAAGAGCTGGAGGAGCTGGGAGTCACTCGCATTGGCCACCAAGAACTGATCCTGGAAGCAGTTGATCTGCTATGTGCATTGGTAAGGGATTTCTTGCATCAATCATCTCAGTAATCTGGGTTTACACATTTCCAAATGACAAATAATAGACTGTGTGCTTCTACAGACACGGTGGCTTTGCTTCATGACAGGACAGAAAGCTTCTCTCAGCTGTAAAGAACCTATAAATATCCATTTTATGATTATGGATGATGATCTTTTATTGCTCTTCCTCAGACTTTCTTGGTCTTTCATTCAAATGCCATTGACTTTCCCTACTGGCCTCCATGTGGATCTGTAATTACATCCCATCTGCCCTCCTATTTCATTGATATTCACCACAGTACACTAAAAAAAATAAACCTGAGTGTTTGAACCATGGCAGCATACAAAAAGATGGTGGTAAGGAGGTGGAAGGTCTGCTATTTAGACTGGAAGATGGTTTAAAATGAGCTTTAAGACAAGATGGGAATGATAAAATTGACTTTATTCAAAGTGCACACGTGTCATTTTAAAAGGGTTGGTTTTGTTGTGGTTTTTTTATTATTATTTGTTTGGGGTTTTTTTAGCAGCCTGCAAGCATCCAGATTTGGAGGAACAGTTTTCTCATATAACTGGTTATTAATTCAGTTAGCCTCTTAACAAAAAAATTGATTTCAGAAAATTCTTTTTTTTTTCCCCGTTAATTCCTACAACCTAATGAAATGCAATGTATTAATTTAATTCTAAAGAAAAAATAACTTTGTGTAGGTGAACAGGTGAAAGAATATTCAAAAATATAAGAAAGTAAAGTACTAAGATTATATATGTAAATTACATATGACAGTCTTGGTATTTTAATTCTTTATCAGGAGTTCTGCTTTTGCACAAGCTGGGTTATCCTGTGGGATTTTGATAAGATAATTTGTCTCCAACAAGGTAACTGGCAGTAAAATAGAAAACAAGTGGGGAAAAAATGCACTTGATCTTAGAAAAAAGCAGTATGAAGTGCCTTTTCTGATTCATGTGCTTCTTGCAAGTGCCTCCAATTACAAAATACACTTGATGTAACTTGAGATCTGTTCTTGCAAACCAAGTAACACAGAGATCAAACCAGAGAAATGCTTTTGGCCTTGACAGCCCTACCTGTAAGTGGTGCATCCTGCATAACCAAACAAGCTTTTGTGTTTTGTCAACATTTAGAATCAACCTCAAGAGTTTTTCCTCTGAAACATTGTTTCCCACCATCAAAGGAACCTGGATACCCCACCATCTTATGTTATTTAAAGAACAACACAGTGCTATGCCCTGATGCTAGGCAAAAATAGCAGACCCAAGAAGTCTTCTCTGGGAAAAGAACTCCCTTCAGTCTGTGTGCCCATTAGGAGGACCCTTGCTGATTTTTTTTTTTTTTTTTTTTTTTTCCTTTTTGAACAAAGAAACTTTACCTTTTAAATCCTTGCCTTGCTGCTGGTCAATAGTGCAGCTCTTTTCTTGCTGTGACATCTCATGACTTTTTTTTTCCTTTCTTTCTTTTAAAGCAGGATGGGGCTTCTCCAGCTCCTGGTATCATTTATTTAGCCTCCTGACTATCAGCCCTTGCCCTTCCTTTCTCACTCTGTCTACAAGATGCCTGCTTTCCCCCCCACCTCCTAAATTTTTATATTCCTGCCCATTCCATGTGCTTTCTGCTGGGTGAGCCTGCTGCCTGCAGCTCTGCTCCTGGGGGGATTCTCTCCCTTCTGACATTTCTGCCTTCCTGCTATGCACAACACATTCTTCAATTCCTGCAACTTCTTACTGGGCCAGGACCACAAATAAAACTTTTACAAACCTAAGCATAATATCTATTTTCAATCTGCAGTATTTTACCAGAATTTTCAGCTATGTAACCAAAAAGCATCATTAAGAATTACTCTTAATTATTTTAAATAAAGACAATAATTGAATGGCATGGGAACTGATGCTGCATTCATTAACAATTGAAATATGTTTCTAAAAATATAACAATTGTATTCTTATTCTGTGCTAAATCCTGAAAGATTAATAGATTATTGCACTAAATTCTGACTGCTTAATGCTGGTTAAGTGATGAGGGGAAGTTGTCAATTGGAGTTCATCTCTCTATTGAATTTCTAGGCTGGACTACAAAAAGAGGGAAGCTCTTCTATAAAAAGTAATTTAAAAGGGTATAGGGGTAGCTGTGTTTTGCTTGTGCCACTAAACAGGAGCAAACAAATCAGAAATTATTTGAATCAGGAGCATGCAATTTTACCTCTGATTTCCTCCTGAGTTACATTATAAGGAAATTTAATGCAACTTATGGGCAGATGGAATACAGCCCCAGTCAGTGAGATGTCAATACGTTAATGTATTCTATATGGGTTTGTTTTCATGTAGGCAAGGTGCACAGAGTATATTTATAGGTTCATATATATGTAGGCTTTATTCTTATTATTATTTTAAAGTTTGTTGTGAAAAAAAAAATTGAGGGGAAGCATCAGTTCAAACAATCTGGTCTAAAAGTCCCCATGTGGAGGGGTGATGGCAGCAGGAAGGATGGGTTTGTTCTCTCTGTCTCTCCCCTTGAGCAAGGCCTGTGCTGGCAGAGCACCCAGAGAGGATCAGAGGCAGCACTGAGTTGTGTCAGCACCACTCTGTACTCTGCAGATCAGCCACTCCCTGGGCCATGGCACAGAGCATTGATTTTTATTTCTTTATTTATTTTTCCAAACATGGATTTCTCAATTGATTTCTCTTTGGCAATTGGCAGTGTCCAAGCTCCATGACCTATTTCTTCCAGGCAGCATTAGCAGGATGTTCCACTCCATCTTAGCTAGCTGGGTTGGGTAATGCTTTAAGCAGAAACAGCTCCAATGTGCTGTAGAAATCTCTCAGGTGAGCTCAGGCTCAGTGATGCAGCAGGTTTTCAGCTGCACCTTGGCCGTGGGCTGAGCTGAGGAACAGCCCTGTGGCATCAGGAAACCAAGAGAAATTTGCCTGCCTTCACCTCAGCTCTTGGAACACTCCAAAAATGCATGTTGTGCTGCTGTGTGCTCCCAAAGGGCTTGGAAATCATCCCTCTGGCTGCTGGCAGGATGGGGAGGGGTTGACTGGGGGGTTACACATCCAAGGGCAATACCTCTGCCATAGCCCTACACAGCACATGGGTGAATGCTGAGCCACAGTGAGGCTGCTAAGTGCAAGAAAAAAACAAAATTAAAGGAGGCACCTCTTGAGTTTCCCCCTCCCTGTCCTAAACCACCTATTAGTTAGAATCTCAAATGCAAGTGATTAAAGGCAGGGAAGGTTCATTATTACCCATGTGACTTCAGTATGATTTTATATCCACTTCTCTCAATTAAACATGAGAAAAAAACACTCGATATTTTGTCCTGGCTAAGTGATTCAAACCATTTTATTCTTTCTGAATAAAGTCAGAAAAGCTACTATCAACAGGTACAGACAGAGGTTATCATTTTTCTTTTGAAAGGAAGCTGAATTCAGAACATTCTTTAACATTGCACATGAGAACCCAGCCTAGAGATGAATCTACATTTGAAGAAGATGACCTGCAGTAGGAAAGGAGATGTAAGAAATGTAAATAGGGAAAAATAAAAGTAATTGATACACCTGTGCATAGCAGGAGTGGTAACAGTATGTACTTTACCTTAAAAATTAAATAATTTAAAATGTTAGAATAACCTGGTTTCTGAAAGGGTGATACTGCAGGGCAGAAAGTGGTACTGTCTTTCTTTATAGGAAAGAAAGTCCTGGCACTTTGTTGGGATTGCTCAGGTTGAGTTAATGTGCTATGAAGTGAAAAGCCACAGGTGAGCCATACTTTCAGCTTCAATTCTTTGACCATTCTAGAAAGACATTTATGAATAGAGTTTTAATTATGAAGAAAATTGGGAATGATGGCTGGGGGGGAAAAAGCCCTATCTTAAAAACCAAAGTCTTTTCTGACTAGTGTGGTCAGAAGCTATTCTGCAGTTATTTATCTGAAGTGACCTAAATTACAGTAATGGACTCAAAAATGCAGGCAATTTAGGTTTGGGACAGTAATTTTATTAAAACTGAAATCCTAATCTGGATGTGTATTGGAAGACTAGTTGCACAAAGGCTGACTCTGAAGTAGTAGTAGGGCCTGGGGAAAGTAATTCTTTGATCGACAGTAAAATACATTGGAAAGAAGAAAAAGGAGTATTTTTGAGGTCAACAAGGGTTGCTGTTCAAATCTATGCAAGTAAATTTAATTTAATTAGGACAGTATTGGAGTCAGTATATTGTAAAAGTCTGCACAAATTAAAATATAAACAGTCTAGTGGGAAGAAAGACTTGGATAATGAATGGAAGAAAAATGAATGCATGATGAGAAGCATGCTCAAATATAGATTGTATCTCAAGTAATTAAAACCACTGTTAATTCATAGGCATTCGGCTAGTTAAATTAGGCATTGTGCTGTGATAGCATTCAAGGAGAAATAAAGATTAGAAAACTTCTCTCTGCAGTTACTGAAAAGCTAGCAATCCAAGCATGATAGTTTTTTCTGCTAGAAGGCAAAAGCAAGTCACCTGTGGGTCAGCATGTTTGTAACAGCTGGCATGAGTTTAATTTGCTTTGAATATTTTAATTGTTTTTAAAAAAACAATGTATGGACCATACATATTTCTTTATTGGGCATCTCTTTAACAAAATTATAGGAGTAGTAGTATTTAGTTGGTCAGCTGGAAAGCATTTTGCACTAATGTATTTTGAAGTGCCATGCTGAAGATGAAGCAGCCAGACTTTCATAGCTGCCTCTCTATCTATTGACATGGTTGGTTTTTGTTTGAGTTTTTTTCTGAATTAAAAGTATTGAAATTTTGATTACATTAATATTACTTTTTTAATGGCCAGACATACAATGATCTCTCCTGGGATCCTTTTCATCTTTTATCCTGCCAATACACTTTCTGGTTTGTCAATTCTATGAGTATATTGTAAAGTATTTCCCCTCACTGTACCAGATATGTAATCCAGGTTCATTTTTAATATGACATTCAATATGTCAGATACTTATTTTCTCCCCATATTTCAGAGGTTATTTAAAGGTGATTATTCTAGACAAGAAACATCACTTTTTATATATGTATATAGGTGCTTAAACAGATAGAAATAACTCTTCTCTCTTTGAAATGGAAAGCCATCTCTCTTAATGAGATGTGAAGGGATATTCCATCTCCTCAGCATAACGAGGAACCTGGCACATACATTAGTTTTGTCTATACAAATATACATCCAGAAAGCTTTATTAATCTCAGCTGGAAAAGAAATTCAACTTTTGTCAGTCCAGTGCTATTTATTATGTTGTGCCAAAACACAGAATTAATGCTCTTGAATGGTTTAGCTAATTATTCCACATATTAGAAAGGATGTATCACATTTTGCTTAGTCTAATTAGCTGCTTCTTTCTTTCTTAAGGATTGTCTTTTTTTTTATTTTTGAAGTCTGCTGCCATTTTTAGTTGAGTTTGTCCAAACAGATCACAGTAGCCTGAAGTACAGCTGTGCACAGGTATTTTACACATGCACATGGAGAATAGGTTTGTCTTACTGGTAAAAAGCAAGAAATTCAAGGTCTTGATAAGCTGGAAAAGGAGAACCTTGAAGGTTATTACCTATTATTTGTGTTGACTGCCTGGTACAAATGAAATTCCCTCACTGTTAAATGAGACAGTGTGCCCTTAGCAGACATACAGGCAACTGTGTCAGTTGATTTTTTTTTTTTAATTATTTCCTTAAATTTAATTCCTTAAATGTAATTCCTTAAATTTTTGTGTATTAGTCACCTGCACAGCAGGTCAATGTTAGGAGACCACTGAGAGAGAATAAACTCTGTTTTCCCCATCTTTTAATGTCATAATCAAAATAGATGACATTGTAAAAAGATTTCCTCTTGTCCCAGAACAATCCTTTCTACAAAAATGGGGAAAACCACGTTCTATAAAAAGTGTTAAATTGTAGTTTTTGTCTGAACATGCATCTCTTTAAATACCAGTGAGAATGAGCATCCTAATCATTGCAGGCTTGGCTGGTGAGCAGGCTACTACAGGAAAACTACTGCCTGTTGCTGAAACATAGATGTACTTTTTACAATTTTCTGAAATAATCCATTTATAATAATCCCTTAATGTATTTTATTTCTGGTTGCATGTCTGGGTAAACTCAGGGGCATTTTGTCAATGAATGTTTCATTCCTTTTCATATTATGAGTTATTGCCCCTGACTGGTAGAGAACAGGACACCAGGATCTGTGCAGTTAAATTGAATTCCTATTTATTAGGCCAAAGCAGTAGAAGAAATGTATGCAAATTAATAGGGAGGCAAATGATCTGGTTCTGCAAAACCACGTGTGTCTGCTGTAGGCCAGGAGGAAAAATCCTGACTGAAATTCAATCTAAGTAGTGTTGGAATACATTATGATTCCTGTGTGGTGTTCTACCTCTGGTTTAGGGGGTGTTCATGGTCCCTTCGTTTCTGTCACAGTTCAGATTTCTCTTGAGCTGGAAAACAATGCTTGTGTTTGTAATTTGAGCCCTTCTTGGGTGTTCAGTTTCTTCAGGGCTGATGATAGTGGGTCACAGTTCCCAGGAGAGATGAAGGAAAGGACCTTTTTCCTACTCAGTGGTAAAAGAAAAACCCAACAGTAACACCCTGTTGCACTTCATGGTTGTTTCTGCTGAAAGCAGCTGCCTTAACATTGAATGTTGCAGTGCTCAGCCAATGTTTCTTGCTTCTTTTGCTTGGACTTCTTTGTGTTTCAGAAGACATCTTTTATTGCACAGCAGTCTAGTTTGCCAAAACCAGTGGACAGCAGAAAGCAGGAGAGTCAGCTTCTGGTTTTTAACCTCCTTCCCTTGCTGCCTAGCTCCAATATTCTGAATTGTTCTGCGTGAGCTCCCCTGTGTCCTGAGCCACAGGCTAGCCAAGATTTGGATACTTGATTTGTCTGCAGTATTGTGGACTTTACCCTGTGGTCTCCTAAGGATGCTTACCTAGTCTTTGTGGATTAATTAGAATTCACATATCCAATTAATTTATGTGAATTATTGCTTCTAGGATTGCAGTGTGATGTGTATGGAGTAGCCTGCTAGTTACACATGGATAGGCTGTGCATCAGAGGACTCACATTTTCTTTTCTATCTTTCTCTTTCTGCAGAGAAAGATGCTTGTAATATCTCTGTCCTGTGGCATTTCTTACCCCGTGATAAAGAGTTGCTAGATTTCAATATCACTTTCAATAATATTAGAGTGTGTTTGATTAAAGATTGCCACACAAACAAATCTTGAGGTTCTCAGGGATGCTAAAACAAGCATCATTCTCTTCAATAAAATAATGCTTTACACCTTTTCCTTTCCTTCATGATACTTTTGTGAGCTGAGAATGCATTTATGTTTTCACAGGGCCTAGAGGGAAGTCTGTATTTAACTTCTTGTATGCTTCTGAGTAGAGGAATGAGAACCAAGTGTTGACCATCTTGCAAGGGATGAAGCTGTTAGTTACAGACCTGGTTAAGTCAAGTTAATTTTTTTAGATCATTCTGGTTTTGTAATGGCTTTTATTATACCCCTGGTGTCAATGCTGGCATGCAAAACTGTGACTTCCATTTGTGTTGAGAGGAACTGATTTGGCACTTTTAGACTGAAGTTTGTGTAGCCTGGATTTGTGTAAACACACACAGCAGAATAAAGTACAGTGAAACTTTTGGGAAAAGTGGCTTAGATAATTCAGTCTTGGCCAGGTATGTTTGGGTGAGTCCCCCAGCTTTTGGGAGCTAAAGAAATATTGATTTCAGACAGGTCAGAACCAGTGGTTGGATTTATAAACCCAGTCAGACATGCTTTGAGGCTTGGCTGTGGGCTACACTTAGGGTCTAGTTAATTTTTGGCATAGGCATTAAGTTCTGGAACTGATAACTTCTCTGTAGTGGAATTTTGTACAGCTCTGGCAGAGGGAATTAGTTTTTCTGCTCCGGTGTTGGCTGACATAAAACATAATTACTGATTGTTGATGCAAATCCACAATAATTTTCTGTGCTCAGACATCAGTGTGTGCACTGACTTGTAAAAAACAGACTCATGTCAGGAGCTATTGTAGTTTTTCTCCTTGTTTGAATTCTTCATGCACAAGGAGGGGAAAAATAGCAGTGCAAAAAAATCTGTTTCAATACTGGTCACTTTTCTCTTTTATCTGCCGCTGTCTTCCATGCTTATTAGACCATTGTAGATACTTCGTGCTGAATAATTCTTACTGCTGAGCTGAAATCATTGTCACAAAAATGTGTCTGAACATTCCTGGCCTCTTCTTATCAGGAGATCTGCAAAGTTAGTGCTCTATTCAATAAAGCATACAAATACAGCTCTTGCAGACTAGCATATGGGTTTGGTGTTTTCCTCCTAAAAATACTTATATACTGTTGCATTACTCATATACTATTGCATTAAACATCTTAATATATGATTTAAATCAATTAGCCAGCTGGGACTGGTACAGGCTATTGCAGGAAGAGGTTAGTTTTTTCCCCATTAAATGAAAAAAGTAATATTCCATTTAAAATGTATATGAAGTTATTTAAAATAACCCAGCAGGTGAGTGATATACAGAAATTTTCTTGGTTTGCTCATATGTTCAAAGTCTTAATCATCAAATAAATTGTCATCTCTGTAGTGGTCTACATTAAATATATTGGTGTCTTTTTAATTAAAAATAATTGCACTGCCACTTAGATAATATTTTAAATAATTGGGTATAAACAATATTGTGAGCATTTACAATCAGCTTTAGTTTTTTTATCTTGCAGAAAAATATAATTAAGTATAATTCATGTTTTCTGTAGGATCCTGATTTAAAATCTACACTGACCAGTCATAGAATCATAGAATTGGCTGGGATGGAAGGGACCTCAGAGATCATCGAGTCCAACCCTTGAACCACCGTTGAATGGGGTGCACATTACAGTCCCCTTATAGCAAGTGCTCTACCATGGGGATTCTTTGCACATCGGAAGTACAGGGAGTAGGTCAGTGCAGGTCGAGTGGTGGCATTTTCCCTGTGATGGAAAACACTGAAAAATTGCCCTTCTCATTTGCAAGGAGCAATTTCTTTCATAAATTCCATAGAAACTTAGTTTTCAAAGCACTCCATGTTACACTGTGAGTTGCTAGAAGTTCCCTGAATTAGTGCTTATGGAACTGCCAGTTCTGCATGAAACTAAGTGAAATCACAGAATCATAGAATCCTAGGGGTTGGAAGGGACCTCGAAAGATCATCTAGACCAACCCCCCCTGCCGGTCAGTGTTGACTTTATGTTTAAAAAACAAAAAACCTATCATTGATTCTCTGAACTTTGTGTAAGTTCACCACTGTTTGAAGTTCATTTTTTGTGTTCCATACTCACCTTGTAGGCTCTGTCATCTTACATTTCTGTCTAATTAATTTTAAGAGGTACTTAAAAAAAATGCATTTCCTTTGACTGGTCGGTTAGGCTTTATATAAAACGATGATTATTGTGAAATAAATAGCAGAGTTTAATTGGCCACAAGGTTTTAGTAGCAAGTAATAAAGGTTTGTGGTTATTTGACAGTGAACTGCACATGTACAGCAACAGCTTCCAGCAGATTTTGCTGAGAAGGATGCAGCTGATGGATCAAGATCAGAATATTGGAAAGTATAACAAAAACCTGAGACATTCTGTCCTTGAAATAAAGCCAGTGGAGTTCCCTGGACTGGCAACAGGAAACTTCAAGGAGAATTTGGGTGTAATATAGGTATTTCTGAGAGAGATATAATGTATTGGCAGTAACCAGTAGCATGGCACACACTGGGACACAACACAAGCAGGCATGGTGGCACTGCTACTGCAGCCAGTATTTGGAAGTCACTTTTAGAAGGATTTAATATGGTTTTGGAGGTAATATCTACTAGGTCATCCTTTGGTCTTGTTTATTTATCTCAGGATCTCCAATCAGCATATTCTGCATAGCTTATTTCCATACACATATGGAAGAGGTCAAGCCAGCACAGATGCCTGGTTTACATATGTTTTTTTAATTGAAGCCATATGCAGTCCTTACTTAATATGAAGCATAGTAATTGGAGAAAATCTATCTTCTGAGGGGAAAAGCCACAAAACAGACCAACCTGCTTCATCCTTTTGGGTCTAGTGCATCACAAAAGAAACAGAGCCACAGCTTTAGTTTCCTTCTGGTATTTTTTCTGAGTTGGCAGTGGAGCTATTAAAATGCACAGAAGTCAGCTTAGCAGAGGGTGAATAATGTATGGATGGTGCAGTAGACTCAGGACTTGCTATTAGTACATTTATGAGAAGGTTTCATTGTTTCATGCCACTGTAATATTAAAGTTTTGCTCAAAAAATACAAGTAAACATTGAATCTGTTTTGAAAGGGAGAAAAGTTTTAAAAATGCAGTTTCAGTTCTAGGCAGTTTGGAGCTAAACTCATGAAAATAGAGTTGAGAAGAAAATGTCAATTAGAAGTGCTATGGGACAGCAGTTTTCTCTTAAAAGTTCCCCACTGGAAGATTGCCTATTGGATTTGTTTAATGTTGTAGGGCATTTTTTAAATGCCTGTGCTGAATGTAATGAATTTAATTTCCTCATACCTTCCTGTGGTTTAGATACTTGTAGTGCAGTGAGATATTCTCAGTCTCTCTCTCCATAGATCAATATGTACAGAAACATGAAGATGTTCCAGTTTATTCAAGCTTACCAAACTACAGAGAGTTCTTGGATATTACACAATTTAAATCATGTTGACTCCATTAGGATTAAACAGACCAAGAAAGCTTTATGCAGTTGTTTCAGAGATCTGCAGCCCGAGCTACAATGCAAAACCTACTTTTAAAATGTTCAGGCAGAGGATAAGAACTGTGGTTAATTCTTTGTTATCTCTGAAGCATTTCATAATAAAACCAAGGATGCTGTGCAGTTTTATCTCAGCATACAGCAGGTCAAGTTTTGTCATCATCAGTGACACTTCTGAGATCCATGAACAACAAATCTGCACTCTATGTCCAGGGTCTTCTCTTCTTCATCTGGAAAGGTCCAGTCTAGCCATATATTTTTTGGTGTTTTCAGAGGAGGTAACTGCAGAATATAAGCTCAACCTCTGATTTTCCCTGATTTCCTCTTACCAGCTGTCCAGTTATTTGACTTTCTTAACACTTTGACACAATTTTAACAATTTATTTCAGTATTTTGAAAAACATCTCTTTCAGTAGCTCATCTCATGGTCTTTTTGACTCCAGTTTTTAAAGGAAAGACTATCATGTTCTCATTCTGTCATCAGAAATTTATGGCTTTTTCAGTCAAATTATTTTTCAAGGCCCCTTAATTATGTTTGATTACATGTGTATGTATCGATTACAATGGAAATGCTGAGGCTGCCTCTGGCAGTTAAAAATATAGTACAAATGTTAAGTTTTTAAGGTTTAAATATTTCATCTTAGCACTATCTATGTAATGTGTCTGTTTACAAGGTAAGAGGGAAGTATATGGAGTGCTGAGAAGCATTGTGACAAGTTCCAAATTATAGACTCAGGAGACAAGAAAGAATTGTGACACAATTTGCTTCTGAAAGGTGGGATAATTATAATGGAAGGGAGCACAATGGGGAGGAAAGCTGTGCATAGGAAAAACTTGAGGTGTTTCAGATAATATACTCTGATTTGTGTTATGATGCTGCATATTTGCACAGTATTACCATAGTTATTAATAAATCCCATACTTTTTCAGAAATACTGTGGTCTGTGCACATAAAGTAGGTTATTATACTGTGGTTTGATTCATATCATAAAGTGATAGGCAAATGTTATAAAAATAGTGAGCAGCTTTGGTTTTAGTGTTCCTAATTTGCTGATTTAGAAAGAGAGTGCTTTTAAAGAAAATGCAGAAACAAATTTGGACAATGTTTTATTTAAACTGCAGTCCCCAGCCATTAGGATAGAATGCATTTCCTTAATACATGTACAGTTTGCAAAAACAACAGGAGCTAGGATTTTATTTTTCTGAAATATGTAAATTACTGAATATTTTAGTTTAAGCAGCACATATCCAGATGTGGCCTCTTTTTTCCTAGTGCAGAGCAAATCAAATTTATTTAGGAAGCTTGGCTGCTTCTGTAATTTGGGAAATGGATCCTGATTAATATCAATACAGGTATAATTTTGAGTGTTAATACATTGCAGGATGCATTAAAGAGTCTCCTAGGTATAAAGTGACTGGAGCAGCCATTATACTGGTAATTCCACCAGACATTTACTGCAGCCAGAGAAGTTAAACTGTGCAGACTGGGAGTTTGTGATAAGACATTCTGAGAATTGGGTCACATTGGGTTCAATTGCCTCTTACTCAGATGCCTCCTTTGCTCACAGAGGAGGGGATTACCATCATTACCCAACTAAAACATGACTGCACTGTGACAAGTCTGACACTCTATGAACTACATCTGACAGAGCAGCCTTAAAACTCTTTGATTTACTTTAAGTCTTCATTAAGTGTTGCTAATAGCTGTATTTTATTATGGTAGTGGTTCCATTTTTTTCCCATTCACAAAATGTGTCCAGGTTTAGGTTCCAGTCTCTAGACCTGAACTTGGACACTGATCTCTAGAAACACTACTGGATTTTGTTGGCTGGTTTTAGCTGGAAGACATTTTTAGGCATCCTAGAAGACTTTTCTTAGAGTAAAGTTGGAGAGAGCTGGATTTGATGGATGGAATATTAGATTGCTAAGGAACAGCCACATCCAAATAGTAACAATCAGTGGTTCAGTGTCCAAAGGGAAACCAGGGATCTCCTTTAAGGGTCTATATTCTAGGACTGATAGCTTAATAAAGAAATAGGATCTTGGAATCATTTAGGCTGGAAAAAACTTGGATCATGAAGTCCAGTGGGACTGAGTTGCACACTCAGCAAGTCTGGAGGTGCCCCACACTGCATGGTGCAGCTGCTAATGTGAACCTCATGAAGTCCAAAGTCCTGCACTTGGGCTGGGACAGTCCCCAGGATCAGAACAGAAATTGAGAGCAGCCCTGAGGAGAAGAAGGTCTTGGACTTCATAAATGAGAAAGCTGGGCTTGTTTAGCCTGGAGAAGTGGAGGCTCTTGATTGTTTTTAATTGTTATTCATATAAAGGATATTCAGCTTGTAAATTCTTTTTGAAGGGGAAACTGACTGGAACTCATGGACTTTTATTCATATTATTGTTATAACCTCAGTGTTAAGTGGAATCATAAAAACATTACTACAAAATTTGAACAGATTCCCTATCTGATGAAATCAATGAAAAGTTTACAGAGATGAGTATACTGGATTAAGGTTTCTACTGTGTTTTCTGTTGGGTTCTCAAGCTTAAAAATGTACCTCCAGAAAGAAAACAAACTGAACAAACAGTCTGGTTGGTGGTTTACATTCTAATTAATTTCAGAATTATTTATGCTAAAATTTAGAGCCTGTGATTATTTTGGCTTTTTTGCTTTTATTAGGCAGCCTGTTTTGTTCATTAAGTGGTAAATGCTATCTGCTATCCCAAACAGTGTCATTTTCCTTGCCAAACTGTGGCCTTTGCAGCAGCAGCATTCACAGCCACGGAGCCAGCAGGGAGCTGTGGGATCCCATCTGCCTCACCAGGTTTTCCCAAAGGAGATTCCAAAAGCCCAGAGCTGCTTTGGGGAATTGTTTTTCCCAGGCATCTGACAGCACCGAGCTGCAACCATCTCCCACGGGGACAGGTGGGGAAGGGTCCTACAGGGAGCAGCTTTTATATCAATTTCCTAATCCTGATCATTACACTATGGTGTAGCTAGATGTTTATACATCCTTGTAAATATATATTTATATATATACACATATATCACACCCACTACTTCTAGGAAGGACAGCATCAAGAAAAAACAAACATTAAAATTAAATCCATTTTTAATGTAAGTTAAAATCATTATTTATGCAATATAAACTGTTCAGTTCAAATTATATGCTGTGACAGCTGAACTTCAGTGTGCATCCATTTTTTACCTCTGTCCCATCATAGCAAAACAATTTCATTATAGTAGTGCCTTTAAATATATAATGCTGGTTTAGTTTTTTCCCCACAGAAGAAGCAAACTTTCTTTATGTTGAAATTATTCCTTGCTTTGCTTTTAATCTTCAGGTATTTACAAAAAAGTTAACTAGAACTTACCACTTTTTCCCACTGTAACTATTTGGTTTTTTTCTCTTTATCACAACAATTTTACAATATTAATTTGCAATTACAGCCTTATTCTAGTAGCCAAAATTTTCACAGATTGTTTTATTGGCATAAAATACTAACTTGCAGTTATTACAGGTAATAAGATATGAAAACGCCCTAGCCCATAGCTGAATATTTTTTTAATTCCACTTCTTTAAATATTTAAAAACCCAGGTGTTGCATTGTCAGATACAAAAATCAGTCAATTTTTAATAATAATTACTCATTCTGTTTTAAAAACAGAACTTCATACCAGAATTGTGATAGAAACAAAGAGCAGGGAGGGTTCAATGTCACAGTGTATTCAGCTAACTCTTCATGTTAGCTTAATGAAGTAAAAAGGAAGAAATGTCTTTTTGGAGACATATTTCCTATTTTTCAGTTTCCAGTGGTTTTCACTATATGGAATATTCAACAGCTTTTCTCCTCTACCTTATCTTCTCCTCTGCAGTAGTAACAACAATCTATTGCAAGTTGTTAGAAATACCTTGTGTTCTCTCCTGTCTGTTCCAGCACATCTGACAGCAGACACTTGCATTTTCTGTACTTGAAGAAAAAAAACTCAACTGCAAAAGCTGTGGAGGTGATCTGTGTCCTCCAGCAACCCTCCCTAGGAGCATTGGAACTGGCATCTCCAAGTGAGCAGGAGATGGGAATTAGGGCCATGGCACAAATGCTCCCTGATAGTCTGGAAGTCAGGGAGTTAGAGAATGAAATCGCTAAAATTGAAAGCTGTGTTTTACAGACAGCAAACAGACCTGACCCTGAGTCAGTTGTACATCTCACCAACAAATGTCACTTTAAGCACAGCTTTGTTATTACCACAGATATTCTTCTCTTAAAAGCTTGTCTGGCTCATCTCACATTTGCATTTCATTTCTACCTCTTGGAATCCTACTTTCCAGCTCCTGTCAGTAAATAGGACATCAAGAACTGCTGAGCTCCAACCTAAAATTTACTTCTGCATCAGTCTGTCACTGCACAAATCAGATAATCTCCAGCTTCCTCTTCTTTGTGTTAAGTTGCTAATGCTACCATATATTATACTCAGTGGATATACAGAATTATTTACTGTTAGAACAGTGTTTTTACAGGAAGAAGCTTAAGTAAATACTTACTAGATTTACCAGTCACATCTTTCTGTGTTCAAGATTTACTGTTGCTGTGGCTCTTCCTTCCTGCAGGCCCATCCTACTGAAATGGAGTGAGGTTGCCTTTAGTTTACTTTCTCTTCTCACTGAACAGTTTCATGATCCAGATTTCATGACAAATTTGTGATTAACTCTGTGGCTGTGAGGTTCTTTGGAGTTGCTTCATTAGTCAATGCTTCTTCTCTAAACCTGTAAGTCCATTTCCATTAAGAATTTGGTAAAAAAGTGAGTGTGCAACAATCTTGAGCATCATGAAACAAAACTAGGGAATGAACCAAACCTTGCTTGTTGGTTTTGGGTTTTTTTTAACCCTACTCTTGTATGAAAAACAATCCTGCCTGTGCTAATGGCACCCTCTAGTCCCTTTTAGAGACTTTTTCTTCTCCCCCCCCCTCCCCTCTTTCTTTTTAAAACAGAAGTTATATCTAGGATTTACAGTGCAAGAAGGAAATTACCTGCCAGGAAACAGAATTTTACAGGCTCAGGGGCATCATTTCTATGGTGTGTCTGCAACTAACAGCACATATTTAACACAGTGAGAGCAGAATATATAGCTGTGAAAACTGAAGGCTGCTATGGCAGCTGTGATGCTGATGCTGTCTGGCGGGTTTAAGACGATCTCAGTCAGCATCCTGCAGATGAGATGCCTACAGGAATGAGAAGAGCTCTGGATACTTGCAGTGTCATGTCTACAGAACCAGGCTGCCCTCCTACTCACTCATTATCATAAACTGCAACTCTTCCGTCTGTCTTTTCAAACACATTCACAGAATGATAATCAACAGGGTTCAAATGTGTGTCTTTGCTCACCCCTTAGCCCTTCCCTCCTCTGGAGCAACATCTTTTATATCCCACCACCTCAGCTGCTGACCTGGGAGGCCTGCAAGAGCCCCTGCCTTCCTGCAATAGTTTTTTGGGGGGGACTTTACTGCACCAGAGCTTCTGCCCAGCAAAGGGGTTGTGCAGGAGTTCCCATGGAGCCTGTGCTGCTCTGGCCCTGGAAATTAGGGTGAGGTATTTGAAGGTAAGACTTTGAAGGATTATTTTTTCCCAGTTATTTTTTCCCAGTTTCTTTTAAAAATTAAGTTCTTGGATGTGAGGCAAGCTTACATCCAGAGAGATGCAATCTTTGTCTTTGAGGGAGATATTGATTCACTGTCATTCTTGTAATATTTTAATCTTTTCTCCGTTTATTGTGTCTTGTGAAGTCTCAGCTGAACCACTAGCCTGCACCTGCACTGTGCTGAAGGATTTCCTTCCATCTCCTGGTTATCTTTATAAACATATTTAATCTATGCTTTGCAATATTTTAAGTTTTATATTGACACTGGCTGAGGTTGCCAGTTAGTGGCAAAAAAGCCACTTTTTTGGCTTTTATACTTTACAAACTTTCATGAACTTTAAGATGACACAAAGAACCAGCTCCCTCAGAGGATTTCCTCAAGCACATTTTCTGTTCAGTTCTTTGTGTTTTCCAATGACTTGAGCAATGACTTCTTTTGTTAAAAATCAGACACAGACTCAGGTAAAAGTGTACAGGCTTTTATAGATTCACTGGTCAAATTCTTTCCTTTCCTGCTTGGCTTTTCTTGAAAGCAAACTGAGAGGTTTCTAAAGCTTTTATGCAGTAATGAATTATTGGGAGAAACATTTTCTGCTTGCTTCCACAAGGATAAGCAAGGTTAGCTTCGGAAATAGAACCAGGAGGATCTGGTTTATTATCCTCGCAATGCAGTGTGGAGTTTGCAAAATGAAAATCTGTCTGAGGGTGAACTGAGCACTGCCTTGATGGTTGCTAACTGGTAGATACTCTCAATAAATCCATTTACTCATTCTGACATGAGTAAAAGTTGGGAAAAAATAGAGCAGGGGAGAGAATTCCTTCAGTGCTTCAGTAAAAGAAAGGCCACAGATATTAAACAGAGGGCATACTAATATCAAACACAACTTTGTTTTATAACTAAACTGTTTCAAAATAGGATGACTTACTTTAGTGAAGTCATTGTTAACTGTAAAGTGTTCTGGAAAAGAGAGAATTGTTGTCATCTAAAGCTAACCCAGTGTGACTTTTATTTGTTTCACTATTCAGTCTTAAACTGGATGCTTCTAAGCCTCCTTGACTAATTCTGTCCTTGGAATCTAAAATTATTTTAAAATCTAAATTCTTTACAGAGAGCTAACAATGGTAGCAATCTGATTCTATTCCTTGCAGGTTGCCTTTTAAGTTGGAGGCTGGGGCTTGATTTATTTTTCAGAGTGAATTTTTAGAGGGAGAATGGCCAGCAGAGAATGTGTGGTCCTAAGGACCACCTGAAGTGGTCCAAACAACTTTACCAAACATTTGTTTTTATTTTGGTTGACTTCCATACAATCCTTTCATAAGCTTTTTTTATTAGTAGAAAGATTTTGTAGTGTCTGTGGTTTTTTACCCTCTATTTTGAGAAAGATTAGGTAGGAGAATTAACATGTGATATTCATCATCAGCTATCCTCTGATAAGCATAGCTGAAATGAGTAGCAATCAATCCACACTCTAAAAGGCAATTTTGTTTAAATGTTCAGAAAATTCTTTCATATGCTACATCCTGTTGTGGCAGCAGGGAATCTGGTTTCCATTCAGTCTGAGACTTTCTAAGTGAATTTGAGTGAAGTGTATAAATATATATACATACAGTTATATATATAACCTGAGATATCTTTGTGCTTGCTACATGGTTCCAAGTGGCAAATTGATTTGGTAATAAAAATATGTAGACATGGATGAAGAATGTGAAGGGAAAAGGGACTCACATGTGGAAAGCCTCACTTAGATTCCACCCTCCCCCATCAGAATCAGAAAAATGGAACAAAATCCATGAAGAACTGTTAAATATGAAGAGACTGTCTCTGGCTGAAGGCTCTGAACCCCTGACAGCTGTTACCTC
The DNA here is from genome assembly GCF_003957555.1 of Calypte anna. Taxonomy (NCBI): domain Eukaryota; kingdom Metazoa; phylum Chordata; class Aves; order Apodiformes; family Trochilidae; genus Calypte; species Calypte anna. The sequence goes on along the minus strand of NC_044247.1, from coordinate 10,778,754 downwards.
CTGCCTGCCCTGTGCTCAGTCTGCCCTGCACTGCCACAGCAACCAGGAGTAACACATCTCACAGCTTTGCTCTGACCTGATGTGACTGTTCCCATATTGCATTACACATGGGACAGCTGCTCACCAACAATAGCAGAGGTCAGGAAGGAATTTTCCTTTGCCTCTCACCACGGCCATATAAAATTTTATACCTTATTCCAAGCGTAAGTAAAGGAAAGTTCTGCTAAGGGTAAGTTATTACATGTTTAGCCTGGAGAAAAGGAAGCTGAGAGACCTTGTCACTCTCTCCAACCTACTTGGAGAGATTGTACAATCCAAGGAGACTGCACTGAAGCGGGGGTTGCTTTCTGGTCCCTGGGCGCAAAAAACAGGGCAAGAGGAAATGGCCTCAGATTGCACCAGAGATTTAGATTGGGTATTAGGAGAAACTTCATAGAATCATAGAATTGGCTGGGTTAGAAGGGACCTCAGAGATCATCGAGTCCAACCCTTGAACCACCGTTGCGGTTGCTAGACTATGGAGTAAGGAGTAATTAAACACTGGTGGTTGAATCACGATCCCTGGAGGTGTTTAAAATACATGTAAGATGTGGTGATTTGGAACACTGTTTAAGCACTGGACTTGGTAGAGTTGGGCTATGGCTGGACTCGATCTTGAAGTGTTTTTTCCACCTGATATGATTCTGTGATTCTGTTAGTAGAGGAACTGACACAAATCTGACTGAGATCCAGTGCAGAGGATCCAGTGCTAAAGGCCTTCTCCCAGAGGTGACAAATACACCAAATGGTTTGTTAACCCTGAGCCATTGCAGGCAGGAGAGAGCAGACTGATTCATCTTTGCTTTAGAAAACTGGGAAGACCTTGAGACCCAGTAGGTGGGGATTCTTCAACCTATTTCACTTAATTGTCTGTCTTCTTCTTTCCCTCCAGAATTACGGTTTGGAGACTGAAAACCTGAGAACTCTGTCTCACAAGCTGAATGCCTCAGCCAAAAATCTTCAGAACTTTATAACGGGTAGAAGGAGGAGTGGCCATTATGATGGCAGGGCCTCCAGACGACTGCCAAATGATTTTCTTACCTCTGTAGTTGATCTGATTGGTGCTGCCAAGAACTTACTAGCCTGGCTGGACAGGTAATTTACTATTCCTCAATCCCTTATGCATGAGAAGACTTTTTTGGGTTCTTTTCTATTTGTTCTTTCTTTTTCCTCTTGTAGTCTTTTATTGAAATATTAAAATTGAAATATTCCAGTTCTGGAATTCTAGCTCTAAATTTTTTTTGTGAGTTTTTCAAATGTGCCCCTTTTCTGGCAGAAGGATGTTGAAGTCTTCTTTATTTACTTCTTCAGATGCTTTTCAGTCTGATAGGATTCTGTGCAAAATTAATACTTCTCTGTTATTCCAAGCTGACATCTTACTGTCACAAGTGGTAATATCATCAGTGATTTCAGGAAGAAGGGTAAGAATGAAAACATTGTGTAGCTTTAATCAAATGCTATCAAAAACAGAGAAAAAAGCTGGAGCTGACCAAAAAAATTAAGAATATCCAAAATAAATTATTTTGCTTGCTTGGTCTGAAAATTGAATTTTTATTATAGTTTATATCAAGAATAGAATTGATTATTAATGACACTTGTGGTGTTGCCTAATGCTCAACCATCGACCACTGCTTGGGGTTTTTATGATAAATTTATGAATTCTGGAGAGACAGAAACCAAAATATAAACTAACATCAGAGCATTTACCTTTCGTTTCTCTTACTCTCTGGAGTTACAGCAATGGATAGCTTCATCCTAAACCTGAATGCTCTTGAATGTATAGAAGGCACCTTAGGAATCCCAGAGAGAGTGAATCACCCTCCTCTACAGGGTTTGTATAATCCTGGTGACATCTTCCTAACCTAATGCCAGCAGTCATATTCTCTTGGGCAATGACCTTGTCAGTTCTTATAAATTCAAATAGGGTCAGATTCAGCCAGAATGCAGAGTGCCTGAAGAAAATCCAAGCATGCAGGAAGCTGTTGGTGACTAAATAAGCATTACTTTGCTTTCTGAATTAAGGTGCTAACTGCTGCTGAAGAGTGATGTACTAGACATTCTGGGTTTTTTAATGAGCTGTACAGAGGAAATCTTGACTACTTAAAATTATTTGGCAGCTCCTATTTCCACTTTCCATCAACATAACAACTTATATTCTGGCCAAAATCCAGTTTTCATCTTTCCTGCCTATGTTGTTTCTTGTTTCAAAGTCATGTTATACAAAAGCTGTGAAGCTTGGTGCTGGAGACTGTCATGATTATCTGCTTCATACTTCTGTTGTGTAGAACTGATCTCTAAATTGCATATATCTCCTTATATTTTAAACAGGAGTTATAACCCTTAATGCTCTATAACCTTATCCTTGCTTTGTCACAGGTCTCCATTTGTCAGTGTGACAGAATACTCACTGCTGAAAAACAACATTGTTCAACTGTGCCTGGAACTAACAACCATTGTGCAACAGGTAGGGCTGGTTATCTTCACTCAGAGGCCACTGGCTTAAAAATTGCCACAGTAAAAGCATTGCTAACCTTTTACTTTACCAGCAAAATTCTTTCAGCATTCCCTTTCTGTTCTTTGCATCATCTCTTTCTCTGGGAATGACAGGAAGATTTTTTTGCTTTATTTACCCTCATGTGTCTGGGGAGATTGAAGGACAGTGTGAGGTTAAAAATAATCCACTTTGTTTTTCAGTAGAGAATTTCATGTTGGGTTTTATACCACCATGCAACAAAAGAACAAAGCCACAGTGGGAAACAACTTTGCTGCTGCTCATAGTGTATTACAGATTAAAATATGAAGGATATCTTTCAGGGACAAGATTCTATAATGCATACAAATATATCAAGAACTTGTGCTGTGGGTTCCTCACTTAAAGGAGAGACAGCTACATGAAAGATGTTTAGTGAATAACATGAAATATTCATAATATTAAATGAACCAAATATGGAACAGATAAGGGGGGTAGTATTACCATCACTGTCATTCATTAATTAATTTTAATTTAGTACAATCCACAGGTGCATAAAATTAATTTATTTAGTCTGTAGTGCTACATATAATATACAAATAATGAGTCTCTGGCAGTGCTCCTGAAGCAAGACAAGAGGTGACACACAGCTATGGGAAGACTAAGTGGAAATTAGTTTCAGAAATATTTACCATGAACTTCTCCTCTTGTAAGTGGCTAAAAATATTAAGGGACAAAATAGTGTTATTGGAATACATGCTGAGGTTAGAGAACTGTCAGAGCTGTCTCTGGATGAAGCAAAAACACAAGATGAAGGTACTGTAGGAGGGAAAGCAAGAGGAATCTTAGTTGAAGCTGTTTGTAATCACCTTAAACTGGCCCAGCCTCCAACACATGGGTTCCACTGCCTGCCCTGCCCTTGTGCTGTGGGTTTCCATGTAACCTCACAGTATACCACCCATGGAACTCATTTAATTTAAAAGCCTTCCTGGAGTAGTAGCATCCTGCAAACTTTGGCTTTTTCTCTTCAATTTAAAAAAAAAAAGAACTAAGGCTGGTAAATATCAGTCTTTTTATTTCACACTATTATCCTTAATTTAGAACACTTTGTTTTATTTCTTGCAGAATTTTTGTCCTTTCTGCATTTTTGCAGTCCAAAGCAGAGATATTTTTCTCTTAGTTTAAAATCCCTATGCAAGCATTTAATTATTTATGTATCTTTATTAAGCTTTCTCTTACAGGGTGTTCATAGCACTAGGCTATTTTTGATTTACAGACTAAGCAAAATGAACTTTTCCACAGTATAAAAAGTTTGGGTTCTGATTCCACCCTTCAGCTGCTTTTGCACTTTGTGAAAGTGAAAGGTGAAAAATAGAATCATTTTGAATTGCTACAGCCACTGCTGTTGTTCATTTAACTGCTTTTGGCAGGTGAAACTCAGGTCGTCTCTTCCAGCAATAGTTTGGCTCTTTTTTTCAGTTCTTTAACTCCACTCTCAAAGCTGTCCTCCTTTTGACAACTTAAAACCAATCTATCTTTTATCATAAAGTCTACAACATTCCAAGCTGAAAAATACTTAGTTCTTTAGGTCAGTTAAATGTCAAGTTTTGTCTTTTCTTAATCTTATTGTCGGATGTGGGATACTTGACAGCTGCAGAACCATCCTGATTTTGAGGTTCAGGGTCCCATCAAAATTTCTTGATGATAAAGTGCAAAAAAGCCCATGTTAGATCAGAGCAGTGCAAATGTCTGAGCTCTCTGTTAGCTTCGTTGTGAAGTCAAGCTTGGAGTCTGTCTTCAAGGCAGACTAGCCCTCATTTTTGCTCTGAAAATTAATTCACCAGGCTAATTGAACTGTATTGGATTTGATCATGCTATAGTGTCAAGGCTACCCTGGGAGAAAGATAACTGGGCTAACAGTGGAAGAACAAATCTGAGATTTTGTTAACAAAATGTAGTCATGGGATAGTTTTCCACTGAGTAGAGAGTTCACTTGCTCTAGTAGAAGTTGGATTTCTGGTTTGTTTTTTCCTAATTATGCCAAAGATGCCTAAACCTCTACGTGAGCCTTTTGATACATGCATGAAGCAGCATGGGCAAACATTCTCTAAAACAACTTGTGTCTTACCAAAGAACATCAGCAAAAATCAGGCTAATTTTTTTTCCAACAAAAGCCATATAAAATTTTGCTTGTTCTCCCCTTTGGTAGTGTCAATTGCCCTCACTGAGATACATTTAGAGACCATATCACAGACTTCTACCTTATTTTCAGTCAAATATTTTGTGTCTAGGCTGTAATATGTGATTTAAAAGCTATGTAGTTTGTACTGCAATTGATAGAAATTGCTGTTTCTTAGCACTTACCTGTACCTGATCTAACTTTTAAGTTAGCCTCCCTCTGAGCTCATGCTTGGATGAGGTAACCTCCAGAGGTCCCTTCCACCTGAGTTCTCCTGTGATACAGCAACTACCATTCAAAACGTGGGTGTTATTTTCAGGTTCAACTTTGCAGACTTCAGCTTTCAGTCCCTCAATCTTATTTTGCTTGCACTTTCTAAAGAACATTTTGTTATCAAACATCTGTTCACACTTTTCTAAATATAGATTATGATTGAGACCTTACCATAATTAAACCAACTAAAATAAGTTATTTTAGTGTATTTACTGGGGCATGTTTGCTAATTTCAGAGAAATCTCATCCTTTTTAATGTAGCAAATCCAGAAGCTTGATTTTTATATATGCAGGCAATATGTTTAAAATACAGTTCTGTCATATCCACCATTCAGACTGCAGTGTTTTGTTAGGAAGTGACATCCAACTGGCAAACAAAACAAGATTTTATTTTCTCTTCCAAGCTGCTCTTTTATAGGGTCTCAGTTTCTTTTCAGTAGTTGACTTAACTCATGCTGTTTTATGGAACTAAGCAAACTAAATATTTTTCATGCATTAGTATTTTTCTGTGTTAGTCAAGTGTCCCCAAGATTGCTCATGAAACATTCTTTATGACATCTGCTAATTTCAGTTATATTTTCATTTTTTTAATTTTCTTTTGCAATTATCAACTAAAATTATGAATACAGTGTGGGTGAACACGAGTCCTAGTGACCTTTTGTCTTCATGAATATTCAAAAGAATGCTGTTTTACTTTCTCAGTCATGAAGGTACCCTTCCCTTGAAAGGCAGGATGCTCTGCAAAGTGCAGAAACTGGCTTATAGGTAATACTGCTGCTGGGGTTCTTTCTATAATTCCTGTATTTTGCCATTTTACAGAGGGGAAATAGAATGCAGCTACTGATTTGTTGATGAGGCTTTTTTAAACTCTAAGAGAAAACATTTTGATATGTTCTCTTGCTTATGGAGGATGCAGAAAGAATAACACTATAACTATTATGCATTTTCTAAGAAAAATAGATCAACATCCTATAAATGTCAGTCCTGGAAGATATTTTTTTAATGAGATCCCTAGTGCATTGCTTTGTAACAGGGGAAAATAAATCAGAAGAAAATTGTGACCTACATATCTTAATATTTTAGTATAGTATAGCAAGTGCTTTTAACCTCTCAGTTAAACTAGTCTGATGTAGATTAAAAAAAAAAAAAAAAAAAGTCAATATGCATCTATTTTGGAAGGATTCCCAAAGCCATTAACATTTTTAATGCTAATGTAATCTTGAATGTGCAACATAAGTATAGCTAACATTAATTCTGCTCTACAAAACAGTAAAATTTCAGTTTTACTGTATATAAGCCCTCTGTTTTTTGACCTGAAGTAATTAAGCTTGTTCAGAATGAAGCTCATATTGTATTTCTAGCACAGAAATTAAAGGAATAATTTAAAAAGGACCATTAGCTCTGAGCTCAATCTGGAAGCCCTGCTGAGATCATTTTGTTCTCTTGGTTCTTGGAGGGTTAAAAAGAGATGGTGGATGTGCTGTTTGAAGTGTGTAAAACTTGCAGGAAAGAGACTGCCTTGGGCATTGCCAACCAAACTGACTAATTGGCTTCTTTTTTTGTGCTGTAGAAAATAGCAGTATGAGCACAGAAAAAACATCAAAGGGATACTTGACCATGAGCTGCTAATATAAATTCTTCTCTGTGTTCCTCACAATCTTCTGGTTTTTAACTGTCCTGTTCTATGACAATAATCTTTAAACTGTATTCACTTAGAAATTAATTTCTCTACAAAGGTGTTATAATCCTCCAAAGCAAACATCACCCTTAGAGCTGAGGGCCTGAGGGTTGCATGTTCTCCAGATCTCAGCCAGGCTGAAGCAGCAGCTCCAGGTGGGCTGATGGATGAGGTTCTCAAAGAAGCACCCAAGGAAGAAGGTTCTAGAACCAAGCATATCCCCAGTAGATGGGACAGAACCAAGGGTTTAAGCTGCTGCAAAAGAGGAGCAGGGATGTGCCAATTGGCTGCTATTCCTCTTACAGGGTACTGGTCCTGTAGGCAGTCTACTTCTAGAGTAAATTCAGTGAGGATGTTGGAATATTTTCAAGGGTTGTTTAGAACAATTGACCATTATTGCTGGCATAAGATCCAGGGGAGAGGAAATCTTGAGAACTATAAGGAACCTTAAGTTACTTGAGGGAATCTTTTAGGTATGTCCATAAGTTAAACTTTACATATTCAAGGAAAAAAGGCAAATAACCAAAGCAGTTTTTCACTTGTCATACCTCCATATTTACATGTATTTCCTGAAATCCTTATCTTGCTTTGTAAAAAGGTTTTTGCAAAGTGGCATAGCAACTGGAGAAGTATTTTGCAATTCCCCAGCATGATTTTTCTGTTATCCACCACGAGTTCACTTGAAGGTAAATGATCAGGGTCACTATGGCATTAGAAACAAGATTCCTGTGGTCTTTTGGGGATGGTGAAGGCAATCAGAGCCTCGGAGCAGAAGCTGGAGCAAATCAAATGGGCAGTGTAGACACAGCCCAAGGTTAATATCTTTAGTATTGTACTTGCAAAAATATTCTCTTCCCTCTTCCTTCCCATGATTTGCAGTTACATAACAAACCTAGTGGTGGGTTTAATACAACTGTCCACACCCCACACAACTTGAAGAAGAATAACAAATATTCTGCCTGACTTAAGGCTAGGCAGTGTATCTCCTGCTCTGTGCTTCACTGAATTTCTGACATGCCAGATTAATTATATTCAGTTACTTTTTTCTCACCATCACGAATCTGTCCCCTCTACTTCACTTCATTTATATTGCTGCTAGTATTGAAGAAAAATAGATCCCTGAGGTTAAGCAGCCACCAGAGAAGTCAAGTTTCCTAAGAGTGTAAAGCAACCTTTTGGATGTGACAAACCTCAAGAGATTATTTGTCTGAATGAGTAAATCTATAAGAGATAATGATCAGCATAAAGCATTCTTCCTTAGGAAATGCAGAATAATGTTCATTAATTATTTTGGGTTTTTTACTACAGGATTGTACAGTGTACGAGACAGAAAATAAAATTCTTCATGTGGTAAGTAATCTAAGTAGTCTGCTTTGGTATTCTCTAATCCTGCCTCATCAACTTAATTTTTTTTTCTTTTTTTTTAATTAAAACTATCATAGGATATTTTACACAACTTCTGATGAATTGTATCAGTTGCTGAAACTTAGTTTTCCTAAATAAGACCAAATAGTTAAAAAGTTGAAACTTGTTTTCAAGATCAGCAAAAGAGAGATCAGCTCACATGTTCTGTGACCTCCTGCAAACAGTTCAGTGCAAGTTGCTTGTGCCTCCTACCAGTCAGTTCAGTGACTGCCCCAGTGCTCCAGATTTAACACTCCAAAATGTCCCTTTTTGGGTCAATGGAAAGAAATGGAGACACTCTGCCCAAATTATGCTGATAAAATATTTTTTCACTCAATATTCTGTTCCCACTTTCTCTGCACACTTGTGGAAGACAGAGTCATTCCTTTCAGAACCCTGCCTACCAAACCTTTGTTTTCTTTCCTAAATTGGAAGTCTTTCAAGTTTAAGGCTTAAAGACTCAGCTTGCTTCTGCTATTCCCTAACTTATCCCTCTTTATTTTAGCAGGCAAGGACTGATACTCACTTTCCCTTTCCATACAGTTCCCTGGAGCAATGGTCTCCGTTATACGTACAGTTAATTACAAACACATAATTAGGCTTCTCAGATTGTTTCAGAAGCTTCACAATACTCTTACTGGTGTAATACTCTTACTAGGATTGCTGGTGTGGAATTCCAGCAGTGGATGCATCAGACCTGGGGCATTACTGACTGCACTGATTTTCAGACAGCACTTTGTGCCTTCAGCACTCAAAAAATCTAATGGCATAGGGGGATGGAAGAATTTTATACAAAGTTATTGATTAAATATTGGCCTTTAAGCTAAAATACTCTCTATTTTCCTGGTACTGGCACTGAAAACTTGTACTGATACTGAGATAGACTTAAAACCTATGGTGAAAGGGAAATCTCAAAGGATTTACAAGTTCAGATAAGCTTTTGACAAGCTCTATCCAAGTGCCTGACTTTTTTTTTTTTTAAAGCCTTTTACACATCTTGTGCTTCTAGGGGGATTAAAAATTGTTGTAAAACATTGATGTGCTGTTAAATTCAGAAAGCATGCAGTGACTTTTAGAAAAAAAGCTTGCTATTGCAAACTTGATTCTGAAAACATCTTCTAAAAGCACTGGAAATCTTCAGGGCTTTGGTATGTGAATATAGATATGGACACATACAGACAGACATCCTATAACCCACAATTCTAACTGTACATGGACTTTTAGCAGGAATGTTACTTTTGACTTTTCTAACTGTTCTGGAAAGGTAGAGAAGAAAAATTCTGAAGATGTGTGATCTTCAGGATCACTTAAACTGTGTGTCTGAGAGTCAGGTTTCATTTTTTACAATATTTCTTCAGCAAAATGTGGTTATTGGGACTGAGTCAGTTCTTTATACTAATATAATATAACTATGATGATTAAAAATTAAAACCTGCAAGCTGCTTTTTCTCTTGGCAGTAAATAGAGAACATTAACTTATTCTTAGTGCCCTGACCCAGCAGTGGCTGCCATACTAAAAGTACTTCTTGTGATGCATAATTTGTATTGAATTGTTCACAAATGAAGGGTTTCCTTGAGATTCTGTTCTTGGTTTTGCCCATCGAGGGAAATTTAATAAATGGTTTTAGGTGTTGGATGGCCTGTGAAACTGTCTGTAGAATTCCTCTTCAACAGGTACAGAATATCATGAAGAACCCATTTTGGTTTGAGGTTTTCTTAAGTCCATTGCGCCATCTGGAGAGTGTGCACTTTGCTTCTCTGTGGGTTGGGAACTAGTAGGCAAGACGAGTCCTTTCTACTTTTTTAATGCCAAAAATACATACTTTAGCATATGTTAATGTTTCATCTCGTTTTGATAGTGCCATAGCAAACATTACTTCCTGACCCTGTGCTGTTATTCATAAATTCTGCTCAGCCGCTCCCATTTCTACCATCTCAGCCTTTGCATTAGGCACAGCTGGTGTCTGGCCTCTGGTGTATCTGCTGTAACTACTTCTACAGCAAACTGATATTTTCAGTTATTTGAATATAATTTCATTTAATATTTTCCTGGTGCTAAAATCCTGCTTAGACTTTAATTATCTTTTTGAATCATAAAGAAATCCTAAAGATCCGTAAGAGGAAATCTGACTGGAAACTTTTTGCTGTTTATTCCTTTGCAATGTTTACTGAGAAAGTGATTTGCATGTGGCAAGAGTGAAGTTAAAACATTACATCAGAAAGTAGAAAGTGTTGTTCAGTCTGCATCTAATCTGTACATATGACCTTAGAGGCCCTCAATATGAAATCATAATAATATATTCAAAAGCTGAATGAAAGCAAATACAGACAGGGTCAGCCATCAGCTCATATGGAGCAGTGCAAACTATTTTTTGAGGGAGTCAGTTTCTGTATCTCTGGTGGGAGAAGACAGGACCTAAAGATTTGTTCAGGGGGTCTGAACCAAAGTTGAAACTGCTAGAAATATTTCTGGGTATTGGTGGCCTTTTGATGCTGTCAGGAATGCCTACATGGGATGCTTGCATCTTTCAGCTGATACAAAATACAAACACCCCATCCAGCACTCCAGAGCTGTACTTGGTTTTCCAGATGAGTAACCGTACAGTGAATGGCAATATATCCTATAAATTCAGTCAGTTAATTTATTCATTGTGACAACTTTATTTGTTTAACTCATATGTATAGTGTCAAATGAGATATTAGAAATCCTTGTGATTTTGCAAATGCCTGAAATAAAACTTCTTCCCATAAGGGATTTCACTGGAATTTGCTATAATTAGGGAAAATGAGAGTATAGTCCCCAAAGGAAAATAGAATCAAACAGCACAACTTCAACAGGAAAACCATTCTGAAATTCATCTAAATGAATGCTTGCAGAATAGGTTCAAATATTTTTAGGCATAGGCTTTTTGGAGGAATGCTTTAAGTGACACTTGAAAACTTGATATAAATCTTCACACATAAAGGTTCTCTGAGGGTGCAGACCAAATCCTCTCTGATCCATGGCCTCTGATTGACAGATTCAGTCTTTCAGTATCACTGCTGCAATCTGTGAGGTTCCTACTTTGAAGGTGTTCAGATGGATTGGCATTAAGATTTTGAGATCCTTAGCTGGAAGGCAGGATAACATAAAATAGTAGAGGTCTTCTAGAATATCAGTTAAAGGGTGTGTTCAAAGATGTGTAAGAATTTTCCTTCAGGAAATGGATTAACTAAGGCACTTTACTGCCAGTGTAAGTTTTTAACAAAGTGAAGACTTTCTAAGCTGCACAGAGCAGAATTCACTTCATTAGTAGTGTTGGTAGGGTTGCTCTCATTATTTGGTAGCTAAAATAGGTTATTAAGTTGGTGTATAAAGACTTTAATTTTGCATATTTCATTCGACTCCCATTTTATTTATACACAGATATTATCAGTGCACAGTAAAATATTTGATCAGAAGAACTGTGTGCATGCATGTACATTTTCTGGAACTTCATGAATATTTTATGTACCCTTAAACTCCTCTTCTTGATTTTCATATACCTGTAGTTTTTACAGTGCTAAGAAGTAAATTTACATGTTTATTCTAAACTAGTTCTCAGAATAAGAACTTATTCACCAATACTCTGTTTGATATGAGGAGTTGTATTGACTTGTTTTTCTTTGTAGTGTAAAACCTTGTCTGGGATTTGTGACCACATCATTTCCCTCTCATCTGATTCTCTGGTGTCACAATCAGCACATCTTGAGGTAGTTCATCTCACCAGCATTATGCCCAGTGAGGGTTTGGTAAGTAGCAAAGCAGTTTAAAGTTTAATTATTAGAATATGGAATACAAGCCTCAGGGTTTTAGGGTGATTTATTTTTTTTAAATTGCTAAGAGGCCAAAATGTATTTTCATGCAGTGTCCTACTTTTTTTTGTAAGCTGGAATGGATTTTTGAAAGTTATTTAATTAATATTTATCTAAATAAAGGGGTTGTAATTGTTTTTAAAAATCAGAACTTGTTTTATCTAGGACTTAATCTGCAACTGGTAGCTGTGTGAGCAGCTACAGAAAACTTGTACTCCTTTGATAGTCACATTGCAATTTTTAGAATGCACCTAAGTAATCCCTAAATACATGCATCTGCAAATAAAATAAACTAAATATCATTAATGTGCTTTGAAAATTATTGAGGAAGGCATAAAAATAGTTTTATGCCTCCCTAATGATTAAGTTCAAATAAAACTTTCAGAAGCATCTTCCTAGAAGCAAAATAAATCCCTTCTATGTGTAAGTTGTTGCTCACTGAGCAGAATGGTTACATGTGAATATCTTGGTCTTTGTTCTGACACTGAATAGCAGTGAACATCCCATGGGGAATCCTATCAAAGTTACAAAAGCATAATTACGTTGAGCTATGCATCCTCATTTGAGAATGATGTATTTTAATAACATGAGGGCATTTGTATGACTACATAAGTTTACTTTTATTGTTAGATTGATTATTCAATAAAGAACATTACAACAGTGTAAAACACATTTCATTTTTAGTCTGTGGCATCACAGATGCTTAGCCCAGAATGTTATCATCAAGACAGACACAATTTGCTTGTTATGCTGCTTTATCCCAGTGGCCAAATATCTTCCCTTTGTGGCCCATTTCCCCCTCTTGCCCTGATTTCTGGGTTAATGCAGGGATTTCAAGGAAATAACAGGTCAGTATCACTTACAGCTTGTGTAGTTCATATGCTGTAAATCTGTCAGTGCTTCTGGCCTGCAATAAAACTACTGTATGCTGGCTCTGTCTTGCTTTCCCTTCTATCCAGAAATTTATTTTTTCTGGAGGAAAATCCACTACAGAGAACAGGAGCACAGGTAGGATGTGTTTTCCTTCAAAGTGATGAACATTTCAAGCAGGAGGTGGCATTGCTCATGGTTCCCATTCAGTGGCAGCTTTGGATGGAGGACAGGAAGACAGACTGGGGGAGAACAGAAAGAGTGGAACCTGCTTCAAAGCTGGTATATCCTGTATTGAGTTCAAGTGTTCCATGGTGTGCAGTATCAGAAGATCTTGGGTGTGAACAGGGGACTTTCTAAGTAGCTTTTCACAAAGTATTGGAGTCTGATTTAAAACTTTAAGGCATGGGAGACCAAGATGAGAGGTGTTGGCTGTCTCATGGTCCTCCTTTTCCTCTGGACCACTCTCTTTTCTAACAGAACACCCAGCAGACAAGGCCTGAGACTCTAACTCTGGGTGGAAGAGTCATGGTGTAGCTCTCCATGAGGGAGACAAATACTGCAATCAAAATTGGCCATACATTTTTATATTTTCTTTTTAGATGAAGTGAAATCACAGTGAATGCCTGAACTTCCTGTACCTAATTGTGAAGGCATTATGTGTTAGGTTGGAAAGTTCCTTATCATCAGTTTTGCTGATGCTGTCTTCTGTTTAAAAAAAAAAAAAGATGAAAAAGGACTGTAAATGGGAATAAAAGAAAAATCGTGTGAAAAGGGAAAGAAAACATTATTCAGAATCAAATATAGAACAGACTAATGAATTACAAATGGCTTTCTCATGATTGTATAGCAGTTTTTTCCACAGGATCTCTGCTCCATTCAAGAGAAAAATGAGTGCTATTCAGTGAATGGAAAGTATTCAGAGTTCCATTTTTATCCTTATCATTCAGTACAGGGGTTGAGGTCTTATTTACCACACTCCAGCAAAGCTCTGCATTCCCTGAGTTACTAATTTCATCGTGAGGGGTTGGTTTTTTTTTTTCATATGGCCTTCTGAGTGCTTCACAGCCACTTGTTAATTCATCCTCACAACACACTTGTGAAAATGACACTGTTATTTGAGTTTTATAGCTAGGAATCTAATGCACAGAGCAATTTGTGTCAAAAGCCCTAAATATCTCCTTTCCAGAGGTCTACCATACAATTTTTCAGCACACTTGTTACTTTTCCAGCATAAGTTCCCAATACAGAATGTCTTGGTTTCAAGTGTAGCTGAACTCTAGTTTTCTAGTTTGAGATTCATGCAGGGTTGGTACCTAGAAAATGCACAATTATTTGCCTTTGAAAAATGTGTTGTAAATTTCTGAGATTTAGATAAGAACTCAGTTATCTGGAATGATGTTCAGCTGACTTAATTAAGAGTCTTTCTCTATTTTCAAAACTCCATCTGCCCAACTGCTTTTATTATATGCCTTCTTATTTCTCCAACAAAAGAGCTTGAAATCTTATAGACTTTGCATAAGCTTGCCCATAAAGTGAGCTAATTTTGAGGTCCAAGTCCATGAAGTTACTACAAGGAGTCAGAACTCCTGTGGGGGCAGTGTTTGTGTGTTTAATTGCTTAAAGAAATCTCATATCATAAAACATTTTCACAAAGGGACCATATGTCATTTGAATGTGCATCTTCACTTCTAGTATTTTCTAACTTTCTGCCCATGTTTTTATGAGCTTTATAATCTTCTCTTTCTTCCCTCTCTATAGTTCCTTTTTTTCTTTTTTTTCAGTCTGCTTTATTGCAAAATTTTCTTATCTTACACATTCTGCAGAGCACACTCTGTGCTGGTAGTTTAATAGCAGTTTGCTGGACAAAAGAATTTGCATTGAGCAGCACAGATTTTGGGTTCTGTTCCAACCTCTGGTAATTGTGTTTGCATCCTGTTCTCTGCAGGCATTTACTGCCCTCCAGAAACATACTGGGATTTTTTTCCCCTCTCGTTCCATTCCTTCCAAAGCTGTACCAGTTGCTCATACCAGTAAAATTGCTTCCTCTTTTTCCTGATTTAGCCACTGAATTTCCATATATTTTCCATTTCATTAAAAAAGCAACTGTAAAGACTGGAAACCACATTTTCTCCTGAGCTGTAGTGGTGGGTATGGTAATACCACTTACATCTGAAGTGCACTGCATGATCAGCCTGTAAATGATGTCTGGAATGCAAAACTTTGTTTTAAACTATCACTTTTACAAACTTGAAATAAATTCCTGTGCTAAAAAAGTGACTGTGTCTGTGAGAATATTTTCACTTTTGTTTTGAGTTTTATACTCAGAACTTCCTCCCATGTGGAAAAATATTGTTGGAGCTGTTAATTTATATATGCTAGGGGAAAAATTATATAATTATGTGAAATTATATAAATTTATAAAATACCTTGCACTCTGAACTATACAAATAAAAAATAATAATATTGAAAAATATAGCTTTTTACACAGAATGCAATCTTTCAAGATTTTCATGACATCCAGATATGTCAGCAAGACAAAGTGCTACTCCAGTGGTCAATAAGAAACAAGTTTTTCATGATTTTTCATTTGGGAAAACAAGGATGAAAGCTCTGCATAGGAGAATTTTAAAACTGAGTCATTCACTAAAATTGCTCATTTTTTAAATGTATTTTATTCTTAGAGTTTAGTAATGAAGATGAAAGAGCAGATAGTAAAATGTACCATTTCTTCATGTTTAGTCAGTTTTTATGGCTCTCAGGTGGCATATTTAAGAGATTTGTAATTTGATTTTTTGTAATTTGTAATTTGATTTTTTTTTTCCTAAAATACATAAAGCTAACCAAAAGGCTAACTTAGAAAGAACTTAGAAAGAAATTTGTGGTGAAATTCAGTAAAAAGTTCAGCTCTGTTATTTTTTTGTCCTTAATCTTAGTCTAGATAGGTGGAGAATGAATCTTGTCTAAACAAGGAGGGTTTTAGAACAGTGATATTAAATTTTCTCTTAAAATATTTAAATAAACTGCTTATCAAGGAGTCTCCTTTAAGAGAACAGATAGTCAGGGTGAGTAAAATCTACAGTGGAGCATCCTATGCAGCAGAGTTAAGCAACCTGATCAATTTTAGCCAGTTAAAGATTTTAAATAAAGGTAAACTTGCTGAAATGGAATCAGTTTACATTAAGGTAGAAGTCACATTTCCTCATGATGAAAAATCAAAATAGATCCATCTCGAGCAGGTTACTAATAGCCTCATCCTGTCAAGTTTTGGTCATCTCCAAGTCAGAGATTACACAGTCTTGGCCACCCCTTCCAGTGTTTTAGCATCCTGATGGGAAAATTGAGGAGGAAGAGGAATTTGTGCATTCTTTTTTTCATCAAGTTCCATCCCGTGGAACTGCATATCTCAGTTCATGGTCAGAAATGTTGAAATTGGTTTCTCTGAGCAAATTGTTTTTTCTTCTTGCTCCAAACTTCTATTTTGACAGCACAAGGTGATACAAAAGTTTTGCAAGAATAATGAATCAGCAGCATAATGTACCAATTAGATTTCAAAATTTGATGTGCAGCCTTACTGTATGGAGAGGGCTGAAGCTCTGACCTTACTCCTGGGAAGCAAGAACACCAGGAGTTGAGTCTCACTGACATTTCAGGCTTGGTGTGTGAGGATTACAGCTGAGGTAGATACCTGCTGAGGTATCCTGTCAATGAAGATGTTGTGCTGATGCTCAGTGTTGAATTTTGTTTGGAAAAAAAAAAAAAAAAAGGCATTAAGTGAGAAAAACTGTACTGTTTATAATGGGTCTTGATGTATGTTTGTTTAACTTAGATTAGCAAATGTTAATTGACCATGGTTCCTTCCAGTCTGTTCAAATATTATGATCCTTAAACTGAACTAAACATACTATTTTAATTATCATACAAACATGATTTGTTTCCTGCAAATGTTAATTACCTTGTTTGGTTTTTTCCCCCAGGGAATGTATATCAAATCAACATATGATGGACTACATGTAATTACAGGAACCACTGAAAATGTAAGCTGCTTTATTCTGAAAGACTTTTATGATGCATACAAGATTTTTTCTGTATTTCTGCAATGCAATTTTAATGTGAAAACTTCCTTTAAATGAAGCCACTTTTTATTAATGCCTTTTAACATTTCTTTACGTATATTAGCTATGCAAAACTTTGGAACCCCTGAAAATAGACATAGAAAACTACTTTTGAAATGAGCAATAACACTATAATAAAATGAAAATATTGAAGCACTTCATGGTTCTTCAAACACACCTTTTTTATAGTGTTCATCCATCTGCTCTCTCTGGTACAAAAGTGTTTCCTTTTATATTATTAAATTTTTCTCATGTAAAAGCATCATCAGTAGTCTCACATAAATAGTAAAAATATATATTTTTAAATAGTTACAATATCAGCAGTAGAGGTGGATGTAAGAAATATGGGTAATGGGGGAAGGTAACTTAAGATATATTCAGTATCAGGCAAGTTATAGAATAATCTTTTCTAAACCAGAAAGTTAGGAGTAACCACTGACAGGACCAGCACAAGGAAGGAGGAAATTATGGAAAGAGGCAAACAGATTTTGGTCCAGGAGTGAAAAGGAACAGAAGATTTGAAAATGTTAAGAAAAAAAAAGTTAATTAATCCAACTCGTCCAACTCACTATTGTGCGAGGGTGCATAAAAAGTTCTCTTAGGAAAATAACCCTTCCTGAAGGAATTGTATTAGAACAAGTTAAGCAACATTCTATTTTCCATCATCTGTAGTTAAAATACAGAGGAGACCCAGAAAAATGCTTTCATTTTTGTTTTGTTTGTAGACCCTGAAGTGTTTGGCAAATCTGAACCAAAAGCACACAAAAATGCTGCAGCACATCAATCACTATAACTGATCATAGAAAACCTACACAGTGTGACAACAATAACAAAGTTGTTGCTAAATGTCTTTCTTGTTAGTTAGTTTGCAATTCATAATTACAAACTTATTTTAAAAAAAAACAACTCAAAAAACAAGAGTTGACTTCAGCTGCTCCAATGTAATTACAGTGACAGGTTTCATAATAGGACCCATCCCTTCTGCTTTTCTTGTGGTGCTTTAGTCACACTCTTCTCATTCACTCCTGGATCTGTTCAGTAGTGTCTAGCTGAGTAAATTACAAGTTCAGATTTTATAAAGCTAATATTGAAATTATGTACTGCTGACACCCAAGAAGCAGAAAATTAGCCCTGTGTATCTACCACAGGTAGTACTGGCTGGCAGTGCCTCAGGGGAGTGCTGGCCCTGCAGGGGAGCTTCAGGTGTGACATGTTCTACAGGATTTATATCTGTGAAATAGTATTGCATGATAGTTTTTGTCACTCAGTGCTTAGAGACCTCAAGCCCATGAGCTTAGTGTCACTTAACCTCATGAGTTAAGTGTCACAGTGTGTGCAGACAAGTCCAATGCAAGCTGAACTTAAAATTAGTTTGTATTTTTTAATATTAATTACATTGACAGTGTTTAAAGGACTTTAAATAACAATGCATGTATCTTGGGTCCTGAAACTTGTGGATGATGCATCTTGATTATGGTGCAGCAGATTTTGTTCATAGATTTAGTTACTCACACTATAATTAATCCCCCGTTTTTACTGTAATTCTAATTCATTTTAGAAGCATAATGCTATTTGGAGGGAAAATATTTATATATTTATAATAGAAATTCACAGGAGGATTTACTAAATTGCCAGCCACTATAATATTTATTTTTAAGTAAACTTCAGATGTCAAAACTTTTTTGAAATAACATCACATAAAAAGTTGCTGCATGGTTGGGGTTTTCTGTTTGTTTGTTTTTGGGTTTGTTTTTTTTCCAAAAGTGAAATTACATGTGAAGATAAACAAGCTTCAAAGATCTTTAATTTCTGGCATTTCAGCAATTTTTAAATTTTTTTTTTTAATGATAATTGACCTCAAAGCCATTGTTTAATTTGAAAAGATAATAATTAACTCATTGTTTGAGATGGGACAATCTGTCCTCCCCTCTCTCTGACTCCATATCTAGCAACTTTCTCCAAGTCTCCTGGCTGGTCTGTTTCCTTAAGAGCTGACTTACACTCTGACTTTGTTCTTGAGTTGATGTCCCACCTCTTTTATTCTTTTCTGGTTATTTTCTCTGGAATTTCCAATCAGTGTACCCAGTGCCATTAGAACACTCCTGTAAGCCAGGGCACAATGCAAGGAAGTTGCCATCAGTTCTCAGCTCTCTGCTGCTGAGCCTGACTGCTGATTTCCTGCATGTCTCACAGATTTAAGATCTGGTTTCACTGAAGCATTTAAAAATGTTTTCTAAATAGCAGCTGACCATGTTCAAGTAGCTTTGCGATAGGATTGAATCCATTTTAGTGTGATCAAAAGCAGCCACACTTAGGATAAGGTAGTTTCTCAGCTCAGTGGTCACAAAATGATGTGTATGCTATATATGGTAGAGTGTCTGTGTATGTATATATACATATATAAAATCTCCTGAAGAGTCAGTCACTGACATTACCCATTTCTAAATTACCTCTTTCTGTTTTATAATGGCCAAGCTACTAATGGAGGTGCTGGAGCTGTAGTATTTGTAGGATCCCTTCAGTGCCCTTAAGCAGTAAAACTTGTCTGTGAAGCATTTCTGTCACATGCATGTGACCTAAACCTGACTGTGCAGGAAGCTCAGGAGTTGTTGATTTAACAGATTTCCTTTTATGTGATGTATATTTCCTCAGCATATTCCTTGCAAGATTGTGACTGCTCATACTCCCTGCAGAGAGGTAGAGAAGCTGGAATAGTTGAGCCAGGCAAAAAAGGTGCTCATCACCCAGGAAGAGGGATTCTAAGTGACTTCATCAAATCTCCCTCTGTAACCAGAACAAACATAGTTTCTCATAAATACAGTTTTCATAAATATGAACAATTAGTTATTGCTGACAGTAATATTGTTGGGACACAGATTTCTTGCCTCCTTCAACATCCATTGTTTTAATATCTGCTTTTCCCTTCCCCTCTCCACACCCCCATCTCAAGTTAATAATTATTTCTTGTCCTTAGTCTCCTGCTGATCAGTGTAAGAAAATCCATGCTGGTGATGAGGTGATCCAGGTCAACCATCAAACTGTGGTAAGTATTTTGGAAATACTGTTCTGTAGGCTTTGCCTGTTCCCACTGCTAAGAAGGTAATAATCTTTCTTGCCAAACCAGGTTATTACTTATATCTTTAAATATCATAACCACTGGTAACACTTAATAGTTGAAGACATAAACTGAGTCAGGAACCAGCCCAGTGGGATTAAGCCAAATTTACACATTGAACAGCTGCTGCTCAACATCCCATAGTTCTTTAAGGAGCTCCCAAAATGTTCAACTTTTCCTCTTAAATAGAATTTTGCATTCTGCTTAGTATGGGATTCAGATTAAAATTGCAGCAGTGCTGTAATAGCCACATATTCTGAATCTGCTGGGGAAAAAAGAGACAAATTAGGTGTCGATAGGAATCTGACAGGTTCTGCTTTTGTCCATTCTTGCAGATTTATTTTTAAACATGCAGGTAGTTTTATAAAGTCAATTAAGCTATTAATGTATTTAAACTTACCTCAGTCTGTGTATGCAGAAGTGTATGCTGGGTCTAAGAGGTTGTGGCACGTGATTTGCATTCACTTAAACTGGGCACAGCTGCATCTCCCTCACAGCTGCATTCTGTGCTGTGCATAAAAGTGCATTTTGCTTTAAGTAGAAATGCAGAAAAAAAAAAGTCTCTGCAGTGTTCATAGTATTGTGTTCTGACTTTAAAAATTACTTCACTGAAGAATTAATGATGCATTTTTTAAAAAAGATTAAATTACTTGTAATTGAGCTCTAAAAGCCTTTCAGAGCCTCAACCAAGGCTGAAGGATTATTTTCTTCCTATTTTGGGATGATGTCAGCTGCTGCCTTCTGACAGATGTTTTGTCTTATGTCACTTATCACAGTGTTGGTGATTACTGAAAAATAAAATGCAGTCAGAGTTTGTCAGAGAACTCTCTTACATCAGAGGACTGTCACTTTAAAAACATTTTTTTTAAAAAAAATGTACAGAAGACTGGAAGCAGTGTTGCTGAAGCTGGAGGTGAAAGGAGCATTTGTGTTTGGTACTTATTAGGCATGAGAAGCATCTTGATAATGATAACTTTCTAAAGTGCTTATAATAAAAGCATTGAACTTTGCTGAACCCCATCTCCAAACACAGCAGCAGCAAAGTTAAGCAATCTCTTTGTCTGTGTGGTGGAAATATGGAAGCCTGACTATTGAAATCTTATGATTAGAAAGCAAATATTTTCTCTTGAAAAGAAGTATAACTTATTCATTTATACTTTAAATGTTAATGCAGCATGGGGCTCTTATCTGTATTAAAGAGATTCCCTGTGTTGTCATAGTTGATGAAATATGCATTAGACTGCTTTCTCCATCAAAACCACTCTTCAAGTGACAGACCTGATTTAATCTTGACTCACAGAGGTGAAACATCCTCATTCAGCCACTCCAGAGCTGAGTTTCTGGATAGCAGCTCTTGCCAGAGGTGTTATTACAACAGGCCCAAGGGGTTTGATACTTAATCCCTTTCCAACTCAGGGCACAGGACCAATAACTGACTCAAGTGGCACAAAATATCCTTTTTTAAAGAAAATAACCACAATTAATGATTCATTCTGAAGTTTTTCACAAGATAGGAGAAGAGATAAATGGCAAGCTGCTTCTGCTGGAAATTTATTCTTCCTTTGAAATGGTTGGGAAAGTCTTATTCCAAAAGGCTTTGGAAACTGAGACAGTAACATGGAACTTTTCAGCTGTGTATATCCAACCCTTGGAAGCTTTCATTTACCCTTGATTGGTAAGGGAGGCTCCACTCCTTCCTAAAACATGTACCCAGGTGAAGTTATACAGTGTAAAGAGGCAGAAATGTATTTTCTTCAGATATTTCTGTGCTTCAGAGATCCTGCATCCCACCAATGTTATCTTTGTGCTTTGGTTAAAACGTTTTCTTAAGACTGAAGCTTCTGTAGCATTTTGGTAGTGCAGCAAATATATACCCAATTCAATGCAAAATGGCTTGAAAGAATATGTTCTGAAGATGATCAGAGACAGGAATTTTGTTATTGCCACTACTTAAAATACTGCCCAGATTAGAGAATGTATGGCTCTTTTTTAAGAGTTTCCAAACCTCTACATGACTACTGGCATAATTTCATCTGATTTTGACTGAACTAGGCAAATATATTTTCCAGATAAATTCATATTCATCCATTTTGTAAGATTAGTTGAGTTTTAAAACTTTCACTGACATTCCCACAACCTGTAATGAATTGTCCCAGCAGCTACAATTAATATATTTGTTTTATATAAAGCATTAACTACATTAAAAAAGAAATAGTTAAATTTATTGTTTTTTCCCCTGAAACCAGCTATATTACCAAATCTATTTAAAACAATTAATAATAAAAGACAGCTTGTTTTTCCTTTCCAATAGATTTTCAATGAAGTTGAGAGTTTTAAAATATAAAAAAACAATGTTGAGAAAGTATCAAAGGAAAGTAGCTTACAAATTATATAATGCAACAATTGAAAGAGTTAGGAATAAGACTTACTACAAGGAATCTGGTCTAACTAAGGAACACTCTGTAATACAATTATAAAGATCAAAGAAAAAATAATAGTACTTTAGGCAAGATATTAATTAAAACAGACGATTCACCACTGGTTGTTAAGATCATTTAATCATTATCCAATTTCCTTATTTGCTTTTCTGCTTGTCCTTCTTGCTTATTAGATTTTAATAAAACAGCATAGAAACTTTAAAAATAAGTTATACATTCTAAATTACTGCCACCCTAATTTAATTTTCGTCACAGTATCAACAGGCACTGCATCTACCAGTACTGTGTAGGTTTTACTTTTTTACTTTTACTTTTTTACCTTTTTTTTTAGTTTGTCTCTTATAAAGTTATAAACAAGTGCTGCAAATGCTGTTCAAGATGTATTTGTTTGCAGACTTATTAACCAGACATTAGGTTCTGTGGGTATTATAAATCCTGCTACTTAATTGGAAGATTCAATTTCATATGGTCTTTTTTTGAAGCTGTTTTATATGAGAAACATGATTTTTTAGCCAGAATATTGGGACTGTCACAAAGTGAAGACAGATTAAAAGTAAAGCTGAGATAGTCACTAGCCAAGAAATGTCTGATTCTTTCCATTTATCGTAACAAGGGTGGCGTGGAGCAGGAAGAGAAGAAAACCATGACAGATATATATACATATCCAGGATGGAAACAAAGTTGACTCATTTAATACCAAATCATCTCCCCCTCAGTTAACTGAAGAGAAAGTCTTTCAGTTGCAAGCCCCAAAGAAAGGATTTTGTCTGCTTTAGGCTAATAGGGAAAACTAAGGCAAGACTTACTAGTGAACACCATGCAAAATTTTGCAGGTGATTTAGAGAAGAAAGGGTAACTAAAGACATGAAGGAGAATGGTATTCTAGGTGGAATGCAGCAGATATTTATGAAAATTAAATTATGTTCATGTTCTACATTTGATAATTTTTCAGATGCCAGAAATATTGCAGATCCACACAAGTACTGATCTTGCTGCCTGAGCATCTGTTAAGTATTGGGTCTACTTCTGTACAGAAAAGTCCTTGGTTGAAAACCCAACTTTTCTGAAAACTAAAGCTTTTTTTTTTATTTTCTGAGGCTTAGAATTTGAAGGTCATTGAATAGGACAGAGAGCAAGAATAATGCTTTTAGTAACTCCTGTTGAAAGCTTGATGTTACTCAGGAGCAACTGGCAGGACTCCAGAAGTCAGAAAGTAATTAATCCCAAATCAACTGAGCACCAGAGAGGTGACGTGACTGAAAATGGCAAAGATGAACTTGGAATTAATCAGGAACATGTTTCCAGGAGAAACAGGGTTTTAATGCCATTGCCTTGACATTGGCAATATCTTGTCTGAAATAATGTGTGGTATTCAGGCCATTTACTGTTATCAAAGGTGTAAAGCTACATATGAACATTCCAAAAAATGGGTAAAAAAGAAAATGTAACATCTTGCCTCATATGAAGAGAATTTTATTCAGGATTTCAGTTTGGTTGACCCAGCCAGCTAACTCTGACACAGAATTTCTCTGAAGAGAGATTATAAAGACCAGAAAGAGAAAAAAAGCTCTCTAAGGTAAAAAAATTACTGGTGTGCAAGAGCAAAAACCCATGCAAACTTCTCTGCAAATCTGTGATAGAACTAAAGAGGTCAGCCTCTGATGGTTGAAGAACTAATGAAAAAGATTGTTAGAGTTGGCTGCAGCTTTGTAGAAGGGTAAACAAATGGATATCATAACCTAGAAAGGACCCTTTGAGTCCTAACACCTTGGCTTTGGTGTGTAAGGTGCTTATTCCCTCTAAATAGCTGTAGTTTTAAGTAATGTAATTGTATTTTCACACTAAATAATGTTATCCTTTGGAGTGATGGATGCTCTGTAAATACAAGCTCAGCAGTCTAATGCCTTTTCATACTGCTCATTGGACTTTTTCAAGATTAGATTCATTGTCAGACTTTTCCAAATTCCATACATTGTCAGGAGCCTTGACACAGTGAAATAATTTCAGCACTGATTTCTTAGTGTTAAGACATTTATTGAATTGATGTCCTAGGTGGATGTTTGAGCTGTAAATTTGAGTCTTAATGAGACCTCATTTTAGGTAGAGGTAAATCTGCAAGTGCAGTGCCAGGTTACACCATCTGTGTTGTGAAATATCAGTAGGAAAAGGGGAAATGTAATGAGAATCATTTCTTCCACCCAAAGATGTCATTCTGTTTGCAAACAAATTGCCACCTGTCACTTATTCCTTGAATTTTGCCTTTTAAAAAGACTTAGTAATGCATTGCTTCTGGTGGCAGATCTTGCATCTTTTGGGAATCTTGCTGTATTTCTCCACTAGTTAATGAAAATAAATATGTATAATAATAAATGAACATTTTTTTCCCCATCATCTATTGTTGCAAGTAGCAGTTAAGATATTAACAAGAAGAATGATTCAGCTCCAGGTGTTAATTATGAGCTTCTCATTCAGTGACAGAAAATAGTCTTATAATCTTCCAGCACATTTTTGACTAATAATAGTTTCTGCTTTCCATGTTAATGAAACAAATTCACTTGATTAATTCCCTAACAAGGGGAAGTGAATTATAGACTTAAAATACAAGGGAATTATAGTCTGTTTCCTTAACAAAAAGTTGATTTTACACAAGCCTTCCTTTTTTATTTTTTTTTTTAAATGCAAATATGAAGAGAGGTCATACTCTTGAGGTTCAAGTAAGTATCCAGATGGCTTTGCTTATGTGTTTGGAGAGCCTTGAGGGGAAACATCTGTCCTGGTTCATGTAAGGGGTACTGCAAAGCAGAATTACTTGTTTTCAGGTGGTGTGCAACATAGTGTGTTCTAAATAATTAGAAAACACTCCTCTGTACAGCTATTTCCAAATCAAATGCCTACCAAGGCAGCTCTTAAATTCCTGTTTAGTGAATTCCATATCTCCATCCTACATAAGATGAAATCTGGCATGACATGGTGAGCAGAACATGCTCAGGTCTCCTACCTAACTTCCATCTCTAAGGACCACCCTATCATTGTGGTTCTTAGAACATTTAATTTTTCAGGGTCCTGGGGGATGTTTAGGGTTGGATAAGGAACTGAAGGAACTGAGGAGCCACAATCCTGCTTTATCTCCAAACTTTAGAGAAAGCAATGCAGTTGTTCCATCCACTATGCACTCCTATTCACTGTCTGAGCTCTACATTTGTGCCATAACAAACCTTCATAATGTTTTGAAGGAATTGGCACAGAGGTGAATAAATCTTGTGGTGATTTGGACTACTGGAATCCTTTACTAAGCACCATCATGTTCAACAGCCCAGCTGTTTTTTCATTTCCTTTTATTAGATAAATACATAATACACTTAATGCCTGTGCAGTCATCCCCAAGTGCACTGGCTTTTGGGTTTTTTTTTCCAGCCTTCCTGGGTTTGTGTCTGAAACAGTAACAAATCTTGAATATTAATTTGCTTTTCACACAGCTCATCAGTAAATCATCATTGGCTAGGCAGCCTTTATTTAAAAAAAAAAAAAGAAAAGGAGAAAAGATGCTTCCCCTTCTTTAGTCAGATTTTAATGCTGACCTTGGTTACTGTGTGAAATATCTTAACCCCAGCTGTGGAATCTGTTCAACTTAAGGTATATGCTAAAAATCTTAAAGGAGCATAATCTTTTTGCTGAATACATCTCACCATAGGTAGAAGATCCTGATTGCTGTTAAACTGTCATTCTTTAAGAATAAATGCCAAAGTCTGTCTCAAAGACTGGTTTTCAACTAAGATTTTTAATCCACTGTAAAGACTTCTATTTTTTCAAAGATATTTTTAGTAATACAATTTATAATAATACGTCCAAATTCCTAAGAGCATTTTATCATAGCCTTGTAGTAATGACTGCAGACTCTTCTCTAATGGATCTTGGTATTTAATGGTTTTGTCATTAAGGTTCTCATTGGAATAATTTATCACTAACTTAATTATTTATCATTCTTTTCTAAAAGGAGCTCATGGAACTCTAAAGTTTTCAGCATTCTGAAAATTACATCAATCTGTAAAAATAAAGTAATATATATATGTGTGTGTGTATCTATCTATCTATATATTATATAGTACCTGTCATTCTATTTAAAATAAAAGTTTGTTTGGAATGCAAGCTGACATACTTGTGCTTGTTTGGCTGTGAGCTGTTTATAGTCCCTACAATTTGCATGTGCTTATGGAAATGTGGATTTAAATTCAACAGCACTTAAATGTATAAGAAACTATTTTTATAATAAACATTTTAATCCTATAATATTATTATTCAGTTTCAAACCTCTTCAGTCATTCAGGATAACAGAACAAACTTTTATTTTAAAAAATATCTCAAAAATGCATTTTCTGGTTTCATGTGTAAGAAGTTCATTATAAATTTCTATTTAAATAATCAAGAAAATTAAGAAATGTCTCTAAGTAGGTTTTTGAGAGCAGCACATATAAAATCCTCTCAGTACTAATGGTAATCTTTTATTTTATGGCTATGTTTACAGTTTATGGTAACTTAAATTACTTGGCTCTATCCAGGGGCTGTACAAATAAATCAAGTAAATGATTTTTTATCTTCAGTGAGGATCTTTAAGCTGTAACATATGTCACACGTGTTGCTACAGCACAGTCTGTCTTCCTCCTCAACAGGGAATATTTCAACTCAGTACCCAGACTGCAGTTATTTGATTTGAAATGTACAGTGACCTAACAAATTTAAAGGGAGAAATTGTTCATTTATGCTCTTATATTGTTGAGAAACGTAGCTTAAAAAAAAACCAACCCCCCAAACGAAAAAACCCAAAAGCCCTCCAGCCTCAGCAGCATCACTTCAGCTTTCAAAATTCCCTGATGACATTTTCCCTAGGTTGGCTGGCAGTTAAAGAACCTGGTGAATGCCTTGAGGGAAGACCCAAATGGAGTGATTTTAACCTTGAAAAAACGGCCTCAGAATACCCTGGTGTCTGCTCCTGCCCTTCTGAAGAACGTGAGGTGGAAGCCTCTTGCACTTCAGGTGAGAGAAGAAAGAAAAAAAAAAGTTCAAAGCTTTATTCACAACAAAACACCAGAATTTCTCCTTCCAGGGGAAGGAAAACGAGCCTTGAGAAAGTCCTGAATTCCTTTGAAATGAGGTGGAATAAGCTGATGTGGCAATACTGCATGTGTCAGGAAAATTGTTTTCCTTCCTTTTTCTTGGTGAAGCTGGAAGGCAGAGGAAGCAGACCTGCTTCTGGAAGTGTTGGCAGGGTAAAATCCCTCATGGCACAGGATCTTCCAGGAAACATGGAAGCCTTTGCCATGGTAGCCAGATTAGGGAAAGTGCCCCAGGCTTTTCTTGTGGAATTATCAACAATTTCTGCTTTGTTGATGTTTTATGTCTTCTCCTGGTGATCTAAAACTCAAGATCCCCGAGGATCAAAGTGTGTTTTGACACTCTCACTATTAAATGTTTCTACTTTATCAGAGATTAGTGCAGTGAGGGACTTACATAAAAATACAATTAATTTTGGAAAATAAAAAGAAGGTTGCCAGTGTTACTTCTAAACAGTAGATTTTGTAGTAAGATCTTGAAAATCAACTCCAGGTTTTCTTTAGCACCTTTTTCAGTCATGGAGCCATGAAGGTAAGCACAAATATTAGGACCTGGATACATTTCAGGATGCAGTTTTTTGTTTTGCTTTTTTCCTACAGTTCTCACCTGGACCAAGTATTATTTATTATTATCATTAATGACTTGGAACTGGCATGATTAAATGTCAAGATAGTATTTCCTGGACAGCTGACATAACAGCTTGATGCTACTGGAAAGCAGTGATCTCACTTCCCTCTCCCTGTTCTTGGCTGCAGAATGTCCTCCCCTTTCTTTGACTTTGACATTTTTTAAACTCTCTAGAACAGTTTAATTTGTTGAATTGGTTAGGAAGGCCCCTGGGTTTATTTATTTGCTTGTTTTTCTGGAATTTTCTACCACTAGTGGATTAAATTGGCTTTTACAGAACAGAGGCTGCCAAAGGCTATTGACAGGCTTTCCAAAATAAGAGATTCAGCATAGAAAGGAGGTTCTATACTTCACAAAAGTAACCAGCTGCATGAATACAGGATGTAGAATGACCAGTTAAAACCAATATCTCCATTAAGGTAAATCATGACACAAAATTCAGCAAATGTGAGCCTGTCACAAAAAAAGGATACCGTGTATGGATGTGTTATATTCCATGGTGTGTTACATATATGAACATATTTTTCCGTTCTGATTTAGTGTTGGTAAAAAACCAAAACAAAACTATCACATAATTAGGGAAGGAACAGAGGAAGTAGGACTTCAGAACATGAAATTCAGAGGCCAGAAATAGTATTTGTTCAGGTTGGTGTGCAGCAGGAATTGTTTAAACAGAAGTTGTCATGTTTTCTGTAATTGTGGAAGACACTTATAAATGTTGTTAATAATTTTTTCCACAATAATTATGTTTAGAATTCCATCACAAGGTTGATTTATGAATTATTAATGACACAGAATCTGTGAATCCTTAAAAAATTTATTTATTTGCTCTGCATATTTTCCCTTGATGCTTAATTAACAACAGCCAAAAGTTACCATATGCCAGAGCTCTGTGCTGCAGTTATCTGTCACTGACACATGTCACTCAGACCATTTTCTCATCTTGTCTCTAGTTTGCATTATGTGATATTGGAAAACTATTATCATTTTTTAATTCTGTGATTAACCTCCCACTCAATATATAGTGGTTCTTTCATTTGTGGAAAATAATGCTCTGGATTTTACAGAAGTGAGCACACCAGCAACTTTATTCAGATAAAATACAATATCTTATAAATTCTCTTTTTATTTGCAGAAGTTTTCTGGTTGGAATAATTTTTTTTGTTACAATTACTTGATTCATAACATTAAACTTTTTATTATTTAGCTTGAGACAAAGAATCTGACAGGTGATATGAGTAGCAAAGCTTACTTCAGTGACAATTTTATAATAACCTTTAGTCTTGAGCATTTTGGTAAAACAGGCTTCAGGAGATCTCTTTTTGAAGAAACTGCAGTAATCTGAAAAAAATTACAAATCCAAAAAAAAAAAAAAAAAGGCCAGGATTCCTAAAATGATGCACATTGGTATACTTATTACTTGTAGTACATAAAACATTAATTTCTTCCTCGTGTGCTTTTTCCTTTTTTCTTTTTTCAGCCTGTAATTCCAACCAGTCCAACAAGCAGCTCTACAACACCAACAAGTACAATGGGCATATCCTCAAAAATGGACAACTCTGCACTTCAGGATGTTTTCATTCTGTCTCCTATGTCAGGACTTTATGGCCCCAGGTATTTACATCCAAGTGAATTTGAGGGGGTTGAAAAATGAGATTTCACACTTTCATTTCACTAGGTTAATAAAAACAAAAAAAATGCCACAATAAAACCAAATATTTAGTAGAATTAAGAACTAGAAACATATTAAGCTGCATATCATTATTTTGAAAATTAATTTTCACTTAGCTAGATACAAAGTGAGCAAAACCAATAAAGACTCTGAAGACATCTTTAATACTTGAATTTTCTTTGCTTTAGTGTGACAACTTTTGTCTTATCCTAAAGCAGGCATTTCTCCAAGGGAAGCCTTTACCCTTTCATCCCTTATGCTCCCTTTCAAAGGCTAGAAAACTCCTGAATAACTACAGTTAAAATGGAACCTAATGATTTCCTTAATTTCTTTTGTTGAATTGAGTCACTTTTATGAAAGCTCTCACATAGAGCATTTAAATTACAGGACATTTCATTTCTAGTGTTTAGGAGAGACGGCTGTTTGCTTCAGCTTCATCAGCAAATGGTTAATTGCTCCATGATCTTCTGGCTTACTGTTTTCTAGGGATGAAATTGGACTAATGTCTTGTGATGATATCAGCAAATTTGGAAAGTCTGGAATGAAAGGCTCTGAGTCTCCTAGCTACTTTCTGGAGCATGAAAGTGGGAAATACTACACCTTAATTGAAGGTGAAGGCCACCCTGTGGGCTCTGAGTATGAGAGAAGCAGAGCTGCAGGAGTGAGGAGAAGAGAAAAAACACCCACTCATGGTAGGATTCATTCACTTTGTGATTCTAGGTTGACTGAGTTTACAAATCATGCTTTTAACACTGCAGCATCCCCAAATATCTGTCATTCTTTGTTAGACTGTGACCTCTTTGCTCTGAATACAGAACAAAAGTTTATGTGGAAGTATAATTAGACTAATTCAGCATCAGGAGTGTGTAAGTTAGCTAAAGAGTTATTGTGTGGTGTATAATGAACATTTTGAGTGATACTTAAATTCATATTATTTGGATAGGCAGCATCTTGATTTACTCATTTCCATTCACAAGCTTCTGCTCTTTTGAGATCTGAGAAGAGCAGAAGTCTGCAAAGATGAGAGCTGCAAGGGGGCTTCACTTCCATCAAGCTAGAGTGATAATTGACTGGAGCTGGAGTTTCCCAACACAGCACATCCATTTATTTCTCCATGCATTGTTCTGCTTTTGTCATTCTGAAGTTTGAAAGAAATCTTGCCTGATGTTTATCAAGTAAACAGGATTTTTGTCCCCATTTTTGTGTTAATCTGTTATAGGTAGGATATTTTTACTAACTTCCATAGTCATATACTTGGTGCTTGAAAGAGCTGTAACACTGAGGAGTAGGATTCCATCTGAAGTAATAACCAGTAATACTCAGTCTGTATCTCCCTGAGAAGTGGCATAATTTAGTAATAAAATTAGAATGAAAGATAGATCTTGACTGTGATTAAAATTGGAGCCAGATGGATGTATTTGGCTTGCTTTCATATATTCATGCTGCATGATGACTTAAAATATTGGGCTCTGTCCCAGCAATATGCAAAACTTGTCTTGTTCATGATGGGCAGTTCTGGTTTTCTGTTACTTTGAAAACTTAGAAGGAATAAAATTGTAAAGTCTCAGGAATATGCCTTGTTTCAAAATCAATTTTTAAACTAGATTTTTTTTTAAGCTGCAGGTTAGATTTATCTGTCACTGAATCAGATTTTGTTCAGCTGTGGTAGAATATTTTCTACTTTTTGATTTGAACCTTTGAACCACCAGAGTGTCAACATGACTTCCAGTTCAAAGACAGGATGCATGGTAGATCCAGTAAACACTTATCTGATGCTGGAACTGGATAACCATGGGCAAAGGAAAGAAAATAAAACCTGTGGGATCTTTCATGGTTGAGGACATGCTTTCATTATTGGTAAAACTCACTCAAACCCCAGTTCATAAATTCCTGCCGTGGATTTAAGAGAATGAAAGTGGTTATTGGAAACCAAACTCTGCTGCAGCTGGTAGGGAGAAGGATACTCAGCCAGATGAAAGTCTCAGTGCTGATGATATATTTACATTCCAAGGAGGAAAATAAGAAATGCATTTTCTTAAATACAAGTTTAATTTTCAGAAATTATTTATCATGGCTGCTGAGTTTTTGTTTGTTAGTTTGTTTGTTTTATCAAGAGTTATACACTGAATGTAGTCTAACATGCTATGGTGTGGTTTTTACACAATTTTACAATTTTTTTTCTTTCAATTTAGCCTGCTGTATTTGCACAGAATGATTCTTTGCTCCTCAGAAAAATATCCTA
Organism: Calypte anna; assembly: GCF_003957555.1. Lineage (NCBI taxonomy): Eukaryota > Metazoa > Chordata > Aves > Apodiformes > Trochilidae > Calypte > Calypte anna. The sequence continues at coordinate 10,746,689 of NC_044247.1, read as the reverse complement.
GGTGCAATGTTAAAACAATTTATAGGCTACATTTTGGGGGGCAAAGAAGTAAAACTGTGCAAAGTCACTGGTTCCTTTATTTGGCTTGTGGCATTATGCATTTTTGGTAGAAGTCTCTTCAGAGCTGCAGAACTTTCTTCTCTTTACATAAATATTTCCAGGTCCTGTGTTGATCTTCATTTTTTTGTGTACATTCATATTTTTGCTTATTAACTTATAATCTTTATTTGTTTCTCATTCTTTTTCCATGTTACTGACCCTTACTTTTGTTTGATTTATTGAGGGTTTTTTTTTTTTGTGAAATAATACTGTTCTTTTAGGGCTGAATGTAAGATTAGGAACTGAATGATATCTTTACCTACAAAGTTGGTCCCAGCTGTCAGGCAGATAGGGAAATTGCATGGGTTTTCCATACAAAGAGTTGCCTACTAACTTTTATGGTATACTGAATATATTATATAATATATATAATATAATATAATATAATATATAGTGTAACAATATCATATATAATATAATAATATAGTGAATATATAATATATAAAATCTTAGTATTTCAGGAATTCTCCATTAACCATCAGAAAATCATGTTATCCAGAACCATACTTTGTTAATACACCAGTTTTTTCTTACATAATTTTAACATATTCATTGCTAAAAGCTGTATTTTGGAAAAAATGCTGAATAAAACCCTATATTAGCATACAAATCATCACTCTAAGCAACCTGGGGAAATTCATGATGAAAAGAAACTCTTGTTTAAATCAAAATGCTTTAATTATCCTAGAAAGTGAGCTGTAGCACTCCACCATAAGTGTTTGCTTAGTGCTAAAGACACACTCTCAGTTTAGTCAGATGGCATGCAGAAAAAGCACGGTTTGGCTGGCTGGGTCAGACAGAATTTAACCCATAATCTGGAGGGTGTGTTCCTTTGTTTTGTGATAATAATTCAGGCTGACAAGGCCAAAGTGCTAAAGCCTGGTAGTCAGTTTTGTAGTACTCAGTTTCTGACCTGCTACCAGGGTTCTGTTGGTACCATGGCAGGGAACCACCAATGCACATTAGTGTCTTACAAGCACAGTGCCACAAAATCAGATTAATTATAATCCTAACGTCTGAATCTTCTTTCTTCTTGTTGCTGTTTCCAAACTGCACTCAGTGTTTGCTTTTGAAGGCATTTGAAATTAATGTTCCTTGAAATGAGATTCCCCTCATTACTCACCATGTGATTTTCCAGGTCAGATAGGTTTTACTGTTTAACCAATAGATATGTAATGTTGTAGCTGTGTTTGCTAATATTTGCTAAGGCATATTAGGCCATTAAAAAACTGCTTCTTTCTTTTTTCCAAAACATCTATTTAATGAGTGAGCAAGTTTAGGAGTTTCAATTTGCATTCTGCCTTAGACTTCCAAGTAATTTCACCCAAGTCAGCAGTAAGTTCCTCCAGATCACTATGATGAAGAGGAGAATCCAGCACAGATGATGTGTAATTGATCTTGAATCCTACAATTTAATAATGTAGAGGTGCTGATAAAAAGGATTGCTCTGGAGGGTTATGGCATGCCTGTAATTTGTAGCTATTACTTATTCTCTTAGAGTCTTCTATTTTTAAACTTCAAAAATTATATTGGTTTATCTTGAATTGTTTCCAGGGGATTTAAGGCCTGTATCTATGCCCACTGAGTACAGTTGGATAGGGGAGTCAAAAGAACAAAACATGTACAAGAGGGGAAGTAGAGGTGAGTATTTTCTTTTTTCTCTGCTGTTCTTCAAGGGATTTTTTTGTTGCTTCAGAAGTGTGAAGATACCATCACATGAATCAAATCTATTTTTCTTGAGTGTCACAGAGAATGTGAAAGAACCTGTTTAATATCTGGGGTTTTGTTTTCTGAAAATTAAAGTTTGTATCTGTAGGAGGGATTTAGTCTCTCTAATTCTAGTATAAAGGAAGATAAACATAAAAGGAAAAAAGATTTAGAAGATTCAGAAGTAGGTTAATAACAATCAGTTCTTAATCTTCATAGTTCTAGAAAACAGTGATGTTATAGATGTAAGATAATGCCCTTTGGGACATTTTGAATTAGTATGAATGAATATTTGAAACAGCATTTGTATTCTGAGTGTTCAGACCAGCAGTTGTAATCATAGACATTTCTATTGATTCCAGTGGGAATTATAAACTTTGGAAAGAAACATGGTGATAGCAAATTCCTTTTTTCCCCTCTCCAAAGATTATCTTCAAATATGCAAAGTGTTAGGCCAAATGTTAAAAATTCTTAAACAAATACTGTTTTTCAGAACCTTTTAGGCACAGTGTAGGTAGCTGAGAGAAGTTCAGGCTGATTACTGATGATGTGACAAAATTGATTTGTACTCTTGAAAATGAATACGGGATTTCAAACTACCTTTTTCAGTCACCTTTCATTCTAAAATAAAATTGATTTCATGTAAGGCACAAGTTTTTTTCAATTTATTCCAAATACATTGATTTATCTTTAGTTTCTATCTCACTCTTACAGCCAGATCTTTTCCTCAGACTTCTTGCCCATTTTGAAACTGTGCCCATCTGTGCACATCTCCTTAAACCATTATACCAGTTTATTAGCTTCTTTGAAGTTGCAATCCCTGGTCCCAGAGAATTATTTTTTTTGGATTTGTATGCTCACTTCCTCACTTCCCCCTCAGCCTGCAGGTGGTGTCAGTAAACGTGGTACCAAGGCCCAATGCAAGCCACCCCAATTCCCTTGACATTCCCGTGACTCTTCCAGTCAAACCCCACCAAGTTCTGGTCTTTGCCATCTCACCCAAACCTTTTGGCTGTGTTTAGATTTTCCCTGGGATGTGAACAAGCTTCATGCTATCCTGCAAGGACCTGCACCACCACCTTTTCTCTGCTGAGGTTTTGTGCCAAGGACTTTGTTTGCTCTTGGTGGGAACCTTGGTGCAAATAAGTTTGCAGAGGAAATTGTTTCAAATGAAGTGAGGAATGAACCAAGCTGGAAATACAGATGCAGCCAAAATGGTTCTCAGTTTGTTTCCTTTTACTAATGTTTCTTTTTCCTTTTTTTTTTTCTTCCTACAACAACTGACTCTGAGAATTCACTCCTGAGGTATCTGAGTGATGACAAGATACTGGTTATCCAAGAAGAGCCTTTGACACAAAAAGACAACAAAAGGGACACAGGCCGTAGGTCAAGAAAAAAGGGCAAACCCACGAGCAGTCCAAATTACCCTATTAGTCCATCTGTATTGACATCTACTGTTAATGTGAGGCTTGAACCTGGACAGCAAGATGTTTTGAATTTCTCACTAGCAGAAAACAACACTGTTCCTCTTTATCATGTAAGTACATTGGAAGAGACCTTATTACATAAAGTACCTGGGAAACACAAAAGACATTTTCCCTTTAAGGATTGCTGTTATATTAACTACTCAGTTACATTTAGTTGGAGTTGACCATATTTTTTTTTGTTCTAGACCCAGCATCTGATAGCAATTCATTATAGATTAGTTTACATGTTTTTATATTTCCTCTTCAGTCACTATGTCTTGTAAAAACAGACACATTTAATGGAGTTACTGTTTATTTAAACTGCAGTACCATGGCCACAGCCTAGTAATGTGAGTTTGTTCATGCTGATAATAGATGAAACATTTTGCACTTAAAATGGATGACAGGATGGAGATTGATTCAGTTGATGAAAGACTCAGCTGTTCTTGTAGCCACCATGAAAAAGGTTCTCGTGGCTGTTGTCTTGGGGAGAATTTCAGTGATACTGATTTGGATATTCTGAAAGGATCAAGAGCCCTGCAGAGATCAGTCCTTGCTGCTCATGTCTCTATATTGCCTTTTGCAGAGCACTTCAATTTTACTCATGCTCCTACCATTTGGGAGCAGACTGATGCATTCTCATGTACAGAGTGGTAGCTTCAAAGTGTTTTGTGCTCAGCCTGCAGTATCTTCAGGGCAGGGTTTGACTGAAAAAAGCTTATTTGCTCTCATATTTGAGATGGAAGCTTTCAAAGTTGTATTTATTTTCTAATCATGGTGAATTTCCTAGAAACACACCAGAGAAAGAAACAAGAGTTGTAGCAATTTTCTTTGGACTTTTTCATTTGTAGCTTCTAATTGGTGCTCCTCTCTGGTCAAAATCTTGGGAGATGACTTTTATTTTCAACAAGCCTGAGAAGGGTCACTTTAGGGGTGAAATCCAGCCCATGATTCATCTCTGTTGCTGCAAGGTGTCAGCACTTGATAGTTGAAGATCAGACACTTTTATTCTGTCTCCAGGAAATTTAAGTTTCATTTTTCTACCCTGCCTAAAGTTAGTGTTTTTGGAAAGGTAGAAAGTCTTTTCCCCCAACTTAAGAGAAAGTCAAGTAGCTTAAAAATCAGGTGATGTTTATGCTTTATTTTACTCTTTAATTATTGAGCAGGAGATGTTTATTCTTCCTGAAGATATATTATCTTGCACAATTTCCATACCATCAAATGAGCTTTGTGTTCTGCAAAGCAGTTTGCAAATCGTTCTACAAAGAAAAATAATTGCATATTATAGATAAAATATATCTTAAATTTTGCAGTAGTATAACATGCAGTTTCAGTTTATTTTTTTTCACTTTTTTTCTGTTTAAGTTGCTGTGAATTGGAGCAGTTATTGACTCTGTGGCTTTCATTTTATATGAAAAGAAATGAGGGTATTTGAAGCATATGATAATTAGCAGTATGAGAACAAAGTAAGTATGAAAAAATAACCTAATGACAGAACTTGTCAGCTGGAAAAGCTCTGAAGGAAATGCAGGAAGCTGGAAAGTTGGTGTCATGGGAGGAGAGAACCTTGCAGGTGGTGGTTGGTCTACCCAAAAAGTCAGAGCAGTACCTATTTCACAAACTCTAATGTGACATGCAGTAATCACAGAAGAGGATGCATATAAAATCATTATTCATGGACTGACAGAGTGGTATAAATTCCTTTATCACCATGAAATCAGAATATCTCAGGCACTTAGTCAACTCCCTTATAAATACAGAGGAGGAACTGAGTCGACAAATATACAGGAGCTGCTGACACAGATTTTGTGGCTTCTTGCCAGAACAGAATCATTCATGTTAACAGCCTCTTTCCACTTAAAATACTGAAAGAATTCTGAAAAATGAAGCAAAAAATTGTTTGGTGTATCTATCCTGAAAGATGGTTACCCGCAGTGAAAATGCTAAATATGAAAGAAAATTTAATGGCATTTTTATATCAAAAAGGAAGAGAAAAATAGCAGACAGCTGTGCCCCTAGATAGATATCTGGGCTTTGTGTAGATCATCTCATTTCCCTAATATCTAAAGGTGTTCATAAGGTTTTGAAATGTATTTACTTACTTGGATAATGAGATTTTATTCTATCAAGAACTTATTCTTGATTATGGTTAAATAAAAGATAATTTTGAATTTTACTTAACCAAATCACTACAAAAGAGCTTTTGCTACTTTCTTATAAAAAATAATTTTCAAAAAGGATTTCTCTGAGGTCAGCAAAGTCCTCCTTGCTTTTCTGCTCTCTGTTTTGTTTTCTCAGCTGCTTGGATGCAGTACTGGCAGATGACAAATCTACTTTTGCTTTTTAGTTGTTTGTGGGGTTTTTGTGATTTGTTATAATCAAATTTCCATTAATTCCTCTGCACATAACACATGACTTGAAAAACCTTTGGATATCGATCAAAATTGCAACCCAAATAAATGCTTTGGGAGATGGAAATTATAATCTTAAACAGGATCTGAATAATCTTTAGTAAAGGGAAGGTGATAATGCCTTGTAAATGAACAGGCATGGCATGATGGAAGGAGAAATTGAGATACATGGTGACACTTAGCCATTGCTTTCTTTTCTAAGCACTTATATAAATGTGTATATAAAAAAAAAAAAAAGGGCTCTTACTCTTACAGTAGTGTAAATTACCAGACACAAACATGAGAAGTTTTACAAAATTGGTAATTGCATAGATTCACCACTAGATTAATGCTTTGGAAGGCATGTTGATTTGGAACCTGAAATTAAACAATTAGACTGATTCCCTAAGTTGCTGTGAGGATGCAGATTCACTATATAAAATGGATATTTAGGTAGTGCAATATTGGCAGTATGCCCAGGATGTAAACTGATGCATAAAGCTATGTGGCAGTGAACTATTGCTGTCAAGGAACACTGCCCCTTTCAGGAGATATTTATAACACTAATTTAATCAATATGCAATTCTGTGATGCATGTGACAGAATCCAAGGAAGAGTCAATTACTATTAAGAAGGCTGTTATAATTAATTATTAATCATTAGAGTATTTCTTAGAACACAAGTTTGTATGTTGACTAATGCCTCACTTCTGAAGTGACATTGTTTACCAGATTAAGCCTAAATAGTGAGGCACATGTAAATTCCACAAAAGTATATCCATTCTAGCATTCCTAAAATACACTTAAAACCTGAATATGTTTTTATTTTGCATTACCAAAGTGCTTTCTGAAGAAAATGATCAATTAGGACCCCTGCACAGCAGAGCTGATGTACATGAGAAACTTTTTATTCTACATTTTCCCCCATAAAACAAAACCCAAGAAGTCTTGAATGGAAAACACATTCCCTCTTTCAAGCCATGTTCAGGATTTTAAAAATCTCTGGTGAGCTGTACACTTTCCACTGCTCAGTTCCATTTTCCACTATGGGAACCAGCTCCTCTTTAAAAGGAATACTGAAGCTGTTCTTCTAGGCTCAGGCTGGAAACCCACATGATGTCCAATTTCAGATTTCCACTCTGGTTGGAAGCTCTGAAATTTAATTTGCTGGTTACTACATTAAATTCTCAAATAAGGTAATAATCTCTCATCTGGTTTTACTTGGTGATAAGTGTTCTGGGCCTATTATCTACAAAGTAATGAGATATTCTGATTTGTAGGATCATAGATTAAGAAATTGGATTATAAACCATTGAATCTCCGGAATTTTTTGTGAATTAGAATTCAGTGTGTAGAATAGACTTAATTTTTAATGGATTTTCAAACTGATTCTTTTATTTCAACTCCCTACATAGTAAAATGGAAATAATGGCTGCTCTAGGGTAGTTATTAAGAATGTTATGGCAGTAGTCACTTTTGATTTTAAAGATAATTTGAAGCATTATGGTTGCTTAGGGTTAGTCATAGCTTCACAGCACTTGTTTAACTTGCTTTTTATTTCCTTCCTGCTGATCACAGGAAGTTGGTAATGCATGCCTTTTAGCACAGAGTGATGTAAATGCTATTTAACTGTTCTTGGAGCTGCAGAAGGCAGCTTGACAAATTACATCAAGCTTAATGGCACATGCTGAGATCTAAAATGTGTGCAAAACCAATGTAGATCTGTTCCTCTGTAATGCATACATGCTGGGATGTGCCAGATGTTCCAGACACTTTTTTTTGGATGATAGGCAGTCTGAGTGCTACTGTGATATGTATAATAACAAAGATAATCTGGGAAAATCATATACACTCAGCTCCATATGACTGGAGGAGGTTTTTTATTGCCAGTTTTGCAGGGAAATTGCTCTCATTTTATTTCTTCCTTCTTGATTTTGCAGGGAGAAACAAGTGTGAATCATAGAATGGTTTGGGGGTGAAGGGACCTTAAAGCTCATCCATTTCCAACCCCCCTGAATGGACAGGGACACCTCCCACTACACCAAGCTGCTCCAAGCCCCATCCAACCTGGCCTTGAGCAGGAGCAGTTCTGAGGCTCAGCTGAGGTATCAGCATCTCCACCATTTGTTGTAAGACCTCTCCTGAGCTCCAGCCATGCAGAATTTCAGGACAGGGACAGGAATTTTGGCTGGAGCTCCCAGCAGTGGGTAGGACTGCTGCATTTCCACTGGTCTGTGATACCTGCTCCAGCAATCCAGCCCTGGGCCAGGCTGTGTTTAATGCTTGCTTTTAAGTATTTACTCCTTTCAGCTGTCATATTGTGATGCTTTGCAGCAGAGCAGTCATGAGACTGCCTTTATCCAAGCATACACAATGTTTTCAGGAGTAATTTTGCTGTATTAGAGCACATGTAAATTATGTTATTCTGCAGTCTTCAAACAAACCACTAGAAACAAGCAGTGGAAGTTAGCAAATGAAGCATTCATTAAGCCACTGTATTCTCAGGTGTAAATTGCAGCTTGTAAAGCATTCTGGGGTCCTTTGGCTTCAGAAAGTTGTAATAGAGCTAAGGCTTAGTGTACTGTAAACAGATGGATGGCTTTTTTTTATTTTTTCAGGCTATCAAAGAAAAAGTATTTTATTTCTGATTTTGTATCTGTAGGCTAAAGATAAATTCAAGTCATTCCAATGGATATGATTCAGCATTTATTCATGAATGGCAGCTACCTCTGCTATGATTTCTACCATAATTCCCATATTTGTCATCCTGAAGAATGTACCACATGCAAATACGCAAACTCAGCTTCCTTGTAACACAAACACCATCTCTCCTGTTGCTGACAGAAGGCTCAGCATGGAGGAGGACAGCAGACTCAGGAGTCTCCCTTTCCTCAGACCTTGGTCCTTGTCTTTTCCCTTCTCCTGCTCAGCAAGATTTCTGCCTTCCCCAGCAGGAGAATGAGGTTTTGCAGGAGAGAGTCCTGTGGAGAGCAGACTGATGGGCAGCCTGTGCCTAGAGGAATAGGGAAAGTAAGAAAAAGGATGGATTGGACTCTCTTTTTGCTTGGGTGAGTGGGTTGGTGAGGACAAAGGCAGACTTTGGCCAACATACAACACAGTTTATTCACCATTCTGACTTGTCCTTTTGGACTATAATTTCTTTTACTCCATGAGACAAATTTTGTTAGCCACAGGGCAGACTTTCCTTTAGACATTCTTTTAAATACATTTTTGAACTCTTGTATAACCTGGGATAGCTTCTCCTTTGGATGTAACATATTTCAAAAATGGAACTTGCATTCTGTAATAATTTTTCCTGTGTATTCAATGGGTCAATAAGCATCAGCCCCTTGAGACAGAGAGATAAGTGAAGCCCCTGGCAACCAGGCTACTGTTTCACTTTTGAACAAACATAATGTAAAGAAATGCTTAGGATAATGAATATGTGAGCTAAGGAAGCAGGGGAAGAAATAATTTTTGTAGTGCATTCAATATATGACTATAGAAGTATAGAACAACATTTATGATAGAAGGAAAAGAATTTTTTTACAGCTGAATAAAAGACATCAAGATGGAATTAATATATTGCATTGAAGCATTGAGATTAGTGTGTCACTATCAAACTATTCTAGTTTCATTACCCACTGTTCTCTCCCACTAGAAAACTCCATCTGAACAACAACTTGGCAATGTTTTCAGTCTTTGCAGTTCAGGATACTTTTGTTTTCTATGATTTATGTCATTTCTTTACATCTTAGGAGCAAACATGCCTTTACATTATGGAATCCTGACTCAAGGAAACCATTTTTTGGTTATCAGTTATTTATAGAAATTTCAGGTGAAGAGGAGTTTCTGCAGAATTAGCTTTAGGAGAGCATCATCAGATCTGCTTGTTAGACTGTCTAGGCCTTATTCTCCTTTCATTCCTACTTGTGCAAGTCAGAAAATAGATCCACTACAATCCCTAGGGCTACTTACATGTGAAGCTGAGTCTAAAGAAGGATGATAGGTGCCAGTGACCTGAATTTCACAGAATTTTTGCTTTATAGTCTGTGGCAGCATCACCAGACTTGTGCCTCTTGAGCCTCCCATGTGTCTACTTGTCAGGAAAGTGGCCTTTTAGTAAAATGAAGCAAAGTTACAGTTTGGGAACTAGGTTAAGGCCATTTGTTTTCCAAATATCAGGGACATAACAAGGTTACACAAGGAAATGAATTATCGCTGTATGCACACATGGACAGAAATGCCAGCATGTGGCTTTTTCTGTGTGTGTGCTCAGAAATCCTTTGACTGGTTGGCATTTCAAACCAGCAACTGGATTGTACTCAGTGATAGCTTCTGTGGAGATAAAAATTCAGCCAAAGAAAAGGTCATATGCATGACCATCTGTGTAAATCTGTAGTAATCCCTAGTGCAAAATCAGTCGGAGTCTTTACCAATCTTTAATGATCAGCCCAGTGATCACTGCAGGGGTAGTTAGGACACTTCAGGTACTGACTTCCTGATCCACTTTGGACTGGTTGTCAGTACCTTCAGTTGCCTGATGGGCTGCAAATAAATCTTTGCCACCAGCAAACCAAATGTAGGTTCACTGTGTTCCTATGGCAGGCTGATTCTCCTCTGGGTATGAGGAATAGCTTGGATAAAAAGGAATGTTTAGGAGAAAAGGAGAAGAAAAAGGAAAAGAAAAAAGTTGGGTAGATCGACATGGTCCTGCTCAGGGGAAAGTGTCTCTCTGATCTTGGGCTAGATAAATACTCCAAGGTGTGATCAACCATCTGACAGCAGGGCTAAAGCAGTGATAAAAAACCACAGACTTATACTTGGGAAAAAAAGTACAATCTGTTTCTGGTTTGGTTATTCAGGAAGCATTTAGAGCAGAAGAGTTTTCAAGTGCAAATTTCTGGGTTTATTAACAAACACATGTTGCTTTTAAAACATATGTTTTTGTAATTTCAAGATGAAAGGCTGTTTTTTAGCTGTGGGAAAGCTTTTCCATCAGAAAGCTTGATTTAAAGTAACAAAAATGGACTGAATTATATTTTTAATCCTCAACCACTTACTGCTAAAAGTTCATTTCCAAACCACCAAGGAATAACCAATGTAGTAGATGAAGTTATATAAAGCTATGTAAGAATGGTTTTAAAGTTTTTATGACAGGTTCATCATTGCTCTTCAAATCTTCTCCAGTCTGTTCTTTTAAAATTCTGTGTTCTATATTGCTGTATTTGTACTTTACATTTAACAAACTCCCTTCCAAATATTAACATTTTTGCAGGCATTGACATCCTCACACATTTTTCACTCCCTCTGCCTTTTAAAGAGCTTTGATCACAATTACATAGCAGCTGAAAGTATAAGTGCAGATGCAAGTTGTTTTAAACATGATCTTCATTGTGAAATAGCATTTAGTTAGAAACTGAAATACATTTTCCATTTCCTTTTCCTCAGAGTTACAGAATGACTGCTGTGGTTTAATTCTGTGACTTCTTTTGCTGCAGAGACCTCAATGCTGAGTGCACCAAGGAAGTGCAGACTTCAGTTGTTCTTAATGCTGTTTGTTTTTCTTCTACAGAGAGCAGGGGACACAGTCAGTGGAGACACTGAAAGGTAATTTCTTCTGTTATTCTGAACTGAAATATATTCATAATCTTCCTATAAATAGTTTTTACTTGTTTGCTTTTAGAAATGTAGGCATGATGTCTGAGGAAAAAAATTTCAGGATTTAGTGATGAAAGCATTAATATCATTTAGCAAATCTCACAGCTTTCATTTTGCTAACTTCACCCCATATAAATATAAATTACAGAGTTTGAAAAAAAAAAAATCACAGAAATCACAGAGCCTTAGAGGTTGGAAATGATGCTGAGGGATCATTGAGTCCAACCCCCTTGCCAGAGCAGGACCACCAAGTGTAGTTGAAATACTTCAAATAGAAGTTTATTAAAGATTAGTGGTGTGAAAAATTATATTACTACAACACAGTAGGTGTTTCCCCCCCATCCTTTTTTCTTTTTCTTTTTTTTTTTTTTTTTTAATTTTGAAATTTGATACTTTAGAATCACTCTGAGGGTGAAAAGCATAATACATGTCTAGCATGATACTTTGAGAACAGAGGCAGAACTTTTCAACGAACTTCTAAATGCTACCTCAGTTTGTACAAAATTACTGATTACATTTGTGGCTCATATTGATAAAGACAATGGATACTTCAGTTTGTCCCTTAAAGCTGAATTAATTCTAATAAATACAATAGTGATTTTGTCTTTGTTGCCTTTGCAGTTTATCTGGTGATGTATGTCATGTTCTGGTTGCATCCAATAAGTTGTATTAAAAGAATAAGTCTGAAATAACAGATATTTGGTAACATAGAATGTCATATTTACACTTAAATGGAATCTCTTCATATGGATAGTTAGCCTTTTTCACACCTTTTCATCCTACATATGGCCTACACCTATTTAAAAAGCTAAACCATGCACTGTATATAAAATAATTACACTTGGAATGCTTTCAATCTAATGGATTTACAATTTATGATGAATTTTTCAGTGCTCTAAGTGCCACTGCCTTACAGCTCGAGGTCTGAGTAGCACAGCACTCATTGCTGATCACCAAACACATCACCTTGTGCCAGCTTTTTCAGGACTCTCAGCATTTTTACCTCTTTATATGTGCATCAAAACATCAAACTTCATTTCAAAGGCAGTGTCAGTGGTAAGAATTTACTGCTGGAAATCACAGATCCCTCTCTCAAAAAAGCCATACTTCTCACTCCTTTTTTTGGTCTTCCTTCTCCACACCCCTAGTTTCTTGCAGCCACAAGGAATTTTGTTCTTCCTAGACTAAAGTGTGCCTGGTTATTCCAAATGGTTTGCACATGCTCAGTTTGGCAGGGACATTACCATCCAGATGGAACATCCTTGGTGAACAGGACACAAGTCTCTATTGGACATCTGCCCAGAGATATTTTTCTGGGACATATGACTTGATGAGATTTTGGCAAAATTGCATATAACCCCCACCCAGTTCTTTTACATTTTTATATATTTTCATATATTTATATTGACTTCTTTTTATATTTTTTGTAGAATCACTCTCCCATATATTTAAAATTTCAGGTCCAAAAGCAAGGCTCTATTATTTCTTTTCATTTTGTTGGAAAATATTTTGAAAAGAGGCAGAGTTATATCTCCCGAATACAAATATTTCAGGTATTTATCCAACATAATCAGGTTTTGGAGAGTGCAAGGCAGATTGTATGGATGGATTCATGTCATTTGGGTGAAACAGCATTATCTTCATTAGCTTTACAGTTTCCTATCAGGCTTCTGTTACATGTTTGCATCCTTTAAAAAATTAACTAAAACAGAAGAAAGCCATTTCTTGCACACAGGAGTCACTGCATGCTGCAGGGAGTATACACTGAGAACACCAGCAGCTACATGAGAAATACAAACCCACAAGACTACAGGATGTTACTATGAATATCCACCTTTTCACATGCTTCAAGCCAGTAGAATGTAATGCAAGTCTAGCAGTTTTATTGGGTTTTTTTTTCAGCCTAGAGCAGAAGGGAGTGAGAGATTTCTGCATTTCAACTCTGGTCTCTTCCCAACTCTTTTGGCACATCTATATCACATCCTTCCCCCAGCACTACACACAGGGCAAGACTTTCCCCATTCCTGCAGAAAACTCCACACCCCTCATTAAAAAAGGTCCCTTTACCCAGTTAACTCTGCCCCTGTCTGACCCATGCAGAAAATCTGAGCTCTACTTTTAAACAGTCTTGTGGCTAGAAAAGTAGGGCAGCCACAGGCAAGTTGTGACTTCTGAGCAGGTGTCATGGTTGCAGAAATTATGCTCTGCAACTGGGGGTGGAATCAAGGCAAATGTGAGTGTTCTGAGGTTCCAGGGAGACAGAAGAAGTGGCTGATTAGTTGTCCTTTTTACCAGAAACGATTTCCCCTCTTGGGTATTGATTCACAAATGAGAGAGAGGAAATGGGCATCCAACTTGTAATCCCTGCTGCAGCCTTTTTTGCAGACATTTGACTGTGTCTAATATCTGTGGTCTTTGGTTTTCATTTAACTTAAGGAATCTTAGTTTTTTGTATTTTGTTTTGTTTTGTTTTGGGTTTTTTTGGTAGTAGGAAAACTTGACATCTGTGAATTCTAGACATTCATGTGTGATGTAACCATGACATCATTACAGAGACCTTCGCTTTGTAGCTCTTTGCTAAGCTAACCACACAGGCAAGGCAGAAGGGGGTTCTATCATTCATACCTAACATAACTGCTACTTGAATAAACAGGTTTTATGACAATTTCCACTCAGTTTCCATGTGCAAATGCTGCTCAGGTGCTTTTTCCTAACATGTCTTTGTAAATATTAATGCTTAAATATAGTTTTAACCAGGTCAACAGTGGCACATTTGGAAAGTTCTGGTTGGTTGGTTGGTTGGTTGGTTGGTTCGTTCTAGTTGTGGTTAATGCTAGGGTAAGAAATAAATAGTTTTAAAATAAATTTTAGTCCTGATCTTGTTTTGTCAGCTTTGCAGGTCCAGATCCACCTGTGCTGCAGGGACTGCAGAACAGCACAGAAGCTTCTGAGCTGGCTGATGCTTGAAGTATCAAGTGATAGCCTCTAGCAGAGTTCTGAGCCAGCATGGAGCTAAGAAGGGATTTCAAATCCTACTACAAAATACTTAATAATTAATTTGCAATGAGAATTTACTTGTTGAGATAGGGATATGTTACATAAGCTATGGAGGTTGTAATAACCTAAATATGAATCATGAATCCAGGCAAGGGGGTTGCAAATGCACTCCTGTAGCCAAACATATTTGCTACACATCTGTTCTTGTGAGCAGCCATCAGCAAGTTTCATATTGTACCTACAATACTTTTGTAGACAAATGCATTTTCTACTATGCTGAATTTTTGATTTATTTTATTTTGCTTAAGTCAATTATGGTGGCCTTGACCATGAGCTGCAACCAGATTGCACTTGGAGTAACTCAGAACATGAGACAGGAAGGTTGAAGAGAGCTTTGCATGTCCCTTGCATCTAAAAATTTACATCCCCCAAGTAAGAGCAGGATGAGAGGGGTCATTTTCTTGCTGATCACAGGATGTGTGAATCCTCAAGCCCTCTGTGGTTTGAATCACCCACCCCACATTTCTACACATCCAGGTAGCAGCAGGGACTAACAGGAGATTCTCAAATACTCTTGGACATCACATGAAATCTTCTCTTAATCAGATATCTGTGCTGTGTATTTGAGCTCCTTCATTTAAGTAACCTTATGAAACAGGAGCCATCCAACAGAGAACTAAGAAAAGCTCTTAAAATAATCTGTTTATGGACTGTGCATCAACTGGGAAATTCCACACAGGTCCCCAGTGTGAATGCTCAGAGCATGTTGTACCATGACAGAACATGAACTGCACAGCCCAGTGTTTTATACTCACTGATCTCTCTGCCACGATTAAATTCTGGCAAATGGTAATTTATTTATTTTTTAACATATTGCTTAACCTTTATAGAGTTAAAAAGAAAAAAATCAAATAAACTACCATTGTCTAAAATTATTATTTAAACAATGATAAATAAATGTGAGCAGTTTGTTATTCCTTGAACCATTTTATATTTCTTCTATGCATCACTGCCAGAGTAGAAAGTTAAAAACAGTCAACACTATAGACTGTAACTGTTACAGATACCAAAAGTGAGGTGACAGGTAAGTCACAGTCACTGTAATTATTCTTGTTTCTAGACTATATTCATTCATTCACTGGGATTTATTATCTCTATCCTGTCACCTGTGAAGAAGGCAAAATGTTAGCAATCTAATAAGATAGATCAGTTTGTTCTGATACAGTTATAATTTTCATTTAGTGTTGGATTTAATGATCATGAAGGTAATAGAAAGGGAATTGAGATAATTAAGAGCACTGATAATGTGTAAGAGCCATTCTACTTGATTTTCTTTCTGAGCATTGCTTACATGATCAAATCAGGTTTAAATCAGCCCTTCTTTTCAGTAGATATTCTCCAAATTTTTCAAACTAAACCACTACTCCTTACTAGAGTTTATGGGACAAAGATGTGTTGTTATCTTTCTGTGTCAGAAAATGAAAAACATGTTCCTCAAAAGGGAAAGAGGAATGAGTGCCAGTGTGAAGGTGGCATTCAGCTTAGTGATGCTGCTTTTGTGGAGAAATAGCAACTCACTCCTCTTGACTGTAAGAGGAATTGCTGTGAGAACAGAAAGTGCAGGATATTCAGGACTCCAGTGATGCTCCTGAATGGATATAACTGCTCTGGGGGTGTGCAGCTGCTGTGATGGTTTCACATATAATTCAAATATAATACAAATATTATAATACATTCACACATAATACAAGTATTCAGTATTTGGTTGGTGACAGTTCTCAGTGTTTATGAGAAATCTTTCGCCAGGTCTGTCTTTACATCCTGATTCTTGCAGCTTGTATCCAATGCCTTGAACTGGAATACTGGACTTCTGCTATTTCTAGGGTTTTCCATTCTAATTTGTTTTCTAGAGATTCATTATCACTGTTTTCTAATCACACAACACTGTTTCTCATTCGAAAGGTTGATTACAAATTCCATCACTAGGTTTGCCCTTCATTTACATGTCCTTTAAGATGCAAATTAGAACCTACCACACCTGCTCAAGTGCTTTAAAGTCTCTGTGTTTTGTTTCTACCTAGGTGAAAGTCATTCCATCTTTTTTTAGCTCATTCTTGTTGATCTTTCCACTCCAAACCTTTGTTCAGCTTCAGCATTCTGACTGAATACTGAGCCAGTGTGCAGCTAGGGCTGAGACCAGAGAGAGATTGGATTTAACCTTCATCTCTTCTTGCTTTTTAGTGCCTTTATTTCTAATTCTTCTTCCCTGTTTGTATTTGTTTCAGTTTGCTTGCAACATGCATTTTGGTCATAATTCTGAAGAAGATGTAAGGAGGGAGGCAGCCCTTATATCCACAGACATTCCAGTATTTGACACACAGCTGAGGAGAGTGTATCAGAGCTCAGGGTAGACATTGCTGAAGTCTTCTATATTTCTGTCAAATTGGAGTAGCTCAGAAACCAACTGGAGGGAAGTTGTGTGTAGAATAAGTATTTTAGAATGAGATTTATTATAAAATCAAATTTCAGTTACAGTTTTGCTGTTATTTGCTCTGCGTTTTGCCTTTTTAAATGTCACATTATGCAATGAAAGTTTTGCAAACAACCCGAAAGAACTTTTTTATTTGTTATTGTTTTTTTAAAATTCATATAAGTTACTCTTGAGTGGTTGGTCATCTTTTTTTTTAGATTCTGCAGTTTCCTTCAAAAGCAGTATTGTACATAAACAAGAAAACAAGCATTTAGTAGATCAAGTACTTTAATTGTTTTGAGAAGTATCTGCCCAGACCATTCCAACCCTCTCACTCCTCATTCCTTTCTGGTTCATCTCACCCCCACCCTTCACACCCTCTTTCATTCTTTTCCCTTCCACCTCTGTAAAAACTGTTTTTCTAAAAAGAAAGGTGAGGAATAACTCAACCAAACATGATCCAGAGCTTTTCAACCAGAGTAGACAACTCAGGAGGGTTTCTCTGTGTCTACATTAATTGGTTCTGCCACATTCACACTGCTAATTTTCTTGTCTGGAGAGAGGACAAGAGCATTATTCTGTGGTCTATAGATCTGAATATGTAGGGAATAATTAGATTCAAGGAGGAGTATTTGATAGTTAAACCTTAAAAGAAAACACAGTAAAATCACTTCCTGCAGCCTGTTGAAAACTGTCCCCAAATTAAACACAAATAAGCTCACTGGGGGCAGAGCACCTATTGCTGTCCCTTCAGAAGATGCCAACTTCTGGAGAGCTGTCAGAGCCTGACTGCAGACTCCTTCTCCAACTTTACAGCATTTTTCCTGGTGAGAGTCTGTGATTACAGGGAGAAGATGCATTATTATGTTTGCATTGAAGCAAATAAAACTTGACTAGGGACTTTTCAGATAAAAACACAGATGTTTTATTCATATTGTATATTGGCTGAGAGAAAGAAAGGGAGCATTGAAGCTGACACTTTCCAGATGGGTCAAAGCCATGATTAAAGAAACAGACCAGAAATCAGGGGGGGGAATGCCCAGCAGGACTAGAGTACATTTATGGCATTCTCATGGGTAGGCAGAAATGGAGCACTAATGACAAAAATCTGCCTGGCACGTTTTGGGTGTCTGTCCATTCCTTTAGCACATGTTGGAAGCTCAACTTTTGGGGATTTCATTTGTTTCTTTTGATCCTTGCAGTCTAGAAACAGCTCAGAACTTCTAAGTCATGCCTATTAACTTTTATGATTTTAATGTTTTGCATCCCATCTTTTACTGCAGTCTGGAAATGTCCTGTGACCAATAGATCCTTTTAACTGACACTGAAGTTGTTGTTTTTCATGGTAAATTTGATTTCTCATAATGATGGAAATTATTGAGTGAGAATTCCTCTTTCTGTCTTTTTGACTTAGGAAAGATGTTGTTGTTATTATTATAAGACCAAGAGAACTTGGGAGTATGTCAAACATGTCCCCAAACCGTTTACTCCTTTTTCCTTTTTCTCCATTTCCTTTCCCATTCTTGCACTCCTTTTCTATATATAGGACATAAACAAAAATACATTTTTAAGGTTTTCCCACTTCTCGTTTTTCTTACTTCAGAAAATGAGGAGAACTTGGTTGTCTAAGAATTTCTGTGCTAGATCAGGCCAAGCTAACCCTGATTCATTGTCCTGTTTCCATCAGTGGCCAAGACTGTTTGCAAGTGCCTGAGGGAAAGCCTCTGGTGATGCTTTTTTCTCTGCCCTTCAGCCTCCTGGAGCTGAGCAGTGTGCCAGTTTCTCCAGTACAGGGATATGGATGTAAAAAAAGCCCAACAACAAAACTCTAGCAGCAGATGGAGCCTGCATTTGAAGTCAGTTTGGGAAAGTTAACTTGGGGTTCATTTTGTTGCTAAGATTTTCTGTTCTTTACATCAGAATTGTTCCTGGGGCCACAGGCAGTGGTCACCAAGCTTCCCTCCAATGGCAAATGTAACTGGAATTCCTTGTCTGCCAGCCCAGAAAACTCTGTTAGAACACCAACACCACAAAAATATCCTGGGTCTCTGATGATCTCAACTTTAACTTCTAAACAGCTGTGGTCTTTGTGAATTTCCTGGGTTTAAGTGCTTCCAGAATATGAAAGAGGGAAAGGTGGGGAAAAAAAAACAGAACAAAAGAAGGTATTGGGCTTTCTCTGTGCATCCCTGAGAGTTGTGTCAGATTGGTCTTGGTAGTTACTTACTTATTACTGTCTGGGTGTTTAGACATGTGCTTACATCCAGCTAACAGTAACTGAAAGGAAGACACACGCTAAGCAGTAATTTGGGTTATCCTTGGCTTGATTCTGTAATAACAGGGGAAGAAACCAATTTTGCAATACACAGAACACATACGGGTGGGTCTTAAATGTCAAAATCAGTCCAAATCCATATCTGTAAGCTGCTACATTTTAAAATGCAAATTACTCTTTAAACAAAATGGTCATGGTATTTCTACATTTTTCCTATTTAAAATCTGTACATTTTTCCATCCTAGTCTGGACACTAGGGATCCACTATACCCCTGAATGATGTTGGTGCTGAAAGAAAAGCACAGGATTTAGCCCTGCAACAAAGATCCTGTGATTTATGTGTCCTGAGACTCAAGTCTCAAAGACAAAGTAATTGTTTTTGTTTCCTTTGGATCCTAGCTAATCAGGGTTGAGTATTTTTAGGCCAGTGATTGAATCAGAACCAGGTCTTCTCAGATGATTCATGTGTTCCTTAAGACAGAATATTAAGAATAGGTTTGCTCTTTTCATTGCAAGCAATTTCTAAAGGGTCTTCCATTTTAAATTCTGTATTTTCACTAACTTTGACAAATGATTATGCATTTCCAAATGTGTATTTGCACATGTAGAGTGTGTGTGTATGTGCACTAGTCATTCTCATGATTTTTTCCTGCAGTTACTTATATTTCTTCCTCTCTGTCCTAGATATGCAAGTTCTGCCATTGATCGTCAAGGAAGCACATCCATGAGGAAGGTAATGATTTGTGAATGTACTCCTAAAAAGTACCCCAACAATCCAATTCATTGTCATATTTCTTTAAAGATACTTAAGATACCAAAAACCTTGAAAGTTTTCTGTTATGAAACACTGTAAAAATAAAAAAAAATAGGAATCATTTCCTCATTCAGAAAAACTGGCTACTGCAACCACAGGAGGTCAGTGGGTATTGCAGTTTTTAGTTTAATAAGAACTTGAGCTTATTTTCAAGGTTTGGGAGGAAAATCAGAGAAACTAAGTTGGAAGGGACCTCTGGAGGGAAGATGCTCCTGAAGGCAAATGCAACTAAAAAAATAATCTTAAAATATTTAAATAGTACTCATAGTATTGTGTTGCATTTCATTGTGTCACATGGGATTAAGATTTTCAAAGATTTTTGTGATACAGCTTTTGAAGATCTTCAATGAAAAACATCTAGACATTATTATTTAGTATTTTGTAAGTATTTCATACAAAGAGCAAACAACAGAACCTTCCTGTATTTCCTGCCTATTTCTTTATTCCAACTTAGCACTTTTCCACTAAGTTGGTGCTAAATAACTTTATCATCCAGCCCAACCTTACACATCATCTGAGGAAATCAGTGTGTGCCCTGTGACTTGGGCACTTTGCAACTGAATGCACCAGTGGCTGTGTTTGGAACTTGTAAATGGATTTCCTTAAAGCCTCCTCAGGCCCAAAATAGCAGAGACAGAGACAACCAGGTTTGCATTGATAGCTTTGGTTCCCTTCATCCTGACAGGTCACTGAAGCTCTTGGTCTCCAGGGCATTTTTCACGTGTAGCATAACTTTTCATTTGGTGATTCTGGGACAGCACTGCTCCTACTACACCAGGATTATTTGAGGTCTCATTAATTTAGCTTCATGTAGCACAGCTGCAATTCTGTCATCACTTTTTTTTCCCATCATGTGCTTCTTTTTAGGGTGAGGTGTGCTTCTTTTTAGGGTGTGCATTTGGTGTGACATTCTACTTTGTGGTTTTTGAGATGAGATCTTAAATGCTGACAACCACAGTGTCTTCTCATATCCTCTCTCTGTTTCCCACAGCAACTCTGAGTCATTTTGAAGTTGTGAGTTCTGGCTGTTTTCTTACAGTGTTTACCACAAAGTTAATTATACAGTAGTGCCTTTATCTCTCAGAAAATGCAGCTTGAATTTTGTAAGTTAGTGGTGCTTATTAGGTACCTATTCCCAAGGTGTTGTGAGCCTTTTGCTTTCTGTAGTTTTCTTGCTTTGGTTTTATTGTGCATAAACCAAACATGGCAAGAGTAATTAACTTATATTTTTAGAAGAGCTAATATTTTCAGTTCCCCTTGGTTTGTTGTGCTTGTATTTTCATTACTTTTGAAAACCTTTCTGTTGAATGATGCATACCAGCTTCTGGTGAGTATCCAAATGCCTGGATCCTCCAGTTTTCCATTTTTCTTGCAGTTCTTTACATTTAATGCATAAAAATTGCAATTTAATTATTTTATCACTATTTTTTAGCCTAAAAATGTGGTCAGATTGGGTGTTCTCTTTTTCAGAAACAGATACCTACTCTGTCCTAATGCATTTTTGTACAGATAGAGGAACAGATTGTTTCAGTCACAGTCACCACAGAACTCCAGCTGGCACAATCTGACTGACCAGTACTGCTGCTGGGGCTTACAATGCATCACTTTAAAAAAAGCAATCCTGTAATACCTATTGATTACCTTCTTGCAGACTTAATTTTGTTTTTTCATTTTCTGACTGTTATTTGCTTCCTCTCCTATAGCACAGGAGCAAGCATTAATCTTTGTCTTCTCTGGTGCTCAAAACAAAGAGATAACTTTGCAGCTATGAAGTAAATGGGGAGTATTTAGTATCTTAGGGTGATACAATGCACATACACTCACAGAGCTTGTCACCTGTCTGAATTACAATATTTTGGTGAAGCATCCATATACTGGCTGCCTGGGGGAGCAGTCTGAGATAAGCAGGACAGCAGTCTGAGAGAGCTGGTGAAAAAAAAGGTGGAAAAAAAAAAGAGAGAGAGAAAAAATAAAATAAAAAAGAGCCAGCCCTCTCAGAAGCCAGGAATTAATGATTTCTGCAAGTCTCTGAAAAGTGTCCATGCTGCTCAGTGCTGGGAAGTGCCTGAGCTGCAAAAGGGTTACAGCCAGACCTGTGCATGTGCAAAACATCCCCCCCCTCCTCTGCTTTTATTTAAAATAAAACTTTGCCTCTCCAGCAGCTGGGGGCCTGTTGCCAGCTGTTGGGTTTGATAGAGGTTGAGCTGTCATCTTTTATACCCTCCTTATTACCTTAAGTAATATTTTCATTTTAATCAGTTGTTTTAAATGTTAATGCTGGGATGTTCAAACACTGATGGAACATTCTGTACTACAGTTTGAACAAGGGCTTTTCTAGAATGTCTTTGGGTTTTGACCACATGGGAAAGAGCTGCCATAAAATGGGGTAAGGAGCCAGATGATCCCTGGCAGAAAGTTGGGGCAGCATGAAACATCCCTGCTAGTGACTGAGGTGCCCTTCTTCTAGGCCCAATAATGAGCTGTTACCTCTCACAAAGGAAAAATCAAGAGTTAAAATATTGCCTTTTCTGTGCTACTCTCTCCCTGGATCTGCTGATTTATCTCACTGGGAATTGCTGCACCCATCAGGCAGCTACTCCCTTGTCTTGTAATTTTTCCCCTGATATTTATAATCTGTTGAGTAGTCCCCCTGTTTTTTAATATGTGAAATAATGAGATGCTTCCAGGTTTTTTTCTTAAGAACCTGTAATGGTTTTAAAATGCAGCCACAAAAGAAAAAATTTCTTTTCCTCAGAGCTCTTCTGCCAGCCTACCAACCTTACAAACTTAAGTGTTTCCTGGGGTTGGAAAAAATCAAAGCTGTGAGCACAGGATTTTACAGGGTAGCTGGCTAATGTTTGAGATGGCTATTTCTTTTTGAGTGTATATTTGTGTAACTATCTTATGTATACTTAAAAAAACTTTCAGGTATCATTTATTTTATTAATTCATAGAAATTTAAACCCTTCCTTCTCAAACTGCTGCATAACCATTCATGCAAAGAATCCATAATTATTTGATTGGCATTATAATTAATAACTGGAAAAAAATGGCATTTTAATTTGCAGGTTTAGCACTGAGGTGTTCTCTTCATGACAGTTTATAACAATTGTAAGAGAAAAATGACAAAAATGAGATCCTATGGTAACATTCTGTAGCTAATCCTAAAATCACCATGAGGATGGTAGTGACTGCCAGCTGTTTCACTGCTATTAACTGCACTGGGTTTTCATCAGTTGATTATGTTTTTTCTTGCAGTCATTCCATTATGCTTCCCTCAGGGTAAAAAGCAGAAAATGGTCAAAAGGTAAGGTATCTGAGGTCACATTTTGAAACTAGAAAATGAGATGGCTTCTCTGATTATAAGCTGTCTGGATCTGATGTCAAAGTTCAACTTAATTCAAGTATTTTAAAATTTGATAGTAAACACCGAAGTGAAATACCAAGTTAAAATGCATAATAAAAGTGTTTTGAGGTCTCATATTGCCAGGCTCCATGGTAAAATTTCCTCTGACAGGTAGAATGAAGGCAGAATCTTTAGATTTTGCTATTTCCTTCTGTTCTGTTCCTTTGTCTATTCCTGGCTTATTTGAGACTGTTAAAACAATAAACAAAAGAAAAATAGAGCATAATAATTAATTTCAATATATATAGCCAGTCAGATCTTTTTATTCTAATGTTGGTTCAGTCTCCTTTCTATGGAAATTTTCCTTTTATTGTAATATACATTTTTAATACTTCTAAGGCAGAGCAGGACAAACCACAGTCTGTTATTCTGATCAAAACATAAAGAACTTGGTTGTGGGATGATGCTGAATAAAGGATGGCCTTGTAATGTTATCCAAATACCTTCACTGTTTCACAACTGTGGGACAAATACAGTCCTTGTAGCAATAGAAACTTGATTTTTCCCAGAAAGGTATTTTAAAGAAAACTACAGAGTTCTCTTCAGAAAAAAAAAGAATAGCATAACTAAGATAAAAACTGTTCTTACTGATATTTACAAGGCATGCTAAAATTTTGAGCCTTTCTATTAGAGTGTATTGAAATAACAACAATAACAAAAAGCTCCTGGTGCTGTTTTTATCAGGATGCAGTAAAGTTAAAATATTGTTGTTCAGTTAAAGTCAGGATAGGAGAAATGTAAGCATGTGCATTTTTATGGAAGTGGCTGATCTTTCTTTTTTTATTGACCATAAATATTGACCATAAAAATTGAGTTAAAATTCCCAGAATTTGACAGACCTTCTATTGCTAAAGGTAGCAAGCAAAGAAATACAGAAGGAGGAGTGTTTACAGCTGTGTGCAGGTGATGTGCTCTGAGTCTGGACTGGGGGTTAAATGAATACATTTTCACTATGGAAAGATGATGTCTATCATGAATCAGATAAAAATGCAGTGAACCCTCTAGAGACTAAATTCACCAGTACATAAAACAGGCCCTTTTTGGTTTGTATTCATGCTGAAACCAAAGTTGCAGAGCATTGTGCAGTTAATTGTTCATTCAACCCTCCTGTCCCTGCAACTGGAGAGGATTTGGCTTGAAGGATTTGGAACCCAGTCTTCATTAAAAATCCTTAGTGTGTATATACTTTTATATTTATTTATAATAATTCTTTCACTCTTCCACTCCACTCACCCTCTTGTTGCTCTCTTAGGGAGCTCTCTGACAAGTGGGAGCAGGAGGAGGATTTCCTGCAAAGATTTGGGGCACGGGGATTGTGAAGGATGGCTGTGGAAGAAGAAGGATGCCAAAGGTTATTTCACACAGAAATGGAAAAAGTACTGGTTTATTCTGAAGGATTCATCCTTGTACTGGTATACAAACCAGAATGTAAGTAGCCTCTGTGTTTGGAGAAAGCCAAAATTAAACCTTAAGCTTTATAATTCTTTCCAACAAAGCCTGGTTTTACTGCATATTTTAGGCAACTGCCAGGTCTGGGTCACTCTAGCTGAAATATATCAGTTGCAATTATTTCTTCAAGTCTCCAAAGTCCATGTCCAAGCTTTATAAAACAGAAGATGTTCCCAGCACTCAAAGGAGTTTATATGTCAGTAGTTTTGTACTTATCCACAGATAGTATTGATTTGGACTAACACCACCTTCCCATTCAGCTCCTTAGCTTCAGTTGTGTGGGGAGATGGATGCAGTGTAACCATTCATGTTTGGTAAGCATTATGTGAAGCAGATGGGAACATCTGAATTGGGAGATCTTTTTATTTGGAAGTTATTCTTGTATAGATGTTCCTCTTGCTTTTTGCTGAATTAGTCTGGAGTTTGCAGTTTCTCATGTGTAAAATGCTGGTCTTGGCAAAACTGTATTGAAAATCATTGGGCCTATGCTTGTGCAATCTGCATATATGTAGGAAAAAATAATGGAGTGGAGAAGCCAAAAATCATTAGGCTGCTGTTCTTCCATTGGAATGCATTGAATATCAGTGCCTGATCTAAGCTGTCTGCAAGCAGCCTTCTTTGAGCACTGGTATTTTAGGCCATCTTATCCATTTTCCTCAAGAGGACAATTTTACTAGCACAATTATTCAGATTTTTAATATTTCCTTGACAGCCCAAACCAGTATTGCTTCACATTGGGGATGATCAAGACCTTCAGGTTGTGTTCTGCATGTGTTGTTTGTCTGACATTGTCCCATGCAAGGTGGGGGTCAGGATGTGTCCCTCTGATTTTGAGGCTGTTGTTTACAGCCAAGCCATAATTCACAGCACACTTGCTCATACTTTTCAGAAATCTGATGGGGATAAGTATCTCTCCTTGCTTTTCCTGGTTATATTACTTCCAAGGAAGCAAAAAGTGATGAGAGAGACTTGGTAGTTACTACTCCTCCATCCAGTCACTGGGGAGCTCCATGTAGTAACCTCCCCAGGGGTTTTTAGGAGGGCAGACAGTCTGCACAGTTGTGACTTTAAAAGGAAGCACCCACAAAACATTTTTAAAAGGTAGAGGATGTGGTGCAGAGACTGCAGCTGTTGATGTTCTGAATGCAATTTAGGAGCTGTATTTGGTGCCAAAGTGTTTTCTGTAATCTTTGGCAAAGGGGAATTGGGGTGACTGCAGCCCTCTTAAGGAACTGTCAGTTTTGTTACCTCAGGAAAGTCACTGACATTGTATGATGAAGAAAATACAATTTTTTAAGTAAAAACATAAGGAGGAAATGAGTTCAGTGTTTCAATTGATTTGGATGGTTGTTCTTACTGTAGGGCCCAAATGACTACTCCTCACTTCTCTCTTTTTTAACATTATGCTCTCCTTCACCATCACTTTCTTCTCTTTTGATAGGATGAAAAAGCAGAGGGATTCATTAGTTTGCCTGAGTTCAGGATAGACAGAGCAATTGAATGCAGACGAAAACAGTAAGTAATGTGTCAGCTGTGTTCATAAATTCAAGGATTGCTCTTGGAAATATGTTATAGATAGCACTGAATATTTGCAAAGTCCAAAAAGTTACACAGAAAACTTTGAAAAATGTAAATAACTCATAACAGATCCTCTGCAGCCTTGGTCTTCCTCTTTTATTATAAAAGATACAATTTACTGTAAATTCCATCAAATATCTTACAAAGAATCAGACAGCTCTTTGGTCAGATTTCCAGATAGCCCAGTTGCAAGAGTAAACAGTAAAAAATAAGGGGAAAAAAAGAAAATTAATACAGCCAAGAGAGGCCCAGTGTGGTCATCTTGATAAGAATCAAATGTGCAAGAAACAATTCCCCTAGGAAATACCATAAAAATATCAGAGTAAGGATGGTGAATACAATCCTCCACAAAGGAGAAAAGCTTCTTTGTTGTGTTATTCTCAGCTGCTAAAAATGTTCTGTTCCATATCCAAAATCATCCTTGTGTTACTGTTGATCTGCAAATTGCAACTACAAGGTTCTGCTCCCAGCAAAAAGCATCTCCCCAGCTTGATCCCAACCCCTTGGGCAGTGCTGGGCTTGGGATGCATCACTGCCAGGCAGCAGCTTTTACAGAACAATTCTAAAGCTTTCAGACCAGCACTTTGCTGGAATCTCCTGAATTATTTGCATCTGTCTTCTGTACACTGCAGCTGGATTTTTAAAACTTGCTGCCATGAGGAGCTACATAGAATAATATTACAGATACTCTCTTACTAAAGGTTTCCTACTTATTACTAAGTATCCTGCATTCTGGTTCTGCTTTTCCAATGACTAAACATCAGTTTGGTCCCAGGAATAGAAGACCTACAAGTATGAACACACACACAATGAAATTACTGATGCTGTGAATTACAATAGAGAGTGCTCAGCAGAAAATTAAACCTCTTCAACTGATTGTGGGTGTCTGGGGTTACTGTCTGTCTGAGAAATAGAAGAAAGTGCAATTTATACTTCTTCTGCTGCTGGTAGCTGAGGGTATCACTGTAGGAATTAAACACAAACTGAGCACTGTAAATCCCTCTGAGGATATTATAATGACATTGAACAAGAATACAGGAAAAATAATACCCTTTTGTTAGAATATAAAACACTTAACTAATTTCAGTGAATTAGCCAAGATCAAACAGGTCATTGTTCACAGCTAGAAGTACCTTTAAGAGTTTTTCTCTAAGCATTAGAACACATTTCCTCAGAACACTTCTTGGAGAACAATTTCTTTAGGGTATATGCACAAGAAAAAATCTGATTAACTAAAACTATGCACACTACTGAAAACTGAGTACCTTCAGGCATTGAATCCTTTCAAGAAGAGGTAGGTCCACGGGTAAAAACATAATGAAGATGTTAATACTATTCCCTTTGGTTGCTGAATTTCCCTTTGATTTCTTCCTTCGTGGACTATCATCTGTGTATTTCCCCATCATAAAAATGTCACCTTACATTTGCCACTGTTTTATCTGCTGCACTGAAAACCACAGAGAAAGTAAATTCAGAGTTACACCCACTTAGGTTTCAGTGTACCTGACACCTGTGAGCAGAGGGTTCTGCTTGGGTTGCTCTGATCCACAGCCCCCAGAAGCCCACATTTAATAGGGAGGTTTTGTAGCTGCTGGAATGGAAACTAAAATTCATTGCAAGCCTTGAGACATGAAAATATAAATCTGTCTGTGTTCTTACTTCTCTGTCATTGAGTTCATTTTAACCTTAATGCAAAGCTAGACCAGCAGTTAGCTTGACAGTTAATAAGAACAAGGGAAAGAAACTTAATTCCTCATTCTTTTTAGTAGGTTAATTTTAAGTTGCAATTGGCAGAAAAGTGTGCCTAATATTTTAGTGCATAAAGAAGTCCAGCTAAAATCACAGCATTGGTTTTCTTTCAGCTCTCTCAAATGCAAAGCTAAGACCATTTGGGGACTCAGCTTGGATTTCCCCTCAAATTTCTGCTACTATCAGAGCCATCAATGTGAAATGCTCAAACCTTATTGAGCATAAGAATTTGAAATCTTGCTGGAATAATAGGCCAGGCTTTTGAACTGTCCTGTCAGCTGGAGAATCCTGTTCTACTCTCACTGATGTCCCTACTATATGTTGAATAAAATAGCCTTAAGAAATTTTTCCAAGAATATATAGTAATTGAATGCATTATTCTGAAAGGTTTGATTTGCTTCACTAATGCACTTAATGAAGGTACCCTGATTATTATACAAATGATGGCATTATCTCAGGCTGGTTTAGCTCTCCAGGCTATATTCAGATGTGGAATGACCTTGTCCCTGTGAGAGAAGGTTTCTTGCAGTGACACTGAAAAACTTTCCACTGCTTTTAGGCAACATCTGCAGCTTCATGTTGAATAACAACCATCCTGTACTAGAAATTTCAGTTAGTTAGGTTTGTGTGGTGTGGCCTGACATGAATTTCATGGTATTTTCAAAGATACTGATAACCATAGTGCCCCATCCTGAAGGTGATCCACAAGACTAAAGATTAATGGAACTACATACATGATTTGTCATTAACTAATGTTTTCCTTAACTTTCAAAACTCTCCACCTAGTGAAAATTTTCGTTGCAAAACCAATGTAAATTTTAGGCCTCAAACTTATGGAAGTGTGTGCCATGCAGCTGGCACTTCAGATTCTGACTTCAGAGCCAGAATTCTATACAAAATGTCACTGGTATTGTATAGGTAGAAACAAAGTTAGGTCTTAAATGTTGCTACAGTTTCAGTAATTTTTATTACTTCTGGAATGGAGTTGAAGGTTTTTGTAGACACCAAACCAAACTTGAGCCCCAGGAGAGAAGGCTCCCATCCTGCTGGAACCATCCAGCTACATCCATAAATTCCAGGGGGCAATTTATGGTTCCCTTTCACTTGGTACTCATTACACACATCTTGGTTGTGGCATCCAGCTTTGGGCTGTTCAAACCAATGGAAAGGTAAAAATTGTTCTTCAGCATTGTTTATATTTCTCTAGACATGTAGAATTATTTCCCTTGAGACTTTCCTGCAGTTCTTAATGCTGGTGTATCTAAATGCTTCTCTAATAACAATCTTTGTGACAATTAAGGTAGGTGAAGATGGATTTCATTGTTGTGTTTTGCAGCCCAGAAAAGAACTGCAAAGCATTTAAATCTAAAATTTCCACAGAAGTGGGATCTCCATTTCATAACAATAGAAGTTATTTTTCAGAGTATGTAAATATAGAACAGTACAATGCATTAGTGCAGCTGTCAGTGCTCACCTTTTCAGTAAATTATCAGCAAAAAGATATCAAGGAACATTCATGTAGTTATGAAGTTTGTTTGCCGTGGCTTAGCAGCACACACTAACTGTGACATATTTAAAGTTTTTAAAGGGCTGACTTTGAAACCCCAAAATTGGCATTTTAATGCTTTAATGTATGTAAATTTCCTGTCTAGGAAAATAATCCTATTTACAAGCAGGAACTCCATCATGTGATATTCTAACAGGATTAATCAGGAGGATTAGAATCTTTAGATCCACCACGTAATCCTCTCCAGTGCAAACTGATGCTTAAATCTCAGTTGGGCAGCTGGAATGCTGGATGGTGGGGATGTTCCACAGGAGTTCAGACCAACTGCAAAGTGTACTGACATGCAGCAAAAAATCCATCCCTGGTAAGAGGACACCAAGCTCAGACAGCCAAGCAATGCAGGAGTATTTGTTTAGCAATGACTTCTTTCTTCAGAGTATTAAAATGAAGTTCTGGAAGGAACTTCTGTGAGGAGGTACTGTGGTTTTTATTTAATTGCACAGTAATTAACAATAAGCACACATCAAATGCGACTCCACATTTCTTCTTCACAGATGAGTATCATCTGTTCTGTTAGAGCTGAAGTTCCTGTCAGCAGGCATGAGGGGAGTAAAAATTCCACATTAAGAAGCTGGAGATAAAAAAGATAAGATTATTTGGAAAAAAATCATATTATAATCGGGTAAAATAAATAAATAATTTAATCAGTGTATACTTAAAACTATATTTTATATGATGATCAAAACCTCTTACATTAAAACCTTATCATGCAATAGGTATAATTAACAAGTGGATGCCACCTAGTGGGCATCAAAGTTTCCTCCCCAGTCGGGATTTTCCATGTATTTGGTATTTTTATTTACAAAAAACAAGTAGCAAGGGGAGATGAGGATCTGCAGTTGTCACTATCCCTGTCCAGATGCCTAAACAAGAATTAAAAGCCTCTCTGTTTTGGGGTTTTTTTATGGAATTAAGGAGTTTTATGAAGACCCTCTGTGCAAAGATAAACTTGTCCTTAATGTACTCCTGATGTGAAAGGAAAAGTGCCCAGAAATACAGCTCTGCTGCTGTCCTGTTCTGCTGCAGGACTTTCCTTAGCAAGACCTTTTCCTGTGAGCATTGCTGTCAATAACACACACTGGAAAATCAGTGTGCCCAAGTGAAGCTTCTTCAGCTTTCATGTTTGCCTCTGAACACTGCAATAAATCAGAGCAATTATTAAAACATTCATTTGCATTTAACCTATTAACAGCAGAAATTTTACATCACAGGTTTTCCAGAATGCCATGGGTAATGATTCCTAATCTAATTCTTACATCTGGAAATTACCATATAAATGTCAGTGTTTTAACATAAGTGTTATGAATGATAGTGTAAGGTTTTTGTAACATTTGCCAACTAATCAAAATAATAGTATTTAATTATCTGAGTTTGTGGTTTCCTTGACAGCAATTCCTCCTTTTAATCATATTCACACACACACACAGAAAGTCATAAATATGATTATTGTTCTTAGCTGCTTTCAAATAACTGCTCAGCTGAGGGAGAGCTTAGGGATTGTTCCATATAAAAGCATAAGTAAAAAGCATTTTTATGTGAACTTTAATCAACCATGCTGTAAGATTTTGAGCTTGATTATTACCTCATGCCTGGAGCCTGAAGAGAGGACAATGCAGGGGGGGGGCTGGATCCACGCAGCCCGGAATGAGAATCAGAAACACAGACCTGAGCTGCCCTGGCCCAGTGGCTGTGAAGGAATTGGGATGGGAGGAAGGAGAAGAAATATTAGGAATGCCCAGAGCACTGTCACTCCCACAGCCATCTTCTCTCAAGCTGCTTTTCCATACCTGAGGTCACTGCAGCCAGAAATGCTGAGCTACTCAAACTGTACTCATTGCACAAGTTCAACAGTAGAGACTTCTAAGTTATTCTGGGTTGGGATATGCTTTTGGAACTATTCTAGTGATGTCTAATTTTACTTGCACTTTCCAAAGAACTTCATTCTATAAATTAACCTTTCCAGAAATTTAAATCACCAGAGAGGGGAAAAGAAACAGAAATGATTTGAATCAAAAGCCATCGAGGAGAACAGACTGCAATGTAAGAAGGAGAAATACAAAAAAATTGACCATGAACATAATGTAACAATAAATATGAGTTTTAAATCTAAATATTGGCAACTGTTATTTGCTAGGTGGCAGGTGAAGAAGGATTAGGAATTAATTAACTCAGTTTGACTGCAGAAAAAATACAGCAAAGATGAGTAGATTAAGAAGCAAAGCACCTGGGATCTGGCTGGTTTCACAGTAACTTGACAGAATGATTCCTGGAATTAGAGGTGACTACTTAGACTTAAGACTGCTTAAGGATCTTTATTACCTACTTCCAAACAAAGCAAATCTGGCAATTATATTCCCTAGATTGTCCTGCGTGCTTCTGTTAAGCTCAAATTAAACAAAGATTATAATTAGGGCCAGAAAAATATTGTATGAAATTTTAGGAAATGTTATTTATGTATTTAAGCTTATTCTAGAGATCCCATGGCTAAGAAAAGAGAAACTGACTGTGATGTGGCTGTTAATGCCATCCCCAGCTGAATGCAATTTCTGGCTGGTTATGAATCTCTGTATTCTTCTTCTTCCTCATTTATTAATGTACAATAACATTAATTCACATATATCTTTAGACTCAAAGTTCCAATACAGATATGAGTCAGTTACAACACATAACTTGTCAGTCCTCTATATTTCTTTCAGTAAGACACAAACCACAGATAAACCTCAAATATATGAGAAAAGGTGATGGGACAAAACCTTTATTCCTTTAGATCAATCTTTGGAATATAACCAATCTGTACTTAAATATACTCACTATAAATATACTTGGCCTTCAAATTTACCCAAGAAGCTTTTTGATGTATAACATCAGTGGTTATTTGAAAGGATTTACAGTTCCAAACCATTCAAAAGCTTTTGAAATTTTTTACCAAGTACCAGTTAGACTGCAAATGTAGATGTAATCAGATCAGCAGGATCTGTCTATAAAGTTACCCAGCAATGCCTACAAAACCTGCAAAATGCTGAGAAACTGTAGAGCAGGTCAGTCTTCCATCTTTGTAGCCAAACTGTTGGGAACAAAAGTTATCTTTGATTTTTTGTGCTTTTTTTAATAGTGCCTTCAAAGCATGCCACCCCAAAATCAAGAGCTTCTACTTTGCAACAGACTGCCTTGAAGAAATGAATAGGTAAGTTATATATTATTTACCATGCTAGTCCAATAATTGAAAATAATATTTCATGGGAGTCTGTGAGCTCTTTTGGCCCATTCAGTGTCTGCTGAAACGTTGTCATGTTCCATGCCTCAGTTCTACAAAAGGAATGTGAGGGAAATGAGTTGTGCTGGTATCATCTATGCTCATTAGAGTTCTTGCTTGTTAATGTGCATGAAGTTTATCATGTTTCTAATTTTGTGTTGATCAAGGGCAAACATTAATGGACAATAAAATCTTCTGGTACATAAAAACAATGCATACATAGCCAAGCTCCTGCTTAAGTGTCCACCCACATAAAGTAGCTTTGGGTTAGCTCTGCTGATAAGCCATGGTAATGTGGCATCACCTAAAGCCAGAGAAAAGCAATCTGAATATTTTTTTAACAGGAATGGGATTCAACTAGAAAATTGACTTTATTTTTCTTGCCCAAATTTTAAAAAAGCACCAAAAAACCCCACAAACAGCCCAAAACAACGCAAAAAAGTAACAAAAATCCCAACCCCTCAAAACAGCACCCCCTCCAGTAATTATTAATTTTATTGATTAATTTTATTAATTGCATCACTGTCCCAGCAAGGAACAGAAGCAAGGGAAGTGCAGCTCGTGGCATTGCTCTATGGGTTTAAATGTCCTTGGAGAGGTGCTGGGAGGGCATTCAGAACTGGACAAGGGCCTGGACACCTGATCCAACATGAAAGTTGTTGGAGCAGAAGAAGGAGCTGCTGTGGGTGAGGTGTGGGAAGAGCCAACCTCCTGAGATCTCTTCTGAATACTCTGTGCTTCTTTTTTGTGACACAGTGATGAAGGCAGAGGTTAGGTGGAGGTGGGGAGGTACACTTGGTCCTCAAAGGCAGAGCCAAATGTTCTACCTCCTCCTGTTACTTCAGTAATTTGCTTATTCTCATCTGAGGGAAAAAGCAAGGGCACATGGGACAGTGATCTCATACTCTGAAGTCTTAAATTTTTCATGGGATAAACTGCTGAAACTTTGAGAGCTGCTTAGTTCTGTCTGTTTGCAGACTTAGACACAACTGGATATATATTTTTTTTTTTCCCTTTGGAATACTAATGTCTAAAAATAATTATTAAATTAAACATCTATATTCTGTGGCTTGCGTGGCTCCTCACCAAATACTGTACTGATGTACAAGAGTGGCTGTACTGAAAGAGTTCAGACCAGTTCATCATCCCCTGATGATGACTTTCAGTTCTCAGGAGTACCTTGCTCAGGCTGGATGACGGTTTTAGATGAATTTGCCCAGAAAATTTTTCCAATATTAATAGTGTTACAGTGTTCTCTTATTTAATGCAGCTGAGAATTTTTTTTTTTTTTTGTCCAAAACTGACGTGAGGATCTTCTGCTCTTTTTAACTATGCATGGTTTCTCCCTTGACTTTAGCTACTTGGCTAGCTATGATTTGTTGGAGTGCCATGGATCACAGCTTTCTATTCTACCATAAAATGTTCCGACTTGAGGAGAACCAGGAAGCCTTCACATACATTCAATAAACTGCTCTTGCAATATTCATTGATTTTTCTACACTAGGGAGCCAATGGCATTGTCTTCCTGACAGTTTTACAGCCCTCATGGAGAGTCATAGCTCTCCATGGAAAGGTACCAAGAGGGGTTTCACATCACACTGCCATGTTAGTTTGGAATTTACAATGCCCTTTTTCCTGACTTTTTGGGTCTGCTTCCCACAAGAGATGGCAAAGGCTGAGCTTCCCCAGGAAATATTTTTGCAGCGTTTTTTTCCTTCAGAAATTCTGTTCCTGTAGAGCAATTGTCTTTCATTCCCCAACCCAAATGATGGATTTACTACAATCCCTGGGCATTCCCTGCAGCCTTGACATGCTCCCTGGAATTCCTGCTCACAGACACCCTTGTGTGAAATTTGAAATGAGTAAGCAAGAATCACAGATAGAAAATGCAGTTAAAATACTCATTTTGCAAATCTCTGGCTTCCCAGCAAATTGCTAACCATGTAATCTGAGGAAATAGGGCAAATATTCTGCGTGGTATCTCACACTCCTGCTGTCACCATAAAATTTAACTGGATTTTCTGTGCTGACAGAAGGGTAAATCTTTCACAGTGAAAAATAAAGGAGTTCTAATAGGGAGAGGAACACAGCATCCCTTTTTTTTCAGTCTGTGGAGAACATACACCCTTTTTTCAACAGTATTTACCATCAGATTTTAACAGCTGCTTGTACACTTTCTTACTTCAGATTCACTAATTTTTTTTTCCACTCCAGAATATTTTAGTCTGCCTTTACCACTGTGTTGCTACTGGAAGAGTTGTGTACCAATGGGTAGTAATTGATTTGTGTGGAGCAGATAGAGTTACCCTGTTGTAGCTGAATCTTTCCTGCTGTGTTGCATGGTGCAGACAGACTTTGGTTTGCAAAATTAATGTTCATGCTGTTTTGTCAGGTCTTACATGAGCATGGTTGTGTTCTTAGAAATGAATTAATAATGCAATTGATGAGCTCATCTTTCA
Source organism: Calypte anna (assembly GCF_003957555.1). Classification (NCBI taxonomy): domain Eukaryota; kingdom Metazoa; phylum Chordata; class Aves; order Apodiformes; family Trochilidae; genus Calypte; species Calypte anna. Next base: position 10,711,350 of record NC_044247.1, on the reverse strand, counting down.
CTTCACGGGGTATTCCAGGCTTGTTAAAGGTCTCATTTCCCAGAACTGCTTCATCTATTGCCATGCCATGCATAACCTGGTTATGGCTTTAATTCTCCTAAGGAAATTAGCACTCAATTTAATATTCAGTTGTTTTACAATATCTACTTTATTTAAAACTTCCATGTGATTGAAGTATGCAATGCAATGTATTCACAATCTCCTCATGGGCTCCAAGTATTCCATTTCTAAAAGTTCCTATTTTAGGCTGAATAATTTGCTCCTATTTTATTTGAATAGCTGGGTTAACATTGCAGTTTTAGTAACTCACATAAATCCTTTGCATTCATTCAAAAAACCATAACAAACATCTGCTACCCACTGAAACAGACTGATGATTGATTTATTTTTTTTTTTAGGGGTCACTCCCAATATTTTCTAAGTAAAGACCTGAAAGATTCTAGCATAATATTTCTTTTTAAATGAAACTGTTTGAATATTGAAGTATTCTGAACTAAATCTCTGATTATAAGCAAATTTCAGGCTGTGTATCTTCTGTATTTTTATGTATAGAATATAACAAAGCAAATGACTCAGAGCTTTTCCTAAAGGCTCCTGTTTATAGCTGAAGTCATTCATCTGCCTTCCTTAAATTTTGGGCACCTTACTCTCCTTGACACATCTTGGCCAACTCAGATGGCATCTTTTGCAGTTTTCATTTTCTCCCAAACTTCACTTACAAATAAGCCAGCACCTAGGGAAGGCTCTTGGCAACTAAAAAATTCAGATATATGCCCCTATTGGATATGGCCCCTGTTAAGCAGGAGCTCCTGGAGAAATGAGCAGGGGAGTAACCATGTGAGCTCTGTCTGTCCTAATTTCACAGTTCTTGAAGAAACAGAGCCAAATAAGTTATTAAAAAACTGATACTCCCCAGCCCCTTGCCTGCTGAAAAGCAAGGAGAGAATTCTACAGAATATGGGAAGTACTTTTCAAATAGAAGTACCTGAAGTGGAGCTTCCCAGTGGTGTTGTAAATAAACAGCAGGGTTCCCCCCTTTTTTTTCCTTTCTGTTCCAATAAACTTGTTTCAAATCCAGGAAAAAATAGTCTGTGCCTGAGGCCACTTCAGCCTTCTAATTTATTGTTCTCACATACAAGCAGCACAAGTAAAACAATTTCCTGATCAGAATTAGCTGCAGGCCCCAGGGACTGGATGAAACCATGATGGATATGGGAGTGAGTAGAACAATAGTAGAGCCACAATGCCCTGTCTGGGAAAAATACTACTCCAGGAGGTACCAGTAACGAGTTGTAAGGCTTCAAAAGCTCTCCCTTTTATTTTTAACAACCATTTCCTCCTTAATGCAGGCTGAGAACCACTGCTTCATAGCATTGCACTGGAGTTTCAAGCAGCTTCCAGTGCACAATTGCAGTTATCCAATGTGCAACTCAAATTAGCTTTCAGGACTGAATTTATCCCTGATGCACAGGAGTAAGGATTTGTATTGGCTCTCTGTACTAGTTTAAATCCCAAAATTAACTTAATCAAATTCTGCTGTAAATAATACCATTCTGAATTGCTACAGTTCTGGGGGTCAAACAGTTCATCTGCATTTAATACAGCAGATTTTGTGCTTGCAGGGCTGTACCTCTCAGTGAGCAATGCACGGGCACCAGTCACATATTGGGATGTTGCACAGGAGAGGCCAAGCTGCCAAGTCTAAAAGTTTTCAGTAATATAAATAAGAAGTTCACATCATTAAATCTGTCAGGCATTTCACATCTGGCTTGGCCTATTTGATCTGATTTCTTTAAGATGGTGAACGAGGAATTGCATCATTTCACAAGCAGAGAAAACTCCTCCTGAGTTAATTTTTTGTATGGTTTTGATAGATCTCCTTAGGATTTATTATTGGTTTTATTAGAGATAAATACTAAAGTCTCTCATCAAGTTATTGTGTGTATATTCTCTGCAGTACCTCATTGTATTTATGCACTAAGATGCTTTTCACTTGTTACCAGAAAGATCATTTATTTGCTAGACAAGCAGTGACCATTTTTTTCTCTGGTGGTCAACTGGGAAATAAAAATCTAACCAAACACCAAACCAGACTTCTGACTAAAGAGGTATGGTTGTGTGTTTTGTGGATTAATCAACATTAAAAAATAAAATTAAACTAAATTCCCATTAAATGCATGAAGTAGAAGCACGTGCAAAGGGAGCACCAGTTGCCATGGTTCAGTTGTCAGCTCCTGAGCTGTCTGGGGCTTTTTTGCAAGCAGACAAATCTAAGAAGACAACGCATGAAACAAGATCAACACAGTCATGTCAAATTATCAAATCAGAGAGTACTTACAGTTTACCCCATGAATGATTTTGCTTAACAAATTCCAGCAACTGTGAAAAATAAACCAGCAGAACTGCAGGCTGCTGAGAGATGATATATTGGGAGAGATGAGCTCAGTGAGAAGGCTCTGCTCAGATTTATATTTCAATGTGAGACATCAGTTACTTTTCTGGGCTTCTTTTGTGCTCAGAAAAATTAAGGCATCATTTCAGCCATACCTATTACAGGAACCTTTATTCTGTTAAATGAATATATTACCTGTACAATCTTAGAAAACAGTGAATATAATGTGCTTTAGGAACAAAAATTGGAAACATTGATTTTTTTTTTTAGGTGTCCAGTAAGAAAGATTGGTTAGGAAGAAGCCAGCATAACAAGTAAAAAATCAATTTCAAAATATAATTCTGTACTGAAACAGATTTTACAGTGAATTCTGGCAGCCACTTATTCTCCTGCTGTAAAAATATATATATATAATACAAATATTTTAATCAGAAATCAAATATAAATTTCATTGAATAAATTCTACATATGAAGTAAACAGTTCAAAGAAATCTCTATATTTTAATGGGCTTAAAGCTAACTTGATTAAGTCAAACTTAACTTTCACTTCCATTCTGATTTTTCTTGAAATTTTTTTTTAAATGTTACTTTTAATGTTTCTTTTCCTACCCTAAACATAAGAGTTCTTTCAAATTTGTTATCAAGGAGATTATCTCAGTTGTTCTGTGGCTGGGTTTTTTTCTTATGCTGTCCTACTCTGCATGGTAGAAAGGAATAGGACAGCCCTGTGGGTGAAGTGTGATGAAAATTATTGTCACCTTCAGTCCCAGAACCTCAGCCTGACCTGGGGCTGGCTCCTGCTCATGCTCAGCAGGAGGGAATGGAGCAGTCAGCAGAACTTGGTGTGTTTGTACAGTGAGTAATGGCACCTTCTGGGTTTTAATACAGTCTGTTAGGTCAGGAGGGCTATGAGAAATCCTTTCCCCTGATGTTTGGTCCACTTGAACATTTCTCCAGTGTTTTTATGGCATGATGAGTAGAACATGGCCCTGCCTCCTGACAAGTCAGGGCATCTCAAGCATGACTCAAGTCAGCATCAAGTTTTGATTATTGTCACAGCTCCCCACTGCCCTCAGTGCCTTTCCAATCCTCACTTTCCATGCCTGGGGGGAGAATCAGACTCCCAGAAGAGGCCCTGGGCTGTAATCCCCTGGTACTAACCAGAATTATCTCAGTAAATTTAACTGAACTTCCTACTACACAGCTCTATTTTATCCTGAAGCAGTAGCAGTGCCTGTTTGTAATCAACAGAAGTAATTAAAGCCAATTCTGATTTATTTAGAATTTAAACCACGGAGACAAATACAAAACTTACTTATGTGTTTAGATGGCTTTACTTGAGTTTTAACTTCCCCTGCTTTTGGCACACTAAGGTACAGGCAAGAAAAAATAATGAATAAACAAACTTCTTGGTCCCTTGTAAGTTGTCCCAGTGTACCTCTGCAAGATGTAGTAAACCTTCTGGGGATGCTGTACAACAGTGAAGATAAAATGTTGTAGCCAAAAATCCTTGGTCTATTCAGCATGGCTTCATGTGTATCACAGGGAATTTCTATCTGTAATGCAGACCCTGTGGGGTGTTGAGTGGCCACACTGGTTTAGTTGTTTCATTATCAAATGAAAGCTGTTGAAATTGTCAAAGAAAAACCACAGGTTTGAGGGAGGAAGAGGAGTCCAACTCTCTGCCTCAGGAGGCCAAGATATATAGAGATGTCCATGTAAGATTGCTCTGCGTGCACCTGCCTGAGGATTTTATGTCTTTTTCCAATCACCTGAGATTCAAAGAGCTGCCAGGGGAAGCAGCCATATAAACCAAATTAGATAAAAGACCTCCTGAGGTTTTTCCACTGCAGTGACTTGTCAGGTGTAGTCTTGTGCTGCATGACCTCCAATTAACTGTGCCCTCATCTCTCCCTTTGGGACTCCCAGCCTGACACATACTCCCCTTGCCTTCCTCAAACCTGACATTTGCCCACCAGCCATTCAGTCCAGAGTTCAGCACCAAATGGCTGAGTTTCCAAGCTTGCCACAGAGAACTTTTTATAACCTTGACTGCCTGTTTTCTTTTAAAAAAAAATTGGTGTGCTCATCAAGTAAATTCATCGAGTTTACACAGTGTTCCTTTTGAACCGAGTTCCAATTTCTTTGGAAGAAAAATGTTAACTGTAAGAGAAGGATTCATAATCTCAGCACTTCAATAACTCCTGATTAACCTCAAAAACATTCATTCATGCTTTTTTTTGAAAACACAAAATCTAAAATTGAGATTATTTTTCTTTCTACAGAAGAGATTTTTACCATTATAAACCTCTGAATGTCATCAGATAGCCCTTTTTGTTGTCTTGACAAAGAGCTGACTCTAAATTGTGGTAGATGAGGTAAGAAAGTGGGTGTAACCATGGCTGGGGAGCTTCTTGAGAAAAATATGAGCAGTCATAAAGAAGGAAGATTTCCTTCTGCTAATTCCAGGTGTGGACATTGAGTAAAGTTGATGCTCTGTGTATGTTAAGAATACCTGTGTTCTCTTGAGGGTGAATAGTTACACTTTGGCTGTTATCTGTATTTCCTTCTGAGGTTTGAAGTCCTCAAATTAACAATGAGCAACAAGATCCATCGAGTCAGGCATTTAAGACAATGGAATTCTTATGCATTGACCACCAAAACAGCTGAGTTTGTTTTAATTTTGAAAATGGTAATGAGTCCTAATTTCTCACTGGTGCTTAAGCAGAACCTTAGCTGAAGCTGTTGAGGCATTCTGCTTAATTGCCAAAGGCATCTGGTAAAGTATGACTAAATCTATTTTGCTCCAATGCTAATGAGTTTAGAAATTCAGGGACAACTATTGAAAACCCAGTGAATACAAATGCTTAATAATGAGCCAGGCGATGATGTTATTTCAAGAACTGCAATAAAGAATATGCCTCTTAGAGAACCAAATGTCAAGCCATCAGCATGCTATTTATTGAATGGAACTATGCTGGTGAGCACTGTGGAAATTAAGCATTTCACTAGACCTGTAAATCCATTTGAATTTAATTTCCTTCCTGATAAAGCTGAGTTATTGACAGGCTGACATGATGGCTGTAAGCAGGCTCAGCCCAGCAGCTGACAGTTGTGGAAACAAATCTTCATTTCTGTTTTGATTTCCAATTTGCTTACTTCTGTTTTAATACTGGAAGGCAAAGCAGTTTTATTGTACACCTCTTGATCTTTTCATGGTTTTACAAGTAAATTAAAACCTCTAACAATTCCCTGAGAGTAAGAAGCAAATGCTGCTGTCCCCCTTGGATGCTTTTGAAAGTCCTAAGCTATGCAGAATGCTTTGCTGAAGGCCCCGTGGTGAGTCAGTGTTATATTCAATATTCCAGATTCAGATCATTGCTCTCAGCATCCACAGTGTGTTGCTCAGAGCAGATCAATACTTGCTGAACCCTGTGCTATTTTTAGAGAGTTCACTCTCCCTTCATTTTCTGCCTCCTTGCTGTGTGTACCACCTTCCACATGCTCTTGACCAAGAATATATCCACGTCCTTTTTTCTCTTCTAGTATGAGCGAGAAAGAATTACACTGAATAGTTTTCTTGGTTTAATCTGCAAAAAACTTGTCCTTCTAATTTTGAATGTATTGCTTCCTTACGTCTTTCTCAAAGTCTTTGAAAGATGTTTTTTTCATAAGATTCATTAACCAGGAGCATAATTCTTTGCAGATTATATGTTGCAACTTTAAAAAAGAGTAAAAAAAAATAGCTGCTTCCAGAAAACACATGCAGTATACTAGGGAATTAATGACTTAGTAAATACTAGAGTCACTGAGTAAGAGGAGACCTAAGAAGGCATCTAAATCATGGCAGGTGCCTATTAATAGGGATTTTTTTCCTTTGATGATGAAGATCAGATGATTCTTGGTTTTCCATTTGTTGAACATTAAGAAGTGACTTTTCTCTCTCTGGTGATTTCAGTTTTTCCTCTCTTCCATTTATATTTTGTATAAACATCCAGTCACCTTATATAAAGAAAACTCTACAGGTATTTCCCCCAATATAAACTATAATATGAAACACTGGACATGAAGTGGAACATCCTTCCCTTAAAATTGTTAACCACTCCACACAGCTGTATCTTGATTTTAAAAGCCTCCACAGTGTGTTATTTTGGGACTACACATTGTCTCTGACTTTTACAAACGTTTAGAATGAATATGTCCTCACATTTACACTAGATCTTCCTTTTAAGTACCTCTTTTGATTTTTTTTTTTTTTTTTTTTTTTTTTTTTTTTTTTTTTTATTGTTGCATTAGATGGATGAATCGTTTGGGTCTGGCAGCAATTGGTTACACACCTGATGACAAGGACATTCATCCAGATGAAGGTAAATGCTTCAGAGATTATAATTAGGAGAGCAGAGAATACAGATCTGCTCATTATTTAAGCAAAGTTAGAGGTGTAATTACACACTTCTTTGTTAACATCTGTTCCACATATTTAAAAATAACAATTTTCATAAGAATTTGTGTCCTTGAAGAATTTATATTGGTGCTACCACTGGAGAAAATCCCAAGTTATAATTTTAAGGAACACTTAAAACAAAAGTCGAAGAGAAGGTGAGGTTCAGGGTGAGGTCTGATGGCCTGGATCCCAGCTGTCAGGTATGCTCATCACCCTAAACCAAGGGAAGGCATCACAAACAGAGGCCAGTGTGTGCTTTGGAAGTCTTTTTGCATCTCCTGAGCCCATGTGCAAGCTTTGCCTTTTTCCCCATCCCCTCTGGTGAAGCCTGTTATTCTAACACAACTAAATTCAATGTTAAGGCTCAGCTCTACTTTGGCATCTAGAACAAAGTTTCTCATCCAAAGTCAGTGCCTGGGAGCTGGTTTTTATGTGCAGTAGTAGTCAGATGTCTAAGCTGCTCTCTGGAAGGCCAGCCCAAAAGGTTCTCCCATGGATCTGTGTCCCTTAGGAACCAGACACTTTCACAAGTCTGTTCCTCAGAAACTCTAAGGCACCTCAGAGACTCTGAAATGTTTCCCTTTGGGTGCTAACGACAGTGTGAAAATGTAGGATCTGCTTTCTTGTGGAAAAGCCCATGAGTGAAACCTGGAATGCTTTGTTAGCAGATTACTGGAGTGAAAGTGACCAGGATGACATCGATGGCTCCTTAACCCTGAAGCAGGAAGGGTCCTCAACACTGTGTGACTCCTATCATCGAACACCCTCAGTGAGTTATAGATATTGCATTTGCAAGTAGGTCACCACGAAATATCTCTGTGCCTTGATTAGCATTTTCCTTGTTTTGGGGTATTTAATTTAATTTTCAGAAAGGCAGAACACAGAGCTCACTGTAGGAATGAAACTTCTGTCGTTCCTCATGAGCAGGGGTGAAGGTCTGTCACCAGACTGTAAATACAGTGGGGTTTTTTGTAGGATTTGGGATTCTATATCTAATAATAGGAGAGAATATTCTAATGTTGATTTTACTGCAGAATATGAAAAGAATATAGTGAGCAGGAGTATCTGTGTTAACTGAGACTGGTTTCCAAGGATGAATGTTGGATACTGGTTGCCAGTGATAAAGATGAGATCCCATTCATTCTGTAATTGGGTTTTATTACTAACACTTTTTTTAAGAAGGTGTATACAAGACCACAGTAGTGGCAGGATTGTCTCCTAGTGTCAGGATGTTACGTAGCTGGTAAAAATTCTAATATATTGTGTACAGACAGGTGTTGATACCTGAGGGAATACAAAATAAATAAAAAAAACATTTTGTTCAGGAAGAAGCTCTAGTGGCAAATAAGACAATTTCTATTTTACAGAACCTAGACAGGCTGTGCTACCATTCTATGTTTCTAAGCACAGATAGGACTGTTCTCTATTTTTCTTTCAGATTTTTCTTCAGCGTGAATGACACGATCCTCACACAGCCAGAACCAAAGAAAGAGTGACTGAGACAACAGCATCACATGGGTGAAGTTCAGACTGGTTTTCACCCATGTGATGCTGTTTGATCAACTGGGATACAGGTTAAGCCCCTCCCTTTCTATTTTTCCACTTTTTTGCCTTTCTCTTTGTTTTTGAACTAAAATTATACACAGACCCAGCAGAATTAATAAATATAATTTAAGAAGTTCAGCAGTCCCCCCAAATTCAAAAATCTTCCTGGGTGCTGAAGGTTAATTTTTTTCTGTTTGGCTGGATACTTTTATCAGGGAAAAAGAAGAAGGAAAAAAAATAAAAAAGGAAAAAAGAAAAAGAAATTAAATCCAATTGTGGTTTCTTTTGGGGACTTCCATGTCTTTAGAGCACACTGCTGGACTGAGTGTGAACTGGACAGGATTTCAGGAAACCTGTGCCACTGTTCTTTCCAGCAGGAGCTGCTCGTGGGCAGAGAATGTGCAAAAGAAGAATAGGGAGGGGTTAAAACATGGCACTTTCATACAAGATCTCACTGCCAGCTTTGTTCTGTTTCCAGGGGTCCATGTCGCGACATATCGACATGCACACATCCGTCCATTCTCTCAGTGTGTGTCACATAATGTTCTGCACTGCAGTCACTCTCTTGTGCCTGTTCACAACGCTGTCTGACAGTCGGATGCTTTTGTGTCTTTCCAGGTGAACTCCTCAAGTCCATTCCCTGAAACCCAGCACGGTCGCCACTTTTCCAGCGAGTCCACGTATTCCCAGTCTTCTGCCGAGGATTCCCGCCCAGAGGCAGCAGGGAGCACCCACTCCTCAGGCTGCAGACCTCCCTACAGAGAAAGGCGCTCGTGGCAGGATCTGATAGAGACTCCATTAACCAGTTCAGGACTCCATTTCCTTCAGACTGTTCCTCCTGAGGCAGACTACATGAGTGGCCGGGCAGGAATGTCCCCAGAGCACCGGAGACAAGCGACCCTCCCGGTGCAACGCCGCCAGCATTCCGAGCAGGATGGGCCCTTCCCTTTGGTGGAATGTCCCCGTGGACACAGCTCTCATGGCAGGCCACAGAAGCAACGTAGTCAAAGTCTTCCCAGAAACAGAGATGTCAGGGGTAAGGGACACCTAAAGGCCATAGAAGGAATGGATGAGATGCTAGAAGAGCAAGTTCCCGTTAGGAGGCACAATAGCTTCTGTGCAGAAGGTAAGATTTTGGAGAAGTTCTGATCCCTGCTGCCAATCTTGCCCTTCCTCTCAGCAAGGTTTTTGTGGCTGTTGTATGGTGGCAAATTCATCAGGCACTACACTGGAGTTAGGACTTGAAGTGCTTGGATGTGGTGGTCGGAATGGAGCTTTGGGGTTGATCAAAACATTCTCGCTTAGCCAGCAGAAAAACTGGAAGACTGCATTACAGGGTTCCTTTATTCATGACTTTTCAGTAGTGCTGGTTTTAGAGACTTCATCTGAATGATTTGATTTGTTGTTAGGTTTCTCTGTCTCTTTTCTTTCAGAAAACACAAAGGAAATTGAAGAAAATGTAGATGGTCTGCAAGAGCTGTACAAATCTCTGGAAGAAGCCAGTTTGTCAGCTTTTGGGGAGCTGCGTCCTTCCACCAAGCAGGAGTTCCGCAAATCTTTTGTAAAGAGATGTAATGACCCAATTATCAATGAAAAACTTCACCACATCAGAGTTCTCAAGAGCACTTTAAAAGTAAGGCTTTAGCATTAATTTTGTGTGTAAGCAAAATAAATTATTCAAGTATAATCTCTTCATCTTTTCCATGGACGATGCTTTCTTTGCAGCTTTAGAAGGCTGTTCCAAAGAAACTAACAATACTTGAAAGCAAACATGTTCCAGCTTCAGGGAAATAATAATAATTAAAAAAACCTACACTTTTTATGGGGATGTCATAGAAAGTTCCAAGGACTGAGATGTCAAAGAGCTAAGCTGTTCTAAACATAGGTAAAAGATTCAAGTGTCCGCAGTTGTTTCCCTAGCACTTTGCATTATAATGGAAGAAGAAATAAAATGTATAAATGCAAAACGTGGCATAAATTTCATTTTGACATCTACTGTCTCTTTCTGGAATTTGACAGGCAAAGGAAGGGGACCTCACAGTGATCAACAGCCTTCTGGATGATCCCAACTTAACATCCAAGAAGTTTAAAGACTGGAAACTAAAGAACTATGAGTTTTTCCTGGACATTTGTGAGTACAGTGCTGCTGTGAAATCACAAAACGGAGCCTCTGAACTTGCAAGCTCAGCACCCATGCTGACACACACACACTCATTCATTGAGACCCACGTCTGACAGCACTCACCTCCTGAGTCATTGCTGGGTGCCAGGAAAAATCAACTAAGACAAACACTGTAATATTTATTGATCGTGTACTCAGCAGTACTGTAAATAAGTCGGGTAAGAGAATAGTGCCACAGGATGCCTACTACATTGCATGATAAGACAATAATATTCTTTATGAATTTTTTTTGTTTGCTATTATCAACCAATGTCCGTATCAAGCTCTGCATTAGAAAGAAGCAGTGCAGAAGTGTAACTGAAACTAAATCCCAGTATATTTAAAGTACTGTACTCAAACTAAACTTATAGTATGAGCTCCTGCAACCATTTTATATACTTAGATATCTATAAGGACATATCTATGTATATAAAATGCAACACCGTAGTTGTCGTTTGCTTTTAAAATGCCCTAAAGTTCACATTTTCACACATTTTTTCTCGAGAGAAATATAAAAATTAAAACATAAATGCATTGGCCACTCTTTGAGATGAACGTTTATTTTTTGCAACATTTCCAAGTAGTGACCATCTTTGCAAATAAAAGGACAGAGTTATCAAAGTGTAAACTCAATCCCTATAGTGTGCCTTAAAATGTACACTGTACATCTAGCAAATAGATCCCAACCTGGCCCTATGGGCATTCTGTACATGCCATTTAGATACTGTGTGTGTAACATACTGTGCCTGCCTCTCACAGGAATGGCTATAAGCAAGCAGGTATGGCACAGAGGTGAAGACAGGAGTAGAACAATGTTGGTTGTTCACTAATGCTGCAACTTTAAACCGATTTTAATAGAATTTGAAGTATTCATGGTGGAAGAAAAACATCTGCACTGAATATGGCACATGCTGCAGGTTTTCATCTTCACTGTGAATTTAAGTGACACACGACTGAGTCACAAAATTCAAAGAAGCTCTGATGCTCCAAGGCTGGGAATTCAGTGGAAAAAAATTCCTAAGGAGTCAATGACATTCTGTAATAGACTGACAGCTAGAGCTGAGTAAATTATTCAGAGTTACATAATGTCTGGCAATAATTTCTAACCTTTAGTCTTACATTAGAAGTGGGTGAAGTTATTTAATGCATTATTTGAAAACCAATCTGTATTGATTGGACTGGGGAGAGACCCAAGTCACATGTAGTGTATTTCACTTCCTTGCCTGGATGGGAATCATTTTTGAGAATGAGATTCTGGAGGAATCACTTGTATGCCTGGGGGGGAGGTTGCTCTGAGTGGTATTGAACATGAATTTCAAACACCCATTGACAATTTTCTTGACTATTCAAGAGTATTTCTGGAAATAGTCTGAAATAGTCTGGAAAGCAGAATGAAGGAGCTGTGAATACAGCTGACATCATTTCACTTAAACAGAGATTCATTGAGAATTTTTACACAAGAGAGCCCTAGCTGTCTCTCATACACCAAGAACTGTAAAATTCTTATGGTTCAGTCTGATACAGGAAATAAAAGTCATTACCATGAGGTCCATCCTAGTATCCAGGAAGATATTTAATGACTTACAAAGCCAGAGCAGGGGGAAGGGATCCATCCTCCTTGTTTAGCTCAGTCTCCACACAGCAGATGTGGTGGGCTGGTGGTGGCTGGCCACCACATGCCCAGGATGCACTCATTTCCCCTTCTCAGAAGCACAGGGGCAGAAAATATCATGGAAAAGCTCCTGAGTTGAGATAAAGACAGGGAGATCACCTACCAGGGACCATTAGGGGTAAAACAGACTTGACTTGGGGAAAACTCAGTTATTTTCTTGCTGATAAAACTACAGTTGCATAATAAAAAGCAAAGAAAAAACAAAACCACCTTTCCCTTGCTTTCCCTGTTCTTCCGAGGCTCAATTTCTTTCCTTCTTTCCCAGCTTTTCTACCTCCTTCCCCTCTCAGTAGCCCAGGGAGATAAGGGATGGGGTGTGCAGTCAGGCATGACACCTTCTCTCTGCTACTCCTTCCTCACACTGTTCCCCTGCTCCACCATGGGGTCCCAACCACGGGGTCCAGCTCTTGACTAACTGCTCCAGTGGGGTTTTTCCATGGGGTGCAGCCCTTTAGGAACTGACTGTTTCAGCATGAGATCCTCAAGGGGCCCCAGTTTCTGCTAGAAAACCTCCTGTTTGGGCTTCTCTCCATGGACTGCAGGTTCTGCCAGGAGTTTGCTCCTGTGTGTGCTCTCCATCTGCTGCTGATTCCTTCTGGAATCCCCACCTGCTCGAGGCATCATCCTCCAGGGGCTGCTGGAGGTCAGCTTCCCTCAGCATGACCTTCTCCACAGGCTGCAGAATAACTGCTCCAGTGCCTGGAGCACTTCCTTCCCTTTTTCTTCTTTACTGATGTTGATGTTTCTGTCTCACTCCTCTCACAGCTGCTGTGCAGCATTTTTACCCTTTCTTGAATAAGTCCCAGGGGCACCACCAGCCTCCCTGCTGGGCTCCCCTCTGGCCAGCAGCAGGTCTGGTTTGGAGCAGCCTCTTGGAGAGCCCACCCCTGCAGCCCCTCTGCTACTAAAACCTTGCAGTTTAAACCCAAAGCCCAATGCAGCAGCTGAAGAAACAAAATCTGCATTTATTTTTTTTTTATTCTCCTTTGCAGGTGTTGTAGCTTAGATTTCCTGCAAAGTTAAAGCAAAACTCCAGTGATATCAGAGGAGCAGGATCATGCTGTATATGTTTGGCTTGAATACTAAACATGCACTTCACCCTCTGCCTAAGCACCTGAGGTAGTAAAAAATATACAGGAAATAGAAAACAACACGTTGGAGTTGCAGTGCTCATGCAAAACAACTAAATTTAAATGTATTTACTATGTGAACGTTGCAGTTACAGGACAACTGGATAGCAGAAGCATAAACAGAGAAAATACGTGTAGCTTTTCACATCAGTTCTCTAGAAGCTGGATCTTTCACTATTTTTAATGCTATCCCTCATATAATGTGGGAGAAATATTATGCAGTGAAGCAAGCAGTGGGGTAAATGACAGAAGCCATTTAGAAACCAGTTCATAACAATATATGCAAGCAGTGATAGGTGGACATAAGTTAAATGGATTGAACTTCCTACACTTAGGAAGAAATTTAAACAAACCTTTTGTTTCTAACCTAAAAGATGGTTTGTGCTTTCAAAATAAAAAGACCTATATGATTTTAAAATAGCTTTCCAAAAGGATTCCAAATGCCACCACATTGCAACTCAAAAGAGAAATGACAGTTGTCCACTGAGCATATTTCAGGAAGTCCCTAGTAAATAAAAAACAAGTTATTTCTCTTCTAAATTGCTGCTCACACAAACAGCTGAAAATTACAAACATTACTAGGAAGACACATTGCTCGAAAATAACACAAATAGTAATGACCTGAGATGGTTTTGATTTTCATTTCTGAAAGTTAATATGAGTAGATGAAAGTAAAAGTTGAGACTTCCTCCTGGTGATCAAAGCTTGTCTTCAAAATCTCTCATCTGTTCTGAAATTCTCAGTCCCCAGTCTGCGTTCTGCTCTTGGAGAGCTGTGATTTGCACTGAATGATCGGGAGAAGTTATCCAAGAGATTCCTAAGGCAAACTAAGATACAGTGGAGAAATTCCCTATAATGGGGTTAAGATTAACTGGGAGAAAAGCCAGAAAGCTCTGTTGAAGATTACTTATGCCTTAGAGAAAGCAAAATCTGATTATTAACTCAAGCAATAAGATGATTTTATTCTTTCACAAACATCAGATGGCATTTGAAAGTCAGTTTGCAAGAATTTTCTTGTTGTTCTTGCATGTGTACTCAACTCCATCCCACAGCCCTTCCCTCCACACCACTCATTTCTTCTTTCTGGATCTAGGTACTGATCCAACTAATACCTTAGGAAGTAATGGACAAGTTCTCCATGGCACAATTATTTGGAATTTCCCAATCTTTGAAATTACTGGAATGCAAAGTGCAGTACTATAGGTAGTATATTTTAAAATCCTGCTTAGGTGTTAAGATATGTCAGTATTTAAACAGACTGCACAGTGCAGCTGGAATGACAGTGGTCAGGTTTATACTTTGAAATGGGAAAAATTCTTTGCTGCTGAGCTCATCAAGGAAAATCACCACCACGAGCAGAACACATTTCTCAGCATTCAGACCTGAAATCCAGCAAGTTGGGATAAAACTTCATTCCTCACATAGACAAACACCCAAAGAGATTGTTTGGATGGAGTTTATTTCTCAGGTTTTATGAAAGTTAGTGTCTTCACTCACAATTCCTGGAATTAAATGCTTCTTTTTAAGCCTCTAATTTCCCTCCTTTGTTAACACTTTTCTGTAGTCACTGAAATCTGGGACATCTTCAAGCCAGCCCACACATCTTGAGCACTTTTTGAGCTGCTTGAGCATTGTGAGGAAAGATTCATCAATTGCTACTAAAAGGTTTTGGTGGATGAGATTTTCCATCCTTTCCAAGCAAGAAATTCTGAACATGTCAGTTAATACTGAGATCTGGGCTGCTGTCTTTTAAGCTGGAAATGTGGTGCAGCTCTGGCTTTTTCCAAGAAGAAAGGAATCAGTGTTGCAGAGATTCCTGGCTGTACATGGCCACCTCACTTCATTCTTGCTGTCTTCAGCAGTTCCAGCTCTCCAGGCCAAAATACTCCCTGAGCCAAGGTGTTCCTATATTCAAGGTACCTTTGAAGGGATCACTTCAGAGAGGCACTGGAAAGTGCTCAGCATCATAAAAAATTGTAGAATTCTACTTCTGGCCTGTAGAAAATTTCACTTTGAATGTTAATGGGACTTGTGGAAGAAAAATTAGGAATCTGCTAAAAATTCTTTAACTTAAAACTGGGGAAAACCAAGAAAATTCTTCCATCTCTTATCTTTGCCTCGAGTAATACAAATCAGACTGAAGCCCATCACAAAAATTATTGCCCATGTTCTTTCAGAATGTCATCTTACTTGTCTTCCAAAGTAATAAAAGCATTCTTCTTGGCAAAAAACCCCCAAACCTAGTGGTACTTATGACCAATGTGATCTCTGGGGGCTGCCTGCATCCTGGGGAACCCTGTCTGGTGGTCCCTTGAAGGTGAGGCAGCTCTGCCAGGCAGAGCTATTACTTGATATTCTCCCAGCAGTTTGGACAAAGTCCCCATGCAGCTGGAGCCAAAGTGCTTCCAAGGAAGGGTTTGTGTATAAAACAGTCCTTGGTTGAGGCAAAATGGAGCACAAATGATCAACAAAATCGCAGCCCCAGCTGCAACGCCCCCGTCAGCTACCCCCAAAACAGTAATGCAAAGGATGCCTGCTCCACAAGTTAATTCTTGAACAATTTAATGAGTTTATCCATGAAATCAGGTGGCATAAGCAGAGCTTGTGTCCCTGCAGAGACCCTGACTTCTCTCTCTGGAGCTAGACCTGGAGAGAGTCCTTCAGGAAGGGAGCAGAGTTTATATCTCGGCGCTCAGCCCTGACATCCCCGCTTACAGTACACCCAAGCTCTTGGAGCATAACAGAGAGAAATAAATGGTAACTTGTTCTCATGAAGGATTTTTAATTTCTCCTTACTTTTCACAATAGGGAAACAGTGCAATTCTAGGCAGGTTACAGCAATTTCTTTCTGATGGGAGAGTAGGTTTGTAGACTTTCCACATACCATATGCCTTAGACCACTGAGCTTAGAATCTTATTACAGGTAATACACCAACTTCCCCAAATATTGTTTATTTACCACTAGTACAACAAATGGGTAATAGTAGGAAAGACTAAAGAAGCAATATTAGCTAATTAATTTGTATTAAGTAATTAAAAAATGTGTTTTTTTCTAGAATGTCTCCCTGATTAAAGCTGAGGTTCAGAGTAGCTTTTTTCAGGCAAACTAATCCAGGTGTGGGTTCCCTATCTCTTCTGGAATTCCATCTGGGCATGCATCTGAAAATCAAACCTGAGCCCTAACAGTTGGAAAAGACACTGTTATTTAAACCAAGACTAGTAAGTCATCTTTGCTTAGTTGATTTTTAGGAATATTTATTTTACTGCCATTAAATACAAGCATAATGTTGTACTTGTGAGCAGTTCATTCACTCGTGTTTAGGCAGGTGGCTCAGTTCTTGATATAATAATAGACAAAGAAGTATTTTGCTTAAGGTTGGTTTTACAGTTTATAACATGTGCTTCCACATTCAGAAGGATTGCAAATCATATTGTCTAAACTTATATCAGTTTTTGGGGTGGCTGATATATTACTGGGACCTACTCTTTATGACAGTGTTTAAAAATCCAGACAGATATTGCCTGTCATTATATTCAGGAAAAGAACCATGTTCATTCTTAATGCAGGCCAGACACAGATGAATATTTTTATCAAGCACATACAAATGTTAAAAGTGATTATTAGGGACTTTGCTTTATGCATTAATGCCACTGTATGAGCAGTGTTTGAAAGAAAGCAATGTTGTAAAAATGAAAAAATACTTCAACAAACTGTTGTTTGACCAGCTAGACCCTCTAGCTTCTGTCCTCACATTTGTAGAATATTGTTCATTCTCAGGCCTTGGTGAGGGTATCAATACAGATCTTTTTACTAATTGTAAATGCATCTGTCTGAATGCTGCAGATTAAATAAGGATGCCACATTATAGATACTGACTCTACTGCTTTTTTTTTCACTGGCAACCACAAAACAAGTATGTCTTAACAAATCCTGTTCACTGGCCATAATACCAGTAAGACCCTGCTACCAGTTAAGACTTCTGTTTTACTGAGAAACAAGGATTTCAGCTTAAAGATCTGAAAACAGGTTAGAAGAGAAATGCACTAGTATTAATAAACTTTTTACATTTGACACATACTGTATTATGAAGAAGAATATCCTTGTCAGACCATTAATTGCTGGGCCATAGGTGACTTCCGTCTAGTTTACTAAAGTAGCTAATAAAACTTGTATAGAGAGCCTTTTTTAGATAATGCTTACATGTATGAAAATGTATGACACCCTCGTACTATGGCTTGCACTTTACTTGCATTAAACTGTGAAGTAGGCTGTAGTAATGTCTTTGTATATTCAGGGGTTGAAATACCAAAGCACTAGAGTGTGGTACTGCTGGTGTTCAACCTGTACTGTTACTTCAATCTGAACATGCTGACAGTGTGGATTTTGAAAACCCCACCCTCTTAAAATCTTCAGCAAATAATGCTATGGGGTCTCCATGGTCTTTGTTTCTTTGTAAATATAAACATTCTTACTGTTCCTGTAGCAATAGGAGGTTAAAAACCAAACTTTCACTAGGACTGTTTTCAAGAACAACAACAACAACAACAACAACAAATCTATAGCGCCTTGTATAAAAATCATGGAGACTCCATGACCTGTGGGCATTTTTTGTTTACAAGCAGTATGTATATATGTATTAGAGGCAGAACTGTTATTTATCACAAATTTATGTTGTGGTTGATCCTTTCTAAAATAAATACATGTTTTGTCATTATGAAAAATAAGTATTCTAGAGCCATCTTGAGAAGGCTGAAGTGTCACAGCTTCACACACCAATAACCTTCCATGTCCCAGCCTTGGTTTTCTAATCAGCTGTGAGATGAACTGAGAGGTAATGGTAAATAAAAAAAAACAAAATGACAGGGAAAAAGTCAGAGTTACCACAGTTTATCAGCATCCTGCAACTTTTCTGGAATCACCACCTTGCTTAAGAGCTTTTGGGAGCAGATGCTCTGCTGATGCCACAGTAAAGTCCCTCAGCTCATTGATGCTAGAGAGAGAAAGTTAACTGCTCTAGACTAGGTAAAACTAGGTTTCAACCCCTGGATAATACAGTATTTCTTCAGTTTCACAACAGTATTTTTAATTTTATACTTGTCTGTTGAGAGATGATCCGATAGTTTATATAGGCAACGAACATTAGGTTTCTTTTTTCCCCTCTTTTCAGGTGAGTTCTGTGTGAGTTACTGTACTCGGCTGCGT
This sequence comes from Calypte anna, assembly GCF_003957555.1. Taxonomy (NCBI): domain Eukaryota; kingdom Metazoa; phylum Chordata; class Aves; order Apodiformes; family Trochilidae; genus Calypte; species Calypte anna. The sequence continues at coordinate 10,692,803 of NC_044247.1, read as the reverse complement.
TTTTTCTATCACTGATAAACTTGTTAACTTTTTGTGTGTCTACTATGAAAATTTATGAATGGAAAACTTCACTGTGTGTTGCTCACTGGGCATATACCTCATGGTACATTGCACAGACGTGTAAGTTGTAAGTTGCACTGCAACATTAAAAAAGGAACATATTGCTCTTTTTTCAAAGATATTAACTTATTTAAGAGATATAGTCTGTACATTATTAAAAAAGAACATTTATTCTTCCTAAATTCAAACGAAGCTTTTGTTTCGGGGGAAAAAAAAAATTGTAAACTTCAGTTGTAAATTTGGACTTCAATAAACAAATTATCTGCACTTATATTTTGTGCTCTTGTGTGTGATCTCCAATACCTGTAATTAAGAAGAGGATCCTCAGCCAAGCATCAGTCCTGGATCTGACCTGGGCAGGTGGTGCTGGGACCCAGTTAGTGATCTTGGGACCCAGGTGGTGACCTTGGGACCCTCTTTCTGGTCCTGACCTCTGCTGACATTCTGATGGCACAACCTGTGACGGCACTGAACAGGGTGAAATTGTTCTGTCCCTTCCCATGGCCAAAGCCAACACAGCTTCTATGAGTTTTTCTCTCCACTTCATGGTTTTCAGCAGCGATGTTCGGGATTTACTGAGTGGAACCGAATCTGGGAATTCTGGAGGAGATGTTTGGAGCAGAGTTTTATAGGAGATAAAAAAGGGGGGAGGAGGAGGGAAAGCACTGGAGGGGTGACAGCTCGTCACAGGGCTGAGGACTCCGCTACAGAAACCTCTTAGCGGCTCAGTCTCAGTCCCGTTCCTCTCAGGACAGCACCAGAACCGCCCGGCCCGGAACACCCCAGAGGCGAACTTCTGAATGGGGGTCACAGGGTGTGCAGGACTGACCAGACAGCTGAGGACGGTGTCTGACAGAGCTGCCGCAACACCTCCCGTCCCGCAGGGCTCCTCTCAGCCCCTCAGCTCCCGTCTCGCTCCCGGCGCTGAGGGAACGGCAGAACTCGGCTCCCGCTCCTTCCCCTCAGGCTGCCCGTGTCACACCCGGACCCTTACGGGACACCCACGGGGGACAACCGAAGTTCCCCGCCACCCCAAACTCTCTCCCGGTTCCGCTTTTCCCCTCAGGACCGTCCCGCCCCCAGCCCCGCCTCGCCTCGGCCCTTCCCGCCCGCCGTAGGCACCCGCGGGATCGCCGTGCGGGGCTCTCGCTAAGATGGCGGCCAAGGTGAGTCCCGCCTGGCGGGAGGGAAAGGAGGGGTGTGCTGCGGCGGCTCCTGGGCCTGGGCTGCCCCTTCTGCTCCGAGACACCCGCGGCCTCGGGGACAGCTGGAGGACACCCCCAGGGACATCCCCAGGACACCCCTTGGGGCTCTCCCCACCCCTCGGAGCTCCCCGCTGGCCCGGCGCGGCCTTGCCCGCACGTTCCCCGCCTGTGAGAAGGGGACGGGAAGCCCGGCGGCTGTGGAAGGAGAAAAAAGGAAAAGGAGGGGAAAAAAGGAGAAGGAGAAAAAAAAGAGAAGGAGAAAAAAGGAGAAGGAGCCCCTTCATCTGGCGGGGCAGAGGGGCAGCCTCAGCCGGGTGGTCACACACGGAACTGTCCGGGCCGGTGTGTGCGGCCCGGGCCCGGCGGTGGCTCCGGACGGGGTTTGGCTGAGTCCGGGAGGAGGCCCCGGAGGGTCCAAAAGCCCTTTGGGGCTGCAGGGCTAGGGGTGAGGAACCTTCCCCAGTGCCCAGCTCCGGAGGCTGAGGGGCAGCCGCGGGTCTGGGTGTTGTTGTCCCCGTTGCAGAACTTGAGTTGGAAAAGGGGTGGTTGAAGAGGGTGGTTACGCTGTAGATACAGCAGGAAATTAAATATATAAATATTTATGGGTTGTTCTCCGTCTGCTTCCAGCGTCTGAAACGCCCTCCACTCCGTACTGGAGAGGTGAAATGCCACGATGCTGTTCATTAAAACAAGCATGTTGAAAATCACACTGATATAAACTAAAAGGATTGCAAGTATCTGAAATATCTTTGGAGATATTATGGTGTCTGTAAAAAGGGGAAAATATACCTGTAAAGATCTAGGCTGTCTCTTAAATATTTAAACAGCTTTTCCACTCTTTACAGACAAATTTAGCCTTCTCCCATGCATCTTCATACTTGCTTTTGCAAAGCTTTTTAGGGTGTACATACTTGCAAAGGAAAAGATGATGCAAATGAGGGCAGCCAAAGGAATGAGCAGGAAGCATCTTGTTGTTTTTTTTTTTTAGGAGACTTGTATCTGAAAGAAGGAGCTCTAATTGGCTTTACTGTGTGCCTGGGTGATCTCAGAGTAGTGGAGCTCAGTACATAAATCAGTGCCTGTGGTGAAGTGATGGAACTTTGTGTCCTTCTTATTGACTATGAAAAATTAAGAGTTGTATTCTAAAGTTTTCACTCTCAGTAGGTGACCACCTGGCAGACAAAGATTAAAAGCAGATTTATGGAGTTCCATTAAGTTGTGTTGAAGTGGAAGGATGTTCTGTGCCACTCGTGGGGTTTTTTGTTGTTTAATAGAAATACAAATCCAAATTAAAACGCTGGATTCAGCCTAGAAACTTCTGACACTTCTCATGTCACTTCTGAGAAAAACAAATCAAGAGGATCATAGACTTCCTCCTCAATACATCTAAGTGGTAGGAGAAAACTAAACCTGTGCTGCTTTTTCTTGAAGTAGCAGCTGCCCACTGAAAAGGGGACATGCAGTAGCTGCTAAAATTTCAGTTTCATTTCCATCTGCCAGTAGACTCTGGTTTGTGCTAGAGAAGGCATATATATATATTTATATATGTATAGTTTGCTCCTTTGAGTACCCATTTTTGTTTTGAGGCTTCTTCCTTCCCTCGGGGCAAGTTTCTTTGTTTGTGCTCCAACTGTTGAAGCAAGTATGATTGGAGATTAGCATAAATTAAATGCACGGTTTTATTAGGCTTTAGTCTCCATGCTGCGTCTTTTGAGTTGAAGATAGTGAATTCTTTAGAGTGATGAAGCTTTTTAACTTTTCATAGAATCTATGTTTTTGATCTTCAGTAAGATTCAAACAGTTTAAAGGAGATTGTTTGAAATACAAAAAGACAAAATGATCCAGGCACATTTGGCTGTTTTATTATTATATTTTGATTAGTTTTACTCTAGGTCTACTATGAAAAGGCATGGCTGTAACAATGTTCTGCTAGAGAGGATGCAATAAATGTATTCAGCAAAAAGTTGCTGTTCAGTCTTTTCATTAAAAAATTTAAAATATTTCCAGAATTTCTTCAAGTTGTTTTGTTTGTTTGTTTGAATCAGTTACCAGCTGACATTCTGGGGTCATTCTGCTGGTTGATCACATAATTCCAGCATTTTTTAATGGCTTGAATTGCAGCTATTCATTCCCCTTTCATGGTCCTTTGTATAAAACTACATGATCCTCTTGTTTCTTAATTCTCAGTAACTTCTTTTAGAAGGGTTCAAATGTAAAACAGCTTTTATTTTTTTAGCTAAACAATAAGTGATTTTTCATGTTTAATATAGAATACCATTTGAAGTCATTTTAATGAAATATTTCTAAGAAGCAGCAGCAACTTAGCTAATTGAGGTATTTTTAATATACCTATTCATGAGATAAAGAATGATAGACAGCTCAATGTAGTGAAGTCTCTTGTGTAGTCAAGGTGATGTTGCTTTTCTTTCACTTCAGTTCATTGTGATTTCAGTAGAAATGAGTGTAGCTTTCTTGGAATAATTGTGCCAGCAGAACTTTTAGACAATACAGCTGTTGGCTTGGATTTTTAAACATTTATATATTTCTCTTCATGTGTCTAAAAGTAAAGCAATTAATGTCACTCAGGAATTTTACAGCTTTCATCATTCCCAGTATAGCTTTCTGGTTTACATTTAGCATGAAGAACTCCATTGCAACTTTTTCAGACAAATTAACCAGATTTCTAAAGTGAAAAATAAAACTTCTTCATGGTTTCTCACTTCCAAATTTTATTTTCCTTCTAGTAGCTCCTGAGTTGCTATGTTGCCTTGCCAGCTTCACGTGAAGAAATAGGCTACCTGAATCATGATACATTTTGAACAGTTTCCTTTGATGATGCTTTAAAAAGTCAGACTTTATTTTTGAGAATGGGTGTCTCTTTATAGATCATCTTCTGTAGCTCAAACTGTGGCATTTTGCTGTAAGAATCATGACCAGAAAGGCTGTGTTGGAAGGGGTTCCTAAAAGGCATGCTGTTCTAAAAAGGTTTTAAAAGTGTCTTGTTCTATCCCATATTTGATGAAGCACAGCACAGTAGTAAAATCCAGACTTTTCTGGGGTGAGTTTTGCATTAAGACTCCTCTTTTTTTTATCTGTCTGTCCCAGGTGGCAAAGCTGGCAGCTGTTTCTGCTGGGCTGCCATTTGCATGTTTAACTGTACATGCAGCCACAGAAAGGGAATCAAAAGGTCAGTTGTTGAAGCCAAATCAGGTAAGAATCTTACTCCTTGTCTTTAAAATAATACTAGATGAATCTGAAGAATACCATCTCTTCCCATTGAATTTTATTGCCCAGTAAATAAAATATATATTGAAATAATATGTGGTTATCTTACCAATACAGCACAAATAAAATGTAAAGTAAGTGAAGTTTTATCTTGTTTTCATAACTGCAGTATTTCTAGAAAAAGATGAAAGTCTAATACTGATAACAATTGTCTTTTTCTATTGTACAGTTTTTTGGTTGCTGTGATGGGAACACTAAGAATTTGCAGTCTTGAAAACCCCTGTTCAGTGAAAACTCATCAGTATACAAAACTATCTCCCTGCAGTACAATTATACTTTTTTTTTTTTTTTTCCAGCTTCCAATTTACTGCTCACCACCTCTGAAATCCAAATATGTTGAAGAACAGCCTGGTCACTTGCAGAAGCAATTTTCTGCAGTAAGACAGACAACTGGCCACTATTTTGGATGGTGTAGGGTAAGAGAAGTTTGCTACAATTCTAACAGTACTTGGCTAAAACATTGAATAAACAGTTTATTTCACCCTGAAGTGTTTTTTTTTTTTGCTGTTCCTTGTGTTAGCATACACCTACAATTTAAGATGCAAAAATGAACCTTTTTTTCTCTGCTATGCTCATAACAGGGAACAGTGTGTACTCTTTGTTTTCCAAATCCAAAGGCACTGAGTTAAATTGGTCCCTTCAGCCACTGCTGAACTGGATCTGGGCCAGCCCAGAAATACCTCTTGGTGAACTTCAAGAGTCACCTGGGTAAATTCTTTCTGTCCCATTGTTCTGTGAAAATTTCATCAGTGACTGCAGAACTGAAATAACTTAATTACAAATCTGGATCAAGCTATTCCATGCCCTTAATCAAATGTTCCTGAGCTTGACTAGCAGTGACCTCTGGTGGTATAAACTCTGTTACTGGGAGCAAACTATTGCAGTGAAATAACCCCAGATGACACATTTTTCCCTTCATCTAAACACTGTGTTTTTACTTCATTTCCTTAGCAGGCTCAGGACGACAGTACCAATACCCTCTGGCTAAAAAAGAACTAGTCATTAAATAAACTGCCCAATTTGAAGGGAGTAATGCAAATAACTTGAGCAGGCATTTTAGACCAAACTGTTATTGTTACCTTTAGTGAAACTGAGCACCATTTTTACAAACTAAAAGGCAAATTCAGTTTTACTGGGGAAGTCTCTCTCGGGAAGAAGAGGCTGTATTTTATAATCTAATTTTCTTATGTTTTACAGTTGTCATCCAGTGTTTTGCTGCCCTGCAATTTTGTTCTCAAGATGCCAATTTTGAAAGTGATTTTACTATATTAAATAGATTTCTTTAAATTAAATACAAATAGAGGTTTTAAAATATGTAAATGTGGGAGTCAGAAAGGGGATAGAACCCAGCACAGCCTCTGTAGAGTTACATGGTATGTCTCATCCTGTTGAGACATAGAGACATATGTATCAGTCAAGTAGTTTCTTTATTTTAAACATCTACTTTTTAAAAGATTTTACATTTTTCTTGTTTGGGTTTTCTTTTCTTTTCCTTTTTTTTTTTTTTTTTTTTTTTTTTTTTTTTTGTAGGATGCTTATGTCTTTGTTAAAAATGGAATAAAGGATTCAATTCAATTTGGGAAAGGTAGGCAAGTCACATATTCCTGATTTGAGCATTTTCTGTTGTTTCTCCTTGCAATTTTGAAAGAGTGAAAAAAGCAAATTCTGCTTACAGGGGGAGGAAGGGAAGAGGGTGGAGGGAGAATGCACTGGGATTCTTCCTGCAAGCCTTGGGACACCACTGTTAATTCATTGTGGAGTTCAATTTCTGTTCTCAAGTGAGAGAAAAGTGACCAATTAAATATTTCTCCTTTCTTTGATTTTAGCTTTGTTCTTAAATCCATAGCATCACAGCCCCCCTGAAGCTGAACTCCACACAGATCTCTAGAGATCATCTCTGCCCAACCACCTGCTTCAAGCAGGGCCAAAGCAGGTCACTGCATCTCTGTCCAGTTTTAAAATTATTTTTTAAAGTATTATTTTCCTTTAAAAATAGTGGATTGGGAGATTCCAAAAATGTGCAGGCTCTATGAACTCACAGGAAAATCAAAACTTGAAACAAAGCTTTAATTTTTCTTTATTAAGGACTCACATTTTACAAAATACCAAGAAAAAAAAGATATCTAAAATTAAAAACCGTTAACTTTGGTGCTGTGACTGTGATTCTGGTTCCAACACAGACTGCAGAGTGGGCACCTGGAAAACAAGGAATCTTCATGCATTAATTAAAATCTAATCTTGGACTGTTTGCAGTTTTGGGTATTCATAATTTTGCTTCCATCTTTATTTTCATAAGTGGGAAATAAAACAAAAGTGTTAACATAGAACTGCTATGCTTCTTTTTTCTTTTCTTCCATTTCTTTTTCATTTTCAGATGCTTATGTTTACCTGAAGAATCCACCACCAGAATTTCTTCCCAAAGTTGGTGTAATTACAGTGGCAGGCTTAGCTGGCATGGTGCTGGCAAGAAAAGGTGGGATTTTGCTTCTTTTCATTATTGGTGTACTGATTACTTCTGTTAAAAGCTGACTAACACCTAATAGACAGAGCAGGATGATAGAGTAATTTTTAAGGGTGGAATCAATAGATACTCAAAGCAGGACACTTGGTTTGGTTTTCAGAAACAATGTAGCTCTACGTTTCCTTAGTGTCTAATGATTTGAAACATTTGCCTCTATACAGATTCAAGATTTAAGAAAATTGTTTATCCACTGGGGCTTACTACTTTAGGAATTTCTGTTTGTTACCCAGCTCAAGCAGTGGTAATTGCCAAGGTGAGTTTACTTGTAATTTAATATTGAATTAGCAGTGAATTTCCTCTGTAAGAATTGTTTGCACTCAGTACACAAAAAGTGAATTGAAAAGCAGGATGTAAATCTATATATCTCTTCCTTCTCTACAATTCTCCAGTGTTTCTCCATTTAGAAGGTTATGTGCTGCTTTCTAAGAATTCTTGGTAGCTCCATGACACACTGCCCTTCTCTGCTAAATGGATGAGAGGGAAAATTTACTTACCTGCGTTTAGTTCTAGGAATTAGCAATCTTTTAGTTAAATGATCAGATTCAAGTTTCGACAGCAAAATTTATGGAACATTATCCTGAAATCTGATTGAAAAAACTGCACATGAATCTGTAATGTTCCATCATGATGCATCAGTTGCTGCTATTACAAATGTTAGTGGGATGAGTTTGAGATTTTTACACTTCCTCACTACTCAGGAAGACACCACACAGACCTAGTCTGTGGCTGAAGTCTTTGGGCTCTTGTGTTTTCCTAAACTGATACATATTTTTTTTCTTACATGCAAATTAATGAGAATTACTGTTTCTCAAGGGGCAGTGGGATTTCCAGGTTTATTGTGATAAGACTTAGGTGTCAGGGTTTGTACAGAACCCTTGTAAAGTTACTCCACAGTTACTACACTGTTACAGAATTTTTTCTAACATATTCCAAAGCGTTCATAAAACAGAGCACTGCTTTGGTAGTCATTGATATCCCAGTGTGAGGTCAAGCATGTTCCCATGCAAATAAAATGCATTTTATTTGAGTGGTTTGTCTATCTTAGTATTTTTAAACCTGACATTAAATTACCTTTGTCTCAAAAACAGGTAACAGGGAAGAAGTTGTTTTCTGCAAGCCATCAAACCTACGAGGCTGTGCGATCACTGTGGGCAAACCAGGGAGAGGTCTCCAAGGTAGGTTGGGCTTTCTGAAGGAATGGCTGCAACTTGTGAGTCAAAAGGGAGAAAAAAGTTAATTAGAAATCGAGTCAAGTCCTGTCCTGCTGGTTTGGATTACTGGTTTTATCAGGTGAGGCACAAAACCCCACTGAGGCTTCTGAAACGTCAGAGTTTCATCAGTATCACATCTGTAACATCTTTCAGACCAATAGCTACTGGGATCCACAGTGTATAAAACATGCACAAGAGAAGGCTGAGTTTCTCTTTTAGCTCATTTTGATCTTAAGAAAAAATACGTGTGAGTCAAAAGTTACTGCGTTTGAATTGTGGGGTTCTTGCAGGCATTTTATTTATCCAGCTGTGTCCCTTGCATGCAGATGACTTTAAAAGTTATTGACTGAGCCTCAGCGTGTGATGTCATATCTGAAACAAACTCCCAGACTTGAAAGCTGTATTTTGCAATAGTGTATTATACCCATGTGCCTTTTTTTCTTTTTTTTTTTAATGTTTGGTTTACAGCAGCAGCAGGAGTCAAAGTCAGTTACGCAAGAAGAGAAGAAGAAAAAAGAAGTTTCTAGCACAAAACCTGAGTCTGCTGTTGAGTCAAGACCATTTAACAGAACAGAATCTTCTCCAGTAGAGTCTTGGAGTAATAAAGATCCAGTGCCTTCATCAGGTGAATTAAAATTTTCCAGCACAATCTCAGGGCAACTTGCAAATCTAAAGTAAATTTTTAATTACTTGACTTAATTTTGTAGCTATGCTTGCTTTCCAATGGACTGGACTGTCCTACCTTATTATTCTTGATAGATATGGTACACACTCTCATGTAATAGAAACTTCAGAGCCTCAGGGAGGTGATGGTTCTCTCACTGTGGGCCCACAGAATTCTTGCATACCTGTTCTTTCCCAGTAATGTTTTCTTCCATTCTGTATGGTTTGGACCATACCCATATTGTTAGCAATGAGGTGAGATCATCAAGTCCTGGTAAATAACCTACTTTAAATTATCCTTCTGTTGTCAGAATACTGTAAGTATAATTCATAGGATTACTGCTGGATTTTTGTGAAAACAGCTACTTGGAATTACTGTTCCTTTCTCTGCATGGGTTCTGTATCTTCAGATACTGGTCAGAGAAGAGTGTGGCATTCACAAATGAATCACTGAATTTTATTTCACTCAGGGTTTTTGCAGTGGTGTTCTATTTGTGCCTCTTAAGTGGTTGAGGTAATAGACCAGGTCATGTAATGGCACATTGAGCATACAAATATTTTCATAGGCCAGTTGCTAGGAGAAGTAGTGGAGTGGCCTATTAAAGGAGAACTAAATGTGTTTCAAAATATTGTGACCTTTTGTAGTGGCAATTTCTGAATTTTACTCATCACTTACATTTTCTTCCTTCTTTTTTAATTGTGTTCTTTACCAGAACATTTTTGTTTCTGGAAAGCCAGGAGAACATATTTGGATGGGATTTAATTTTTTTCCCTTTTTTCACTGTAATATACATGCACATCTTTCTTTGCTTTGCCCTTGTATTTTTTCTGACTTGGTTTGTGATCTCTTTTCACATTTGCTTCAGGCCAGACTGTCTGGAATCGTTTCATGAATATAGATCTGTCTTTGCTCTTCCTGGGTGAAATTAGTTCATGTCCCTAATACAGCCAAAAATGTCCATGCCCTAAATTAATCTGTGCTGTCAGATGTTTGTTTTCACTAGTTCAATCAGGCCAAAGCTTTTAGGAGAACATAGCACCCTTTGTTAAACCATGTAGCTGGAAAAGAAGCAGACTGGTAGGAGGAGGCAGTCCTGGAACACTTTCCTGTTCCCCTGAGATCCTCTGGAATGAGTGTCATTAATATGTCAGTTATTGTGCCTTCTTGTTCAGGATGAGTCTGAGGGCTCCACCTTTTAGTAAATGTAGTTCATTATTTTGGGAAATCATGAAGTGAAACTGGGTAGGAGTATCTTCATTTGGAATTCTTACCCTCTAGCAGCAGCTTCAGAGAAGATACTGATTCAGTTGGTTTGGGGAGACAGATGTGCTCCTGGAAGCAGTGGGGGAAGAAGGACTAGGAGATTTTTTTCCACTTCCCAAAGTCCCAAACTTTCCTGCTGCAAGGCAAAGCATCACTATTTCTTCTCTCACCCTGCTGTGTTCATGAGAGGAAGTTGTAAAGCATGGAAAGTAGGGGGGAAACTTGCTGTCCATCCACTGCTGAATGCTAGTAATTACAGCGTGCCTTCATCTTCCTGTATCACTTAACACATTTGACTAGAACATACATATTCTCACCTTTTGTAAATGTTTGGCAAGACAATAATCCTCAAAATGTGTCGTTAAGCTTTTTTTCCCTAAATCTCAAATATTTTTATTTCAATTTCTTTAATATCTCTTGACAGGAACAGTGAAGAAACCAAAATTTAAGCCTGATCCAAAACTCATGGACCACGGTCAGTCCAGCCCAGAAGATGTGGACATGTACAGTACTAGAAGCTAAGACAAATCTGCTACCAAATCTCCAAAGTATTACAGATAAGGGGGGGAAGAAGGGAAGGAACAATCCTTACAATATATATATGCAGTGAGGTATAATTTAATCAGGTATTTTCTTCTATCTCCATTTGTATTGTTGCCTTACATGATTCTGTTGTGTGAAGCTTTTGTTTCTCCACTACCTGTAGGCAGTGAGGATTCAATCATTGTCAGTGTCATTAATGAGACACTGAGAAAATGAGAGTTGTCAGTGTCTTCTCACAGTGAGACTTCTCTGTGCCAAGCTCACTAATAAATGTCACTTCACAAAGGAGATTTGAAAATGTAAACCTCTGTACTTGGGTTCAGATGTTCATTGATCTGAAGGAGTAATGTGATGGGTTTGCAGAGGCTTCTGGGTCTTTTTTCTCTGAGCTCTGGAAAGAAGGGCAACTTCTTATTTGGGTCAGAGTACCCTTAAAAATTGGTTGTTACATCATGAAAATAGTAGTATCTTTAATGCTTGTATAAACAAGTCACTTTTTTTTAACTGCAAAATCACTTGTCATTTGCCTCTCTCACAGAGGTGAGTGTAGACAGCTGCTTGTCCTGCTTGCCTCTTGTGTACTGAAATATCACTGAGGTTAGAAAAACACATGCAGCTAATCTCTAGAACATCTTTTGTTGACTATGCATTAGTTTGCAACTACTGATACTTTAAAGAACTTCAGATTGCTTAATGCAGGAAACTGAAACTGTTTGAATTTATAAAGAATGCATTAGGAATGTTTAGGAAGTTGGAAACCTGTAGTTTTGAGGTTTAAAGTGCTGACAGATACTGAAAATGCAGAAGTAATAGCCAGCCAAGTTTTTCTTCCTAGAAGTTTGCAATGCACATGGATCTCAGCAGGATTTCTGTGAAATCCTGTCTTTTTCCATAAGAATGAAGTTAGAAATTGATAAGGTTTCCTGAGATGAAACTTTTTTAACACTACTTTTATCATTGTGTGTATCACTCAGCTTTTCTGTTCACCCTCCTTTTCTCTGCAACACTCATGTAAGGGCTGGAATAGATCTGGTGGTTTTCTTGGAACAAAGTGCAACTCTTCATTAGTACACAATGATAACCAGCCCAGTGCCTGGAGATAATCTCATCTGTATCTTCTGTGACACTTCTCTAATACATAAACTGCAAAAGGATGCTGTGCTGGTGGTTTGTCCTTTGATCTGTTGAATTCTGTTATCTTTAAATGACTGAAAAGATGTGCCTGGCTGGAAAGTTGAGGAGGGAAGCAAGAACAAACTGTACAGATAGTTTGCTTGGAAGACTTCAACCTGAAAAGAAATGCCACTTCCTCTGGATGTATTCTCAGCACTGAGATACAAAGGAATATTTGCTCCTGTTCTCTGTAAGAAGAGATTTCAGAAACTGATTTCTTCTCCTAAGGCTGTTAATGACGAGGAGGAGTTGTGAGGAGATAGAGCACAGTGGAATGGGCACAAGGCAGAAAGGATGAATGAGCAAAAGAGTTAAGTAAGACTTTTATGCTGGTTCAGAAACAGAGAAGTATTGATATTTTGGAACCAGAGTTTCAGGCAAAGTATTGGACTGGGAGTCCAATGGAAGGTGAAGTAAATGTGGAGTTTAAAGAAGAATTCTATTAGTCAGACTTGCATGGGACAGCTGAGCTGATGTGATGGGTTTTGTTTCTTTAATCATTTCTTAAGGCCCAGGAAACTGTCAGAATTCAGGCAGCAGTCAGATTATATTATTATCTTCACAGGGCTCCTAGACAAAGCACATTTAGTGTTCCACCACTGAGAGGAGCAGAAAAATTAGATGGCTGGGCTTCTTATCCCTTTTCCAGGGAAACAGATGAAGGCATAAGGCAGGAAGTGGAAATGGTGGAGAAATGATCATTCTCAAGTGCAAGAGTGGATGGCAGAAATTGTACAGTCTCTCTCCCTTTGATCAGATTCTGGATAAAATACACAAAGGAAGATCCATCTGCTCTACTCCTAGATTCTGTTTCAATTCTAACTTAAGACCTTTGAGTGACAGACTACCATGGCAAGTCACCAAGAAAGGTAAGGTGATGCAGGCTTGCATGGATTGTGTAGGGATTTACTGTGGTGACATTTTTCAGCACAGAGTGGAAAACCCTGTACAGAAATTACTCTTCTGGGAGCAGGGAGAGAAGCTGCCTTGGAGAGCTGCCAAGGAAGCAGCAATGTCTGCCCTTTCCAGACAAGAGTAGGCCCTCAAGATTGGCCTCTGCCTCTGGTGCCAACACAGAGACTGCTCCTGTCCAAACTTCACAAGCATTAACACTCCAGGCTCATTTTCCAAATGGAAGTGTCTGCCCTGCAAACATCCACTGGACTCCTTGGTGGTCAGGCAGCCAAAACCTGGATGTTGTCATTGTCTGAGGAGTTTCATTGTCAAATCTAAAAAGTTTCCTGTCCTCTTCAGATCAGACATCTGAACCTCTGTTTTATATAATGCTCTATACATGTTCTAGAAAACTACAAGGAACTGTACCCACATCTCTGTATTTATGATTTACACTAAAGGTGCTATGCAATGGCTTTTAAAAAGCAGACTCAATTTGTCATTGTGCCATGCAGTGAGACCTCATTTAAAATACTTGTGCCTGACTTTATCTCTGTAAGATTTCAGACCCAGTATGCAAACATATTGTTAAAAACTGGAAAGTCACCATAAGTACACAGGAAAAGTAGCATTGCAAGACATGGTTTTGTTAATGTATAGTGAAAGACTTTGAAATGCCTCTCAAATGTATCATTAAGAGCCACTTACAGGTTTCTCTCATCATGCAATAATATGGTAAGATAAAAAAAGTAAGAATGTATAACTGTAATTTTTGTATGATGTAAGTTAAATACTTGTGAAAAATCCAATGTCTTAAAGAACTGGGTCACAATATTATATTTTATAAGATATAAATAGTTTTTATTTAGTGCATGTGTTTTTTATTTATGATGGGTTGCACTCAACATACAGATATTATGAACTTGATACTATTTTTTTGTTTACATAAAACTGTGATACTTTATTTTGTCATATTGTTTTGAAGCACCTGAAAATAAAGGGTGACAAGATCCTTTTTAAATATTAAGTTTAACTTTGGTATGTTGTCTCATCTGTAGGGCAGATTGTCAATTCCTTTCCTTTGAAGCAGACTTTAAAAGTTAGTTTCACCAGGAAACTGTTTCCTGTTTTACCAGGACTGTCTGTTTCACCAGGACTGGGGGAAAATACTTCACCCCTGGAGCACTGAATCACATGTCTGGAAGAAATCATCAAAGTAATGCTCAGGATTCACTTGTTTATGCATCTTAAATTTTGAGAGGTGCTTCTGTTTTCTTCTTTTGGTAATTTCTAAGGAATACTGTAGCTCAGAGCTTGGGGAAAAGGCTTTTATCACACCAGAGAAGTGGCTCATTGTTAAAAGAACAAGGCAACAAATAGCAAATACATTTATTTACCTATAATAATAATCTTCCAGGTAAAGTAATATGCTAACCCAAGGGTCATAAATAATGTAATACCTGATGTAACCTACAGTATAACTATTTAAAAAAAAAGAAAAATAGTGTGAATAAGTAACCTGGCTTTTTAAATGGCAGATAATTAAGATTCTTGAATAAATTAGAAAATATTGTAAAGATTTTATTAATGCATCAGTACAGCTGTCTTGTAGTAAAAGTTTGGAGTATTTCTGAATAACATTAAAATACAGAAAATGTATATTAACTCTAAAATGAAAATGGGGTCCTGTGAAGCCTGTACGTTTAGAAAGGAACATTAGCATGCACTGGATTGTGTGGAGTTTTTATCTTAAATTCTTAAAACACAAAGCTCAGTTTGTGCTGATGATAAGCTACAGTCAGGAAAGACTGATTGAAACCATTCTAGAAGTTATATTATTTGTACTACCACTGCATCAATGTGTTCTTCTAGAGCAGAGCCAGTGTACAAACCAACCTGAAGCTCTAAGAAGAAGGAAATCTAAAAGTTGGAAAATTATTTTACAGTAATATTTTTTTTATTTGAAGAAACTTCTTTATGCTTTCAGGTCTGATGTTCAGAGGTATTTTGTGTTGCAAAAAAATTAAAGTATCTGTACATACTAACAAAGTGTAGAAGGAGAAAAGAAAGGAGAAGGAAATGAAAGTTTCATCAGTGACTCAAAAGTAGTGAAAGGGACATTTGTTTGGGAGTTCTGAGTTTCCTGCAGGGTGGAGTCAGAACACCATTATTATGTTGTAGTTAGTTCTTTGCCCTTTTATTCACAGGGCTGTAGATAACTTAATACTGAAACAACCAAAAGAAATTCCATGTGTTTGCCTTCCTGTGATCAGTTAACGAAGTCTAAACTGAGGCTGTCGTGGTTTTTAATTGTTGGTAAATTCTTTTCTCCTTTATTTGTAGTAGTCCTAGCACTGGTATTAGAGAAATATGTAGCTTGCTTTCTCTACACCTCTCTTGGAACCTCTGCAACACAACAGCAGTAGGAGTGTTCTCCAAAGCTGTCTTGAAGCAATCTGAAATTAAGATGAAAGCTATGAGCAGCTGACCATCTTCCACCCTTAATTTTAATAACTTTGCTCTAGTTACAGCTCTCTAGTTGAGGAAATAAAAAAATCTTGGTGCAGTCCATCTAGACTGTAGTTGTAGAATGCATAATTTACCACTTGATCTTGTTGTGTTTCAGAAACTAAGACAGAAACTGAGAAAGAAACGGGTTTGCTGTGAAATCTCCAGCTGACACCATAGACAGCTTTCTTGGCATTGCTTTTATTTCTTGCTACCAAAGTAGGGACTAAAAGAGAAAAAGCTTCTGATGGCTTCTGCAGCCCGTGGAACAGAAAGTGAATTGTTTGGGTGTTGTAATCCCCTTCATCTGAACAGCACACCCAAGTGAAAACTGCAAATGACATTGCAGCACCTTTCTCTGAATCAAACTGAAAAGCCTCAGGTAAAGGTGTCCTGTGTATCACACACCTGGAGGACAGGCACTCAGCAGCTGTGAGAGGGGAAACCCCTGTCAAGGAGAGGAACAAACATCAGTGTCAGCTGGAGCATCACACTTCTGCCTCACCTCTCAGGTAGGATTACACAGGGGGTTTTATGGAGGTACCTGTTAATTTTTCTGTGCTCTTGGGCATGGTTTTGGGATCTCTGTAAAGCAATCTCACTCTGTGCTGTAAAATGAAGCTCTGCCAGGCTTCCAACCCAAGCAGTTGGGTTCTTTCTTTCAAGAAATTGCGAGGCATTGATTCTTACAGATCATTATTTGTCCTCTGAAAAGTAAATGTTAAATTTTACCTTCTGCTGTTAGTGGAACTGCATTTGGTGTGTGTTCATAAGCAGCTAGCTCCTGCCAGGTGAAGAAATCTCTGTAAGGATTTTATCAGATATAAAGAAATTTCAAGAGCACCATCCTAGAAACCCATGCTTGTGCCAACTTAAACTTCAGTGCAGTTAATGCTTCACAAACTTTGGGTGTATCCCCACTTTATGCATAAAGATTCACAAAGAGGCCATTTGCAGAGTCAGGATTTTGTTGCACAGTGAGTGCTGGGAATTTTTAAAGGACTTTTTAAATACCTTTTTTTTAAAGGGGAAAGTGACAGTTTGTGATTAATCCTTACCAGAGGAGTATTTTCTATTGTTTTGTCCCAAAGGAGAAACAATTACAAAAGAGTTAACCAGCAAAACTTTGTGGTAGATGGGTACAATTACATGATTCCTTCTGGACCACAAATGAAATACAAAGAAACATGAATGGGAATAGATCTGTGTATGGGTCTGTTTCTTTATTGGGTACTTTAAGTGATTGTTTTACATCTATAAGGAGTGTGTGGTGTCTGAGAAGAAAATATTGTAGGCTGAGAAAAGAAAAAAAAATATTTTGTCTGATACATGATTTCCTTTTAAATATATTTATGAATTAGTATCTTGGAAATGCATTGGGGGAAAAATGAGGCAAGAGCCTGCCTTCACCAGGAGATGGTGCTGTTTAATTCTTAACTAATTCTGAATTTCAGCTGATTCTGTCATTTCCAAGGTGTGAATTAGACCAAGTCCTCCACGCTTCGTTAGGGAAGAAAATCTGCTGTAAAAAGAACGGCTCTGGGTTAAAGGCTGCAGTACTTCCAACTTTCCCATGCTGCGGGCTGCAAGTTGCAGCCCAGAGGCAGACTCTGATTTCCTGCCTCATCTCCTTGCTTGATGTGGTGGTCATGAAATCATGAGCTTGTAAAAAGCCCATTGTTCATTGTCTGAGCTTTTGTTTTCATGCTGACAAAGCAGGCGAATGCACATCCTGCCCTGTAGTCTGCAGAGCCCTTACCAAAGCCCTCACCAACATGTTCTGTTCTTGCTGCTTCTCAGCTGGCCCTGCTGAAATGTTTTTTAAGTATTTCAAAACCTGTCTTTAAAAAGTCATAATACGTTCAGTTATTTCCATTAAAATCATCTCCCAAAGCTATTGGCGAGTACTCATTCATGAAAAGCACATTCATTCATACAAAGCATATCCATTCAGATAAAAGAAATACATAAATGTAGGTTGGTTAGATACAAATCATCTTGATAGCAAGCATAGTGGGGAGTGTATGTCATGGTAGTGATTTAATTCTCATCTCTTTACAGCAATACTGAGTGCCAGTGCTCCCTGTACCTGAAACATCTTGGAATGCTGTGTGGTCAGTGGACAATCCAAACACATAAGACCTGGTAGACACAGAGGAAAGAGCCACAGTTATTATTAAGCTCTAAAAGTTACTCCAAAGAAAAGGTATATTAGATAATTGTCAAACAAAATATGGTATTAGCATCTGCTTTGTTTAGGGTGTTATTGATGACAACTTTTTGTAAACACAGTTTACATAACTTCTAAGTGTTGCTCAATTGTAATTATCCACGAGTCCTGTGCTTAAATGACAGGGAGTTCCCAGCACAAAAAACTCCTCTTCCTCAGAGGAAATCCTTAAGAAGGGAAAAAGGCTTCTCAAATACACTAATTCTCAAATACAGTAATCATTATTCTTTCTTGTTTGCTTCATTGTTTAAATCCGTATCAAAGGGGAAAAGGGGGGGTAAGAGATTGTATTTTTTTCGTATTTCTGAGCAAGGCTTATCAAACACAGCTTTTGCCAGGTACAGCTTTTCTTTCTCAGTGTCCATTGTACCATCTGCTACCATCCACTTATTGGTCAGCTTCTGTCAGAAGCAAGAGAAGTGAAAACATTTTTCTCTGTGATGTTCAGAAACATACAGAAGTGGTTTTAGCACGTCCCTGAACATCCTACACTATCAGCTTAAAATATTTTGTCCCCAGAAAGTCAGATCCTATTGTGTGAGTGAATTTTGTCAGTGAATTGCTTTTTTTTTCCGCCCCAGTAGTGCCATAATTTAACAAACTCTGCTTGTTGCTGATGTGCTACTTCCCCTTCAAGTATAAACATTTCAAATTGTTACATAGAGCAGTGTTTGGCTTTTGTGCCCTCTGTGTCATTCACTGCTGCACTTTTTGATGTTTGGATTCCTGTGATCTTGGTGTCTTGGTGGGTTGTTTTTTTTTGTTTTTTTGGTTTTTTTTCCATTCTGTGCTTTTGACCATTGTTTTGGGTTGATTTTCCTTGTAACTGCTGCCCTGATCTGCAAATTTGCATGTTGGGTCTGATGCTGTGTGTTGTGTCTCACTGTTAGCAATAGCCTTTGTGTTCCTTGTAGCTATTTTATGCTCATTTTGCTTTTGAGGTTTCCCTTGATAATACTTGAGGAGACAGAATCCAGCACAGATGGAATTTTGTTGAAGGAAGGGATAATTAATCTCTCTGTAGTTCTGCTTTTCTGATTTTATCACCTGGTGGGATTCTCCCTCCCTCATTTCCCCAACTATTCTGTTTTATAGTTACCTCTTCCAGGTATTACTCCTCTCACTCCTTTATTGTATTGATCAGTGTGAAATTATCTTCTCATCAGAACCTCTGTGTTTTGCTAGAGCTAGAAGACACCAATTAGGATATTCCTAACACTATATTTACTTTGGAGTGTGGTGTGTCCCAGGACAGCTTTACCTCACTGTTGTGTTCCTTCCTTCCCTCTAAAAAAAAAGGGGGAGAATCAAATGGAGGTCTCCACATTCTACACTAAGGATGTGAAAGCCCAGGAGTAAGAATCTTTAAAGTATTTCGGAGGAAAAACCCCTGTAATGCTGTGTTTAACTGCACTTTATAATTGTGTAATGCAAAAGGAGATTTCCTTGGATGGTTTGGTACCAGAACCCAGGAGGTTGATGCCCTTTTTGGTGCTCTGTGGCACTGCAGCTGATGTCCTGGTGCTGGTTTGGGAGCAGGCAGGTGGTCTGTAGGGTGTCACAAATGCCATGTCCCTGGTAGACATTCCAGAAGCTGAACCCCACTGGCCATGGACAAAATGAATTTCAAATTTTCAAACATAACACAAATCTTTCAGAAACAAAGATCAGTTTCTGGGAGTTCCCTGATTCAGACAAAGGGAAGAACTGCTGGTGCTTCCCTGGCAGAGTTGGGCATTTGTCTGGATTCTTTGTTGTTGGCCCTACCAGCAAGTAAGTGAGAGAGCACAGAGCTTCAGCTATGCACACAGAACATCCCCAAAATGAAGAAAAAACTGCTAAAAAATGCTGTAGTATATGCCAGCAGTTACTTCAGCATCGCGTTTTTAATTGTTCTTCTGTTAATTATGTTCTTGAGACTGGGAACACTGCAACAATGTATTTTAAATCCTGAAACCCGTGTATTTAGTGTCCGGGAACTGTACAATAATGGCCCTGACCAGCGCTCCGGGTCCACCAGCGGTGCGGGGGTGTTTGTCCCTTGGGGGGTGGGGGGTGCGGGGTCTGTCCCTGTTGTGAGGTCTGTCCCTGCAGGGACGTGTGTGTGCGGGGTCTGTCCCTTGAGAGAGGTGTTGTGGGGTCTGTCCCTGTTGCGGGGTCTGTCCCTTGTTGAGGGATGGGGGTGTGCGGGGTCTGTCCCTTGAGAGAGGTGTTGTGGGGTCTGTCCCGTGAGGGGGTTGGTGCGGGCTTCGCCCCTGTTGCGGGGTCTGTCCCGGTGCCGCCCGCACACGCGCGCTGGGCGGGCGGGCAGAAGCTCTGAGGGCAGCGGCCTCGCGGCTGCGGGTGCGCCTGCTCGGCGCGCGCTGACGTGCGGCGGCCGCCGCGGGGCCGAGAGCGGCGGTGGCGGCGGCGGCGGCGGCGCAGGGGGGGGGAGGGGAGGGGAGCGGAGCAGGCCGCGCGCTCTGGCGCTCCGCCGCCCGGCCCGGCCCGGCCCAACCCAACCCGACCCAACCCGGGCTGTGATTGGTGCAGGCCCGGCCCCGGAGGACCCGAATGCCCCGGCCCCGGTGGCGGCGGCGGCGGAGTCCTGCGGCCCCCGACACTCCTCCCCCGGGGTCCCAGCCCCGCGGCGCGGGGACCCGCACAGGTGAGCCGAGGCGCCGGAGCCGGGCCGGCGGGACACGGGGACAATGGAGGCGGTTTAGGCCTCACCACCGCAGGCCGCGCCCGAGGCCTGGCCCCGCCGCCGCTTGCGGGACGTCGGGCCGCGGCCGGGCCGGGGTGGGTCGGCGGTTCTCCGCAGCCACCGGGCGCTGCCGCGCCGAGCGGGCGCGGGCGGGAGTCGGCGTCGGGCCCTGCGGCTGAGGGGCCTTTTCGGGGCGGCCAGAAAATGGCGGAAAACAAGATGTCGGCCGGCGGGGCGGGGAAGGCTGCGGCTCCGCGGGCCGTCGCGCCGCCGCCGGGACCGGGGTTATCCCCGCCTCTCCGTTCTGCGGCCGCCGCGGTACTCCCGGCTGCGGCGGGGAAGGAGCCCGGCGGCGGCTCGGGACAGACAAACGGGACCGCTGCGCCGAGGGGAACATCAGGAGGGGGGGGAGTGCGGCGGCCGCGTCCCCGCTGCGGGCGGCGGTCCCCGCGCTCCTTTGTCTGGGCCCTCCCGCTCCTCCCTCCGCCGCCTCCCCGCCCTCCGTCCTCCGGCTCCTTCGCGTCCGCTTAAGCCACGGGGAACGGGACTTCGGCGACCGCTGCCCGCCCGTCTCCGGGTTGAGGCAGCCGGGCCGGCGCTGAGGGCTCCGCCGCCCCGCCGCGCTCCCGCCGCCCGCGCCCCCGCACCGCGAGCACGCGCGGGACCGCCGCGCTCCTCCGCGGCCGCGCAGCCCCCGAGCCGTGACCCGGCCCTGCGGTGCCGGGAAGTTTTGTTCCTGCTAGGGAGGTGACACTTTTTTTTGGGGGGGGAGCCTCATAGCGCGTGTCCAGGCGTTCATAGGCAAATCTCGTCCGCTGGTGTTATTTTATTTTTATTTATTTTTTAAATGCCGTTTTAAGGGGGTTTAGCTCGATGGCTGGCTGCAATAAAGGACTTTGAAATGGAGATGTGAAGTTTTTCATACCCGGTCGCCTTCCGCCAGGGGTTTGTGTTACTCTGAGCGATGTTTTGGGAATTGTCTTCTGCTTAGGTCTCTGCGGAAGCAGGATAGGGCTCACTGCATTACTATTGATGCTGCGTTTGAAATGAGGGTGAAAAAAACCCCAAACGACCCCAAATCCTGAACTGTCTTCATAGGAGGATAACTCTCTCGTGTTCCTAAGGAATTTGAGTGTTAAAGAGAGGATTAGGAAATACCTGGTTTGGTTTTTACAGCTCTGAATGAGTTTATTTGTTGTGTTGCCTTGCTCTGTATCTGAGCCCGGTCATTCTGGTTACATCAAAATGTCACATGCAGCTCCTGAGCATCTGCCACTCCTGTCAGAGTGTGATGTTGTGGTTTTATTATGGGTAAGCAAGGCGTAAATATTATCGAGGAGAAATCCACTGTTTTAAAGGAGTGCTTGAGGGCTGACCTTGTGAATGTGCTTGATGTGAAAATGTATCACCTGAACATATTGGGAATAAGGACAGGTGTAGACTGGGGAGATGCTCAGCCTTAGCAGGACCACACTGCTGTGGATGTAGCAGATGCATCCTCTTTATTTATGTAGATTTATTAAGTGGTAGTGACCATTTTGTAGAAATTTTTTGTTATTAAAATTTTTTAACAGTGCCTGGGAGTTGGCACGTTGATTGGG
Source organism: Calypte anna (assembly GCF_003957555.1). Lineage (NCBI taxonomy): Eukaryota > Metazoa > Chordata > Aves > Apodiformes > Trochilidae > Calypte > Calypte anna. The sequence goes on along the minus strand of NC_044247.1, from coordinate 10,670,959 downwards.
GGCTTCCTTGTACCTCTGGGTACAGGACTGACACCCTCTTTTCTCCTGATAGAAGTGCTGAGGCAGTAATTTTTTTTCCCTCTTTTTAAAATGATTTTAACATCTCTCAATTTAGGGTGTTTTTTGAAAGTTTTCTCAAAATCAAAATATTACTGGTTATTTTATGGCTTTTTTATGGGAATAGAAATCAAGGTACATACACAGAGTGATGCTCATAAGGACCTTGGCCTGTTTTTCAGCTGAGGGTTGCTATTAGGTGTTCTTAGGCAGACCCTAACTGCCAACCATTACCTTGGGTTTTAAAAAATACAGTTTACAGTAGTGGTTTGTAGGAGTGTTCTTGCCTGCAGACAGAGATGTCATATCCCCTTTTTTTACTCTGAAATTCATTGCTTGGTCACAGCTACACCCTGCCAAAGGAAGAACTGTGGCAGAAAGAACTGAAATAGGTTAAAATCAACCTTCTCCAGAAGCTAGCTAGGTGGAGAATACACTTTTTTTTAAAAGCAAAATAGTGTCAGATGCTTACATACTTTAAAAAAAATATCCTTGAGGGACTTTCCTGGGAGTCTCATTTTACATGTAATTAAAATTCTTCATTTTGGTGTTTGATGGTGGTGTATTCCTGGTGCAAGATAGCATGCTGTAAAAGAAAAAAATCAATGACAATATTAAAGGAATGTTGTCATACTGTTTTATTGGCTGATGCTAATAAAGCATTCTCGCAGTCTTCTAAATACAGAAAGAAGAGGAATTGAGAGGAAAACCTTGAGATCTTAATAGTTAGAGGCCAGAGAGGTAGGGATAAGTTCAGGATTATGGCAGCATACAGAATTGTCCCTTTCTTGTCTAAACATCTGAGGGGGCTACTTCTCTAAGATGAAATTGGTCTGTGGCCTTATCTGTTGTTCATTGTTCCAGCTTTAGCAGGGAGGGGGTTTCCTGCTGTCACTGCATTCCTTTAAGACCCAAAAATAGATTTTAAAAAAAAAAAAAAGAAAAATTTCTGGTGTGACATCACTGAGCTCTGTTTTTGGTGGAAGTTTAAGGTGCTCAGTACTATGTGCACAGAAGGTGCCATCCCCTAACTCTGGCAGTTTTTATAGCCCTGTTAGCTAATGAGAAAGTACTTCTTTTAGTGATAATTTGCTTTCCTTGCAGAAATTTTAAGTTTAATTAAAATTATAATCTTCCTTTGCATTGGATTTCATATGTAGCACAGTATGTAATATATTGGGCATTAATTATGTAATTGAACAGAAGTGAAATTGCTTATGGAGAAGGAAAAAAAAGCCTAACATATGCTTCCTGTAATCTCAGACTGATATAATTTAAGATAATTTTTCAAAGCCATTTACATTAAAAAGAAGGATTATCTGAGTGTAAAGGCAGTGGTCAGGAAATTGCAGTGTTGCATTAATTCTGAAATTGCTGTATTAAATTAGTCATTTGTGTTCTAGAGCTGTATCTTATTTTGTACTAGCAAGTATTTGTTACCTACCCTAAGAATTTCAGATGGCTGTAGCTGTAATTTAGGAGAAATAGAACACTGCATTACTCCTCTGACACTGCTTTGTAATTCTTATAATGGTGAAAGAACCTGATTTTGGAGATAAAACTTAAAACTACACTGAAATTTGATTGTATGGGTGGAATTGGGTCAGTTAAATCCTTGACTCCTTTCCTCATGGGTCATGTGTAACTTGTGTTTTTATAACACTGTCTGTCCTGTGGGCTTAACTCTCTTCAAGCACCATCAGGAAACACTGAGGAATTGTTGTAGCTCTGCAAGAAGAATGTTGTGTTATTGTCAAGCCTGAGGGTTGCTACTGGAGTTTTAAAGACAACTTGAGAGAAGGAGGTTTGAGCAAATAGTACAGGGAGGAATTGTTGGAAGGATGCTGGTGGCACGAAGTGATACCAATGTTTGGTTAAGTTGGAACCTCTCAGGGTTTTTGGTGGTTTTTCTTGAAATTGTCATCATCGTGGGCTGCTTGCTGCTCTTATTCTGCATTCACTTCCCTCACCTCATTTTTTGTATGATACTGTCACTTATTTCTGATTCTTGGATACAAGAGGCCAGGAAAGTAGAAGATTTTGGTGTTGTGCAGCAGAGATTTGTGAAGCTCGAGGTTGGTCTTGTTCTGTAGCCTGGTTCTCTGTTCCTCTAGCTGCATCTACTGAGTCACCTCATCTGCACTGAGACTTTGCTTAGAAGTCATTTAGTTCACAGCAAACTGCATGAGAATTGAAAATCCTCACCTTAGCTCCTGGTAGTAAGACAAGTGACCTGGAGGGATGGTGATTTATCTTCTCTCTTTCCTTTTATGGAAACTTTCTGTCAAAGAAATGTTACATTCTTTCTCTGAAAGTAAATTTGTGTAGCTGAGCCTCATTAAAGAGACTCAGCATCCTCCAGGCAGGTGTGGTACCAGAAATGCAGATCTTGGGGAAACTGTTTAGTGAGAAGCTCAACATTTACTCTGCCATGTGTGGATGTAATTGTGTTCTGATGATGCCAGAATCCCAGAAGTAAAACTCATGGTACAACTGACAAGGCCTTGTGGCAAGGTTGGAGAAACTGGAGTAATTTGGGTTTTTTGAGGGAAATGGGCAAGTCTGACAGAAGAGAATTTGGGAAACTGGAGCATTTAACCATTAAGAGAAATTAGAAGAGCCAAAGCAATTGTCAGAAACAAAAGGAAAGAGAGAAAAACAAGCTAAAGACATAAGAGTGAAGGAGAACAGGAGGAAGCTTACAGGGAGCTGATGGGTTTGTTCAGTCAGAAGCTTTAAAGGACCAGTTTGCTATCAGAGGGATATTTCAGATAGCTGCCTAGAATCAGCTTTTCCCTGGCAGCAGAAAATGAGATTTTTCCCAGAAATGAGGCAGCACAGAAGGGACAGTGTTGAAAGATAAGATTTCCAGAATAACCTGACAGTTTTGAAATAAAATGTCAAGCAATATGGGTAATGCAGCCTGACACTGGAGTGGTGGATAGAGGTGTCAGCACAGAAGTCTGTTGAGCTCTGTTGTTTCTTCAGTAATCTCATGGCAGTGGAGATGTTGAAAGAAGTTGGCCTTTCTTATGCTTAGCTGCTGCCTGTTACAAGGGGTAGTTGTGCACTGTGCATGCAAATCTAGCTGAGGGCTGATTGCATTTCCTACCAGACCTTTTGTCAGACTTTTTTAATGATACAGAAAGGTTCCTGCAGCCCCAGGAGGAGAAAATCATCTCATATGTCCTCATAAATGTGCACTAGGAAGCTTTTTCAAAACTTACCTATAATTAACCATGATGTTCATTTAGATTTATGCATTAAAATTTCTTTTGAATTACCTGATAGATGCAAGATTGTCAAAGAGTCTGAAAAATTGTTACTCCTGGTACAATTCTCTACATACATAGACAGGGACAGAGCAAAGGTGACTTCTTTGTGCTTAGCCACTAATATATTGTACTTCTTGCTTCCACAGACAGTTAGCTGTGGGTTCTTTAAGGCAAAATTAACTTGCTTCTTGAAAAAATTTCTGCTTCTAGGTAATCAGTTCAGTTGCATGCTAACATGAGCTGTTTTGTTCTGTTACTGTAGCCCAGTGACACTAATGGTGCAGGTGAGGTCCTTGCTGCCAGTCAGCTGTTACCTGTGGAGAGAGTCTCATAAAAAAAAAAATTTAGTTGAGAAATTGAAGGTTTAGGCATTTCTTGTGTTTACTACACCAGAAAATAATGTTGGAGTCTGTACCTCTGAGTGCTGAAGGTCACTGGTTACATTCTACAGAGTATAAACAGAACTGTTCTAGGCCAGGCAGGAACCAAAGACATAAAAAAAAAAAATAAAAGTCCTAACCAAGAATTAATGATTTGTTTGGTTTCACTGTAATTCTTTTGATTACTATAGGATTTTGTATGGAAACACTTTCGGGATTTTAGGTTAAAAAAGAACAAAACAAACAAAAACCACCAGAGAAACCCAGAAGAATAAAATGAAGTGAATTGTGTGATATATTGCATGTTTTTTCTTCAAGTTTTGGATATCTACTTTTTTTTATTATTATTATTTGCCAGTGTGACAGATGAGTGTAGTAAAACTACACAATAAAGCTCACAATAAAGCTGTTCAACATAAACTCTAATTTTGTTTTATTGCAGTTATTTGTGAATGAACTTAGCTGAATATGGATCCAGGTGGTGGAAGTCTTGGATTGCAAACACAGGAACCCAAAATGCCTCACACTATGATTATGCAGGATTTCGGTAAACATTTTAATTATTCAAATAACCAATACATTCAAGACTGTTTTTCATGGTTTTGTTGGATGTTTATAAACCATACAAAGATGTAGAGTTCAATAATATGAAAGTGCTATTTGCATGAGTTGTTTAGGAAAATTCAAAATTTAAGATGGTGTGTAATATGTCTTTGTATACTTGGGCTGCTGATCATGAAATGGTCACTTACTCCAAAATATTGAAGTAACTCTGAAGGAAAAAAAAATAAATTAGGTCTGTAGCCCTAGATGAGGCAGAAAATGTCATCTGGTGTCCAGCAGTTCTGTGCTGCATGGGCTTCAGCTTGAAATAGCACTGTCTGGTTGTTTCATCACTAAAACACAGAAGATGTAAACAACATCTGAGCTTTTGTGTGCTCCCCTTGATTACTGCCTGCAGTTTTCCTCTAGGGTATTTCAGAAAGTGATGGAGAATAATAATTTTGTGTGACAATGGATAACTTATTGCATAGACAGCAATTTAGATATGTAGCTAAATCTGCATGCTCTCATGTGCTTAGAAGTCTTCTGTTAAAGACCTAAGTCCTGGGACTGAAGAGATGTAAGAAAACTTGTTTCTGGTTTGACTTACTCTTTTTTTCAATGAATTCTGTTTCTTTTGGTGACAGTGCTGAGTAACCTCAGCAATTTTGAAGGTTAAGAGAAAGGACAGCAAACCATCTCCACTCTTCATTGTGGGTCTCCACTTCTGCATTATGATAGGAGATGACCTTCTTGAGTATTGGGGAGAACCATGGTTTGTCCTAACATGAGTTAATATCCCTGAGAGTGTACTGAAATAATTGCATTTGCATTACAGTGCTCAGTAATTAATTTATTTTTTTTCATTCTGAGAAGAACCATTTTCTTGGGTGTTTTATTTATTAGGAATACAGTGCTGGTTTGTGTGTATTAAAATAATTCCCTGTGCATTCTTGTTTTATATATGAAAAAGCAGTCTGCAGTGGCCAGTCAAGTCTGGTAATGAAAACCAGGTTTCTGCTTCTGGCCATTCCCTGAAACATGCAAGTTATTGGAAATTGGACTATAAATCCAGTGTATGACTGAGTATTTTTTTTTATCAAGGTCCATACACTCTAGGAGATGAGAATACTGTTATTGTAACAGCCCTTCATGTGTTGTTACCACACTGCCAGGATCATGCAGGAATTCTGCAGAGGGTCAGATTGCTGCTATAATCAACATTTTCTAACTGGGATTTAAAAAACCCATGAAGTTGCAAACTGGCCTGCAGTTTTTTAACGTATCAGCGTTGCAGAACCTAAATTTTGGGCAAACTCCGTAACTCCATGGCTTTAAAGAAGGAGCATGTTTTGTTTTTCCTGACTTAAGTAGCAGAAGCTGCTTTGGGTTTTGTTCATCAGGTGGAGTGTGAAATGTGGGTTGAGGAAAGTGAGAGATCTGTACCTCTGTGTTAAGTTACCTATACACTCGTTCCATTCCTTAGGTAAAGTGATTGCTAATGCCAGAATTCTAACACTTCTCATTCGTAATTGTTCCCTAGTGGCTGGGATGGCTGGCACTGCTCATATTGATGGAGACCACATTGTTGTATCAGTCCCTGAAGCTGTCCTGGTGTCTGATGTTGTTACCGATGACGGAATAACCCTCGATCATGGCTTAGCAGCTGAAGTTGTCCAAGGACCTGACATCATCACTGAAACTGATGTTGTAACAGAAGGTGTCATTGTTCCCGATTCTGTTTTGGAAACTGATGTTGCTATTGAAGAAGCTTTAGACACCAGTGATCATGTTTTGACTTCTGACCTCATAACAGAAACCGTTCGGGTTCCTGATCAGGTTTTTGTGGCTGACCTGGTGACGGGGCCCGAGGGACAGCTGGAGCATGTGGTCCAAGACTCTGTCTCAGGAGCCAACTCACCTACAATGGTGTCAGAAGAAGTTCTTGTAACAAACTCGGATTCTGAAGCAGTCATTCAAGCAGCTGGTACAGTTCCTGGCTCCACAGTGACTATAAAAACAGAAGATGATGAAGATGGCAAGAGTACCTCTGAAGACTACTTAATGATATCTTGTAAGTTACATAAAGGTAGATATAAACAGGAGATTATCTGAAGTAGAAGTGGTCTGGTGGGGAGAAGTTACTATAGCTGGACTCTTGCTGCATTCTGTACTGGAACTCTCAAATGTAGCCTGCTGCCCAGTTAATCCTTGGTGTCTGGATTTGGGGATTTCATGAGGAAAAATCCATTATCACTGATACAGCAAGAAAGAGAATTCATGCTGTTGAGTGAATGAACATGTGTATGCTTGTATTTCTGCAACTAGATATTCCAGAAAATTAAAAAAAAAAACATTGGAAAGTAAAACATTCCATATATATTTTTAGTATGATAATTTTATTTAAATACCAAGGTACAATACCAGGTTCCTTAGATTCGTGTAAAAATCAAGTGTTGGCTTTAATCAGTAGGATCCAACAAAGGATTTAAGATACCTGCCTCATGTGATTTTTCTCTTATATTTCCACAAAGCATTGTTTATTTAGCTGTATTAAACTTTATACTAGGCATTTCATCGGGTGGCATGCTGTTCTGGGCTGACCTGAAGGTTTAGGTGGTGTGTGTATTAATGGATTGGCTCCCTAGCACTGGGCTGCCCATTGCAGTTTCCATGCAGCATTCAACTCTGAGGAAACTCTGTGGTGCTATACTACTTGTTGAGTGAGAGCTACTGAGACAGGACCCCTAGATATACTACATTTCTTCAGTGCTTAAATTCTACTAAAGACATCAGGTTTTATTGTTACACAAATTTGATAAAATGTATGATAGTTCATCTTGGGTTTTTTACTACTGATTAGTTACTGAAATGTGAGAAGGTCAAAACAGATTTTATTTAGTCAGAAGCAATATGTTAACAAGAATGGCAGTGCCAAGTGTGTCAAAGTGTCAATCTGTTCACAGCAAGCTGCACTTATTAAAAATTTCAAGACAGAGGACATGACTGGTTGGGGATTATAAGGATTTCAGTGTTTTGTAGCATGTATGTGCCTTATGCAAAATACATTTTTGGTATTTCTTTTTGCTCAGTATAGGATGGACAGCAATGATTTTTGTATTTTCCTGTCACTACTGTCATGCCATGTGTCACAGATAGAAGTCAAAATTGGAAAAAAGAATTAAAAAAAAACCCCAAACCTCAGTCAAAAAACAAATTATTAAGACAGCAGAAAAGCTCCTGTGTGTTTGTAACTAAAGAACCCCAATTTTGCAGTCAGTTGTTTCATTGGAAACATTCCTCCTTTCTGACAGAGTGCTTACCATGAGTTGTATTCTGTAACTGCCATGTTTCCAACTGCACCTTTGTGGTTGTAAGTAAAGTCACCTTGGGAATTCCTCCTAGGATAAGTGTGGTTGATAATGATGATCCCTGCACTCTGAGCAGAGCATCTTGCCCTTTCAGGAACAGTTGCCTGATGATCCCACTGGGTCTGAGACATTTAGAGTTTTGTCAGCTGTTCTCAAGCCTGCCCAGGGCTTTTGCTGTGTTTCAAAGGCAGTTTGAGACAAGTTTTCAGAAAATTATATTTTCATATATATAATCATGATGTGCCTGAATAATCACAGTTGGAAGCTTTATTACTAATCTGGAGTTTTGTTTGAAGTAATCATTTTAGATAATTAAGGCATTTTCTTGCCTCTGACAAATTTTGGGGTTGTATTATGCTGGATGTGCCAGCTTGACCCAACAAAGTATCTGCTATTGATTTATTTTTTTCTGCAAAAATTAATCAGTCTTACTTAGTTGTTAATTTTTCTTTTGTTTTTAATGCTTTTAAATTAGCCTTGAATTTATTTATGTGTATGAGGATAATCTGTTGTGTAGAACAGATGAATGCCTTACTTTGTCAAGCATTTTAAAACCCTTTTTATTCACTCATATTTTTAAATTGTCATATTAAATGTTCAGTAAATATTGCAGAAAGTTAATTTTATGATCTTGCTTTTGGGGTGTATATAGAGTTGAACTCCTTTATAACATGAATTACATCAAACCCATATATTTAAAGATCTTCAAAATACTGAGCTGGCTTTTCATTAAATTTAACATCAAAAAAGGGGGTGGGAGGAATACCTCCACCTATTCTCTGGAACACGTTTTGGGAACTTACAGAGTACCACAGGTTAGGGTGTGAAGCTGAGCTGAAGGTAGAATTTTAACTTACCTTATTCCTTTGCTGGGAGTTACATTTCAAATACACTGAAAGGTGTTTCTTCACCATTTTAAGACAGCATTCCCACGTAGATCTTTTATGTCCCCCTGGTAATTACATTTTTGTGTAAATACTATTTGGAAAACAAGTTTCCCATGGTAGTTCTATAAACTATGGTTTTGCAATGGGAATTTTTCACTAGAAAATTTTCACCACCAGTGCAGATGAGTTCAGCTTTTCAAAACCCAGACTCGAGAGGCCTGAGAGTGGAGAATCATTTTTTGATCCCTTCATAAGGTGTTCCACGGGGCGTGGAATCTTTGTGTCAGATCTCCTGTTTAAAAGGGACTCGTGGGACAGGAGTTCAGTGCAGGCTGAATGCAGAGGGTGTGATGATGAACACCAAGTTCTGAACAGTAGATCCCATGTTGCCAGGGAGGAGTTGGCATGCCTGGAGCTGAAAGCATCCCCTCTTTTGTTTTTCAGGTTTGCGATATTCAGACCCACAGCGGATTGCCAGCCCCCGATCCGTGTGCTGGCCCTGCATGCACTATGTTGGTGACCTCATACCCACCTCAGAACAACACTGGAGCTGTTGGCCTTTAGGGGTAAGGTACTGTTCCACCACCACCTCCTTTTTAGTGTATGACAATACAGTGTTGCCATCGTTTGCTGAACAGTTTAATATTAATACTCCGCTATTGTAACCTATGGAATATCAAATAAGTAGAGCAGACATTAGAAAAATAGGAAAAAAACAATTGTAAAACCACGGGACTTATCTTGCCCTCATGTTATCCCTCTGGGCTCCTATGGTGGGTGTGATATCACCAGCATAGTGCGTGCTGAGGCATCACATGAATTGGGAGCTGGCAATCCACGGTGAATCTGGACATCACACACCTGAAAACAGCAAAGTAAGGTAAGTTTAAAGTTGGAAGTGTGCTGAGTTTTCCTTTAAACCTTGTTTAATCAGGAGGATTCAGCATATATATTTATGAAGGTTCTCTGTTGTGTTTTTTCAGTTAATTTTAAGTGACGAGATATTAATATGTAGTGCTTCTGGTGGATGAGTCAGATCTGGAAGAGACTTTCATATTCCATTGACATAAAGTAAGCATTCCTGTTCCTGAGAACTGTCACTGGGAAAAGGCATCAGATGATTTAGCACTGATGGCTTAGCAGTCTGTGATTTGGGTCATGTTACATAGACAATAGAATACTTTTCACGTTCTATTTAAAAAAAACAAAGTCCTGATTTTTTGGAACTTGATAAAGATGATGTTTCCTGCTGTGTTGATTGTTTTCCACTTATCTTATGTGTTTAAAAAGTAGATTGAAACCATGAAATTTACTTCCTAAAAGACAGCAATTTCATCAATAGCAATTGCTGATTCAGTGTCGTTTGTTGTTGAAGTCTCAGAAAACAACATCTTACAAATGACAGTCTGTATCAGTATCATTTTCTCAGTCCACTTTATCTTTTTCAAATTTTGTTATATTTCACATCTGCTTTTTTAGAAAAGTGGTTCCAGAGGCCCTGGACAGACAAGCTTCCTGCTGTGTTTCCATTACTTCAGCTTAAATTGTAGAGACTGAAGCTCTGAAAAAACACAGGGTGGATGATGGTGTAGGACTAACACTGCTTTTAAAAATAATGTTCTAAGTTTGCCACTCTAAGAGAGGGCTCCCTATTTTTTAAAAGAACAAAATTTGGGGGCTTTACTTGAATTAGCATACATTATATATTTTACTTTGGCTGAAAATTTCTTATAAAAATATAGAAAAGGAAAAACTATTTTTTTCTTTATATAATCTTTGTTGTATTGGAAATGATGTAAAGATAAGGCAACTAATCTTTTAGATTTATGTGTTTATTCTGATTTCACCACAGTGGTGTACTGTCACTGTCACTCAATATTAGTTAAATAATTTGAATCATTTGCCCTTCAGAAAACTCCTTCTCATATATGTGATTATGTAGGAAGTTGTTAATTAACTTTCCTGTACTGATGTGCTTATTTTCTGTGTTAAACTCTTCATACATAATGTTTGTAATGGGTTTAAAAAAGTTGATGTTGCTTGAGTTGCAGATTTTAGAATAACTTTACTACCACCTACCCGTTCTAAACTTAGATTAACAGCTTAGAAGTAGTGATTTCTTCAGTCTTTAACTATCTTTTCTGCATTTTGGCAGCATGTCTAGTCCTATAACTTTATATATAAGCACTTCTGCCCTATACTACTGGTTAGCTCCAGTCCTTCAAAGACTCCTACATGCAGTGGAAATTTTCCCTGTACTAAAATTAAGAGTGTGCATAATTTTGAAGAATTTGGATAAGAAACTTCCATAAATGTTAAAAGCCATGCAGAGAGAAAAATGGTCTTTTATAAATTAGAATATAGTATCTGAATGGAAAGATCTATTCCAAGATAAGTATCTTTTTAGCATCTCCCCTTTTACTGTTAGTAGAGGATGCATAATCTTCTCTTCTAATAACTCCAGCCTGGCAGCATAAAAAAATTCAATTAGCAGATGCAGTTACACTCCTAGACTGGATATAAAGATGTTCTAATAACCTGATGCTGGGAAACTTCAGTGCCAAAGGACTAGGCCATCTTCTCTTCTGGAGCTTTCCCCTCTGTGGTGTTCATACTCTCACTGTTTTCATTGTCCTGCAAGGTAACAGGTCAGGTTTTGACAGATGAAGGTGTTGATGTTGCTGGCATCAATTTTAATAGAAATTTAGAACATTTTTAATAAAAACCTAAGAACTCTTTCCCTGAGGAAACTCAAATTCTTTTCTACTGATCCAAATTTGATATTTTTTCAGCAATGTGATTTAATTTACAAAAAGAAACAGCTAAAACACAGAATTTTTTTAGTTTTCTCTTTTGTTTTCATCAAAATTTGTCATTTACAGAGGTTCTAAACATACTTAACTACAGTATATCTAGTTCTGTTTTCCTTAACTGCTTTACTGTTCTACTGCAATCCAAGATTTGTCAAGCAGGAATAAGTTTCCCCAGTGTGGAGATGAAAAGTTGGGATAGGTGTTTCTGTGGAATCCTGTCTGAGAGTGGGAAGAGCTCAGTTTGGGATTGCTGATTTCCCACAGGAAATGGACAGGCTCCTTTTCTAGCAGGTTCTGGACCTGAAGCACCTTGGCTGCCTGGAATGTTAAGAAAAGAGCAGGCTCCATCCTGAGTCATGAAACATTTCTGTCACTTGAATAATAATTGTAATGATACTGACTTTTTTTTTTTTACCTAGTATGCATATATTTGAGTTTTTAATGTAAGTAGTAAATTGAGTCTTCCCTGGAATGCATTAAAATCAGATTTTGTCTACATTTTGTGGAATTTTTCTTAGTTTAGAGGACTTTAGTGGGTCATTTTTGCAGTTTGGTGTTGACCATCTGCACAGGAGCTAATTTTATCCATAGAGAGAAGTGTGGTGGCAATACATGTGTCAGAAAGATGCTTATTTCAGTGGCCTCTCTACTGGCAATTTGGTATATATGTACCTTTGTGAATACCTTTTTTCCCCAAATTGTGTTCTTTCTACACTTTCAATAGCATATAATTTTTTATATATAAATAAAATGAACATTTTGTTTATATAAACCAAATAATCAGAGTGACTCAGTTACAGCCAGAAATAATGAGAAGTCAATTTCACATAGTAGTGGGTGGATTTATTTTCACATCTTTTAATCAGCTGTATATTACACAGTAATCCTTGTTAATGTATATGTTTTCAAGTGATAAAGTGGTTAACATAGTAATTTCTTCTGTGGTGAAGATGTGGTCAAGTTTTTGATGCACAGTTCTTTCACTGGGAATATTCTCAGGGTCATCACTCTTGATAAGTCTATCAGCCACTGAATTTTAGTCACCAGTATCTTAGAGCAGTGCAACTTTTTGAGACTGACTGTAACAGGCAAGTCAGAGTTAATTTGTAAGTTTTGATGTTTAACTTACTGATGCATTTTTGCTTTCTAAGTGTAGCAGGCTCAGACATAACCACGTAACACACACCCTTTGATGACAAGCTCCCTCTTGTGTTCTTCATTCTGTAATTCTTGCTGTGTTTTCTGGGTTGCAATAAAATGACCACTGAACTTCTGGAAGTTCTTCACTACCTTGAAATGAACTATTTTGTAAAGGCCATTTATGAATACAAACATTTACTGTGCATGGGAATAATAGTGGTTAAAATCATGCTGCTGATTACTTTGACTTGTAGAAACTGTGTTTGAACCTCATTATTATTCTCCTGTCTTTACAGTGGATGATGTTGGAGAAAAATTGGATCACATAGGAAACACTCCCTTGAAAATCAGTACTGAGGTGACGAATGATGATGTTGCTAAAGATGATGGGTTTGGTTCAGAAGTTATCAAAGTGTACATATTTAAAGCTGAAGCTGAAGATGATGTCGAAATAGGTACCTTTTAAATTCTGTTTATTCTTCAGTAGTATAAAGCATTTCAGAGTATTTCTGTTTGTTGCTCTTTATTTCATGTACGCCTGGAACATTTTGTAGAATTTGACATTTGTGGAGGTTGCCCTTATGCAGTAAATTCTGGGTGTCACAGTCTCAAGTTCTTTTTTGATCAGCAGTATTTATTTTCAGGCAACCAAAGCCCAAATGTAGAAGTGGATGGATGTCTGCAGCTGTTTCTCAGCTGCTGCATTTTTCTGACATTGCAAGTCTCAGCACAGAAGAGCCCATAGAGTGGATTCCTCTCATTTAAGGAGTTCCACCTCCCATAGACTGGGAGCTGTGGTGTTAAAGTCTTAAACTTTAGACAAAACTGTGGGTTAGATCAGCAAAGTCCTCTGGTTAGTAACAATCCTGGTACTGTTTTTCAAGTACCATGAACTGCTGCTTCAGGAAATTTTTAGCTCTATGATGCCTTTATTTTTCTTCTCTGAGAAACAAGTAATTTTTTTTCAGCTCATGTTAAGTGCAGAAGAGGATTGTTCCAGGGCTGATCAGACTGCTGAGTAATAGGGTAGTTGTATTTCGGTTTCTCTCACTCTGGGTAGGTTCAGAAGCAGTTAAGACTTTTGTGAGTTGCCTGGTATCCTTTGCAGGATGTTATAATGTAGATTTTGGAGCCTATTAATCAAATCCTTCACAAGGTTGCCAAAGTTAAAACATATTTTATTATCCTATTTGGAATAGAGAGTATGTGATTCAGTTGAAGGTTAGTGAGCATTTCTGTAAGGCCCTGGGATTTTCAGCATTTGATCCTTAATTCCCTTCAAGTTTGACAAAGAGGTTGTGAGGAGCATGTGCTTTCTGAGACCATGGGGAAAAGGATGTAGAGAAGCAGCATCTTAACATCTCTTATCTGTTGTGACATCTTGTTTCATCTGCCAGTTCCTGCATGAATTGCCAGGCCCTGAAACTGTATTTCAGCTCTTGAAATACAGTTCCTTCCTCTGAGGATGGGTTGTTTGTCTTGAGGTGCAGCCTGCTAATGCAGCAGCAGCAGAGTCAGAATCTGTTATGAATTTACATCAGGGATGTTCTTGTGAGGTTCTCTCAGTGCTTCTGGTAGAGCCCTGAGGTAGTCCTGGCAGAATTACCCCATTCATTACTGGTTACTACTTCCCCTTTGGAAGAGCTGATGGTGGTGATGTGTGTTTGCTGCTCACTATTAAGAAAAACAGAAATGGGAATGAGAGTCTTCCCAAAGAGTACCCAAGATTCACGTTGACTCTTGATCTTTTTGTTACAGGAGTTGAGGTGGAGAGCTGTGCTAAAGTGTCATCCCTTTCCACTGCTGTCTGTTTATTTGTATAAATTTATAAAATTGGGCTTGGGTAGCAAGGATGTGTGGCAAAGTCTCCCACTTAAAAAACAGAGGGAATGGTGGATCAAGGGGTTTGATTTGGACTCAGCCACCTAGCTGAGCATGTTCCATCAGGGCTGCTCTCAGTAGCAAAGAAGGACTTTTGATATTCCAGGTGTTAACTTGTCCTCTCATGGTCTGCAGCTTCTTTACTCAGTCTTCAGTGACTCAACATCAAACTCTAGGCTGGAACTTGTTCTTTTGCCTCTCTTAAGTTTAAGTCAGTGGGCCACAGCTTCTTAGTCACCCCAAGTGGGGCCATGTGGGCAGTTGTTCTTATTTCCTGCTTTCCCACTCTTACTCTTCAATCCTGTTGTCTGATTTGGTGCTGCTTGCCAGGCTCTCTAGATAATGTTCTTGTTGAAATAATGTACAATAAGGTTGCTCTAAGGTGTTCTGAGAAATGTGACCCCAGTATAAGGTTACTCAATCCCCAGTAACAAGTCTGGAATGCACACATTAGAGTCTTTGTAGGAAAAATTACCTAAGAATCTATTCTTGCAAAGTGAGTAAATAGCATTTGGGGAGAGGAAGAAGGATAAAAATGAGCTGTTTGCATCTTGAGACAATTTAAAGACTGTGTTCTTAGCAAGATTAGAATTGGAGTTATTTTTTTCAGTGAGCCTGTGCATTGGCACCTGAGGCACTGCTGGCATGCTTGAAAGGCTCTTGATCCTTCTTGGAGAGATTGTTCAGTCTTGTACTTGAAACTCTGAGAGAACTTCTTCTTTATCTGCCCTGGAGTAATCAACTTGCATGGGTTTATGACAGATGGCAAAATATTTGAGTTTTATAAAATAAATTCGTAAATAAGAAAAAAATACTTAAATCTGAAATAAAGCTTCACAGCAGCTTTTTTTACGTTTACTTAATGTGTTTGACTACTTTTTTTTGTTATAGGAGGGACAGAAATTGTCACAGAGAGTGACTTCCACAATGGGCATTCTGTAGCTGGAGTGATCGAACAAGGAGGCGTTGGCAGAATGCAGCGAGAAAAAATGGTTTACATGGCTGTTAAAGACTCTTCTCAGGAAGATGAAGATATTAGTAAGCATAATAAGAAACGTTTTTGTCTCTTGTGCTGTTCTGTGCAACAATATAAGTATCATTCTCAAAGACTTCTTTAATTTTTCTAAAGGATCCTTCAGCCCAAAGTAGAAAATTAAGCTCATCTTCCCTAATAATAAAGAGCAGGCTATAATTATTTTAAAGTGATGTGGATAAATGCCTTTGTGCACACTGTGTGCAGTCATTTCATTGTTTATATTAAATTTAAAATATCCATGGATGAAGTTAATGAGGTTAGTCATATTTCTCATTTTTCTGTTTTCATACTGTGAATTGCCTTGTTTAATCAGCTCTCTGGCAAAGTGGCAAATAAATGTCATCAGTTACAAGTTTATAAGTTTGTATGTTTGAATCTGTGATGGTACTTGGTTTGGATTTGTATTTATTGATACGTGTTTTCTCTCTTTAAGGAATGTCTGAATAAATGATCCCCTAAGGGAAGGGGTGGTTCTAAATGCCAAAGGAAGAAAAGTAATTTGTAACGGGTATCAGTCAGAGCGATAATTAAATGAAGGAAAAAATCAGATGGGGCAGAATATAATTAAATGTTTATTCTTCTCCTTTGATCCAGGTTGTGCTGAAATAGCAGATGAAGTTTATATGGAAGTTATTGTAGGTGAAGAAGAAGCTACATCACTTCCAGACACACAGCTTGAAGACTCTGGCGTGAATAAAACTTTTGTCCCTGTTGCATGGGCTGCTGCTTACGGTAGGAATCTGTGTGCTTGTTTTCTGAAAATCCTTTCCATTACCTTCTCCCAGCTGTCAGAATCCCTGTGCAAATATGATAATCTCTCCCCTTCTCCTAGGGGTTTTGGAAACGGCTCCTTCTGGTTTTTTAGCAGTTAGTGGCATTGATGAAATGATGTGAAAAGTTATTTTAACATCATTCGTGACCTTTTACACAGAGAAATCGATTCCATTTTTACACTGGTGTTTTTTTACCAATGGCTGGCCTGTCAGGCAGTTGCAGATTCCTTTAGTAATTGATTGTCTTGCATATAATGAATGATTTGCTTTATGTTGGGTCTTAGGAAGCAGAAAGGAAAGATGTTAGGAAAATTTTTATACTATCCTGGATTCCAGCTCAGAGGTTCAGACTGTGTGGTTTTTCATGGTGATTTAAGTTGGCTTAGATCTTATACAGACAACAATAGCCCTAAGTAGTTTACATTAGCTAGAAGGAAGGGGAAATAACTTTAAAAAGGGAATAGTAGGAATAAATGTGTGAAAATGTTCCTGATAATTTTGGTTTGTGTACCTGTTTTAAGCCTGTTAGTCCTTCAGGTTAGAAACAAAAAGTAAAGAGGTAATTTGTTTTCTGCAGCCATGCTTCAAATAGACTTGCCAGGATGTATTGTGAATTCTGAATATTCTTTTATTTCATATTCTTGTCTCATATTTTGACATGTTAAATGTATATTGAGAGGCTGTCAGGTCATCCATGCCTTATGTTTTAATTAAGAAAGTTAGTCAGCTAAAATTCATTGGTGCAGTATTTCTGAGAACAGTGGTTGGACAGATGAAGTGGTTTAGAACCACAGAACCTTGGCACATAGTGGCAAATGCTTTCAGTCTAAAAAGAGGAACATACTCTTAAGGGATTACTTCTCCATCTCCCAGAACTCCATAGTGCCTCATATAAATGAGTGCTGAGCAACTGATAAGGTACAAATCTTCTTATCTGCCCAGTTCTACTCCAGAGAGATAAAGTACTTCCAGCTCGAGAAGAAATTGTGGATTTCAGATAACCTCAGTTCTGGATTGGTATCTGAGGTTATGTATGAGGTTAAAGGTTTGCAGACACAAGCAGATTAATTATGAAAAGCAGGACAGGCAGTCAGCATAGTGAGCATGCAAACACAGCTTGAGTGGCTATGAACTGTTGACAAAGATGTGGGTTTATCTCCTGGGGCTCATAATTACAGGATGCTGAAATAATTGTGGACTGCACATCTGAGTTCGGATAGAGTTAAGCTGTTACTTGTTAGCTAAATTAGTTTTCTCCCATTATCAGACTTTCAAAGCCATCATCTTTAAATTTAATTTTTACTTATAATGACTAAAATACCATTTTCTGCAGGAGATGAAAGACGACTACCCAGAAGATACGAAGATGGTCAAGCGGCAGGTAAGAACATATAACTGTGTTTGGGACAGCTTTAAAACTAACTTGCTGTCTTTGAAAATAAATACATTTATCTGTCAGCTCCCCTTATCAGTGAAAGCAAAAAATGACCCATAAAGTTGAAGGACTCCACAGTCTTTCTCTATTATTTTGAACTGAAAACAGATCTAGATCGGAGTGGGTGGGGAAGCTGGGAGGATCTGCAGTTTTGCAGTCAGAAGAGGGAGAATGCAGTTGTTAAGAAGTAAAACCAAGTTACATAAAAGGCAACAACCAGCATAACTGATAAGAATTTAATGTCTTTAGAAGTATGAGGAATCAAGGAATATATTTGAAAATTAAGCAGTGATTAAGCAATTATACTCCTGACTCGTGCCAGCAAAGGTAGATAGTGCTGTATGTGGGCACACTTCTATGTATATGTTCATTATAGAGGAATAGGCAATATTTTTTTTAAAGAGTAGAAATTCTGCTGTGCAATTCCAGTCTTCAGTCCCAAGGGAAAAAGTTGTTTAAGGTTTTTTATGGTGTCTAATTTTTGTTTCTAGGAAATAACTTGGATACACGATTAGAAAACAAAAACGGTAATGCAACACAATACCTGCAGATTTGTGATAGCATTAGCACTAATAGAGTGCTAAAACAAAAAACCAAGAAAAGGAGGAGAGGAGAGGCCAGGCAATGGCAAACAGGTAAACACTGTATGGTTATACGTATTGTCATGGAGTGGCACTTACTCCTGTACTATTCCTTTTGTTTCTTTTAAGCTGGTGCAGAACTCAAAAAGGAAAGATGATTTGCATATTTCCTGTGTCCTTCCCCCCTCCAATTCTGTGCACAGAGAATGTAGCTGTTCTTGCTGTTCAAAGCCAGCACACCTAGGGCTGATGCAGTTCATTTCAGTTTTGCAAGCTATTTTAAAAAGTAAATCATGGATATGTTCACTGCACATATGATATTACTGATCTGTTTTAGCAGTTTCTAAACAAAACCATATAAACTATAGGTGCTGTGGATTGGTTGTTTTTAAACCAATGACCCCATTCTGTGTCTGCTGCAAGTGTAAGTGCATGAATCTGAACAGCAGTTGGCTGCTGTTTTAAAACTTCTTCATCAGTAAATTTGTTTCCTTCATAACTTGTTTTTGTTTGTTTAAAAACAGCTGTTATAATAGGTCCTGATGGACAGCCCTTAACAGTTTACCCTTGTCATATTTGTGGGAAAAAATTTAAATCCAGAGGATTCTTGAAAAGGCATATGAAGAATCATCCAGATCATATGATTAAGAAGAAATACCAGTGTACAGACTGTGACTTCACAACGAACAAAAAAGTAAGTTTCCACAATCACCTGGAAAGCCATAAACTTATAAATAAAGTCGATAAAACCCACGAGTTTACAGAATACACGAGAAGATACAGAGAAGCAAGTCCCTTGAGTTCCAATAAGCTAATACTGAGGGACAAGGAGCCTAAGCTACACAAGTGCAAATATTGTGACTATGAAACTGCAGAGCAGGGACTACTCAACAGACACCTGCTCGCTGTTCACAGTAAGAACTTCCCCCACGTGTGCGTGGAGTGCGGGAAAGGATTCCGCCACCCGTCAGAGCTGAAAAAGCACATGAGGACCCACACGGGGGAAAAGCCATACCAGTGTCAGCACTGTGTCTTCAGGTGTGCTGATCAGTCCAACCTGAAAACTCACATCAAAACCAAACACGGGACTGATCTGCCCTTTAAATGTGAGCACTGTCCCCAGGCTTTCGCGGATGAGAAAGAACTGCAGCAGCACACGGAGTTATTTCAAGGGCATAAGACTCACCAGTGTCCACACTGTGACCATAAGAGCACCAATTCCAGTGACCTGAAGAGACACATTATCTCAGTTCACACCAAGGATTTTCCCCACAAGTGTGAGGTCTGTGAAAAAGGCTTCCACCGCCCGTCGGAGCTCAAAAAGCATAGTGAAACCCACAAAGGTAAAAAGATCCACCAGTGTAGGCACTGTGACTTCAAAACCTCAGATCCTTTTGTACTTAGCGGGCACATCCTCTCAGTTCACACCAAGGACCTGCCTTTTAAATGCAAAAGATGTAAAAGAGGATTTAGGCAACAAAATGAACTTAAGAAGCACATGAAGACCCACAGTGGGAGGAAGGTTTATCAGTGCCAGTATTGTGAGTACAGCACGACGGATGCCTCGGGCTTTAAACGCCACGTAATATCCATACACACAAAAGACTACCCACACAGGTGTGAGTATTGCAAAAAGGGATTCCGTAGACCCTCTGAAAAAAATCAGCATATAATGAGGCACCACAAAGAGGCCATAATGTAATATATGATCTCCAGAAGGAAGCAATTTAGAAACTGTGATATCCTAATTGGGGAAAAAAAAAAAAATCTCTCATGAACTGTTTCTCCTGGTTTCAAAGCTTGATATTAAATCATAACTTTACATTCTTTGTATTAAAAGTCTTAAAAGTATTAGGGTTGACAGGGATCTCATAGCCCTATGATTGTTGCTTATCAGAACCTAAAGAGCACTATAGAATGCAGAAGGATGGATGAATGTCTTAAATTTGCAGAAAGATGGATGAATGTCTTCAGATCAGTAGTATTACACATGGCTAAGCTATAGAAGACAAAAATAATATGATTGTGCTACCCATTTTGTCAGTAACAGTGTTTGTCTCAGATATGAAAACAGTTCAGATACAGAGTGGGGTTATTTACAAATTGTTTGCCAAGGGAGTCTGACTTCTTGTGCAGTTTTGAAAGGAGAGTATTAGTCCCTTGATCATAACGTTTTTAAGTCATATCTGGAAATGAAAATCCAGAACTGGTCAAATTTGGGGGGGGGGGGTTGTCCCTTGTTTGGTTGGTTATTTTTTTAAGCATTTCATTGGGAAACTTTTTCGTTTCCTTTATTAGTTTAGGTCCAATGAGTAATTTTTTTAATGGTTTCCAAAGCTGCTAACCTATTTTATTGCAGGATATGATGTTTAAAATATAGGATTATGTTATGATCTCAAAGGTGGTGTTCTGGTGCTAGGTTTAAAGATGTGTGTGTATATAATTTCCCTTTTTTATCTGAAACTACAGTTGAATGTTGTTCAGTATGGCACATATAACAAAATTAACTTTGAATCTGACTTTTTCCTGTTTTTAAAGATAAAATGGATGCAGCTCATAGTGTTGTGATTCAACGCTATTTTTTTTCTCTCACTACTTCAAAATCTTCTCTAAAGAGAATATTAAAAACAAAGTTGAAAAATGTAGGATTTTTTTTTTTTAAATTAAAACTCAGAGTACTTAGAAGTTCTTTAGGGCAGTGTTCTTAACAGGTAGGGTGATTATTACCCTACCTTCTGATATGAAATTTTCAATATAGACATAAAATCGCACCTTTTAATCAATTCTTTTAAAAAAAAAACCTATACCATACTATAAAAATGCATTTTCAATCTGTAAGAGAGTATATATGCAGTATTTAACCAGAAAAATATGCTGCCACTAGAGTTTGGAGGTGGATCTTCAGTTTACAGTGTATACATTTAAAATATGCATCCCTTTAAACAATGCTTTGTGTTAGCATGCTGCAAATCAAATGGCGCTTAATATAACGAGCTGGTCTAGGGCTATTTAATGAAAAACCTGTTCATAAATGTTATGCATATAATGTGTATTTTTTACTTTTTTAGTTGCTTCATGTTTGCACACAGCTGTTCACATGATAAATTGTACCTTCATGCTATATTGTGGCTTTGTGTTTCAGATAATGTTCATGTTTTGTTTTTTGCACCAGATGAGAATCAGTTCCTTGAGAATAAATTTTTTTTTATATTTCTAAACTTCAGAAAGTTAAATTTGGGAAATCTCTTAGAGAAATACGTGTTTTATGTGGCTGTAAAAAATGATGTACACGCTGTAAAATAAGATTGTCACTGTTATGTGGGATTATTATTTCTAAATGTGTTACTCATCGTAACGGGCATACAATAAAACGCATCTCTTGCACTCCAAATTTTTTGGAGTTTGCTTTTCATTTATGGTGTTTAGGGAAATCTAACTCTGTGTACATTTGCCTAATGTTTTTAATGATGTTATTTGCTCATTAGTATGTAATAAGGTTTCAGGTAAACAGGTTACTTGAGGTGTATTGATCAGACTACTGAGGGAAGAGTATTGGGGTTTTATTGGACTAACCCTTTAAAGTTACAGGTAATGTGCTTATTTCTAAAATAATTGTCAAATGTGGTTCTAACACTCGTTTGAAATATTTTTCCTTTAAGTAAAGATGACATAAAACTTCTCATAGATATGGGGGAAAAGCCAGGTAAGATTCTTTTTCTTTTTATCTGTTTTAGTAAGAACAGTTTGCAAAGCAAAATACTGAAAATATTGCTTTTTACATTTTCCTCCCTTCTAGAGTACTTGCACTATCACATCAGTAATAGGTTAAAACCTTCAGAAGAGAGTGAGATGCGGACTGAACTCTTCATCAAGGATTTCCAGCAGTCATTTAGCCAGGGAACTCTTAGGTTTTGTGCTAAGAAACAGAAGCAATGCAGGCATGAGCCCATTTGTGTGGGCTTTGTTTATACTATTTTGGTTTCTGTATGCCCAGCAGTGAAAGGAGAGGACCATAGCCTTCAAAAAAAAAACAACCTAGAGATCAAAGTTGTGTTTTGTTGACAGTTTAAATGCTTTGTTCCTGAATGTTGAGTACACAGACTGAAGGAGTTTCTTCATGGCAGCCCAGAGGTGATGGCTCTGCCTGTGACACAGCACACGGCTGTGCTGGCTCCTGTGCCCACCCTGTGGATGCATGGAATGATCAGGTACTTGTGTCTTTTCCAGATTTTCTGTAGCCAGCTTTGTAGAAGGATTCAATCCCACATTGCCTGAGGGTCCACCAGAGTTTGTGGGGTACAGAACAGGGTGGGAGGGGCTGGAAATGCCAGAAATGAAACTGTGGAGAGGTAGTGTTTCAGACAGCAGTGTGCAGGATGGACATCATGCTTTTAAGCATTGCATTCATGGTTTTGGTAACTTTTCTTCTTCATACTTGGGATTTACTGGCAAACTGAACTAATGTTCCCATCTTACAGTGTGTGTGAGGATTACAGTAATGTTTCCACCAAGGAGTGCAGTGAAAGACTTGGAGCTTTACATACCTGGTATTTTAAAATTTCATCTGTGGGTTAATTCTTCCCTGATGAGGAGTTTTTTGTGTAGAATTTTGTTTAGCTCAGAGTTGGTGAGTGCTGTCTACTGGTCTTACCTTCAAGGCAGCAGCTTGATTACTTTGATTTTCTCATGCATCTGTTTTTTTCTTGTCCTAAAACTCCATAGTGTAAAGGGTATAAAGTTTTTTAAACATACTTAATGATAGCAGAAAGTGTACAGTGTATGATGATTAAAGATCAATTCCTCTACAGCTTCAATATATTCTAGGATGATGAAGTTCTGTTACTTGGTATTCCAGAAGCTGGAATTGATGTTGAAGTTCAACAACCTGTAAGCCCACCTAAGGAGATTTCTTTTTAATTAGGGGAAAAAATAGATCCTACTTTTTGGAACATTACAATCTGTGAGGAGCACATTTTTCAAGATGTGAAGGAGGGAATAGTGGTTGGAAAAAAACACAGCTGCAGTTGGTCATTATCAGCTAAGGTGTAAGTACAGGAAAGTAGGTGGGACTTGGAGAAGGTGCAGAGTGCTACAGCCTGTGTGAGCCCCTCTCCTTTTGATGGTGAGGGACAGAGCTGTTGAACTTTGCAGCCCTGACTGCTGCTAGGATGAGTTTCTGCCTTTCTTTGGTTGGTTTATTGCATTGGTGTTTTGAATGGTTCTTCCTTTATATTAATTGTTTGTCTCTTCTCTCAGCAGAGTATGGGCAATGGAATGTAAGAAGAGAGACCATGGGAACAAGGTCTGTCAGAGAGAGGAGAAGCCTCAAGATTTAACCCACACAGTGCTCAGGTTAATGGATTACTACTCATTTGTTGTGCAGTTTCAAATAGTTTAAAAATAACTTGTCAGACATTTTGCTTTTACCCCTGGGAGAGTGTTTGCTTCTGCTTGGCCCTTTGCTGGTTCTGTCGAGTGCTGCTGAGATATTTATGGCTGAGGCTGATCTTACAGCTTGTGTTGCAGTTTGAAATGCTGTGTATGAATACTGTGATGGGTGGAAGGAGGAAGGAACCAAAAAGAAAAGGCCTGTGCAGTGTGTTGTGGGTGTGACACTGGGGCTGTGGGGGGAAGGAGGCAGAAGTTGGGGTTAAGGAAGAGAAAATAAATGGATGAGAAACCCAAGAGGAAGTGCTGTGATGTGCAGTGCTCCTACTCTGTGTGTGTGGTTTTGATGTCAGTCATTAATTTAATTCATAATTAACTGAGTAATTTAGGATCCTTTTACATATATCTTGGTTATATGTTCAGCAGAAGGTCAGACTCAGGTAGCGCCCTCCTTTTTTCATACAGCAGTGGTTCCCTGGTGGGTGAAATTCCCTATTAAAGCAAGGGGTTGGTTGGTGTTCTCAACAGGAGCCTTGTTGTGAAGATGTTCTCTGCTCTTTTAAAGTTCCTCTTGGTAGACATGATCATTTTTCATGCTTTCCTTGGTGACGTTTTTGTATTTCTTTGCCACATTTTGTATCTCTTGACAACAATCTCTGCTTGTCACCTTGTTCTGAATCTGTCCCTGCAGCAGCACTAAGGGGGTGAGTTGTGTTTCCCAGCACAGAGCAGGAAGGGTGACACGTGCTGCCTGGGAGCACAAACAGGAGATTGAGCTGCTCTGGGCTGTGCTCCTGCAGTGCTGCACCTGCTGTAAAACACACCCTGGCTGCTTGAGCAAGCAGGGAGTTTCACAGACATGTGGAAGGGTGGGTGTGAAATACCAGATTTATTGATAGTGGGTTTTTTATTTGAACAACAAGCTAAGAACTCTCTGAAAGCCAGGAGCAGTTAAAAATCAGTTATGTCTTGATCATAGTCTGTATTTTTTTCCTACAGGTTTCAAATGCCCACAATTAATGAAACTGAGACAGAGGAAATATGGAAGAACACAGCAGAGTACTCTCAAGGTAAGCTAGGGCTGCCTTTGGCTTTTATTTTACAGCTGAGGCAGACAGTGTTTATATTGCATACAAAGTAATGGGAAAGTAAGGAAAATCAGAAGGCAATTTTCTACTGTAGAAAAGAACCTCTGCACCCTGCCAGAGCTGTTCAGGCAGTGAGGGTTTAATTAATAACACTACTGATGAAGTCTAACAGGGCAGGATGTCTGCTGGTGTAAATGTGTAAGTAAATGCTGTCTTTGGGTTTTCTAATTAAAACCAGAGAAGTCTCAGAGGAGCTACCTGATATGGAGGTGAAAAATTCTTTGAAGTGTGCTGTTTGTAATTAGTGTAAAAATGACTGCAGACAGAGGAGTAAATGAGACATGTGTTTCTGTAAACTCCAGCAGAAATAATGTTAGGTAAATCAGTTTGTTCAACAGCAAAGAGGCAGTAAATGACACTCCAGCAAATAAAATGTACTTTTATAATAAAAAGTACTAAACTTGCTTTTTAAATAAAGCTGTTTTGGGAGCAGAACCAGCCCCTCAAATACAGATTTTTGTCAAGCAAGTATCTCTTGCTTAACACTACAAATCTGATCCCTGCTGCACCGTCCAGGACTGACATCTGTCTTTCCTTGGTAGCAAACTGGACCAGTCAGACCTTGGTGAGTGTTACTGGATGGAGGGGTCAGTGAGAAGCTGCACAAGCCTTGCAGTGCCTGAGGAGTCCATTCACACTCCACGTTCCAGCTCTCTGCAGCATCTTCTGAGTACAGTAAGTCTGCAAATTCTTTTGTGTCTCCTGCAGTCAGAACTGCACTCTTACACAGAACAATGATGGCACTAAAGAAGTGTGGTGTTCTTTCTGTAGTTCTTTCTGTAGTTCAGGTGAAGAGTCAGCAGGTGGAAGTAACTAAAATAATTTCTTGGGACAGAAGGCCCTGGGACTGCTGTGTCATCAGTGTGTTCAGGCTGTGTGTGTGTGCTGTACAGCCAGCTGCTCTACAGAAAGGAGGGGGTTATTTTAGAATTTAATATAATTCTTCATTTCAGTGGGGCAAGGTACTCTTTGTCCAAATGAGGATAATTAATTTTTAACTAATTAAAACCTTTCTGTAGATGGTTGTCTGATTTTGGAGGCCAGTCTTAGATTGGAGCCCCTCACAGAACAGGTTCTACCCCTGACTCCTTTTCCCCATTAGGAAGATCCTGAGCTCATCTGTGACATCCTAGCAGTAACAGGGCTGGCAGCAGGAGCAAGGCAAGGGACCTGACACTGCTGCTCTACTTGGAAAGATCCATTTAGAGGAACAAATTGTCCCAAAAAAAGGGTGGCATGACACCACCTGAAGCACCCCCTCCAGCCTGTCATGTAGACATGAGGTGTTTTCAATACAGACAGACAGGATTCAGAAAGTTGTACTTCTGTTTATTTCAAAGTTACACAAAGCCTACAGCATTCTTTCACCCTTAAACATTGTCTGTGATATATATTATTTGTGAATAGAAATATATGTCTGCAGAAGTAAAGCAAAGCCAGAACCCCTGGATGAGCAGCTAGCAGCATTTGATTGTATAGCTTAAAATCTCCCCCCTGTTCTTTGCACTGTGATGCTACTTCACACCAAATCATTTAGAGAGAATTTAAGTGGTCCTGAAAGGAGGAAAACTTGTAAAGGGCAGAGGGTTGGACTGATCATGACATTTAGTCTGTGAGCTATATTCATACTACATTTTTTTTAATATAAAAATATAGCAGGTTGGTGAAGTTTGTTCAAGCAGAGCAAATAAATACACATGGCTGGTTTGGGGCCTTATAAAGGTTCAGCTGAGAAATCCATCTACTCTGAGCTCAGTAATAATTCTTTAAAATGAGCACTTGCCCCATTCACTGAATCAGGTAACTCCAGTACTTGCCAATTCAGTAGCTCACTGCAAGGAGCTCTATACCTGCAGTGAGATAACTTAATTTCCCTTTGGGTTTTAGCTTCCCATAAAAAAACAGAGGTAAGGTCAGCATTTTCCAGAGGTACTGAAGTTGCCCATGAAGTTTCTGGGTCATCTTCAGGAGGCATCAGTGGTACAGAGCAGTCTGTGGCTGCTCCTGTGGAGACGTTTGGTGCATACAGGACTTGGAGCAGTGGCATTCTCTCATCAGGGACAGTACAAAGGGGAAAAGGTTTCAGACTTCTTCTCTTTTGTCTCTTAGGTTGCTTCAGGACTGGCTGGAGAACAGAAGTTGGCAAAGCACAGCACCCCACTCTCCTCTGAGCAAAAGGAAGCCTGAGGAGGTACAGACACCATTTGTACACAGCTGTGAGTGGCACGGAATGGACACGGGGTCTCCAGTTCTTTATGGTAAGGATGAGACTTATTTTCCATCATCTTCATGCTCCCATGTCCTTAATGTGTTCCCCAGGCCTTCTCACTATCAGACTGAACCTCTCAGATGCAAAGTAGCAGAAAGTAAAGCAATTTGAACTCCTTTGAGCAGCTCTGGTGGCTTAGGGAGTTCTTTCATTCCTGAAAGAAAACAAGCAGCTTGTTAGAAAAACACACAACCTTGTATCTGAGTATAAATCAGACCTGCCTGGTGTCATTACCTATTTACTGCCTGTACCAGCCTGACTGAGGTGTCTCAAGTGGCTCTGAGCTGTTAAGGGGCAGAGGTGGGAACTGGCACAGCTCACTGTCTCCAGTAAATACAAAAACAAGGACAGTAGCTTTTTTTTTTTAGACTTGCAAAGCAACCCCACAAAAAAAGTTACCAGAGACTTAATAGTAGGTATTAAAAAATTTCTACCCTAAAAGTTTTTTTTTGTTTCAACTGAAACTTGGCAGGAGTGATTGATAGAGACTTTGGGAAACTTTCAGTGAGAACTCCTTATATTTTATGGTACTGAGCTCTTCAAATGCAGAATGCTCATCTTTTCCAATGTTTTTAACAAAGTATGACTGACTTTTCAGGCAGGCAAAGAGGGAGGAGGGGGTTTTGGCTTTGGTTTTGTAATGTTCTTATTAATGTTTAATTCTTTGATACTTCAGTAGTTTTCAGTGCAACAGGCTGAGGTTTAGAGATCAGTAACCTTGCTGTTTGCCAGTAACCTTCACCTTTTATTTTCCTAATTGCAGTCTAGATAACATCCTTATAGAACATACCAAGTGTTTTACCTGTTGCCTGCTCAGGTTCCTTCATTATTGTCTTTTTCTTCGTCTTGTCACTCCCCAAAGCTGCTCTCCCCACTGCCAAAGTGCTCATCTTTTCCAGTGTTTATAACAAAGTATGACTGACCTTTCAAGTAGAGCCATGGGGATCTTTCTGGGGCCTCTCTCCTGTGTTTGTGTGAGAGGAACCACTCCTGCATTCTTCCTTTTTGACTTCAAATCAGCCCTGAAATTCCCCTCTGGTCTGTGTGTCCCAGGTTACTCACTGCTCTGTCTCCCTGCCAGTTTCAGGGACGCAGTGCTCAGTGTGGTTTAATAACAGTTTGGAGGCATCACTGCAGGTGACTCAGAGGAATCCTGCCCACCCCAAACACCCCTGAGAGTACAACAGGGAGCAGGTTCCTCACCCTCCCCAGGGCAGGCAGCAGTGCCCAAAGGTGCTGTGTGCATGAGGGCAGAGGCTGCTGTTCCATCACCACCACTTGTTTTGTTAAAGGTAATTAATTATGTGTCAGAGAAAACAATGAAAGGTTCTATTATGCTCCACCCAACAATTCCTGCCCCACAATTAGTCCTTGCAACAGACAGTACAGTTCCTTCACTTTAATCAGTCACTTTGTTTTTTTGCAGCCAGATTAATTTAACACAATGGCTTTTCTCTCAGATCTGTTCTGGTTAATCCTTCCTTTGAAGCAGAAATTGGGCACTTCACATTCCAGAGGCTGCCTGCTCAGTCTCTGGGTACACTTACATGTTTCCATATCTCTCCAGTCCTCTCGATCACAACCGTTTGGGATTTATTGACAGGTGATGTAACTTTGTAGTCATCAGACAGAAGCCCCAGAATAGGGTACTGGTTCCTGTACCTGAAGAGAGTCAGAAAGGCACAGGCTGTGTGAATTACCTTTCATGAGGTGGTTAATAGAGGCTACACACCAGAAAAGCAAAAGGATGGATTTGAAGAAAATAACTACATTACTTTTTAGTGATGATAGCTGTGACACCAGGGGACTGGCTGCTGGCTTTCTCATGCTTCAATCTGAAGAGCTCCTGAGAAAAGAAAAAAATAAACAAACATGCAAATTAAATGTTGTTTTCTGAAGTATTAGGTCACTAAAGTCACAACAAGGTATTTCCAAAAATTCCTCTCAAAGAGCAGTCCAAAAAAATCTGACCTTTCAAAAAACAGATGAATAGCATTTAGGTTAAAAAAAAAATTTAACCCCGATTGCTGCACCAGGAGAGCACAAGGGACTTCCTGCTAAGTTTCCACCTACACAATAAGTGGGATCTTAAAGAAGAGATTAAGAGAATTAAGTTGTATTACTGTACCTCTTGCTGTTGTTTAATACAGGCATCCTTCTCCTCCAACATGGATGTCAGTTCATGCAGCCTGATTTGCAAGTCACTGTTACTTCCTTCTCTCCTGGATATATCCTGCTGGAATTGGCTCAGCTGAGACTGTAACAGAGGTGTTGGGGACAGTCAGGGGCTTGGGGTACCCTGCAGGATGGAGCCAGGGCTCCAGATGTTTTGGGTTTGTTTTCATTAAAATAAAGTACAGACAAAAACACTGAGTTTCAAACAAGAATGAGAGCTGCACAGTAAATTCAGAAAGTGCCAATTGGAGTGAATTCTACCCAGGATCAAGATAATAGTTTTATAGTTGTATAACTCAGCAAAGCAACACAACACTGAACCAGTGGCATTGGCTTCCAGGCTGGTAAAATACAACTACAAGACATTTCCTACAAACAGTTTTGACTGGGATTTTTTTTTTTCTTTTGGATGTCTTTTGGCTAATTTCTTACTTTATCAGGACACAGAAAATACCCCATTAGCAAAGGCTGCTAATCTGATTAACCCCCAGTTTCTTTATCTTAAGGAACTGGGGGATTGGGTTTTTTTCTTTTTAAAATCACTGTTTTATATTGTACCGAAGAGGACTACATCTGTGTCTTTGGATAAAGAAACTGCAGAGCCAAAAGATACCTTAAAAGTTTGTAAGGTTGATCTTTCCTGTTCCTTCATTAAGGAAGAAGCTGTGGCCCTGCAGTCAGGCAGGGGGAGGAACCCAGACCCCCAGACTCCCCCCAAGCTGAGGAGCTCACCCTGAGGCAGCGAATCTCTCGGTCCTTGTCCTCCCTCAGGTTGTTGATCATCTCCACATATCTGCTGGAGAGCTCATCCGTGGTGGTCTGCAGTGTGGGGTTTGAGCAGCTCTACAGAAAATTAAATATTTTTTTCTTTTTACTATAAAAAGAGAGTTTTCACCATTAACCTCTATACCTTAATGCACCCGTGAATAACAGCTCCTGCCTCCAGAAGCAGCCAGCCTGTCACCTGCAGCCTGAGGTTCTGGATCTCCTGCTCCAAGGCCCGTTTGCAGTACTCCAGCTCCTTCAGCTGACAGTCCTTTTCCCCCTCACTCAGCCTCAGACACAGGAGCTGCTCTTCCAGGGAACGACATTTTGCAGTGCTCTCCCTCAGCCCTTGCTGAAAGGCACAGAAGGGGAATGGATGCAGAGTGCTCCTGAAGGAGGCAGCAGGATCATCACACACCCACCAGGAATGACTCCAAAGTCAGAGGTGACTCTTTGGAGTGACACAGAAACCACCTCTGTGGCCTCACCTGCTGCTGGCGGTTGTTCTCCCTCAGGGAAGCCAACATAGTTTCATATTCTTTAACTTGAGAATCTTTAAAAGCCAAATCCTTCTTCAGCAGAACATTGTCAGTCTCCAACTTCTGCAAGACAAAAGGGATAACAATCAATATACCCTCAGGCCCTCAGGAAACTTTTCCCATATTGAGGGTGCAGCATACTCAGTCATTACAAAGTGTTAATTTAGAACTCAGGAAATAATTCCATGTTTTTAAGCTACAAGTTTTTTGTAACCACACAGCTGCCCATCACTGCAGTACCTGTGGCCTTGTGCTGTGTGGGAAGCACTGGGATCCAGGACACTGCTCTTGCTATCCCAGAATGAATTGTTTGTACTGATTAAACAGAAACCAACACAAATCTTCCAGACTAGGAACACTTCACTGCACAGACTCCTTGTTAAGGATGACTGCTACACTTGCAGATTAAATTAAACAGAAATTCCATGGTCTCAGGGCTGTGGTGAGGCCCAAGCTGTGGGCAGGGTGCTTACCCCAAGGTCATCCTGCAGGTGGCACAGCTCTTCCCGTAAGTTTTTGAAAGTGGAAAGCACGAGTCTCAAAGATTTATCTGATGTCACTCTCATCTAGAAAGGGGAAAAACAATGGACAATGAATCCTTGTGCTGAATTGGTGTGTTTACAATGTGCTGGATAAGGGCTAGGACATAAAAATGCTACACAATGGAAAATAACTTCTGCATCAACTGCTGCACCTCGTTCTTGAAAGCACCCACAGGTCCTGCAACAATAATTTAAAAAATAATGCCACTGGCAGAACAAAGTGCATGAAAATGTCTTGTAACACAGGAAAACATTTTTGAATTGGAAAGAATAAGAGCAAAGAACTGCATTTGTACACCAATAAAGGGGGAAATAAATGTGTTAATATTTCACAATTCTCTTTTGCATCTTCAGAGCTTTGGGACTTACACTTGATGTAAAGAAATCCCTACCCTACCTGAGCAGACAGAGAGGAATGAATCAGCATCTCTGAGATCTGGCAAAGCACGTGTTCAGCTCAAGGGCAAGAGAAATTAATTTTAAAAATTAAAAATTAAATAAAAAAAAAAAAAAGTCATACAACCAACTCCTCCCTTTAAAAGGACAAAGTTCCCACAGATGAAAGGAGTCAGCTGGATGAAAAAAAAAAACAAAACAAGCAGGGATGCACAAGAGGCTGACACTGTTCTCTTCTTCTTTCCATCCATGTTCACAGCTGATTCACATTAAAACACAAATTGTTGCATTTCCTGATGCATTTCTAATCTTTGAAAGCAATCACAAAAAAATAATTCTTCGAATCTTTGGATCATCTGGAAGGACTGAGTATTTTACACAAAAGATGTATTTTTTTTACACTCTGGGCCCCCTGGAACTCCCCTGTCTGCTTCTCTGCTTCTCTTCCTCTGATACTTTCCCTTAACTTCATCTGTTGATCACTTGAATTGAGGACACCCAGAAGATCCCTATCAATCTGGTGGAGCCCTTGTCCTACTTTTTAGCCCCACTGATGCTATTTTGTGATTGAGGCTTAAAAAATAACATTCCTGGTGTAACTCAGCAACTTTGGGTTTTTTTAATTAAAGTAGAATTGCAGTTCTGCTAATGGTTTTGTTGGTTTTATTGTGAAATATACTGTAAGAGTAGAATAAAAGAATAACCACACATAACCTTGGCTGAGGTCTGGGGGGGCGCTGTGGTCTTTAGTGCAGCCTTTGTACCTACCATGACAATATCTGGTCCCTCAAAAGACATTTTAGCTGTAAATTTTTTTTAATAAGTAACAACCTGAATCCCCATTATCAGAACCCTTCATTTGTGTCCCACTGCTCCTGGGCAGACCCGAGGTGCTGGGAGGGACAGGGAGGTTGGGATGCTGAGGCAGCTGAAGAACAACATCATAAGAACACAAAAGCTTTTTAAGTGGAATCAAACCAGACCTGGTGATGGTCTCTTACCCAGTGTCATACTCATGCCTCAGAAACCTACTGCTGTGGGTGAGTTTTTAACCAAAAATGTGAGACTGAAGTTAAACAAAGCTGGCAACAGAGAACCCAACCCAACATGCAGTAAGGCACCAGCACTGCCTTGAGCTTATAAAGTGTTCCTCTGCAACACAAACAAATAACAAATGAAAAGATCTGTGTTCTGGTGTGCCAGGCAAGGTGGCTTCCACTGAAACTGCAAGAAAGCCCTAGGAAAGCTCAGTTCAAAACACACAAATGATCTGTGGGACCACAATGTGTCCCCTGGAGCCACCTGCACCCCATACCCTTCACACCATGAAAAGGGAATGAGCAGAATAGAGTGAAGTTTGCTGTCTACAAAGCCCCTGCTGTGTGGGAGCCAAAGTCTACTCCATGCAGTTACCTGGAGGAGATAACGAATCTGCTGCTTGTTGCCTCAGACAGCCTTTAGGGATTAAATCTTCAATCTCTTCAGTCTAAGCAAAGAGGGAGAAAAGGGGAGACATCTTGATAAAGAATTTGTCCTGATGGATCATAATGGGATTTCTTCATTAGTTAAACATCTCTACTATGAAAAACACATTTAGAAGAAGGCAAATAAGAATGAAAATAGATCAAAGTGCATCCATAAAATTTCCAAAGTCTCATTAAAAACTAAGATGAAGTGATGCATGAAGTATATATTCAAATAATTGAGTTTAACATTTTTAAAAGCAGTATTCAAAACAATCCTCTTTCAAGAACACAACAGCTCACACTGAAACAACTCCCAGC
Organism: Calypte anna; assembly: GCF_003957555.1. Lineage (NCBI taxonomy): Eukaryota > Metazoa > Chordata > Aves > Apodiformes > Trochilidae > Calypte > Calypte anna. Next base: position 10,637,781 of record NC_044247.1, on the reverse strand, counting down.
AGTTATGAGGTGAGCAAATCTTGTGTTGCTAAACCAAGAAGAAGACACTGGGTAAACAAAAGATGAGCAGCCTGTCCCAGGAGATCCTGCCAGTGGTTTGTGGCATCACTTCATGTAATGCAATCCCAGACAATGGTTCCTGACATTTCAAGATGCCTTTAAAAATAAAGAGAGGTGCTGATGATTCTGTTGTGGCCTGAGCCACAAGTGAGCTTTCTGTAGCAGCAGGAGCTCTGCTCTGCTCCTCTCTGAGGGGCAGTGTCCTTCCACGTGTTGCTGACCAGCAAGAGTGAAAGATCCTATGCAAAAAATGTCCAATGAAAACAGATGTCACTGTGCAAGTTTGTTTTATAATGAAGCCATTACTGGCACAACAGGAAAGACTTTCAAAATCAGACTCTCATACTGGAATAATGCACATTAGCCTCCCAGTACTGCCAGGTTTGCAATGCACACTTAGCAATAGTTTCAGGTTCTGAATGTTAACAAGCAGGAAGCATTGAGATTGAGAATCAGAGATCAGACCCTTCATTTGTACTGGGTTGGCTTAATTTACTTGGAGCTCCATACCATGGCTGTTAACACCACACCCCAGGGACAGCTTGCTCAGGAGCATGCCTGCTGACTTACCTGACAGGGAAAATTCAATGTCATGGTTCCTGTAAAACAACAAAATCCAAGGCACCAATTAACAGAAAGCATGTTGAGAACTTTTTAAGAATTCATGGCCCACATTCACAACTATAAAGAGAGCAATCTACAGAGCAAAAAAAAACTTCCTTAATCTTAAGAGCTTCTACCTTCTCTGAAGGTGCTCAGCAATGGAGTTCCTAAATATGACTCTGTAGAAATATCTGGGGGACTGGGGACACCAACAGCATCCAGTGAGCACAGGCCACTGGCTCTGCCTCTTTGGGCAGTGACCTCCCTTCTGTTCAGTTAAAACCCAACTGCAGACTGAATTGGTTGGGACATGTTTACCCAGAACAATGCTGCAATATAGTAAAACACCTGAAGTGTTAAGTGTCAGGGGTTTTATGATGCCTCAATTCCACTTTCCCCTGGCTACAGACCAACTGGGAAAGCACCCAAAGACTGGGAATGAAGGGGGAGAGTGGTGCTTGGGAGGGAGAGGTGGGAACAATGAATCTGTAGTGCTCAGCAGAATATGTGCTTGGCATTCATTTGCATGGAGATTCCAAGCTTTATGCCTTATGATGACCAGGACATAAGGACAGGACAGAAAGAAGGAAATGGCAATTTGGGTATCTGGGTGGGTTTTTTTCAGGAGTTAGTAATAGAATTGTATCAGTACTATTTGCCAGTGTGCTGTCAGTACTCTTTTGCTCCATGTGTAAACAAGCACAGGATACATAATCCTTATTAATTTTAAAACAAATTGAAAAAGTGTGGCATTAATAAATTTACTCAGCTTACAGCACTTTTATGTTACCCAGAAAAATAACATGTAAAATACACACTCAGTTCTACCCGCCAGGGGAAAACACAAAACAACTTGTGAACAATCCTGTGTCACACCAGGGTTCAGGATTCCTGGAGCACCAGAGTGCTCCAGCAGATATTCAGGGCAATACCTTCCTCCTATCTTCTCCACGTGCTGCAGCAAGCAGCTGTACAAATCCTTGGTCTTGCGGCTCAGCTCGGCGAGGAGCTCCCCGAAGTAGCGGCAGTCCAGCTGGGAGCTGCTCTCCTGGGAGCAGTTCACCTGGCAGGAGGGACACAAGAAGAGCAGAATCAAGGTCCCTTCTTCAGGAAAAAAGCTGAAAATGCTCAAGTGTGATGGATTTGGTTTTGTTTGCTCTGATTTGCAGTATATTTACCCTGTTCTTGCCCTTGGCACTTTTATACTGGTTTTCCAGTAAATTATACAGAAATCAGTGATTCCCTGTACAACTTCACACCTCCCACAGCAGTCCCACTGTCATCCCTCTGATGGGTGAAGTGTTGAGAATGAGGAAATCTTTCATTAATACATTCCCATAGCTGTAGTGGGTCAGGTGCTGTTGGCAGCAGCAGATAAACCAGGAGGGTGCAAGATTCCCCACTGCAAAAAGGGTCTGAGTGCTTCTACCTGCAGCTGTGTTGGAGTGGCTGAGTTGGGAGCTCTCGGATTCCTTCCCAGGATGGGTTTCAGAAGTGTTCACAGAAGGGCACTGACAGAAGCCACCCCCTTTCCTTCAGCCTGACAAGAACTTTGAACACTTAACTCAAGCTGAAATGTGTAGGTGAGCAATAGAAGGATTTAAAGAGCAGCCCAAGGTTCATGGGTCTGGCAATGAGGTCGCCGAGTCTGTCCTCTCCCCTCTGCACTGACTGGAGGCTCAGGCAGGACAGCTCCACACCCTCCCACAACTGGAATTTCAGCACACAGGCAGAGCCTCCTGCAGCCCTCAGGAAACTCCAGACTTGCAGCCTGAGCCAAATGAAATGCAGAGGAAATGCAGTCTTGTGCTTCCAGAGGAGCTGTGTCAAATACTTCTACATAAATTGAAAAATATTTGAAACCTGCACTGATCAGTGTGGATCCTGAATTGATGTGTGGCCAGTTCATAAACTGATGTCTCTTTTCTCCAAAACTAGAGGCATAAACCTTGGATTATTCCATCTTTGTTGTACAAAGACTGACAGATGAAACCTGACTCAACAAATGGGTAACAGTCCCACATAAGGGGTAAAAAGCCAAGCCAGCCAATTAACACATTTAAAGGCCAACAGAATCAGGTCAGTGCAGTCAAGTGCAGGTTTACACCAGTAGGAAATAGGATGAAACACCCAAACCAAATATTTCTGTTTCCCAGCATGTGCCAAGGCCTGGCAGCACAAGACAATGCCTGCAGTCACAGCCAACAAAGAAGTGTCCTGCAACAGCCACACAGATGCTGTTCCTTACCCACCACCAGTGCTTCATCACCGTCCTGTTAGTCTGAACAAAACTGCTGAGGATCAGTGACTTGTCTGTAAGTTCTGCACTCTGCAGACAAAGCCCAAGCCCCCTGTGAACAGCAAAGCTCAGGAGGTGCTGGTTACCTGCTGGCAGGTGGGGACTGTCACCCTCCTTAGGGTGCTGGCCCTGCACTCCTCACTCCCAGAGCAGGCAGGACCTCACAGGGGCTGCTGGTCTGGGTCTGCTGGCACTGCTGGGTCACCTGGGTCTGCTCAGGCTGCAGGCAGGGCTGGGCAGCTTGGCACTGGTTCAGCTTGCTGGGAGAACTGGTACTGCTTCTCCTAGAAACAGGAATGAACTTGTTTTTTTAAGCTGCTGGACAGGGTGAGATGGGAGCTGAACAGGAATACAGAGATGAAATGTGGGCTTGCATGGAAAGGCTGATGGCAGTTTCAGATATTTAAATAATCCTAATAAAATTCCTTTTCTCCCTAATTGAACACGAGTTTGTCTCACACAACGTACTCTGGCAACAGGGACCTCCTCTGTTATTTAATTTTAATTTAATTTAAACATTTGGTTCATGAAGTATTTGAGAGATAAAAAAAGTCCCAGTTGAGCTCAGTTCTCATCATTTCAGTCCAGGAAAAAATGTTAGCACAGGAAATGGCTCCAGGTGTTTTTCTCTCTAAATGCTTTCAGCAAGCCCAAATTCAGTGTACAATATATAAGGGGCTCCTGTCTTGATTATATATATATAAAACCCCCCAAAAACACATTTACAAAAGCCACCAAAACAACGAAGTAGTTTATGTTCCATAACTCAACGTCACAGATTTCAGCAAACTCCAGTGTTTCTCCAGATCATGGCTCTTACATGTTTGCTTCAAAAATATGTATTTTGCATTCTGCTCAGAAACACACAAATGCACATCCCCCGGGCTTTGGGTGATTTTGATTCCAGGATTAGATTCCACACTTTATAATTTTATGGGAAGAAAGAAGCTGTGATTCATTAGCTCAGATTTTTTTGCTTTTCACCTTAGGGTAAGGGTATCACACCTGATTTATCCATCTAAAGTCCAGAGGCAGAATGAAAACCAAGTTTAAAAAAACCACAAATGCAAAACAGATAAGATTAATTTCCAGAATCTTTCCTGTTGAAAATAATGGTACTTCAGAGCAATAAAAAAGTAATATTTTTGCTATTGACAAAATACTAAGATGAGTTTTAAGACAGCTTTATCAAATATATTTGCAGGAATGACTGGGGGAAAAAAAAAAAAAGCTAAAATTTGTCTTTTCATTTTGTGTGAAGATGTGTATTGGTTATTGGTATTATTATATACAGTTCCAGAACAAAAAACCCCAACAACCCCAGGAACATTACTTTTCCACTAACATCTCAATTTCTTTGGCATTAGATTAATAAGCAAACCAAACTTACCTGACAGGGATTTAATAGCTCATATTTTCTTATTGTCTTTCGTAGATGACATTATTTCCAGGAAAGAAATTCCCCCCTCTAAGAAATGGGGATAATGGTTCCTGTAAAACATTTTAATAAAACATTCAACAAATGTTGTCATACAGAAAATTCAGAGTTAGTGTAATTTTGACTAAATAATGTAATTTGAAGGCACATATACTTTGACATAGTTCTTTCAAGATATGTGCACTGGGTGACTCTTTCTTCCAGCTAAACAGAAGCACAGCAGAAACAGAAATTAAATTTCTGCTGGGATCCTATGAGAGAGAGTTATATGCTGAGAGGTGGGAAGCCTGGCTGGCCAGGCTCTCCTCTTTTCAATCCCTAATAAATTGATCTGTCACCATCAGAGATGTGATTCTAAAATATTCAGCATCCCCTGATGGAGGCAGCCGAGCACTTTACCAAGTGGGGATGATGAAAGGAGGGGGAGTTTCACAAGCAGAACTCCAGCAACTGAGCCGTTTTCCTACCTGATCAGGATTCTCAATAATAATCCTTCGAAAAAGTGCCCCTGCAAGGAAGAAAACAACATTACAGTGACTGCTGCACTTGAATCTGTAAAACCTTTAATGCTTAGAGCTCAGATTTACTTGGATTCCCAAAATTAATCTGAATACAGCCACCAGCTGTAAATACTGAAATTCACTGGGCAAAAACCCCTCAAGAAGTGTTTTACAGCCAGGGCCTTTTCCTGGGCAGGATGCACTCAGAACTCAGCTTCAGGAGTTGGGTTTTCCTCAATCCCCCTCTGCAGCTCTAATTAGGAATCTGCCCAGAAGTGCCACCATAACAGGGGAACCAAGCCAAACTGCCTGGGTCTTTAAGGATCCCATCTCCATGTTCCACTGTCCCCTATTTAGGGTCCTTCAAGTTACTTATTAGGGTTGGCTTGGTGCTGTACATCTAAAACACTTTTTCTTCCACCATGGGATGAAAAACGAATGCTTAAAGACTAAGTGAAATGGGCAGAGAACCCCATGCATCCAGCAGTGGCAGCTGGCTCAAAACCTGGTCACAAAAACTCTGTAACTGACATTTTACAAACAAGACACACACATGGAACACTGGAATGAAAAATGCCAAATGCCTTTTGAAATCCTGAGATGCCAGCAGCTTTGTTCAGTCTCAAACAGATTTTCTTTCACTTTTTTCCCCAGCACTGTCTGCAAGCAGTGGTGGGCTCTCTCCTCTATCTGCTGGACCACCACCACTTGTAACACATCCTGAAGTCTCCACATCCAGATTCGCTTATCCAAGTAATCAAAATTCCCACTGAAATCCCATCTAAGCACTGGGGCAGTCTGTTTAGTTTACAGGCTGCAACCTCTTCTTTACAATACAAATCTTCATTTTCATAACAAATTCATTTTTCCCCCAGCCCATGGACAGTGCTGGGGAAGTTTATTTCAATCTATTTGTTTAATAGACTAAAAATTTTAGTTTATGTTGCTGGAGTTCAGTCTCAGAGCCATCCTAAACTGGGGCAGGAGCAGCTCTGAAGCAGGCCAGGTTCCCAGTTGTGAACTGTTGCATAAGTTTAGGGAGCCTGAAGCCCATTTTCTAAATCTCCCAAGAGTGAATCATAACAGCACGAGGAAAGAGAAAAATCAAAGGAGAAAAGAAACTGTTTTTTCAGGTTTCAAAATTGTAAGGTGCTGCAGAAAATCAGAAAGCTTGATGGCTCGGCTCCCCTGCCCCCTCACTCCTGTCCTTAGGGCAGGTCCCTCAGGGAAGGGAACCCACTGACACCCACAGCACTCAGCACCAGGACACAGCACCAAAAGAGACAATAGGGAGTTCTACAAAACCCCAGCTTCACATCACTCTGACACCTATGGAATTGGAACTAAAAAGTAAAACACTTTAAGAATCAAAGTTCCTTGGTATTTCCCTCCCACTGGTTTCAGAGCAGGCAGACCCTGGATCCCAGCACTCCCTGCTGAGCCTCACACCCTGAGCCTGGAGCACAGGGATGCTACAACACCAGTGGCAGAGCAGAAATTGTTCTTGTTCAGTGCTGACTGCAGTGTATGGCACAGAAAAGCAACATCAGCACTGTGCAGGAAATTAAAAGACAGATTTTCAGTTTGCTGAAAAGCTGAACAAACCTGCCTGGACTGGACCTTGCTGCCACAGGGCTGGGGGATGCACAGTTCATGCTGTCTGTTCAGAGGGGATAACCTGGACAATTCTTTCACCCAGTTACCCACGTGCTCTCAGAGGAACACACTCAGAGCAGACTCAGAGCATTTTAAGTTGAAATGTACCTCAGTATGCAAAAGGATGGGCTAATGACATGCAGAATAGAGAAGTTAAGAATGTTTTGTTTGGAGAGAAAAAATTATGCTTATTCGTAAGCTACTCAAACTCTTTCATTTCCAAAGAACTTTGATGCAGATCCATTTCCCTCACTGCTTTGCAACCAGGGATTTATTTGCCTGCCTGCCTGCCCTCCCTCCCTCCCATACCAGCCCAGCAGGCTGGACCCGCAGAGGCTGGGAGGGAATGGGAAAGCTCCCTGGCTCCCTGCCAGCCTGCCCTGCCCACACACAGCTCCTTGCTCTGCAGGGGATGCTGTCCCCAAGGCCACCGAGGTACAGCCACGGGTGACCTCAGGCTATTCCTGTTTCTCCATCCTTCCCCAGGGAAACAGCTCTGGTCTCCTGCAGTGCTCTGGAGAGGGCATGGTTTGTACCTGGGAGAAGAGGAGGGTGGGATTCTGACAAGGAGTGCCCAGTGCTGCTGTGGATTTCAGTGGCAGGGATGGGTTTGGGATTTGTGACAACCTGAGCAGTCATCCTGGGTCTGTGTTTGTAAGAATTATTCCAAAGGGTATATGCTATCACTTTTGTAATGATTTTTTTTCCTGGTCTTTAAGATTTTAAAATAAACATCTGATAGATTTATCCAGTTATCATGAGCAAATTTTATGAATAAAAACTCCATCAGTGTGCTTGTAACAAGTTTCCCTTGGCATCAGCCAAACCAGTGATTAAAGAATTTCATCCATGTCAAAACCTCTTACCCATAACACAGTCTTGTTAATTGCAAGCAATCCACTCATCTAGCCAGAATTTATGAGTTACTTTTGGCAGCTGAAATCCAGAACTGGCAGTCAGTGTTTGAGGGCTGTTTCACCCAATGCAGACAGCTCCTACAAGCTGGTAAATATCACACCCTTCCACCCAGGGGAGGAGAGCCCTTGGCACTGCACAGAACCCAGCCCAGCCATGGAAAAAACAAGTCTCCCATGGATAGCCAAGGAGTACAGAGGCTTTCAGGACTCTCCCCTCTGCACAGACCCCCTGTGTGTGCTTTTTCAACTATTAGTTTTTCATGAGTATGGTGAAAGGGTGCATACACATCAGCCATACTGAAAGACAATTTATTGTCAACAACATTCTTCATTTAGATCAAGCAGAGAAGAGACAAATCTGCTGTTAATTATTCCAGATGAAGCTTGTCGTGGCTGGGAGTTCCATTTGGCTTCCACATCAAGGATAAAAGAAACCAAAAAAGCTAAGAAAAGTGAACCACACAAACAACAATCATGTGTACTATATGCACACCCCAGTTTCAAATTTTCCCTCCCTCTGATTAAAAACACAAACACAAGAGGACACAGCAACCATGTGACTACCACGAGAGCAGCTCAACATGATGTAGACATTTGCTATCATTAATCTTACAAAGTTCTACTAAAAGAAATTAAAAAATTCTCTAAGCCCTTTGCCTTATCAAGAAGCTCAGACTGCACCTCTAGGTTGGCACTGAAAAGTCTGGTGTTAAAACCTGTGTGAGTTAAGTGTTGTGTTGTTCTGTTAATGCAGCCAGCTGTGATCTGCTCAAAGGGCAACTGATCCAAAATAGTAATATTATTATTATTATTAATAATAATAGCTCTTCTACACTCTGCAACTCTTTGAAAATTCCTACACTCTTCCCAGCACGTCCTGCTGACAACTCTCATCCAGCATCCAGTATGCAGTTTGCCTACTCCCATCTATTTGTCAGTTTTCTTCTTTAATAACTGCCTAATAATCTTTATTAAGCACTTCCCTCTCCACCATTAAAACTGCAACCCACACAAAGATTGATTTGAGCTACACCCTCTTTTGTCTTTAAAGTCTAATCCAACAAAAACACTTCAGCAAAAAAATTATTTTTCATCAGCACAACTTAATGGATTCAGTGAGTAAAAGTGTGCTGAAAAATTAAACAACTTCGTAGAGCAGAGACAACATTGGAGTCTGCAGCCAAATCACCCATGTGCTTATCTGAGTGAAGGAACTCCTCATGAATATTTAATTAATTGGACACAATTCTGACTACCATCCAGCCTAGCTGAGCAGATCACTTATCTGGGAGATGAGAGATCACTCCTGACCCACATCTTGGAAGAAAAAAAAAAAAAAAAGGGATTAACAGGTTTGATCCAGGGGGAATATGTCCCTCACATCCAAGTGAAGCAGCTCCCTTTCCAGAATTCAGGAGGGCAGCCCTTCCAACTCCGCACACACAGCTTTGGAAGGAGGCCAGATTCCAGACGGATCTTAATCCCTGCTCTTTTCTTCCTAGTTAAATATTTTTATACCATGGGCAAGAATTTTATGGAGTTCTACCTGAAACAGACATTGCCAAACTGAGCATTAACATACAGTTCCACTTCTACTGATATTAATGTCAGCTGAAGATATAAAGGGGATCAAAACCTGTTTAAGAATGAATTCTGATCCCCTTTTCTGCTTTCAGAGTCAACGCTGACTGCTTTCTAGTTTTATGATTTAACCAAGCCTCATAGATTGAAATGATGCTGAATTCCATCAATACCTTTGAGCTGTTCCCTGGATGCACACAGAGCCACAAACCTGCTGAGCTGCATTGTGCAGCTTTGAAGCAAAGCTCCATGAACTCTACCACCTCCCTGCCCCCTGAGAAGCATTCGTTATTAGCATCATTGATTCAAACACAACTATTAAGCACCCACTATGAAATTTACAGTGAGCAGAGGAGATGTTGGGCAGATCCCAGCAGTGGGATGGGGGCCCCTCGGCAAAAAGACTGAAAATGCTGCCAGTGAGTGCAGTGTTGAGAAGTTGGGAAAATAAAAACAAAATAACAATTTTTTTAAAACAATAAAAATAAATAAATAAAAACGGAAATTGGAGGTGCCAAAGAAGAAATAAATAGGGGACTGAGTGATTCCGTTACATTTTGATTTCGTTCAAGTGAAAAGATGCAATCTGAGGGGGAAATTTGCTCCAAGAGTTTTAGATTTTAACGTGTTACAGAAGGTTCCAAGCTTTCCTTACTCGACTTAAAAGTTATTTCCTCCCTGCCGTCTCACACCCGCATCTCTCCCGCACCGGCTCTCCAGGCCCCCGCCCTCCCAACCCCTCCACCGCGGGAATATCCAAATAAAACCCGCGTGGGAGCCCACCCCACTGCCAAAGGAAAATCCCGGGGTGCCTTGAAGACGCCGGGGGTGGTCGCGGAGCCCGGAGGGAGCGGCCGGGCCGGACCCTGAGGGGAGCGGGGGCTCGGGGTGTCCCTCCCCGCCACGTTTTTCCACGTGCGGATGTTCCGCTGTGGGAAGGGGCACCGCGTGTTTTTGAAAGGCGGTGGGGATCTCTCCGCTCAATCCGGAGTGAAACGGCTTTTTCATAAGAAAACCCCAGGGCACAGCGGTTATGGGACACCCGGCCTCGCTCCTTACCTCCAACCCCTCTCCTCACCGCCGGGCAGGACTCCCGGAGCCCGCAGCCTCCCCACGGGAGCTCCCGGCCCTTTGCACCCGGTGGGTGGTGGGGGGTATGTGTGTGGGGCCCAGGCCCGCCCGAAGAAGGGGGGATCATGGCCCCGGGAGGCGAGGCGGGCAGCAGAGCCGTACCTGTGCGGAAGGTCGCAGCCGGCGATGGTTTGGCTGGTAGCCGCCATGGAGCACTCCAGCGGCGAGGCCGCCCGGAGGAGCAGGAGGTGCTGACCCGCCGGCAGCCGGGGCCGTAGGTCCGCACCCGGTCGTACGCCACGCTGCTCTCCTGATGGTGCTGGGGCTCGAAGCAGGGCAAGGGCCGAGACGGCTCCGGGCAAGGCGGAGGCTCCCGGCACGGCGGGGCCGCGGCGGCGGGGGTGGCTCCGGACAGGGCGGAGGCTCCGGGCAGGACAGGGGCCGTCGCCGGCGGGGAGGGTGCTGTAGTGCTGCTGGCGCCGGTAGTAGTGATGCTGCTGCTGCTGGAGGTGCGGGGGCAGCGCTGGGGGCTGCAGCTGCTGCTGGGTCCCCAGCATCCCGGCCGCTCTCAGGCACCGCCGGCTCCGGGGGGAGCGGGGCGGGAAGTGCAGAAGGGAGCCGGGGCAGGGCGGTGATTAGTACCTGCCGGAGAGCCGCGCCTAGGGCAGGGCACACCTGCGGCTGGCAGAGCCCCGCGGCCGCCTCCCCCTCCGCGGGCGGGCGGGCGGCCAGCGCGGAGCGGGACCGCGGCACCGGCACCAGGATCGGGATCGGGATCACCACCGCGGCGGCCCAAAGGGGCTCCGCAGCCCGCGGGCTCCTGGCAGGCGTCCCGGGGTCGCTGTGCGGCACATTCACGTTCGGGTCCTGCCTGCTATCCATGTAGCAGGAACCGCCCTGGATTTCAGATTTCTGGTACCACCGTAATGAACCCTTGCTAAGGGAAAAAAGTAGAGAAAAATAAAGCATAATGCTGTTGAAGAAAGCCCTTTGTTATTCATCTATTTAGTTATTCATCTATTTAGTTATTCATCTATTTAGTTATTCATCTACTTATTATTCGTCTATTTACAAGGTGTGTAGGGGGAGAGTACATACATAGTTATCTGCTACTCAATCAAAGGACTCAAATACTTTTCAGAAGAGGTTGTGAACTTTCCCGCAGGAGCCTTCTCCTGCATGCAGCAGACTTGCCTGTAGCAGCAGCCGTCTGGAAAATGAGAATTTTTTTCTAAATGTGTGAATTGGACAGGCAGCCTTAGGGGAGCAGGTTGCTCGCTACAGGTGGGCTACAATGTGGTGCTTATCTGGAAAGGATGGAGTCAGTTACTTATCCAAACCTCACTCTTTGTAAGAACCTGAGCTCCAGTTAGTTGCTCAATCCAGCATATTTTGGTTTGGGTTCCTTTGCCTGCATCAGGCAAGCCCTAACCCAGAACTTTTCCGTGCAGAACAAAGTTATGTAGCAATAACATAATTGTGGAAGCTTATGTAACAAATATCATCCTTAATAATAAACATTAGATTCTTAAATTTGTCAATGCATTTCCTCTACCTGCTTACTCCTCTTTTAGGTCACACAAAAAACAAGTAGTTTCTCTAACTACTAACAAAACACCCTTGATGCACTGGAGCAATACCAGCTGCATTATTCTCCATGGCATTCAGTGAAAGTTCTGTCTCAGAAATTAATGCTCACAGAATCTGCTCAGCAGGCAGTTGGGAAGCCATGCATTTTAGGATGAAGTCCTACAACAATTCACCGTTTTAAGGTACTGTGACATCCGGAGAGATACTCATCAAATACAAGAAGTTTCACTTTTCCTCCAGGCATTAAACCAAAACAGACATCTAGTTTGCATATAAGTGTACATAAAAAGCATTTGAGGTGAGTTCTATCCCACTGGTTTCAAACCAACTATATGCAAAGAAAGTCTTGAAACCTCATTCTTGGTTCACCAGCTTGGAAAAGCTGTTGATGGCTTCTCACAAAACAACTCCAAAAACACCATCTCTGGGAAAGCAACAAAATACGACAGCCCAGCCTCTGTTTCACAGAAACCATAATAAATTGGTTTATGCTTCAATAGGAAACTACAGAAACTACAGTACTACTCCTCAGGGGGAAATGTGCTGTAATTGAAAATGTGGCAGAGGCTGTTGGTTAGCCAGCTCTAGGATCTGAGCAGTGTGCAGGATAGTGCCCTATTTAATAAAGAGTGTCCTTGAAATTTCTTACAAGGCTCAGCAGAAAGCAAGCCCCAAGTCATCCCATTGTAATGGAAATCCAAAATAACTTCCGGAAAACTTTGTAGATGTGGCAAGGATTATTGGACTCATAAATAACAACAGTAAGTAATATATGCACGGTGATCTGTACCAGTTAATGAAAAGAGCCTCAAACAAAGTACTTGAATTTAATGTGACCAAAGCTTTATACACATCTAAACCCACGAGTGATATTGCATTCTGTATCTTACAGGGTGTTACCTGCTCAGCCTGACTCCTTGCTCTGACAGCTGTGGCTAGGAGGAATAAATCTCTTTTTTGATATAATATGCAAGAGAAAAATACTCATTTGGGAAGACCACTACAAGAAACATCTTCTGGTGTCTATACTTAGATTCTTCAAATTATTTGTCGTTTGGAGTTGGGAAAATGAAAGGATTGGGGAAGAGAGGGTTAAGAAGGCAACAAACTGGCAGGCAGCTGCATCCTATAAGCAACTTGGTGAGGCAGAGATAAAAATCTGCTTTCAGCTGAAAGGAAAGCTTTAGAGATTGAAGGGGAGGTCAGGACCAGCTGGTAAGTAGAGGCTTTGGTTTTCTGATCTTTCCTTTGAAGCAAGAGCCTTAATGCTCTTGAGGTTTGGTGGAAGGTTCCTGTCTGCAGACACTGATGCAGATAGCCCAGTGCAGCCACTTTGTTCCTGTTAACCTCTTAACCCTGGGCTACCTGGATCAGACTGTGCTGATAGTGGGACAACACCTGCCAGAGAAAGGAATCTGAGGAAGGTGCCACCTCCCTGCTCATTCCAGATGGCTGGGACAGCCTGGCTACTGGGCTCTGTTCCTGTTTAGCCAACAAAAGCTTTGCACCATCGATTGCCTATAAAGATGAAGCAAGGTATTTTCAGGCAAGATGGCAAGTGTCTAGAACTAGATGTTTAAACCACAAGGAGATCATTGTCTTTTAAATAAGTTGCATGTTTATAGCAAAAATTACTTAGTAATTATCATAGCCTATTATATGCAGGTCAGGCCTCGTGATCTTGCCTTTTATGAAAACTGCTTGTATGAGCAAACTACAATTCCTGATATAAGTGTCTTTTTTTTTTTTTTTCCCAAAGCATTTGCTTCTCAACTGCCTTTTTGCCCTTAATATTTTATTGATACACGTGTGGCATTTGTCATAAGGCAGAGTAGTGCTTTACTGGAGGTACAGAGGGAGAATGAATTGGATAGAAGATGAAAACAGATTTTGCTTGTAATATGAATATATGTAAGGATGGAGGAGTGACAGCTCAGGGAAAGGGGGAAGAATGTAAATACTTCTAAGCAGTGAAGTTAAATCAACTTTTTTGCAAACACAGGTGGCAGCCTGCCCCCTGGGAAAACAAACACTGTGTAATAAAGCAGTGCTTACCTGTTCTGGAGTATCCTTGTCCTCTAATTCCTCTTCCTTCATTAAACAACTTTAGATGCTCTGCATACAGACACCTCTGGAGCATCAGGATCACAACTCTCCTGCTCGAAACTCCTGGGACATGTGCAAGCACTCTGGGGTGCAGGGAACTACAGAGGAGCTGCTAGGAGACAAGTGGGGAAGGGAAAAACAACATTAATCCACATTGAAGGGAAAAAAGCATTGACCAAAGATCTGGCTGGTTGGGGAAAACATGGCTAGTTTAGGGCGAGTGTTAGCTCTGTGGCACCTAGAGCCCCACCTGCCACATTTCCACAACAGTTCCAGGAGAGAAAACAAGAGGAGAAAGGAAGACAGGTTGTTCTTTGTACTGCCTGATCCTTTGCCCTTCTGGTTCAAGCTGTTGCAATCACAACATACTCTATTTCCCATGAGAAAGGAGGAAAAGAAAAAAAAAAAAAAGCCAAGCACCTCTTAGGAAATACCTTGATACTGTTTTAAGGCAGCACTAGTTGGCTATTAATGTTTTTAGTTAAAACATAAGAACAACTATTCCTGGTCAGCTCAAGAGGCAGTAGCAGGTGCTGAAGAGATGTCAGTATATTCCAGAAAGGGCCTGAAGAGGACAAGCCAGTGAAACACTTCTCTCCCAACACTCTCCCCACCTGTTTTCAGCTCTGGGTATTTCCTAAGGACAGGATGCAGGACACCACTTGAATGACTGCAAACTTCTTGCACCCACAAAGTCCTCTGGAACTTTAGCAGATCTGCTACTACATCAAACTCCTCTTGGCCCTGACTCGTACTTCAACAGCCCCTTGCTCCCCTGTGCAACTTTATCATTTAGCCATTAAGTCCTCTCACTTCTAGGCTAGGAAAAAGCCCAGCCCTTCTCAATTTTCTTCCCAGAGATGTTATTCCATATTGTTAGTGATTGATGCCCTTTTCATGACCTTTTTCCAGTTCCAATAAATCCCTACACACTATTTCAAAGTGCAAAAAGCATGGATTTATACAACAGTGTGATGATAATTACTTGTTTTTCTGTTATTTTCCTAATAGCTTCTGATAATTGATTTGCTTTTTTTGACTGCCACTAAGCTGGTATTTTCTTAAGAATTCTCTCTCCTGATTTGCACTAGAGCAGTAATGGCCTGCTCAGAGCCCATCATTTCCTGTGCTCCATACAGACATTACAGTACTCATCGACAATGACTTTTTATCTGCTGAATTATTTTACTTAGAGATGTATTTTAACAAGATATCCTGCAAGGCATAGCTAGCAAGATCTAAAATGCTTCATATGTGATTTTAGAATTTTAATCCTCTTTATACAGTATTTTAGTGGCAAGAAAATTCAGCAAGCAGAAAGGGTGAAAGAGAATTTAGGGTATTTTTAAAGGACTATAATTTACTGTGCTGGTATTAATTAGTGATCAGACCATAAAGTGCTTGTTGTAAGGTTGAAAGGAAACTCTCTTGTTTCATTCATATGTCCCTTGTAATAATAAATTGTGATATCAGTTGATGTCTAGACACTTCAAAAAGAAACCTAAATCCTTAGAATACACACAAGAAATCTAGACTTAGAGACAGCATCTAATGATTAATAGCTGGGTTGATCTTTAATCTAATGTTGTCAAGGAACATGGAAACACACTCCTACTTTTGCTATACCAGCAGAGGGGAAAAATAACCTCTGTATTATAGTAGAGCAACAGTACATGGAGTGACAAGACAGAACAGAATTACTTTGTTTTATAAGGACTCTGGTTTTGTGATGGCTGTCAATATCTTCAACAACTCAAAAGCATGTACTTCATTCTGTGCAGTGAAATAATAGAACACCGTACTTGCCCTTAAACAGATGTCACTCTTTTGTTCTAGCCACTTTCCTGTTTGAATTGTTGGGGTTACTTAATCAATTTACTTTGTTTCAAATACTTAATACTGTGCATGAGACTGCTGATCAAACAGAAAAAACAAACCCATGTTGAGCAACTTCTCAAATCCATTAAAACCTTATTCAGCATGCTACAGAATTAATGCCTCCTTGTAATGAGACACTACCACTCATCATTTACCAAATACTGACTGCAAAAGAATAACTTCAGAATATAATGCTGCATGCTAAAGACAGGATTTTATCCAACAATAAGGCTTAGTGCAAAATAAATAGGAAAAGATGATGCTAAACTTTTGTTTTTATGATGCTGAAAAAACCCTCTGAGCACCTATCAGTGCTATTGATATTATGCTGCCAGTTCTAATTTATATTTTGGTGATGCTCTAAGAAAACTGATAAAGGCAAAGGGCCTGGGGTCATGGGGAACACAGCAAGGAACAGCTGATCTGTAGAGCAAGATACTTTTAAGTTTCAAGCCAAGGAAAGATATTACATTCATTATGACCAAAGAGCAGGAAATTATCTCAGTTCCAAAGCAACAATTTGCATTTCCCTCTCCTGGACAGACTGCCTAAGGAAAAATCCTCTTTATTAAAGGAGATAAAGGAGATGTGATTGTGATATCCTTTAAAATAAATGTTGGTACTTTAGATTTTCAGGGAGAACAGGACAAGGTGTTTGTTTATCTTTGCTTTTACTTATACATGACTAAAACTGCCAGAGAAACAGCTGGTCTGTCTTTAGAGATAATCTGAAATTATTAAGACAATTACACAGAAAAATGTTGTCTAAAAATATATTTTAAACTATACAGCTACTAAAAGGACAGGAATAAGTTCTTAACATCTGTAAATAAAATCTGCTATAGATTTTATAGACTATTTTCCCACCCAGTAACCTATCAAGAGAATAGCATTAAGATATACTCAATTCCAGATGTGTTATCATTTCCATGTTATTCAGCTGCTGTAAAATTTCTATTACTAAGCATTACTAAGACAGGGATTTAAAATAACAAGTGCAATTAGTAGACAGTTTGTTGGTCAATCTATGTCACAGCTATACATAGAATACAATATTTAAGTAGCTCAGGCTGTGTGATCACAGGAATTGGGATAGGGATAATTTAACCTGTTTCATGCTCCGTATCCAGCAGAAACTGAAGCACATTGCCCCCATCTCATGTCCTGTATATCCTCTTCTTTTTAAGTAATATTATTTAGCTAAACACGTTTAAATAAAAGATGTGAGTGTGCGCCTTTCTATCATGAAATGTAGGGGTATTTTCTCTAGTTCCTCTCCCTTGGAGTGACAGATTTTGTTATATTCCTAGAACTTATCCCTGACATTTCAACATTTTTTGTGAGTACAGTGTTTATGCTGTTTTATCCTTATGTAATGTGGAAAAGTTTTCAAGTGATGGTTGCATTTAGCAAGCTTTTGGTTTTGCTTAAGTAAAACTTAATGAGGAATTTAATTTTTAAAGATTATTCCATTTGTGTCCTTTTAAAGAAAGCTTGGTTTTGTTTGGGGGGTATTTTTGTGGGTTTTTTTGTGTTGTTTTCTTTTTTTCTAACTGGTCAGGCAGAGCAAGAAACCAGCTTCATTTTGTTGTGTCTTTTTTTTCACCCCCCTGTAGATCTGTAGCTGCTTCTCTCTGATTTCAGAAACAGAGCTCATGGCAATCCTCCCACATTTGTTTCATCAGCTGATTAAAATGTAGATCTCCTGCAAGGTAACATTTTTGGATGATGGGTGTTACTCAATCCAGCTCATTATTAAGAGAACAATTTTATGCATGATCAGCAACTTGGCAGTGTAAACAACAAGAAGCACTTCTTTTAAATTTAACTTGATATTTTGTTTAGGAGAGCTTTCATTTACTGGAAGGTTTCACAGCTTTTATTACCCATTTAGGTATAAAAGTTTATTATCTTTTAAAACCTTTTTGCAGTAAAGACTTTACCTAGCCCAAGAAAAGATTCAGAGAGGAGCCTTATGTAAAGTGATGAATATTTGGTTTTCTGATTGTGCTGAATGATTTGTGGCATGTATCAGAATTTCTCTTTTTTTTTTTTTAAGCCCACAAGAACCTGACGAGTTTTAACTTATCCTTGTTCTTCAACAGGGGAGATTATTTTGCTGATAAGGATTGAGTGTGCTGTTAGTTTTATAACTACTCTTTATCTACATTTAAAGTTGGAAATAAGTAAAAATCAAAGCATTTCAGTTAAATGTATATTTTATTTTCATGTGAAGAAGGCCTTTTTATTTTGAATTAGTTCCACTAACTGTCTGTTCTCAAACTTGCTTTACCCATGACAGTTGGAAACATAGCAGCTGGCCAATGGGTTTTGTCTCTTAACCCAATTTGGAAGACAAAAATTAATTGTGCCAAGGTAGAAGCAATGCTGTGCCACGCTGCCAGGCACACCACTCACTGCCCTGAGCCAGCAGAATGTACCCAGTGTTAAAATGGGCTTTAGGAAGCACAAACATTAGTCCTCTAACTCTTCTTCCCCCTTATTTCTGCATAATATGAGGCTGTGAGGATGGAAGTTGACAGATGAATGATCAGTGCCTCAGAGATCACATCATCAAGATGTGAGCACAGCCCTCCCAACAGAAGAGGCAGGGACTCTCCTGTGCCATCAGCTGGCAGAGCTGGTTTGACTTCTAATTCTCTGAGAGGAACATGAGCTTCAGAATTTGAAACATCACCCTGGACTGTCAAAACCCCTTTGATTTTAACATTTCAGGAACCCTGTAGGTACACAGTAGGGTGACACACAACTCACCATCTGGGTTTTAACCTATCCATATGAGCACTCTTTTCTTAACATCCACAGATTTCCTTTTGCACCAATGATTCAAAGAGGTCACACACAATAATGAAAATTTTAATTCTGTGAGTGCAGGCTCCACCATGTACCTTCCCCTGGATAATCACATGCATCTGGGTTGTAAATGATGTTTTAAACCAACCTGTCTTGATATGGAGGATTACTCTTTTATTATGAGCAATGCTGTACTTTGCACATTCCTCCAAGGTGGGTCTTTATGCACACAGATCCCATAAAAGGAATAAATAAGGAAGAGTAAAGTCTACTGAGCAGTGAGAGATGAAGGAGTCTTGGCTTTCACTAACTGCCTTCTGTTCCCTCATTAAAGAAGCTGAACAAATGAGGACTTTTCTATCATCTGCAGATACTGGTTATTCTAAGCAAGCAGCACTCTGAAGAGGTTCCCTGTTGTGGGAATACTGATGATTTACATAAGTGCCTGAGTTTACATGTGCACAATACCAAAACCTCATGCTGTTACTTCAGTCTACACTGGCTGGTGCTTTTATGTTTGGATCAGACTATTTACTTCTCCCTCAAAAGATTTTTCCATTTCACTGAGATGCACATCAGTATGATCAGATTCTGTTTTCTACTTTTAACTTACTCACACTTCAGTTTTCCTACTCTATTTTCTGCTATCTGGCTCACACTTAACTGTTTTTTTTGACAACTATTTTTAATTTGCACTTTACTATATTTGTCAAGAAAAGTCTTTACCTGCACAGCTTAGAATCATAGAATCATAGAATTGGCTGGGTTGGAAGGGACCTCAGAGATCATCGAGTCCAACCCTTATGTCAGAATACAGGTCTAAAAAGCAAGTATACCTACACACACATTAAAACAACCCTATGTAATATTGCTGGATAAGTTCCATCCTGAAGAATCTGATTTAACACTCAGTTTCTTTTGTCCTCTATCACTAGCATGCCATAAACCCTTCCTGCAAGTGTCTTAGAAATTAAGAGATTCTGGAATGCACTGTGTGAAGCAGTAGTTGCATTCAGCCTGAAGTGAATTTTCAGAAAGACAAAAATCTTAATATCTCTGTAACACTGGCATGTTATTAACCAAGTTGTAAGCTACTCCTGTTGCATCAGTTTGTCAGAGCCTTGTTCCTTCCATTCTGGCATTCTCAGCAGTGCTGAAAGTAGCTAAAGCTGTGTGCATGGCCCTAACCTTAAGGCAGCTGAAGTTAGTGGCAACATTTCCAGATGCTCTCTCTTATTTAGAGACTTCAGGCAGTGACCTACCTGAATTTGATACAAGCAGCTTGGAACATTTGTCACCAGGGACACTTCCTTACTTGTAACTGTTCTTAGACCAGTAATCAAACTAGAATCTTCAGTCATAAACAGGTTCAGGCTCTAAACCAAATTAAAAGAGGCTTAAAACCTTAGTCATAAAAGACTCTTTTAAGACTACTCTGTTTCATAAAAATCTTAAAAATAAGAGATAATTTTTAATACCTGCAATGAGTGTGGTCCTTACTGGAGAGGCTCTTGGAGATAATCAGCTTGAGACATTTTTACTTTCTTTGTAAAGGAGATATTGGTCTTCTGTGCTAACTTATACTATCTGGAAAAAAAAAAAAATTATTATTTTAAGATAAAAATACTGGATTTTTTTTTTCAAGTAAAAACAGAAGGCTCAAAACGTAGGTCTTTGTGTGCATGGTCTATGCCAGACTTGGCTTTGCTCATTTATCAACTGTTCTCAGCCATTAAAACAACTGGTAAAATTCTCACCTCATAGCAGTTATAAAAATAATAATAGTAACAAAACCAACTACCACTATCTTAACTGTATCAAAAAAAGATGTTCCCCCATTCCTAGCAGCCCAATTTCTGTCTCCAAGGAAGATCAACCACAAGGTAGAATGAAAACATTTTACACCAAAGAGCATGTGGCTAAAACCAGCTCAGTGTAGTAGAAAGAAGCATAGGTTTTGCAGACTGAGAGGGAAGAGAGAGAATAACTGTTCTCCCCCACAAGCTACCAATTCACAAACTACTAATTCTGTGGTCAGTGCAATTTAGACTATCACTTCCAGAAGTCCTGACTTAGCAAGTGCATTATTATTTTAATTGCAAGTCAGCTGATGACCCAAGTGATCACTCAGAAAGACACAGAGGAACCTTCCACCTGCGGCCAAAGTAGAAAGCAATTGTGAGGAGCCTTCTGTAAATGATCCATCACTCCCCCATCTCCCCACCTACTGATGCTCTTTCAGAGACATGGCTGGGCTGTGAGCATCCAGTTTGGTTTTATGAACTGGGAAGAGTACTGGAAAACCATCAGCTATCAATAGTAAGTCCTTCTAATGACAGGAGCAGAAGAAAGAATATTCTTTAAGCAGGAGGGACAAGTTCAAGCAGGTTCTGCAGGAAGCCTCACGCACCAAAGCTTAAGCAGAATGCTAATGTGCAATCATTCAACAGAATAGGAGCCAAAACTTTATAGGAGGCATGTAATGAATAATGCTATACAATCAGCTTCTATACACCCACAATGTACCTAAATTTATAAACCATACACACCATTGGATAACATTGAAATGCATTTCCCATCATTGAAGTGTACTCTTCCAATCTGCTCTAACACAGGAGCATATTGGGCTGGAGCAGACCATTCTGTTTGCTAGAAACTTAGCAGAATGTGCTGGTATTTATATCTCAGAAAAGCTGTTCAGTAAGCACAGTACTAAGACCTCTGATTCCACCCAATGCATAAACACGTGCAAAGAATTTCATTTTAGGATTTCAGACATGAAAGAGCTCTCTGTCAAATGAACTCAGCTACCATTCCCCCATCCTAGGGAATTAAACACTTTTCCACCTGGAAAAACTGTCCTGGTTTCAAAGATACGAATTTCAGAGTTCTAACGACAAAGCCTGAATTTGCCCATGACATATACTCTAGGAGAAAAATGCAGAACAGCTTCCCAGAGTCAACAGTTTGGGTTTGTTTTTTTCCAAGTAATCAGAGTTTTGAGGGGCAGGATTTTGAGGACACAAAACTTGTCTCTGTTCCTGTTACATTTCTGTGAGGACTTCCATATGTTGGTGTATTTTTTAAGGATTTGACAGTTCAAGCCTGTAAAAATGACTGCTGTAATTTCATTCATATTGTAAAGATGCTTTGTCAGTCTTAGAAGAAAAGTGAAAGAGAACTACAAAGCCCCATGATTATCTTTGTGGCACACAACTGCAAAACCTGCTTCTCCAAGCCACACAAACAGAATAGGTAATAAGCCAATAAAGCAAGAGAATAAAAGCAGACCAGGGTCATAACTTCTGCCTTGACAAGGAAAAAGTGTAAGTCAGCATCTGCTGGGGCTGGAGAGGCAGGAGCACACTTTGTGTCTGTTCTTGATTCTTCAACAATGAAAGGGACCTTCTGAGCTCATGTCATCCATTCCTCTTTGCCAAGGCAGGATCAGCTACAACTAAACACTTCTTAGAGTCTGCCAGTGTCTTTCCAGCAACAACCAACCTTTGCAGACACCCCATTGCAGTGCTTAACTCTTGTCATTGGAGCATTTTCCTTGCTTAGCTTCAATTTCTCTTGCTGCTGCTTAAGACCAGGATTTCTAGAGCTGTTTGTGGTGGACAGAGAGAAGGATGCTATTGCCTTTCCCTTTCACAGGTTAAGGAATGTTTGATGACAAAGTTAACAATGTCAAAGAAATATCCTTAAAAAAAAACACAACCAAAAAACTCAACCAAACAAAGAAACACCCCCCCCCCCCCCAACCAAAAAACCAACAAAAACCCAAACAAAGCAGAGACTTCCTCCAGATATACCTGAAAGACCTGAAAGAAGGAGCACTCAAGTATTTTGGTAGGCTATCACTCCTCAGGCAAACCAGACATTCAGAATTAGTCAGGGGTTGCAAAACTACTCCAAAGAATCCCCAAATCCCTACACTTAGCCTGGACGCTGTTTGGGTTTGCTCAAGAAGTTATGAAGTGCCCTGGGGTCAGAGAAGCTGTCTGGGACCTGGCTGCAATGGACATTTCCAACTGGGTGAGACCCTTCCTTTACTGGGAGCTGCCCAGGAGGGACTGGTACACCAGGCACTATCAGCTCCTGCTAGAAAAAACCCCACAAGAGCCCCACAGCAGTGTTAAAGCTGAGAGCTTTTTTATTCCAACTTGCTGCCTTCCAAAGGGGAAAGAAGAAGACATTTCATTTCAGGTTCAAAACCTTGACATGCAAAACAAAGGCCAGCATGAGGCCATAATTCCTTTTCTAAATTCTTCCACAGGAACTTAAAATTCATGGCATAAGTCTGAGTTCATTACCTCCAAAAGCTGTGAGCACCAATAGTTTTACACGTCGCTTCCTACAGCTTTTACTCTGTGTAGCATTTGAAGATGATCAATAAAATTGAATAAGAATCTTCAGATGTTTGCCTGAACTTTACAAATCAGAGTTTATGTTTTATGTCCTGCACCTGACTCCTCTCACCAAGATCAATTTTTTATTACAATTTATGGAAGTTTCCTAGTTCTGTGGTTCTTAAGATATGAACAAAATTTTAAAAGAAACCTTGAATCTGAAGTAGCTTTGTCACTACTGACTGGGTTAATGACTGAGAAAATACAGCACAAAATAAGGGAGCTGAGAGAAACCACCTTAGAGGTTTTTATATAGAAAATACATCCAATTTATTAAATAACATAGCACATAGGTGAGCTGGCTAATTTTAATAGAATGTGTATGTAATATAGTTTTATAACTCAAATGTTTATGGTCTGATTTCACTAGAACTGTAGAACAGACGGGGCTATGTAACTTTAATTTTAGAGTACAGCAGAAATATAAGTATTTCAGAATTATTTTAGCCCAAAAGCACTGGGAAAGATAAGTGACTAGGCAATATGACTGTGACTCAAAGAGTTTTGATTCGTGACATTGGTGTTGTTTTGGATGGATGGCAATCCAGCTCAGTCTTTTGCAAGCATTTTACAGAGAGGAGTATGGGTATAAATCAGGAAGAAAGTGCTTTGTAGGGTGGAGTTAAACTTCAAAGGCAGTAAAATGAAGAAGTCATCGCTTCACCTAGCAGCTTTCCTATTGTAATTAAATAGAACATTAATTTCCAAGTGTTATGACATTTAATCAGCTGTACAAAAATAATAAGAGTAATAAGAATGATAAGCATCATCACCAAAGTTATTATGAGACTAAGCCAAGATCACATGCCCAATGTTTCTGAAAGTTTTTACAGAGCAGGTATTCTAGACCATACATACTGTCCAAAATATTTTCTTGGAACATAGAGTGGTAAATTTCTCTTTAAAGAGAACCTTTGCAAAGAATTCCCCAGTTCCTACTCATTAATGAAATGAAACAACAACTATACTCTGCCATTGCCCTGAATCTCTGTATCCTTAGAAAAATGTGAAATATTTTTTTCCCTTTTAGTCAGTAGATATTCATGAAAAAGTGTCATACCAGAGAAGGCAGACTAATTAAAGGGTTGGTAGGTGATTCATCATAAAGCATAATATTGTAGCTGCAGACCCAGAATAAGAAATTGACTGTTACTCTGATTTTTACACCATTTTCCTTTCCTGTATAAGAAACTGGATTGGATATATCCATTCCTTCCTTCTGTAAGTACAGTGATGATACAGTGCCTTCAAGAAATGGGTGTTTTAAACCCTATCCTCCAGACCTTTGAGTAAAACACTCACCCAATTAAAAGTGGAAAAGGAAGGATGAGCTAATGGACCTCAGCAGTTGCTACTGCAGGTTTTCTGTCTGCTCACAAGTGGCTTTCTGGCCAATCCAGCCTTGACACTGGAACCTCTCAAACTCATCCTGAACTGTTTGGAAAAGGATCTGCACAGTCCACCAGAGCTGCACTAAATTCTGTCCACGAGGGACAAATGCAGTTCCTGTCATGACACAGCTGACAGGATGATAAATTCTTCTCCTTATGCATTCCCAGTGCCTTACAGCATAGGCAGCAGCTCATTATCTGAGCCTGTGCCTTTTGTTGTGAGGTTTTGTACATTTGTTTTTCTGTGAGCCACTTCAACAAGCACAAAACCCACCAGCAATATCTTTATTACCGGTTAGGAAACCCTCCTCAGACTCTTGTGGAGAGTTCTTACAAAAGAAAGGGATCGGCTGTGTTCCAACCCGATGGCACAAGGGTAAAAGCAGTAATAGAGAAGAATCATTAGAAGAAACCATCATATTTTTATTTTTTTTAAATGCAGAGATCTAACAGAAGCTAATGTCTGAATTCCAACAGCCACCTTGCTGCAGAGGAAACTGGCTCTCAGAATAAAAAAAGAACATGGTCACAAAGAGCCACAAGTATCTCCCAGCTGGCTCTGTGTAACCAACCTAAAATGCTTCAGCATTTTCTCCACCATGTCCATCACTGGATGTACCTGAAGCTCCAGGCAGTTAGGCAAGGAGCAGTGATGGGAGGGAGGAGGGGCTATCTCAACAAGAGGCTTTTTTCAATTATTTTGAAGACCAGCTGGTTAACCTCCCTGTCATCTGTTCTTGCCAAATAGTGTCACTAAGGCATTTTCTAGTGAACTCAGTCTTATCTTCAAGACTACTAATTTGGCAAAACAATTACCTCCAACCCCTTCCTAACAATCTCCAATTAATTAATATTTTTTTCCTTGTATTATTATGTGCATAACAGCCAGCTGACAGTCCTCCCAGCACCAGCATTTTTATTGGATGTTATGCCCTGTTTCCCACACTTTGCAGTGGTGTTATATTTGTTATTTAGAACAAACCCAGATTGTTCCTGGAACTGTGCCTATAGAAACTACCACTGTAATGTGTTTATACCATTTATAATTATAGGCATGCACTAACCTGTCCCTAGCCACTGCAGAACAAGTTGCATTATCAAAAACATAAACCAGTCCCTGCATTAACTATTCCATCTGATATATTCCCTTTCTTCAGGAGAAATGAAATTAAATGAAGAGAGGTTATGTTTTTGAGCTTCAGTAGAAAAGATGGTAACAACATAATGTTCCAAGCCAGTAAAATGGCATTCAAAACTACTGAATATTCCCTAATGCAATATGGATTTCAAGCCATGAGGCCTGAAGATTAAACCACAGAGTTAATGTCAGGCATTTGCATGTGAAAATACTTGCCAGCAAACACAAACAAGAAGTAGGAAGAGAGGTGGTACTCACCTCCCAATGGAGTGAGTCATGGTATTCAGGCAGCTGAGCCTGTGCTCACAAATACAAATAGGAAAAATTGGTTATAATCCTAGCAAACAACAGATTATTATAGGTTTTAACCTATGAACCGTGTCAAGATAAATATTTAGGACTGCCTGCAGAATATGTTACCTGTAGGGAGTAAACACCCTATAGAAATAACATTTTAGGTAAACAGAATAGTGCAGTATATAAAAGTTTAATTCTTAGCAGAATTACTTGGATGTACTTCACATGTAGACTTCAATCTTTCAGTCCTGGTACCTTATATTTTTCTGACATCAAGAATCTAAATTACTTTCTTGATAAAAGTTGTAAATGGATGCCAATGATTTCCTCTTCATGCATCCTTTTTACCTCATGCTTGTATTCAAGCCAACAAGTTAAAGAAGAATTCTTAAATCAGTGTAATGCTTATGAATACTTTTTATCATATATATTGAATATCTTTCTTATGTGATGTCTAGGACAGCTTTACAAACCCATGCTTCAGCAACAACTATTGAAGAGGGTTTATATGTTATAGTATAACCTGTTGCTATATATGCATCACAGCAACCCAGTTAAAAGTGGTTTTGACACTATTTTTGTATATGCATTCACATTTACAAAAGAGTCAAAGCAGAATGCAGAGTGTTAAGAGCCACTGAGTGAAGAGGGACAAGCAGGGCCCCTGGTGTCACACTTTGTAAGTTTATTTTTGCTTTACAAGTTTTATTTTGGATTGAATCCAAACCTAAAAGATGAATTTTTGCAATCATGTGATCAAAATAACCCAAGAACAGCTGGTCTCCCTCAAAGGAGCTACAGATGGCTGCTATCTTGTAATAGCAATCTTACAAAAATTTGGTAGAAAAATTGTACAGTCTGCCCTAACGAGTCACTGAGTGCATTCCTGCAGATGTGGGGAGAGCATCTCTGCTCCTTTGTATCCAACAATTTCTAATTTGTTACTCCAGTAAAGTTTTCTGTGTGTTAATTAAATATGATTTTTTGATTCAGACTTGCTCCACACTTACAATCAAGTGCAAGAAATAATTAAGGAGTTCCCATACTGTTTTCTGGGATGTAAAATATGATTACATCATAACATTATTATATAGATTATACCAGAGTTAATGCAAGCTGGTATCTTGTGCTGAGTGATGAGAAGAAGGTAGAAAAAGGAAATAGTAAAGAAATACACTGAAAAAGTACTTTACTGAGGTAACTGCCATTTAAAGATTACAAGACATGTTTGAAATTTATCCTTCCACAGTGAAATTCCAAAATAATTCACAGTAGTGTGTAAATCCTGTGCTCCTACAGCTCCAGCTCTTCGCTCCAAATACTATGAAGGTTAAAATACACAAAACTAGAGGATGTTTTAGTCAGGAAAAGAACTCCATCTTAGAACCCATTTTTTAAAATTAAAGTTTGGAAGCTAAAGCTGCATGGTGCTCTTCTGAAGAATTTGTTTGTATTTTAATATTCATGGCATTTGAACAAATATAGTGAAATTACATGCATTGTACTTCCTAGAGAATGTTAATTAATTACCAATATAACCAATTATCTCTTAATGACATTAATTTCTGTTACATACCAGGATAATACTTTATACTTGATGCATCTAGGTCTATTCTAGACATTAGGAACACCTCAATATGAAAGGTTTTATAAGACATTCCTACCAAAAATCCCACTGTCTGAGTATTCCAGCTGGTGAGCACATTAGATCCATCATTACAACGGTAACAGAGTGAATATTCTTAGCTAATAGGAAAAGATATATACATGGGATCATCCTCTTTTCTCCCAACTTGTTATGAATTTGAGGTTAGTCAAGGCAAACCATGAATATCTACTGCCTGCATTTCATTATAAAGCGCAAGAATTTCATTTCAGGAGGTGCTAACAGAGAGCTCTGGCTCCTCACAGAATGTGCTCCAGGCAAAGTTGATCCCAGCTCACCACAGCTTGAATTCTCTAACTTTTGATTCTCCTTATTCTATGAGGTGCAACTATGTAAATATAAATCCATGTGTAAATACTGATAAAACTGATGAAGCAAATAATTTTCTGAAGTATTCCTTTCTCCCTGTGACAATCTTCTGCATTGTGATCTTCCCACAACTGTTTTCTGAGCATTTTCTGATCTGAGGGGGCACATTCTGAACTCAGTTATGAGGCAGTAAATACTGAATAAGTGCCCTGAAGTTAATGAAATTACCCCTGTCAGAGCAATGGGAGTGAAAAATCTGTCCCTCTTCCATTAGAGGCAACTGAATTTTACCAGTCAAGTGAAGACAGGGAACTCTTTCTAATTACATTTTCTACCATGAACACAAATGTCATGTCCTCCTGGTGTATCTGGAGTATTTAACAGTAAAGTACATTTATTAGATGTACTACAAGAACAAAGAAAGAAACAAAAAAAGCCCACCTCCCATGTTCTAACATGCAAGTAGCCCAGCAGTGCTAAAGCCACCCTGGAACCCTGCCCTTTCAATAATTCTGCTGACATGCTTGGAGGGTTGATATGAACAGGGATAGCAAGTGTTGGCCCTTCGTGGAAAGGCATATTTAGATAGGTCATTCAAGATAATTCTGCTTATGAAGAAGACTGTTCATCTGAGTCAACCAATTTGATAATTACCTGTTACTGTTAAGGTGGAATTTTGGATGTTACTTTCTTTGATATCTTTATGACTCATACTTCAGTTGAGCAAAGCAAGCTACAATTTGCTAATGCAAGTGTGTACAAATTTGAAACTGGTTAGGTCGGGTGTGTCTGCCTGTAGAAACACACATTTTCTTACAGTTTTCAATAAATGTTAGTGGTGCAAAATCGTCTGGCTACATCTTAGCCAAATTTAAATATCTCATAGTTTGAATACCATTCCCTAAAAATTAATTCCAGTGGGTAATTGTTGAGGTTCAGAACAGAGAACTGCATTAATTATGAAAAAAGCAGTAACTGAGTAAGAAGTCGTCTGTCTTGATCAGGTCACATGGGTTACACAACCAGTTGGCATCATCTTACAGCTTCTGTACACCCTCACATGTCCTATGGAAAGCAGGGGGCCACTGCTTTGCATTTGAGAGGATGAAGAAATGATTCTTTTTGTTTTGCTTCAGGCTGTAGAGCTGATCGTTTGGAGAGCTTGAAGTGCATCTGCTCCCTCCTTACCATTTCCCAAAGACCAAGGGGAGCACAGCCCACAGCTCATTTCTGTTGGGACCTGGAACATTGCCAGTATCATTTGCAGGGATTCATAGTCCATTTTATGTAGATATGACAGGACAAGTTAGACAAACTCACCAGATGAAGCAAAGAGCTGTAGCATGTAGGCATTTAGAGCTGGGGTTTGGCTCAGGTGCAGGAAGGTGCAGGGCACTCCTCAGCTGAGAGCATCCATCCCCTGCATCCATAATGCAGGAGAGTCTGTAAACTCCTGTGGTTATGCTCACAGCCAAACAAGTCATCAGGAAACTACAGAAGAAGGGAAATAAAAAGGTATTTTGATCCAAATCTACTAGACCTAAGTTGCTGTCTTCCAGCTGAAAACGTAGGCTTTAAAATCTTTCCTCCCCTGCAAGGTATAGTCAGCTGTGGACTGCTCCCAGTTCAGAGCTGGAATGCAGCTGTAGTCATCACAGTATAAAAAACAAATTCAAGACTTTTGAGGAATCTTACAAACATACTGGGACCTTTGGGGAAAAAAAATGTACTTTGTGTGTTTAAATGTAGGTAACTATCCTCATTTCATTTCCTGGTATTATTGAAGTCCTGATTTATCAGTCATGCACTTGCAATGAATTGCATGAGAAAAATAAGGCTTACAAATCAGTAGTTCAGTTTACTAATTCACTGCCTTGCAATATAGTTTATTATTTGTAAATTTACAAATATGTGGAAAATAATTGTATCGTTTGCTGTCTCAAAATAAATATGTTCTCATCTACCAATCCAAATGTTTCCAAAGAACTGAGTGATTAATATCATATCTAAAGCTGTGATTATTTTAATAAACACAAAGCAAGATATTGGACTCAGTATGACTCCAACTGTGAGTGACTTACAGTGATAAAAATACACAGATGCCATCTGTACCAACAGAAGAACACTCATCACAAATTTGTCTTATGGTAACACTTCCCTTCATTTATAAGGAAATGAGAGCTATTTCTTTTAAAATGCTCCTGGCAGGAAAATACGGCCACTTTTTAAATGAGTAACCTAACAGTAGGAGAAATACACTGAAAACTATGAATTAAAATACTCATTTGACTGCTCAAGGCCTCCCTGGTGTATCATTGAATGCTCACCAAATACAAAGCTAAATTTGCCAGACTAGCTATGCCAGCTTAGTAGCTGCTTCCATCCTAAGAGTTTTTGTCGGGTGTAACACCCCTTACTCCTCCCAGAGCAAATCAAACCCAAAAAATAAACCACTTCAACCAAAATGGCAAAAGCTTGAAGTTCAGAACCCAGCCTAAGTCATTAGTCTGACTTCATCAGCTTCTCTATGATAGGTTTGCCAACATTTCTGCCAGTTCAGCATTAAGCAAGAGGGCCATGGGGTATGCACCAGGGAAAGTAGGGCAGGTAGTGAGCACACTGTGATAAATATCAGGCAACTTCAAATACTAACAGCAAGATCAAAAGAAAAGGAGAATTTAAATAAAATCTGCACACGGGGAACTTCATTAGCAGCAGTTGCAGAAACAAAAGATATGATACCCAAAGCATTATTAATTTATAACCAGGCACCAGATACTCAGAGTTTTGAGGATGGTGAGGATTAATAAGGAGGTGCAATAAGCTGATGGCAAGTGCAGAATGCAGGGTAGGTCCTGGCTTGGTCCCTCTGGTGAGGATGCACAGCCACAGCTCTGCTCTTTGCCTTGCATTCTCAGGGCTGCCTTGACTCTGATCTTCACTGGCTGTAGTGAAGAAGGTAGATTACACAGCCCCAGTGCCTCCTACATTTTTTCTTTTTCACTAGCAGTGGCCGTAAAGTGCTCTCATTCTGCTTTGGGTTCTAAAGTATGGCAACGATGTAAATTAAAGTGCAAAGTAAGTCTGTATTTATTTCTGATTTTTGGTCTGCAATGGTGCTTCCACTCCCACTTCTGTCAGAGCTCCAGCCCTTCAGAATTTCCTTTGTATCAAAAAGCTGACAGATTTACTCCTGGAAACTTCAAACTAGTTTTCTTGCTGAAATTTAGGAAAGCAGAGCAGCTGTCATTCAAACATTCTTCAGCAAGTGGCAAGCCTGTTCACTTTCCAATGTTGGTTCCCCCCAAATCAACACTTAAATGACATGTCCTGCTGACATGTCATAAAAAACACATTCAGATCTGACAGACATGTGGAAAAAACATGTGCCAGAGCCTGAGGTTCCAGAGTTCCTACACATCTGATGGTTGGGATATTTTTAATGTCTTTTGCTCTACAGTTTTAAACTGTGCAGAGTTTTTTTGGTCAAGTGGTCATTGGCAGTCAGGTTATGATTTTTTTACCTTCTTGGGGTGAGACTTGGCAACAATTCCACCTGCAGAATTCCCTATGTGCAGGCACAGCCAATCATAAAGGAGAAGCAGCAACTCTTGCCACAGCTCAATCACTGAAACTCCTTTTTTCATGTAGATTTTATGATTCTGGTGTCCAAGCAGGACCACATTAGTGTGCTACATCAAATCCAAGATCTTTTTCCTCCTTAACCAAATTGTGACATTAAGAAGCCTGGACTTACCAGCTGCCCAGTGAGCAGCTATGCATGAGCCCATCCACTCATCATCTGACATCACTGTGAAGATCCTCATTACATTTTCTAAAGTGAAGTGCACACAATATCCAATTTATCAAGGGCTAAGAACAGAGTTGAAACTCAGCTCCTGATAGCTTTTCCTGTAAGAAACAAAACAACTCTCAGATCCCACAGAAATGAAAAATAGACTGTACTACACACAAGACAAAACCCAGCAGTTTCATTTCCATCATCTAAGCCTTACTGCTCATTCTAGGAGGTGGATTTTTAATTCAAACTTTGATGCTGCTATGTTTATAATCAGATTTTCCACACTAGTCAAAAGGCACTTCTGAGGCAGGAAGACATGCAAAAGTAGCTGATCTGAAATTATTTTCCCTAATGACATTTGCTTTTTGGATGCAAATAAAAATTATATATAAAGGTGTATCTGTATAATGCAATTACATGAATTGCATCAACTAGACATGATAAGTACAATCCTAAATTGAATAACTGCACATGAAAATTCCAGGAAAATTTAGTCTTGGTCTTTAATAATCCTCATTCACCTGTCAGTTTGCAACCAAGAATTATGGACATTCTGCTGCTGGGTTTTAAAAGTCAAAAAATGCAGTGTTCTTCCTACAGCAGCAAGCATTCCCCCTTAGCATGGCTGACAGTTGATTTTTTAACTAATGGTAATGGAAAAAACCCCAGCAAGCAGCAGGCACTTTCTTTAAAAGGTGCCATAGATATTTTTTTCTGCTGACTGAGAAAAAGCTGCATAAATCTTCATGTTGTCCATGCTGAAAATTCTTTCCTCTGAGCCTTTTTCTCTTATGAAAAGTAATAGACAATTGCTTCAGGTATCTGCACTCATCAGTACCCCCATACCAAAAACGAGTAACTTTAAAATGTGATTGAAGATGGGGAAAAAAATGCTAATTCTACATTATTTGCTATAAAAGTAGAGAGATGAATGGCATCTATGTACCACCAATTTTCATATTGTCATACCCCAAATTAATTCAAGAACATGTTTTCAGCATCTTTGTGTACAAACACCCAGACAGGAAAGAAAGACAATTGAAAATAAATGGCAAGGCTAATTTGCCTATTAACTAATTCATAGCCTGAATACACAAGGTTAACAAATAGTTTATTTCTGTCTTCTGAAAAAGCAAAACAAAGGTAGTAATTCATTAATTTATTAAATTTCATTGTAGTACTCATTACGAGTGTGTAATTCCATGCTATTAGCAGTTTTACTGCTCAGAGATCCTGCTGGGTCTCAAGTTCTGTACCTGGTTTAGGTCCACTCATGTTGGATGCTCACTTCACAGCTCCTATGGGCTTCACCTTTTATCTCCCAATGGGCACAACTTCATCCTCCTGTTTAAAACCTGACAATTTGGATTTTAATTGAAAGAAAAATGCCTAATCAAAGCCAGGGAAGAAAAGTGATGGTGACATATGGCTCTCCAGCTGGGAAAATGTCTGACCAACAGATCAGCAATTTGAGAGACAAACAGCCCCATCAAACCCCCTCTCCCTGAGGGACAGGTGGACTGGGATGGCTGCCAACCCACCAGGCTTCAAAGACCCAATTCTGGAGCAAAACCATAGGAAGGCAGCAGGTATTGCCTCCCCAGCTTACAAATGAGGTTACTGGGGGGGTGGCACAAGGACCCTTTTGGAAGGAGCTGGGAAGGAATCCATATGTCTGCTCTGACAAAACCTATTTTCATCCACTTGACATGACACTCAAGAAAAAAAAAACAAACCCACAAAAAGCCCCACAACATCCAAATGTACGTTTCTGGGCATGCCAGAAACACTTCCACTTTTATCACCAGCCTCAGTGTAAATATTTAACGTATCCCAAACTTACAGTTTTGCTGTGAACATTTTGCTTGGGGTGGCTTGACCCTGTCCTCATGTTTTCCTTGGGATTGAGAGCACAATGGGATGATCCCAGATCCCTCGAGGTCCAATACAAGCAAATCTGATGCTAAGGGATGAAA
Organism: Calypte anna; assembly: GCF_003957555.1. Classification (NCBI taxonomy): domain Eukaryota; kingdom Metazoa; phylum Chordata; class Aves; order Apodiformes; family Trochilidae; genus Calypte; species Calypte anna. The sequence goes on along the minus strand of NC_044247.1, from coordinate 10,604,277 downwards.
GAGTCAGAAGTCATTGATAAGAGAGAATGAGACTGGAAGCTCTGAAATAAGGAGTGTCCAAAAAAGAAAAGACTGCAGATGAGTGCAGGGAGACTGGGGAGAAAGCTGAATGTAAGCAGGATGTGGGGGAAAGTGGGGACCAGGCTGCTGGGACAGTGAAAGAAAAAGGAAGCAGGAAAGGATGGTAATAAGGAGAAGAAAGAATTGCAGCTCAATACATCCTGAAATATATGATGAGTATTCCAGAACTGGCCCTGAGGAACCACCATGAGAAAAAAACCCAGAATTATGAGTAAAAAATAAAGCTGAACTTCAAAAGTAAATTTAAAAATAATCAGTGTCTGTATTTTTTTCAGAGACTCCAAATCCAGAAAAGATTGACACACCCACAAATTGATTTTATGTTTCTATAAAATTCCTGCATTAAAAACAATGTTGGTGTGATTTTTTTTTTTTAATTTACAGAATCAGAAATATATCTCCCTTAATGTATGTAAAACTTTGCATGTGTCTGAATAAACACAACAAAATTCAGTCCTGGAGCATATGCTAAGTTTCTAGGATGCTCTCAACAGTTCTTTCAGCTTCTGTTTTCAGACCCAAAATGTTCAAAACATAATGTAATAGTTATTGTATTCAGATATTATTCAAATCACATGGTAAAACTGATTTTCATTCCATACTTCAGAACAGTTGGTAGTAAGAAAGTTAGAGAACATCTCCCTCTGCTGTTCCCTTCTTGTAAAAAAAAATAAATATGCTGCTTAAGTAGTTTTAGATCAAAATTTCAAAGTAGAAATACATTCAAGATAAGCAAAAAATGTATATAAAAAACCCCTGACACATTAAAAAAAAACCAAACCCACTTAGTATACTAACCTCAAGCTCAGGAAAAAAAAAAAAATAAAAAGAAAGAAAGAAAAAAAAAAGGGGATGGGGATTGTAAATGATACTTAATGGGAAGAATATAATTTGAGAAAGGAATTAAACAACCAAAAAGTAAAGTGAATGGAATAATGGCACTTTTTTTTGATAGAATAGAACTAGCAACATCACAGAACCTCTGCATGAGACTCTCAGTCAGTGTTTGGCCTCTGTTAGTACATCAGTGACAGACTGTTGCAATATTCTAAGGTACTGAAAAAATGCAGTTATTTCTATTCTGACCATGTCTGTGTTCAGGCTTTGGTTCTCAGGAGTCAGGCAGCCATCTGGATTTCAGGCCCATGAAAACTATATTCCAAGTTCCAAGAATAAAGCTCCAGGAATTATTCTAATCCATCAAATGAGGGCATGAGAGAATGGCCACACTGCATCTGAGCAGCATCTTTATAATGGTAAGCAGCAAATCCTTAGGGAAAGAGGATAAGAATCAGGTTAGAGTGGGTGGTACCCCCAGGTACTCTGCCCTAGCAACTGATAACCAGGAATTTCAAAGAATCATAGAAGAAAAGGTCTCTTCTTTTGGAAAGCCCTGAAGATCACTATCAGCTCCCTTATCTGACAAGAAGTGCCTGATGACCTGGTATTTTTAAAGAAAAACAGGGCTTCCTTCTTCAACTCCTTGATTTCCTTTTTGTAATCAAGATTTTGAAAAATTCAGTAAATATGATTATAGACCAAATAAACTCACTTTTAAAGAAGCCTTGGGTTGAGCATATCATCAAAAGTGGAATAATTATATCAAAAGAAATTATAACTTCACTGATTCCAGTATTTTTTTCTGTAGGGCTTTCATGCTGATATGAGTCAAATATAGTGCTTAACACTTTTTTTTCTTATAAAACTGGCAGCATTCTTTCTTTACATCCTTTGCATGCAGGCACTGATAATGAAGTGTTACCTTTTAATGTCATATGTAGCATGTGAGGAGAAAAATGGCACAATTTTGTGGCCCTTCTCCTACATAAAGGGTAGATTAATTTGTAAGATTTATTAAGGTTATAATTATTAGAAACTTGCATTCAACTGTCATTTAATTTGTGGAATGCAATCTCACATTGCCTACAAGTACCACACAGAGAAATGTTTCTTTTGTGAAGTTTGCAGCTATTTCTAAATGCTAACTTGTAGTATATTCTGCATTTCTACAACTAAAACTCAGGGGGTTTTATGTTATATTGCCATAAAATCAAGACACACATTATGATCAAGACTCTCAGACCACTTAGGCATACAATTACATGTGCAGAGCCCATGCACAATTGTGCAGCTAATATGTGCATGGAATTCCACTGATTGCATATACTAATTGGATAAATGTGTGTGCAAATGCCAGCAGCCACGGTGCTTCCAATTACCCAATGTGCATACATAGTCATGGCAACTGCATGCAAAAAGTAGATGCAGTCTTGCATACCAAAATGCTCTTGTTGTTTAGTCAGGAATCCCTTTTTTCCCATATTATGTCACTTGGACACAATATCTCTGGGTATTTCTTATCCAGAAGAGCCAAGGCAATGAGCATCAGCATTATCCAGGAATCTGATTTTATCATGAGCTTGAAAAGGGAGTTCTTTCTTAGGGATACAACACCTTATATCTTCCTTTGATAAGGGAGAAGATGAGAAACATAACACAGTATAAAGCATAAGGGGAACAAGCTGGTACACCTGAATCAGATAACAAAATCTATTGGTAGGGTTATTTTAAAAATTCATATCAAAAGTTTTCTGTATTCACATGGAGGTTTTAGGTAATTCCTCAAGACATGATTGTCATGCTTGCAAACTTAAGTTCAGTGTTCACAGCCTTCAATGCTGGGATTAAAATAAATTCTTCCATTAAAAAGTAGTGGATTGGAATAAAAATACATATCCATAAAAACTTAGAGGTAGGAGGCCAAATTCTGAATGAATCCTTAAAATAAATAGTTGCTTACTTCATTTCTGTCACATCTAAAGAGCTCTTCAAACACACAAAGATAGGAGGAAAATGTCTTTCATTAAGAATGAACTATTCAAAGGAGCCTAATGGAGTTTGAAATTCAATGGAAGAAAGGTACCATGAAGTCTTTTAAATCCTTTGAAAGTCCTAATCTAAACAGACACTGAGCAGCAAAGGAAAAAAAAAATAGTGTATGGGTGCAGTCTGGGCAAACTTAGTATTATAAATCTACCAAAAATAATAAAATTGAGTGTGTACAAAGCAATCCCAGGAATTTTAATGATTTTTTTTTCTTCAGTCAAGCAAGTTTATTTTGCTAGCAGAAGGTATGTTGTTATGAGCCTACCTTATAAATGAGTGAAACAGCTTCCTCCCTCAATTACTGTCTTCAGTTCTGATCAGTCTTTAAAAAAAAAAATGTACAGAACAGACCAAAGGGTTGTAGAGAAGAGCACCAAAAATGATCAAAGCCATAAAAAAATAAGTGAACTTGGACATTTTTCTTTAAAGTTGAGATGAGTACGAGAAGACATGATAGCAAGATTAAATAAAGAACATTTAAGAAGGTGAATTTAGAGGTTCTGTTTATTATTTTAAGCAAAAACCCCCTCCACTCTTCTTAAACAAAACTGAACCGTAATTCATCTGTGAAAAGCATTGCCAACAGATATCACAAGAAACAAGGACCTTACTAGAATTAAGTTGGATCTACAGATCTCTATAAAAATTGCCAACAACTACAAGTGTACCAATTAATTTTTAGGAAGGTTTTATATCTTTCCCAAAGACAAAAAAATCCAGAAACATCTATTCAAGAGAAATGTTTTTGTTACAAGATGATGGCAAGATATCCTTTTAACAAAAACTAGGTACTTACTCAACAGAAAGTGCTTCTCAGCAGTGCTGTCTCCACACAAATCCTGTTCTGGGTGAGCAGCATCTTGGTAGCTCAGAGGAATGGAAGCTCCTCAGGTCAGACTTTCAGAGAAGCTGTGCATCTAATGTAGACACTGATGCTAAAAATAATGTGTCCTTAAAGTACTAAAAAAAAAAAAAAAAAAGCAGCTCTGCAGATTAGAGTGTGGCAGCATCTGATACCAGCTGTGGCTGACAACAGGGTACCACAGTCCCTGAAAGACTCACAGGAACAAGAATGGGAGCAAAACTGTCATCTAGAAGCTGTTTGTCTCCTCAGTGGAATTTTGATTTGGGTTTTTTTGTTTGTTTTGGTTTTTTAAATAGTGGCTACATAATTGCATGTTCTCCCCTGCCTATTCGTAGCATCTCTTCATTCTGCTTCCCAATGCTATCTGGTAATGCTCTGCCTAACACAATATTATTTATTTTACCTTTAAGGTAATCAGAAAACATGCTTGCTTTGGGAGTTATATTTAAGGTCAAAAAAGGGATATAGCAGGCTGGCTTATAATGGGATATATCACATTTCCATCATGGCCTGTCAACAGTTCTTGACCTAATACATGGCAGTTTCAAGACACAGACATATTCCATCTTCTTACAAACCACAGCCTTCAGCCTTCTTTCATCCACTCACATTTACTTTAAAAAAGATGGAAATCTGGCCTGAAAAAAAGTTCTAAGCTTCTGTGTAGATGTCACTAAATCTAAAGTTTCACCTTAAAAAGCACACTAATCCTATAGTGACTACAAAGTTTAAGCATTCCAAGAACACACAAGGAACTGCCCTGGAGAGCCAAATGCCATTCCAGAGGGAAAAGTGGCTTCTTCAGCATTTGACAATTGAACCCCAGAAGAAATTATTTCATTGCTTAGCTACAGTAATAGCAGCAGTGAGGCCACTGGAAAAGCACTAATCACAAGCAATTCAGCTGATAATCATATGGTGGTAATCAGTATATCAATTCAAAATTCATTATATTACTGTATGCTAGCAGAGATTAATAGCAGCTACTTACAGAAAATAAATATTCTTGTGCTTGGATTTTTTGATTTCTCTGAATTTGTAGTGAAGGACACTCAACTGTAGCTTGACTGTAGCTGTCACAAAAATGAGTTAAAAACAGAAAACAGAATGATTAGGTAGCTATCATTCCTAAATTATGTACGTCCTAAGAAACTGACCTAACCTGAAAGGCTTATAAAATGCCACTTGTACATTAAATGAAAACTTATAAAACCAATCTGAAAGTAAGAAATACAGAATCTGAGTTTATCATCAAGTTTTAAAGCCCTAACATATGTAGAACTCACTGAGGAAGGAAAAACATGTACCTACACTGCTAAATAGCTTTTAAGTTCTACTGGTAACTAAGACAGAATCAAAGAGCTAGAAATAGTTTCTAACTGATCATCTACTCACATTTTCCTGAGCAGACCAATGAGCAGCCACTACTTTTCTGTAAGGGAAAAATAATTTAAACCCTTTTACGAAAAACCCTAGAATTTGTTTTCTAAACACGTTCTTCATGATGCTACAGACCTCCTGCTAGATCACCCTCCCTGCATTGTTCCTGCAGCTTGTAGAGCTCTTGTCTGTCAGTCTGTTCTTGTTAGGAACCTACTTTACTGCCTTCTTACAGCTTTTCTGGTTTTCCAAAACATTTTTGGAAGTAGAGGTATTTCTCTGGAACTTCATAACTAGTCAGGCCTTGTGGGAGCAGAATGGTGTTTCTGCTTTTTTGTTTTCTGGGTTTTTGGTTTTTTGTTTACACCAAGCCAGTATTCCTGAAGAAATATCAAGACTTTTGATGGTTAGAACTGAGTTTCAACTATTAGCCTGAAAGTTTACTTGATTTTGGTTTCTCTCCCACACAGAATTTTATTTCAAGGGTTTTTTTCCTCAAGTTGAGAGCTCTTGATTTTATGGGCTCTGCAGTATTCATTGTGTGGACTCAGCAAGCTTCTGCTTCCTAAGATATCTTAAATCTGATGTGATTTTGGGCAGGTCACAACCTGCTGGTTGAGTTTTCTGTCCTCTCAAATGGGGATAATATCAGCCCTGTTTATGAGGTGTGCAAGTGTGCACCATCCCTCAGATGTGTACTAACAACAGGATTATAAAAACCCTATCAAACTAATAAACTATGCTATGTGTTAAGCTCTGTAATGCTGAAAGGAGGTGGGAGTGGAGGTATTGGGATTTTGATAGCTTTTATATCATAATAAAGGTGGAGGGATAGCAGTTTTGGAACTTGTTGATATGCATGGAACTCCAGAAGGCCCTGGTCTTTCCCTGCATTGCATCCATCATGGCTATTCTCTTCCAAGACATAGAAAAATGATTCAGCAGAAATTGAAGTTCCTCATTTCTATGCTGCAAGGGCTCATATTCATTTTCAGGGCAGATCAGAGTCTCAGAAAGATAGTTATTGTTAGCATGGACCATTCCTGAAACACCCTGCTGAGGACACTCCATCAACAAAATCACAGTTGTCCTGCTCTGCTGTAAGTGATGCTCTGCTGTCCTCACTGCCTATTAGATTGCCCCAAGAAAATGTGCCCCATGTCACCCAGTGAACTCTGAATTTTCAGTTGTTTGCTGCTATCAGGTGTAAGACAGTTCTCTTCCTTTTTTCTCTCCAGATGGCAGTGTTCTCTATGCACAGGAAGGCTCTGAAGCAGTCTGATGTGTCTAATGGTAGAAAGAGCCTTTAAAAATCTTTAAATGTACCTCAAAAATCTCCATATTACAACTATTGTTTAGTTATAGCAGAAATAGGATAGAAAAATTCAGTCCTCCCAAAAAGCTTGTAAGAAACAAGTGGTTTGAGGGTTTTTTAAAAACAGATTCATTTTGAACATTTCTTCCTGGGAAATAATGTGAAACAATCCACTTGTTTAAAAAAAATGTCATAGGGAGATCTTGCAAATATTTACTAGAGCTACTGTCATTGGGTTTGTGAATTTTGAACTTTAAAGTGCATGCACAAAAAAATGTCCAACCTAGAGACTTGGGTTCTAGCCTTGTTTGCAGTCAAAAAGACCAAAAGAGAGTATGGAAAAATTGAAAGTAAAATGGAATAACTATTGGACACTGCCCAACTACAGTCTCTATTCCCTCTCCTTGTTTCATATCCAGAGGACTTTGTATTTCTTTGTTTCAGCCCTGAGCTATAATTTTGCATGTATCTGGCTTCAGGTCTGATTGCCTTACAGCATTTGGTGGTTTTTTCCCTCTGGAAAGATTCATTAAGTGCTATAAAATTACACAGTAGCCCTCAGAGCCAAAAGTCATCTTCAGCAGTACATATAAAACTTCTAAAATATTAAAACAATAAATGATATAAATGCATTATTTTATTTTTTTTTTATATTCCAATTTTAGCACAGCTTGATTCTTTAGGCAATCTCAGTGGAAAGAATAAAAGGAGAGGGCTATGTTTCAGTTTAGATTCACTTCAGTGACTGCTGTTTCTCATTTAACAGAAAATCTCTCTCAATTCAGCTCAGTTTCTTGCCCTCTTTTATGCCCACCAGCTCTTGCCCAGTCTGAATAAAAACAGTTTGTAAAACTGTTCGGTTGTAAATGAGCAAAATGTTCAATCACCATAGCAAAATGCTTGGGCATTTTCCCTTTAGCTTTTCCAGTTTCTCCTAAGACAGTGCTGGTTTGGAGCACTCACTGTTTTTCACCGTTTTTCAGCACACCTCCTTCAGCAAATTACCCAATAAATTAAAACACATCTCCAGAAAGAGAGCAAGGACATTCAGAAATCACTCCATATTTTTAAGAACAGAAATTCATTTCAAAGAAGTTATTCTGATTTCTGTGTCATGCTCACAGAATTTCAGTCTTTAATTCCAGCAAGTGCTCACGTGCCTTGTGTGGGTTCACATGTCACAGGAAGAAAAGTCAGACACTGGAGACTTTTTGACAAAGAAAAGCCATCCCTTTCTCTGGTTGCTTATTTCACAGTTTTCAGTCCTGAATTTACTTCGCTCAAGGTTCTCATCCTTGCTATGTTTGTGTTCAAGAGACCTGAGTACACAAAGCTTAATTCAATGAAGTTATTTGTACTCCCACAAAGTTCTTTTTCAGTAACTCAGCAAGCCAGCCCTGCAGTCTCTAATTTCCAGGTGTTTCCCTAGCCTGATTTTCACCTGAAGCCCTTCTCCAAGTCCTTCAACATTTATGATTTCATGAGAACACACTGCAGAATCACAAATCAAACCATTCCAGCCTGAGCAGGGCACAAAGTAATTTTGCTATTATCACCAATTTTATCCTGTATTGAATTGCTGGGTGTTTCTGTTGAGTCTTTTTCCTTTGTTACATTTAAAACCTTTTCAAAGTCACTTCCTTCCTGGCCATGGTGTCCATCCTCTAGTTATAATCTATTTGCACTCTTCTCCAAGAATACATTTGACTCCAGCAGCATTAACATGGAGTTTATTATAATGGCCAATGCTTGCCATTACCAGCTGTATCACTATGCATAATGGCTCTGTCCTTGTCAATGCTTATTAAGCCATAATCATTTTGTCAGTGGCAAATGTTCTGAGTGGTAGTACAATATTTATGTTACATTATTGATAAGAACATAATACTTTTCTAGCCTGCCAGAAATGCTGCTTTTCAGACTACTTCCCATTGTTAGCTTCTTTGTGAGGTCTCTTAGATGATTTAAATCCATTTTACTTGTGTTCTTCTCAGAATACTCTGATGATGGTGTTTTAGCATAGCCAACAACTTGCACCTAAAATATATATTATGTCTGTGCAAATTCCTTTATGAACAGTAATCTTGAAGAATAATGTAAAATTCACCTGACACTGGCACAATGCTGACTGTCAAAAGAAAGGGAATTCCCAACAAACTTTTTCTTTGCCTGGGATTACTCAAATGAATCAGTCTATGAATGATTCCAAACAAATCACAAACTCTGCTATCAAAATGAAATTGAATCTGGTAGAGAAGGAGCAAATAAACACTTTGAAAGTGGCTAATTTACAATTATAGGATTCACAAAAACTGGAAATATCATTATTAGTATTTATTTCTACTGTGTATATCCTGAATGTGAAAAAAGGTGCAAAAATGAATGCACTGCACTATAGCTCAGTTTATATGTGAAGAGCACTTTAAGAATAAAACAGAAAATTGCTAGAAATACTGCATACAAGGCAGGTTATGTGAAATTAGGTAAGCATATTTTAGCAAAAAATGACAGTGAGATTTGAAAGCATTTTAAGAATATTAAAAAAAAAATCTCCCTAAAAATTTCTACACTTTTCAAGAATAGGTCATTGGAAGCAAACTGAGTTTACTCTACAACTCAAATTTGCCTGTATACAGACAAAAGAAGTACTATAAATGTAAACCAAGTTGAGCTAATACAGCATTCAAATGAGTACTTAGCAAATTTGTAAAAAATTAAAAGAATTCCTTCTTTCATTTAAGATGTACATTTCTTTTGTTGACAGGCTTTCACTCTTATATTAATCCTACTGAACTACTGCCACGTAAAGGTGTGGCTGTGTGTGGTGAAACAAGCCTAGTTATTTTCATATAGATAAAAATAAATCTGCATTGAAAAGTCTGAGGATTCTGTGGTATTTTTCTGAGACGTCTAAGTGCTCTTTTCCCTTATCTGAATACTTACAAAATTGCTGCTGAAAAATAGAGTTAGCCAAATCCTCCCCAGATGACACTGAGCATCCCTGGGTTTTCTCATTCTCTTTGATGAACACCGAGCAGAGCCCACAGCCATCTGGTCAGGGAGAAAGAAATTGTGTAAAAATGAGCTATGCGTGTGTAAATAAAAGATTGATGAATGAAGCTCTGAAAGCTGAGATGAAAGTGAAGCAGAACAGACAGGTAAATCATTCTGATACTTATGTTAGTGCTGAAATTATGTTCCTCTACTTTTTTTTTTTTCTTCTTTTTTTCTGCTAACAGCAGTGCAGGTGACAAAAAATACTTTCAATTTTGCTGCTGACAAGTTCTGGAGGTTAGCAAACTGTTTTAGCTCTGCTGCTGAGGATGCATGCTTTAGTCAGGAATAACGGAGAAAGTTTTGTTTGCTTCATTTTTAATTGCTTGTGAGAGGTATCCACATCCTCAGTGTGCTGATGGGTGTTTAGCTCAGACTTGCTAAAATTCAAGTTGAGTGTGGAAAACCAGAACAGTTCTGAATCTGTTCACTTTAACTCAGCCACAAAGGGCTAAATAAAACCCCTTGCATAGTTTCTGAGGTGTTTTGAAACCAGATCAATGCCCTGAAAAGTCTCTTGATTTTCTGATACTACAATATGTTTATATAAAATATTAATCTTAGGGAAAAAAAAAAAGAAAATAATATACAAGCAGCTCTTCATAGGCAGGCTTCACCTAGGAGCCCATTAGACTGAAAATGTAATTAAGATCTGTTTTCTCATATGAAAAATCAAATTATACAGTATCTAGTGAGCAATTAACTTAGAACCTGAAGAACTCTTTATTTCAACTCCAATTTCAGCAGGAGACAAACTGCCTCTAAACCACACTTATTGCTTTGCCACTTTTTGTAACTCAGTGTTTTCCATTTTTCCTTTTCACTACAATTATTCCATGAGACTACTTCTAGATGGTAAGTTTACATTTTGGCAATGAACAGAGAAGATGGTGGCATGCAAAAAACCCCTACTACAACTCATCTTTCATATAAATAATTGTCTGGCATCACAGAAAGCTGAGTACACTTAAAACTACAACTACATCATTACAAGAACCAAATGTTAGCTACTCACCTAACATCTGAAATATCAACTGCTTGTTTGCTGCTGCATTGGGCATTTTATGAATTTAAAGCCAACAGCAGCCTCAGTTCAGTGATCTTTTGTATAACTTTCAGGAAACACTCATTTTACAGATTAGCAGTGTTGATCTTACTGCTTAGTTCATTAGGTACCTCATACAGTGCTTGATATTTGGTTTAAAATATATTACCATGCAAATAAACACTTCTAAGCAGTTAAGCCTTTTTGATTGACTTGTTGATATTCTCTGGATATTGGTTCCTTCAGAGGTTAGGATAAAAGCCATGTTTTAAAAAATGACCTAAGCCAAAACTCAACCATCTTCAATTTCAAAGATGCAGCAGTCTGAAAAAGATGTTACTCAGAACTTCAGAGCTGGAAAGTGACAGAATTCAGTCCTTCTGCCTCAAACCTCAAAAGCCTCTACCAGTAGATTTGCTGCAACAGAGCAGCTCTGAGTAAATTTTAAAAAGCAGGAATATGTATTATTGCATATCACTGCACAAAGCCAGCAGTTATAGCCATAGGTCCACTTTAGAGTGTACAGAATACAATATTCCCCATCAACAATTAAATAATTTCATCAAGTTATAGTGAGTATCTATTTTTGTTTAGAACTGCTAGGAAAGAGCCAACAAAGATAAAACCATGTGGAAGGCTACTGCTGAATGAAGTGATGCTATGGGATGCTGAAGAGCAGCTGTCATCCTGCAAGGCTTAGTGACACACAACAGACAGCTGGGATTGACATTTAGCAATGCATGAAACACCAAAGTCACAGAAGAAAAAAATCACTTCCAGAGGTGTCAATCAGCTACTGCCTCCTCAAGTTTTTGGGTTTTTTTTAAGTTTTTAATGCATGATTTCATCTTGCAGTAAGTATCAAATATTGTCTTCCTTTTTAGATGAAACACACATGCTCCTTTCATGCCTCAGTGTCAACAAGAAACAAATCTCCCAAACACTGAGAAAAACTTGTGTCCTCCTGTGTAATTGTTGAAGTTTTTGAGTACCAAAACCCCTGTGCCTTAAGAGTTCATCCACATCTATGAGTGAAATGCTAGATCACCACACAAATTAATATATAAATAAATGCTATAGAGAAACTTTTCTCTAATTTTAGTTGGAAGAAAAAAGTAAGAATAATTCTTCAATATGTCCTCAACCATTTGTTCCTTCTGTGGCTGCAGGAAACTCAATTTATTTGGTTTTGACAGTTACAGAGCAGAGATACTAAAAACCAGTCCTTGTATTGAGACAAAAATGAGAAGAATGATAAAGGCAGAAAAGAAGACCCACTATGAACAAGCCTTTCTTATCTAGCTGGGGATTTTTGCAGAATATACAGTACTATGAGAAGTGGTTGAGACCTAAATGCAGACTGAGTAGAAGAGTGAAGGAGCAGACAACCTGAAGGTTTCAATCTGATGCTGTGCATCAGTTTAAAAGTGCTTTTATGATTTGGAACAATTGCTTTCAAAACAGAATGTGCTGACTGAAAATCATTGAAAGGCTTTGCAAAATTATATAATCTGTAAGAACTGAGAAACTTGGCCTCTGTTTGCTTTTCTTCCGTTTCTCATAGTTATTATTGCCTCATTATACAGTCATTTGTACAATGGTTTGGCAGACATTTACTATTGCATAAATTAAAGTCACTGAATCTAGTTTTGCCTACAGGTCTTGATGACAATACCAGCAACATTTTTATTTGAATGTCAAAGTTTGTCAACCATTAAACTGACTGATTTTTCATTATGGAGTTCAGAAGCAGCAATCTCCAGCCTGTACACAAAATTACTCTGAGCATCTTTCTTGCTGCTTCTTTAAAAAGTCTCTTCACAAAGGAACTATGTTTTAAGGCTGGCTTCATGTATTTTATTAATATACTAGCAACAGATACAATGATTTAACTCAGTGAATCAGAATTCATTCTGATTCTTGTGATCCAAAAATTCCAGGAATCCCTTAAAAAACCCTTCCAAGTGGCTTTAAAAGGAAAATATCTATTGATTTTAGTAAGAGTTTAAGCCCTGCAATGTGAAGCTACCATAGCATGACACCAACCAGACTCAACATTGAAGAATGCTCCTCCCAGAGCCCAGCATTGTGCAGGCAGCAGTCAGCTTCAGAGAAACATCTTCTTTACCTCTCAGTCTTCTTCCCAAACCCACCAAGGATGAGAGCCACAGCAGTGCCTAGAAGAAACTCCAAGCTTACCTCAAATTCCTCTAAAAATCCACAAAATTCCAGAATTTCCATCCAGAGCTGCATTCAGTTGTCCCTCTGCAGGATGAGCTGGTCCATGCAGGTTCCTCCTTAACAGCACAGTCAGAAGCTCTTTATTACTACAAAAAAATCACTCATTATGGCTATAAATAGGCAACCTACTGAATTACCACACAGATTGTTAATGACATTAGCATTGGGTCCTAATTAAACAATGAAGCAATATGCACTACAATCTGCCAGCAAAATATGCACAATCAGAAAAAGATTATTTTTTTGAAGTCTAAATGTATGTTATTTTTATTAAGCAGTAAACAAGGACTTTGTGCTGATTGGTGAAAACTCTAATTGTGAAACACAGAAAATGTCAGATAGATAAAAAAAAACCCCTGAATAACAAAGCATCTGTCCCAATCACATTATAATGGTTAAATTTGATTTCTTCTCAGAAAATCATTTGCACCTCTACTGAAGTATCAGTGCTCTCAATTTTTAAAGTTATCATTAATTTTCTTTCTCAAATGCATATATTACTTCTATATTTTACTGACCTCTCAAAAGGCTTCAGAAAATATGTCACCATTCTGCAACTTTTTATTATTACAGACAGCAGAGGGAAATGACTCAACCAAGTTCTCTGAAGAAACCAGTGCCACAGCCAAAAACACCTTAACTTCTCTTGAATCCCAAGTTGATTTATCTTCTACTCTTGGTTGTTACTCTCCTTTTGAGAGCTGCTTCATCCCTTCATGACACTTGTGCACATACATGCAGCTTCAGACGTCACTTCAGGGGTGACACTGGAATAGGTCACCTGAAGAGATTTGATGCAAACCAAGTTTTTAAATATGCACTCTATGCACAGTACATTTCAAGTGATTATTTTGGCAGAGGTGAATATGTCCTTAAAATGTAACTGAAAGGGTTATCAGCTTTTACCATGCTCACGTTTTCATTTTAGGTTCAGACTGTGAGTTTGGAAAGTTAAGATGAGCTCTCCTGGCTTAAAACATACATGGAAACAATAGGCAGGCATCATGTACAATTATCACCAAAATAACTTATTTTATGATGGCTTTCGTAACAGTAGATTGCATTTCTGCTTTGTTTTTCTTAAAAGGATTTCATTTTTTGTGTCTTAAAAGTGTACAACATAATAATGAATAAATCCTTTTCTAGAATAAGTTTTATGTATTAGTTCAGCATCAAAAGATGATGAATATAAATGATGCTGAAAGGCAAATACTATTCAGCAAAAAAGTTGCCCTAAGAATCTTATAGTGGATTTTTTCAGAATGATGTGAAGGTCTAAAAATTACCCACTGAAGGTCTTCAGCTACAGCTCACACAAATTTTTGCCCAGGACACAAGGCTGGATTCACTAGACAACTTATTCACAACAAAAGGACTGAACCATGACTTGCAGTGACTTTCACACTACTGAAAAGTCCCCAGAGCAGAGAAATGTTCCATTACATTGGTCTGACAGCTGGTCTCCCATCATGAGTAAATGGCTTTCCCTTGGATGAGCTCCAGAAACACACCCAGGTTTGAAACAGAATAGATTCAGAATTCCACACTGTCCATCACAAAGTTCCAGATGTGTGCAGAGTCAAAACCACAGCACAGGAGTGTTTGGATTTGTGATGTTTGGGTATTTTTGTTGTTTGTTGTTTGTTTGTTTTTTTTTTTAAAGGGAGAAGACTCCTGTAAGCTATCCATTTACAGACTCAAGTTTCCAACATGACATCCAGCGATTAGATTTATTCCTCAGGCTACATATTCAATGAAGGCACAGAGTATCAGCTTCCCAACACGTGCCACACTGGTTTTATGGTTTGTGAACAACATCTGGAGGTACCAATGAAGTCCAGTCTAGGACTATGTAATCCAAATATTGTGATAATTGCCATACACTAACAAGTAAGAAGAGAAGCCTCCTCTATTTGGGAGGACATGGAGTGTCCACAACCCTTGGCATGGCTCACTAAAGCCTCAACCACACAGAATGCAGGAACAGCACTAAAGCTTTCTTCAGAGACCCAGGGATATTACTGAATCAGGAGGTGGCAGGTGAGAAGGAAGTATGAGATGCTGAAAACCTGTATCTCAAAACACTGAAGTTCTGAAATTTCCTGAAGTCAGTATTAACAGCAGAAGCTCCTTGGCACCATGCCTCTTAGGGTAATCAAAAGATTAGACTGCCACAGTATTTTAGTTCGTCTTGATGCTTAAATCTTTTTGAGTAAAAAAAATAAAATCTGACAGGCAATTGGAAAAACTAAAATCAGGTGAGGAAGTACATGACTGAATTCAGTACACTGGCCAGTTAGAAACCTTGCAGCTCTCTCAGAGAAGCTTTTCCCCAAGACTGAGAAGACACCTACATAAACCTGCCACTAGAGAAGTATTATACATACTGGGAGCCAACCACTGCCCACACAAACCTTGTTTACTCCAATACATCTGGGGCTTGATATACACTCAGGCTCATACCTTCCATCTTTTTTTATCAATGTATGCAAATAGTGTAAAATATATTGTCTGCTGGAAATGTGACATGAAAAGTATTTTCTATTAAAGTCTCCTCTGATCAGAACTCCCATGCAGTACACAACTGCATCTTCCTGATATTTCAAGAGTAAACTTTCTAAATCTTGGATGTCACTGAGATTTACAACATTCCTGCCTGACTCCCCATCCAGATTTTGAAGAACCTGTCAGTCTTACAAACAGGAACTGGCAGCCTGTAAATAAATGTAATGGTGGAATTGCTAATAAGCTCTATTTCCACCAAAAGGCATTTTTTTTACTAGGTATGAAGCTGATGATATGACTTCCACATGGCTGACCACTTCTTACTACTTACCTCTACAGGTGGAAGTATCCTTCTAAGGTAAGTTTTTATCACATTAAAGAAGTTATTTATTATTGAAATCAGACACTCAAGTGCATATTTCCATCTGATTATTGATGAAGTATTACTATTACAGTGGGTTGCAATAAATGAACATTTTGTATCAGTGTCTCAAACTTCCAGTGTCACAACTACTTCTACATCTTACCAAAGCCAGCTGACATTACAACTTACCCAAGGAATGCAAGCAACTGCCCTGTCATCACAACTCTCCCACCTTTTCTGACAGTTTTGGTAAAAGCAGGTAATTCTAACTTTTGGACATTCTACAGTAGTTGATTTCTGCAAAAGTTTAAATTATAAACTTTTATGAGTTAGTATTTTTTCATTATATATATATATATATAGGTATATACACAAACACAAAAAGCTAGTTAATATTATTTTAAAAATGTATTAATAATTGTATGCACACAGACAAATAAATTAAGTTTTATGATGTGATCTCAATGACTTGCTCCTTTAAGTGGAAAAGTAGCAACTGCATTAATTACAGTTAGAGAATCCTAAGGAAAAACTAAAAAAGGCAACACCAGAGTCTGATGACTTAAAGTAAAATGAAATAAACATATCCACAGATTAAAACAAGACTCCTCTTATTTGTACTGCAAAATCTTCAGTGCACATGCCAGGTATTACTCCATTAATACCTTATTCCATTCTTGCTTAGTTATCTCATTCCAAAAAGCAAATATACACATTTCCCCAGAGCCTATAAACTGGCAGAAGTTGTGCAGAAATCTTGCATAGCAGAAGGAGAAATAAAAGTGCAAGAATTATTTGACTTCAGAGCATAAAAGTTACTAGGAAAAGCCCACTTCATCCTCCCCTTTGTACTACAACAATCCTGCTTTAGTTATTTCCATTTGTTTGACTCCTTCCCATCACCTGAGGAAACAGGAGAATGTGGATGCTTTCCCACTCCCAGCCTGGAAAGGTGTTGAGAACATTAATTTCATCCTTTCAACAGATGAGATTATGGACTGGAAGTGACTTAATCCCTTACTGTGTGAACACAACAGTTTAATGCTTCTGACTTGTCAGAACTGATACATTACAAGCAGATTGTTTTTTTTTTAAATTAAGCTCTCACAACTCACATTGCTGATGTAAAAAAATTTGGAGGGGAGAGGAGATTATACAATGAGATTCAAAGCCAAAGGAGCCATGCAAACCCCTGAGTCCAGAAAGTAAAACTGATACTGAATCATCAGAGGAACTCTTGACAGGAGTTGGAAGTGTATGGAAAGCATGAAATTGAATAGAAAAGGTAAAACCCCAGAACATGCCCCAAGTCCTCTTCAGAGCATTTCAGTAACATGGCAGGAAGCACAAGCTCCATCTCATCTCCATACAGAAAGTGTCAGTCCCTGGATGGCTCTGAATCAGCAAGTCTAACACAAAGGTATTTTTGTTCAGGGGTCAATTTTGCCATTGATGCAAGGAGGATTTACACATGCAAGTCCCATTAACATTAATAGGAGTTACCTACATAAATCCACCTGCAATGATAGGAGAAAAGACCCCATAGTCTGCAGGGATCTAAGTTCTAATGATTACCTGTCAAATGGCCCTAAGCATCACCATCACCTGAAAAAGCAGACGTAGCAGCTTCAGGGCTGAAAATACATCCAAAGGAGCAGTAACTAATTGCAGTCATACAGATAAGGTAATAGAAGGCAGAAGGGAAAATGGCATAAAATTGGCTCTTTGAATATTAAGAGTTAATCCAATTAACCAAGTTAAAAAGAAAGTACTCATTAAAAAAGGAATTCAAACATATCAAAGCACTCCTTAGAAAAAAAAAAAAGGTGTGAATATTGTATGAGCTCCAAGGTGCTTGAAGGATAATACAGCTACTTGTTTAAAAATTCAATTAACCTTATCTTTCTTTAACTTGATTTATTAATAATCCTACAGATAAATTGCCAGTTTTTAAAAAGTCATGTTATCTTTTGAATACATCCTGTATGACAAGCCTTAAAAACTACTTCAAATAAGCCTAACCCTTGCTTTGTACTCTTAAATCATTTAAAGCAAGAACAAAATGCAGCTGAGTGCATGATTTCTGCAAAATACAAAGATCAAGTCTTATCTGCTGCTATTGCAAGTGAGCTATTGGGTACTCAAGTACCATAGGAAAAACATTTTATGTTTCCATTCCCCACATGAATGAGACATGAAAGCAGTTTTTAAGCAATCAATGTTGTGTCAAGTCATAGCCTAAGATGTGTAGATTGTCTTATTTAAAATCAAATTTGCAGGATTTCCTAACTTTCCTTCACATGGAGATGAACCACTGAGATGCTACTTCATAGAAATTTGGAAACTTCTACAAAGATAGTGTCACCCAAGCAAGTTTCAATCTTCTTACAGATGTCATCATGATGAAAGTAGACAACAGGAAATCTCAGCTAAGAACAGAACTGCTTTTCTTGCATAATTGAAAGAAAACACAGGAAAATGCAGTCACAAGCACACCTTTAATTTTCATCAAACAATGTCCTTGTAAACATAGAAGATGAGAAATTCAACTCTGATCCCTACTATTGAAAGGCAAACAGGGTCCTCCACTTAGTTCTTTTACAGAGCTGTAGATGTTAAATACAATTACCATATAACTCATGCTTTTCAATACAGGTAAAAATTACAGCTAACTGAAGAGGCAAATCTGCTTATTACTATATATATAAATAAATAGCTGCTCAATCACAAGCATCCAAAGACAGCTGTTGTTTAACACTGGAAACACTGCAACCACATCCTGCTCTTAGGACTTGGGGATTATACACACAAGGCTGCCTGTCCAAGACACAAAGCATGTAAACATGAAAAGAAACCATTTTTGAAATGCAAATTAGACAAAGTGTTATGATGCAAGACAAAGTGAATGTAACTGTATCAGTTATGCTGTAAAAAAATAAATTAATTAACCTTTATGGCAGGAAGCCACTTGAAAGGCAGGCACGTGCACCATGGAACTGTCCAAAAGCTTGGGTGTCTGGTGTTCAGGCAGTGCTGAATCTTATTTATTCAATGGCATTTTTTATTTATGTGCAGTATAAGCACTGCCAGAACAATATTTAAGTTCACCTAGAAGCTTAAAGCCCAACTTACCAAAATTCACTTCTCTCTATTTAGATGTACTACTGATCTAAAGGGTGTATATCTTAAGGTAAATGCTAAATATTTTTCATCATCTGAATACCTGATTTCCAGCACTGTTCAGAAGAAGTGCAAGTTTATTGTGGTCATTTACAGCAGCTTTCTCACTTGGTAATTTTTTTCATAAAAACTAGGTTTATAAATACTTCAATAGATTTTATTATATAAATGCTTCATGATTTATCATTACAAAACACATAATTTACAGCTGTCACAACAATTTTAATTCTATTAACCAGGATCAATACAAACCTTTGGAATTATAAGTTGGACCTTCTCCCCTTAGTGCTCATCTAAACTTCTCAGATACCATCCTTCAAAAAAAAACCCCACAAACCTATTAAAGGCCCAAACACTGCAACAAATTCAGGGAAACTAACAACAGGTCTGCTCCCTTTATTTTAAATTTTGTGGAGAAGTCTAACATCAAGTTTAAATTGTGCTGTTTTCCTGACTACAGTAAGTAAAGTCACTAGGGAAAACGTGTGATCTATCAGATCTTATTAAAAGATGCTGAATGTATAATAGTTTCATGTGAGAAACATCTACTGGATTATGTTTGTTTCTAAATAATGGCATCAATTTCAAAATCATAAAGGAAATTTTTCATTTTACAAGTGAAACATAACATTTATTACGTATTCTAAAGTCACTCCAGAATTGTCAGTATTATTGCCTTTAAATTCCATTCATAAAACCACTCCAAAGGACAATTGTGAAGCTCACCTTCAACTGTTCAACTAGCACAGATCTGAAGATTTTTAGTAGAACTGCACAACATTGCACAGGTCATCTTCTGACTGGTAAGCCAACCTGCAGATTTTTTCTCTTGGCAAATTTCACCTTGTTGCCTGTTTAAAAGATGGAGTTTCTTGGATTCCTTCCAAGATGTAAAACAAGCCCAAATTCTATCAACAAATCATAAATTTTATTTTAGCATTTTAGATTTAGATACTTCATTCAGTGTTTTTTGTTTAGCTCCAACACTCCTGAATCTGGTGGAACTAAGACTATTTAGAAATGTCACAGCTATAAATGAAACTTGATGAAGAAAGATAATTCAGGCTAAGGAAAGTAAGGCAATTGCAAATAATACAGCTATGGGGTTTTAAAAGTTCTTTTTCTTACCCTTCCTCCCTTACATTTTAGTTTGGGTCAATCTCCTCTTCTACTAAGAAAACAGTGCTAATTCATTCTTCATTATCTTGTTTCTTAACAGCAGTACTATCTCCACTACATTCTTCCTCAGCAGATGGTTCTGGTTTTGTCTCTGGTGAATTACTGAATTCAGGCTCTTCAGCTTCTATTTCATCTTCATCATAAATAATATCTTCTGGATTTGGTGGTGCTGGGCAAAAATCCTCTGAAGGAAACATGTCTTGGAAAATAGTCTCAGCCTATTCAGAAAAAAAGCCATAAAACAAACTTTACCTTGAATTGCAATACCTTGCAGCAATATTTTACAGATATTGAAGATTAACCTCTGTTCTTTCAAATCAGTAGTGATTTAATACTTTGACAGTATTGTAAACACATGGGAAATCCATTCCTTCTTGCAGTCCTCAAACAGAAAAAGCCATTTATCCTTTTACATTGTTCTACCAGGAAAGTCACTGCATAAGGCTTTTAAAAAGATGTTGGGTATTCTCTGTTGTACTGAGAACAAAGCTGCTTTTTTGCAAGCAAAATGAATCTTTTCCACCATAAAAATATCCCCAGCTGCAAATGAAAAACATGGAAAAGATCTCACCTCTTTTCAAAAAGAAGAATCCATTTCACATGATTAAGAAAAGTCAGAAAATTGTTAATATGTACAATCTATATCATGTTTCTTTAGGGGTTTCCTTCTTAAACTTAAAACAACAACAACAAAATCCCATTTCTGTTTTTCTGAACAGCTCACAGACAGCTCAACTGAAAACTGTTCTCATTCAAAGAAATAATATAGTTGAAAATAAACACATATTTGTATATGATGCATTTATAATTTATTTTTAAAAGTCTGTATTTCTATCATGTGTATACACCTAGATGCACAAATTGTGCCTCTGAAAAGAACTGTATAATCAATTTTTTAGATAAAATGCAGCTACTTTAAAGATACAACTCAAGGGTCCAACTAACAGTTCCATGTATTTTTCATGAAAACGAAGTTTAGAAATTAATTTTCTGACCACAGCAATGAAAGTCATTAGAAAAAAATATATTTTGATAACATCAGAGTAATTAATACAACTAACAGGATACACCTGCAAAATCTGGAGGAAAAAAAGAACCAAAATAATATGACCTTCGAAATCCTGAGACCAAGACATTTTATAAAAATAAAAGAGGTCAAAAATAATTTTAAAAAACTACAAGTATGGAAGGAGCTTTTTTAGCTGGTGTTAAATAGTCTTACATGTTTCTGTGGAAATAACTACTTATAAGCTTATCTAAAAAAAAATAAATTACTGAATCAATAAGCACATCACATTTCTATAAAGATCTACTTTTCCAAAGGAAATAGAGACAACAGGTGATGAAAAGTTATATTTGAGTTTCTAAAAAGGTAAAGGAATATTGGCTCTTGATTTTGTCTATTTAGTAAACTATGCCCTAAAGACAAGCTGGGATGAGAGCTCCCACATAGGCAAGAATGCATTTCATCTTGATATTCATCCTGCTACCAGACGCAGCACTGAAAAACCTGACAGGAGGGTCACTTAATGCCAACTGCAAAAGGCTGATTACATGATGTGGATTCCTGGGCAAGGGGGAATTGTTTTCAGGTTAATACATCACTGAGCATGTACCAAACAGCTTTCAGTGATAAACTTCACTGCCCACCAGCAGGGGATTTGTATCACCAGCATGTGGCTGTAGGACTCCATTATTAACTGCTTAAATGACCCTGTCTGCTCTCAGTTCAATTTAATTTTTCATTCTGCTTCCTCAATTTCACTCTTACATACCCATTTACAAGTCTTTAAAGCTATCTGCATTAGTATATGAAAAAATATACAAAGAAATTCTATTCTCTACTTCAAAAACCTGCTTCTGTAATTTGAAAACCTTGCCCAGTAAGTTTAGGGGCAAGGAGACAAAAGAATTCTACAAAAAGTTTTAAAAACAAATTTTTTAAAAGTAAGAGAAAGGCTTCAAGTCTGCACTTGTCCTTGAAACTCCAAAATTATACTTCAACTATTATTATATTTAATAGAAAAAGAAAACTGTTGTATTTTGCAGTAAATATGTGACAAATGTTTCCTACACAGTTCTCAGCAATTATTCAGTCTCCAATCAGGTGGCAAATATTTAGTTGGAAAAACTGTGAGATAATTGAGGTTGAACATGGGAAGAAATTCTCAGTATGTAATGGAGGGCATCATGACATTGATTCTAATTGAACAGTTTAATGGCATTAAGTGCTCTCAGGTCTACCAATTTTTTAAGCTAACCTAATCCAGCTGAAGTCATGCAGAATAACCAGTAATAATTTACCAGCTCCTTCATTATAATGCTTTGATACTTATTGTAAGTAATTAAGATAGTATATAGTTCCTTCAATATTTAGCAGTTAAGTTTGAATAAAGCATTAAGGCACAAGCATGTAAAGCACTTGCCCAGACCTTAATTCCTCTTTGAATTTGAATCAAACATGTTTTGTTACTGTTTTACTGTCTCCCAGCTATGCACCACATAGCTATGTAGACAAGCTCTGGGTTTTCACAGAAACATTTCCAGAAAACACTACCACACTAACATAATACTTGGTTGATACACAACATCCTTGCAGAGCTCTGAAATCTTTCCAGAGACAGAAAAGAAATGTAAGCAGGTTAAGGGACAAATATTGGCAGGACAATTTGAGTGCTTCCACTTGAAAACATGAAGATGCCTCAGAAAGCTGGAATACTTCACAGAATGTGCTAACTTCAGAATGTGACAATTCATGTCAGGTTGCAGCAGTGAAAAAATAGGCAACTGGCAGCCAGATGCATTGCTTGATGCATACATGCAAAATTTGGAGGAATCATAAATGGCTCTTTACATTTTATTTAGCCCGTCCTCAGGGTTAGCAAATGCAGACAGCCAAATTAATTCAAGGTAGACTAAGAATTTAAAGATAAATTCAACTAAAACACAAACAAAGTTATTTGTATACTGAGCTGCAGATGGACAGTAAGTCTGCAAAAGTTGTGATGTCTTGTTATCTAAATATCAACACAATCAAAGAGCATCACATAGAGAAGTTAGTAATAGTAATGGAAATGAAAAGATAAATCATGGCAAGTATCATTAAAACAGAAAACACAGGACTGATAAGACAAATTAGATTCAATTTTCCAAGCTATATCCAAGACTAATACACAGCAGTTTGTGGGTTTTTTAAGTGTTCTAACCCATAAGTTGCTAAACCTCTCATGTTGGGAGATTTCTATCCCACCACTAGGAAGATGAGAAGGATTTGAGGGTAGAAAGCACACAAATGTACATGGATTTCCCTTGCCTAGAAGGTACCTGCATGCTTGATGGAAGGGTCTATTCTGAATTCTGCTTTCTCTTCAGCCTATTCTTCAGTTTGTTCTCACACACACTCCTCACTTTCATCATCTCTCATGACTTTTAATTTTAACATGCTTACACTAAAATACTTTTCACACTAAGTAGTGACCATATGTTGCACACAGCAGAATAATACAGAAAAAAACCAGACTTCCTTAGGTCTTAAAAGTTTTGCAATCAAAAATAGTGATCTGACCAACCTGTCTGACAGCACAGTCATTTCCTAAAGCAGAGTCTGGTCCAGAACAGACATAAACATTTGAGGGCAAACCATCATAGGAACTTCTGTCAATTCCTGAAGAATCCCTCATGTTGAAGTACACTGCCCAGAGGACTCTAGGTTTTTTCAGTTGTTCACTTTCAGTCTCTAAAAAGAAAAAGTGTTTCCAATAATCAATACACATGTAATAAGGGAAATGTGTAATCTAGTGTACTAAAAATAAATTTATTATTATAAAAATTAAATTTATTATGGAATGACTGTATTTAATAGTCTTTTTTTCTTTAAAAAAAGGCAACTAATTTTAATTTCAATTCTTTTCCATTGTACTTTCCCTTTACAACCACAGGTTTTTAAACTCTACTTATCCTGTGCACACGGTGGCCCACAAGAACCAATTATCACCTAAGTGTGTACTACCAAGACTCTTGGTCTAAATTTAACACCTTTCCACTTCATGTAATCTAATTTACTCAAGATAAACTGCATGAGCATATGACAGTCTGACTGAGTCCTGGGACAGTCCATGGGCTGTGCCAATTTGAAGCAATGCCATCCCTATGCAAAGATTTTTTTTTCCTGTATACTTTTCCCCCTCATTTATTAGTTTATCTTTGGATGGGAACTCATATCTCATCACAAACCTTTACATGCTTTAAGGCTGAGAGTCTTCAAGCCAATCCAAGAAAACTTAACTAATGCTTATGGTTTAAATAAAAGAAAATATTCTCAAGAATACTCCCCCTCCTCCAAATTAACTGCAGATAAGAGCATTACCAAAGCCAAAAGTACTCTATTTGAGTTATGTGATGTGCATTACATAAAATACCTAAACTGTAGAAATACTGCTAATGAAAATAAATGATTAATTCATATTTCTCTTGTTGAGAAATGGTGCTGTGCTACTGTACTCATTTCAAATCCAAAATGATCATAAACTATGTCTTGCCTGTTCATCATCTGTACCTTCTTGCAGTTGCTTTGCACATTCATATCACCCCTCTACACACAAGCAGGAAAACCTCTGGGAAGATGAAGGTCACTGTTTAACAGTGCAGAATGCAATGGAGCCATACACAAGTTCTCAGCTTAATAGACACTATTTGTTTGGCATATTTGCTGCTCTCTTTTTGGTATTTCCCTTCTCTAAAATAAATGAAGCTTGTAAAGGACCTTGCAAGATTTACTTCTTTCCAAGGAAGAAACTTCTAGGTAACACTGGTATTCAAAGTAGTATTTTAAAGCAGTTGAATCAGGAAAAAAAAACAACAAAACAATCAAAACAAAAAAACAACAAAAGAGATAAATCCAAGCTGTTCCTTCAGTACCTTTTTATAACTGACAAATACTTTTTAAAAAAATATGCACTAACCATACTGAACAGTTTGAAATATAAATTAAAGTCATCAGCCTGTGAAAGTCTGAGCCTTAATACAGGGCAAGATGCTCTTTAATATATTTAAAAGTTCACATTGCTCATAAAAGTTACTTCTTCCTCATTTAGGCAGGAAAATGAATGGAGTCCTCTTCTCCAGGTGACTTTGCCTCTTTGACCTGCCATGGCCCAGTGCTCACTTTATCTGGTGATTCATTTTCAATAACTCCAACAGTATTTGTTCTGACATTTTAATTAAAATACGACCACTACCTCATCCTGATGATAAAAAGGCTTATGTGTCAGGGAAAACTAGCTTTTCAGTGCCTCAGTGCACCTGAGGACCCCTATGATCACAGAGTTTCTACAGAATTTCAGCCAGGTTCTAAACAATCTATCATTTCAAAATTGGATCACTTTAAACATTAAGATTAATGTTAACTCCCCCCCCCAAATGATTAGAAGACACTGGAGTGCAAGCTAATCTTTTCTTCACCAATTGAGTCTTTAAAACCCATGGCAGTGTCTTGAAAATTTAAGATATATGTTAAGTGTTGGAAGTTAGATATTAGTGGGCTTTAAATTAACAAATATCAACATGAAAAGTGTTTGCAGCCCTCTGCTCTAATAAAGTTTTTAATTTATAAACCCTAGTTGCATTCTATATGTCTGGTTTGTAAAAGCTCTTGTACTACAAGCCTAGTGAAAAATTTACATCTCAGATATCAAAATAACTGCCTCTACTGTAAGGAAAAAAGAAATAAAATACATATTTTATACTTTATTTCCTATTAAAAGCACTAAGCTCTCTAACAAAACAATAAAATATTTCATATTCCATTCAAAGGCAGAGGAAAAAAATGTAAAAACGGAAAGGGACACAGAAAAATAAACTTATAAAAAAGTTGAACTTCTTTGCTTCTTTAAACAGGGGAAAATTCTACCTGAATTGATGAGGTTATGTACAAAGCATAAAAGCAAATATTATAAGCAAACCAATTATAAATATTACAAAACACATCCACATCTTACTAACCTGTGCATGTATGGATGTTAACCCTTCCACTGACAGCAAATGTTTTTTCATAGAGTAACTATGATTTACTGTATTTAAGTGTGAGCACATCATATTTAAAAATGCTTTGGCAGGGTTAAACATAGCAATGTCTTCTGTGTGTAAATTATCTTTTTACAAAATTATCTCTTAATACTTTATTTATTTTTACCTTTTTCTGTATTTAGACTGAATAACTGCTGTACAACAGGCTCTAAATCTTCCCTGGCAGTATTAGTTGAAGGACAGGTTAAATGGACTAAATCTGTTAAAAGAAAACACAAACTAATTACAATCACCATATCACAGACACATAAATACCATTTACAACTTTTAAAAGGCACGACAGGCTTTTAGAAATCACTGCTCTTCATATAAATCACTTCCTTTAACCCAGAGAAGTGGTGTGGAATATACACCACAGACAAAAATTCATCATTATCTCCCTTTTTCATATATGTTGGGAAAACTTGGGTAGAATTTCACATCAGCAGTAGTGCAGACAGAGAGAATCTCATTCTGTGAAAAGGTGTCTATTGATTCCAGAAAAAGGAGCAGCCAGAATCCAGCTAACACTTCCTATTTGCCATTCAAGACCTCTGGAAAGCCCAAGAACATCCTCATCAGTCCAACAGTTTAACAAGATACTGAACCCACAAATATCACTGCTTTCCTCAGCACTCTCTGTGAGAGCTAAACTGAGACTGAGAGGGAATTTGTAAAATTTTATTCATCCACCCTTTATAGAATGAGAGAAACAACAGCTTTAGGGTAAAGTTAGGTGGAACAGCAAATCCATATCAGAAAAAGATGGCATGAAAAAATTTTGGACCACAAGGATACATTTGTGGAACAGTATAAATAATCAAAATTCACCTTACAGCATGGGCAAAGCAATGTCACTAGATACAATTTTGCATTTGAGAAAATTCACAAGTTTGCTTGAATAATGAAGATTTGATATTTAGGTTTCTTGCTCATATACTTGTTTCCATGAAAATTAAGTTGTTAACAGATTCCTCATGGAACATAATATTCCTTTATTTGTTCTGTTCTGAAAACCAGTGAAGTTGCTGGCACCTTAAAAGAGAAGATCACTTGAAACAGTTCTTTTCCTCTTTACTCTTCCAACAGCCTCTTCTCCGATTAACAGCCAGCATCTCTTCTGCCTTATTCCACCTGATTTTACATCAATTCATTGAGATATTTAAAAGCCTCATCTAAAAGCTTTCTATACAAGCACCTGAACAGACTCATTTGATACTGGATGGTTGCCTGGAAACACACCAGCAGAGAATCACGGAGAAGTTTAAGATATCTTTGTACAAAGTTCAAACTCATTCATTTCATAGCCATGTATAGCTGTGGTGTTTTATTCCAAATCCATAGGACGTCTTCTCTTTTCATTCTCAAGTCTGGCTATATTTGTGTCATTATTATTCAGGATACGTATGATGCATTTATGGACTTCCTGGCTGCAATTATACCACAGAAAGTTGGACACTGAATCCAGGAGGATTAGAAATTTAACCCTTCAGGCTGCACATCTTTCAAATTGCACACACAAAGATTATATTCAGACACCAATATTCATTTTTTATTTAACCAAACCCAAACTTCCTGTCTAAAATGCATAGGTACTAAAAAAGTAAATGAAACCAGGTGGTGGTAAAGAAAGTCTCCCTGTAACCTTAACTAAATTTTTAAAATCCTAGGTATTGCAATACCAACTATTCTTTCCTCAAAAAAGCCCACCTATAAATCACTAAAGTTCACATAATTTACTTTCTGGAGAATCTTTTTTATTATCTTTAAGGTTATGGCTACGAGTCACAGTCATCAGTATATATTTTGATTATGTTTGATTTACTCAGGTATAACTGCATTAGTTACAGTGGTTGCCAACATTTGTCTTCAAGTAATTCTTCTAGCAGGAAGAACGATGAGTTTTGTTCAGGATTTCATCATTACAGTCACAATTTTTAGGGCAAGTGAAGGAGTTTGGTTCCACTCAAGTGGCAATACAGATTATCTGCCTGTCATTTATGCAGTGTGATCAAAGAGTAGATGTATTTGTATACTTAGCTTAAATAATTGTTTGAAGGAGAAATCAGTCAGGTTCAAACCCATTTAGAGATAATGATGTAAAAGTTTTAAAAAATATTATGAAATATGTCCCATAGCCAGAACTCACCTATGTCTAAAACACAACTATATTATTTCAATACCTGAAGACAATGAAATTATTAAGGAACTATTATTAACTAATAACACATGGCTGATAAGATTCTCATGCTTTAGAATATTTTTTTAAATCTACTGAAGGAAAACATTATTCTATGAGTGAAAATAAGTCTACTGACATATTAACTGTTCAGTATATGCTTAGTATAGGCCACAGAGTCATACAGCATAAAGATTCCCCTTTAAAACTAAGCTTATATGAAAGAAAAAAAACAAAACCATGCACGTATATTAACTTAAGTGCCACCTTTTTGCTGACAATTTTTTCAGAAATTATTTGAGAAATCACATTGGGTGGGTTTGGCTCTTTAATTATAGTGGTAAGAGAAATACTTGGCAGAAAATTTAAAAGAAAACACTTCTAATTAAAAAAAAACCCAACACCCTAATATTTTGACTTGGAGACTGGACAAACTTAGCTAGCTACAGTGGAGAAGAAAGTCTGCTAGAGCTCACTGCTAACTTTATCTGCCATTTGACTGTCTTCTTAGTCTTGAAAACAAACAAATGTGGAATTTAGCTTTTTTTTTTTTAATCTATAAAAATACAGCAATCAGAACAAAAAGCTCTTTTTAATGCCATTTTATAATTGCTGTACAGTAAGCAGAATATTGTGCTAGTACTAATAAGGCTACAACTATCAAGCTTATTAGCCACATAACTGTTAAAAGGAACATTTGTGTTTGATCCATTTGGGAATAAAGAAAAATATCCTTTATTACCATGAAAAGCACAGTAAAAGTTGAAATAGTAATTAGCAATGCAATTTTTTTTTAAATGCAGTAAGAATTCTGTATGATAGCTAAGCACACAACTGCTCCAGAATGAAGACAATGGACTCTCTCTCTTATCTGCTCATATCAGTAACCCAGTCCACCTGGTTTTGTGAGGTTACAGCCAGGTCTTTGTGAAGCAGAGGAATTCTATGCACATATTTTAAATTAAGATGAAGTAATAAGTTCAAATTACATATATTCTGTACTTACAGGTGTTCTTCATGCATGTCATGGTTGAGGAGCACAGCTCAATGACACAAACTGCTGGTTTTCCTGGAGTCACTGGAGGCACTGCCAAAATGGAAACCTACCAGAAAGAACAACTTGAAGTCAGAGTAACACCAGAGGCAACCAACACAATCCTGAGTAAAGCTGAAAAGTAACTGCACAACCTGGCAGACTTTGAGCATTAAGGAATTTCCATCAGAGAGAGACCACCTTGGCCAGGAATGGCTGAGGTAGCACAACAGGAAGGAAAAGCTCAGACCTCAGACCTTCCCAAAGGATGAGAGCTCAGAAACTGGAGTCAAGAGACTGCAAAACCAGTTTGGAACACTGGGCAGAGCACAGTGAGGTGAGAAAGAGTGGAGTACTATTAGCCAGACCAAGTAAGAACAGACTTCTCTGCAATTCTTCTCTGCTCTTCTTTTGTAGATCTGATTTAACATTGAATAGTATAGGAGGTGTATAGAAGAAAGATGTAAACATTAATATCCTTTAACATAAAGGTCTGCAAGGATTGACAAAGCAGAAAGACTTAAAGAAGGATCTGAAAGTGTATAATAAGAACTCCCAACAGTACAGGTGAATGGTAAAAAATCCTAAAGAATTTTGAACAAAAGTTTAGACAAGATGATCAACAGTTAACAGAATACTAAGCCTAACAGCAAGCAAAATTAACTGCCCTAAATAGAGTAGCTTAGAAACTCTGTTAATTAATACACTGCCAACCAAATTGAAAAATGCAAGCTACTGAACTAAAACTCCTAATAGTTTTACAGAGACTAAAAAATTAAACAATTATCAGTAGAGAAGCCAACTAAAAAGCTAGATTCAAGCAGAAACAAAAGCATTCCTTAATTCCTACCAAGTATTAATACAAACAATTCATAAAGAAATAAGTGATAGAAAATTGATATATACCTGCTGCTCTGAATCTGTGTCTAGTACAGACTGATCTGTAATGAGCACTGCTCTGGAGATCTGCCTACAATTAAATAAAACAATTATGGCATTTCACAAAAATGTAAAAAAATAGCAACCTGGATTCATAGTTTCAGCAGTATAAACATAACACTGCGGGAAAGCTATTTACATATATAATCTTTATTAATGTGATTGTTACTGGGATATTTTGCCTGTTGCTGAAGTAGGATCACATCTAGAAGCACTGGTGTAGTATTTTCAGTGACCAAAAAGGATGATGAATAAACAGGTCAGTGCTGTTATATGAAACAGCTTGAATACCTTTCTGATTTTTAAATAGTATTCTTTTTATTCAATCAAGATTTAGAGCAGAGCATTACAGCATTTTTTATGTTCCAAACAGAAGAGGATATTTTAGATTAAGAGGAAATACACCAGGATGACATTAATGAATTCACTATGATAACTTCTGCACTGCACCTACTACTACAGTCTTGCCAGTATCCCATCTGCAGTATTTTGAAGACAGAGGCAGTAAACACCCAGTGCTTTTGGCAAGAACAACAAAAACCAGAAAATTATGACTTCTACTACTTTTCTAAACCTGAACAAATCTGCAACGAGACCAGCAACAGGCACCACAACTTTCCAAACACTTTTTAACAAATATGAAATATACAACACAGTGCTGTTGAATTTTTTTGAAGGAAAAAGGAAAGATGATTTAGAGGAAAATTTAAGAAAACATATAGAAAGCATGCAGTATGCTCTCAGGTATACAGAATAAGAGAAAAACTATGCACAGAACTAAGCTGTGCTGCAAAGATAAAGCAGAAGACCCTAATCTCTCAAATTTAACTTGCAGTGTGCTTTATGCATTCCTGTTTATAGAAATTTGCTATGTTTACTGTTTTACTACAAACCTGTAACACACATTTGTACATATGCTCTCTGGAAGGTAACTATCTTCCACAATAAAATAGTTAGCACTTATTCTTTGCCCAAAATGATCCACAATAGCTTTGCATCTGTTAAAAAAAAACAAAAAGAAGAAATTTAGATAGAAGGTAATAAAATGAGTAGATTTTCAGAATTAGTTATATAGCACATGTATATCTTTCACATCAGTTAGCTACACATTTCTTTAACATCTGAACTCCTAAAACAACTCCAGTGAAAAGTATATCCTAGTTAGAAATTCTGCCTGATATATAATTTTTTACAAGTAATGCCATTATATAATGATTGCAAAACATTACCAAATTGGTCACTTTATAAGAAAAACTAAATATAAGCCATTAATACTGGCAATTGATTACACATAAGAATTGCTTCTATTTCTTACCTCATAAAACACAGAAAAGTAACACTGGGGATTATTTTCTAGGTGCTACCTTATTGCAGTGTTATTAACACAACCAAGAGGCTGCCAAAGAGATCCCTTACAGATTTAAATTTGTTTCACAAGTTTGTTCCTGTAGCAGTAAATATCTGATGTACGAGTTATGCCTCGTGAATAAACAGCATTTCTGTAACTTCAAGTTATTCATTAGCTTCTGCAGGCAAAACTATAAAAAACAGATATAAATCTCTTAAAGTAGAGAAGGTCAGAACCAAACTGAAGTAATTGTACTGAGCTGGCACTAGCTTTAGGGAGCCATCTGCTTCTGGAGTCTGGGTACACACAATTCTGACCTACAAATGGAAGAGGTGAGTGACAATTCAGCATGTTTGTATAACACTGACTTCTAATGCTGTTTTCATAGGAATCTGGACACCACACACATACATTTGCATTCCAATTCAACAGGTAACTTGAAAATTAGAAGTGTAATGGTAGTCAAATAGCATTTAACTTCACTGTAACCAAATGGTCATCTGCACAGTTCCAACCACATTCCATTCAACACGTGTTTCACTCACCACTTAGATTTTTCTTCATGTCAACTGAACTGATTTCACTCTCATTTGAATGGGGAAAATAAACAAGGAAGTTGAGCTGCTGCAGTTCATTTCTAATTATAACCTTTCTTATTGTTTATGAAACAATTTCCTCTGCCACCCCCCCCCAAAAAAAAAATATTATTGAAGGGGAAAGGTTGATTAAATGTCAGGTTGCATCACTCAAAGCCAGCAAAAGCAACTGCACACTTTGTACTTTCCTGCAAAGTGTTGTTTCCTTTCCTTTGTTCAGGAATAGCTATCAGGTCATGTGTTTGATAAGATTTTAAACACAAAAAGAGATAGTGCTTTTAATTTCTGTCTCCACTTTACTTCAAAGGATGGTGCTGAGAAAATTTCTTTCAAGTACTGCTTCCAAACATGGGAAACACTTCTGCACTGACACTATCAGGTCTCTGTCATCTGATATGTGTTGGGACAATGAATCA
The DNA here is from genome assembly GCF_003957555.1 of Calypte anna. Classification (NCBI taxonomy): domain Eukaryota; kingdom Metazoa; phylum Chordata; class Aves; order Apodiformes; family Trochilidae; genus Calypte; species Calypte anna. Next base: position 10,571,608 of record NC_044247.1, on the reverse strand, counting down.
TACAGAACCCTCCATTGACCTTCTTTCAATGTGTCTAGATAAAAGGATGAAAATTAGAATCCATCTCCTTGCAGTGCCACGAGTTATAAATGTACTTTATAGGGCTCATTATCCAAACTAATGGACTAAGGGCGACATCCTTGAAATGGACTTACCAGCACTGACAAAGCCAGTATGCAATATTTCAAGAAAGATATGTAAATTACTAGGTGTTTGCTATATCTTTTTATTACACATGTATAAATTTCCATTTATCACATCTTTTCAATTTTTGGGACAGAATGATGTAATTGAAAACATATGTGAGGTGTTCTCAACATAAAATTATTCATGCAGTCCACTGAAAATAATTCCAATTTTATCAGATAAAAAGAAACATGACCCACAAGAAACATGGACAAAATAAACAATAAACAGAAAAATAAGGATCAGAAATACATCTAATGTGCTTTTTCCTCAACCTAAGGAATATGATGTGCTTTTTATTTTCTAACAGAGCATTGGCAAGTACACAGGATGTTCTGCATACATGTTGAAAGAGCAGACCCAATCTGATACAATATGTGAAAATATAAAAATTTTCAAGTGGATTAGTAAAACCTTGCAATAGATATGTCTGAAAGTTTCTGCACTTTCACCCTGTCTTCCCTGAATCTTATTTTCATAAACTATAAAAAAGGGCTATAGTATCATCATAAAAATAACTCTGTAGATGGGGGTGAAATTTAGTCTTCTCTGCATATATAGTTCTGGGCAGTAAAAAAAGGAAAAAGCAATTAAACCACATATTCTATGAGGTTTTATTTATGTTGTGCTGGAGAAAATGTTAGCCATGTCTAGAAAGGAGCTGGCATAAACTTGGGTGATACTTAGGAACTTCAAATTACACTCTAAACAAAAAGTTTGAGAATAAAATCAAGGCTGCAGCTGTAAATATAATTTTTCCTTACATGTACCAAAGCACAAATCTTAAGATAGTGCACTAAGGTTTCAATGAAATGTGGAAGCCTATGGAAGATGCTTATAAAATAGTAATGAATACTGCAATTTGGCTAAATTTCTAGTGCTGGAAGTTTAAACTGTTTGTAACCAATGTAAGCTGCCTCTGAAACTACAGAGACAGCTGTAATGACAACGAGATATGAATTTGTCTATTACCAATTACAATTAATGGTCTGTTGACTCAAAAGCTCAGTAACTCATAAATACCCTCATTAACAATTTGATAGCTGGATTTTATTAGGCAAAACACTGAAGCTGAAAGTCAAGAGGAAATTAGAGCTGGAGCAAGGAGGGAACATGCAGTAAGGAAAGAGGTAACAGGAATTAAAAAAAAAAGGGAAAGGAAATAGTGATGATCTTAGCAACAAACTGGATAGCTTGCAAAGGTACCCTCTAAAGAAAAGACATAGCAAGTAAAATGTTGTAATCAGGTGTGAGAAAATAAAATAATGAGAAAATAACATACTCAAATAACAAAATACTTGAATGTACCTCAGTAACCACATACTCAGCTTTTTGAGTGACATTTCTGCTATGATGATGTTAGAGACTTTTAAAAATCATTAGGGGAAAAAAGAGATTGTTATATGAGCCTTCTTTCATTGCTGAAAATACTTTTTTAAAAAAACTTACTTTGACCCAGGCTCCATTAAATTCATCATCTCAAAGAAGCATGACACTTCCCTTCCATACATTTTTTTTTTATTAACTTGTCTTTTGATGTTTAAATGCTACTTCACTTGGTATAATACCTTCTCTGAAACTATGGAAGATGTAAAAAGAGACACCAGAAACAGGCAGGTGACTAGAGTTGGAGAGCCAGGTGTGTTGTGCTTCTTCATATTCAGCATCAGATAATGGCTTTATTAAAAGAGCAATGTTTTTTTAAAAATTAAAGTGTGGTAAAGTCTTAAAAATAATTCAGTAATTCTGCACCTCAAAACGCTATTCTTCAGTAAGCAGCCCAATAGGAAAAAAAAAAGGCACTTCAAACTTCCTAGATTAAAAAATTAAAAGCAGATTAAAGGGAATGCAGCACTCCACCTTTCTTTGGAATATATAAATATAACCTTGAGACAGAAAACATCCATGTCAAAGGTCTTCAGAATGTGCAAAGGGAACTGAAACTCTGTCCAGTTACAATCTCCAGGGAAGTTTGGAAGCTGCTACAAACTACAAGCTGTGTCCTTTTGAAAATGAAAGTTAAATGCTTAGACATTGGAAAACAAAGCTGCCTACAATATAAGCCCAAATATTAGAGTTAGAACAAACTACAGAATTATGAAAGGGCCATAATTCATTTGCATGTGACTTAGCAACACACATGATGAAAGACTATCACATTTCCACCTCAAAGTCTAAACTGTGCAGTGAACTTCAGAACCTCAAGGAACTGACAGAATGATAAAACCTGTTGCATAGAAACAGGGAAAGCAGACACTGCTTGAGCATTAGGTGACAAATCTAGGTACAAGTACCATGTTCAGAGAATCAAATGTGCAGTAAAACTGGAAAGTAAACACATTAAACCAATCATTTAAGCCCTAATTTTCCCAACAAAAAGTTACCTCTTATTTTACAGCTTAATTTTCAAAATCTTCTGCAAAATGTTTTGAACACTTCAATTACAGAAACTAGTTTGAAAACAATCTTTTTAAGACTGATAACTCATAGAATACATACAACAGAAACCATGACAATTTACAGAGGTGTGAAAAATGCCACAGTGGAAAAAACTGTGGCTGTTTTTTCCTAGCTCAACTTTAAACCCACCTGCAGGCCTGATATTGTTGTAAAAGAATTTATCCTAGGATAAGAGGGCAGCATAGTTTATGACAACAATCTACCTAAAAACTCATTAAAGTCTTTTCTCTTGGAGTGACATGCATTATCAGCAAAGATTAATCTGATGAGTCTTTAGGTGAGCTCCATTTTTAAAAATGCAATAACAGAGGGCTTTGTTGTCATCTGATGAAAATCAATTAGAGTAGGTAAGGCCACAAGGAAAACTAACATCACTCATCACCAGCCCCCCGGCAGCTGAAATGATTTGTCTTCCAAGCTTGGGTGATCAGGAGCTGTAGTAATATCACAGGGAAATTAATTTAGTTTCTATATTCTAGACCCACTTTCCTTGTTCTGGAGGACCTATACACAAATTACTTTTAATCAAGGTTGATGTGTTATTAATACCAAGGAGGATCTTTGAAGAATCTTTTTTTTTTAAAAACTGATTTAACACATTTTTCATCTGTGTTTTGGATATAAACAGAAGGTTACTGATCTTACCCTTACCTTCCAGATTCTTTGTCCACTACAAGGCACCTCACGGGATGGCGCAGACAATAGATCCCTCCAAACACAGCACACATCCTAGAGACACAGGAGGAAAAAATAAAGGTTTTACCACTGTCATCAGTAATGGTGATCAACATGTGTGTTATAAGCAAGGCAAAGAACTGTGCATGTCACAGAGCATTTTATTGCAACATCTTAATCTCTGAATCAGACAATCAAAAACCAATCCAAGTAGTTTTTGTGAAGTGTTAACTGTTTTAGCATTTATCTTATTAGCATTTCTCTTAATCCTCTAAATTAACTTAAGCACTCTGACTCTGTTAGCTTGTCATTCAGGATGGAAAAGCTTTACTGAAAATGCACAAAATATCTACTGACCACACTGCACTGCACAAGGTATGGAATGAGAATATAACGCACACAAAAACTGTACCAAAGTCCTACTGGTATTCTAAGTGTGAATTTGAAGTCATTTCCCTCCTCTTAGAAAATGTACTCTGGGAACTTCACTGGCAGCTTAAATTTTGAGAGTGTTGAGAAGTATGCCAACAAAATTAAAACTTATTATTTAAAGATAATCTCGTACAACTAGTGATTGCTCTCTCTGGGTTCTGTTTATGTTATCATGTAGTAGTTTAAGATATTCTGTACATGGACTGATGATGAAAAAATTTCCTAAATAAAAAAAGGGAAACGACTTCCTGGGTCAGGTTTTCAAAAGCTCAAGTATATTGAACTATATTTTACTGCTACTTTGCAGTTGTTCACAGTCAAAATCCAGTACTTAAATCCAAGAAAATTACACTGCCCAAACATTAAGCCAATATCACAACTCATCTGTTTCAAAACTCAGACTCAGAATTTAAAGAAACTTCAAAGAAACTCAAGATAATGATCTATTAAAATATGCAGGACTCCAGGTGAAACCTGTCCACTGCAAAATTTCATCACTAACCAGGCTGGTTTATCACCCCTTTGAAGATCTCTCTGACCAACACTCTTCACACCCACGCACGAAGTCTGAAACTGCTCTCCTGAAAATGGTAAAGATTCAGGAGGTCTGGTGATAAACATGATTCCAGGTTAATCCCTGCACCTTAAATTCTTCTATCTGTCAAAAGCCAGGCTACACCTCTAGGATTGACTCTTCGATTGAACTGGTGAGAGAGAAGGCAAATTAATGCACAAAAAATGGAAGTCTAGTTTCTGCAAGTGACGGTGAAAATTTTTACTGGGCCAACCTTAGCACTGAAGTGATTCTGACAAATCTTGCTTTAACATTCTTTTTATTTCTAGCTCCTGAATGATGTTATAAGCCCACATTCTTCAAAATGCTGTCAAGCAAGTAAAGCTTGTCTATAATGTCTATAAACTTTCTGTCAGAGTACTACAATGCAGACAAATTCATGATCCTACAGAAACAGGATGCTGCAGATTCTCAAGGACAAAGCATCATGATTAACTGGGAATTAAAATAAATTTCAGGTTTTTATTTAGAGTGCATTATTCCAGAGGCATTCTTCTAATAAGAAAAAACACAAAATGCAGAGGCTGAAGTTCTTTAAAACTTGGTGTAACAAAGTAAATATGTTTCAGATTATGGTAAAAAATAAATATTCTTTGTATTTAAAAATTTAAAGACAGCATGGAAATTAGTGGAAAAAGGAAGAAAAATTATGGGGGGATGTGTTTGATCCCTTACAATACAATTTCAGCATTGGACTGTTTGCAATGTCTGATCTATCTCGGGAATCTTTAACATATTTTATTTATTTACTTATTTAACAATCTCCAGTGGAGATTAACAATCTCCAGATCAATCAGCTATCACTGCCCTCTTCCCACGTACAGTGAAGAGAAAGAACGAAGAAATAATTTGCATATTGACAAAATCTGCATATACGTTTCTGAGTAAGAACCTCTCTGTCAGACACAACTATTAATCAAGTGACATATGACAATTCTTCCTTTGTCCTGCAAGTGAAATACACCTGGGTTCTCCTTCTGATCCCTTTTACTCCCAGGTGAATAGCCTCTTATGAGTAAATCATCCAACCACCTGTAGCACACCCACTGCAGTGAGACACTGTTCTGTTTCACCAGGCCAGAGAAGGACACAGGGAGCTGAGTTCCTGTTGCTCAGCTCAGCTTTAGGGTTAGCCAGATGTTCAGCTTGCAGATGGAAGGATAGAGCTGAAACTGGGAGGGGATAAAACTTAGAAAATCCACCTGCCATTTCATGAAGGGAGGTATTGCATTTAAAGGAAGAACTTGTGATTCTATTTATCTTCTGGGATTTCATTCTGCCAAGGGCAGCAGCAGCCTAAGGAAAGGTCAGCAACCTCCCTTAGGATTGGCCCAGTCAGGATATCCAGGTCCCTAGGCAGACCTCTTCTACTCATGCAGAAGCAGGGAAAATACATCCCATGTGGAATCCCAATCTTAGGTGTCTGGAGATTGTGGAAGATGACACAAAGGTTAAACATCCACTGAAGAATTATTATAGAGCCTTGAGCTAGAGGCTTATTATCTCTGCTGCTGCAATCAATGGCTTCTTGCCTGACAAAGCATGTATTAGGATCTTTCAAACCAACTCAGATGAATTTATTTTGTATGCTGTATATAAGAAGAGCATTATTAACCTAACTGGAACTAAGATTCCTGTGTTAAAAAACATAAATTATATTTTTCCTTTGACTTCAGCCACAGTCAAGGGCTTTTTGATATATGCACTTTAGTTTTCCAGCATTCTTTGAAAGAATTTTGCTGCTTGGCTGCGCAAAAATGTGAATTACTTATTTGCAAGAGTAGCCTGCTATCCAGCAGAGGAGGGCATGACCTGTTTTCATAGTAGGCCAGTGGAAAACTCCTCTTTTAAAACAAAAACGGAGAGGAATTTTGATTGTGTTGTGTTCCACAATGACAAAGAGCCCAAACACCTATTGAAACAGCCTAGCATGACAGATGAAGTGATTAGGAAGAACTTGCCAAAATTATTTAAATATAGAAAATGAAATATTAAAGCAAAAGGCATCCCAATAATTTATGGCAAAGTAAAATCGTTGAGCTAACACTGCTTTCATACAATAGGCTACTCAAGATGATTGGACTGTACTTCAAGCACAAGGCAACTCTTTGATACCATTAACCCTAAATGACAGACATTTAAACTGATATTACTCTAATTAACTGGCGACTGCCTCCCCCAATAATTCAAGTTTTGCTGAAAGACAGCAACAACACTGTACTCAACTTCAACTTTGCCCCGGTGACATCAAATCGTATTACAGCTAAATTAACAGTTGTGAAAATTTTTGGCCTGGGTAGCCCTCCATCACACACAGCCTTTAAATGCCATTTCAGTTCCCATCAAGGCAGGAATCAGCAGTTGTAATTTTTAATACAGCTGTGAAACAATAGGACATATTAAAAGCTGAATTTTTGACAGCACATTCACGATGATTTATGAGTTTGTATATAATCTGATTATTCTATTAATTTTACTGATTACTGATTCAGCTAATACAGTGAAGGTCACTTACAAAATAAATCTTCATTACATTTCACAGAAAGTAACTGCCTCCAACTAGTTGTTTTCTTTAATTAAACACTAATGTAACAAGAGAGAAAATAGGCTTCAGGGTTGCTGCATCTGTTGCTACAAGAGGAGTTTACTGCTTTGATGTAATGCTCTCTGATATTAATTGAACAAAAATAGAATGTCTCTCCATCTGACATCTTGATTTTCATCACAGAGATATCATAAACACCCTTAAATTACAGACTTACCCATTCTGAAACTAGATAAAGAATTGGGAAACCATATCACATGGTTCCACACAAGAAGTTAGGGGTTTTTTTTTCAGTTTGTCTTCTCCTTTCTCAAACACAGGGAGCAGTTAATTAAAAACCTGAGCTGTTTTTTTACTTCCCCAACTGCACAGTTCTCTATAGCAAAAACCATTTGCTTCCCTTCTTACAGATGAATACTGCAAGTAGAGCACAGCAAGCTTTGGAGAAAGATCAAAGCAAAACACACCAAATGCTGAATTAATGCATTGTCCTCTTTCAGTTTATTTTTACACACAGAGCAAGCTGCGACCTGGTTCTTGTGTTAAATTCCATGTTTCCTCAAATGCTCCTGAAACCTGAGATTTTATACAATATTGTTGTGTGTTCTAAAAACATTAAAAAGTGGAATGGAGAAAAATTGAATTAATAAAATGGCTACATTAGGAAAAAAAATTAAGACAGCTAATTTTTCCAACACTGAGATCCCATAACAAGTCAAGTCTCAGTATAAGTGTCCATCTAGATCACAGAAAAACCCAATCCATCAAACCATCAAAGAAATAATGAATAATCAATGTCACCCAGAACTGGCATTTGCAGAGCTTCTGGAAAATATATGACAATAAAAAACCTGAGAAATTTCTGTAGATAAAAGTACAACCACATCTAAGCTCTGTTTGCAGTTATTGAACTGTTAGTAATGTGAGCAACTGCACTACTGGCAAGCTTACTACTAATACCAGAGCTACATTACTAACAGCTGCTGGAGAGGAGTTGTTTAGAGAGTCTGAAGAGTTGTGGAAAAGAAGCTTAGTAGTACCCATTAATAAATTCCTAACACAAATAAATGAGATGCAAGATTATCTCATAATGCACTTGACAGTCATTAACACTACGAAGATGTTCTGATAATTACTCACACTTGTTAGCTACCCCCTTCTACAAACCCTCCACTATGAAACTACCTTCTCATCTCCCATCTGTAAAATACCCACAGAATAAAACCCCACAGAACCTGCACAAACACTCATAACTGAAGGAAGAGGTGCTAACACATATGTAAATTATATTTTACAAAAAAACCCCTTCTGCACTACAGAAGGGTTTTGGTTCAACACTACCTTCACATGGGCTGCATGATGTGGCCAGCTCAGCAAGTTATGTACAACCCACCTAACTTCAGTTCCTTGTAGGATTTTACTGCTGGTGAATAAGGAAAAAAAAAAAGATAGCAATTCATGAGAGGTCTGAGGGTATATAAATGAGGTATCTCAGAGAATGAGATGCCCTTGAGAAGAATTCTCTGTACAACAGGAAATAAAAGATCCTCCCCAGGGAAAAAGACAGGAAAAAGATGTTTAGCACACAAGGATTTTGAAAGAAAAGTCTTTAATCTAATTTCTTGGTTTATGAAAAAACAAATTAAATGTGACACCCTACAACTTGGAACACTTCAGAGCAGGGAAAAAACATCTGTGCAAAACGTAGGTCTTCCAGTGCTCATGGAAAGAAGAAAAAAACCCAAGTTTGACCATAAATTCTTGATGAGTAGATTCCTCCATGGTAAAAAGTCTCTGATCAAATAAACGTAAAAGTAATTGAATTTGTGTCAAATTTTAGACTTCTCTTGAACACAACTGCTCTTTCCAGTTGTGTTTTATGGGGTTTTGGTTGGCTGGTTATGGTTTTTTTTGTGGGGTTTTTCCTTTGTTTATTTGGGTTTTTTTTTTAATAAAATGTCTGTGATTTAGCTTAAATATTTAGAAAGAATGATAAATTTAGTTTATAGTTTACCAAAACAACCCAATTAGTTATTTACAAGAAAATCTCAGGAGTGAAAATGCTTAAGATTTTAGGGAACAGTTCTCAGTCACAAAGAATTACAAAAGTTTATCTAGGTAAGAGTATAGGCAGAAACATTCCAATAAAACTATTAAGGGAAAACTATTTTTACTTGCTGAAGCACCAAGGTCTAACATAAGTTATTTCAGAGCTATGAAATTTTGTCAAGATTGTGAATGCTCTTAATCACAACATAAAATGTGCTGTTTGATAAAATAAAGACACTGCTAAGCTTAAATGGTTTAATTAAACAACTTTACTCAGTACACTTGCATCTTGCCTTACAAACTGATGTAAAAAGAGACCACAAAGTGAAATAGCTAAAAACCTGCACTTTGCACAGTGTACCCTCAACTGAGTTTTGGGCCAAGATCTGAAATGAACTACAAGATAAACAGCACATTTTAACCATCTTAACCAAAACTGGAATTTGAAGGAAAAGTTGTTTAAATGGAAGAATAATATAAACATTTCCCAGGGATACTGCAATTAAGAGTACTTTAATGAATCTAGGTTAAGAATTATTCTCTGGGAGGCTAATCTCAAGAAAGATATGGTTTACATAGAATCAAGGTGAGGATCCATCATGCAATGAATTGGTGTGATTCATTCAAGTGTCTTTGAAATTCTGGCTATGGCACTGTGGAAACCATAAGAAATTACTACATGGCAGGAGGAAAAAAAAAAAAAAAGGAAAATAGGTTCAGTGGGTTTTGTACTACAGTGATGACAGCTACTACAAAAGCACTCTGAAATCTTCACTATGGAAGGTGAAGTCTGAGACCTGCCTGGATCTAAGTTCTGTTGATCCTGTAAGAGAAGCAGCTCTTCCTTGCACAAGGGCATTCAGAGCAATTATACAGCAGTTCTGCCCTCAAAGAGGAGCTTGGACTACAGGGCTGTAGGGCAGAGAGAAAAAAAGGAGTGACTAGAAACCAGCCACTAAGCATTAGCTCATCTATAAAATCCATTTCTGTATTCTCTGCCTCCAGAAAAGACAAAAATTCAAGTCATCTTAACCCTCAATGAAATTCAAGGGCTATTTTACTATGTCAGTAGTGTTTTGGAAGCTACCTTTCTCTGTCTTCTAGTTTACTGAAAAAGGACTCTGCTAAATTATATTTGCATTTACACTCCAGATTTCTCCAGTAATAAACAACCATGTCATTTCCACAGATGTTCTGAAAATTCTGTAACATACTCTATGTCCGAGTCACAACTCTCAGGAAGAACACAGAAGCCAGAATCTGCACATTGCCACAAAACCAGAGAGTAATTCACATGTTAAGAGACTGCTAAAGACATAGTACCAAGTAATGTATTAGATATTTTTCCTTTATATTATTATTGTCTTAATTATTAAAGCAAGTAATTGCTGAAAAATTATCATTGGTATCTCTTGCCGTCAAGTTCCAAATACTTTGTAAAATGAAGCAAGAATGCTTAAGAGTAAGAGTAGGACAATACAATTTTTCTCCTGCCTTTTTAAATTTGTGATGTTACCTTTTTTTTCTTTCTCTATTCCCCAGGGTATATTCTGTCCCCTGGTAATGCAATAACTTTACTGAAAACTTTTCTACGTCTAGTTAGGAATCTGAAATCAATATATGTTGACAACATCCATATGATTCAGAGCATCCCATGTGATGTAGTCTAATGGCTGAAGGCCTTCACGAGGTAAAAACTTCTGCAACCCAGTATTTCTAGAAAGGGAAATGATAAGGAGCAGAAAAGCTCTCATATTTGTTAGTAATTTTTAAAAGAAAGAACTGAAACATCTTGCTGAAAAGATAAAATGTACCATGGGATGGTATTTTCAAAGCTTCATGAATGTAGAATGCATTTCACAACAAAGGTTATTTCCAAATTAAAAGCCTTTTCCTGTCAAATCCTGAGAAATAATGTGGGCAAGGACACAAAAGCATTCCATAGCTTTATTAACGACAATGCTCACTGATCTGTGAATAACCTGAAAAAAAAATGAAGATTATTGAGTTACTTTACCAATCTATCCATCCATCACTAGTGAGCAGGTCTCAGAATGATGGATTATCTCACTTCCCTGATGTTTATCCCAAGGAAGAGTTTCTCCTTAGAGGAAAAAACAAACATCTGATCCTACAAACAACCATCCTAACTGTGCTTGCACATCTTGCCTTCCTTTGCTAAGAAAGTGAAGAGAAATACATCGTTTGTCTTTAAAAGCCACACTGTATAAAAATTTTTATTATTTGACTGAAATGCAAGAGAAAACAGTAAGAAAAAAGTAGCATTGCAGCTACTTTCACTACCCAGTGTTTTATTACAGAAACCCACATAATACTGAGAAGTTGACAGTAATTTCAAAATAAATCTTCAGGTCCTAAGAGTGTAATTTTAAATAGTAAGAGATAGGAAAATTATGTGTTTTGAAATGGAGGACTGCAGTCATATCTCAGAACCTGTGCTTTTTAAATCTCCCATGATTCTTTCACACCTGCATGGAACTGCACGCTTGCCAAGACTTAAATCTGCCATATCTGATTGCCAAAAGGAATTCACATTGTTTGAATTTCTCATTAATATGCCAAATCATACAATTAACATGAGGAAAAGATATGCAGATGGCTCACATGTGGAGACATGATCCTCATGTATAGAATCAAATGAAGATATTGCACTAAATTTTTAATAGATCAATTCTCAATGCTCATTACACTCAGGTTTCCTCAGGTCTGGTCTTGATTTCAGATCACTAAAGCCTTCCTAGAGATTGTAACAAGGATGTAATTGGTAATGTAAAGTACCTGAGACTACCTTGGAGGCTTTTGACACTTGTAGCAGATAATAGCTCAACTGTACGGGTAAAAACTGATTATTCATTTTTGAAATATATACAGGAACCTTCCAAATCAATCACACAATCCATCATATCTCAGCCTGGACTCTTAATCTTCTTGTAAATAGAGGGATTGAAAGAGATGAACCATCTTAATCAGCTCTTTCCTCCATCACAAAATTACTACTGTCACTGACCCAAAAATGACTAATTTCAGCTAGAATCTGTGACAACTACTAAAAAAAGGTTACGTTGCCCACCAAATCCACACACCATGTAGAAGTTCAAAGCCTGTTTATAGGAAATGAGAGTCAGTAACTGACTCTCTGTAGAAGTCAGGGAATCACCAATTCCTATGGCAAAGCTGCTGAGAAGATTCTACCACCTCAGCATCTATTACCATGGCCATATCTTACAATTCTTGGATGACTCCTAACAAAGAGGAAAAAAAAAAAAAAACCACCATGTACTACCCCCTCTAGACGTTTTGGTGTCTTGTGATTATCATACAAAATGTAAAGGCTTCCTTAATATTACTCCTTCATTACAAAGGAAGAGATGTATAAGTTTCACAACAAGTTTGAACCAAAAGAAGCTGTTCCAGAGGCCAGGAAAAGTTTCCCTGCTTGTCAGCTCATGACTGCATGAGGCTTGTAATGACCTTCCTTGTACCATTTATGGAAAGAGAAATCTCACATCTGCACCTCAGCAGATTGGGAGGTGCATTACAGAGATATAAAAGTTTCATTTTCTCTCCTAAACCATAGCTGTTTAAACCAATAAAGAACTAGCACTGCTTTTACTCACTCAGGTGGCGTCAGCAGTTATAAAACCTTGTATTGTTTCTGCAGAATTCATTTGGAATGCAAGGATGTGACTTACAAATGTCTTTGACTAATTCACATAAATATGCATGCACACCATTTATAACAGTAGCCTTGATGAGAACACAGAGTGTAACTGGCTGCAAGAAACGCTCAAGAGGTTTACATTAAAACAGAATACAGAAGGGTGGTTAGAAATCACAGACCAGATGACACCTTACTCTGATAACCTGGTGATAAAAACTGCAGGGTATGATGTATGGGTGGTGGCATTACCACTTGACTCTACGTCTGAACAGGATTCTTCTGCTATTGCTCTGGTTTTAGGGAGACATAATACCTGAGGCAGACCACGAATAAAAATTATGGTTCATCCCCCCCAAAATTTGCAATTTCTTCCTAAATTCTTCACTGAAAACCAAAGACATTTAGACTTCATTTTGAATCAGAGTTTCTGTGATAAAACCTTTTAAAAGTATAATTACCTCCTGGTTTGACAGTAATTCGCTTGAACTATTAAAACACTGACTTACAATTGAACCCAAAACACCTAAAATGAAGCAATAAATGAGCATAAACAGAAAGTTTAGGCCACTTGAAGAATTCCTGTGATCACAGAATGATTTTCTGATGTGAATATTGGTAAGACTTCTAGACACTACTGCTGCTAACTCTTGAAATATATTACTGCTCCAGATGAGAAAATTGCATCAAAGTAAAGCTAAAGGACTTTCCAGAATGCAAGAAAAAATTATAATGAGAAGAACCTTCAGTGAAAAAAAAATAAAATTCTAATTTCAATTTTAATTATTAAATGTACTTTTTTCCCCAGGTATTTCAAACCAAGGTCTAATTGCAAAACCTGTGCTACTGGAATGGCTTTGATCATCTTTTGATTTATTAATCTGCTGGTCACATACAGACACCTGGTTCCACACGATATCCTATAAAGACATTAAAAAAAAATAAATCTACAAACATAGTTCTATGGCATGACTGTGCCCAGAGTATTCACCCAAACCCAATTCTTCTTCATAAATTGTCCCTTTAAGTACCCAAATCCACAAGGCCACAGCTAACAAAATCTCTATACAACTGCAGTTGAAGATACCGATGAAAGACTACTGACAGAAGATGAAGTTACCTAATAACATTTCTATTAAATGTAGTACAGAACAAGGCCCAGCTTGTTTTAACTAATAGGAACATATTAATCTACATATATACATCATATAGGACAATTGCACATGGACTTTCTTTGTTACTAAGGTCAAATAAGACCTTCCACAATATGGGCAGCTGCTTGTGCCAACCAACTACATTATAGATACCTTCCACCAACTATGATAATTGTTCCAGAATGTTTCTATATATGTTTCCTGCAACACAGAATTGCATCCACCCCATATAATGCCAAAGAGGCTGAAGCTGCTAAGGCCATTCTTCTAGCAGTAATATCAGTACTGTTTTAGAGAAGAAAACCAGAATTTATCATACAGACCAGAGAGAAAGATTACATCCAACAGTGCTGTAAACCAAATTGCTCAAGAGCAATAAAAGATGAACTTGTCCCCCAACAAAGAATAAAGCAAGTAAGATTTTGCACTGATACTGAAACAAATGATACATAAATATATCAGTCAGACACCAAAATGGCCTAATCATGCAATACTGCTTTTTTAAAATAGAGCAAATGTTTACTTCAGACCTACATTAAAATCCCACACAGAGCAGATGGAAAGGCTGCTTGCCAACAAAAGGAAAGATGAAAAAAAACCCTACAGCCTTTTAAAAGCCAGTTGAACTGTTGGAAACGACTGAAAATGAAACCCACCCACCCTCTGCACATGCATTCTTGATCGTCCCCCACAGCATCCAGCAACTCCTCTGCTGGAACCAGGATCCCCAGCACTCCTCAGGAATCCCACTGAAGACAACGTTCCCATTGCCCATGGTTCAGTAAAGGGGTGGAAGTGGATGGTGGTTTATCCTGGAATCAATATGGTTTTTCTTTAATTACTTTCTAGGGCTCCAGTAACGGAGAACATAAGGCTGCTCTTTAAGATGATGTAATGTAAAACTGCACCCTGTACACAGCTCAGTGCAAGAGGGCTGCAGGGTAACTTTTCTGCTGTTTGAGTCATAGGTGAAGGCTTGTGTTCTGCCCATAGCTACAAAACGATGACAAGAGAATAAGGATGTGACTTCACATCAGGGGCACTGTTTGTAGTAGTCTGTGATGTAACAAAGGTGAAAGAATTACATAATAAAATATCTGCCTCTGAATGGTAGATGCCCTCTCAGCATTAATTACTAACACTAAAGCAAAATGTTTGTCTTCCCACAGCTTCAGGGAGACTGAACCACAATTCTCAACCTGCCAAGATGCACAGTCATCCTTTTGGACAGACACCATTCCCAGTCTCCTCTGTCAGTTTTTAAAAAAGAATATCTATGTGTGACTTCAATTATCTTTCTCACTTCCTAGTATTCATTACCACAGGCAGCCAGCACAACAGCCAGCTACTGCAGGTTGCCTTTGTAATACAAGGGCAATTATTTCCAAGCCTTAGAGTAGTGTAATTTCCAACATTTCTTTATTCCTTTTGGGTTTTTTTCACTTGTTTGGGTTGGTTTGTTTGTTGGAGGGGAATTTCACAGCCAACAAAAAATGTAAAACAAATGAAATCAATGTGAAATTGTCATCAGGATGATTCCTACTGAATGGTATTGGCACAGGGTCACCAGGGATGGCTTTTTCTAGAAGATGTCTATTAGAAGTGGAGCTTACCTGCAGAAACACTGTGGGATTTCTCCTTGACCATAGAGAGGAAACAAAAAGGGGGTATTGCCGTAGCGGCCGAGGCACTGAAGAAATTTTTTTGTTGCCTGAAGACCTTCCAGAGTGGTGCTGTCAGTTTCAGAAACCATTGCAATGGAGTGAAGAATAAAGTGCTGCAAGCTGGGTGTTAACATCCGTGTTTTTAAGAACTGAGCAAAGGTGCTGTTCTCATAGTCTGAGGAAAAAGGACATTTAGATGGAGGGTGTCATACAACATTTGTTATCTTCTCATATGCTCCAATTTAAAACAAGGAATTTTCTATTTAAGTAAACAAAAGCAATTGAAAATTTCAACAAACATCTTGGTGAAAGTGGATAATTCAAGCCAAGTTAAAGAATTTACCCCCAGAACACAGCCTGGGGATGCTTTTTCCAGTAAATTGCCCAAAATATACCTGAATAACACCCACTCCATACTGATGTGGTCTGAGTGTATTTACATGCAGAAAAGCCATTTACATAATTGCCTTAATCCAAAGATTAAAAGGCTCAAAATTTATTGAACATTAATTCTGGCTATTTTAAACTGTAGGAGCAAAACCCATTTAACCATCTCTGGAAGAAAAAAGAAATCTCATGTCATTTAAGTATGAGAATCAATAAATTGATTTTGAATTTATGTGGTGTGTCCTTTATTACTTCCTAAGTTTTCTAATTGTCACCTGTATTCTCACTCTGAGCACCTCCCCTCTAGCAGCAGCACACCTGCAATTGCCTGTAACATATAAACCACTCCAGCCTATTCTTCCTCCAGGATTTTCTGGAGGACTCTTGTTCTCCTTGTCTTAAATTACTTTTTCTTTCAAAGTCAAGAATCCATTTTCTCAATTTCTGATTTTGTGGCAACATATTGTGAAGATTTAGGTATCACTACAAAACCAAAAAACAACCAAACAAAAAACCTAAAAAAACAAGAAAACAGAAAAGAAAAACAAGGTACACCACACCATATTAAAAAAATCCCTAAGACAGGGGAGGAGACACCTAAAAACGATAAAAACTGTTTTGCAACCTTGCTGTAATATGTAATTTTGCTGTTAAGAAAAATGTAAATAATAAATAATGTGGGAACTAGAAGAGAAAGAGGAAGTAGACCTTAACATAGAAGTAAAAAGGTCACAAAAAGGTCATTGCATACTTTGAAAATAAATCCATAAAAATAAATTGTGTGAAAACACAGGAGAGCTATCAAAATTGTGCATAACTGAATGAACTCAAAAGAAGAGCATGTACACCATTCAGTGAAACACTACCTTGGTATTCATCAGGGTGTTGTTCATACTCCAAACAAAATGTCAAAAATTTCATTAGCATTCTCTTTTCCACCACAGTGAGCTGTTTGCTGTTAAAGACATCTGCTCTAGAACAAGGTACCTGGAAAATATTTTTAATAATCTTTTAAATATTATTAAAATTATTAATATTTTTAATAATTTCAGATACTTTCCATAGTCTGGATATGAAAAACACCAAGCAACACCACAGTCTGACTAAGAAGCAAGTATTTTGATGTACTATTTTCTATTACAGTAATTTTCTTATGTATCTATTTACATTATTTTCCATTATAAGTATAAGAAGACACCAAATTTCCACAATATTTTATAAATCTTATTCTGCCTCCTCTCCTTTTTATTTCCATTCAAATTCACTTGAATTGTGGATTGCAGAGTTAATCCAAAAAGCTTGTATTAATTAACTGTGCCAAAACCTCCTGTTGCCATTATCACACCACAAATCAAGTCCGTGGTAGGAATCTGAAAACCTAAAATCTGTGAATCTTTAAGAATAAACTGTGAAGTCAATCATGGACTAAGTATTTGCAACAAGGCAAAGATTTATGTCAGTAATTTACTGACTGCACATTCTAGTAATAGGGTTTTTTAAAAAATATTTATATGTAACATATCAAAACCTATGGCATTTGGAAATGAAATAAGCAGCAGAATCTTAAGGAAAAGTATTAGCTTCTTGTCACATGTTAAAAAAACACTATTTCAATTTCTTGACTTTAGGGAGATGAGACTGAAGATGCAATACAGGATTTTACAATACCTGTTCTACATTTCCTTCTCGAAAGGCCAGGATTCGTGTTGCATTTTTAAACTCTGCATATCTGCTAACATTTGACTTGATCAGAAGATCAATTAACAGACCTCGGGAGTAAAGCAGCTGCACAGTGAAGAAAAAAAGAAAATTATGAGTAAAGAAAATGTGCTTCCACCAAAAGAAAACATTAATACCAACTGTATTCATTTGCACGGTATTTTCTAAAACTATTTACCAGTTCACACACATGAAAAGAGCCACTCCATTCCTACCTTGGAAACTAAATCAATATTAAACCTTCTGCCTTCTCTAACAATTTGGGAATATGTAACTTTCTTGGGTTCTTCTGAGGGTGCAGTTTCAGTTTTTCCCAGTTCCAGAGCAGACTCGCCTGCAGCTGCACTGGGAGAACTTTCATTCTCAGAGGTGATTTCTGTTTCATTCCCTTCTGTCACAGTCACTGCCTCAGTGCCTGGAGCCTTCTCTGGTTCCTGGCTCTCCTGCAAGGTGCTCTCCACTTGTGGGATCTCCTTCTCAGGCTCCTGAGCAATCCCCTCAGCACCACAGGCTCCAAGGTCAGGCAGCTTTGCCAAAGCACCAGCTTCTTCAACACCTTCAGCTGAATCCTGACTGGTTTAAAAAACAAGGGGAAGAAGAGAGAAAAACATCATTTAAAGAGTCTTAAAGATTTACTTAAAGTTTTGAGTCAGTGCCAGGCTGGAAACTTTAAAAGTGAAAAGCATTAGAATTCCTTTATTCTGGCCAAATCAGGTATATAGCCCACTGAAGATGTGAACAAGAATATTTTTACTGTGGAAAAAAAATTGAAAAAAAAAACAAACCCCAAACTTGAGGTTCCTCTTTTATGAGTTCTTCTTCATGAGTTTAAAATGAAAATCAAAACTTCCCTGCTGATACACAATATACAACTAAATAAATGAAATAAAGTATTTTAAAAAAGAAACTGTGATGCAATTTTATTAGGTTTTTTTTTATGGATTAACAATCTCTTGAAACCGAAATGCAAAAATGCATTGAATTCATTAAGCTTACATATTTCAAAAACCAAATGCACTGAAGAAAGCACAAGTGCTTGATAGGACTGTAAACATTTTGCATCTTGTATTATGCTAAGTCCCTAAGAGAAGCATGCAGTTTTGACCAGAAGTTGAACTAAACCTCTCAGATTACTTTTTCAACTCTGACCTTCCATTCTAATCAGTTGTTCAAGTAACAGTCCTACAAAGTTGGCTCCGGCAGTAGTGTTATTTTCAGGCAAGTGTTACAGATCTGTGCATAGCAGCTGAAGGCAGCCAGTCAAAAGCAGAGACATTACCACACAACATTTACTCTGTAGAGTCCATTTCCTTTTCTCAACACAGTTCTTTAAAATTCATCTTATCAAGCAGACCTCCACTTCTCATGTTGTCTCCTCTTTTTATCTTGAACTTCAATGACATATACCTTAGAAAGGGGTACTTCTGAACTGAAGAGTTTTCCTTTATACTCCCAGCTGAGATGAATCAAATCAATGTCATTTTTACTGAAAGGAGCTGAGCATTAATTCCACACTATCTTTTTATCTTTATGCCACAAGCCATTAAGGACTGAATAAACAATTAAATCTTGGCTGAAAACTAATGAACTCTGATTTTAAAGGTGACCTGCAAACATAAGGTACAAAATTTCAGTAACTTCACAGGATAGTTAAAATTCACTGAGCAGGAAGTCAGTATGCTTAAAAAAATGCTCATTCTTATGCTCATGGAGACTTCTAGACAGAAGCAGGGGGCAGGATTTCTGGTAAAACAGGAAAAAAAAAACCCTGTATCCATTAAAAGTTGCTCCTCATTTATAAACTCCAGGGAACTGACACATGCTCATGAAAATGAGTTTGGAGTAAGCCTCTCAAGTTGTGCACTGCCACCAGGAAGCATTTATTCATGAATGGGGTAAAATATTGCCCTGGGAAATACAGGAACTGCTATAAGGATATACTAATGAAAGAAGTCTGCTTCTGTACATTAATTATGTCTTTTTGCTTCATATTGCAAGCATTGAATAACTACAAAATATCAAAGAAGGGTAAGTACTTTGTCAATTGCTTTTTTAAAAAAAGAATACTAAAAAAACAGATTAAAGTAAATTTGTTTGGGGTTTTACGTTTGTTTTAGGCATGTGGAACATGATGTTTGTGAAAACTGAAAAAGATGTTGCCAATAATGCAGTAACTATTTCAAATAAAAAGAATTAAGCTTTCATTTAACCCATCCCAAAGCTTTTTATAACACAAAAATTCAGGACATTTTCCTTCCTATCTTCTCTCAAGCTCAATCTACAGTTCAAATTAATTTTAAACATATTTGATTATTACTTTTTAAATAAAAATAAAGTCTGAATTCACAATACATTGTCTTTTTTCTATATCAGCCTGAAAAAGCACTGAAACAGAAATGTTGTATTTACATATTTCACATCTCTATTCAATTCCCATTAACAAATACTGAAATCTCCATGATTTGCAGCTCCACACATTTTATAATGCAAGCCTAAAAACTGTATATAATCTAAAGTCCTGCCATCCTTCCTATAGGAACAAATATCCCTGAATAATGTAAGAACTGTCTATAAAAATCACTCAAATTAAACTTTTGCACAGACAATTCTTCTCCTAATTCAGAAAAAAATAATACATCTGCAGACAAATTGCTGTGTAAATTTAGAATATTATCTTCCACCATTCATCAATTAATGGTACTAACAAAGGAATATCTTAAAATGAATGTGTCTTATTAATGCCTTGTAGCAGCAACCCCTTCAGATAGGTCAAATGAAAAATTGCCAACCAGCTGGTTAATTTATTCAGCACAGGTGTTCACTATTTATTTTTCAGCCATTTGCCTTTTTTCAATACAGCTTGTTGTAGACACAGTATTCTTTTCCTTTGATGGATGCACTTTGTTCTAAGGCCATTCATTTCAGATTTGCACTGTGTATATTATACTACTACCCAGCTGTTTATTCTTTCAAAATAAATGTTTAATGCTTACTTCATAGGAGTTATAAAAGCTAAGAAAAAGCAACAGAATCTAGCCAGAATGTGTAAATTGTCAGAAACACAATAACTGACATTCAGAAAGTTTTAAGTTATTTTGGAAAACTTTTTCTTTGCTAGGTTAATCAGCCTTATCATTCTTCCTTGTGGGTTTGTTGTTTTTTTTTTGGTGATAAGAGATAGCATTGTAGTGCCAGCCTAAGTTAAGTGTTTAAAAGCAGAATCTTAATTCTCTCCTGACTCAAGTGAAATGCTCAGTTCTTCAAAGTGAAATCTTCAGGTTAGGGGACTCATTTCTGAGCTGGCCATCAGTTTGTATCACATCCTCTTAGGAAAATCACACACAAACTTAAGAGACCATAAAATGTTTCACCTAATTTAATATTGTTTCTTTATTTATTATGGGAACAAGATTATAATTGGAATATTCAAGTGATTTCAACAAGGAACATTTTAGAGCTCATGGTACTTTCTGAGACAACATGCAACATGGTGCTGTGCTGAAATGCTTGCAGCCAAAGACACAGTATGATTATTTACCTCTGAGCATAAAAATAACTTGTATATTTCTGTACTTGTACTTACTCATCAAAACAGAAATCTTCTACATGGTGAATAGTTTTATCCTTCTTGCTAAGAGAAATAACTTCTTCATTCTCAAGGATCAGTTTTCTCCAGTCTTCACATTCATCACTGATATCAGTCTTTTCCTTGCAAAGAGCAATTGTAAAATTACATTTTGTACTCTGCTAGCTGCTCTTGAACTACAAATATCTATAGTCCCAAACTGCTGTACCACCTTGTGTTGAAACACCATAATTGTCTTAACAGTCTTTTATTTTTTCTGTTCATTTTTTGCGGTCAAAATAGCCAGAGCTGCTTCCTTTACTATGGCATGCCAACATTTGCACTACATTATTTGCTCTTGGAATCTGAAAATGTAATGTTAAAATGAAATACAAGTTTTAGTAGAAAATTCAAGATAACTTTGAACTCACTTTACTAAAAGACAGGTCTGCTACAGCCAGGTTAGTTCCAAATTTTGCAACAAAACTCTTTGAATGGAGATCACATGAAAAGAAACAGTGATTTTGGTACTGTATTAATCTGTCCCCACTGCAATCTCTAAATCACATACCAGAACCTTCAGAATATGAAGTTCTGACTTGGATCAACTCCACTGATTATGCCAGAAGGTAGCACCATGTAAATAAACAGGCATGAGACTGAACTCAAACAGTTCCATCCATTCCAGTAAATAACAGGAACACCCATTTGCTAATACAGTCCAAGTGTTCAATCTCCTAAATAAATATCCTCTAGTGGACTGCCACGAATTAGATAAACCCCAGTCATTTAAAAAAATACACTCTCAACACTCATATTTTTGTCCTAGCTACTGGACAATTCAATGCAGGGATCCAATAATGATCTTTCTCATGGGTAAGAATCAGCTGAAAGCTGGAGAAGAAACAAAAGAGACTGAAACATCAGAGAGTGCAAAATAATCAAACAGGCAATGAAAACGACCATCTTATCATTTACAGAAGGTGCAGGGCAAAGAAACCAAACAATAGTGTAGTTGCTTCTACATAAATTCAAGAACTCAAAAAGTATGACTGAGCACTGGACTGTTTGATGTCTTATTAATACCCCAGGCATATCAAGAGAATGCCAGCTGTCCTGGTCTGGGCCAGGAGAGAGCTAATTTTCTGTCATTTTGGTTTTATCTAAATCTTAAGCAGTGAAGTTGGAAAGTAGAAACCACTTTGATCTATAACGTTACCAAAAAAAAAGGGAACAGTCATAATTCGTCTTGGAATAAATTACGCAAACTATTCAAACAACCAAGATTTCATTTTAAGAAACATCAGAATAAGTAATTTTTCAAATGCTTACCTGATTTTCTTTAATCCAGGACAATAATCCTGAAAAACTAAAGCTGGCCCAGTTTCCACCATAGTAATTTTTCCTGCAGAGAAAAAATAACAGTGAAACTTAACAGGCTGATAAAACATGGCTTTTGTGGGGCTAAAGAAGAAGGCAACCACGTTTAAAACATTCTGTATCTTTTCCATGACAGATTTTACAGACGCAGAATATAAAAATTGCTGTAATATTTCACAGCTCTTAATGATATGCACAATTTCCACTTTCACTCATCTGTATGCATCTCTGACTAAACAGACTACTGTCCAAAATCAATTGTTTGGAGGGTAACATGAAAAATGCTGAGAAAAGCACAGAAGATGCTATGAATAAAGGAAAATATAGATAATATTTGCTTCTTGGCCAAGCTTGACCCTGCATCTCTGACTAAAACACATCCATCACTACAGCCATCCTTACCTGGTGTCAGTGGGAAGTTAATGTACATGCATTGCATGTCACTTCTGAGCTCACTGCTACACGAGGTGGCTGTGCCAAGGAGGGTTAAGTAAACTCAGACAGGGTCCAGGTATTGGAAAACACATTTCTCTTATCAATTATGTCAAATAAAAAAGTTTACTTTATTATTTACCTTCTGCTAACAGAACACATGATGCTTACTGCAGTTGAGATGCTCTGGCAAAAATCTTATTAAACTCCATATACTGTAGGTGGAGCCAAAGGAACTGATTTGTACAAAATGATCATACCTCTCCCATTACTTTTCAGTGGATATTTACACTATTTATTGAAAAATATTAGTTTACTTTTACATAACAGAATTAATAGTTCTGTTGTCTCAAATCTCCTGTTTTTAAACTTTTCTTTCAATATTTCTCTAATATCAGCTAGATTAATTAGCTTTTACTATCATGCATATCACATCTGCAATATTTACCAAGTCTGATAGGAAAAATAATAGAATCATTGCATTTTTAAAAATCCCTAGTTGTTGCAAAATAAGAAAGTAATTTTAGGATTTAACTCTTTTCTGGCACTGTATCCCAGCACTCCAGAAACATGACAGATACCAAAAATACCTTCCTGAATAGATATCTGATGTTATGGCCAAATAACCAGACCAAACATTTAGGGAAGAAGCTGGGTTTTGCACGTTACAGAATAGTGTCAAGACTGCTCTTTCCAATGAACTTCAAATCTTGGCATAACCATCTTCCACTTGGAAATTTTAGAGATGATTGTGCTAAACCTGAGAAATTAAATCCTGTTTGATTCTCCTGTTTAAGCTGGGGTGTTCTGGACAAGGCTTATCTGCACTGACAAAGACTTCATTAGGAGTGTCAGTCCCTTCACAGTACCAGAGGGTGATGCTCTCTACCATGTTGCTTGCTTAGCATATGAAGGACAGATGTCTGCTGAACAATGCCTAATCACTCCTGACTAGAAACTGACCTAAAAAAGTCTTTCAGCTACTGCAAAGCAACAGTGAAGAACAGAAATAGGACATCTTTTGCAAAGACAACAAAATCCAGGATTCACTGAATAAAGGTGGCTTCACCAGCAGGCTCCAGACTGGGAGGACTGGGTCCATGTCATTTGGGTACCTTAATCCTAGAGAATACAAAGTAATGAGGATTAAATGAAGGAAATGCCTGATCCTGTCAGACTTCAATCTGTAGAACAGGAATTGATAATTGCAGGCAATGATCATCTCTGGCTTTGGTTTAGCTGTCAATGGTGCAGGTTAATTTCTTGCTTCTTCTGAAGATTCCACTGAATAAAAAAGTCCAATATTCATATATTATCTGCCACTTTGGGGAGCTTGAAAAAGCACAGCCATAAAGATTTATTTTTACAGGAATCTGCTGCTTCAGTTGTAAGTTTCCTTGAATATAGAATACAATCTGGCAGTCAGAGCAAGCAAGGCCATTGATCACAGAAATGTCAGAACACACCTGTATAAAACTAGGACTGGGTTTCTTGAATCTATACCAATGTAAGTTTGAGCATATTTAGAATATTTAAAATCAAAATTCTGAGCAACAGAAATCAATATTTTCTTTTCAGAGAAGTTACAGAAGTTTATTTGTGAGAGGTCAAACATCTTTGATGTAAACATTCCTTCATTTATCAGGCGAATTTTCCTTTGAAATTGCTTTTCTTTTTAACCACCATTGATGTGAATCAATCTTTTCAACAAAGCACTCTCTACTGCTGCTCTGAAGCTCCATCAGTTCTGAGAGGAGGGGACAGGAAAATGAATCACAGCTGTCCCTGTCCCTCCTTCCCTCTGCTGCCTGAGCACCTTCCCCAGGGTTTGCTATCCCACCTCAAATATTCATCTCTTCTTGAAGCATCAGCTTCCAGATTTTTATTGTCCTATATTTTAATTAGTTTACCCTACATTACAGGATGAATCAGGATTGCTTCATTTTTTCATCTGAAAACATCACAGCAAGATAGACCAGACATGATTACTGATCTAATGAGCAAAGTTTTCAGTACAAATCTTGAAGAGGAATTCTGAAAAGGGCTGACTAATGATTTTACAATTAGGAGTCCTTTGTAACCAAATATTTTTGTTGTAATTGCCCTGAAAATGAACCAAGAATTCCTTGAAGCAATGGTCAAGATCAAAGCCTAATTAAAGCTAAAATATCGTCCCAAAATCAAGGACCAAACTGCTATCTGCTCCTGCTTTATCAGCAAACTACAAAGATGGACAGTCTCCCCTTTTTTGGGCTATAGTTCAATTATCTTCTAAGCAAGAAATGAAATATTTTGAGTGTGTAACAGCAGAGTTAGAAATAATTTTTCTACCAAGTTAAAAAATGCAGACATTTTCTTTTTTTTACCATACACTGTTTCCTGAATTGATATTTGATCAAAACTTCCCCTGTATTACCTGCATTTTTGTATGAATTAAAATATTGCTGCTTTTACTTCACATGTTTTCAAATCTCGGATCTGTAGTTCACAGCTAATGGCAGAACTGCTGAAACCAATTTTCCAAAGTTTGGAAAAAGTATGGTTTTAACTCCATTGGTAAATTAGAGGTAAATTTTGACCTCTAATTCTCTCTTCACCCATTGTACTTTGTTACTATGTTACTCAGTTACTAACACCGTTTTTATTAAAAAAAAAAAAAAAATTAAAAATAATAAATCAGCAAATCCCAGGGCAGAACACTGAAATTACAGGTTTTTTTCCAACAAAGTAACTTTCCTGCAGTCCAAACCAAGAGAGTATCCAACCTCCTTCTTAAGACAGACTGCAAGTTGAGAAACTGAATGCTTTTGAAAGCATGAGATGCACAAATACAACATAAATGAGATCAGAAGAAGCATTTCACTGACTCTGTCCCTTCTTGGTGCCATGTCCTACCAGCCATGGTGTAACAGTCAAAGCTGGGGATGTCTGAAGCAAAGCTGCTGATGCCTCCTGATTATTCCCAAGTGCTGCCTCTCCGTGTCTGTCCTGCATTTGATCTTTTGAGCAAGAAGTCTCAACCCATCAGAGCAGCTGCCTTTTGCAAAGGAAGTTACTGCCACATCGATTCTAGGGATCTGAATACAAAATGACTTATGTTTCAAAGCCATAAAGTTTCATGTGCCACCTATTAACTACACAGACACGTGTACTAAAAATTCCCATTCTGCCAGAGTAATCGTGTTCTGGAGCATGAAAAGTGGCCTAAGCTTCCTCACCTTCCAAGAGGGAGGGTTTAACCCAAACTGCTCTTGAATCCTTCAGCTCAATAAAAGGGTGATGGTGGCATTCACTTGTCCTACCTTACATTATATCCTGGGATATGAATGTGACCAAAGGGGATTATCATGGACCAATTGAGACTATGCTGTATTCTCTAATGCCTTTGCTAAAAACCAAAATAAGAACAAACTTTTCAAAAAAGGTAAAAAATTAAGAAAATTAACAAGTTTTGCCTAGGCTTCCTGTCACGGTTTAACACTGACCCGGCAATTAAACCGAATAACAGACGCTCTCTTTAATCTCTCTCTCCCCTCGATGAAGAAAGGAGAGAGAATAAGGGAGAGAGACTTATGAGTTGGAAACTAAACTACACAACTTTAATGAAACAGTAATGGTAAATAGGGAAAAATTACTAAATATATACAAATATACAGGAAAATGGAAACCACATTCCTCCCCCCTTTCCCCCAGTAACTCTCACGTCACCACCGAGGCTGTAGGGCAGCCCTGGGAAAGTCCAGGCTGGACTCCTGGAGTCGGCAGCAGTCGGGAACTGGAGGCAGGAACACACAGATATGGGCTGGCACGGATCAAGACCACAGGCACACGAACAGACAGGATCCTTCCAGGATGCCGGGTGAAGGAAGGGAAGCAGGAAAAGATCAGGAAAAGATCCGGAAAAGATCCGGAAAAGATCTGGCTCGGTCCCCGTGATGCCTCAGATTTATACTGAGTGTGACGTATATGGGATGGAATACTCTGTTTGGTCAATTCTGGCATCTATCTTGTCTGTTCCTCCCCAAAGGAGGGCTCAGGTGGGGCCTCTGTGTCCTCCTGGACGGTAAAATATTTTCCTCAGAGCTGAGGAAAGCAGTGTCCTTGGCCCTGCATACCAGTCTCTAGCAGTAATTACAAACATCAAGTGTTATCAGTCCTAGAAGCACATACACTGTCTGAGAAACTTGCTGTTAATTTCAGCAAATGCAACTACTTACAAGGGACTTAGCTAAAAGCAAAAGTACAGAAACAGAAAACCACCTTTATCCTGGCCCAAACCAGGACATTCCACCCCTTATTCCATACCATTTGCGTCATGCTCCAATCATTTACTAACTCTTATCCCTAAACATATCTATACACAAATTACTACTATCTCTCTGTGCTAAAAATCACTAAGTAATTCAGTCTACAATTGCAGAATGTTCATCTATTGTAGCAGATTCTCAAAAGAAGGACCAGTCTTCACAGTTCATGTCCATGGTCCACAAGTTGTAGGTTGCAGATGGTAATTTCAAGGAAGTTACTGGATGCCAGCCGATGAACCTAGTTCTGGTTTCATCACCACAAAATCATCCTGAAAAACACTCATAGAACACTGTTAATTTATGCAACAGTCCACATAACAGTAGTTATGGTGGGATACGAGTTCATGACTCCCAAAGAGTCTATGCATTACTGATTAAGCTAGACAAGCAGAAATTAGGAATTCTCACCCAGTGTTAGATTCCCTTGTGGTACACATTGTACTTCTCCATCTTTCATCATCACCCACCAAGTGTGTCCAGGCCCTTGAGCGAAAGCAACCCCACGAATGGGTTTACCTTTGCCCGAGGCAGGATAAATCCAAACTGTTTTCCCTAGCAGATTCTTTTCATGCACCACAGGCACTTTGTCCCCATCTACTGTGTGTAGAAGATCTGACTGAGCAGGACCAGCTCGATTGATGGAACCCCTGGTATTAACTAACCAGGTAGCTTTTGCCAAGTGCTTGTCCCAGTTTTTGAAAGTTCCACCACCCATTGCTTTTAAGGTAGTTTTTAACAGACCATTATACCTTTCAATTTTACCTGAGGCTGGTGCATGATAGGGGATATGGTATATCCACTCAATACCATGTTCTTTGGCCCAGTTATTTATGAGACTATTTTTGAAATGAGTTCCATTATCTGACTCAATTCTTTCTGGTGTACCATGTCTCCACAAGACTTGTTTCTCTAAGCCCAGAATAGTGTTTCGGGCTGTGGCATGAGGCACAGGATATGTTTCCAGCCATCCTGTACTTGCCTCCACCATTGTAAGCACATAGCGCTTACCCTGGCGAGTTTGAGGCAGTGTGATGTAGTCGACTTGCCAGGCCTCCCCATACCTATATTTTGACCATCTCCCTTCATACCACAGAGGTTTCAACCTTTTAGCTTGCTTAATTGCAGCACATATGTCACAATCGTGGATAACCTGCATAATAGAGTCCAAAGATAAATCCACCCCTCGGTCACGAGCCCATCGATATGTTCCATCCCTGCCTTGATGACCTGAAGCATTGTGGGCCCATTTGGCCAAAAACAGTTCACCTTTATGGTCCCAGTCCAGATCTATTTGGAACACTTGAGCAGCCTCATCTGCTCTTTGGTTGTTTCGATGTTCCTCGGTAGCTCGATATGAAGGTACGTGGGCATCTACGTGACGCACTTTTACATCAAGTTTCTCTAACCTAGTAGCAATGTCTTTCCAAAGTTCAGCAGCCCAGATAGGTTTATCTCTACGTTGCCAGTTGTTTTGCTTCCACTGCTTTAACCAACCCCATAAGGCATTTGCTACCATCCATGAGTCAGTATAGAGATAAAGTCTCGGCCACTTTTCTTGTTCAGCAATGTCCAAAGCCAATTGGATAGCTTTTACCTCTGCAAATTGACTTGATTCACCATCTCCTTCATCTGTTTTTGCAACTAGTCGTGTAGGATTCCATACGGCAGCTTTCCACCTTCGATGGCCTCCTACCAGACGACAGGATCCATCAGTGAAAAGAGCATATTGTTTCTCGTTCTCTGGGAGCTGGTCGTATGGTGGGGCTTCTTCAGCCCGTTTTACCACTTTACCTGGTGGCATTCCAAAGTGTTTGCCTTCTGGCCAATGTGTTATTGCTTCTACAATTCCTGGACGATTGAGTCTTCCTATCCTAGCTCTCTGTGAGATTAAAGCAATCCATTTACTCCAGGTAGCATCGGTAGCATGATGGGAAGATTCTCTACCTGTGTACATAAAACCCAGTACAGGTAATCGTGGTACTAGGAGGAGCTGTGCTTCAGTACCAATCACTTCTGAAGCAGCTCTGACTCCTTCGTATGCAGCCAATATCTCTTTTCAGCAGCTGTGTAGTTGGCTTCGGAGCCTTTGTAGTTTCGACCCCAAAATCCTAGAGGTCGGCCTCGAGTCTCTCCTGGAGCTTTCTGCCAGAGGCTCCATGTAGGACCATCACCTCCATCTCCGGTGTAAAGAATATTTGTGATGTCTGGCCCTGTTCGAATTGGTCCAAGGGCCATTGCCTGTACAATCTCCTGTTTAATATTCTCAAAAGCAGCTTGTTGTTCTGAGCCCCATTTAAAGTCTTTCTTCTTCCGGGTAATCTCATAGAGAGGTTTCACAATCTGATTATAAAGAGGAATATGCATTCTCCAGAAACCAACAGTTCCTAAAAAGGACTGTGTTTCCTTTTTGGTAGTTGGTGGGGCCATAGCTGTTACTTTGTTAATCACGTCCATTGGGATGTGGCGACGTCCATCTTGCCACTTAACTCCCAGAAACTGTATCTCTTGTGCAGGTCCCTTGACCTTGCTTCTTTTAATAGCAAAACCAGCCTCTAGAAGGATTTCAATTATCTTCTTACCTTTCTCGTAGACTTCCTTTGCTGAGTCACCCCATACAATGATGTCATCGATGTATTGTAGATGTTCTGGAGCTCCACCCTTTTCCAAGGTATCATGGATCAGTCCATGGCAGATGGTAGGACTGTGTTTCCACCCCTGGGGCAGTCGATTCCAAGTGTACTGGACACCTCTCCAGGTGAAGGCAAACTGTGCTCTGCATTCTGGTGCTATAGGAATAGCAAAAAATGCATTAGCAATGTCAATGGTAGCATACCACTTGGCTGCCTTTGACTCCAGCTCATACTGAAGTTCTAGCATGTCCGGCACAGCAGCACTTAGTGGTGGTGTAACCTCATTCAGGGCACGATAGTCCACTGTCAGCCTCCACTCTCCATTTGGCTTTTTCACTGGCCATACAGGACTGTTGAAGGGTGAATGAGTCTTGCTGATCACTCCTTGGCTCTCTAATTGCCGGATCAGCTTGTGAATGGGGACCACAGCATCTCTGTTGACACGATATTGTCTACGATGCACTACTGAAGTAGCAGTTGGCAGACGCTGGTTTGTAGTCCTCAGCAATCCCACTACAAAGGATTTATCTGAAAGGCCAAACAAAGTATGCAGCCATTCTGCATTCTCAGTCTTAATAGCTGCAGTACCAAAGGACCAGCGGTACCCTTTCGGGTCCTCGAAATCACCTCCCTTGAGGTAGTCTATGCCAAGGATGCACGGAGCATCTGGACCAGTTACTATTGGGTGTTTATGCCACTTTATTCCAGTGAGGCTCACATCAGCCTTCACAATAGTCAGTTCTTTAGATCCCCCCGTCACTCCAGAAATAGTGACGGAGTCTGTGCCTTTCTGATTCGATGGCATTAGGGTGCACTGTGCACCAGTGTCCACCAAGGCTTTATACTTTTGTGGCTCTAATGTGCCAGGCCATCGAATCCACACAATCCAATAGATTCGGTTGTCCCTCTCCTCCACCTGGCTGGAGGCAGGGCACCTCTAAGCTTGAGCACATACAGCATTGTCAGTATGTGCATTACTGGAGCTTGCATCCCCAGTACTCACACCTGATGTGCAGGGATCTTGAGTCACCAGCATATTTGGATTGGGTAGCTCCACACTGGAGATTTGAGCAGCCATCTTTTTAGAAGGACCTCCTTTTGCCTTCGGCTTACTCATCAACTTAATCACTCGGTCCTGTAGGTCAGCAGTAGGTTTCTTGTCCCACTTTGTCATGTCCTCTCCACACTCACACAGGAGTGCCCATAGAATTCCTCTTGGGATATTCTGTTTCCCTCGATTCTGTCTCATAGGAGGGCGTCTCCTCTTAATGGTGGCAATGGGGCGTCCTCCATCTGTCTGAGGAAAAAGGGGTGAATGCAGTTTCTCAGATGCTCTCTTGATAGCTGAGACCCAGGCCCGATGAGGGGCTGTGACAGCCTCTTCACACTCTCGTGCAGTTTTAATCACTTCACCCACAGTTGTATCCACTTCTGCAGGAACCCATAGCAGTACTGATAGAGTATGGTTAAAAGGTGATGGTGCAGCATGCACAAACCTTTGCAACATAGGTTTAGGACATGGTACGTGATAAGGGTCTTCAATGTCATCATCATTATAGATCACTTCTCGTACAGCCAATTCTTCCAGATACCTGATAGCTTTTCCAAGTGTGGCTGCTTTGACTCGTGGGCAATCTATTGCCTCTTTATAGGGATATCTCTCCCTGACAGCTGACAAGAGTCGTTTCCACAGGCTAGTAGTTCCAGCCTTTTCCCCAAATGCCCGATCAATAGCTGCATCTTTGGCTACAGGGCCCAACTGCCTAGCTTCCTTCTGAGTTAATGTTATGGTAGCAGCCCCATCATTCCAGCATCGGAATAACCAAGAGAGGAGTGGTTCACCTGTAAAACGGCTGAAATCTTTTCTCAGAGTACGCAAGTCTCTCATGGAATAGGGCTGAGCAGATTCTGAGTCTGAGTCCTCATCTGACTCTGCTCTAGGGAATGCTGTACGAGGAGAGGCAGTATCCCCTGTTTCCTCTGTTTCCTCTATCACCTGGTCATCTTGTTCAGACTTGGAAGGGTTAATTTCTGATTTCCCTTGTTT
The DNA here is from genome assembly GCF_003957555.1 of Calypte anna. Classification (NCBI taxonomy): domain Eukaryota; kingdom Metazoa; phylum Chordata; class Aves; order Apodiformes; family Trochilidae; genus Calypte; species Calypte anna. The sequence goes on along the minus strand of NC_044247.1, from coordinate 10,539,723 downwards.
TCCTTTTTTCCTAGTTACAGGGTTAACAAGTAACTGTGTGGGCTGAGGGGGAGAGGCTGAGGCATCTGCAGCAGTAGCAGCAACAGGGCTTGCTTTCTGAGCAGCGGCAGTGTCTGTGGGAGTAGACACAGCAACTGGAGCTGTAGCCGATAAGCTGGCAATGCTGGCCGGCTTTATCTGAGTTGTGCCCTTGCGTGAGGGGGGGCGAGAAGCGGCTGCAGAGGCAGGAGTGGGGGTGCTCTCTTTACGAGGTGTGGTCGTTCCCCTAGTTGTAGTTGTCTTACTCCTCACCAATATATGGTAGCAAATGAACACCTGAACACCAAAAATCAGGAGGCACAAAACTATAACAATCATATTGCCATTTGGACAAGAATCCACTGAACTCAGCCCAAGGGTGGTATGTTTCCTCAAAAGAACTCTGAAAACATAATTACGAACGAAGTTCTTAATCCTTCTATGATACATCACTGCACCATACACCATGATATACATCAATATTGAGGACCATATTGCAACGATGGTCCTTAAGCGTCTCTTACGATAGGAAAGCCACATATTAACACTCATTCCAGCTGCAAAACCACACATCACATTCCCTACATTCCAAAGGTACGGCATGATTGGTTTAATCTCCAACCCTGTGAAATTTTCAAAGAACAAGGTCTGATTCCAGCTCAGGAAAGCCATTCTTTCACTGGAGTTGGAATTCAAACTGTTCAGGCAATTTAGTCAAAATTTAAACTGGACTCGAGCCAATTAGCTCGGGCCCCACGTTGGGCGCCAATAAATCTGTCACGGTTTAACACTGACCCGGCAATTAAACCGAATAACAGACGCTCTCTTTAATCTCTCTCTCCCCTCGATGAAGAAAGGAGAGAGAATAAGGGAGAGAGACTTATGAGTTGGAAACTAAACTACACAACTTTAATGAAACAGTAATGGTAAATAGGGAAAAATTACTAAATATATACAAATATACAGGAAAATGGAAACCACATTCCTCCCCCCTTTCCCCCAGTAACTCTCACGTCACCACCGAGGCTGTAGGGCAGCCCTGGGAAAGTCCAGGCTGGACTCCTGGAGTCGGCAGCAGTCGGGAACTGGAGGCAGGAACACACAGATATGGGCTGGCACGGATCAAGACCACAGGCACACGAACAGACAGGATCCTTCCAGGATGCCGGGTGAAGGAAGGGAAGCAGGAAAAGATCAGGAAAAGATCCGGAAAAGATCCGGAAAAGATCTGGCTCGGTCCCCGTGATGCCTCAGATTTATACTGAGTGTGACGTATATGGGATGGAATACTCTGTTTGGTCAATTCTGGCATCTATCTTGTCTGTTCCTCCCCAAAGGAGGGCTCAGGTGGGGCCTCTGTGTCCTCCTGGACGGTAAAATATTTTCCTCAGAGCTGAGGAAAGCAGTGTCCTTGGCCCTGCATACCAGTCTCTAGCAGTAATTACAAACATCAAGTGTTATCAGTCCTAGAAGCACATACACTGTCTGAGAAACTTGCTGTTAATTTCAGCAAATGCAACTACTTACAAGGGACTTAGCTAAAAGCAAAAGTACAGAAACAGAAAACCACCTTTATCCTGGCCCAAACCAGGACACTTCCTTACTGAAAGTTAAATAATTCCTCTATTTTTCTTGAAAGAAAGGGACCTGCTTTGAGAAGCAACCTCTCCCCTCTCTGGCTGCTGTACTTACACAGCTACCTCATGTCACAGAAGTTCAAGATCAAAAAGAAGGCTGTAGGGAAACATGGGTTCTGTTACATCAAATATTTTACAAGTTCTGAAAAGAGTGAGACAGATTGCCTAACAAGAAGTGGAACAAACTACAGAAGCAGGTATGTTGGGGGTGGGTGCAGGGAGGGTGCCCAGCGTGCTTTTGGACACTCAGATAAAATAGAATTTTGGATACAAGGAACACCCCAAGTCCTCTACGGGCAAAGTAAGGTCAAAAAATAAGAAAGTTAACACGTGTCAAAGAAACAAAACAGAACAAACTGGGCATGAAAGAGGAGGTAAAATCCTGCATCTTAACACTCCTTTGCCTTTGAATTAAACTCCACATGGAAAGGTAAGCCAGTGAGAAAGGATACAGACAACAGAACTATATTCCAGAGGCTGAAACTCAAATACAAAATGTAGCTAATCATACCTCACTTCTAATTGCCCTATCTTTAGTAAATGAAGTAGTGTATAACTATAGGACAATTATAAGCACCGAATAAGAGACCAAAAGTAGAAAACACAGCAAGCTATCAGGAGAAAGTCCTCTGCATATGAACAATCAGTATGGGAAGTATATTCCCTTCAAGCAATCAACTTTTAGTCTTGATCTACATTCCTTCAGCAACTTCAAGTTTAAACTAAGTGCCAACCTCCACATTTTAAATTGCAAATTACTTTTCTAAATCACTTAACAAATATCCTTGAAATTTCTCATGTCAACAGCTCATTAATACCTACAGTAAATGTAGCTCTCAGAAAAGAACCCCAGATTTTACATTTATTGAGACAGATAGCTGGCACAGAGAAATAAAGCTCCTTCAATTACTATTTGGCAGAAGCTAACTTTAGTTTAAAATCCGTCTCCAGGAATTTATGGCAACACTGCAGTGAAGTGACTATTTTGAATAAGATTAGCTACTGCTGATGGCAATGCTTGGACAGTGTTTATAAATCAAACTTAGAACTTAGTATTTTATAATAGGCCACTTGAAAACTATCTTCCATAATCACCTCTGCAGTATATTATGAAAAATGCAAACATGAATGGAGATTAAAAGTAATAAAATGATGTCATGAGTGCAAGCAAACTATAAACATAAACTTTATCCACATAGGATTTCTATACCTTGTAGTTAACTTAGTTTTTTTGTAGAGAACAAAGGATTAATCAAAGTAGCACATATAATGCAAACAAGTATTTCAGTATCCTCAGATCTTACTTTCTTATACTCTGAAAAAAATTTAAACCCATAATACTTGAAGAAGGGAACAATATATATTGTTAAAAAATTATATTCTGAATAATAACAGATTTTCTGTTGAAAACTCATCAATTATGCTGTTATCTCAGTAAAATGAAATTTGAAAATCCATCCAAAATTGAGTATATTAAACTAGACAGAATGCTTTTTTCTTTGCAAGAGTATTACCTGAAACACAAACAGCAGATGCCTTGAAATGCTTCCCTTTTTATGGAGAAGGTGTTGTACAGCATAGTTATCTTGTATTTTATTTTTTGCCAAGATATGGATTCTAAACCATAATTCAGCGAGCACACACATCCATTAAAATGGCCCCTATTAATGTGAGTGAAGAACACCTTGGTTAAGAAGACCTTCCCCTGACCTTAGCTGGCATTAAGAGTTAGAAAATGACTCCACAGAAGAAAGGAATCAAAAGTGGAAGCCTTCATTTTCATCACAAAAAGAAAAGGCAGTGAATGTAAATGAGCATATTTAAATGAAACCGTAATAAACAAAACTTGTATTCCCACAGTTCTGATTGCTGGCTTCTCTGAGCTTTCTGGAAAGCTCTTTGTCATAGCTAAAAATGGGCACAGAGGAAAGAAATCCAAGTTCCAGTGGTTAGCTGTTATTACAGACTTGAGAGCCAATGAACATGAAAAAATGATGTAACAGAAGTGGTTCATTTACCAAAATCTAAGTTGTCTACTAGCAATATATTCATTGGTCTTAAAATCCAAACCTAACTATTTCATGCATTCTAGATCTGCTTACTCTAAAATAAGGGGTTTAATATTTAAATTAGCAATCTAATAGCCAATTTAAGAGTTATATTACCAGAAATGTTTGACATTAACATACCCTTACATATTATGCATGAGGTCTTCATAGTAACTTCAGCAAGTTCTGCTTCACTTGTACCTAAGCAGTTTTTTTGCCACTATGGTAGAACACCTATTGCATTTCCCAGTTTTTCACTACTATGTCGTTGCACGTTTCTTTAACATTATTGCAATCTTTGTTTCAGCTGAAGCATTAGTTATATTAAATATGAAGCATCAAGTATTGCCTTGCAAGATCCTATCCCAGTGGGATATCAAATAACTAGAGTATTAGCCCATTTAAGGTCTTTTTTTTTTTTTTTTTCCCCTTACAGGTTCTGAGAGCTTTCCATAGGAACTGAGAGTAGTCCATAATGCTTGAAGATTCATCAGATAAGTTCCTAATCCAAAAAGCCCTTTCTTGAAAACAGCTGCTGACTCTGATGTGCATCACCTGTCCTTACCCCAGTCCAAGACAGAAAGACAGAGACTTGGTGGGCAGCATAACAGCAAACTGAACAATTGCAAATCAGATTGCAGGCAACCAAATCAGTGAACTAGTCTTGCAAATTTTGCAGTTATGTATGCTTTCAAATTGGAAATAAATGTATAAAAATGAGTGGGTCTCAAATTACTGAGCTAGCATGCAAAAAATTGCCTGTTCCACTGATAGCAATAACATCCAAAAACTAAGCCAGAGATGGAAGGATAAGAGTACTTGATTCCAGGTGAACACAAGCTCTGAAGTGCACACTTACATAGACACAGATATACTTCTAGCCAGTTTAACTCCTGAAAATGAAAATGATTGGCATAACTTACGAGTCAACGTGAAGAACTCGCTGGCCACTTCTGGCACACGCTGCTGCAGTAATGGATTCAGGCAAACCTGAAAGGACACATGCAGGTTTTACAACTTAGTAGGGGAAGATACATTTAGAAACAAAATAAAATTAGAACGTGGTAAGAAACAGGCCAGTCAAGCAAAAGGAAGTTTTACTGGGGAGCCACTGAAATTTTTAATACTCTCATGCTACTAAATTAATTAACATTATTTCATGGTCCTTGGCATTTTCCTCTCACCCTACTGAATACAACACTTTTTTTTCTAATACTTGTATGGCACATCACTTGCTAATACAACTACCTCTGAGTTAAAGCTTGTCATCAGTTACTTCTCTGACACTTCATTATCATAAACAGATGGAGCACTTACCAGCACAATACCTAAAATTTAATGGGATGCTCTGTAACTTTATTGCTCCTGATACAGACAGGTATTATCTGAGGGGTTTTTTTTTCTTTTTTTCTTTTTTCCACTTCAAAGTGTTTGCAATATGTAAAGACTCTGTCACAATCTGTTGAAATGGTGCTTTAAAATGAAGAAATTTGTGGTAAATGCTGCATATACTCTCCAAGGATGCCTTGGAAAGTGTGAAGGTACAGGACAGAACAGAAAAAACAAGCTGCCCCTGCAGGTGTACTTTCACTTCACATTTATGGGTGGTGGTAGGGACAGAATGAATCTGGGATGGTTGTCCTTAAAGTGATATCCCTCTCAAAGGTTTTCATTAAAAAAGAGGCTAGTTATATTTCTCTACCAGCAACACCTGCTTGGAACTGCATACACCAGTTGGGGGTCTAATGAAAAAAATGAGGCTGTTCTCTGACTTGTACTCCCACTCATCAGATTTTTACAGGCAGAGTTAGATCTTGGTTTTCTGACTAGATTCAGAAAAGAAGTATCCAGTATTGCACCAGCTTTGCTGAAATGTCTTTTTAAATGATCCACTGGCTGCTTAAGCAGGTAATTCAGTAAAAGTGATTAAAATTCTAAGAGACTGATATTAGCAGACACTCAGGCTATGTATCCAATTAAGGGATGAGATTAAACAAAGTGCAAGGAGTGTTTCACTGCTCTGATTTACAGTACCAAAAGCAGCTGCATTAATACAACTGAAGAGAGACAGAAGTGACAGTGGAAAAAGCAGATTGGAGAGAGCACAAACTTCTTTGGCACAAACATACTCTTTGGGAGAATTTCAGGCCTGCAGTTGTCTGTTTCTTCAGAGAGGATTATGCCTTCACAAATTAATAAAAAGTCAGCATGTGACCAACCTGATGATTGATTTAAAACACATAATGCAACATGCTAAAGGTTAATGAACAACAATTTACTAATTTCAAGTTATCAGTTTTTTCTTACCTAGAGGAAGCAGCTGGGAGACTTGGATGGGACATTAAGTACAGTTTAGCACTCCCAGAGAGAGGAACAAACAATTTTATAATGTTGATTTCACTTAATTCTAGAACCTGAAATGCAATCTAGAAAATCCCCTGGGGGACCCAGATACACAAGAATATAGTTTCATGAACTCTTTAAGCCAGCAAAGGCAAACACAACCAGCAAACTATGGAGATTCACCTTCTCTGTCCTTATCTTTGACCATTCCTGACCTCCTTCCACACAAAGCAGTGGTCAGTTTTTGGCAGACCAGTTCCATGGTGGTGGCAGCCCAAAAGTACAGCAGTTTGTATCAACACTGTTTAAGACAGGCATGACAAATTATGCAGGAAGCAAGCTACAACTTCCCAACAGATTTTCTGTTTTTAACACTTACTATTTTGATAGATTAAAAAAAGAAAATCCTTTTCTGAATTGACGTAACAGAAAAAATTACAATGATTTTGCACTGCTGACCTTTCACATCAAGCAAAGACTCAGCATGGAATTAATCTCTAGAGGGAACAGTTCCTGGGACACTTGTTTCAAAGCCTAGAAAGGTTGAGAGCTTTTAGTTGAATTTTTTGAGGCAAGAACTCAAACCATAAACCATTCTAAACAAAGAGACAAGGAGAAAAAAGGTAATTGCAGCACAGGCTTCAGGAGCACCACAAGATCTGGGTGTATCACACACTGTTGGTATGTGAAAGCAGCTCCCCATCCAGCTGTCCTCTGGAAACGTCTGTACACACATGCCATTTCTCTCTCTCTATAAACTATCTGGAATGGAATCTACAACTACTATTTTGTTTGGAGTTCCTGAAAAAGGTTTTCTTGCCCTCATTTGGGCACAGAGAATATTACTCTGGAAATGGAATTGAGAAACTTGTTTCTCCTTTCTTATTGATAAAAGCCACAGAGAAAGTGTTGTAAAACATCACCAAGTGCTGCCTAGCTGACCAGAGCTGGAGTTATAGCTACCAGGGCACAACAGATTGCTTCAAGCTTGATCCAATTGATACTGTGTTGGAGGTCTGTTCTTCCATTAACCTTGGATGAAATTGTTCCCTGAATTAGCTTCCTCACTCTTGAAAGCTGGCATCAATTTTCTTCACCAACCCTTTGCTTCCAAGATACTATGGCCCCTGTGCAACCACTGGTAAGTGTAAGAAAGTGTAAGAAAGGCAAGACCCATGGGTTTTGGCTTTTGGAGAGGCTTTTGGTACAACTTGGTGCAGCAGCAAGACACTGTTTATTCTTATGTGACAAAATCTTGGGAAGTCAAAGAAATAAGACCATGCTTTATCACCAGTTTCTGGAATCTCCAACAAAAATAAAAGCACATGGAAAACATGGAGCTCTGTCACATGCAAGTTACTGCTACATGTCATCTGGATGGCATGGTGGCTACTTTACAAAAGTCTCTTCCAAGAAAGAAGGCTCTGGTAAACAGAACACTGTAATAGTGATGTAAGGAAAAAACAGAAACCAACCTAGCTTTGAAGATTCTCCCTGGAGAAATGGTAGAAATTTATTTAACCACAGTACTTGAGGCTGAACTATCTCCTACAGAATGCTTCCAGAACTATGCAAAATACACCCCCTTCAGACTGTTCAGTAAAAGAGAAACATTATTTTAAATAAATTGTTTCTATTGGAAGTAGTTTCCTATTCCACACTTTGATTTGTCAAAATCCCTTAAAATGGATTATATACAAATTTCAAAATGCATTCAGAACCCAGCAACATGGCAGAGCAGGCTCCAAAGTTTCTCACTCATGGTTTGGTTGAAGATAATGATTTACTACAGAATTCAAGTGATTGCAGGGGAAAAGCTGTATCCCTAATAGTGATTCTGAAGTCTCACTTATGCCTAATGAGTAAATAAACCTGGGTATCTCCAAGCTGGTTTTCTTAGGAAGGTTTATTCCAATACTTCCTGCCACTCATCCCTCTTGGGGAACAGTCAGTTTTTCATTTGCCATTTTAAGGGAGGAAGGATTTAACACTATAACCTGTGACACTCTTGATGTTTAATGTTTTTGAGCAAGCAGTTGAGTTATGGTCTGAATCCAGTAACTTTGATCAAAGAACAGCAAGATCTAAATGAGAATCTACATTTCCTTTCAGAATATTAAATAATAATCATCATCATCTAAGATTGTACTGCTATCAAAATCAGTGAACAAATTGCTGAATGATCAAGAGATCTGCCCTCTGGTACTGCTGCAAGAGATTCCAGGACCACATCAGAAAGAGCTGCAGCACCAGAATGAAGCAAGCAGAAGCAGAGAGCCTAAACACTGGGTTGGTGACAATGTGATGATGAAGAGGACAATCCACTTCTGACAGCACTGGTTTTCACTGCCAGCTGTCTACCCATCACCTCCATTACAGCCTCCTTGGATACAAAAGAGGCAGATTAATCTCAATAAATCTTACAGATGTGGCTGCTGCAGGCTGACCTTGAAGACTACATTTGGTTGTTCCCAGCAACCTCTGATCAAGATAATACCCATTACAAGAATTTTTGGATCTTCCCTATGAAGCAAAATCAGCCATACTTTCATTGTCATGATTCATGTGTTTTACATGTAAATAAGCAAGAATGAGAGGAATTACCTAAACATTATGCAGTTATAAAGATACCAATTCTTTTAGTTCCAACACAGCAAAATTCATACTAGAGGTAACTGCTAAACTAGAAAACTCTTCATCTCTAAAAGTCAACTGGTTTTAAAAGCTTTACATAAGAATGAGTAGTTACAATTCCCCTCTGTGTAATCACAAATTAATATCAGGCTTCCACATTGTGTCTCATCTGATCAGCAGCTATCCATGATGCTACAGGGAGGCAATGCCTCTTCAAGTGTCTCTAAATGGATACATGCACTGCCCCAAGCCTGTAAAGCATATACGCTTTATATATCTATAAAGGAAGCAGCTTCCTATGCACAGAAGCATCTTAGTTCCTGAGTTGTTCACTGTAAACTATTTCCCAGTCATCCAGCTGATAAGCTTTTACAGAATTACCCAAGCTTCATCTTGAAATGGTTTAAATGTTTAATTTGCTTCACTGTGTCTACTAAATAAATCACAAGTGGCTTTTTCATAATATAAATTGCTGAAAGGTAATATATTAAAAATGCTGGAACACAGACAATTTCAAAACAATCTTCTGCAGTCAGGCAGTTGACCAACTGCAATAAATTTTGTTTGTATCTGAACTTTTAAGAAGAGAGGAACAGCCAAGTCTGGAGAAGCCCACTACACAATGTTCATGCTACGTTTTTGGTATAGGTAGAAAAGGCATCTTATAGTTGAATTGCAAATGAAGTTGAAATACTTCTGGTATAGACTATTTTAAGTTAAAGCTAGCTAATGAAAATTGAGAAAAGGTTTCATTAATTTAATGAATGCTCATATTGCAGAATAGTATCAGCAAATACACCTGCAGTACAGAATATGGTAGTGGCATAGAAATGACCACCCAACTAAGGCAAGCAAGAAATCTGGCCAAGGAAGAGCCACAAATAAAAACATTTTTCTCCTACATGAGCAATTCCATAGTCATCTGTGTACCATGAGAGGCACATGGCAATGAAAAACATGTAATTGCACTGTTGGTACAAATAAACATTATTTAGAAAAGGAGCACAAATAGGTATTTTTTCTCCAAATAAAAATTGAATGCTACTAAAAATCATGTTCAAAATAAGCAGTGTGCTCTGAAGAGGAAACTAAATCAGTAAGAAAATGCACTCTGAATTTGGCTGCAAACCATAACAGTCTGGGAGAATGAACATAGATAAGAGCTGGACAACAGCATGAATGCAACACAGGTACAGCTCATTAAACTCCTATAAAAATTGTACCACTGGATGAGTCACGTTGTCTGGATTTGGCAAAGTTCCGTTGTACCTACACACTCTGCTCATGCAATGTCTAAGACACCAAATCAAGGTAACAGATAAAAAAAACCATTTTTTACCCATTTGGCAGAACACTTTTTGAATGCCAGGGAAAAAGCAGATTGCCTCAATGGGATGAACTGTGTTAACTGGAAAGGAAGAGCTGCTTTACTTTTCATTATTAGAAGGTTATCTTCCAACAGAATGGTAATTTTTGAAGAGACACCAAACTGGTGTAATTTTGTAGGAAATATTATATACATAAGTACACCTCTTATTAAGGAAGATGACAGGTGAAATCTAGAAGACTTTTTGTACCAAATACAGAGTGTTTGTAAGGAGACCTCTCCAGCACATACTACAGGTATGAGTCTAAACTTTGGTTTACAACCAATAGCTGCAGATGAAGAAGAAGCAAAGCACATTTATTAGAAGATCTCTATAGTAAGACAAACATTAAGTTTTATTTTTATCCGAGCCTTCCAGCATTTTCACTTCCTTTTCTGCCTCCCTGCCGGAAGATTGCTCACTCTGCTTGCTCCTTATACATTTCATAAAGAGGTTAAAAGACTTTTCTCCTAAGCTTCCACACAGTTACCTGGGTATCAACAGAAGCTGTTATAAAATGCTTTGCTTGGCTCTAGAACAACCTCAGTGCACCAGTGACTTCAAGAGAGATGAATTGTCCTAGCAGGACTGAATTACCAGCTTTATGGCCACTCTCCAAAGAGTGGAATGACATTTTCTACTTGGGGATAGACAAACCTGTCTTTTTCATTACTCCTGACTCAGATGAGAATTTCAAACTGCCTTGCTAAGACATTTTCTAAAGGAGTTTTTCACCTTGATATGCAGATGACCTACTCTGTATTTTTCAGAGCAGGATCACAGAGAGTGCTATGATCTCCTGTTTTGTAAGATCAGCAATATGGTCTGGAAAGCCTGAAGAACACCAACAGGCTGAGAAGGACAACAAAAGATAAACAGAATGAGTTTTCTTACAAAAGCAGTGAGGAACATTTCACAATATCTGAGAAACAATTCCATCTGAGATATCAGGGGGAGTCCAAGCCTCCAAGAAGGCTGTCAGAGCACCTCTGCCACACAAACCAATTTGGAATAGAAGGCACACCAGCAAACACCCCCTCAATTTTAGTCAGGTTAAAAAAAAGCAATTAAGAGAAAGCTATGATTACACAAGGAAAATACGAAACAAAACAAAACAAAAAATTTAGAAAAATGGGAGGGCAGGGGGCCTGTGTGAGGAGAAAACTGAGTCAGTGAGCATTTTGTTTGATATTTATATGGAGGATTAATGACCTAGAAATGAGAATAATAATATGGGTCTATTTCCTCCTTCCAGACAACAACATTATAAGTCAGTGGCACTGTGTCAGTCAGGAATGAGCACTGACATTAAAAAGTATTCAGCTTCAGCTGGTTTTCCATCTAGCTTTTGTTGTAAAAATATAACTGCTGCTGTAAACTGAAGTGCTTATATAACATAATGTAACCAAAATATCAGCCCAGAGATATATCAGAAAACATTTAGGCACATCCTAAAAATATCCTGTGACAACAAAAACATTAGGAATTGTTACTTTTTTTGTTTGGTTTGTTTGTTTGTTTATTTAAAATCAGTCTCCAGTGTAAACTTCATAATTCACATCTAAAATATTTAGGTTACTTTTTCATTGTATATTTTAAAAGTGGTGTTAGTATTTGAAGTGATTTTCCTAACACTGTACTTACATAAGATAAACCTGAAGTACTTATACCACTCCCAGCATATCGAACAATAAATAATAGATTCTCCTGACAGGACTTTGATGACCTGGCAAAGCCCGAGTGCTTTCAGCCAAAATCATATGAAACCATAAATCACTCTTTATTTTATAGAATATTTCAAAATGGATTCCTGCTTTCTACCTTGAAAGTCATTTCATGTGTTATTTATAACCACTGAAAACCAGAATGGAAAGAAAATTGCATACAACTAGAAAATTTACTGTGACTGCTTTTGTAAAGAATAACTCCTTTTTAGAAAAAAAATTAGAATTACTGGCAGACAAACTTGTGAATACAACCACCTTTTAAAGAGCCATATCCTTTCTTCTTCAACTTCCCCAGCAGTTAATACAGGCCTAGAGTGTCAGGACAAGTTTAAGAACTCAAGACTGAATATAATCCAAACAACTGAAGAAATTCTCATCTATGGATAACACTACATCCTTATCCACACCACTTACAAGTACGTGTAGCCACGTTGCAAATTTTTGCACTTGCAGTGGTTTCTGCCATAAATTCAGCACTGCTGAATGTCTTGCCTGTGACTTTTCCTACCTGAGAACAGCCTAGAGACAGAAGCTGTGCCTTCCACTCCTGGCTGAGTGACACTCCCACAGAGATGCTCATTATTTGAGGTATTTACCAAAGAACTCCTAATGTTCCCTCTCATTATTACAAGTACCACTATCTTAATGCCTGCACTAACATATATGGTGTGGCCATAGAAAGCCTCGAGATATGTCCACTAAATTTATATAATATGATAATCTACTTTCCTGTAAAAGGATGGACATAAATTCCATGATCATGTGAAGCTTTTGCTGCTGAACCCAGCAGGATTAAGGATTTTTGTACTGAACATCCATTTTCCTCTAAACTTGCCAGTGCAGGAAACTGTTTAATCTGGGCTAAGGAAAAGTAGTTTTTTCAATAAGGGAATTTACTTTTCCCTCAGAAATATTGATGAAGTAATTGAACCTAAGCACTAAATGGAGCACTGATGGCTCAAATGCAATGCCAGGTTCCATTTTCATTAAGCTTACTACAGGGAAACAGTTAAATGAGCCTGAAATAAAAACAAATTCAAATCTAATGTTACCACTAATTAATTACTAAGATTAACTGATGCACAAATTACAAAACCAAAAGGAGGCCACACATGCAGAAAAGAATGCTATTACCACTATGCAGCTACAAGCCTATTAACACAAACATTCTAATTATTAAAATATTACAATTAAATATCCACAGGTACACTCAGCACACCTTGTACCATCAGAAAAACCCAGAGTTAAAGACAAGGCTAAAATATTCCCTCAGGTGTAATTTTCCAGAAGAAAAGACAGATCAAAGTTTTACTCTGAATCATGTTCCACACTAAGTAATTTAATACAGATTTTTTACAAGTCAGCCAGCAGTATTCATCACCATTTACAAACAATTTTAGTAAAAAGCAATGCAAGGAAAAGAAAAAAATAATTCCTAAAGAGCATAACTGAAAATCTTGGAATTAGCCAGAGCAGCACTCTCTACAGGTAGGCAAAACCTCATTTTTTAATACAAATCCACCATGACAAAATACATCAATATTTCAGAGGAAGAACTTAGCCAAAAGAAATTCCTTCCCCAGCACCAAAGCTCAACTTTACCAGCTCATTCCCAAGCAGGGAATTGGGTTTGCTGGGCACTGCTTGACCAACCCTCCCTGGCACAGACAGCTCAGCCACCAGTGCCTTTGCTGGGCACCTGCCAGTTTTCAGAGAATGCTCCCAACAGTGTGCCCAGAGGTGCACAAACCTATAAAAGCTCCAGAAGAAAAAATTGGCAGCACTTTTTTTACTCTTCCAGTGGATGAAGTGTTCTTTATGTAATTAATGGTCCCTTTAAAGAGGCAATACTTTCATGAGCTTGTTTAGTAGCTAAGTAACACCCTCACAATAATTTTATCCGTCTCTAAGTCTCCTTTAATTTTCTACAGCACCGCTGCATCTACACAAGTGCTATTTTTCTCACTGCAGCAAAAGATTAATTATCCTGAAAACTCACCTAAATTGTGCAATTTTTATTAGATCACACTTTCCATTTAGTACATTAGCCTTTCATTACTTACCATTTACCATCACACACCCAAAATATTCACAAACCTGAGCACAAATGAAAATGTCAGTCATTACAAGGGTTAAGAACAAAGAAGGGATCTCTTTATTTGCTCAAGAGCTTTAATTTTGCATTTTTAGTAGGGTTATGGCCAGCAATAGGGACAATATGATATTGTAATCTCTCACAAACTCCAGAACTAAATCCAAAGTCTCTTCAGCAATTCTTCACACAGTGTAGGGGGATTGGTTTTTTTCCTGGTAAACAGTGCAAAGATCAATTGCATTAAGAAATTCAGTCACTGCAGTAAAAATTGCTAGAAAAAGTAGTCTTCAACCTGAAGGGCAGATTTTGACAAGTGAACTCCAGAAACATAGCTCCTGATTTCACATGGAAAATCACAGCTTTTAGAAGTGCCTTCCCTTCAAGCTTCAACCAAAATCCAGAGCTGACGAAGGGAACTTGTCATAAATGCAACAAAATCTGAGTACAAATTTGGGACCTACAAAGAGTAATAAAGTTTGAACATTTTAAGACTAGAGCTCAATGCTGAATTTAAGGTGGGGAGCTTATCAAGACCAGTTTGAAAGCAGACACTGTCGCTGGGTTCTACAAAACAGAATATTTCAGTATTTAAAGATTATTATGACACACAAACAGCAAGCATCTTACTTCTGAAGGAATATTTTAGAATTTGCCTTGTAGTCATATTGTGATATGTTTCAGTGAAACATTCAAGATCTCCATCACTGTTCACCTGAACAGGTAACAGCAGGAACTTGTTTAGGATATAGGGAATGCAGGCAGTTCCAGAAAGTGCAGAGCTATGTCTGTGATATGTGCAATCATTACAACCTTAACCTTGCTCTTATACTGAGAAACACACTTAATTAAGGAGAACTTAAAGAAAAAAAAATAAAAAAGATATTTTTTAAGGTTATTTGTAAGCTTGAATAGAGATTACAAAAATCTTTCAAGATTTTAAAGCTCTTATACTATAGATACAACTGTAGAAAAAAGAGATTAGCAGCCTACTCCACACAGACTGCAACAAACCCGAGTTCATCTCTTCAGAACTATTTTCAGTGCACAAAAGCAGACTCAGCCAGCAGGCAGGTGTTTTAGGAAAAAGCTCTGCTAAGGCTGTCAGAGCCAGACAAGACGTTGTGAAAGTACCACAGCACCAGATCTCAGGTGTGCAGGGAAGGTGGTGCCCAACCAGTGACAGGGACAGGCTCCAGGGAGACCTCCTTCCCTCTCTATATATCCCTCCTTCCTGCTTTCCCTCCCTCTTCTTCCTTCCATCTCCTTCCTTCCCTCTCCATCTCCTTCCTTCCCTCTCCATCTCTCCCTCCTTCCATCTCCCCCTCTTCCTCCTCTGTCTCCCTCCCTGTCTCCCTCTCTCCCCCCTCTGTCTCCTTCTCTCCCCAAACCACACGTACGCCAGTGTCACCTCTATTTCCAAGCAAATCCTTACACTTTGAGCAGCACCCCTCGGCCAGCCTGCCAGGCTCCCCCAGGTTCTTCCCCCCCGCCCCCTTCCCTCTTCCCCTTTCCTCATACGCCGCCACCTCAGCCCCGCTTCTCCCCGCCATCCCCTTCACACCACCCGCGCGGTCCCTCCCTCACTGCCTGCCCCGGTAGCGTCTCCCCGGTCCCGGTAGCGTCTCCCCGGCCCCGGCAGCACCTTCCCGGCCCGCTCATACCGGTTCCGATCACCACAACATCGAACTCTGTGGGCAGGTTGTCCGCCATCTTGGGAGGGGCGAGCTCAGCTGACCGGCGCTGCCGGAAATGGCGGCGCACTCCGGCCACCGGCGCGGGGGCCGCTGGGAGATGTAGTCCTTCGGCTGAGGGCGCGCAGAACCTTCCCCCTCCTGCGGTGGCTTCGTCCTCACCGCGGACTGACAGGGATCCCCTCTTTCCCAAACCCTCTCTGAAGCATGCGGGAGCCTCTGGACTGGTTCCGCTGTGATCCGCGGCCGCTCCCTCACTGCCCCGGCCCCACTCCTCACAGCCCCCGGGGCCGCTTCCTCCCTCCCGGCTCCGGCCCTCTGAGGGCCGAGCGGGTTTCGCAGGCGAACAGAGAGACAGAGAGACAGCACCCGGAGAGTTCGTCAGGATGAAGGTGCTGAGCCTCAGGGATCCTGCACATCCCATGCAGAGTTCGTCAGGATGAAGGTGCTGAGCCTCAGGAGGACCGAGCGCCCGGTACCGGTGTCTCGGGGGCAGCCGGCGGGACCCAGAACCTCTGAGTCTTTGCCACCCCCCAGGTTCTTCCCGTCTCTTTTTCCAGAGAACGAACCCTTTACTGGGATCCAAGGATGCTGTGGGCAACGGCACTGAATGCAGAGAGGCGCCCACATCGCTCAGAAAACTTTCGCCTTCTTAAAGCCAAATGCCAAATATTTCCCTGCGAACAGCCCTATTTGCTGTACAATTCGCCTGTCAAGTCTGCTGAAGTTTCTTGGATGAATGGATTTTCATTAACTCACGATGGATTTAACTTCTGTTACTTCTTCTCGCATGTGCAGTGTTTCCAAAACTGCTCCTGGTTGTTCAATCTCATGTATCACTGGTTTATTAATGTATCTAGGAAACTATTTCTTTTATTATTTTTTAAAATTCCCTTTACTGCCCACTTGTGATAATTCCTTTACCCACCCTGTTGAATACTGCTTTTAGAAGGCAGTGTATTAGTTCATCTATTTCTAATCATTAATCCCATGTCTCTCCTTAATTAACAGCCATCATATGTTGTTCTTCATTCTTTGCAGTTAAAAAAAGTCTATTTTTCTCAGCTAAAATTAATACATTAACAGTAACTTTTTTTTTTCCCCTCTGAAGCCTTAAGTCACACTACAGGCTTCCTCTGCCTCTTCCTTCCCCTTGCAAATAAATTAAGGGGGAATCAGGGATGAAAACCACAAAAATTACTGCTTCAGAGTAGCCCCTCCTGTGTTACCAGACTGATGAAAGAATAGCAAGAATGAAAAGACCTATTTGAAAAAGCAGATGCAGCAATCTAGGCAAAATAACCTAACACAGAACACCTTTGCCAGAATCCACTAGAAATTTCTCTCAAATTTTGCCTTTTATTTTGCATTTAATGGCTTACATGGCTTTAAACTAATCTCTTGATATTATTCATTGTGTACGATTCTATTAAAGTCTTAACACCTTAAATCAATAATAACAATAAACCAGCTAGCAGGCTGTTAACACCTTATTACAAGCTCCTTGTTCACACAGCAAAAGAAAAGTGAAAATAGCATCAAGAGAGAGACTAATGGAAACCAGAGACCACCTTCCCCCCGGGTCCTGCCAGTGCTAAAGGACAGAAAATAGTCCAGCAGGAAACATCAAACAACATAAGAGCAAAACACGGATAGATTTCAACATCATTAATTGATTACCATGCTAAGAAATAAATAACAGAGAATATCAGTAGTTAGGGTTTCAGATATAAAAGTAGAAAGATCTAATCTTATTTTCCTTTGTATTTATGCTTTCAGCTGCCACCCCCAAAAATCCATTCTGCAGTTTCCACAGTGCAATTCTTTGCCTGAAGCTTTCATTTCTACTTTTTAACCTGTAACAACAGAAATTTAGGTCCAGAATTCTCACAGTGCTGGATCATCCTGACCTAAATGTCTGGAGCTGAGGAACAAAGCATCACTGTACTGGTTAGATTGGATAAGAGAAATTCTCCTTGCACATCCTTTTCTTACTGAGGGCATATTCATGAAAATATAATTTCCCTGTGAACCCCTTTTGTTATTATCTCCTATAATTCTAGGACTGCACTAGAATAGAGCTTTTTCACTGTCAATGTCTCACTGTTTCTCAAGTGCTGAAGTATTTATCCCCCCACAAACTGCTGTTGTTTGGTGCTGTGAGCTCCTGAGAGCTTCATTCATGAGATGCAATCAGTGCAATCCTATTTTGTGATGACAGTCATTACCCACTGGACCAGAAATTCTTCTCAGTACTATTTATTTGACAAAAATGTTTATTCAGGATCTTTAACTGCACGCTTTGCCAACCCCATGCAACACAGTATTTTTTTCTCTCCACAGGCTTAACAGCAGCAAATGCAGAAGTAAAATATGTAAGTATGAATAATTTTTATGAGAATTTCATGGACCTTGAGAAAATTTCTTACCATGTTTTCCTCTTTAGCTATTTAATTGCAATGTCATAGTAACAGAATGCAGCATACCCAATTCTGCATGGATGAATAAGCACATTCAATAAAGAAGATTTAACAGAGTAAATCAAACACTGGATTAAACATTTTCTGCATAACAGACCACAAAATGGGCATTCATTTTACCAATAGGTCCTCTACATTAGAAACAAATAGAAATGCACACCAACATAATTAAACTGCACATCCTGTGGCCTGATTGCAGAATTTCCCTATATTTTGTTAAACTAGGTCTCATCAATTAGAACTAACAGGAGACATTAAAAAATGCACACTGGCAAGGCAAAAAGTAATTTTTAAACAACTTTTATTAAATGCATTTGGTATTCTATGTTGTACAAAATAATTCACAATCCTGCATCTTCCAAATGATTCACACAGATTTTTTTAGCAAAACCACTTCATAAAGACACAAAGATCAACTTTAAGATTCCACTTTTGCCAATATTTTTTGGTGAGTAACCTTACCTATTTTTATTTCAACCAGAACATCTCTCTTCTAAAACATGGAGTTTGGCTTTTTAAGTTTTATCTTGGATTTTCACATAGTCACAGAACTACCTTTATTATTCTAAAGTCTGTGTAGTTAATATCTAACTTGATTAAAATGTGGGGTTTGGGGTTTTTAGTTTGGTTTTTCTTTTTAATCCAGAAATCTTAGCAAAACCCCATAAACTTATGTGTTTTTATTTTCCCTGGTAGAAACACTGAAGCCCAAGAGAAAAATCAGGAGGAATCAGCATTAGAATAATAGAATTTCTAGTTATCTCAGTAGCTTCTCTCAGATAATTTGATCAAATATTTCTTCCTCCAAAACCAAACAGCAAATACTTCATATTCACTATGATGAATTTAAAAAAAATATTTAGTATCTATCCTGCAGTGGCTCCACAAGTAAAATCTCATTATTCTCTTATTCACACCACAGATACAGACTTGAATTCCATTTGAGAACCAGTTTGAATAAGGATCAACAGCAGGATTGGGCCTATTAGCTGCTTGAAACATCTATTGAAAAACCTGATTTATCCCAAATAAATGGCTCATTAGTTCAGGCACCAAGAACCTGTTTGTGTGTTGCTGAAGTTATGCATGGCTGTCATACAGAGTTTGCTGCTACACAACTGTCTCTCACTCGAGCATGCACAAACTGGATTGTTCATTAACTACAGAAAAAGCCACTCTAAATTTAAGCAAGTTTGGGAAAAGAATTACTTGTTTCCAAATTTCTCCTAACCTCTGGTGCTCTTCTTTGGTACCTATACATTAAGTTTTCTTCCTTTCAGTGCCAGATTGCAATGCTCAGTTCCACTCGTGCCCACAGAACTCATTGCTTGTGTTTTAGGAGTGGAATTAAGACTCTAAGCTGGGAATTTTCAATTGCATGTGCACACTGAATTCCCATGGATGGTAGGAATATTCCTTTGATACAACAGATCCTTGGCAGATCACTGAACCAAATATATTTTAAAAGCTCTGGGTAATTAAATCCACATTGTCTATCTAAGAAGCACAAACTAGTTTTGAGGTTACCCTTTGACCACTGAGACGGGAGTGGATTCCAGAATTGTTTAGAGAGATGGGGAAAGCCCGTTACATTTCACTCTACTCCTGATAGCACACAAGGCAAAAAGTCTGTTTTTCCAGCCTTTAATTAATGACAATCTGCAAAAACTCTGCAGGGCTCTCAGTGCGCTCAGAAATTTCTTGTACAAAGTGAGCACAAATGAGGAAAAACCAGATTGCCTGTGAGTTCTTCAGGCTTCCTAAACCTCCAGAAATGCAGGAGGAAGGGCAAAGTTTCTGCAGTCCTTTGGTATGCTGCAGGCCAGTCTTTAATGCTTAAAAAATAGCTGATGAACCTTGGATGATGACTGATAATGCTGCAGGTTTTATTGCTTGGCTCCTAGAGACACATGGAGGAAAACTTAAGGAATTGGAGACCCAAAATAAAAAAAGTAGCATAACCTGTCTGTATCTTTACATTGACCTAAACCCATGCTATTAGTGCATTATATGCAGTATATTATGTCAATTAATATTTTTATTTGGTTAGATTACTTCTTTCAGTGCCCTCTATCAGTAGCTAAAATAATCCACATGCATTATTATTGCTCTGTCTTCTTTTACAGGATAGAGGGGCATGTTTGTAAAACAGCCTTTTACCTTCCTAATTTTCATTCATCTGTTTTTTATTTATTTTTTCTTCTTCCTAAAGAAGTGTACCTTTTAGAACTACTGAAGTAGAAGCAGAGTGGTGTAAATTATTTTAAAAACAGAAATAATGTCAATATAGTTAAGCAAAGAACTGCAACTTCTTTGTACCTGCTCAGTTTGTGAGTATTTTCTGGGTATGTGTGTGTGTATATATATATATATATATATATTCTGGCTGTTAATTTTTAAAGGAATGTGTTCATTTTAAAGGTTTCATTTACTTCCCTGGTAGACTGAAACATGCTCCTTACTGTGTCCTTGAGATCCCTGGCAGAAGTTTGCATATAACTTTTTAACACTTTTATTTCATAATCACTTTTATTTTTATTTTATTTACACTATATAGAGATTACCAGTTCATCTTATTCAATGAATAAATAAATATGTAATTTATCACCATTGTGTCATCATTCTGTAAATGAAAATCTAAGTAGTTCTTCAAAGCACTAGAACTCCCAAATTCAAGATTGGTCAATAAAAAGGCTAATTCAGGTAATCTGAAAAATTGCTTTCCTGTGCTGATGTCAAGCTAATTTTGAACTCTGGAATATCCACACTGGGGATATCTAGGAACGGGCAGCAGTCAGTTCCTGATACCAAAGCCAGAAAGGAGATCTGGAAATACTGTGGACTAAAGCAAGAGAAGTTAAAAGAGAAAGTGAGCAGATGAACTTTAATGTGCTTGGAAATACCTGGTTGAACCTTACCAGTGTCATTAAGCATTTAAATTACAGTCTCACAGAATCTGTGCATTTTGTATGACTGTCAAAGTATGTTTGTATAGCTTAATTATTTGTTCCAAGTGATAAGGTGGCATTTTTGAAAGCCTTTTAATAACCAATGTCTTCTGTTTCTTATCCTCTGCTGAAAAGGACACTGTTAAAACAAAATCTGATCTCAATAGTATCAGCACAAAATACTGAAATTATGCCATTATAAAACAGGATGTTACAAAGCAGAGTTGAATGCTTTTGTGTCCTATTTCATTATTTGTATATTCTGGCATCTGAAGGTCTTGGTCAATTGTGATATTTCAAAAATTGCCAGTACACAACAGACAAAAGAACCTGATTGGATCTATAGGACTGCAGAGACTATATAAAGTTGTGCAATAAATCAAGATTAGTAAATATGGATGAGTGTGTCTAATGGTATTAAGTTACTGCCTTCTTTTATTTGCAAAATTACTTGGAGTAATTTTTCTTGCACAGTAAATGCAAAAAATAGTGAGAGGTTTTCAAGCTCGTGTGCTCAGGATTTAGGAAAATGTACCTTTTCTAACACATGACTGTAGCATATGTAAGAAACTGATCTCTTTTCTCTGGAAATATTCCTGTTCTTTTATATTTTTGCATTTCTTTTATTCGCCTCTTTTGACTTATTGCCAATTTAGGAAAACAGATTCCTTAGCCATTAGGCCATACTCTTACTTCACTTCAGAAGTTTTACCATGCAAAGTTTAGCCTCTACATCATGGTCTTTGATTAAAACCCAATAATTATAATTAATGTGAAGTGGGCAGCACTTTAAACACCAGGTAGGAGTAGTTACCTCATGTCACTGTTTATAAATATTTAAAATGTGTTCACACAAATATTGTGAGATGGATAATATGGCATATGAAGCAAAAAACCCCAACCAACCCCAGAGTGGAAGGCTGTGGTTTCTTATTTATGGAATGACAAGTGTAAGATTCCTGTGGTGAAATGAGGCAATCAGGTGTTGCTAATTACAAGGTGGGAGGTGTGAGCTTGTGTTAAGCCCACCTGTGCCCAATTAGGGTTTGGCTCAGCTGCGCATGAGCAGGATTGGGGGGCCAATAAAAGGGGAGCTTCCCAACTCACACTTGGCTCATTCTGGAGCAGCCAGAGGAGGAGGTTACCTGAGTCTGGAGCAGAAGGCTCAAACAAGGCCAGCTCAGTCTAAAGGCAGCAAGATTGGAGCACTGTTGGGGCACCTTGGTGAGAACACCTATTTGACTTTGAAGTGCCATGCCCTAAGAAAGGTTCATCTGCTACACATTCCTCAGTATTTTTTTAAACGGTGGTATTCTCCAGTCTTGAAAATCATGAATGGCACAACTGGAAAGAGAGAATAAACCAAATATTTAAACTGTAAAACTGATAAAGCTCCCTTAAGAAACTTGCTATAAATATTATCATATATTTAAAAGGGTTTTAAAGCAGTCCATAAAGCTAAGTGAATTGTTGTGTCTCGTATGCAGGATTTTTACCTAGACTTCACCTCAGAAACCTTAAAAAAAAGATGAAGTGAGTTCTTGGATTCTTGTGAAGCCACGTTCATCACCAAGGACTCAAACATGAAACTGTACCCAAGAGACATCTGAAAATCAGGAGTAACAGTGAGGGACTGATCTGCAGGTAAGGCAAGTGATAACTGAGTGAAATTTGAAATGAGAAATAAGAAAGGCTCAGTTTGCCTCACAGAAATGAGAATAGGTCTTGTTTTTCTTTCAGAAGTTGTGAACTGGTGCCAGACTACATGTAGTGATGCTTTTGAGAATTCAGAAAGAACACTTAAGATTTAACATCTATTTTTCATTAATCCAAACATAGTACACTCCATTTAAATGCTAGTTTTTCTTATGCAGAAAATAAGACATCCGCATTGTACTTATTAAATTTTAATTAAACTGTATATGTCTAGGAAATCAATGTTCCTACTGTAAACTTATGTGGGTCAGCTATTTTAAAGTATTCAGTGTTTTTTTATAAGATGTTTGCATTTCATTCTGGTTTCAGGGGATAATGCAATGGAGCGTTCTAGCAGATCCCAAACCTGGATTTCAACACCATTGCCTTGGTAATAGGGTGTTTGTGCTCTCTTAGAGTGGTAATTTATAAAGTCAAAAGAATAAGGGGGCCAGGCTGGCATGTAGAAAATCATAATGCACAGTGCTAATTGGGAGATGTGTTTTTGTCTTAGCATAATCTTTTTTAGGGTTGTCAGTCCTAGAAGATGTTTAGATCACAGATCCATGCAATGCAGACAACACAGTTCTTCACAAGGTAGTTTTTCCAACAGCAGAATTAATCATTGATCCCATGTATCTATTCCTAGAACTGTAAAAGTCTCAGAGCAATTTTACATCAGGAAGGGTTTGAGCCATTACATTTCTGCTGTCTGCCTCAAGCAACTCAGAAACCCTAAAGTAGAACTAAAGGGAACACAAATGTTCATTTTTGTAGCTACTGAGTGCCTGATGAGTGCCACTGCCTCCTCTGCTGCCCTAAGTAAAGAACAGAACAGATATGCCACAGCTCCTCTTCTTCTACATGAATGTAAATATGAATTCTCTACAGCTTGTAAAGATCCTGATATTGACCCTTCAGAAGAGATGGCATTTCCCCCCCACTTCAGAAGAATGCTATCCCCTTGCAAATGCTGAGGCAGATTATAAGGAAGATTTGCAAGAATCACTACTTTACATGGTCACATTCACTTTAAAGAAAGGAAATATAATTGGTATTTGCACAGAAGAAAATGGATGAATTTAAATTTTAGTTGATTATAATTATTGTAATCATAATCATCATCATTATCTTTGTATGCCTAAATGACTGATTCAAAGAAGAATTTTAACACATTTCACATGTCAGTAGAATTCTGTTTTATGCTTTAGTGCTTGGGGCTTTTCATTGGCTTTTTTCAGTCTGAACTGCTCGTAGAAGCTATTGTGATAGCTTTAGGAGGTGGAAAAATGTTTCAAAGGAAGTAACATCTAGTAGTATTATATATATAAAATTTAAAAAAAATAAAATATAATCAGGTTGTACAGAAAAACTGATACATTGATACTGTGCAGTGGCTCTTAAAAAATGTTAAGATTCTAAATAGGAAGGTTCTTCCTGAGCCTGGACTTTTTGACCAGATGAAGAATGTTAAACAGTTACATACAAATTAATATTTTGTATTAATACTACAAAACTAACTTAAGTGGTCATGCATTCAGATGAAGATAACATTCAGAAAATCAATTAATAAACTGGAATTGCACTTAGACATTGTGCTCCTGAAGATTTTCAAAGTTATTAGGGTTTGGGGCTGGGTTTTTTTGATTGCAGTAGTACTTACCTTTTTACAGCTGATATTTAATTGCATGTTCCCTGTTATTGTTGCTGCTGGAAGAAGCATTCTACTGGCAAATCTATATTGTGTTTTTCTATACTGACAATTAAGAAGAGCTCAGAGCCACAAAATCTGGTGGTGAAGGCAGTTTCTTTTTCACCGAGTTTTAATCACAGAAAAACACAGATGAGCAATCAGGCACTGTGCAAGGCTACTGGGTCTAGCAAAAAGAAAAGAAAAAGCTTTGTAATTCCTATTTCCCTGATAATTTTGAAATGACTACAGAAAGAATTAATTTTGGAACAGAGGGATCACAGGTGGTGTGGTAGCTTGAATTCCTGATACCTGGCATCTGGGAAAACCAAGGCTTGGTTTTCCCATCACTTACTCTTTGGTGTTAATTCTTTTTATTTGGTTCCTTTACTCCCTAAACTTTAAACAAGAGAAAAAATCTCTTCTGAAATAAAAATCAGGTCCCCTGAGCACAAGGGATCAGCAATGGGATTCAACATGGTCTTGGATCACTGCAGTTGTTATCCCTGTGTAAATGTGCAAGCTGGGAAGCAAGGGTTTTATTTCCTCTGTCCAGTATCAGGCACAAAGCAAAGAGTGGCAGCTACATCTTTATTCTCAGGAATGTGAGCCTCTCTTACACAACTGGGTATGTGCTGTGCATCTGTCTCTTGGGTGGTCTGAAAAGACTGTAAGTAAACAATGAAATGGGATGCAATGTTAACTAATGCTAAATATTAGTACATTAATGTCAAGAGAGTGCTGTTATGTGGGGGAAGGAGGAAGATTTAAGTCAACAAAACCAAAGCAATGCTTTTCAGCCTTCGGTTGAGAAATGACTAGTAGGGGTAGTCTCTTCCATAAGGACTAGGAAGTCAGGTGTTAAAATCTTGTTTCTGACCAAAGTTACTGTGACTTGTGAAAACAATTGCTCCCTGCAGTCTTGCAGATGGCAGTTTCCTGATAGTCTGTTTTCAGATGGTTTCCTGGATGACAAGGAATTCCTTAAATAGGAATAGGGAAGAAATATTCTAGTGGAAGCTTTCTTTGTCTTCATTAAATTAAATTATGGTGTCTTCTTTCTTATTTCCCTGGGATGAAGAGAAGTATGTTCATGCCACTACATAGAAAGACACCAGCAACTTCCCCAAAACACGTTTTGAGCTGTAAATAATCACAGAATAGATGTCTCTGTCCAAGATACATGCACTAAGTAAGAGAGAACCTATGGTAAGGATCTGCCTGGTATTAGAAAAACTGACAATTGATGAGTTGCAGCACAGATCCATAACACCTCTGGCCAAAAAGACAGACTTTGAAGTTTTGAGAGCCTTCTGTTTCCTCCCGTATGTCCAGCAATTTGAATTTTTAACATATGCTTTGTATGTAAAAGGACTGCAGCTACAAGCTACTTGATTCAAGTAAATTTATTTTAATGCAAAACATCTAGCAAACCCAGAATTGCTGGCTAACTTCCTGCACAGAAGTGACAACAATGTGTTCAATCAACATTAATTATTAAGATACAAAAGAATATTTGTGTCTGAAGCTCTCTCTTGCTCTATCACTTCTAAGCAAAAAGATTTCTTTGATTATCAAGAGGTTTGGGGAGGGCTTTCATTATTTTGCTTATATCCTTACATGGAGATTCAACAATATCTAAAATATAAAAAAGCCTCACAGTCAAAAAATATTTGTATTTAAATATCCTACATTTACATTTTAGGGGAAAAAAGTATTTGAATTCTACTACTCTATGCTCCATTCTATATTCACAGCCCTTGTGAAAAAAAAAATCTTGTCATAGTATATTTACAATAATAATGGGTATAATTTAATCAAGTGGTAATACATTCCTCCAGAAAAATTCTGAAGAAATGTATTTGCTTTACAGTCTTCCTCAGTGTAAAAGATCCTAAAATTTGTGGCATCATAATACTAATGAAAGATACCAGGAGTGGTCTCATAGGGAAATGAATGTCTCCAGTATTATAAATATGGGCAAGGATAATTTTGAAATACTCAAACTACAGGAGGGTTATGCATTAATTAATACTGATCACAGGTGTATCAACCTATACTTTTAACTCATGTCCTGATCCTCCTTATGCCTCCACAAGTCACTTGTATTTCCATCAAAAAGTCAATGAAGTTAAAATATATAAAGCCAGCTTTATATAAGAACACATATTTCTTTGTAGGCTATCAATGTATGTCACAGCAACCTTGATGTGGAAGTAAGAAAGAGGAAAAAACAGTAGAGAAAGTCAATAATGTCTCATGAAGATGAAGAAAGACACCATTATTTTTCATGTGACTGTTTTTCACTTTATCCAAAAACCCCACAGAACACACTGAGAATGTTTTTGAGACACAGGAGATTGGTAAAGTTAGAAACAAAACCTACTTTTAAATATTTGATTCTGATCCCCCTGCGTATTCCTTTGACAGAGATTCAGAGAGACTCAGTTTTACAGTGGATTCAGTCCCTCCAGATCTCACTTTACCAACAGTGAAAGAGTAGAATGAGTCCCCCATGAGGCTTTTCCCTCCATTTCCCATGAAGAACTACAGAATATAGTGGTTAGTTTCCTGAAATACTTTTATTTTTTTAAAAAAGCAGATCAGGCTCATTATATTTTCCTTCAACCTTCTTCAGAGATGTGAAAAAGTCTGACCAAGAGCTAGCAGGCAGAGGTAGGCAGGCTTCAGGACTAGGCTCACTCCTTTGTGAGTTGAAAAATAGATGAGAATTCTGAGGGAAAGGCTTTTCAAAGTCCATGTGAAATCAGGAGTTGGCAGTTGTAGAGATTGCTGGCCTAAATTTCCCTCTCTATCCCAGACTGTCTTCTGAAGAGTTATTTAGGATTTTTCTTCATCTAAGGGGATGAGGGTAGAACAACCTGGACTTTTTCAACTGCAAATAGAATTGCCAATTAAAGTACTTACAGATTTGTTAACTTGCATTCTAAATGAAATGTCTCTAACCTCCTCAGGGTTGTGGTTTAGGAATCAAAGGGTCAAAATAAGCATGTACTAACTTAACCAGTTTGGACCAATTCCATTGATTGTTTACTCAAAACTCCAGCTTGATTTCTATTAGAAATGGCAGCACAGAATGATATTACAGCAGAGCTCTCAGAAAAAAAATGCAGTATTTAAAAAGACAGTCCCATAAAACTGATGGAGAGTGCAGAATAGAATTGATGCCAATTTCTGTCAAGAAGATTTCTATAATTTTAAGAGGATCTGAGGCAAAAATACCATTCACTTCCTTGGAAACAGAAGCAGGCCCAAATTCTGCAAGCTGAAATATTATCTGGAAACTTAACCATTTACATCTTTACTATCCTATTACTGGTTTAGATATAAAAGTATCAAAATATCTATAGAATTTTAAAATATGGGAATTTCTTAATAGTTATTCTCACCCTTCAAAAAGATATGTACTCCTGAACGATGTAAATCAATTATTCCCATCTGTGTGAAATGCTGTAACAAGATCAATGAGACCTGAACACAAGGAGGCATCTTAGGATAACAGCTGCAGATGTGTTCATTCTCTGAGAAAACAAACAAACAAACCAAAGCCTGATGAAATTCCTCGCCCCCACAAAATCCCTGCCATCATCCTTTGCAATTGCTAAGTGCATAAAAAGAAAACCAAGTAAGAAGAGGTAACAGTCCATAGATCAGTCTGGGCAAAGTACAATAAATGGTCCCTCTGAGAGCCAAGGGCAAATGAATGCTTTGCATCCAGTTTGGAAATTTGTTTTTGATGGGACTTAATGGTGGGAGTGTACTTACAACCAAATGCTGTATATTTAATGCCTGTATGGAAACTGCAACTTTGTAGCTTTACTGTCCAGTATACTTATTGGTTTTAAAGATGAGCTGAAGAGAATGACTTTCACAATACTAATAATCCTGCCAATTGGGTTTCCACAAAGTAGCTTCAATAAGACACTAAAAATATTTATTCAATAAATCAGTGACTGAGTCTGGGTAGCTGTAAATTGTTTTCTCATTGATAAAATTCTGTTTATGAAAACATGGAAATGACTCTAAGATTTTTATTGGAAAATGCCTTGCAGTTAAACGGAGATATGACTTAACAAAAGGTCCACATGAGCCTTATATATTTAAATAAAAAAAGGCTACTTTTTTATTGTTGCTTGAAGTTGAATGTAATTTCCATGTTTAAAAACAGCAAAAAAAAAAAAAGTAAAGAAAAATTAAATACCTTCTTATCCCACTAGATGGTGGTGCCTTCAGATTAGGCCGGAGATTCTCAGAAAGACAGTAGAGGAAAAGTTCTGCTTTCTTTAGCTGACCTGCAAATATAGAGTGAGAGATGAGGTTAATGTTGTTCCTCTGGGGATAGTAACAAGCATTCAAGTATAATGACTTAGTGAATATATTTAAGAACATATTATTGTGCCCATAGTAGTTTGCTGTGTGTTTTAACTTCAATGCCTATCTAATTGTATTAATTTTTCTTCCTGAAGATGAAAAAGTACAAACAGTATTGAACCTTAATGCTGATTGTATCTCTTCATACAGCCTTATTATGCTAAGGTCTTGGCTTTGCAATTTTACTGCTCTCTATCCTCTATCAAAATGAAAATTCACATTAAAGTAGCCAGGTGTTAGCAGCAACTGCATCTTGTGGTCCTGTTCCTCACTGAAATGATCTTAAAAGTACCACTCATTTTTATTCCACAAATGTAGGTCTTGCTTAAAGCAGGAAGGTATTTACACATAATTTAGACAACACAGGACAGTGTCGCAGCACCAAAGGGCACATCCCTTCAGTTATAAAAGTCAAGCGAAACTTTAATGAAGAGAAAAATAGATGGGACCTAGTTTGACAGAGTGGTTTTTGTGCTTTGATTTTGTCAGGTTACTGTAGTCAATGGTCCAATCTTTTGTGCTTTGAGAAAAGCTTGAAGTGTTGAGTTCAGTGCAGGTTTGGTGAACTGGAGAGCTTGATCCAAAGGGTGGATGTGTTGAGGACTGTCCCAAGATGACAGAGAAGTGCTGTGCAGGGGGGAGGCCTGCAGATGCAGTCAGGGTATTATTAAATTAGAATACTGAGTTAGCATGATTTCAGATTACAGCCCTGGCAGTCCAGATACCTCCGTGTAAGAACATCACAGCCAAAAAAAGGCTCATTCTGTGACTTTTTAAGGAGCACCTAAGCAGGGGAGTTGCACAGGCAGAGGACTGTGGCAGAGAAGATTTTTTTCTGTAGAGTGTGAGTTGTTCTGCAGGGTGGAATCTTCCCTGACTGCAGTAGGAAAATCCACACCTTCCTTCTCTAGAAACGGGGAGGATTTTCTGCAAGCCTGGAGAAGCAAAATTCTCTCTGCTCATTTTTACCAACATTAGGGGGTGAAATGCAGCTCTTGCCAGGAGTTCTTCTATGTGATCTGACTGTACTAGTAAACTGCCAATCACATGAAATACCTCTAATAACTCTTCCTTTTACTTAATAAGGAATACCACATCTTTAAAACATTAGAAACAGATGTCACTGCATTACTTCACTGCTGATGTATGTAATAGAAATGACACACTAATTAATTTAATGCACTATAAATGTACTGATTATTTATCATGGCTGACAATAAAATTATGAAAACATTCAATTACAATCAGTGGTAATTCATTATTTATTGATTCTGCATTATGCACACATTAATACAATACCTTTAATTACATAAAAGAAAGAACCATTTTTCTATTGATACTTGGATATTTAGATTTATCAGGTTCATTTGAGATCCTTGGTGTTTAGGTAGGAAGTTTTAATCCTCAATTAAAAAAAAAACTCTACTGAAATGTCAAAAATAAACTGAATGTAAGTGCCAAATACTAGTGCATCTAGAAAAATGTGGGCAATGACATACTACTTTCAGTCTTTTTTTTTCTCATGTCAGTGCCCAACATTTGTTAATATAATAATGGTTATTCTATCCCAAGTATACCATGGCATTAACCACCAAACTACAAAAAAATCACTAAGGCTTCTTCTTCCTTTTCAAGCATTTACTCAGAATTAGCAGTATCAGTGCTTTGCATGCTATGATATAAACTCAAAGATCACTTGGGTAAGTGAAGAGCTTTAGATTGGGCCCTGGGTAACTTTTTTATTAAGAGCTAGGAGACTATCACTGCCACTAGGGCTCCAGTCAGACTGGAATTCAGTACCTCTGGCCCTCACATTTATTTTAGCAAAGATTCAAGTTCTTTACTAAAACCTAGAATTTTCTCCTGTAATTTACTCACATTGGACATGCCTATATCAAAAGAAAAAAATTGTTTATTTATTTTTTTTTTAAATCAGTAGAAACCTTCTCATTGTAATGTCTATGGAATTCGTTATTGTCCTACCTCATGTTTGACTGAGATAAAACACAAACATAATTACTGAGCTTTCTAGAAACAACATTATTATTTTTAATTAATTCCCTACCGTTTCACTAAAAAGCCATAATCATTTTTTATCATTGTCTCCTCCTAGTCAATTGTGTCACCCATCATTTTCTCTATAGGATCCCTGCAAGCCAGTGGCCATGTTTCTGCCAGCTGGCATTAAGTAATTTCCAGAAAGCTGTTGACTGGCCCGATCTGGAATGACTGGGGCTTTCCTCTCCTCCTCTGTCAGAAAAAGAGCTCTTTCACATTTCACTCCAATGGGGCATATGCAATGATGATAAAAACAAAAACAAACAAATGTAACAGAATCTTAGCTTGATATTTTGCCATACAAACACGGCCAATTTTTTACATGGGACTAATATGCAACACACCAATATTTCTCTTGCTGACAGTGGTAGGAAAATGGAATATTTTGCATACCAGGCCAAAAATATTTAAACTTTAATTTAAAATAAATATTCTAAAATACTCAGCTATAGGGAAGCTTTACTAGTTTGTACTCATTCAAATTACATACTGCTGGACTCCATTCAAATAAACCATCTGGATACTTATATGTGACAAGATATTACAGTCTGATTGTTAGGCTTTAGTAACTTTGCCTTGTCTTTAGTAAAATTCCAGAGAAATAATAATATTCACCGATACAGTTGATTTGTATGGGCTTAGGTGAACTGGGCAGCTGCCTGGTATTAATTCTCAAACCTTGAGCATTTTCTTAGTTTAAGAGCTGTTCTCCTCTCCATGGATAGTCACCTCTCAAGGGTACTGTTTTTACTACAGCCTTTATGATTTTATATTGCTTCATGCCACTCCAGCTTGGTGGCTGTTGATGCGCAAGGCTTCCTCCGGCCTTGCAAAAATTCTGTCTTATTTAGAAATATGTTTAGCTTATGGAAGACATTAAAGTCAGAAAGGAAAAAGAATTCTCACACTGGAATTTGATTGTCACATTAATCTCAAAATAACAAATGTCTTTAAAAGGACAAAGCCAATGAGAAGGGGTTGAAACCGCTTTATTAAATCTCCTAACAGCAATTATGTCCAGTAAATTAACCCCCAGCAGTTTCCATTTGAAGTCAGTTATTTGTTATTTCTATCACTTTCAGTATGTAAAAATCTCAGATGAATTCAGGGCTTGATTGTTCTAAACACTTTGCTGGAGTAAACAGCCCCTGCCCCACAAAGCTTCTAATCTAAGATTCTGATCCTAGAAAGATGCATTAATGAATTTAGAAAATATGAATATTTTCATTGAGAGTTATTCCTTTAAACCTAACTTATTTCAGAAAATTCTGCCTTGGTTTTAGGCAGCTAGACTAAGGGCCTGAAACAAGTGGCTACTCTTGTCAGAACACATATAATCAATGGAGAGAATGTGAGGTTCCTCTAGAGTACAATTTAGGTCATCTAAATCAACAAATATAGCAATTTAGTTAATATACCCTCATCTCCCCTGATTTAAAATGAGATTACTCATAATGCAAAAATGTTAACTTTGCAGAGAGAGTGCCTAAATAAGCAAGCTTAGCAAAGCTAAGAGAAGATGGCATACACAGGCAGTGCATGATGGAAATATCTGAAATACTCTTGTTGGTATTGCTTGTTTGGTAACCACTTGAAAAGTTTTGTTTATATTCTTCAGATTGCTTTGTTTACGGAATGCTGTAGGAGGAAGCTAAAAAAAGGAGGGGGGGGCAGGGAAGAAGTTAAAGGATTAGGGCAGAAAGAAAAAGACTGAAAAAAAGTGGAAACAAACAGGAGTCTTGATACGAAGGGAAGAGGTGAAATGCAAATACTTAGGGAAAAGGTAAGAAACAAATAACTATCCCAGCCAGTCCTGGCTGCTGCTGGGTGTCAAACTCAGCGCTTCCACTGGAAATCTGAGCATCATTTGGGTCCATTTATTCGGGAAGAAGAACTCCACAAAACTTAGCAGCTCTTGTGTCAACTGACCTGGTTCGGGTGAGGGAGACACGGGATCTGCCTGGTTCCCAGCACTGCTGGGTTTTACTGTAATGCAACTGAAGGAGGTACCATATGGTGCTTCTGGAGGCTGCTTCGGGCAGGCAGGAGGAAGGGACCGATGCCATTGTCTCTGAAACACAATGGATGCAGCACTTGAACCTGGAAGTTTCAAGCAATGACACTCAGGACCCCCCAGGAACAAGTACCCGTGGGACACCCACCCCGGATCAGCACTGGTTCCCTGCTCCGGAGTGGCTTCGTTTGCTTCAGACCCGAACCTGTCACACGCCGGCACCGCTGCGCGCTCAACGAGGAACAACCGCGCGTTGTTGGCTTCTCAGGAAAGCAGCGGAAAGTCGAATATTCCTTACCTAAGGCAGACTCACATTCCCCCTGCGCCCCTGCTCCCCCGTTTTCTCTCAGGTGTTGCAGGGCAGAGCCCTTTTAGCGCTCCGGAGCGCAGCGACCACTGAAACCCCCTGGGAAAAGGGGGACGGTACCTGGCCCCACAGCGAGCTGCCCCAGCCCTGCCCTCCCCTCCCCTCCCTTCCCTTCCTCTCCCTCAGATCCCCTCGGCCCTCAGGGAAAGCGCACCCAAACTTTCCATCCCAGGGCGCAGAGAGTTTGGGGGAGCCCAGAGAGGCGCGGAACAGGCGGGATCCCCTCGCACACCCACCCGCGGAGCCACCTCCTTTCCCCCCCATCACCCTCACCCCGAACTCGCGGCGCAGAGTTTGGGGGAGCCCGGGGAGGCGTTGAACAGGCGGGATCCCCTCGCACACCCACCCGTGGAGCCCCATCACCCTCACCCCGACCCTCACCCCGGACCCGGAGCTACCGCCTGACGTCCCCCGACCGGCCCAGGTGCTGCGGGCGCCACCGCCCCGCCCCACCCCGCCCCGCCCGTCGTCCCGACAGCCACTCAGCGAGGCGGCGCTGCCGGCGGGCGGTGCTGATTGGCTGGAGGGCGCTGTCACTCATCCCTCCCCTCGCCCCGGCGGCGCTGGGGAGGGGTCTGGGCGCGCGGCTGGCGGCGGCCGCGGCGTGTGGGAGGGCGGGCGCGCGGCGCTGCGCTGAGTGTCGCCGCGAGGAGCGCGGGGCTGAAGCGCTCGGCGGAGCCGCGTTGGCCATGGCTGTCTCCGCGCCTCCCGTCATCCCCGCAACTTCCAGCGGCGGCGCGGGGGGTTCGGCGGGCTTGTTCCGGGCGGACCCGCTTTACTCCAGCCCCGCGGAGTCCCCGCGTCTCACCAATAGCCTCGTTAACAGTTTCCTCTCCGCCGGCAGCGGCGGGGCCGGCGCGGGAGGCGGCGGCAGCGGGGGCGGCGGCGGCAACGAGTGTAAGATGGTCGACCTGCACGGGGTGAAGGTGGCCTCGTTCCTCGTGGAGGGACAGGAGCTGATCTGCCTGCCGCAGGTCTTTGATCTCTTCCTCAAGCACCTGGTGGGAGGGCTGCACACGGTCTACACCAAGCTGAAGCGGCTGGATATATCGCCCGTGGTCTGCACGGTGGAGCAGGTCCGCATCCTGAGGGGGCTGGGGGCCATCCAGCCCGGCGTCAACCGCTGCAAGCTCATCACCAGGAAAGACTTCGAAACTTTGTACAACGACTGCACCAACGCGAGGTGAGCCGCAAAACTTTTGCTCTTCCTTCTCGGGGTTTGAGGAATCGTGCCCGGGCTGGGGGGCGCCGGGTTTTCTCCCCTCGGGCTCCCGTTGTTTGGGCCGAGGGGGCCGCCCCGCAGGGCGCTGCTGTGGGGAGCGAGGGCTGAGGGGCGGCGGTGCCGGCAGAGCAGCAGAGTGGGGCAGAGCACCTCGGAGGTGCCGGCATGGAAAACTTTGCCACAGTTCGTCTAGGAGCCTCTGAGCTGTGGAAGGAAGGAGGGAGGGACAGCCGAGCAGCGGGGCGATTCAGCGCGCCGCTGTTTTAAACTTTTTCCTTCCTAGGGAGAGAGAGCTGAGAATTCCCGTACGCACGCTTTAAAAAAAAAAAAAAAAAAAAGCCAACCACAAAACTTTTCTCCGTTATTTTTATTTCTGCTGAAACGTGCGGTTCCCCGCAGGACTCCTCGCTCCCCGGGGGGTGTCCGGTCCGCTCACCGCAAACTGTTGCTCCGTGCCGTGCGGGCAGAATTCATCCCTCCCGCACCGGGGAGGTTGCGGGGTGGCCGCAGCCCCTGCCCTGGCCTGCTGGAAGCACTGAGCGGGTTGTATTCATGGGAGAGATCCCTGCTGGGTCCTTGGTAGTTGGGGTTATAATCCTGGCTTCTGACCTCGGAGCTGCTGCCTTTAGAAATGATAATGATCTAATAAACACACAAAAAAACCCCAAACCTCTCTCGGGGCTTAATAGAAATACGCGGTGCAGTGGGGTAGGATGTAAGACAGGGTGGTTGGAGATGACATTTCCTACTTTAGCAGTTCGTGAGATCCCTCTCCCGGAACATTTGCATCTCAATGTGCTCCTGCTTTCTGGCTGGCAGGAAACTTTCTTTACGATGGTTGTTTCGGGGAGCTTTGCGTGCGATGTCTGACTTGCAGCATGCAAATATTTAGTAACTTTGCTTTTTGAGGGACGATCTGCTTAGCACTGAACGTGTTGGGTAGGTTTTTTTAAATTTTTAATTGCACCTTAAGTACGAGCTATTTTGGGGCCTGATCCCCTTCTCGCTGCTGAGAGCTCAGGCAGGAGCAGACCAGATGTCCATTCTTTAATAACAGTATTTATTTTGTTTAAAATGTCACCTTTAACACAAAATAATTTTAAGAGATGCTTGCGCTCAGTCCCTAGATACCTTTATATGAAGTAAAGTGCTTTTTCTCTTGCTGGCGTTCTGTTTCTGCAACACCTTCTCCCTCTGCCTGTTTATTTCGATGTCATGCACTCCTTGACATCCCAACTCCTGCCTTACTGGGATGATATAAGTAAGGTCTGAGACTGTGTAGTTGAATAAAATTAATGTAAGATTACTAAAGGGCACATTTAACTTGCAAGTGCTTCTCTGAAATGTTTCTGAAACTCGACTAGCATGAAAGTTGACGATTAAAGAAATCAGTCTTTTGAATTTCTGTGACCCTGCCAAAGTTTTTCCTTAGGGAAATGCAGGATCTTATTTGATGATACAGCCTTTAGATGCCATCTGATGATTGATGCTCTCTTACAACCCGTGTTTTAAGATGAAGAAATGTTGAAGTGTTGAATATTTCAAACTTGTATTTCGTGACTTATTTATTTTTATTTTGCCTTCGACCAAGACTTATGGCTGGGATAGGGAATAAGTAATACTCTGAGAAGTGAGGCCAGGGAAGCTGTGAGAAGCCCAGGGATGCTCTGAGAGCTGGTCAGAGGCTGAAGATGTGGCAAGAGCTGCTGAGGGGGGATCTGATAGGGCAGAAATGTGGCCAAATGGAGAGGAAGCTCTCAGCTCCCAAAGTATGTTCAACACGTGTGTAAGCACAAGCTCTCCCTGCCTGCTGTGGAAACAGTATGTACTTTTACCTGGTCAGGAACAGCAGATCTCTCTGCATTTCCCAAATTATTTCCTATTTATTGAAACATCTCTCAGCCTTTGTTTCTGTCTCTTGAAGATGCCACTGCTTTGAATAACTGACTGATAGTCCTGTGTGTTGTGTTCACTGTTTCAGAAGTATTACTGGCACACAGGAAACTTTTCTCTAATACTTAAACTTGACAGAATTACAATTTTTTTTCCTTCCCTAGAATAGCCCATGTTAATGAGAGAGGATGCTGAATTAAAATAGCTAAAAACATGAGTGCTCTAGTTTTTGTTTGCTGTAAAATGACCTGGGAACCACTGCAGCACATACTACCAAACACAGAAAATGTGGCAGAGCTGTGGCAGCAATACATGCAGGGTTGAGGTTCTATACCTAGGAAATCTTGAAAAAATGTGATCTTTTAAAAGCAAACCCTTCTATATATGTTGTGCCATTACGTGACCCAAGCATTATTTTCAACTTGGGATATTTTGCATTGCTTTTGTAATACATATTTTTTTAATTCATAGAGTTTTATATATATCTTTGAACACTGTGAAAATACTGCATTAAACTCAAGAGCTGCCAGAAAAGGCAGTAAGAAATGCTGGCTATCATGATTTCCAATGCTAGCTGACTTTTAAAAGTTTAACATCTCTTATGTTATTGTACACTATTAATTAACATTTTAATTGGAATGCAAACCATCAATTGTGTACAAATGAAAAAAGGTGACTTTGCTTTTCCTGCTTATTGTATTATACTTAATTTTAGTTGAGCTGTCTACAGAGCTCGCAAGAGAAATACACATGTAAGTGGAAGTTTCTTGTAGGTTTCTGTTTTGTGTATGTAAGACTGGTTACTTGTAGGTAACATCTTTGAATTTTTTGTTTGTTAAACAGCACACACAATTTTCATTCCATTGCAGACAAAGTGTTTGTAACTTTGATTATCACCAGACATCATCATGCATCTATGTTGGAAGCAAAATTTGTAAAATGAAACTAACCATTCATTTAATTACAGGTAGCATCTTCAAGTGAATAGTGAACAAAACACATTTGGAGAATTTAGTTCCTAATTTGTGATGCTTTAGAAGAGGAATTCCAGACATGTGTTTAATTTTAGGAGTGAAGCATAACGTGCACCTAAAGTAGAAAACTAGAATTAGGTTTTAGTTCAAAATGTCCTCACTACAGTTTTAAATTTAATGATGGTGAATATATCAATCTTTAAAATTAGGATTATATGAGTATGATCAAAACTTATTCTACAAAGTTGCTGTGTTTGCTGGATGCTGTTGGCTACTGCAAAAGCGTAGTGTTGGTCTGGATTATTTAGTCAATAGTAAGAATAATTCCCAAAAAAGAGTGTTTCAGTACATAACTTATTTTGTGTGATTTAAAGTATCCAGTTAGGCTAATACTTTATATTACTTTGGCATACTCACAAACAATAAAAGGCTTTAGGATTGAATTTAAGCAGTAAATGTAGACATTTTATTTTATGAGATAATGAGGGTCTAGTCTTAAAGGCTACCTTATAGTCAGCAATACTCTGTCTTTTATTAGGAGAATGATGTCAAGATAATAATTAAAGCAATCCAGTCATGTAGCACTGCACAGAGCTGCCTTGTTTATTGATTTTAAATGTGGATGCCTGATTATATAAACTTATTTGACTAAGTAAATATTTTGGTATGCATTCAGACTTGGCCAAACTTGTGAATTTTGGGGGTGGTAGCCTGTTAAAATAAAAACAGTGATCAATTTCTTAGCTTCCTATTCCTGCCTGGAGAGGAGTCTCACTTAAAACGTTCTCAAGAGAGATCACTTGTGCAGTGAATTCTGTTAGAGATGCAGAAAGGAATTTTTCCACTTTCTGAGCAGATTAATTATACTTTTGGAAAAATCCCTCTTTCTTTTTTGACATCTTGAGAGTATGTGCTTGTTTAAAACTACTAAAATACTTGAATGTTTTAATCAGAAGCATATCTAATCTGGAGAAGCCTTGATTAAAATTCCTTTTTTTTTTTTTTTTTTTTTTTTTTTTTTTTTTTTTTTTTTTTTTTTTTTTTTGTGGCAATAGAGCTTCCCGTTTGGAGTGTATCATGCTTTTCTTCCAAAATGGAGTATTTGTATGTTTCCTGCATGTGTATATGCATAATACATATGTAATTTTCTACTGAGACTTCTGCAAGTGAAAAATACTCTGTTTTTGTAGCAAAGACAAAAAAGCTAAACAATTAGGTATTAATGATATTCTTGTTGCATATTCAAAAGGTCTTTGCAAGCATTTCTTCTCCTTTTTTTCTTTTCACCATTTCAACCTGCAGAACTCTTCACTGTCACTTCAAATCACACAATTCTACAAAGATAAAACAACATTTAAACTCATTTGCTTTGGGAGGGAAATTGAGCATTTGCACCCAATAAGCCTGATTGTGGAACTGCATGCAAATTGTGTTTTGATTTATCTCTTTTGCACTTTTTTCCATTTGAATTGATCTTGCATTAATTTTGCCAAGCGGCTCTGTGAGGCTGCAGATGTTGCCCTGTGTTTAATAAATCAATGAGACAGATCTGAATGAATCACTTCAGATGGATTCTCTGCTCGGTTTGATGTCTAGATGTTATTCTTAGCTTGTTATCATGACAGATGCATTAATGTTCCCATACACTGCCAGCAATGTCAAAGAGATTGAAGCTTTTAAAGTGGCGGTATCCCCTTTTCCCCTTCTGTTGGAATAACTAAATTGCCTTTAGGAATAGGTCAAAATAGAAATTTAATTGTGGCACAACTGTGGGGAAGATGCTAAACTTCTCGTTGTGCTCTGAGATAAAGTCAGACAAATCCAGTTTCATAGAGAATGATTAATTATTGCCAAATAGGGGAAATCAATATGAAAATCTAAACATAGGGTACCTCCTTAATAGAGTAACCACTTTCTCAACATTAATATTTCATTGTAATAGGAATGATCCAAATAAATAATATAAGACTGGAACATGTTAAAAGTGTTGCTATAAATAGAGTATCGTGTCCAAATTGATTACAGACTGAAGTAAAGCTTTTTAAAAAATCCTTACTAATAATTTTCTTTTAGAGATAAGCGCGTCTGGATTCAGCAGCTGTTACATTTAAAATAGGAAAACTAATTTATTATGGTTTTATTCCTCCTTACCATTTAGTGCCACATAAGTTAGAAAAGTTGTTGATCGGCATTAATTTCTGATCTGTGTAGTCTGGTATCTGTTATCTTGGAGCATAACCTGTGGAACACAAATCATAAAAGAGGCTGGAATGTGTCTTTGTGGAACAGTAAAATTCTGGAAAAGATTTCACAAAGTGTGAAGTGCTCTGCAATGAATAATGAAGATCTATTTCCCACGTAGGCTACGCACAGGTTTTATTGGCTTTTATTCCTCAGTGTTTATTAAAGTACTTGTGGTCTCCCTTGTTTTTCTTCAGAAGAAAGTGGTATTTTGTGATTGGCTTCAATCATTTTCTTAAATCTGATCTATTCCTCTGTGATGCTTTATTTTAATGTTAAAGATTACCGTGAATGTTCCTTTTC
This sequence comes from Calypte anna, assembly GCF_003957555.1. Classification (NCBI taxonomy): domain Eukaryota; kingdom Metazoa; phylum Chordata; class Aves; order Apodiformes; family Trochilidae; genus Calypte; species Calypte anna. The sequence goes on along the minus strand of NC_044247.1, from coordinate 10,499,886 downwards.
TTAATCTCTCCCTCAAAGAGAGGAACTTTGACTTTTTGTGATTAAGGCTTCTGAGAATAAATTGGAGAAACTGGCTGTAACAGATCTAGATTTATGTTGGCATTCTTGGTGTTCTTGCTCCAGTAGTTCCAATTTGATAAAGGAAACAATATATGTAATAGAAATTCACAGTTTATTCAAATGAGTTTAAGCTTTAGCATTGTTATGTTTGCCTTTCTTTCACCAATATATCAATGTGTGGCAATAGCATTATACTTAGAAAGCCTCCAGAAGTGACCAGCTCTGTAGATGGGAAATTATTCTCACACTGGGGCCATGGTTGGGCACGCAGCCTCTGTTTGTGTGTCTGCATTTGTTTTAAAGGCAGGTGAAAATCAGCTGGGGTAGAACTGAGGAGCACAGCAAAAATCACTGAATTAGAAAATCATATTTTGTTGAATGGCAGCGGCCTTAGAATGAGAAAGTGCTGTCTACCTACCTGGATAATTTGGCAGAAAGTATTTGAAATAAAGATTCTGAGATGTTTTAAATAATTGTATTTTGTTTATATTCCTTACAGACTGGAATTCAGGTTGTGTAAGAACTGTTTGTCAGTATCAGTATTAAAAAGGTGTTGAAATCTGAGCTGTAAAGTCCCTGGTTTAACTTTGCTGAGGTGAGCCTCCATTTCATGCCAGTGGAAGTTTGCCAGAACAAGAGAGAGAACTTATAAATGTCTCTGGGATCTGAGCCCGTCTCATCAAAGGTGGGACAGATTTCCTAAAAACCTCTGGGTCTGATCTTGTTCTTACTGAATTTAGGAATCTTTAATCTTTCCTTTGCCTGTTGCAGAGTGATCATTTTGGATTTTCTGAGCTTGTGAACAAATTTTTACTTTACATTACCTAGGAAGTTCCCATCTAGTTTCTATGTTCTTCATGAGATTTCAGTGTAATAAAACCCTGTAGGTGTATGGAAAGGCAGCATTTTAATTATAATTTATGTAAACAATACTAATAGCAAGAGCAAACAGGAGGATATTTCAGAGTTATTGCTGTCTGCAATGTGTTGCTTTGATGTAAGTTAAGGCAAGATTTTGATATGTTCTAATTAAACATGCATTACCAAGCACAAGCTCAATAGTTAGGAATGATTCTAAGCAATTTAGATTTATCCTGCTTGATACTAATTCTGTCCCTTGGGGCTGCATGCTTTTGATCTTTGTTCTCTCTTGGTAAAGCGCAGTTATCCAAAGGGACTCAGGAACAGGGTTCTCCCTCTCCTCCCCTTCTACAAGCTGTAAGGAGCACAGATACCTGTTACCTAATGCACTTTGGTATCTGCTGCAGAAAGTTCTAGTATCTGCATCCTGAAAAATCCTAAATTTGTTTGCTTTCCCTGCTTTTTGCCAGCATTGCTCTGCTGTGTATATGCACACACAAAACAAGTTTGTTGTCAGCAGCAAATGCAGGGAGATTCTGTTTCCATGTCAGTACATCTTGACTTGCTAAGCCCATTTTACTCATTAAAATATACTGTGTCTTCTCTCAGATACCACTTCCTCAAAAAGTAAGAACCAAACCAAATGAGTAGTGCTTGCTGTGTGGCTTAAAGCCTGATGTTTAGCAGTGCATGTTGTTGTGTATACGTTAAGGTATAAAATATTTGATTGCAGTTGTGTCTGATCTTATCAAGTTTCTGGAAATTGATATCTGGTAACAGCATTTAACCTACATCTAGTCTATCTCCTATCTATGTGATGGGTTCAAAAGAAAAAGTAGTATTGATCTGTCACTGGATTGAAGTTTGAAATCGGCAACAGCATGAGCACAAAAGGCTTTTTTTATGATTTCTCAGCTTGCCATTGATCTACCAGTTTTATTGCATTCATTATTTATTAAAAGAATTTGCAAGCTAAACATAACGTTAAGCTAGTTTGCACACAGGGACTGCACTTAGGAAATTGAATGGAAATTGCATTAGAGATGAACATCTGTGCTATTTTTCCACTCATGTGTTTATGGGTTTGTATAAAAGGTGTATTGGATTAACAGTTATAACCATTATAGCTTGCAGCAATATGTTAGAACCCTAAGCATTTAGTAGTTATTTGGAGGGAGGCTCTTTTTGTTTAGTCTAAAAAGTATGGTAGAGGCATCACAAACAGTGCTTTTATTGGATTATTCTTTATTAATGGGCTTTTTGCTAGTAATGTGTAAAACTTGAGGTTCTAGCTATATTATACATGTGTTCTATTATCTGTGCTACCTAAAGCCCCATTAATGTTGTTATTAATTGAGAGTTCTTTGTGACTATTAGTTCAGAGTTTGGCACACTGACACTGCTGTATTGAAAGGAAATGTACTTTATAATATACAATAGGAATGTAACAATTGAAAAGATCCTTAAGAGACATTCCTTTGGATTTTTTCCCAGCAATTCAGACGAAGTAGTTTTCTATCCTTCCTGATCTAGGTAGCTTCTGTGATGTATTGTATCAGTGAATCAGGTGAAAAGCTTAAATATTCTGAAATCTTTTTTACTCAAGTTAACTGGTTCAGTTGCCCTCAACGCTAACGGTAGTGTGACATAAAGCACAGAGGAGACCTGGAATTTTTAGGTCATATTTTATAATGATTTTTTATATTTAAAAATTTTTTTTCTCCCTCTATAAAACAGATTGATTTGCTTGAACACCTGATGGTTAAATAGGGAAAAGCAAACGGAAAATTACTTTGTGGGCTTTGAGTGAAAAGTATAGTTTTAGAATTAAGATATTACCCCGTTTATTTGGTCTAAAGGTCTGTTGAGTCTTGTCTGTTTATGACTAGAATGTAATGAAATATGCCACACTTTATATCATCAGTGCACTTTGAGTCATTCCCTTCAGGACTTAGCCTGGTACCTCTGATCAGCTTTCACCAGCTCCTAAGACTGTTCAGGGTTTCCTGTGCTAAGAAGGAGAAACGTTTCTTTTGCCAGAAGGTTGTGCCTATTCTCTTGAATGCCATCTTTGTGGTTTTTTTCTTTTTCTTTTTTCTTTTTTTTTTCCTCTCTCTGGTAGGATGAACCCCCTCAAGTCGCAGAATTATTTTGAACAGAGTTAGCTCTGATTTTCAGTTGAAAGAGTCAATACTGTTTTTTTCATATAATTTTTGCACTCCACTGTCATAGTCTTCCTCACTCTTGCTTCCAGCCTCGTGTGGTCACAGTTTTCATGTTATATCAGATATCATGTTTCAGCTGGCCTGCAAATGAAGTGGAGGTTAGATTTAACGTGGGATTTATGTAATTGATATATATATATGTGTGTATATATATATGTATGTGTGTGTGTGTATATATATACACACACACACATACTGCAATTTAAACAAAACTTCAGAATTATTCCCAAATCTGTCTTCCAAACCATGGAAATAAATGTTGATTTTTTGGAAAATTTTGTATGCCTATTTATAAAGAGAGAGGCTTTGGAATAATTCAGAAATTTAGTTCAAATGCACAAGAGCTAAATTTCCTAAATGAAGTTAAGGGTCTATGAAACACCTTGGTATCTTATGAGAAGTCTTTATATTTTTGGTTACCTTTCATAGCAGTGTGAATGATATTTCCAGCGTGCAGTTTTATTTCTGTCTAGTCTGTGGCAAGAGAACTTCCAGTTCAGGATGCCTTCATGGTACTTCAGTCAACAGAACGTCAAGCCATTTCTGTCTCCTGTTTCCCAAGCTGTATGGACAATGGAGTTAAAGCAGAACACTTAAAGTTCATATACATACGGTGCAGAATAATTTCATTAAATTACAACTCTCATATGTTTTGTAGCACCACCAAATTGCTGAGGTTGGGAGGTTCTTCATGAGATCATCTTATTCCAACCCCTCTGGCTAACCAGGGTCAGCTAGAGCTGGTTGCCCAGAACTGTTTCAAGTTGGATTTTGGCCATTCCCAAGGTCAGAGATTGACCCTCTTCCAGTAACTGGCATTAACTGGTGTTGGTCCCTCCCCTCCAAGGAGCTGCTCCAGCAGGCAGACAGGGATGCTCTTCTTACTGGAGCAGAGTGTGGGTTGTAACCCTCTGTGAATCAACCCTTTTGTACTCAGGTTGTGCTCTCTCTGTCTTACAAATGACTTCCTGAAGTCCTGTATGTGTGTGCAGGTGAGCTGACTTGTTTTGTTCCCCGGCGCTACCTGAGAACCAATATTTGTTTATCTGTACTTATATATATTTAAAAAAAAAAAAAAAGAGAGAGAGAGAGGATGGCTGCAGGAAAGCTCTTAGCACAGACATTGTGCCAGCAGGGGGATTTAGTTACTTGTATGTTACCGTAATTTAAGAGTTGCTAATTAAGAAGATCAGTCTAGTTTAAAGGAAAAATATTCTCAGTTAAATTTAGAATTTCTAATTGGTAGATAGGAAACATTCTGCATTATTCTTAGCTGTGTAACAGTTGCTTTTGCCTCATATAAGTTTGATGGGATAGCTGATGGATTCTTGTTTTTAGAGTTAATCAGAAAATGTTTGGTGTCTGTGAAACCTTACCCCTGTTGTTTTTTGCAGAGGTGATGAAGGCATCCTGCTTCCCTGCTGCGAGTCTCTGGAGCTGCCTCTTCTTGTCCTCATGCTTTTAATTGTGGTTGTGAGCTGAAGGAGGGCAGTGTTCCTTTCTGAGCTATTTCTGAGATACTTTGAGATACAGTCCTGGAAAACAGAAATGGGAAAAAATGGCAGGTCTTTCCAGAGACTTAAAATACATATAAATAAACCACCAAACAACCATAAAGCCATCAATAACAAAAACAAAAGCCAACCCAACAAATAGAGCAAGGTAGTGAAATGCTGGCAGTCAGAAAACAGCAGAAAAAGGACCTAAGGTAATGAACTCAGCATTGTGTTTTCTCTGCTTCTTGAGCTTTTTCCCTGCAAGATGTATTTGTAGCTATATGGAGGAATTTTTTGTAGACTTGTAAGGCTTTTTTTTTGGTGTTTTGTACGTGGCAGTTGAGGTATTGATGGGTGCCTTCTCAAAATGCCTTGAATCAAGTGCTTCATGGTTAAGAAATGATTTTCCCAGGTCTGAGGCTGTTCTGACTCTTCTGCAGGGAACCAAAGTGCATAAGGAAGGGATCTGTCCGTGTCTCTCATGCTCTTCTCCTGAGCCTGGCTGAAGGTTCAGGACTTTTCTATCCCAGGTGTGCCCTGGCTGTGCCTGCACCCAAGGGCTGATCCAGTTGTTGCTTCTGTTTTTTTAGCCCTGGTTGCTCAGTCAGAAATGTTTGGGAACGTGAGGTGATTTTTCTGTCAGATCTCAGAACTCAGATTTCTTGTCACAGATCAGAACCATTTTGGTGTCGTTTTAATCTGCTCTGTTTTCACAAATTGCTTTACTTGTTGCACAAGGGATTTTTGGTTCAGAAAAACCTGCTTCTTGCTGGAACTAGAAGTGTTTGTCTTCAGTTTCATGAAATACTTTCCTCCTGCATGTTAAGCTGGAGGGGTTTTTGACCCTTCACTTACCTTGCCTTTTCTAATATGTTTTCTTCAAAATTCTGCAGCCTTGCCACCTACCAGCAGTCCTCACTGAAGTGATACTTCCATCTTTTTAGTTATTCATTCTTAAAGGTTTATGATTTCAGCTTTTAATCTTACTGAAAATTTTAACCCTTTATTTTGCTGGGAGGATCTGTATTAGTGTCAACGTGGAAACAAAATGAAAAATACTTTTGCTATATTTATTGAGGCATCTTTACTGAGTAGTGCAGGGAGTGTTGCATAGTATGGGAGTGGCAGTAAATTGTTAAATACATTTTAAGAACTTGTGTTGTCTGAATTTAGGTAAGCCAAGCAACTCTGTTCTTTCACTGGTATATTCTCATCCAGATGGAAACTCTTTTAAAGAACTTTTAGAAAATCTATTTATTTGAAGTTTATGGTAGTATAAGCTCTGTATTTTTATTGCTTTTTCCAAACTTTGCCAAGCACTTAAACGTTCTGCTAAAAGCTTCTCTGCTGCTATATATGTCACATAACACAACTAGGTTAGGGACTTACTCTGCTAGCACTGTGTTTGATTTAAATGCTGTTCTGTATTAGGGTCTGGATGTTTTTATATTGCATCTGTAAGTGTAGTCAGATATAGGTCTTGTTGCATTGGCTCCTCCTAAGCTGCAGCGACTTTCTCTGTTTCTGGGTGACTTCTTTTCTGATGTTTATCAGTCAAACTAAAGCAGGAGCCTTGCCTGTGCTGGTTGCCCTCTATCTCTGTGTCACAAAAGGTAAGGGAGTGCAGCCCTCCCCCCCAGTGCCTCTCAGCTCTCTGGGATGACTGGGGGATTTCAGGAGGAGATGGGGTTGTCTAACTTGGGTAGTAATAGGTGCTCCATCCATCTGCTTCCTTGGGGAAGAAAGCATCTAATGCCCACCTGCTGCTGCCTCGCAGGGGAGTTGTCTCTCAAAGTGTAAACTCTCTTGGTAGGAGCTGGCTATTGATTTACAGGGAGAAGAAAGGACCAGGAAGGCTGTGTTGGCAGATGCTGGATGTTTGTCTGGGATTCCCCAGACTTAGAGGGGCCTGGGCTGCAGGTAATGTGCTGCAACACTTCAGTCACATGCAGGGAGTTCCAGGAAGGCTGAAGCTGCTGTGATGTGTGCAATGGAATGATGTGGCCACAGCATATTGCAAATCTATACTCTGTGTGCGTAGTGCAATGAATTTCTCAGATAATTCCTTGCTTTGCATATTCTGCCACTCAAGAATTTTTCTTTGGCACTTTCAGGTACTTGAGGTTGTGTGGCTGAACAACCTCACATTTCCACGTAATCTTGACTGATCTTTCACTGACAATAGTAATGCAGTACAAGAACAGCATTCCATTGTGGACAGTAATTGTAGGCTTCATTTCTTGTACTCAGTGGTCACTGAGTTCTCTTTCAAGCTGAAAAAGTTCCTTAGATATTCCTGACCGTATTTTGAGATAAGGATTTAATAGATCCTTTGGCCTACACATCAGACGTGTAAATACCTTTTTTTAACCTCTAAACATCAATTTTCAGGGAAGGTTGTTTTTCCATTTGGAGGGTTTTTTGATGTTCAGCCTGCTGCTGTTTGAGCAGAAGCTCCTTTTGGGAAAGGAGTTTATCTGATAAGGTCACATTGTTGCCAAAATAATCCCCCTTGATGTGTAGTGCTTTGAGAATTCCAGTGATTGTAAACAAATTTAGGGATAGTAAGTGGGCAAAGAACGTTTTGATTTAAGTGTTTAGAATGATTGTTTAGTTTGGTTATATGACCCTGGGCAAAATTGAGAACTTCCTTTTTTTGCTATTGATTTTTTTTCATAGTTCCTCTTTCTGAACCACTGGTTTCAGCAAACCCTTTTTTTTTAGAGCAGTTGGAGTCTTTGTGTTCAACTCATTGGGCAGCTTGGAGAGATGCTCTTGAGAGCCTTAAAACACAGTGGTGGTCAGAAACCAACCCAACTGAGTCATGGGATAGAAAGGAAAAGGTACAGGACAGTTAATACTGGATGTTTTTTAAGTGTTAGTAACACAGTTAAAGAAGTTTTTTGCTTGTAATCTCTCAAATACAACACTGTAGGCTGAAGGAACATGAAGGCTCTGAATCTCATATGAAGGAGATTACTTTGTCCTTTTGACCTCACTGCAGATGAAATTCTGCAATGGAACCATTGCAGAACCAGCATCTTTGAATTGATTTTGGTGGTTTTGGATCAAGAGCAGAGGAAGCAATCAAAACTAACTGCAGATCCACGAACTAGTCTGTAAGTCACTTAAGTCCATACCAGGGAGTGCTTTCTGCAAATTGGGAAGTGGAATAATGAAAGGATCCTTCAGAAGTCAGTTGTGTTCCCTACATAGTTAGCTCATCTCTTATTTGGACATCATTTAATTACTCTAATACACATAGGAAAAAAAAAGCATTGGGCAAGTATACAGTGGAACCCCAAACATTCAGGTGAAGAATCTCTGTATTTAAATTGTTCTGCTGAAAGGCACTGCATGGTCTAGAACACAGTCAAAAATTGCATGCTTGTGTTGCCTGCTGAACTTCTGCCAAGAATAGGGGTGTTTGAGCAAACTCATATAGGAATTATTACTTTTCCCATTGTTGTGGAAAGTGTTTACCAGTGGTGAGGAACAGAAATGTATTCTGTACAGTGAATACTATGAACTGGGTACTGTGCATATTGCTGCTTGCACATGGCTGGCATGCAGAAATCCTTTCTTAATCTCAAATATATGACATATAATTCTGTTCAATTTTGATTATTTATAATCAAGGGAAGAGCTTTTTAATATCCCAAGTGGAGGTGACTGCACGTGGAGAGTAGTGGGAAAACCACTGTTAAGGTAACAGCTGAAAAAGTAAGAAACTGATAATTATTATGTAGTTGATAAGCATGGACATTTCATTAAGCTTACAGTATCCTAGGGAGCATCCTGGATGTTCAGTCATCTCTTGATTTATTCTTACAATTAGAATTCAGACAAGTCTTGATGTTTTTCATAGCTATTGATTCAAGTTCTTGGGCTCATGAAAATGAGTTTTATTACTGTTGAAAATTATTTCAGCAGAGTATTGAGCAAAGCAGTATCTGCAGAACTTCAGTTCTGCTGTTTCTGTGTTTCAGAGCAGCACTCTCAAAATCCAAGGCATGGTTCATTTTGCTGTTCACCGAGACAGGTGGAAAAACTTGGATCTTCCCAAGCTGAAACTGAAAAAGTGATGCAGGGTAAACCACCGAGTCTCTGTATTCTGTGGTCAGTGATTTGTACTTGATAGATACACCTGATTTTTTTTTTTATGGGAAATCCTGTGCACTCCCTGAAGGGAATGGCAGTTGCTGGGCTGTTGACTGCATGTTGTGGTTTTGGTGGAAAATTTGGCCTTGTATGTCATTTAGACTTCGTGACACATGTAGCCTCCCAGGGCCTAATGACTTGTCTGCAGATGGGCTGTTATTTATTACAGTCATGTAGAATAAAATTGATTGTCTTCTAAAATTAATTTTTCATTTGCCTGCAGCTCTGCTTTAATAGAGGACACACAGTTGCCTGTTTGCAGAAATACTGTTTAATCACATTAATATCTCAGCCCCCCAGGCCGGTGAAGATAATTGTACAAACGAACAGCAAAATCTGTATCTTTAACTTCTTTTTATGATTAAATTATGCAAATTACTTATCTCCTGCCCTTCCAAGCACTAATCATCTAATTAGGAATGATGTGTTAAAGGGATGGCTTTGAATCAGGAGAAGGGGAGAATGGAGGAAGCAGAAAATAGGACCTGACAATGAAACTGCCAAAGATTCTATACCCATGCAAGAAAAGTCTGTGTATTGGTTCAAAAAGCAATAATAGGGGCTTTTTGTGCTGTTTCTAGTCTTGATCTAGTGATTTTTTTCATAAGAAGATATTTCTTCTGTCTGACCTTTGCCTATAATTTTGCATATTAGCTTTAATTCAATTACTAAGGTTCAAGAATTGAGTCACTTAGTACTTTAGTTTCCAGTTCTTCTAACAAAGCAGTGTAAATGTCTCTGTGTGGCTTCACCAGTAGTATGGTTTGAGGCAGAACAAATATATTTGTGGATGGGCAAAGTTTTTTTGTTTTTTTAACCAGCACTTAAATGCCCTACTAAAAAAAAAAATTATGACTTCATTGATGTCCTGTGCCTAGTTTGGGAAGTTTCCCTTTGAATTAGGAGCAAGGCTTTGCTTAAATTTGGATATTTAAAATAGAAATTTGAGGTTGCCTAAGCATACGTATGTAAAAGAATAATGTATCCACCTCTCCAAGAGCTTACAGCCCTGATTTCTCTTTTCTATTCTGTAAGCAGATTCTGCATTTTTTTATTTTACAAGTGGTACCTTAAAAGGCTTAAGGCACTTTCCCACAGTGGATTCCAACTATCACTGTGTTATTACTGGTGCTAAAGATAAAACAAACCAATTAATATATTGGGTGATAACACTGAGATTTTGATGGCACATTATTTTTGTTTTCCCTTTACTCATCACTGATGTGCTTGCTGCACATGATTACAGGACAACAGTAAAATAAGAGTATCTAGAAACCAACTGAAATTTCAGGTCCTACTGCATGAGAAAGTATTAATTCCTTTGTAAATGTATGAGAGAGTATTTGGGCATGAGGGTGTGCAGATTCATAAGATACTACAGAAATCACCAGTAGGTTCACATTCCCTCAAAGCCAGGTATAGACCACTTTTCCAGACAACAGGGGTTGAAAAATTTCTGCACTCTGTGTTTACCAACTGTAACATCTTGGCAAGCTGAAAGGAGATTGTCTGTAGGTAGGATTCAGGTATCTTTCTTTTCTGTGTCTGCACATGCTCAGGTCTTTATTTTATCCAGGTGCTCATTTAGATGTTATTCTTATCTGTGTTTTGAGCGTTTTGCATTGTGTAATGATACGTGACAACAGATGTTGGATCTCAAATCATTTTATGAATTAAGTTGTTGGTCTTGCAAGAAGTCGAATTGGAAAGAATTCTTGTGAGACTTCACAATTGATAGATAGGGTAGTGGAGCCACCTCGTGATTTTTCTTTGTGTGTTTGTGCTCAGAAAGTATTAAATCATTTAAGTTCATTCCCTGGAGTTCCTCCTCGTGGTGGGTTAAGTGTTAGGCTTAGAATGTCTCATTCTCTATGCTGAGATAAATGATAGTAGCTAAAAAATCTAGCAGCCCTTCTTAACACACTGGTGCACAGTAGCACTTAATCAGATTATGAAGTCTTTCAAATGTGAGAGAGTTCTAGCTAATCCTGGCCTCTCTCCATGTTCTTGAAACTGCCTACTGCCCAGCTGTGGCATAAGTTAAGATGAATGTGTTTTGATTATTGTTTTGTACTTTACAAATGAAAGTATTACACCTAATTAAAAGAATAAAATCTTATATCTAGGGTTTTTTGTTTTGTTTTGTTTTGTTTTTAATAATAATCAGACCTGTGGAATAACCCATCCTGACCATGTTTGTCCTGAAAACTGGGACACATGAACTGGGCATTCACTTTGCATGAGTGAGGAAGACTTTGAGGGAGAGTCCACTGCAAGGCAGTGATTTTCTCTGTTCTTATCTTGCATTGCTATTTTATTGTCATTCTGTGGCAGTGATTCTGAATGTGAATGAGGTGATGGGTGGCCTTATGCAGGCAGTAGTTCCCAGAGGAGAGAGAAGTTGCTACATAAATCCACAAACCTGTAAAAGGGACTTACCTCATGTACTGTTTTTACCTCGTGGAATGGTTGCTGCTTTTGAGGAGCTTCTTGAACTGTGTGGGATGTTCTGCTTCACCTTTATGAGCATATGTTCCTCCAAATAAATGTTTTAGTGGACCACAAATTGAAAGATCTTTCAGTTGTCCTTGGGATTTATGCTCTTAAACCTCTATTCAATAGCTGCTAATATTGTTAATGGGGCCCCTACTTGTAACTGGTAGGCATGATAATCTTTACAGCACTCCAGGTAAAGGTTATTGTAATACTAATCAAATTTGAGTTACATATTAAACTAAAATAAATGAAAACACAAGACATCAAACCAATATGCAGCTTCTCTATTACGATCAGAGGCAACTGAGGTGTTCAGGAGCAGTGAAAATTCTTACAGAATCATAAGGTAGTGACTTTTCTGCTAATTTCAAATGAGTTTAGTCTAGAAATCCAGTTGTATTCCCTTCTGTGGGCTTATAGTGGGTTAGGGTAATTTAATATTCTTTGAAGAAGCATAGAATTCTCTTGCTGAAAGGCAGTTTTGGCAAATAGAAGAGCACTTGAATATTCCTTGCTTTAGATTTCTGGTGTACAGTATGTGCTGCACAGTTTCTGTAATCATGGCTAATTGGGTACAAAGCCATGTTGGTGACACTTCTTGACTTCACAAGAAGACTGTGGCCAATGTACCTGTATCCACTAAACCCCAGTACAGTCTCATGCTGTCCATGGCAGTAGGATCCTCACTTTGTGGATGAGGATGGAATGACACAGTAGCTATACCTGTGTAATGTATTGCCACACTTCTGTTATTTCTTAAAAGTTATAATGCTTGATACTGGTTTTCCAGAAATTGCTGAACATCTTCTAATGGCTCCAAATGTGGAAGAGGTCAGCTTTGTTTACTGTTTATTTACTTTTATTTACTTGTGATCAGCTGTCCAGGACTCACTGTTGTTAAAACCAGAACATGGAATGGTTTTCACATTGCAGCTGTATGAAAATGTGGGAACGTGGAAGGGGTAGAAGCAATAACAGTGGGAACACTGGGAGGTTGTGTGAGGATGTGTGTCCCCTTTAAACTGTAGAGATTGTACCTGGAATTTCCTTTGAGTATATATTATGCCAACTTCATTTCTCCTGGTCATATTTTGCATGTTTTCAGAGTCAGGAGAAACAAGCAGTCATTAAAATAATTAGTGAAACATAAAAAGTTAAAGTGGGAGTTTAAAGCTGTGCAGACACCTGGGTTAATACATTTCTAGGAACTGTTTTGCTTTTGCAGCTGCTTTAGACTTTGGGTTTACAAGCCCATGTTTGTAATGAATATTAGTATCTAATATTTGCAGTGGACAGAGTGATTGTTTGGGGTTAGAGGGAGTGCTTGGGTTGTGTTCACCTTTATGAAGCATTCTGGTACATGTGTCATTTATTTAATTGGTTGCTAAGCCTCCCAACCCTCTGCCAGTAAATAGGATGGAATAGAAAACAGGGCACATCAATTTTGATCCATTTAAATATAAACAGTTTGCCTGAGGGCTCTTTATGTACTTATTTTTATTGAGAAAATGCTGGTATTAGAGGTATTACAACAGGATTTTGTCTCTTTGCCTTGTAGCCCCTGTGTCCCTAACCTTGTATAGGCAGCCTGCCTGTGAAATTATCTGAATAATTAGCTAGTTAGCAGGGCTATACATGATCTCTTAACATTTCTTAACAGGGAGCAGTCAAAATTGAGTGATTATTGGGAATTACATGGAGAAGTGTGTAGAACAAACAGAAAACAGTGCTGTGGGACTGTGTAGATTCAAGGCGTGCTTTCATCTTGAAAAAGCTGCACTCCTGGTCTCCTTCCAGCTCTCTGCCAAAGAGATGGAATGGAATAAAATTGAAGAGGGGAAAAATAGAAGAATGGTTAGGGGTGAAGAGGAGCTCCTGTATTGGATGAGGAAGGATGATATAAAGCTGTGTGAAATCACAAATGGCAGGAGAAGGTGCATAGGAGGGAGTCTGTTCGTTTTTTCAGCTAACAATGAGAATTAGAGGATAGGTGAAATTTACAGGTGTTACATGCTGTTGGTTCTTCAAGTACAGTAAACTCAAAACTCTTTTCTACAGGATGCTGTCAATGCTCAAATGGATTTGACAGCCTAGACAAATTAGTGCAAAAAATTATCTTGAGAGGTTATTGTACACAGAGATACTACTTCTGATCAAAAAATTCCAGTTGCTCAGTGCAGGGAATATTAAGATGTATCAGGTCCTTGTTCTTTGCACATGTGCTGTCAGCTGCCTTTGACCAAAAAGAGGAGGGAGGAGAAATGCATTTGTGCTGCTTTGAGAAACAAATCTGGAATCTGCTGGATTGCTGCTAGTGATGAGTTGTGAGGTACTTGTTAAAATTGAGTTTAACTTGTGAAATGAGTGACTCATGAAGAGGACTTGAATTTGCAAAGTAAGGGCATTGTGTTGAAATGCAGCTAATGAGAACAAAAACTGTGGAAATGTAGGGAATCTGTGAGATGTGAGATGCTCTGAACAACCCAAGCCCCTGGAGAGATGGACATGGAGAGTGGGGAATTTCTTTGTGCATGTATGGATGTATGGAATCCCAGGATGTTTTGAGTGTGAAGGGACCTTAAAGATTGTCCAGGGTTGGGGAAGCCACAGCTCCTGTGGGCAACCTGAGCCAGGGTCTCCCCACCCTCACAGGAAAGAATTTCTTCCTAATATCTGATCTCAATTTCCACTCTTTCAGCTTGAAACTGTTCCCCCTCATTCTCTCACTTCATTCCCATGTAAAATGTCCCTCCCCAGATTCCTGGAGCCCCTTTTAGGTACCTGAAAGTACTCAGTGGGGAGGTGTACAGAAAGTATTTCTGTGGACTGAACAATCTCATGTTATTAAGTTTGGGTGTCAACCCACAGCTAATCAAACATGAAAGCAAGACTTTGATTCTTGGTTTGAAACCTTGTAAGAAGGTGCTGTGCCTGGCAGGAAATAGTGATTTGGTTTTGTTTGAATCAATGCAGAATCAACCTTCCTTAATGCAGTGGAATTTGGCTTAATGGAAGTATTTTATTCAAGAGTTAAAAAACTGAGTTTTGATTCTGGTGTTCAAAGAAATTACTATCTGTAAAAATTCCCAGAAACAACATATGCCAGGTAAAACAATGTGGTGTGGATTGTTGCATGAGAAATGATTTTATTAGTTTTTATTTTTATATGTATTTGCTATATTTATGCTGAATGCATAAATTAATAATACAAATTAAACAATTTTTATAAGAATGTTCATTAAGTGTAACAAAGTTTATTTGCATTTCTATAGCACTTACTATTGTGGTAATCTCAGGATTTCCTCAAGAAGTTGATTCTCACTGGATGCTGGATCTTAAATTGCTGAAATATTTTGAGTCACAGATCCTAATTTTCAGGCACTTGGCACAAAGCATGAAGATCAGATATCCCCAGGTTCATAGGAAATTCTGTAGGATATTAGGGCAAGATGTGTATTTCAGTGGCAGCTCTGGAAAATTTAAGGCAGATTCACTTGAGGTCAGAGAAAAGGCTGACACATCCAAGAGACAGAACCTAGGGAGGCAGGGGGGATGAAGGTGAAAAATACTTTCTGGATTTGCCTTCTTATGTTTGATCATAACCACAGCCTTAAATTTTTGTGTAAGTAAGAAAAAAGGTTTTAATCTCTTTATTCTCCTAGTACTAACAGACTTCAGCTGGGGGATTTCTCTTTTTCAACCTCTGCTGTACCTAAGAACCTAACTGAATTACAACAGATTTAGTAAATTCAGTTCCTGAATCAGTGTTTCAAATATTTTGATTCTTTAGTATTTGCAAGCTCAGTTGGATTTAAGATAAAAAGCCCAACAAATTGAGCTTGCCACAGTAATGATTAGGTAAGAACTGGACTTTATGTTATTAAAGCAACAAATTATCCGTTCACTCATGGGACAGGCAGATCATCTTTCTCAGTATATTTATATTTTTTTATATTTATAGTTCTGTGAATATCCCCATGCAATTTGCACTCTACGGATAAGAGACTTGTGTAGATTTTTAGCCTGGAATTTGTGTTCTCTTTTTGTGATGAGAAGCAGAGAAATAGGGAACAACCCTCTCATCATTTATGTATCATGGCCCAGCATCTCAGAGCCTTGGGCTATTATTTCAAAATCCAATATATTCAAACTTTGGCCTCAGAGAGCAGCAGGATCAGTACACAAGAACAATGGAGTGATAAATATAGATTTTTCATTAAGGAAAAGACTATATCCTGTCATTTTTGAATCAGTGCTCAAAAGAAGATCTGAGAATTCATAGCCTTCGATAGGGTTTAACTTTATTTTTGTTGCAAAAAAGGACTTAACAGCCTTTTTGTGCTACTGTGAGGCATTGTTTACACACAGAAATAAAATTCTAATATATGCCAAAGGAGAGCTCCACTAACACTGTGACAGTAATTTAGTGCAAGTCAATTTTGAGCCATGCATAATTAGAGGCATGGTGTGGAGCTCTGCTCTCTGTAAGGATGCTCAGATCCAGCTGCAGAACAGTTGGCTCTCTGGGGTAAGCTGGGTTGCTTTTCTTCACTGGATTCTCTCCTACATTAGAAATTCATTTTGGTAGTTGAATTTTACGTGGTATAATTCTCTTTGTGGCACAGAAACAATGGGTTTCTAGTATAGAAGTTAGGTTACTGGGTGGATAGCATATGCTTTTTAGGCATATGCTGTGTAAATTATATGTACATGTAACCACACCACCTTCTCTTCAAAAGAGTGGATCTGTTTAAGTTCCAGAAACTGCTGAAAATCTCTGTGCTGTTAACACAGGCATTATATTTTGGGAGACTCCTTCAGATTTTGTAAATTGTTTTTCTTTTCATTTAAACAGATTTTTCACTCAGTTTCGTTAAATGGAGCAGCTGCGATAGTGTACAAACAATGAAAATTTATGCTGAAAAGATTTTTTTTGTGTGTGTGTGCTGTTTGTTTCACTCCCAAGGAAACAAATTGTTCTTATTCTAAAGCCAGAAGCCTGTTGGGGAATGCACCAAACAGTGAAAAGTTTTGTGAATTTCAGAAACATGTCATTTTTTGCTGGGCTGGGATACCACAAAAAAGAGAATTGACCCCAGATGGTAATATGCACGTATATACTTCACCACAGATCCTTCAAATTTGAATGTAAACAACAAT
This sequence comes from Calypte anna, assembly GCF_003957555.1. NCBI lineage: Eukaryota > Metazoa > Chordata > Aves > Apodiformes > Trochilidae > Calypte > Calypte anna. Next base: position 10,483,427 of record NC_044247.1, on the reverse strand, counting down.
CCTGGCAGTGGTTTTGTATGTACTTTGTCCACGGGTGGTGATTATAGATTGCTGTGGCACCTTTTTTGAAGTGTACCAGAGGAGTTCTGGGTTTGATCTGGTGGGAGGGAAAGTGGATGTGGAACGATGAACTACGGGCTTGCTTTCCAAGTCCTGACAGTGAAGTTTTTATTCTGTATTGTTATCAATGCCAAAATAAAATTACAAAAATAATACTGCTTTGAAAGTTTTCTGCTTGCTTTTAGCTGACAGGTCTCTAAGCAGATATGGCTTTTTCCACCTGCAATCAAATGTAATAAACCTTCTTCGCTGCAGAAGTCAAATTCCTGGAAAAAAAGAAGTTGGAAGCTCACACTTAGACCATAAAACCTTGTTTATTGCCACCATCAGTCTTCGAAGATATGCCCCACAATGGGGTTTGGTAAAGCCATTACAAGGTGCCGTATGAGTTCCATTTGCCTACAGTAAATAGAATGTCAGAAGTGTCAGGGGGAAATAAATATCGGGCTGGTTAAAAGGGAGCAGAGATGGCTCAAAGCATCATTGAGAGGATTGATTTATCTGGCATGCTGTAATGACTGCAGATGTGGATCTGTTATTCTAGATGAGCAATGAATTTGATGAGCTGATAACACAGGGCCAGAGAGGCCTGGTTTTAATTACTGATGAGGAATTTATTTGTGAAGCACTGTGATTTACTGAGGGTTTGTTCTGTTATTGACAGGTGACCTTGGGGCTTTTCTCTTTTGATGAATAAAAAAAAGCTGCGTTTTTTAAAGGAAAACTCTTTTATCAGTGCTAAGAATACAGCGAGGTCATTTTAGATAGAGTATTGTCTTTCAAACCATCTTTATATATAATTATTTTTCGTAGCAGTTGTTAATTGCCTCTTTCATTGAGATTGTCAAGTATGCCACACTTGCTCTGTGAGGGAGGCTAATTTTGGTGCAGATCATTGCTAGCAAGAATATATTGGGTGGAACTTTTGTGGTAGTGATCTTAAGGCAATTAACAAAGTCAGATTATCTAAGCTTCTATTATTGGGCTGTTCAGCTTTGCCACTACAAATCTCATCCAGGAGATCTTCCTTCTGCTCTACACATTTTCCTTACAGGCCACCAAGAAGGAGGGGGGGGAGCCTAAAAAGTATAAGGAGTCAAAGGCTTTTGGTTTGTGGTTTTTTGTTTGTTTGTGTTTTTGGAAACATCTTGTCATAACTAATTTAAACAGCATTTTGTCTGAGGTTCTGTTTATGCCAGGACACTCTTCAGCATTGGCATGCCTGTACATGCAAGAGAATTTTAATGTTGACTTTTGTGCTTATGCTCTTAATTCTGTACTGTACTTGCAAATTGCAGCTTATTAATGTCAGGGTAAATAAAAGTAATTTCTGTCTAAATTATGTCAGAACTGTGTGCAGGTACCAGAGATGTTTTCCAGTTTGTAGATACTGTTCCTTCACACTTAAATAAGAAAAATAATGCCAACTGGAAAGCTCTTTGGGTTCAGCATTTTGGGGATGGGGTTTCAGTGAGTATGTATGAATATCTTACAGTATCATAGGGAGAGGTAGGTACTGGATCAGGGAGAAAAAAGAACTGTTTGTTTCCTTTTTTAAGCTTCAAAACAAGAGGAGTATTATTCAGAAACTTCCCGTATATTGCTTTACTGTCAACAATATTTATAATATGGAGAAAGCTGATAATTTAATATTTCCATTCAGTATAATTTTTGTAAATGAGGAGACTTCTCTGTCTCTTGACCCATTTACACCAAAGTATTCAAACTACTTAAAGGTTACTCTCATTTCTTGAAGCAGGAAATCACCAGCTAATTGAAGAGGTGGTGGCAAGCAGATGAAATGTCTGTTTTAATCCAAGGCTAAGGAAACACTTTAGCAACATGATACCAATTAATCAGAATTTTCTGAAGTTTAAGGAAGGAATGGGAAAAGAGCTGAAGTCTGCACAGTGTGGCAGCTAACACTGGCTGGAGTCCCACAGCTTCTGCCCAGCCAAGTGTCACTCCTTGGTGAGGCACAGAGTGTGAACCAGAGGAAGGCTGCTGGGCAATAAGGTGGGGTGGAATAAAGCATTATCAACCCTCTAAATAATGAAATTATATCATATGATGAGGGGTTGAAAAAATGTTTTAAAATCAAATTCAGCAAGTGCTGTTGTTTGATTTTCAGTCTTTGCCTTCAGTTTTGTTTCAACTTCACGCATTAGTCAAAGCCACGTTAGAAATGGGTATGGAGGAAATGTGAGGAAGGATGTTCCTTCATTTTTATAGGAAAACATAGTTCTAGAGCAACTTGAAAAAAAATCAAAGATCACTTGACTAAAAACGCAGAACAACCTGAAACAAACCAAACAAAACCACCCCTAAAGCAAATGCCTCCTCTTCCCCCTCTCCTTTAGGATGGACTTGCTCACTTACTCTCCCCTTGCCCCCTTTCTTTTCTGTCTTTTTTTCCATGGAAGGGGAGCAGTTTAGTCGGCTGCTATGAGTGAGATTTATTTTTTTTTATATAAAAAAGCAGTTATTAGCTTGAGGGATAGGTTTGCAGTTAAACTCATCTAACAATTTTAGATATACTTGCGATATAAAAGTTGCAATTAAGCAAACTGCAGTTAATAACTGTATTAAATAACACCATGCTTACAGATCTACTCTTTTTAGGTCTTTTTACAAAACCGTGTTTTATAAACCTGTTAAGTATACTTCAGCACCTGTAAATTGAATATTTGCTTAAGTAACAACAAAAATCTGTGTCCACCTCTTTAGTGAGACTTGGTTTGCTTTGTCCAGAGACCACTTTGTGCATTAAAATGTGCTAGCATATGTTGCCAGTAGAAATGCCAAAGTTTATGCTTTCACTACACCTTAAATAGTAAACTTTTGTGCAGGAGACATGGTAGTGGGTTTTATTTAGTGTCTTTTTCACCAAGAAAGATGTTGATGTGGAGTATGCTGCTGTTTCTGGAATAGTTAGTGTCTCAGTGAGTAGATCCCATTAGTAGTTCAACAGAGGGTTAATATGGCGTTCAGCCTGCAGTATTTTGGGTTCTGTTTCAAGGTTCCTGATGTGTTGTTGGTTGGTTGTTCCCCAACCCCCCAGCTTTTGCTTTGTATTATTATTGTAAAGCTGGCTTGTTGTTTGGCTGTTGCTGTATTTAGTGTCTTCCAGCCTTTCCATATGCAGAATGGCATCAGACCTTTAGGAAGCATCTTTGAAGGGAAGGACATTTCTTTTGCTTGCTCAGTTAGAAGGATGGACTCTGCTCCTCCCAAGGGGCAGTGAAGAGCTGTGCTCACTGACAGATGCACTGAAATTAAATGGGAGTTACTTCAATTTCCAGTCTCTTTTGCAAAGCAATCTCAATGTTAATTAAAGGCTAGGTCCAGGCTCAAGAGGTGGAATGTGCTGTGAAGTTCTTGTTGAACTCTGTATTGAAAAAATACTATTTTTAGGGAGACTGTTCAAGCTGGAGTTGTTGTGGTTCTTTGTTTGCTCCTGTTCAGTGCCCATTCCACTGCCCTGGGACACAGGGCTGGATGTGGTGAGCATGGATGCTGTGACATCAGATGTCCTGACTGTCCTTAAGTCAAATATTACTTGGGGTATCATGTGGGACTTCCCTGATACTTCTAAATCCAAGGGATATATTTTGTATGAGTTTCCAGCAAGGATTTTGGCATTTATGTTTGATTCCAAGCCTGAATTTTGGTTTGGTAGAGGACCTGAACCTGCTGAGTTCAGTTGATTTTTGTCATTGGATGCAAGGAGATGACAGCATCCCCCAATTCCAAACATTTGCGATGCTGTTTATAAAACTTAGTTTTGTTTTGTTTTTTTTTTCAAGCAGCTCTTATTCAGCATCTTAACATGTGAAACATACAACAGATTTAGCAGACTTGGAAATTTTTACAGCTTCTGAGGGCCTTGGCTGGACTTGGAAACAATGCTCCAGAAGACACATTCATTGTTGCTGCTTTCCCCAGCTGCCAATCTGTGTTCTGGGTTGCTGTAAGTAACAAAGATGGAAGGGAGAAATAAGCTGTTGTGTAGAAATGCTGCTTGTTTAGGCCAGTTTCCTTTACTTTTGTTTTCCCTCCTGGATCATTAGTGGATTTCTTATTTTAAGTTTACAGTCTGCTTCTGAATTTCTTCCTGATTTCTTAAATGAAGTTGGTATGGTAAGTTAGCCAAGCTTTTTCCTAGGTCCCTGCATTTCTGTGAAAGCTGTTTTTATTTGGTGTCAATACCTGCGAGTCAGGCTGCTGGTATAAGGGAGCTGATGCCTTAATTCCCCTTTCATCCTTGTGTGGTCATTTTATGATTAGCTTTTAATACCTTCAGCTTCATTGTCTGGATTTACTGATGCCATCAGTAAAGAGAGGGAAACTTGTGAATTCCAGGCTGCTCGGTGGGGTGTAACAAGAAGCTGTCTTTGTGAGAAGGAGATACACACTCAGATCTGGCTCAGTGTGTGTGTTTAATAAGTTGTTTCGGTTTTTTTTTAATTGGTGGTGGTGGGGTGAAGCTGAGATGCCCAGCTTGCCACTAAAATTTCTTGGCAGCCCTCTGATGGTGTGTGTTAGAACTGACTTCTGAATCAGGTTTGTTAAGCAGACAAAATGCTGTATGTTAAAATGCTGCACCCTGCTTTTCTTTGTAGGCTGACATTCCTAGGTGTAGATATGTGTATAGATACCTACAGTTAGAGTGAGTCCTCTGTTTGCTAGGCTGTGTTACTTGTGTGCAGCAATGGGCAGGCTGACATACCTGAATTGCCCTCTGCTGTTGCTGCCTGATAGTGTGCAGGGTGTAGCAGACACAGGGAGAGAGCTGTCAGGCAGGTCATGGAAATTATTTGGAATATTAGTGCCTTGGTAGCAATATCTCAGTTGAAGTATCTCACTCCAGTCTGCAAATGGACATGAAAATTCTGTTACAAGTTACAGCAATTATCTGAAAAATACTTGGTTTACTCTTTGATTTGAACATATATTACATTGTATTTTGTAAGATAATTTTTTCCAGTGTTCATATGCATATATATAGATACACATATATACTTAAAGCAATCTAGAGGAGAAAAAGGATTTGGACTTCAGGAATATTCAGCTCAAAAATGCTGAGATAATAACCCAGTCTGTGCTTCTTCCAGTTGCATACAGCCATTAGGGAGTTCCTGCACTTGCTGTAATTAATGTAGAAGCCTCAGAACAGAAATAAAGACATCTAAAATGTGTTGAAGCCAGAGATATTAAAACATATTTAATTGTTAATATCTGGTGGGTTGTAGAGTGATGTTTAAATGTAAAGAGCCAGTCTGTTTCAGGGCAGAGCTGTTCCTGGTGATCCCTTTGTCCTGGGGGATAGAACTGTATTTCAGCTTAAGCGTTCTCAGTAGTTACATGCAAGCTGGAAGCAAACAGGATTTGCTCTCATTGAGAGTGGTGAGAGTTTAGGTAGGAATGAAGGATACTGAGCCTGCTTAATTGAGATCTTTAATGAGGTTGTAGTATGAAGCAGGTTGGCTGCCAGGTTCCAAGTGCATAAAGGTGAAAAGTCCAGATTTAAATAAATGCCAGGTAAAGGGCTAAGTGTTCATCTAAGAATTTATATAGCACTTCTTCCTTTAAAAAGTCATAATTAATCTTGCAATGTTAACTTTTGGAGCATAAGGCACACTATTGCAGCTTGTTAATAATCTGAAGGGTGCCACCTGCTCCAAAATGAGAAACTGAGCTGTCCCTTCAGTCACCTGAAGAACTTGGTGTGACTCTGAAGTCCCTGGTGGGTTATCAAATCCAGGGTTGTGCAGAAGGGAGCAAATATGGAGCTCAGGTTGTCTCTGGAGTTATATTAATTAAAACAAATAAATTTCATCAGTTTTTGTCAAGATTACTGGTTACTTGTTTGAATGGTATCATCAGAGAAGGATATGGGAGTGCTGCTTGCTTTCTAGCAGTACCTGCTCTCCTCTCATGTTTTATTGCTCTCTGGGTGTACTGTTTTGCAGAAATTCCAAAATATTTTCATTTGCACAGTTAGTAAAATCAGATCCATTCTGCCTAGTTAAATTTTGTGTTGGAAGCAACACTGTTGAATGTGACAAGTTTTACTGGAGTTCCTTCATCATTACAGGATCAGATTTTTCTCATCTGAAGGGGACAGTGGTCATGCCAAGGAGGGAGAGGAGATGGGTTGCAGTGCTCACAGCTTTTTGATTTTAAACTGAGCAGCAGTGAATGCTTCTGTTTGCACATGCTGAATTTATAACACAACAAGTCATTACCATCCTCTGTAGGCAGAAGAGAGCCAGGTCCCTACAAATCAAATCAGTGACCAGTCCCTGTGGCAAGCAGATTCCATCAGATGTGGGTCTGTACAAAACCAGAACAGCTCTTTGTGCTTTATCTCAGATTTGGGCTCCCTGTTGCTTCTTGAAACTGAGGGTAAATATTTTCTTGACTTTGCAGTCCTGCTCCAGTTCTCCTGATACCTGTACAGCACCTCTGGTTTTGAATGTTATGGAAATAGTTTCCGTGTACTTTCCATAGAGGCAGAGACCTGCAACTGATTTTTTGATGGTGTACTGATAATTGGTGTGGTTAGAAGATATGCAAGATCACTTATACTTTCAAATGGCTCTATGTAAGCAAAAATCCATAAGAGCGACATTAAAGTAGTGACCTGGAGACATAAAGAAAGTAAACAGTCCAGAATCTGATGGGTGCCTTTTTTTTTTTTTTTTTTGGAGGGGATCTGTGTTTTTTCTGTGAAGCTTGTATTTTTTTCACAGGTGCTGAAACTGGCAGGGATTCAGCATGTACAGTTTTTCATGAAATAGCATCAGTAATGCCATTGCAGTGTACATCCCAGCCTAGTCAGATATCTTAGAAATTTAAGAAAATCCAGGTTCAGGTTTAGTTTGAAATTAATGATGTTCAGACTCCTGAGGGGAAGGGGAGAACATGGCAAGAAGCAGCTGGGTTAGAGGTTCTTATAATTCTTTTTATAGTCTCTAGAAAAAATACATACTTAAGTCAAATAGAGAAATGTTTGTTTAGTTTATCTTCTGATAGATTTCTCCAAGTTTGTAATGAAAATGAATGTTAATTGTGTTAGGATTTATCAGTCTCTTTTACCAAGCATACATCTGAAATTATATAGTTGAATGTCGTGTTCATTTACATAATGTAGAAGGGAATAGTAAACCACAGTTTTGCAGAGTTCATCTTTAAAATACTCTGATTATTGGCACCACCAGTAACAGCTCAGATGGGATAAAGCAGCTCTGTTTATAGACACTCTCACACTCAACATAATCTCATGTTCCAAGTTTTTTTGTCACTACATGAAAAGTCATTTTTCGCTTGTATCGTTACTTTGAATTTCTTTTAAGCAGTTTTCCCCCTGTGATATGATGAGAGAAATACTGGTAGAATAGTTAAACTTTGCTTTTTGAAGAGGGGAAAACAAATGTCCAAATTTGAGATCCAGTTTTGGTATCTTTCAGAAAAGAAAACACAGAAATTCATTTCTCTGAATTATGAGCCTGTGGTGTTAACGTTTGAGCAGATACTGGATATTTGTGGAAATAATCTGTAAGTCTTGAAGGTTTCACAACTTCCATCACAAAACTGTTACTATGGAAAAGTGGCGTTCACTCTTTTGACAAGTGTGACACTTAACCAAGGAATAAAAATAATACAAACCACATAATACACAAACTGAGGAGAGAGTTGTCTGTGCAGACAGTTTGTTGACACTTTGTTGGAAAAGATTTCTCTGATCTGCTTGTTGAGGGGGATCAAAAATACATCGGAATTGGACAGGGTTGTGAACATTTTGCTGGGGATGTTGCTACATATACATACTTTCTAAATTGAGGCATAGCTGTTACCAGTTTGGGGCCCAAATGCTAAACAGATAGACTGCCCAGGCCTGATGGGATGGGGAGAGTGTGTTAGAGCAGAATCCAACACTGAAACACTTTTTTAGAATGAATATTTTCCTTCACAGCTTTCCAGGAAGATGCTAAGGTGTAAGGTGAGCAATTCTTTTCAGAGTGGAAAAAATTGGCGTGTTGTCTTGTTCTTTTTTTTTTCTTTTTTTTTTTTTTAAGGTTGTTTTCCAAACATGGACACAATAAAGACAAAAATGTGCAGCTTGTTCTTAGCATGGGCTGTCAGAAGTGACACTTCTGAAGGTTTATTTCTGCAAAATATACAAAGATGCTCTTAAAATAGATGGGATATTTTTCCCCCGTGATTAAGAGTTGGCTGTGGAGCAGTTGAGCATTTGTTGCTTCCCCCTTGTACTCATTCCTAAAGATTGGAGAGTGAGGACAGGAGTGTTTGCACACAGGATGGGCTCTGGAACACCTCCTGTGGAAAAGATCCTGGGAGATTCATCCTTAGTGGTCCCTCTCCTCCTGCCAGGGTCTGGGTTTAGGTCTCCGAGCCAGAGCAGCTCAGTGTGGATGCTGGTTTGGAGTCTTTTGAATGTGGATGTGAAGCAGTTTGTCTGTCTTTTGCTTCCCAAGAATTCTCTTCTTAAAGACAAAGCTGAAGCTATGAAGTAGCCCATTGGTCCTAAAACTTATGAAAAGGAGGGGGAGGGAGTGCTGGGACCCATCTTTATAACAACAATCAGCCTTTGTAAGGTTTCATTCCAGGCTAATGGCTGGTGAAATTGTTCTGGGTAGTTAAAATGAAATGAAATGAATTAAAGAACATGAAGGAGAGCAAGCAGAATGGTTTATTGCTTTTCTTTGAAGGCACAATAGCTGTACTCTGTCTCTTTTTGTTACTCATATCTGTGTGGCGGATATTTAAAGTCAGGGTTTTGAATAGCATGATGGCTAAATGAGGGCTATAAATCGAGGGCTATGGTGCAAAATTCTAGTGCTAGCAAGTACTAAAACAGATACCAAAGAGGCTGGGGTCTAAAATTGTTTTAGACTGATGAATATGCAGACATCAAACTGAGGGAAAAAAAAAAAAATCCCCTGCCAAAAGCCTTCAGAAAACACTAATGATCAGGCTTTTAGAAAGGAAAACAAATATTTTAAACGTATTAATGCTTTCAATTTATGTTGGAATGTTGCTGATATTTCCCTAAGAGCCTGAAAATCCATTCATAAGAGTTTTAATTAAAAAAATGGAAAACATGAAGTAGTCAAATACATTTAATAATGGGAAATGTGAAAAAGTCAAGAACTTGGTGTATAGTATTTCATGTGTAAACCTGTAAGTTCAGCCAAAGCAGAACAAGAAATGAATGCATTAGCTTGCTAATAGCAACACAGAAGTTTCCCAAAATAGGATAATGCAGCTCAGAAAGCACCTGGTTTAAGGCTGTTGTTACACAGCTGAAAAAATAAAGTGTCATATCAGGTTGGGGTCACGTTTGTCCAAGAAAAACTAACAGGAGGATTTCTATTGTCAACACAGGAGATGAGCAGTACGATAACAGCAAATTATGCTCTGATCCACCCCTCTCTTAGAGAAGTGACTGGAGATTAAAGCCTCAGCTAGGAATTTCATTACTCTTACGCATTTTTCACAAAGGCAGGATTGGCAAAAACACTGGTAAAGAAGGGTCAGAAATTTTCTTGAAAGTGAGATAATTTCTGACCATGTGTGTATCTGTATGTGAGCACTACTGCAAGTGTCTTTAGAACCAAACCTGGTATAGAACAGAATCACAGAATCCTAGGGGTTGGAAGGGACCTCGAAAGATCATCTAGTCCCAGAACATATCTGTTAATTCCTCAGCCTTAGGCTCCAGCATGGGAAAGTGAATATTTGCTAGTGTTTAGTGATATTATGTGAAAGGTTTTAGGTTTTGGTCTGGTTTTAATTTTTTTTCAAGCATTAGCATAAGAATATAAACTAAAGTGGAAGATAATTGAAATGTTATGAGTTCATAAAAAGTGAAAGATTTTTAAGGGGTGAAGAGTGCAGAACTTGGTTACTTTCCAAACAGAAAAGTTTATGAGCAGCAAAAGTTTATTAGTGGCATTTTTATTGCCACTTAAGCAAAACCCAAAGTCAAGGCATTTTTGTGAAATGTTTTATCTTTTAGTTTTTGTCTATTTAATAATAATTTTGTCTGTCTCCAGTGAAATTTAGACATAGCTGATCTACCTTTAAAGTACCTCAGGAAAGCCCCTTGCAGCAGGTGACCCACAGCATCATTTTGCTCCTGGCTGCAAAACCTGTGGAGATGAGGACATGTTCTTCCTCCAGCTCCTTCTGGTATCAGGCACAGGTCCCATAAAACTGATCTCTATGTAAAAGTGGGGAAAAGCAAAAAGGTTGATTGGGGGGAGGTTCCATCATGGTTTGGTGCTGCTGGGTGTCTGGCACTTGGTTGCTTTTGTTTCCTTGTGGGTGGACAACAAACTGAAGGATGCAATGTGCTCCTTGGGCTGTTGTAAGAGTTGTCCTCTGAGATTTGTGTGTGATGGGTGGCACCAAAAAGTCATTTTTCATCTCTGGGGTGTGAAACTATGTTCAGATGAGGTGGAGATCCAGCCAGCACCTGTACCCAACATCTTGTCTTCTGCTAAAGGAAGGAGACAAAACTCTCAAGTCTCTTGGGACCCTTAGAAGTAATTGGAGATATGTGACAGGGATGACCAGGAGGCTGTCCTAGAGGTGAGCTGAGCCCCACTTCTTACACCTCAGTTGGTAAAGAGCTGTTTTAACTTCTCACTAACAGGCAAAGACTGTGTTAGGGTGACCAATCCCATTTTGTCATTTGCAAGTCTGATAAAAACCTAAGGCCTTCATTAAAAGAATTATGGAGTAGAAGTATGAATTTTAGCTGTAGCCTGAGCATTTTGGAAGTGTGGAACTTTTGCACAACTTTTGATAGAAAAAAGCTCTCGTTTTTATCATGTGTTAAGGAAGTTCATCCATCAGGTTTAAGAGATGGATTATTTCCCACCCTGTGGCTTGCTGTGAGATTGCTATTGGGCATTGCCCATCTCCTGTTGGAGAACATTTACTGCTGCATCTGGTTTTGATGGCAGCTTTTTCCTTTCCTCCTAAGTTAACAGGCAAGGTATTTATTTGCAGATACTTCACCATCAATGGGAGGCACCAGAATGTGACTCCAAAAGGAGGGATTTGCTTTGTGTTGGTAAGAAATCTGAGTGCACATTTGATGTCTTTGCTAAATATTGGCATTCTTGTTTCCTCCTTGGGAATCTAAAAAGCTAAAATATGAAAATAAGATAAGCTAAAATACCTAAAATATGGTAGGTGAGTGATGTCTGCTTAGGCAGACCCCGAGGGAAGCTTTTTATCCTTACGCACTTACAAATTTCAAAGAACAGGAGATGAGTGTCCACAAAAATATTTATTGCATCCCTATGAAATGGCCCATTTTTTAAACAGACAGCAAGTGGATTTGCATAACGAGCATGTTACACAGGGCTTGTGTTTACTTTAATAAAATTCTTCACTGGTTCACTCTGATTGTATCTGCTCTTGGATAAGAATAGTTTGCAGGGCAAAATGAATGAGTGGCTTTATGCATAATACAAGAGTATCAAATTAATCAAAATGTAAGGGGCTTTCTGCTTTTTAATACTAACTAAATGTTTTTCTTGCACCAGTTAGTTGAGTTTGCTCAAAAAAAAATAGATTGTGTGCTTTAAAAAAAGAAGAAAAAAATAAAATAAAAGCTTTCTACAGATTACCAAGCAGCTGGTATGGCAGTGTGCCACAGTTGGTACCATGCTGTGGTGTAGCCCTGTAGAACAACTAGTGCTTGATTAAGTAAAAACCTTGGGGGAAAAAATGCAGGTAGTATCTGGATTAGGGTCTCTACCTCTTCTTTTTTCCTTCATATATTTTGGATCCTCAGATCCATTGCTCGGAAGCAAAACAGGGTGGGCTGCTGCTGTCTGGTTTGTGAAGCAGTAAAAGGCTGCTTTCTGTTTTCAGTGTCCTGAGCCCTTCAGGCTTTTCGGTGATTTTATTGTTGAATTTTGCACAAATTGGAAGAGTATTGCCAAAATATTTTTCTGATGTATTCTTACGGCGAATCTGTCCATTTTGTAGTAGTTTGATAGTGCATAAGCAAAGTATTTTTATCTTCAGTATTAACATTTTTATACTGTCATTAATGTCACTGCTGAAATTCTGGAATAATGTAACGAATTCAGAGTAATTTAGCCTGGAATAAGGAACTTAGAATATTGATCTTTCTGGGTTATTACATTTGCTTTTAGAGGCAGATGAAGCATTAACACCTGAGACTGCAACATTGATCATAAGATTGTCACTGTAAAAAGCCTAACTGCTGTCAGTTTAGTTCAGAGGTAATATAAAGAGCAGCCTACCTTTAAATCAGGTGATTAACTTGCTTATCTGTGCTGGAGCTGGAAGAATGTTTCTACTGAATTTCAACAAAGGACAAATTCACAGATTCTGCTGTGACCATGCAGTAGGAGTTTGCCAGTGTTGGTGACATGAATTTTTCAGTCACTGAGCATTTCTCAGGTGGGTTCCCCCACTCAAATGATGAATACTCTGTCCTTTTCTTAGGCACTGTATTAAAACCCCATTTCTGAATGTAAGCTTGACGTGTAGGAATAGGGATTATTTTCAGACTGTGGGTTTAGGAATATTTGTGGTGTTCTTCCTGTGGAAAACTGACTTGGAAATGTTTCATGTTGCCATCCATTTTTTTTTGTTAGGGAAAAAAAGTGATGCTGATTTTGGGGTATCCAGTTGGGCACCTCTGGGGTGACAAGTGCTGAGAAGATACCCTTTGAAGTTCTTTTAAGTTCCCCATACTTCCCTAACTGCCTCTGAGAAGTTTTATTTGTTGATTGCAATAGAAAGAAGAGTTTGCATTTCTTCTGTTTAGATTGCTGTTCTTGGTAAAATACAAAAATTCCTGAAAACCCTTCACATCAGTCTAGGGTCAATTTAAAATCTGAGTAGTTCTAGAAAATAGAGATTTAAGGCAATCATGAGAAAAGTAAATAATGAATTTATGCAGTGCCTGTTCAGAAATGTAAAGAGAGCTGGGCATTAAGATACAACTCTAGAAGGCCTCTCCCACTCTCTTCTGGCATGTTTTTTTTCTTTCTTGTACTATGCCTTTTTTTGATAAATGAATTTATAATTAATTATCATTTTGAATGTGGCTCATGAGCAAATACAACAGAGGATTCATGATTTCCCTTCTTTTCTGTCCGTGAGGGTACCTGACAAGCTTTAAGGTTGGGTGTTAGACTTTTACTACAGCATTAGGTTAAAAAAACCCACAACAAAGTCTAATAACAGAATAAAGGCCACATAGGTTGTGTTTTAAATTTTTTTTTTAAGCAGTTTAGCAGAAAGCAATTATCAGAGCTCATTCTGGTGGCTAATCAAAATCATAAACCAAAACACAAAATAAAGGCTAAGTATGAATTAGTGCTACTGAAAAGATGCTCCCAAACCAGCTGTGCTTACATACAGCAAGTTACATTATTAACTACACCATTTCTCCAACCAGTATGTTGTCAGCACAGTGGAATCAAGCCTTCATCTTTACACATCATTTCCTTTCATAAGAGCTGAAATAATTCATCATAAAATAAGACGGAAAATAAAGTCATAGAAGATCCAGTGCTGAAAATGTGCAGTTTTGTTCAAATGCATTTGTTTAAAAAAATAAATAAAAAAAAAGAAAAATGAAAAAAAAAGAGGGAACTGCATTTGAAGAGTTTGTTTAAGAAGAAGTGCAGAGCTTGCTGTGAGATAAAGATGAAAAATGTAGGAGCGAGGTGGCGGTGCCGTTAGCCCTGCTGCTGGGGCTGACAGATCAGTCCACAAGTGGCATCAGGGCAGGGAGACATCAGCTTCAGTAATGGAGAGATGTCTGCTGGAAAGATTGCTCTATCACAGTGATGGGTTCCTCACATGTTATAAATCTGAGATTGTTCTTTCTTGCTGCAGAAATGAGCAGCTCTTTCTCCTTCCTCAAATGAAATGTCGGAGAGAGAAAGGAACAGAAATGAAAAGGAAAAGTGAGGAAAGTTATCTTTTTAACATAAATCTCTTGTGGAAACAGTATCAGACCCATTAGTGATTTGAAAAACAGCACCGTGCCAATCTTCTCCCTGCACATGGGAAGAAACAAGCTGCTTTATGGCATCTCCTCTCCCCTTCCCCTGCTTTTTTAATCTAGGAGCAGTAGCGATGGACTGCTCTGAATTCCTGTGTGGGAGGTGAGGTCCAAGGTGACAGGAGAAAAGGAGATCCTGGTCCTTGCCTTCAGACTGTGATGAGCAGTGACCAAGGTGGTGTTGTCCAGCCCCTAATGCCCCCAGAAAGAAGCCCCTGTGCAGCAGCTTCTGAAGAAGAGGACCCAAATTTGATACTAAATGTAATCCAAAAGCAGGCAGAAAAGTGGATAGCTCCATAGAGTGTAATGTGGTTTTCCATGGACAGCTTATGCTCAGCTGATTTGAGAGCTGTGTTTGACAAGATCAGTGGTTTTCTAACATAGGAAAGGATGCCTCTGCTCTCGGGGCTTCTGTAGAGCATGCAGGGTAGGAAATTCCTGGAGAGGTTGGTAAAAATGGGAAAAAGGATATAAAATTATTTCCTTTGGAATTATCACGCAGAGGGAAGATTACTGATTGAGCTTTCAAGGATTGTTTTGTAGCTGATTTATTAAATAATTTTTCTGATCATCCTGGCACAAAGAGCAGGGCTGTGGTAATGCAGTTTGCAGGTGACAAATGTGAGAAGATATTGTCAATATTTCGAAAGTAAAAAAAGGTAACTTGGTGACTTGAAAGACTGGAGTAAGAAATGGGATGAAAATGATCAAATTATAAGGCTAATTATTCACTGAAGAGACTTCAGAATTGGAAACTGGAGGGCAGACAAAATGATGTAGTTGATTAAAAGAAAAAAGACTAAAAGAAATCAAGAGACAAGTAAAAAAAAGCACCTGACTCTTATTAAAACTCAGATGATTAAAGCTGTTCCTGGCTTGGTTCTTGACAGTGTCCTGAACAAAGGCATCAATACTTGTGTCTTTACAGAAAGCTCTGCTCTTACTTTATTTAGATAATTCTTGTTACCTATAATGATATTATATAGAATGATGGACTTCTTACTCTCTTCTGGTGGTGGTGACTTGTTGTCAGCTTCCAGCTGGGGACAAGATGACCTGCTCCTGCATGAAGGCAGTGGAGAGGCTCTGGAAGAGCTTGTAGCACTGTTAAAATTATTGTAACTCAGCCTTAACTACTTTTATCCATCTTGTTTAATGTTTTCACATATGTTTCCTTACTGATTTTTCTTCCCTACTTAGGAATTTTTCTGCTTTCTCTGAGCTGTGTATACAGTCTCTTAGGCAACTGTTTTGTCATTGCCTCACCTAATGTTTCAGGTTGTACCCCTTGTACCCCTTCTCATTTGATCTTCCCTTGATCTTGTCTTATTTGTATTTATCTTTATTTTACATCACACTTTGTCTTTTTATTTGTAGGATTTGTATGTTCTGACTTTATTATGAGTAATCCCTCGAATCCTCTCTGTGCCCAGTGGGACTCTGGGTTGTGTTAGGGCATTGCACATCCATGGGCTTCTCCCTAAACCTTAGAGTCCTCAGTGTCCTCTGTTTTTAGGGGAGGAAGATTTTGTACTTGTATCTGTTTGGCAGAGGACCAGAACAAGCAAAGCTTGATGAACATCAGAAGTATCAGCTCTGTGTTGTTCATCTTAACCTTCTCATTTCTACCTGCCAAAGAGAGGAAGAAGTATTCAAGCTGTAGGGAAATGAAGGATGACTTCATTCAGCATCCCAGGAAGGTGAAGGCAAGGCCATGCTTTCCCAGGGAAGCTGGGGGTTCTTATGGCTGAGTTGGATGGGACATGGATCAAGTCACAGCCCTGGTTTAACAGGGACCTGGGCAATTTAGTGAGAGGGAATTGTAAAAGTTCCTCAGAGCCACCCAACCTGTGCATGGCAGTGTGGGGAGTGGAAGGAACAGACACAGCAAGGACCTCTGGGAATCATCCTGTCCAAGGCCCAGAAACATGTCCAGAGAGCTTTTGGGCATCTTCATTCTAACATCTTGGTCACTCTAGCTCTTAATTTCCTATATTTCTCTTTTTTCTTTTCTTTTAAATTTTCTTTTTATATACATATTTCATTTTTCATATTTTCAAGGAGTAACTACACTGAAGTATCTTGCAGTCAACATTGTAATGATTTGTAAAGCTTCTCAACAACAACAAAAAAAAAAGCCAAGAAGGCAAGGTCAGAGAAACCCTGTAAGAATGTCAGTGTGCATGCACACATCATTTTCCTGCAGTTCTGTTGTGTTCTATAGTCTTAGTTACACACAATAAAATAATTATTTTAGAAAAGCTGGCTTTGGGAAGTTGTGCTTTGTTGCATCAATTCATTGGTCATTCAGAAAAGTTCCAATAGTCTGTTCAAACTTTCAGCTTCTAAGCTGCCTGCCTACTGTCTGCTCTTCTGTGGCCACTGCTAGCCACATCTGCGAGCCACAGGACATGGGCCACAGGCTGCTATTTATCTTTTCTGTATGCCTGAAACTGATGAAAGTGGAGATGCCAGATGGATAAGTGGGTAAGAAAAGGAGTAGTAAACAGCAGTTTTCAATTTTTGTCTTTTTAGATGTTTGTTTTAAAAGCATTAGTCTAACTTCTGAGGTTTACAAACAGCTGGTGGTGTTCGGGTACTCCGGGAATAAAGAAGAAGATCTTTATCCTCTTGTTTGCCAACCTTTGTTGTTGCATTGTAGCTCTCTGACCAGCTTTGGGAGGTTTTCTTTGGGAGGTTTTCCTGCACTTCCCCCCAAGTTTGCAGGTTAGGAATGAAGAGTTGTCCTCCCATAAAGATGTCATCATCCTCAAGTGATTTAAAGTGCTTCTGGCCCTGAGATTGATGACAGGAGGCACAGTTTGTTGTAATCCAGGAAAAAGCACCATGGTCTTGTTGCCAGAATGAGGAGTCAGGGAACTTCAGTCTTGTTGCTGGCCCTGTAAATGATTCGTGCTGTGACCTTGGACAAATCACTTCATCTCTTTGTGCCTCTGATTTGCTGGTTGTGAAATGGGGATACTAATGCTCATGTAGCTTCATCAAGCCCAGTGTGAGGAGTGCTGTGTACAAAATAAATTTTCCATGAGGGGACAGCTTAAGTCTATAAATTCCACATGAAGTAAAATTTATCTGCTTTTACCTGAGTTGATCTTCAGTGGGAGCCTGGAAACTGAAGTGTGTAAAACTCTGGGTGAGCTTTCTCCATCAGTCTTGGTTGAGTTTGGATCTGTCCCTTTCCCTGCACTGGGATCAAACACTTCCCTTGCAGTGTACATTTGCCATTTAAATCCTCTGGAATTTCCTTGGTGTAGTTTTTGAATTTCTAGTGACTGTTAAGAAAGCAGATTTGCCCAATGGGCCAATTGCTGGGTTTTAAAGTACATACTGATTGTATAAACTCTTTTACTTGATTACTCTAATATGGGAATTGTATATGTAACACCCATATGGACCTGTTGGGAGTGAAAACCCAAGGAGGACAGGTGAAATGTGGCCAGATTTTTAAGCAGCTGTAACTTTGTTGATTCTTAGGGTCTTTGCTCAGTTTCAGCACCTGAGGATTTTCAGAAGAAAGGGTTATTGTTAGGAACTTCACAGTAAAGTGTGTGTTTGGCAGAAAAAGGTACCCCTGATAAAGCTCCCTTACCTGGTGAAATTGCTGCATCCGTCTTAGCTGTCTGAAGCTAAAATGTTTCTTCCCCTTTTGCTTTTTGCTGGTTCCTTACTGACTACTCTGTTGGAAGCTTGGAAGCTGTATTTTTGTTGTTTTTTAAATACATTCTAATTTTAGAACAAAATTCAACTCAGATCTCTGCCTTGTGTTAGCAGCTAGAGAATTTCCAGGATCCTCCAATTGGAGGTGTTCGGGTTTGTTTAGTTGATTTAACAGAAAGGATTGGGAGTACATAGGAATGAAATTAGACAGACTTTTTAAAGGATTATATCCAATTCTTAATGTATCAAAGAACTTTACCAGAGAATTTAACCTGATATAAAATTATTTTCCAGGTATATTGAGGGTTTTTTTTCTAGACTGTAGGAAGATTTTATTACCATTTAACCTTACCTTTTGAGTCTTTTTTTCTTCCCATTTTCTTTTAAAAGACATATTAAAAGGAACATATCAGACTGAGAATGGACATGACATTCAGGTTTAAAAACGGAGTGTTTAATGGAATCATGAATAAATGGAAACAGATTTGTCTGTCAAAAATTAAATAGGAGTATTCTTTGATTAATATCAAAATCTAATCTAAAATAGTTTTAGCTATTTCATACAGGTGACATCTGTGCTTAAATATAATTTCCTCTCCCTGTTCTGGCATGACTGTTAATTACTTACTCAATGTAGTTCAACATTTAGTTAATAAATATGTCAAGCTTTTACCATGGTGTTCTTTTTGCAGAGTTGTGAATTTGCAATTAGTTTTAGATTTACTACATGGTGACAGACAGTGCTGTATAAATAGAGGTTAAACACACAATTTACATATTAATTTCATGATTCATTTATTCAATGATTTATGTGGATATAGATTGTATTTAATCTCTGTGCTGTAGTTGTTTCAGGCATGAAGAGCAGAATCACCATCCTGGCAGAGAAGTAATGATGTCTGCATTGAGCTACAGAAAGCAAAGAGGGAAAAGAAGAGATTTGGAAACCAAATGATTCATTAATCTCAATACTTTTTGAGAGGCTGGTGAAAAGCAGTAATAGGCTTCTAAAGCTTGTATATCCAGATCCATAGGCATGCACATCCAGACACACTGAAGTGTCTGATGCTCCATCATGTCTCTACAGTAAGGTGTATTATTATTCAGTAACACTTTGTGCCCAGTTCTCTTAACCCTGGAAGGCAGGAGATCACTCACCATCTTCTTGTTTAGGGCTTGCACTGTGTGTGTCCTACAGTTGTTTCTCAGACTAATGGGCATGAGTGCTTAAAATTAAGTGCATGCTTATTACTGACTTCTTGAAGGCTATACAGCTGCTTCTTGTGGTCAGAACATTTGCAGTAGCCCTCTCTGTTACTACAATAAAACTCCAGTACTTTTTATCATTATAAAAGGGAGTTTAATGAGTATTATTTTATCAGGAAAACATGGATTTTTATTGCTAAGTTTTGTCTGTGTTACTGAAGGGAAGAGCAAAGGATTCATAGGTGAGATAAGAACTTCAGAAAACTCCATGCATGCTCCCATTTTATATTTATCAGTTATAGATATGTGGATGTATAAATTGGTAGAGGAAGCTCTTTATAAGTATAGTTAGGTTTATAACTACTTAAACTGACACACATGTATTTGACATTATGAATGTACTAACTTAAAGCATATTTTTGGCTTAGCGTCATTTTCCTTGCTGCCAGTTGTGAGCAAGTGTAAAGATCTCTGAAGTGAAGACAGATCTTTGACCTAATTTAGCAGATTATGGCTTTTAAATGGACTTGATACACTTCAAGTAGTGTTGAATTAAAATATATCTCCAGTTCTGGTGCTCTGCTGGTTCCTTTTCACTTGCAATCCTGTGTGTGAGTCCTGCCTCTTTCTCCTGTCTTGTAATAGAAGGGGGAGGCTCCACCTTCAGCCTCTGAGCCCCTCCAGATAAACAGGAATTTAGCAAAAAAATTGAAATAATAATTGAAACAAACCAGGGTAGTTTAAAACAGTTTAAGAACATGAAACAAAAAACGTAATTATTCCTTTAATTCGTTTGGGTAGGTGGCACATTATTAGTTGCTTTTCAAAAAGACCTTTTCCCCTAGGAATGTTTTTAGGTCCATCCTTGGCTTCCTTCTCTCAGGCCCTGCTGTGCTCCTGTGTTCACATGTATTTCACACATATTTCAGGAATAGTTTTTGGAGGAATACTTGGATTTTTAGTGGACTGAAAGCAGCCAGTGATTAGGTGAATATAATGTAGGAATGGTTCTTTTAGTTTGAGGTAACTAGGTGATGGAGTAATAACCATTTTTGGTCCAAACCACTTCAAAATTTAGGAGGGGGAAGAATCCCATTTGGCTGGAAGGAGTGTGGGTCCCTTCAGCCACTGAGCGGTGCCATCTAGAGTGAAATGAACCTTCAGGGTTCCTTCTGTCTTCGAACAGAAGTGAAAGGAAAAATTTATTTTTTTTTAATTAAATGTCTAAGCAGCTGCATTTGAGTAATCTGAGGACTTGAGTCTCGGAGGTCCATACTTTTTCTGACACATTTGTTCTATAAATACTTCAATGTATTTATGTAATATGCAGAAGTGTGCAAGCACAGGCGTTTTGGTGTTATTTCCCTTTACTAATCCTGGCAGGAGTTTCAGACTGGGTATTGAAGCAACCATTTCTGCTTTTTAAACTTGAGTCCCTGAAATATGTTAGTAGATGCAGAGAGCTGGAACCTCACTTCTATAGCCCTTGAAAGTGTAATGTGCTGAGTAGCTGACTGCAGGGAGCAGGTGTCAAACAATATTTAAATGACATTCTCAACAAAATAAATATTGAGCTGCCCTGTCACTTTGGTGGGAGAATAATCTGCTCAAAAAAAAAATCCCATTCATTGTAAACTGCCTCTGACATTTGTTCTTCAGGAATTATTTGCAGTTTATCTTCTGAGCTAGAGCCTTTTATCAGCACAGCAGTTGAACTGCTGTGCAAGAAAAAAAAATGGTAATTGAGTATTTTATCAAATGCTTCCAACAAAACGGACTTTGCAAGTCGTAAATGAAGATTAAAACCATTGTTGGCAGGGATGAACAAATTGGAATGATTTATTATCCAAAACATCAATATGTCACTGCTCAGAAATAAAATAAAAAGAAACAAACAACTGCCCCTCTTCTCCCCAAATGTGCACTTAGTCTCAGCCAAGCGATGGAAGGTAAATACATGTTTTAATTATTTGTGCTGGAGAGGCTGTTTAAAAGAAGAAAAACAAAAAGAAAAAAAAAAAAGAGAAAGCATCATCATAATGGCACAGCTGCTGTGGGACATTATGTGAGGAAAAGAGACAGTAATAAGAGAACTGTGTCAAAGGAAAGCAACTCTGAATGTGTACTTCAGCTCTCCTGATTACAGAAGGAAGATTAAATATTATAAATGGGGCAATTTGACAAAGTGGATTTACTGCTTGTGTTTAACACCTAAAGAGCCAGTGTTTTTAAAGGAGACTTTATCTCACTTGTGTGAAATAGCTTTGAAAAACAATAGGAGAGGAAAAACATGGTAACAGTGTCTTATTTATACCATATAAATAATTGAATTGCCAGGAAAAAAAGAGAAATGAATCTGTTAGGGGCTCTACATCAGTTTCTAATTACAATACAGAGGCCATGAGAAGAGTCTGACAAAGATGACAGGGTTTCAGAGTTGTGTTGTGTGTAGATGGTCATAAACCAGGGAGCTGTAGAGGTTTTGGGGACTTCCTCACCCCAGTTTAGCAACCCCCTTTTTATAAGGTGCTTGCTGTCTGTTCAGCAAGGAGCCCTGAAGGCTGTCAGAGTTAAGCAGCAAAGCCATATCCTTAATTTTTGTCTTTTCCTTAAAAACTTCTTTCTGTAGGCATTTTGCTCCTCATTACAGCCTGGGCAGCTGAGGGGATGCAGCATCGTTCCCGGGGTGTCCCAGCAGTTTTCATGCACACTTGAGCATGATCTAATTTCTTAGAGCTCCCAATCTCATGCAAAATACAACTTTTAGTTTGCCAAAGACTTGCCATTTGTCCAGATTTTGTACATGTAGCTTAGCAAGTGTGTGTAATCAGCAACAGCAGTAACCAGGAGGCATTTCCATGTAAGCTGGGCACTGGGAGGGGATGCTGCTTGGTGTCCCATCTTTTTAGTCTTCCTGTTTTTTTGTTGGCTTTTTGGTGGGGTTTTTTTTGTTTGGTTTTTTTTGCTTTCTTTGGTGCCTGTCAAAAGATGAATTTTTGTTAGCTTGATGTGAAGGTAGTGGTACCATTTTTAGCAGCACCAAAATCCTTTACAAAAAATACTGACCACAGCTTCTTTTTTTTTTTTTTTTTTTTTTTTCCTTGTTGTTCCTGCTCTGTGTGCAGAGCAAACTTCCATCTTTTTGCAGCCTGTTCCATAACATCTGAGTTGTTGCATCTACCACATTGTTGCTTCTGGGTAAACCTCCAACATCATAAAAGGAGTTCTAGATATTTTTCAGTACCTCACAGTAAAGGTGATGCTGGGAATTGCTTGCTGAATAAGTCCTCAGTATACTGTACATCATTTTTATTTGTTGTAATAAAGGTGGAGAGGCTGTGTACCATCTGTACAGTGTTGGGTAGAAGTTTGTTTAAAACATTATGTTCCAGAGCCATTTGGAGTTCAACAGAGATAATATTCCATCTACCCCAATTAAAAAAAATTATCTCCAGTAACATAATATTAAGGTTAGAAAGTAAAGCTCTTAGCAACTGGGCAAATGCCAAGTTTGGGAAATATGATCCTTTACATGCACCAGGTATTGTAGCTGTGTGGTATTTTTTTCCAGAAGCTGCTCTTCCACAGATTTCTGAGTTACAGATCATGTGCTCAGGGGAACCCATCCTGGATGGATGGAGCTCATCAGCAATCTCATAGCACCTGCACTTCAAGGAATTCTTGTGGATACCATGGAAAGGTCCTTGTTGGCTGCCATTCTGCTGCATTGTTTGGTTAAAGCAATGTCTTTGAACACTGGCAAAGACTTGCTGACTGAGGAACATTTTGTGTCTAACCCTCTGCATTTCATATCTTGTAGCCATTTCTGCATAATAAATTGGTGATATCAGAGAGTTGGAGCAATCTGACAGGTCTGAATGTGGTGATTAATCTCCACAGTCACCTTTTTTCTGTTCATAAGTTCAGTGTAACGTAGTTTATATGTTGATACAGGTTTAATTGTTATCTTCTGCCACTAGCTTAAAATATAGAGTCTAACATTATCAAATTAGCAAGGCTTGGGGCATTCTGTGATCAGTGTCAAAATATGTTATGCTGGCTGAATATAAGGTGGCTTTTGATTATATTTAGCTCTTCTGAGTCAACGTTTTGCATCCAGTTTAATATAACTGCATATGTAATAAAAGAAATACAATTAAAGTAAATTGTTTATGTACCTGTTTCTTCAATCAGCAGGTTTTTTGCTGGCCCCTGATGTCCCAGTGACCTTGAATTTTGAGCAACTAAGTAATAGTACCCATTAAACTTTATTACTCTTGTGCTACCCAAGCTAAAATAAAGTACAGGAGAAAACAGAGATATTCTGCAAGCTAAGTTGTTACTCACAATTTGAAGAAGTGCCTTATTCACCTTCTGAGTTAAATAATGTATTAGATGTGCAATAATTTGAGAACACATTTAGAAAAAAACCCCACAAACAACAAACCACTTACGACCTGATTTAACCAACACTGCTCATCTTTTGTGTGTGTGCTGAGTGGTATTTGGGAACTTAGATATTTTCTAGAGATGCCACCAGGAAATTATTTTTGCTTCTTTACAGAAGTCAGATTCTTTTTCCAGAATCTTCATGGCAATCATTTCCTTACCTGGAAGAAAATCTTAATTTGTACTTAGTGCTATGATGCCTGTAATGATCTAAGAGCTGTCCTCTTTATTCCAAGACTGGCTGCAAGAGTGCCAGGTTAGCTCTGGTTCTGTTCCTGTAAATTCTGAAAGAGCTGGACAGAATCTGTCAAATTTGGTCTCCTTGTGCATCCAGGTCTGCTGATCTCCATGGCATACTGCTAAGTCAGTCTAATATTAATTCTTTGTCAAAAAAAGGTGACTTTGAAGTAGGGCTCCCCAGGCTGTCTGGGAGGATATCCTTCTGTAAAGCAGTGCCTGTGTGTATCTTTCTCTGGATTTCAGGGTTGTTTGATCTCCTGGAGACAAAATTTATGATTATGCTGTTGGGCAGAAGGTGTCCAAAGCTCTTTACCCTCCTTGTACCAACAGTCTTCAGACATGAGTGACTAATTCCCTAAGCAGGTTTGATACTGAACCAGTTACCAGAAGCTGAAGATGTTCTCACATCCTCAGCTGAGCCTTGTTTTTCCAAACCCAGCAGGTTTCTTTTTAACAACATTCCAGTTGTGGACTTAATCTAGTGGAGATCATGGAAGAGAGTTAATATAGCAGTAAATGCTGTGAAAGTTCATTTTATTATGCAATATATGGATGAAATAAAACCCTGTGTGCCACGTTGCATTGCATTGTATATGTGCAATTCTTACCTTTTTTTTCTTTTCAAGGTATCCTTTTATTGACTGCCATAGGAAAAGAGATGCTTGTTTAGAGGGAGCAGATTTTCATAAAGAATCCTGTATTCTAGTGGGAAAAGCATAAATAAATCTGAGACACAAGTGCATCTGGGATAATATCAGGCAAAATAAAATAGTCCTCTGAGTCCAAGTAAAAATGCACTGAACAGAATATCTTGTGTGTAGCTGCTGTGAGAGGCTGTGGGGGTGCCTCTGTCTGTGATGGTGCTACCATCCCCAACAGAATTTTGGTGCTCACTATTCCTTGGTGTCCAGGTGTGTGCTGAGTGGTTCTGTGGATGTGAGAAAACCATCATTTTATTGTTTCTGGCACAAGCAAAGTTCCCTAAAGCTGAAGTGCCAGGACTCTGGCAAGCACCTGGGTGCCCAGAGAGGCTCTTTACCCTGGTGGGTTTGAGGATCAGTTCTCCCTTTGCACCCCAGGGAAACACCATCCAGAGGATTTGGGGACAGGCAGCAGGTACGTGCCAGAGGAAGGTGGGCAGTGGAGCTGTCAGCACAGCCCCTTCTCCCTGGGAGGTATTTAACCTCCTCCTAATAGATGAATATCACCTCTAATGAGACTAATAAAACAGCAGACCTGATTTCTGCCAGAGCAATGCTCTATGTCTGAAATGATTTATAGAGTGAAAAGAGACATTTCCCCCTTGTTACAGAGATCTTCTGCCTCTCTACTGCAGAATCTTCAATGTATTTCCCCAAAGACTTGTGTGGTGTCCAGCCTTCCAGAGGTGAACCTCTGTTCTGTTTTGTGCATCTCCCTGTAGTGTTTAAATAGGTTTTTGGTGGGTGATTTTCCGTTAGAGTTCACTGCTTCACTGGAAGTTTCATTCAACCAAAGGTCATTTTCACAAGTTGGACTTGACTACAAAAAGCCTCCAAAGTGGTGGTACTTGGCTCTTTTATACCCCTGTTGCATCCTAGCAAAAGAAGCCCTGGGAGTATGTCTAAAAAGAAAAAAATCTTACCCCAAACTCTGAATCAGAGAAGGAACTAGAAAATAATTTTTCTGTCTTTAACAGCAAGATCTCCTCAGATCACTTAGAGGTAATAATACTAAGTCTCTTCATTCAGGCTTCATGTGTTCAGGACTGCCTAGATTGCTAATTCATCTTTTTGTTTGGCTCTGGAGATGGTGTGGATGCATGTGCAGTGTGATCTCAGGGGGTTATCTTTTTCCCCCCTCTTTTTTGTAACTTTCTGATATAAAAGAAAGGACATAAAATTACAGTGTCTCTGTAGGTCTCAAGGGAGTTGTTTGGGTGTAGTATTTGTCCTTAGCAGTGAAAAAATCTGTACTTGTTCATCATTTCTGTTTCTCATTGGTACTGTAGAATGTCAAATTCCAGCTTTATACTGTGGCTAGGATGTGGCTGCTTCAATTTTATACATAATTTCATTAAATATATGGAGAATTTTCCTTCAGATTATGCAGGGAAAATGGTCATTTGAATTCATATTTTAAAGTTTTTTAGAGAACAGGAAGGCTTAGACAGCTAGAAACCTGACAGTAATGAAATCTGTGGTGAGCTTAGGAAATAATTTGTAAGATGTGGATGTGCTTAATAATTTTCTGCAATTAGGAGTTGTCTCAAGTCACATTTCCACTAGAGGACAAGCTACTCAGTGTTAACAGGAATACAAGAGATGCTTTTTTTCAATTAGTTATTAGGCTTTCTGAATTGGGAGGAAAAATCCAAAGGGAATGGAGGAGAATGACAACCCAATAGTTTGCCAGGGATGTTTGTGGTCTCCCCTGAGCATTGGTGTGTGTCAGCTCTGGGCTCTCCCAAAAAGAGAAGGGAGGAGGCAGTGATGAGAATTAGCAGATACAAAAATCTAATAAACTGTCTTTCCTGAGAATTTTTAAACTAATTTTTTAATTCAAGTCTGTAAATAGCTCCGGCAGGTCATTTATGGATAGCATGGATCAAAGCATTACACAAACTGCAGTTTGAAATGGAAAGATTTTTGTGGTGATCTTGAAGTCTAGACCTGAAGAGATGTCTAGATTTTGGGTATATTTTTATTTTGGAGATTTCCCTTTTCCTCACACACCCAATATGTGTTGTAATTTGAATAACATTCATTAATTTGTAATTTGAATAACTTAAAACAACAATATGTGTTGTTTTAAGAAGGGGTATGAACCTAAATCCTTATGTTCCATGCCCAAATCTGGGTCCTCACCTTCATGATAGCTTAATTACCCCAGCTGCCTCCAAAGAGAATTTTTGTTTTCTCTTCAGAGAAATAATCTCCAAGAATGGGTTTTAGTTAGAAAAGACTTTGTAAGTCTCCCATGTTAAAAGTTGGGTATTGGAGAAAGGTTGAGGCCCAAGGGAGGAGGCCGTTCTGTAGAGCTCCACCGGCAGCTCCAGGATTGGAGTTGGCGGGATTGGTGCTGCCAAAGGACTGGTTTATAAGGGCTACAAGGAAGGAAATGCTCATTTTATTAGTACCTCTAGTACCTTCATATTTTTGATTAATAGAATTGGTCCTGGCTGCTGCTTGAATGTCAAGTTGGAGTGAAAATTCTGCATTGCCTGTGAGGGAACAGTGAAGTGGGGTTTTACGGGAAACTGACTGGTTTATTTCTTGCCCTCTTTCTGTCTGCAGCAAAGTTAAAAGCAGCCCAGGAATGGGGTAAAGACTTTGTGCTCCTGCAGTTGCGCAGAGCAAGTTCAGAATGTAGATTATTTCAATTTTCAAGGCTGTCAGTGAGACAAAAAATTAATTACAAATAGGTAAAGATTTCACAAGGAAACAAACAAGGTCTTTGACATAAATTATATCCTAGCATGAAAATATTTAGAAATGTGTAATTATGGTATTTTGCAATGTTATTCAAATTACAATTAACTGGAGCCTCAATAATATTACCTCTTCTTAAGTGACTTCCCATTTTGAAATGTGTTCTTTTATCTTTATGTGCATTTTGGATTTAGATATCCTATTTAGGTATTTTTATACTCTTCCTTCAGGGATCGTTATTCTACTGCATCGTGTGCAGAAGTTTCAAGGTCAGCATTACTTGTACAGTTGTAATAGTCCCAACAGAAAGATAAATATATATTGACTAAGGCTGGAGCTTCAATTCTTTCAGTTGCTGAAGGTCAACAGCCCCTCTGAGGTGCTCTCCAACCTTCAGATGTCTATAGGTTAAATCACTGATGAATTACTGCACTTTCCTAAATGAAGGAAACATATTCTAGATGGAGGCAGCTCGTGGTATTGTGCCTGTTGACTGATGCAGTCTTGGAATCACTGAGAGGAAACACAGCTCTCAGACTTCATGGAAACAGGGACAAAACTGAACATCCAAATTTGAGGCATCAGAGCTCTAACAGGGAACAAAGTTCCCATTCTTTTTCATGTGAAAATCCTGTCCCTTGCATGCTGGCTACACTGGAACACATTTATGATAAAATCATTTTCGCTAATTCTGTCATTGCAAATTTGAAGTCTCTTTACAGCTTCATTTTGGGATGGGATTGGAGGCACATGGCCCCAGGTAATGAGGAAGAATGTCTTCACTGAAAGGGTTGTCAGGGCCTGGCCAGGGCAGGGGTGGAATCCCCATCCCTGGGGGGATTTCAGAGCTGTGGAGATGTGGTGCTGAGGGCCATGGGTTGGTGGTGGCCTTGGCACTGCTGGGTTAAAGGTTGGGCTTTGATGGTCTCAAAGATCTTTTCTGACCAAAACAGTTGTATGTTTCTAGAAATAATTTCAGTATTTTTAATTTTATCTTGATATTTAGAATATGTACACATGTAAGCATCCTTCCATAAAATTTAAATTAAGATGTTAACTTTTAGATATTCTTTTAAAACGACTCTGAAGTAGGGGTTGTTCCACCCAATTTATCTGCTGCAGTTACACTGTATCAGAAGATTCAGATTGAGCTGCAGCTGGTCTGGAATCAATAGCTTTATTTCTTCCTACAGAGCTGTGGATATGTATATATATGTGCTTTCCAATTTCAGGTATATAAAAAATACTTAGATTGGGATCATTTTTGTATTGTTATTTTTTATAGCAAACTTGTTTCTGAATACAAATTAAAAAGTTGATATTCTTATCCACAGTGTAAATATGTTATCCAATACAGACCTACAGAACTATGTGTTGTGGCCAAAAGTTTGAAGTTTAGGGGAAATGTTAAGCATCAGAATGCCTGGGATACTGAGGATTCCCACAACTGCTTTGGTGACTGATGGTCATGGGAACTGGTAATTGCTAATTAATTTTAAGACTTTAGTGCTTGACACAACAGTGGACTCAGTGAAAAATAGTGGTGACGGTACCCTGAGCTTCAGCTGACAATAGTTTGGGAATTTTTCCAAATATAGTTTATCCAAGCAGTTTCTGGACCTTTTTCCAACTTTTTGTTGTGCCCTTTATTCAAATTCCTTTTTATCTGAATTGCAGCTTCTGGGGTTTGGTTCAACAGTTTTAGGAAGATGTGTTGCTAAAATGAGGGAATGTGAGAGAAAGGAAGGTTAAAAATAATGTGGTATCAGCAGATAAATTAACACAGTTTTAAAAATGCATGAATTTCCAAAAGATCTGTGTTAAGATTTTATTCAATGTGAGGATTTATTGGACTTGTTGGGCTTTTTTCTCAAATGAAAATCAGTTCCCATGCAAATACATGAACTATTATAGAGCACTGAGTCCTGTGAAATGATGGAAAAAAAACTCTCTGAGCATTGGTAATGTAAATCTTTGATAAGGTTTGGTTTGCAAGAGTGCAGCCATAGGGGGAAATGAGGAAATGCTGAAACTGAAGAGTGTGTCAGCAGATAAGTGCAACCTTCCCTTTGGGTCTGTGCCCATGTGCTCTTGTCTCATCTTCTGACTCATTGGATTCTTCCTGAAAGATGAAGCCACTTTACAATTTAAGTGACAATTATGTATGACTACTGGAGGCTACTTAAAGAACTCCTAGCCCTGCTTCGTAGTTTAATATTAATTCTAGCACAAATGAGAAAGAAATTATCTGGCTACAAGCTTCATTTAGGACATGCTTCAGGTGTACCCAATCTGTGTGACCTTCAATTTACTGTAGAAAGCACTTGTTTTACTTTAATTAGAAATAGATTTCACTGTTGATACAACTTTCTGCCTTTAAAAGGACTTCACATCTTATTGAAATTTGATTTGATTTCTTTCTGAGGATCATGTTATTCTTGTCAGATTTGTTTTTTGGAAAGGGTGTTTTTAAGCTTTTTTTAATGTTAATCTTGAAAACTTAGACTGGTTGGGAAGAAGATCCCATTAAAGGGGAGGCAGAAGTGGATTTTGCCAATACGTAATCCTCACTCAGCTTCCTTTGTCCTCCTGAGCCACAGCAAAGGCTGCCAGGACAGGGAAGGAGGGACTTAGTTTGGTTTTCCTACTGCAAAGCAGTGGATGATGACCATGGTCGTGAGCGTTTCCATCAGCCTACAAGTGCATCCTTTTCTGGAACAGTGTCTGCAGAAAGTTCTTGGCTCACAGTACCTTTTTGGGATCTTTTTGGCACTGTTGCCCTTCCAATCTCAGTTTCACCAAGGATCTACCATGTCAACAAACCACGTTTGAGGTGATGTGTGATCAGGTGAGAAATAACTTATGCTGCATGTTCTTCTAGACCTGTGACAAATGGAGTTTCTGTTGAGTTCTGTGAATCTTCTGCTAGATGGTCCAAACCAGAAATGGATCCTTATGAATATCACTGCATAATTCTTTCTGATGGGATCTTACTGAAGTTATCAGTATTGATTCTAAGCATATTACGTTTTGTCTAAGAAAAAATGGACAGGAAAGGGGAAAAAAGTAAAATAAAACAATTTATTGCTTTAAAGACCTAAATGCTAATAAAGAACAGCAAACACTCCTTTAATCAATCAAAGTTGTCACTTAAATGCAGTACCTTGGGCAGAGGATAATGCAGTTTGGCAGAATTTTCACTGCCTTGTAAGTACCAAATATAGATTAATATATAGTTCAAAACACTTTAATTTTTAAACTCTTGTCTTTCTTCTTCACTGCTGAAAAATTATTCTGGAAAAATAAAGAAACTGCCCTGTGGTCAAAGATAGTCTTAACTACCTGTCAATCAAAAGGAGAAGTTTGTTGAGACATTTAATTACAAGATAATGTAGTCATCAAAATCTCGTTGTGGTAACTGACAGCTCATTTTGGACTGAAGGCGTTCAGCTTCCTCCCCTGAGGTCAGAGATGTTCTGAGGTTAACATAGTAATGACAAGTCCTTTATTATCACATTATGACATTGAAAAAAATTGCAATTATACTAATAAATTAATAACAGTAATAAAATGACAGTCATAATTGCATAATATACATGTTGTCAACGGCATTTTTGTTACATGGTTGGAATTCATATTTTATCTGCATATCTTGGGCTGTATTAAATTTTCCTGATGCAGTGCAGGCATGCAGTGTGTCCTGCAATGTTCTGAAAGCCTGAGCAGTTGGAGTAACTGCTCTGAATGAGGCTTTGAGGCATATCTTGGGTTTCACTTTTACAGATTAAACCCCAAAAATAGTGAAATGGAAGAATCACACACTCAGGTCTAATGAAATGTTAGGACTTGGTTTTAGCCTTTAAGAAATATAATGTCTTAGCAGCTGTAATATTGGATAAAAAGCCTGAATTAATTAGGCATGAGCTCTTAAACTGCTGTTTCTCAGTTCATAAAAAGAAACTTTGAACCCCCAAAGACTGAAGTTGAAGTGTTCACTGTAGCTCAGTATGGGAAGGGGGCAGTTGGTACCCTCTTGCTTTCTGTTTTCACAGAGTGGGATTTAAACAGCACCTTTCTCATTTTACTTCCAGTGATGTCAAAGTCTCTGCTGATAGAAGAGGTGCAGTGTTTTACCCCATGAACTGGTGGTGCTCCCCCTTTCCAACAGACAATGAATATTAATTTTCTGCTCCGAAAACAGTAAATTTTACGGCATTCTCTAATTCAAAACTTGTTGAAAGCTTTGCTTGAGAGTGGGGGAAAACTGCCTGAGTTAAAGATGATGGTCTCAAGGTATTGCTGGTTTTGTTTCCATATTTCTATGTTGTTGAGTTTCCATGATGCTGTCAGAGACTCACAGATACCTTCCAGTATTCATCCATCCATTTAGTTTGTGGGTTCCTTTGCTGGTTTTAAAATCAGCACAAGAGGCCCAGAGTTTCACCCATTTATCCATCCACACTCAGTGTTCTTCTGGTGCTAATGCAGTTTGTTCTGGCATAATGCTGACATCTCTCTGTCAGCTTAAAATTAATAAATGTCTCGTACACTTGCAGTGGGGACAAGTGTGCTTTGTCCTTCTGTCTTCTGAAGAGCTCATCAGAACCTTTGGCTCACTTGTTATTTTGCCCACGTTTTGGTAACTGCTCTGCTGGTTGTTGTGAACAATTTTAAAGTGATGATGACATCAAGGCCTTTCATCCTTTCCCAGGTACTGCCAAGAGCATTGTTCTGACACACTGTGTTTGTGTCAAAGTGTTTTAAGCTCTAACTTCTTGTTTTCTTTGTGCTTCTGCATAACTTCTTGTCTCCAGTCCTCTTGTTTTATTTCCCTTTTCCAGCAGTTTGAGAACATTACCACTTTTTGTGACCTGCAGTTGTTCTTTGGTGACTTGGAATGAGGTTAATTCTTGGCTTCAGTTCCTTACCCAGCCCTTCTTCCTTCTACTCCTGGTCCTGTGTTCTTCCCCCCATAGATTCATCACCCCTGTTAGAGGACCATCTCCTAGCACACTGTGTGTCCACACTGCATTCTGCAAATGCTGAAGGGTTTTTTCCATGTGAGCTGGAGCTGTAATTTCTGACTTCATGGGATTCACATTCTGACCAGTGCAGCTGAGGTCTCTGAAAGAGTTTAAACTGGTGAGAAACAGGGTGCTGAGGGGAGTTCAGTGACAGGTTGTAGCAGGCTGCTTTTTTTGTTCCTCTGTGTTGGTGAAAATATATTTTATAGTTGGAGATAGACAGCAGCAAGGTAAGACAAAAAGAATTCATATGAGATCTAGAGGGAGGGACTGTTTGTTCTACAGGACTCCTGGAAAGACAGCTGCAATTTGGGTTTAGGGTTGTGTTTTTTTTTCTTTAAATTAAAAATTTATATAACTTAAAAAGGAAATAAAAACTAAATCAGTTGGAACTATCATGGAAGTTGCAGAGGAGGAGTTAATGTGTTCTCATGACTCATAAATAAGTTTCTTGGAAGGGGTCACTAGCATCTCCATGAAGTGTTCTACCTTTTGAAATAACATGTTTTCCTCTGCTTTCACAAGTCTAGGATGGACGCTGACACTAGATGTGGAAAATTTTTATGGCAATTCTTAGACATTTTCAGGACAGGAAAACATTAACTGTATGATAATGCTGCTAGGAAACAAGATCTTAAGATACTTAATATCTTAATGTCAGCCTTGCTTTGAAGCAATAAACTGTAACAGAAAAGTTGTGCAATGAACATGTAGCCTGTATGAAAGCTAATTCTGCTCCAGGCAGAAATTTTCATTTCTTTCCTCTTGTTTTGTGTTTCAAGCAGAGCATTTTGTTGGGTGGCATCTGTCCCATGCCATTCCTTTTATGCCTTGTGTGGTGTGTCACCTCTTGGGTACACTTCAGAAAGATCACCATCTGTGTGCTGGGGAAGAAGTGGTTTGCCCCTTCATCCCTTCATGCTCAGAGATTCAGCTTTTCCAATACAAGCACAAATGTAATACAACAGCAGCCAGACAATAATGAATTGCTTCTTTTTTTCATGTATTTGCAAGGAGTCTGTAAAGCCAATGGAATATTCCACACATCTTCTTTTTTAATTTTCTTTTTCAAAACCCTCTTAGTTAAGAGTTTTCTTCTTTTCTTCTGAAAGATGTAATGTATTCTGCAGGAGGGATCTATAAATGAGCCAGAGAGGACAGCTTTAGCTGTGGCAGAAGGCATTTTACTTGTGTGGGATCCTCACTCTGTCCTTCCTGAAGGAAGCACAGTCCAGAAACAACTTTGTGACATTACTTGGTTGGAAATGAATGATTTACTGTCATACTGAAAGACTAAAGGTGTTTTGGTTTATTTTTGACCCCTGCTTAAATAAGAAAAAAAATAACCAACCAAACAAAAAAACCCCAAAAACCAAAACAAAAAACCCCCAAACAAACAAAATCAAACCTTAAGCTTAGAATATATTGTAATTAATGCTCAGTTTTTATTTTTATTTTGACATATTAAGTTCTTTTTATGACGTGATACTTAAATTTTGTCACTTCCCCTAGCTGAACACCTTCGCATGAAGTTTTTCAGAGGAAGATGCAGAAGTTTCTTTTTTCCTTTTAATTTTAGTAAAAATTATTTTTTATTTACATAGTATCACAGAGACCAAAGAATTTAATGTCAGGTAGTTACATGAGTTGGAAGGATGCTAGCTGATTTACTTGATGATATTTAGCTCCAGATATTATAACATGCTCAAAAAATAAAAATTAAAACCAATGTTTCAGTGATCTTTTGATCTAGCTGCATGAGCCATATTTCAAGAGTTCAGGTACAGTTTACACAATAAGATTTGTGTTTCATGTTCATCTGCATTTCCCATTCTCTGGAGACTCTGATGAATATCGAAGAAGTAATTCAGTTGAAAACATTTTTCTTGAGCAATGGGTAATTTGTGAACTTCAGGGGAAGTTATTTTTTAAAATATATCCATTATTCCTAAATTTACTTTGTATCAGTAATGATTTCCTATTCCAGCAAAAGTTAAATTCAAATCAGGGGTGCCTGATACCTCTGGCTGTATGTGAAAGTGGATTTAGTTTTTATCTCATTCATGGGACTGCTGCAGAAAATACATGAATGGCAACTGGAAAAAACGTGGAAAAATGGGACACTGTTACTTGAAATTTGAAATGCTGATACAGATAATACCAAGACAACTGTTTCTGAGTAGAAATAATAGTATTTAATAGTTTTTGAATCTGTGTCAAGGAAAATAATATGTCACAGAAGTTTCTAATCCATGGCCAAAATGTTTGGGCCGTGCTGAATGGAAGTTTTGTGAGAAACAGCTAAGAGTTAAGTAAGTATAAAATCCAAGAAATAGGTAAAGGCAGCATCCTGCCCCACCCAGGGGCAGTCAAGCCTCCACTTCCACTCTCTCTGGGTAGCTCAGTTGGTAACCAGGGCAGTGGGTAGGATCCTGTTCACCCTGAAGTGTGATTAGTTTCTGCACTGTTTATAGTTTATTTCTTGGTTGAGTTTTTTTTTGTTTGTTTTTTTTGTTTGGCTTTTTTTCAAAGGAAGAAAATGTCTTGCTGGTTTTACACAGACCAATTCTTGCAGTTCTTAATTTCCCAAGAAAAGCAGTTAGCAGTTAAAAGGGACACTGCAAGAGTCCTCGGTGTGTTTTGTAAGAGAGAGCATGGCCAAGGCAGATAAGCAGAAAAGCTTCACCCAAATTTCAATAGCCAGAGTTTTGCAAGCTCTGAAGAAATCGAAGGTCAGATGCACCTATGGGTGTTTGCTGATACTTCACTACTTTTTCCTCCCAGTTACTTTCCCTGCACAGTGTGGCTTTTCAGAGTGTGCTTTGATTTCACTTGTGGAATTTCTTCCACAAAATATATTCGACACTTGCTTTACATATTCAAGCTTAATATGGTAAAGAAATTAACCTTGCATGGGACTATTTGTCTCGAAACATAGAAGACTGGAAGTTTTATTGCTGGTATTTAAATCTACAGATAGAAGAGTTCTGTTGTAGGGAGAAACCAGTTGTTTCTGTCTAAAGTTTTATCAGACTTCTGAAATCAGTGGTTGTTAAACTCACAATCCAGAGGTTTTGCAAGTAATTTTATCATAGTGTACACCATAGAGTGTCCTGTTTTCTGTTCTGATTTTCTGGTCTTGAAAACATATAGAAAGTAAGATCTTAGAGTATAAATTTGAATTTGAATGAAATCAGGCATAAACCTCAGAGTTTAGGAGCTTGTGTATTTGAAGGTTTGAATCTCATGTGAATGAATTCCATGATGCCATGTTTGGACTGTTACTTGGAATACTATTACTTTAATGCTTACATCTCAAAAGAGAGGTGAAAAGGCTTTATACATTAATATATATATTAACATATATATATATAATATATGTATATATATAC
Source organism: Calypte anna (assembly GCF_003957555.1). Classification (NCBI taxonomy): domain Eukaryota; kingdom Metazoa; phylum Chordata; class Aves; order Apodiformes; family Trochilidae; genus Calypte; species Calypte anna. The sequence continues at coordinate 10,447,876 of NC_044247.1, read as the reverse complement.
ATATGCTGGTCCTCTTTAAAAAAACCAAAAACCAAAACCAAAACAACAAACAAACCAAACCCCACATTGCTTCCCCTATTTTTACTAAAAAAGTGGAAAGTTACTTAGTTTAGTATTATCCTTATTGCTTGTAAACTTGGTTTTGTTTCTCCAATTTTCTTCAGTTCCTGCTGTTTGAAGCTGAAGTGTTCCTGGCATTGCTGGTTCTGTGTTCACAGGAGTCACTTTAGCTGAAGTAAAGCTTTCTTTATCAGGTCGGGGGGGAACAGAGGAACCTTCTGCACAAGACATTTCAAAATAATCTGTTTTGTGCAATTCTTTCCCCATCACGTTTCCCATTTTTTTCCATGTGAAAAAAACCCCAACATAAAATCCCTTTATTCCCACTTGTTACACTTGTGACTTATTTTATCTTTGTTACCTACATTCCTTTCCACGTGATCTTAGTCTTCCAGGATCCCCTTTTGTTTCACTTTCTTATTTAGTTTCATTTCATTGACTTCTTTCCTGTTCAATCCAGACTGTCCTCTATTTACAATGACCAAGTTTTGATGATAGTGTGAATAGTCCTTGGGGGACACCGAGAGGATGTGGAACCCATGGACAGGACTCTGCAGATGATGGAAACACACTTGGCTTCTGGAAGGGGAGCAGGCAGCTGCTGTAATCACATGCAAAACAGAGAAAATAAAACTGAAAGCTTTAATTTCTGAATGTGAAGCTTAACACTTCATGCTCTGTTTTCAGCTTTAGTTTTCAGAAACGTTGAGAGATCATTGTCAGAATCAAAACTGTTCCAACATTCTCATGAGGAAGCAAAATAATTCTACTAAATAATGTGAATACCTTTATTTCTGGAAGGAGGAAGACACAAAAGAAACCAAACCAGAATGTATAATAATCTCTTTTGTTCCCCCAATCAACACTGCTCCCCCCCTCCTCTTTTTTCCTCGGACTTGTTTTGTGATTGTAACACAGTCTCCAGTCAGCTTTTATTTGAGTTAGAAGATGAGGATATTATATGCTTTTCCATAGCTTTCAAGTCATTCACCTCTAATTTTTGAACTGCAATTAGGAATAAACTTTTTTCTTGGCCCTACTTTTCTCTTTGCATTCTAGGGTAGCAATTAAGAGGACCTGTGTGAAGAGGTTACCATTTTATCCAACTCTATTACTCTGACTGATGGAGCTATTAGATCAAGGCAAACTGTAATTCTTTATTACCTGCCTGGCTCATTTCTGCACTTTGCCCTGGAGAAGAGCTGCATAAAAGATCAGGGTGTTATTGAAAACTCCTGAGCAAATATTGAACAAGTTGCTTGCTCACTCAAGCAGTGACAGAATTTCAGGGAAAAGTAAGGTGGGCATATGAGTAGTGCCCATTTTGGGGGAAATCTGTGGTGAGAACCTGCTGGCCTGCTCTGCTTGGAGTAAGATGGCTTTGGGGAAGAATAGCTGAGAACCCTTTCTGTATGATAAATACGCTTATAATTAGTGAGATCATTAGCATGGACACCATGTACTTAAGTATTCACAAAGAAGTCTTTAAGCTAAGCAGTTAGCTTCACAATGAAGGAAAGAGACAAAATGAATTATATACAGCTGAATAAGCTTTTCAGAATCTCCAAGGAGGTGACTTGTCTGTTGATGGCCAGTGGGGGTCGAAGAGTGAAATAATTACTTAACAGCGTGTAAACAATGTGAGATGTGAAGTGTGCATTTTTTTCCTTTTCTTTTTCTTTCCCCCCTCTTTTTTTTTTTTTTTTCATTGAGAGAGTTTCTTGTTGCGATGGCTCCACTGGGACGAGCAGCAGAGAAATTTGATTAAATGGATGCGTGGGGTCACGACCCTGTCTAAACATGCTGCAGCTCTCAGCATTAATCAAAGAATGTTAAAAAAAAATTCTGACCTTGCTGCATATGAGTATTGGGGAGCTCTGAATGCAGCTGGAGATGGATGGAGGGCTGTGTGAGCGGCCTGCTTACAAAGAAGAACAGAAGAGGAGGCAGGTTTCAAGGACAATGGCAACCCATCATGTTGTTTCAGTTCATGTTATGGGATTTTCATGTGATGATAGCCCATCAGCAGCATTAAAGTTTGCAGATCCCATTAGAATGCAGTTGGGGCTCCACCTTTCTGTTCTTAACTACTGCTGCTTGAATCCTCCATGTGGCAAATATTGATAGCTCAGTGACACACGTGGTGCTTGTGGGTTCAGAGGATTCTTGGCCACCTCCCTATAGTTAATGGATCTGAAAGCAACTTTCCCCTGTAGGAGTAGCCAGGATTAGTGTCACTTTTACTGGTTAAGTGTGTGTTCTTAAAGAGTTCTTGTACCACCAGGGTAAAAAGGTCTTGATTTTCACTGAGCAAATAACCTAGCGATTGAGGTTACAATAAATCAGAAAATGAGATGTGGCTGTAAGTCCACAAGTTGTTTGATTTTGGAGTTATTTCTCGTATTCTGGATGCCTACCTGAAGCCTCCTGATCATTTTATTCAGCCCTCAGAACCAGCAATTCTTACTGAAGACAGTTATCGAGTTATCAAGTGAGTCAAGTCTCATTAGTGTCCAATTTTGAAAACAGTCCAAGATAGGGATAGATCTTTCATCTATCTTTAAATTATTTACCTGGTACTGGAGGCAGTAGCATACTAATTTCTTACCTCTTGCCTGCTGGGAATCTGGGATTCTACTTCTCTAAAATGCTTTTTTCCCAATATTTCCTTGTGTGTCTTAACTTTTATTTGATGATGTGAAAGACACTACGTAAAGAACTATATTGAGCATAATGTCATAGGCTGTGAACCAGAAACTTGACCCTGATTTGTAGAAGTCTGTATTTTAACTCTAGTTTGTCCTCCTCAGGACAAGTATGTAGAGGGTTCAACCTGGCAGTCTTGGGAAGGTAAAGCAAATAATGGTATGGAGATGACACCTGAGAACTTAACAGCATTTAGAGGCACACTGAGTCGCTGATACAAGGCAAGTGACTTAAAATTTATTTTTCAGTGCCCTTGAAGTTCCACTCTTTAGAAGGACTTCATTGATTGCTCTTTCTTGAGAGGAATGAGTAAATTACATAGAAATAAATTGCACCTAATCTGAATAGGATTCAAGGACAAATAAACTATTACAGTAGTCTAGACCTTGTTTTTTCAAGATGGCAAGAGGACAAAGATGATCAACTCCATGTTAGAGGCATTAGTTTGGTCTGTTTATTGTTCTCTCTAATGGTGTCACTTCTGAAATGTTCTTGGGCTCATTAGTGGAAACAGCTCTCACACATTGACAGGTTGGATTCTGATTAAAAACAAATGACTGAAATTAACAGATAAGAAATCATTGAACTATGAAGAGACGTAAATAATGTGATTATATGAGTAGAGCATCTGTATGAAGAAAATACCCCAAAGTTTGGAAACACCTGACTTAGCTGGGTAGGGAAAAGAGATAGGAGCTATTATGGGGTTGAACATGAACTCCAAGTGAACAACAGTCCGAGCTACCTGTGTGCTGGGGATTTTCATGGAAAGTAGGAGCTAAACCCAGGAAGGCCAAGAAAAGTAACAAAAATCATGGTAACAATCATCTCTGTGTTAATGATCTCAACTTGACAAGGCCATGCAGAAGTCAGCAACAACTAGGCCAGGTTTTGGTTATGTCATCAGTGATTTACACTGAAATTTAAAACCCTTCCAAAGCTGGTGGCTCTTGCTGGGTCTCAGAAGAAATTGCTTTCCTGAGCCTCCAGGGGAGTGTATTTAACTTCAGCTGCAACTTGTGTGGGCAGCTCCTTCCTGCCTGCCAGAGCTCTTTGGCACATCATCTCTTCCAAGGAAAACAAGCTCCTGGTGCCCTTTTTCCCTGTCTGTTTAGAGCCAGTGGTCTTGGTTCTTGTGCTGGGGAAGGGAAATGATCTCTTATGCTTCCCCTTCTTTGTGGATTATCAAACAATTTCTCCCTTCTGCAACCTCAGTAACGTTGAGCATCAGTCCTGGAGTAGCAGAAGTTGTGGCACAGGGTTGGACTCAATTCGTGGTAGTTGCACAACAGCTCTAAAAAGTTGTCAGATACTGTATGAAGATTTTTTCTCTTTGCTTGTCTATGCAGGTTTGAATTAGAAGTCAGGTTACCACAGACAGGCTTGGGTTTTTCCAACAAAACCAATCTGCTGTCTCTGAAAGCAGAGGCAGTGTCTGTATGGTGTTGTTCAGTCTCAACTTTGCTAAGGGAAGACTCAATCCAGTGGCAGTGGTTTGCAAAAATCCACCTCAGTTTCCCACCTCCTGAGTTTTTAAAGCTTCTTTGAACTTCTTGAAGGGATTTGGACAAGTTATAATAACAAAGGCAAGGGTTTTGGTCTGCCTCAGTGGGTGCTGAGACTTACTCTGTGAGAAATAATAATTAAAAAAATAAATAAAATAAAAAAAATAAAATTTATTGCATCTGTCAAATAAATAATTGATGCATCCTGTGCCCTGAAGACCTTTATGTACAAAGCCCTTCTGGTTCAGGACAGAGTTAAGTTTGTTCAGATGCTTTAACTGTGCACTTTTAATGTATTTGATTTCACTGAAGTTAAATCTCTGAATTTCTTTAATTACAGCACTTCTAGGATAGACATTTCACAATAGCAACTTTTTACAAAGCCAAGTTTTAAGTTGCTGATGAACTTTGCTGATTTTTTTTTTTTTAACTTATGCTATTTTTTTTGTCTAGGGTTTTGGCTGGTACTTACTCTGTATTCCCTCAATTGCCTATTTTTGTCTTTAAGAAATTACACAGAGGGGGTGGCTGCTGTTGAACTGAAGGTGACAGAGGTCACTGTATTCATGTCAAGCTGTTTGTATTTTTATAATTACAGTGCAGAAGATTTGATCATTACAGAGCAAGTTATTCATATATAAACTCCTATCTGTGAATGTTTCTGAAAAGGTGTTAAAGAAAAAAAAAATCATTGCACATCAGTGGTCTTTTACCCTGTGGCATTCATAACACATTATGCTATAACTAACTGATGTGGATTTCCACTTCTATCAGACTTTTTTCTAATAAGACTTGTATAATTAAAAAAAAAAAATTTAAAAAATCTATTCAATTTAGAAGCAGCATTTTTTATTGTAAAGCTACCTAAATGGACAGTAACTTTAAAATATTTTAAATATTTACCTATGCTAAGTATTAATGTTGAAATTTCTTTTACTAACAGAAAATTTTTTGCAGAAACACAGAAGTACTTATTTTTGTGTAATGAATATAAAAGAGGAGATGACCAGGTCTAATTTAATTTAATTTAATTTAATTTAATTTATTTAACGTCTTTGTTTACCAAAACAAGCACCTTGACTAGGAGTTAACTGTTTCAAAAGAATACATTTATACAAAATCAATGTTAGTTTAAGACAAAACATAATAGTGATTGGTCAGGTTTTTTTAGATAATAATACTCTTTTAAAGACTAATCTTGTATATTCAGCATTTCACACTGTAGTGTTAAACTCTGAAGGTTTACTGAAAACTTGATTTTTTTTTTTTTTCTGTAAAAGTCAACATTGTGATTGTAAAAGTAAAACTGATACCCTTGGAGACTGCAACCCTCAACTGCTGGAGAAAAAAAAACACCAAACAGCAAAACATCCCTAAATACCTGTGGTTTGTCCATACTCCAGATACATTGTGTGAACCATTCCAAGGTTAAAAATGAATTTTTCTGTTCTGCTTCTACAATGCTCAATGTATGAAGAGTCTGCCCAGGAGTCTGCTGGTCATGGCTGAGGTACTGATGGGTTCTTCTGTTAACTCTGATCTTCACTGATCTGGTCATCAGTGTAGTCAGGTAGTTAAAAAAATACTTTTTTTTAGAATACACAGAGCTGTACCTACAGCTGAAGCTGACTTGAAATGGCTTCATGATCTTTGCTATGGGTTTTTGCTGCTTGGGTCAAGACTTTCTCCATTCCTCCTTCCATCCATCTCACTGCTTTTCTTGGCTGCTTCTAAATCTCTGCTTTCTAACACCAGCAGAACCTCAACACGCAAACCATGGGGTTGTGTTGGGTTTTTTTTTTTTGCCTATTTTTTCACCCCACCCTCCTTTTTGGATGTGATTTTTCATGCCATTTTCTTACATCCTCCTATCAGGAATGATTGTCCAGTGATTAATTTTTAAGATACGGAAATAAAGCTGTAAGATACTTACCACAATATTATTTAAGGGAAGTCTTCAGTGGGACTGGTGCAAGTCACTGGGCTCTCCAGAGGCAAACCATTATGTGTCTGGGTCATTAGAAGAGGGTGGAGAGCTGCATGTTTCAAATTTTGGTTAGAATAAAGTGATTCCTGCAAATTTCATAGTTTTAGAGTACAAATAAGACCAATTTTTAGGGGTTTGTAATCTCTACACATATTTAAATACAGAGCCTGGAAGCCATGGTTTGGGTTGCCCTCCAAGTCATGTGTTTATCCAGACAGTAAAAGGAACTTCATGAAAATCACACTTTTTAGCAATTTTTTTTTTTTAGAAGAGTTGAATTAATTCTTCATTCTTGCTAAAACAATTCTACAGTAAATATTTTAAGTAAGTTTCTTAGGGAACACAATGGACCATCAAGACTCCAGTCACACTGACAGCACTAAAAGGCATTGCTGGATTTATGGGAGCTCTCTGTTTACCCAAGAATGTAGAAATTTCCCTTTCTAAATGGGACAGCCTTATCTTTATTATTCCAGTGCCTCTTAGTTTACAGTTCTGCTGTAAGCAATGTTTCAGGAGCTTGTTTCAGGATTCCTAAATAAATGAACAGACAAAATTAATGCTCAGTGCTACCAATCTACATTTTATATATTGTGTGATTGCAAGTAAACCTTGCTGAGCAGCCAGAAAGAAAAATGACAGTGGTGCTTTGTTTATACAGAATTTATGTGACAACAGAAGGTAAATTGAACTTGTGAAAATAAACCTTGTTTACAAATCTAGGTGTGTTTTTTTAAAAAAAAAAACCAACAAAACAAGTCAAGCCATGTTTGAAAATACAGTTCCAGGAAGATGAGAGAAGCCATCCCTCTTCTTTTTAATCAAATATGTGTCAGGATGGATGGAACTGTGCAAGATATTTACTCAGTTCATACAAGACCACTACCAACCTGCACATATTGTAGTAGGAAAAGCTCCTCTGTCATGTGAAAGGGCATAAACCCAGTTTCTATTTGCAAAAAGCAGTATTCCATTTTATACGTCAAGCAGTCCCATGCTGCTGGCATTGCCTGTATCCAGAGGCCCCAGGCAGTATTACTTCCATGCATTAATAGGGATGCAAGGTCTTTGTGTGCACAAAAAAAGTTTTCAGTATGTCTTGTCAATAGTAACTAGAAAAACAGCTGATGTGAATTCAAGCACAGAGTTATTTTCTTGCTCAGATAAAATTTTACAGAATATAACAGCTGATGGGAGCAAGAGCGACGTGTACTGTTTCCATCTTAAGATAAAAATCTGATAAAGAAAACAGCTGATGTAAGTTAAAACAGAGTGTACTATTTATTTGCTAAAAATAACATTTGGAATGCTTTTGTGTTGACTTATCTTTGCTCTCTTGAGCAGCAATTAATAATTTATTCTGCCTTTTTTAATCTCTTTCTCTCTTTTTATCAATGGACCTTCACTGGAAAAACAAAACCACTGTGACAAGTTGGTAAGATTCTGTGATTTGATATACTTAGGTCTTTAAGTGATAAGGTGTTTTGTTTGTTTTTTAATGCACACTGCTAACTGCAATCCCTATTGCATCTGCAGCTGAAATTTTACTTACTGTGCTTTTCTCCATTCTGTTTTGTTTATTTCTGCATGTGACTGCTTCCCTCTTCCACACCCTTCTTCATCACATAACTCATCATTCTCAAGGGTGAACTTTAAAAAAACAAAAAACAAACCAGGCCACAGCAGATTCCCTGTCCCTGCACCCCAAAGGGAAAAAAAAAAATCAGAAAAACAACCCTAGTGCTTGCTGAACCAAACTGATGGTTTCAGCTAATTTAGGGAAAGACTTTGGCTGTGGAATAAAGTGTCCAGCTAGTAAATTATCTGCCAAAAAAAAGGTGTTTTTTTAATGTACATGGTAGTCGGGTTCCTACCTTAGAAGGTGGTGTTTTTAAAAATATTACTTAAATAAAGCAAAATTTATCTTTAAACTTGATCAGATTTTCACCTGTGGAGTTTATTATCCTCTAGATTTTTGCTCGAGGTCTTGCCGTCTTGTTGTAGAAATTTATTATTATTTTAAAGTTGAGAGGCTCATGGTTTTAAAAAAAAAAACTTATGTGAACCAAAAAGTGCCAAGAGAACCAAAAGGGCCAAAAAGTGCAGTTTGGAAAATAATCAGTGCTAACTGGGTTGCTGCTCTTGGGAGATGGGGATGTAACAGCAGTTTGCATCCTCAGGCAGATCCCACTTTGTTGGGATTCAACATGGAAGTGCATTTCAACTTCTTAGTGCTTACTTCTTAGGATGTATACCAATTGCAGAAAAACATAAAAACCTTTTGCCTGTTTGCTTAAGTTAATTTGGGTTTGTTTTGTTGTTTTTTTTTCCCTTTAGAGTCCTTGTGCTGCTTTTTGACTTTTTCCCAGGCCTTGAAAGCTGTGATGGATCAGGCAGTGCCAGCACGGGGCTCCTCACAGCCTCTCCCTCCCCTGCCTCCTCCTCAGCATCTCTCTGCTTCCAGCCCGACTTCTGATGTTTGTCTTTCCCTAATGAGCTCCACGTAATCCAGCCAGCCGGGTGGGGACAGTCCCCTTCCCTTGTCCCCACTGTCTTTGGTCAGACAATGAGCACAAAGCTACAGTAGGACTCGTGTGCTCCTTATTGATTTCACGCACCAGCTGGCAGCTGTTTTAGCTTGTTCATTTTTCTAACCCTCTGGGCAACTTTTTAAATGTACTTTTCTTTGACCATCTGCTAAATGCAATTGGTTTAATAATTAAAGACTTGCCATCCCTTTTCAGATAAATACAAATGCTTCTTTCTGCAGCTGAGAGGGCAGAGTTTTTGTTTTAAGCAAAGGTGGGATGGTTTTTGCCAGGGCTGGGAGGGATGCAGCCTCTTGGCTGGTGCAGGCCCAGCTCCTTCAAGGATCCCAGCTCTTGTGTTGATAAGAGGGGGGGGGAAATCCTGAGAATTCCCAACTCGGGCATTTGTAGGAATTCAGGGAAATCCTCTCCATGAGTGATTAAGCAGTGTTTCAGGCTGAACTGTGCATCAAGTACACAGTAATCGCAGTGCCTCTTCCCTGGCTGGACTCAGGGCAGCAGCACGAGAACACCCCCCCTCAGCACAAACTGGAAAGTCCTGGAAAATATAAAAGCTTCTTAAGTTTTCTGGTACTTTCAGCTGCTTTTTTTCTTTTCCCTTTGATGAAGTGACAGGGAGTGAGGCACTAGTGTCTTTCTTACTGGGGTTAATTGGAAAGATAAGATTATGAACAGTATGGTAAAGCTATTCCTAGAAAGAAAAAAGCCAAGACAGTAGGACACTGATAGGAATAGGTTCCTTGGAGGCCCTGGTTTTTCCATGTTGTGTGCTTCATAGACAGGATGTGTAAAAAAGATCCAACCTTAGTTTGAACTCATCTTTATGCTGTGATTAGATCTAAACTTTCCCATGATTCCTCCAAAAAGGGCTGCTGAAAAATCCTTCTGTTTACCAAACAGTTTACCATTTGTTTCAGATGTACCTCAAAGCTGACCTGTAGGATTACTCTCTTGAGAGGTGAAAAAGGGTAATTCATTTTTTATGTTCCTTTAATCTTGGAATTCTTTCAAGAACTCGCTGTGCAGAAATCGGTGCATTTTATTTTGTTACAGCATCATTTATTCCCCCAACATTGTTTGCTGCACAATGTATGCTTACAAAATGGGTTAGAAATTCATGTGGAACAAGAAAACCCCTGAATTTGTGAGGGTTTCTAAATAAAATTGTATAAATTTTTTTTCCTACAGAAAGAAAAAGGAAATAGTCATCTGTTTTCTTAATAAGATGAAAGATATCTGTGTTTGCTTTGAGATTTTTATGTTTGTTTGTTTTAAAAGTATTCCCATCTTTAATATTTTTGTACTTTACAAACATAATCTTGTTCCAGACAGCTGTGATCTCTGGTCTTGTCTAATTCCTAAAGTAGACAAGAGCAAGTCAAATTTTCCAGAGTATCAGGCTAAATAGCCCCTGAAATATAATTGAACTGAAAGTGAATGCTTACAGTAAAAGTTCAGATTAGAGTGCAAAGTTTGCAGGAGAAATTCCTTTCTTGAACTTAATCCTGTGGTGGTTTTCATATGGAGCATTCTCATCATAGATTTCATGGTTGTAGTATTTTTTTAGATTGCAACAAGTATGCACTAAGCTGTATAAACCATGCTGTGCTTTGGGTAGGTATTTTCTTTCAAACAAACCTCCTCACTTTTCTTCCTTTGCTGCTGCTGAATTTTGTCAGCTGACTCTTCCTGTGAGGTGCTTAATTACAACCTCTTGAAATTTGCAGAGGAGGTAAATAAAATTTGGTGTATTTGTTGAGATAGCAGAGTTGATGGAATCAGTGACAGCTGAACAAAGCTCATGTAGGTCAAAATGTTTCTTTTTAGTCGGCTGGAATTATTCTTCCTTGAATGCTCTAAACCTCTCAAAGTGTTTCACAATACTTTGTGTAGCTTCTTTGAAGTGCCCTTTTCCTGTGCTAAGTTTAGTTATAAATGAACTGCAGAGAGACTAATGGCTGATAGGAATTCAGTTCAGGATCAGGCCAAATCCTGCAGATCCTGTGGCAATTGCAGGAGCTGCTCCATTTGATCCTGCTTAAAGCCAGTGGCTGCTCCCTGATTTTATTCTTGATATTCTTTGCATTGACTTACTCAGGAGTGTGGGAGAAACTGCTCCTTCTCTAAGTGCTGATCTACAGAGAGAACTCAATTATTCCTTCTTTTGGAAATGGTGGAAAAGAAGTCTAGAAGGAAAACTTTGAACATCCCCCTCTGGAGCCCTGCTGCTTTTTCCTTGCTTTGGAGCTGCAGCACCTTTCCCTGAGAGAACCACCTGGGATGTGGTTTGTGGGGCAGTCTTCCAGAGGTCCAGATGTTGGAAACAAGTGGATTTCTTGGTTTGTTTGGGTTTTTTAAATGTTATTTTGCACCCAACGTTTTTCATTATGCAGAAGGCAAATTCTTCACAAAGAATAATGCAGTCCAAAAAGAAGTTCAGGGTCTATAAAAGGAGCAGTCATCTTAAAACACATTTATATCTCTGCAGTTCCCAGGATAAATCTTTTAGTTTGTGCTGAATAATGATGTGTCATTGGTACAGATACTGAAAGCAAGAAATGATGTTTCATAAGATTTGGGTTTTTTTCTTTTTTCTTCTGACAAATCTTAGCCAGATACTTTTACTCTGAAGTGGCTTTTTTGGGGGGTGGTGTTTCTTTGGGATGTGGCTACAGACAGCTGTCTCCTTTTTGAAAGTGGGCTTCTGGCTTTGAGGTGGGGTTTGAAATGGATGCTGACATGTGCAAATTAATCCACTTTGTCACATACATCCCAGTGTGGCAGTGAGTGGGTTTTTTTCCCCCTCCTTCCTCTTCAGCCTGTCCCCTTATAATAAAAATACAGGCAGAGTTTTTCTTAGGTTACAGCTAGAGTCATTAGACAATTACTTAATTAGTCCTGTCTGGGAGATGCCTCATGTCTTTGCTGCAGGACTCCACATCATGATTCAAAATAAAAATGTAAAAGGATTTATTCTCCCCTAAAATCTGTATTTTCTGTGCCACCCCACTGATAGCTTTCAGATTCTGAACTGGAAAGGATTTATGTCCCACTGCACTTCTCTGAAAAGGCTGTCAGTAAAAATGGGTTCTGCCTACAAAATTTCAAGTCCTGTGTAATTCCTGTGGTTTTAAAACTGGAATACAGACTTTTCAGTGGAATAAACCATTGATAATGCTGTAAGCAATACAATGAAAATTTGGTCTCTCTAGCTTAATCTACTAAGAACAGTAACACTTCTAAATGGTTTTTTTATGGCATTGAAGGAATTTGTCTCTAGCTGATGGTCTCAGATGGTTTGATTTTGCCAGCTCTGTTCCAGTCCTCATGACAGTGCAATACAGTTTTAATTTGTAAAAATAATTTTTAATTGTATGGAGTGACTGATGCCCTCACCTGTGTATAAAGCAGTCAAACAAGCTGGGGGTTTCAAATCTCATCTCGAGCTTGTGGCATTTGTACAAGCAATTCATGTTGATCTTGGTGAGATTTTAATAGTGCAAATAATTCCTGTAGGACAGAAGGGGAAAGTAAATGCTTTGGACAAGTCAGGAGAAAGAACAGTTGGTCAGTGCTTCTATGCAATATTCTTTAATTACAGTTAACATAAAATACATAGTGAATTGAGGAGTTCTCTAGGGAATGTTAACACTAAATATTAATTTTTTTTACTTGCTGTGCAAATTAAATATTAACTGCAATTGAAGGCATTCAGTTTTCAGAGGAGGAATCAACTCAAGCTAAGAACCCATTGCTCAAGGTAATTCTATGTAAAACGAAACCAAACAAAAAAAAACTCCAGCTAAACAAAGAACACAACTTGGGGGATAAAATATCTATCTAAATCTCTTGGTATTGATGATTCCAAGAGAGTAATGATGAAGATGACTAGATAGTAATTATTTCTGTATTTTACATAATTTGGAATTGAACAAAACAGCTTTTTGAAGATTATTTCTATTTATTTGCAAGTTCTGTCAAATACAGCAAGATTTATAGGTGCCATTAAAAATCCATATTGATTTCCCACAGTCAGCAGGGAGTTTACTTGGAAAGTCAATCAGTAGTTGAATGAGTATCCCAAATATGTACTAATTTCTATGAGGAGTTTCAGTTTTTAGGGTAAATATTTCAAACAGCAAGTGTAGGAGGTGCTGAGTTCTGGCATGAAAAGATTCCCTTTTCCCATTCAGTGCTACTGCTGAGCAGGGGGCTGTGGTCTTGCTGAGGTTTTGATTTATTTGGACTCAGTTTTGGAGCTTTCCTGGTAGAGAATCCTCTCCTGCCTGACCCTGAGTGTGTTTCTGTAGAGCCCAGCAGTGATTCCTGGAGCTGTGCAGCACAAACACCCAAACATCCAGAAACTCTGGATCCCTGGGAGCCTGCAGATTCCAGGCATGGTAAAAAAGGGAGGAGAGGGAGGAGGGAATGTTGTTGATGGTGTCCTTTTCCCCCACTGGTTCCTGGGGTTAGAGCAGCTGGAAAGGTTTGTTGGAGGGTGATGGTTGACCCTTGGAGCTTAACCTGTTGAGCTCCCCTGCCTTCCTCCTCACTTTTCACCAGGTGATGTGGAGGAGGAGAGGGGAGGATGTTATCCAGTGGTTTCCGTTATCCCACCTGTGTCCTTTTCATGGTGAGACAGCCCAAGTTTGGATTTGGGAGCCTGAAGGAGCTGAAGCTTCACAGCGTGCTGTGCCCGCTTCCTGGGACACACTTGGGTGTTTGTGGAGTCCTGGAGCTGAACAGAAAGATTTTGGCCTCTGATACCTCTTGATAATTCCTCTCTCAGACTCCTGGGGAGAGATTTTTGACTGTGGAAGTAACAACATCTCCACAGGTCAGGTAGGTTGGTTATAATTAATTGATGGTAGGTTCTCCTTACCCTTATTTTCATGGACAGCTTATGGGAGATGTACACTAATAGATTGATCCTATTTAATGTATGTTAGTAATTAAAGAAAATACATTTTAAAGAGGCAAGGATATATTTAATTTTAATAACTACCTCTCCCTGAATCAAGAAGTCTTTGCACAGGCCTGTAATGGGTGGCATTAGTCAAATGGGTGATAGATCAAGTTGTTAAGTATGAAGGGTGTTGTGAGTGTAGCACAGGAGAGAAATCTTGTGAGGTAACTCTGAGTAACACACAGAGAGAGTGCATTCATCATGGTATGCTGACAAAACATCTGAGTAATGATGGCCATTAAATCCTTTGTCATGGCTAAGATATGAAAAAAGAAAACAAGTTCAAGTGTGAGCCATTTAGGAAAATTGCCATTTGACATGTAAACCTTTCTGCCTCTGTGTATTCATTTTTATATTGTGAAGGGAATTTGCATGGTAGAAGGAAATTTGATTTGCCTGGTATTAATGAAGTAAAAGGTGAATTCCAATCTGGAGGTAGGCGAACATTCAAGTGGAAAGGACAGAGCTTTCTTCCTTTTTTATTCTTCCCCCCCCCGGCCCTTGATCCATGAGTCTGATTTTAACACAGTTTGGAAGGGGAAAAAACCTCCTCAGCCAAACACTGAGCTGACAACATTCAAGAAGATTTGTTTTATACATTTTTGAAAAAAATCCACCTTCTTGCTGTCTGTAGTGTCTCTACATGACGCTGTGTGTGAATACATTTTAGCTGGGGCTCCTTAAAGCCTGGGAGCCTGGAGGAATTCTGAAAGGCTCAGCACTCCTTGTTCCCTGGATAGAGAAGATGGCTGAATGGGGTGGTGTGGGGTGGGAAGGAAACAAAATTCAAACAGAAGCCATTTCCTAAGGTACAGTTTGAGTGGTTACACAACCGTGGAAATACCCAGCCCTTGGTGGGGCTTGTGTCCACAAACCATGGTCTGTGTTTGTCAGGATGAAGATGCTTTGGTTTACTGAATGATGAGTTTATACATCCAAGGCAAAATCTGGGCAAGATCCTGCTCCAGGGAATGTTCACCCAAGAGTTGTGGGGAAGAGCAGTGCATGTGTAGGCTCAGTCCTGTGTAGTGAAAGATATTATTGGACTGAAAAGAGAAAAAATAGAAATTGAAATTTCCACAGAGAGAAAAGAGCAATTCTGGAGAATCATACAATCCTGTTCCCATCCTCTTCCCTTCCTCTCCTCAAGCACGTTACCACATTGTACATTTTTGAACCATATGTCTGTATAGGTAACCATCAGTGCTGCATGAGCTCAGAGCTTTGGGGGGATCTCCAAAACCTGGAGCTGAGGCAGTTTTCCTGCTGTGCTGGAGCTGCTTCTCTGCATCTTCTTTTCAGTCTCCAGTCTGGCCACTTCTGTGGCATTTGACATTCACAGAAGAGCAGGGATACTGGACAGGGTGTTGGCATTTCTCCCAACAAATGGCTTTTCATGAAAAGAAAGAGCCATAAGTCACTGAGACAGGGAACCCAAGAGAAATTGGAGTTAGGGTGTAATCTTTTAAGCTCAAAACTGATGTCTGCCAGAGCAGGGTAATGCAGTATGAGTAATGGCAGAATTGGAGCTGCTCGTGTACATTAGAATATATTTAGAGGAATTAAATCACTCCTGGAAATTAAAAAGCTTTGATTATTGAGCTGCTTGACAAAGAGTTTGTTTTTATACTTAAGTGTGAGGAATATAAACTGATTTATTGTAAAATTAAAAGAGTGTCTGAGAAAAAAACAACAACAAGAATCCAGTTGGTGAAAGCAGCAGTGAGTGAGGAGCTGTGACAGTAGCAGCCTGGCTGGGGCAGCGTTAAACCTGCTGTTCCCTCTTAACATCTTTCAACTTTAAAGTCTTTAACACCAAGCCAGAGATGCAATGGAATTTCAAGAGATGATGGATTTGTTGGTAAGAAACAGCTAAAAATATATACATGGAAAGATGGGCTGTTTATTCTAGTCTGTGATTCTGTTTGTACTGGAAGGATATTTGGATAAAATAAATGAAATATTAGATTAATTAATTCTAGAAATGCTTGCATGGTCATATGAGTGACTAAAGCAACAGACAAAATTTGGTGAATTCATTGAACCGTAGTTGTCTGTAAGAGTATTTCTGAGATGTTGTAGCAGAAGAGCCCCTGAAGAAGTACAGCAGGAGAAGTAAAACTCAGAGAGCACTCAGTTACTGTCATGTGGTGGCTGAAAAGCCAACTGATGGTTTGCTACAATGAACAAGCTCTAAAGGAATTATCAGTTAGTTTCAGGGCATTGATGGAACTGCTGTTTTGTAGCAACTGGTTCCAATATCCCATTTTCCTAAGAGGATAAATAAGAAGAAACTGGTGATGGTGAAATAAAGAAAGAGTATGTAGTGAGATATTTTGGATTTGATATAAAGGTCTGACAGATCACCAGAGAGTTTCCACACCAGCAGTGTTCTGCTATTATATTAGGAGGAAAGGAGGCAAACTACAATAAAAACTACATTTAGCCGAGAAAAGATTTGTAGCAAAATTATCCAGATGGATTATCTTAACCCTGACAGCAAAATGTTACCCAGATTACAAATGTGAACGTTAGTGATATAGAAGGGGGATTTGGGGCAAGACTTCTGTAGTTCCAAGAGCAGTTGTGGGGCAGATGTTGTCTTAACCAGCATAGCTAGAGAGTCAAATTGGTGTTAGCAATTAAATTATTCCTACGTTCATGTGGTCAGAGAGAGGACCCAACCATTAGCCTTCCTCTGGAAGGGAATTGTTAGTTTTAATGCAAAATTCTTTGCTGGAGGTAGTGAGGAAGGGAGTGAGAGCTGGCAGCCCTGTGGAGCTGCTAGTGTGCAATGAAGAAGCTGATGAGAGAGGAACAAAGGAGTAAAGCTGAGTCCTGCTTTAAAATAAAAATCTTCCAGATGACTTTGAATTACATGCAATATGCAGTCAGGTGAGCTTTGCCCTTCTATGTGAGACCTCAGGACTGACCATGTGTTCTTCTGTCCAGAACACAACCTTTGGGATATCTGTGCCAGTGAGCAGTGGGACTCAAGTGTATACAGAGTGCTTAGGCTGTATCTGAGATTTACAGCTTAGTCTGTACCTATGAAATTTGAAAAATTACTTTGCCTAAGAGACTTGTATTATTTCTGGCTGCTGGCTGTATCTTCAGCCAAAGAAGGAAATGACAGCACAGCTCTGCAATAGTTAAGATTTGGGATTTTTTCTTGGTTGCTTGATTTAATTTTCTTAAAGGAATGCTCAAATTTTAGTGGCGTGGATTTTATTTTAATAAATGTGACTCTCCTGAAAACCTGAATGGGATCTATGTGACTTGGAAACAAGTGCCAGTGTAACTCATGCACGCTTATTGAGTTTGGTTTTGTGTGATCCCTTCTAAAAGTAAACTTAGGATGGCTTTGGGAGATCAAACAGTGTGATATTCCATGAGCAGGAAAAGAAAGGCAGACCTACAAATTCTCCTGCATGGTGTTGGAGGGAAGTTGCAGCCTCACAAAGAACTGGACTGGGTGGGGAATATTTACATTTTTAAGTACTAGAGACAGCAGGAAGATAGCTGCAAAGACACATAAAACCTGGAGAGATGGAGAAATGGGAAGGGGAAGGGGTAGGATAGCCAGTAATGGAATAAGTATGTAAGGAATATGTGTAAAGGTTATGAAATCTTCTGACCTCACTTAAGGTATTGTTTTTGTTCTGGTTACCATATTCTTTAAAGATGTAACATTTGAAAAGGGGAATTTGATTGACCTTATGACTAAAGATAGGAGCTCTGAAGGGAGGCTAAAATCATGAATTTCTATAACCTTTAAAGAGCAAAGGTTGAGAGGCATTTAATTGAAAAATATAAAATCTCCTGAATTATATATCAATATATAACTCTATTTCTTTTATATCAGAAATTATTAGAAAAGGAAGACTATATGTCAGTTGGGGGGCAAGTAGGATCAACTTCTGTGCCCTTACTCCTTTTGTATTTCACTTTCAAGCACAAGGTCTAAGAGGCACAAAGGAAACAGACTTCCCTTTCCTTTGTCAAATGACCAAAACTGAACTGGAAAAATGTAAAGATGTAATAATAAATGAATGTGAGTGGGGGAAAAAAATATGAGAAGAAATCTGAAATTACTCTCAAATATCACTGGAAAGAGCTGCAGGTATTCTTCTGGATGTGCTGGGAGCTGGAATGCTGGCCAGCTTTTTTGGAAGTAGGCAGAGATCCTGGGGATTGAGCAAAAACTATTCAGGGGACTTCAAGTATGGATATATTTTTTTTTTAATTATTTTTTTAAATTTTTTTTTCCATATTGGAAGAGCAAGAATATAATTTTTTTCCTTCCAGTAGAATGTAACAGGACAGTGTGAGCGTGGGGATTCTCTGAAATATTGAAGACTTGATTCAGCACCATCTTGAGGTGGATACAGAGGATGGTGACTGCCACGAGCCAGTACCTTTCAGCAGTTGGGATGAGGCAAGGGTGCTTTTCCAAATGTGTCACAAGCTGACTTGTGGTCCTTGATAGAGGTAGAAGTTCTCAGGGGAAATCCCAGGATTTGGTTCTTCAAGGTTCCAGAGGCAGAGAAAGGTTCCATTCCCAGGGGTTGTCTGGATCCCTCCCTTCACTCCCGAGGGGCTGCTCTCTGCACACACATTGCTGGATCTGTGTGCCAGAAGAAGTTTTCTTCTGAAACAGAAGTGAGAAATGAACCAAATCTGGGGGAAGCTGTGAAGAGCTGTCATAGCCTAAAACTGTTCCGGAATTACCAAAATACAGCATTTAATTGCAATCTCATTTCACATGGAAACAGGTCTTAAAAAGAGATGGTATAACTAGATGAGTTTTAAAATGATGCTCTTCAAGAAATATTTTGCCTAATTATATAACATTTTAGGTCTATTTAGTCACTGGAGAGGCTGGTAAAATTAAGGATGCCTGAATCTTTGAAAAACAAAGAATACCTAAGAAAATAAGATGCTTTTATGGCCTCACATTCATAATTCAAAGATCTGGCTTGAGAGTTTGAACTTTGAATTTTTCCCATGCAATACCATGCTTTCCTGTTCACCAAGAAGACCATCTTTGTGGTAAATTGCCCAGGTCCTGGTCAGTCAGTGACACATCACCCAAAACCTGTATTTTCAAGTCCTTAGGAGGAATAAGAAGCTGATAAAGGGAGATCAGCAGCAGCAGTCTCTCTTACCATGTAGTTTGGTTGGCTTTGCTCAGCCACAGACACCTAAAAGGAACTGAGTCTACTGAACTTTGCCATTCATTTGTAGAGATGGAATCACTTTTCTGGGAAATGAAGAGCTCTGAGTGGATACACTTGGTATTTCTCTGTCCCTTTATAAATGCAGGGGTTTGTACTCTTGACCTAAAGGAGTTCTCGCTGCCACTGACCTCAAGTATAATAATTAACATTTTATGTATATAATTAATAAGCATGTTCATAGAGTGTGAATTGGGCAGCTTTTAAAGGCAGTTCTCATGATCTAGCACAGTGCAGTAGCTTTCTTTCCCTCTCTCAGTATGCAATCACCATATTCAACTGTTATATGCTAGTAACATTCAGATATTTTGATTATTTTGTATTTATAAATAACAACCATTGTGAGAAGAGCTGTCTGGTCACTTGAGCTCATGTATTGATTGAATCTGACTGTTGAACAGGGTCCACGAGGATGCTGAAGCTCCTCTTAGAAAATACAGAGCTGGATTTATACTTGGTGAGAGCTACATTGATCCCATCCACATACTGAAACAATTATTGATGGACTCTATGATGAACAAGTCATTGCAGTTGTGATGAACATTGGCTTCTAGGAGACATTTGACCATGAGATTCTTTGTTGTTACAGCACATCTGAGAAAAGCATTAAGCCTTTTGAAGCCTTTACAGGCTGAGTCTAGGAGTAATCACGTTAGGTCTCATCAGGTTCCTTTCAGTTTTGGCTTTCTGGTAGGAGGACATCAGTAACTTTATGTTCTCTGTAGCCAGAGCAGGTATTTCAAGCAGAACTAAAAATGTAGCTCACCTGATTATCAGAATGTGTTTTTCCTTTGTGGACAGTAGCTAAGTACCCTCTGAGAAAAAGCAGAATGGATTTTAGCTGGTTAAAATGTGTTTATAACACGATGAACTGAAGCAATTCTAAAGACAAGAATTGGAAATACTTCCAGTTTTAAATTCTCTTGGTTCCTGTATTCTTCTTGTAGAAAAGAAGGTTGAAAATCAGTAAAGAATTGTCTTTCTAGGGCTGTTTTAACCAAGCTTTTGTGACTGGGATGAGTGATTAGTACCATTTAAAGACAGTCCATTTTTGTGTATTTTTCAGTGAGAACACACTGTGAATCACAGGATTTAGTTGTGAATTCCTGGAGTGGATTTCCAAGAATTGTACTGCTAACAATCTGCACTGAAGCAAACTACCTGTTACTATAAGCAAGGAAATCAGTAAACACTCTCAGAGCTGTAAAACCATTGAAGCAGTCCTATAATGTGCTGTAAATGCAGCAAATTCTGTAAATTTGCAGCCAGTTTCGTGTCATAGATTGCAAAGGGTGGATTCTGGGCAGTTTTTTTTACTTTTGTCCAAAGTATTACCATATAATCACATAGCTGAGGCTGTGAAATCTGCTTCCAAGAGAATTTATAACTTGTGACCATTCATAGGCTGCTGGAAGACAAAGTTGGAATATTCAGTGCTGCAATGGTTAGAAATCTGTCAGGCAGAGGAATACACTTTGTCTACTTAAAGGTCTGAATTGATTTGTGTAACAGTCTGAATAATGAATGTGGATTTTTATTTCAGTCCCTGGAGTGAACGATACAGTTTCACTCTCTGCAAACTCTTTCTTACAGCTTTGCTTAGGGTCTTGAAGTTGAATCTGCTCAGTAAAATTATAGACTCAGGAAGAATGGAAAAATTACATTATCTTAAGAAGAAAACGTATTTTTTAAACGACCTTGGTAATTGCTATAATGTGATAGGATGAAGAACAGCTTGTGGATTTGCTGCCACTCTACTATTAAATCTTTGGAGATCCCTGACCCAGTGTACCCTGGCCTGCAGGCTTACTGTCAACCCTCTTGACCTTTTTGCACTTGCCTTTTTCTTTGTTTTTTCAGTAAAGTGGTGTTACACATCATGAAATAGATGTCTAAAAGTTAATGCTCTCTTCTTTCCAAGCAGAGTTGCTTGATATTTTCCTTTTAGAGGTGCATTTAGAAGTCTTATGTGAGCAAGGCAAGATCATGTTTTGTATTTGACATGCTGGGGAGCTGGCCTGTGAAATTTCCTGCTGAAGGATTTTGAAGCCCAAGCAGAAAACTCTTTGTCCTGTATCTTCCAACAAACACATACATAGATACTTTTCCAATATTCTTGAGGGCCAGAGTTGGAAAGTCATGAAAGAGTTCAGTGGTCTCAACGCTAGCAAGTTTTACTTTGACCCACATCAGAAATCTGAGTTAAAAAAAAATTAAAAAGGGCTTTTTCAAGCCCATCAAACTTTCCTATTAAAACCTGTTGTGTTCAGCAGTGATTTCTGCTCTCCATCACTTTCCTCAGGTAACCACCAGGGATGTGCTACATGGAGAAGAATCAAGTAGACAGAGCTAACTCACACTTGGATTTGCACAGATGCATTTGTAGAATGGAATCCCTGAATAATTTAGAAATCTGTAGTACAGAAGAGATGCAGTTCACTGTTACAGTGTGCTGAAAAAATTACCATTTTACTTTACTTAAAAGTTGTTATTGCTTTACTTAAAACTTGGACTGCTCCAAACCACTCTAGAAAAGAAGTGCTCTGGGGGAAAGGGGCATCACAAGGTGGAAGAATATTACTTGAATGCAGAAGATGGAGTAAGGGACAAAAATACCTGGTTTTCCTCAGGTATTTCTGAAACTTGTCCTCAAATTTTGTTGAAGTAAGAAAGTTCTGCAGGAATTTCTGGTTTTGAAAAATCTGTGGTCAGATTTTCCATTGATCATTTTGTAGAATATATGTAGCAATCTGCTTGGTGCAAAATGAATGTCCTGGCTTTTTCCAGAGGACTCTTTACCTGCTCCCCCTTCAGGCTTTTTTTCTTTTCACCCAGTGGCCAATAGGAAGTCACAACTGATTTGATTTTGGATGGAGGTTTGTTGAATGAATCAAAAGTTTTCATGTGTAATTCAACTTTAATTAGTGATGCTGTTGATGATTCTGCTCGAGAGTGCTCTGTTAAAGGGCACAGAAAAATGGTCACAGTGATTATTCTCAATTCTAAACAGAGTTTTCAAACATTCTTCATTTTAATTAGCACGAAGATTGTTTTGGAAAGTGGACCATGAGATGTGTAATTCAACAGTGCTTCAGTGTTCTGCATGGCAGTTTTCTCATCCTTAGTACTGAGAGTTTGTTCCCTAGTTTCTATACCATGAGATAGTGGCATCCCATGTGCCCTCTACTGTTGCTTTTTAATTATTTCCCCCTCCACTCCTGGTTGGCAAGAGGATTGTTCAGGCCTTCTAGATACAGGACACCTCATTCCTAATTGCTTAAACTCTTTTCTTTCCCACCACTTGTACTCCAGATGCTCAGAGATGAGAGTTCTGTTATGCCATCAGGCATATTTGTTAATAAGAAAGTAACTTAAGTAGTTAACATAACAGAAGTTGATTTGACCTGCCAATATGCATTTTTGCAGAATAAACAAATCCTGTTATCTGAGATTTTATTTATAAGGATCTGCTGAAGTGATCTGAGATCCCTCCTTGTTTGCCTGTCCTGCCCTAGACCTCAGCACATAATCTCACTGTACTGCTGCCCTTTTGACATCTGATTGCCCTTTCCATCAGCATCCTTCCAAAAGCATATTTGTCTAAAAAGGAAACAATTAAATTCCAATCTCATACAGAAAACCTTTACTTTTCAAAGAAAACACGCTGAAGAAGTCCCAAAGCCATACATGACAGGGAGCCTGCACTAAATCAGAACCAGAAGTCATTAGGCCAAATTCAACTCCTGCCAAAGTAGACACTAAGTCACCAATCTTGATGATGTTTTGCCTGTTTATATTAGCAATATTATATGCACTTAGTTTTTATTTGTTTTTCTGTTAAATCCTGTAATAAGGCTCTGATGGAATACGTGTATCCTTAACAGTCAACATCAATGACAAGTCCAGTTGCTAAGCAGATACTGAAATAGTTCAGGTATGGAATGATCTGCTGGTTCTAACTAACAATGGCAGAGTGCTGAAACAGTGGAATTACCTGAAATTCAGTTTAAACAATATTACTCTTGTCAGTTACCTCTATGTCCAGTTTCATACCAATCCAAGAGTTGTGTTGCAGCATTTTTTCAAGGGTGGCACCAAGCGTGTCAGTGCTTTGCAGTGAAAGTGCAATGGCTTTAAAATAGAGGAGATTTAGATTGGATGTTGGGAAGAAGCTCTTTACCATGAGGACAATAGAAAAATGGCACAGGATGCCCAGGGAGGAAAGGAGGGCTCATCCCTGGAGATGTTTAAGGTGAGGCTTGAGGAGGCTCTGAGCACCCTGAACTGGGTGAGGGTGTCCCTGTGACTGCAGGGGTTGCATTGGGTGACCTTGAGAGGTCCCTTCCAACCTGAATTATTTTATGATTCTATGTACAGTAAGAGCAGTTTTGCTGCTTTCAGTCTTTGCACATCACCCAAACATTCCCTCCTGGGGAGCCCCTTTTCCATGCAGGCTGAGCACTGTACCCTGAATTTGGCTGTAGTGACAGACTGTGCACTTTTGGGTCATAAGTTTGAGCTCTGTGTTTTCCAGCATCTGTGGCTGCAAACAGCTTCTGTCAACCTACAGATAATTTATAAGTGCAGTTGTGTTGCTCCCTTAACATTGATTGGATGGTTTAAAATAAAAAAAACATTTTAAGTGCTTTCCTTTTTGATACAGAAATATAAAGCAAATGAGACTCGGTGAATTTTTTAAAAAAATTTGTCTTAAAAATGAAGTTATTTTTTTTTTCTAGCTGACTAACAGTTTAATGGTGATTTTATTGTTTTATGCTAATGATGTAATTGGAATATATATTTCTTTGTTTACCTCTGTCACAGAGTTAATGAATATTCTGCTAGTTTCATGTGGCTTTTTGTACAAAATCAGTTTTCCTTGACTCTTTGCACACCTTTGGCAGCCAAGTCCTTGCTTACAAAAGAAAAAGTTTGTAATGTTCTGACCAACTAAGTGTTCCTACAGATAGAAATGCATTTAGCTGGGTGATACCATCTGCAAAACAATGCTAAAATCTTGGTGTACTACATCAAGCCTTTTACCACCCTTGAAACCCCAGCCTGAACCTTGAGCTAGTCATTTACATGATATTTCCTTGGGATTACCTACATTCTTGTCCACTTTGACCTTGTAATTTTGCTCACAGTTGGAAATGTAATGCAGAGTGACTAAGATAATGTTGTTTACACAGACTTTAAGTGGAGTGACATTATAGTCAAGCAAGTGTCACATCACCCAAAGTGAAGGAAGACTTAATTACCATAATCCTGTGAATACTAAAATTCCTTAGCCATGTGTAGCATAATAATGTAATGTTCTGCATGTTACAGTTAGTAACCTGAAGGTATTGTATTAACTCTCAGGGATCTTTTAGTTATCTTTAACTGAAAGATGATTTAGAGTGGGTCAGGAGGAATTCTGGGGTCAACCTGGATCCTTGGGACAGTAAACCACCTTTCTTAAAAGTGCAATTTGACAGGGAAAAAAAACCTGAAGTGACTGTAGCAGCTGCTGTGTTGGGTAGAGCCCGGGCTGAGGATTTCTGCAGGTGACAAAGGCTGAAGTTCATTAAGTAACAGGAATGATAGGAGTGAGATGGTAATAAAACTTGTTGTGCCATGGCAAACACACCCTCAAGTGGAGAGGGGTGTAAATGATTGCCTCTGTCCTGTGAGAACCAGTGGCTTCCTGGGGTCATGCTGAGCACTAAATCCTCTGCTTTTGGTGTACATTTCCAGGAAAAAAAAATAAAAATTTTGAGAAGTGAAATAAGCACAGCAAAACAGAACCCAGGAGCAATCCTTCTCTCCTAAGTATTGCCACACAGACATGAAGATGTGCTAATATCTAATGATTTTCAAAATACCTCCTTTTTTATTTGTTTCAAGTGCTAAATCTCTCATCAGAAGGAATGATGTAAACTTTCTGTTTCTCAGATTATTTTTCTAAAATTAAGCTGTTCTTGGCACTGCTGGCTGGCAAAGGCCTCTTAATGCTCTATAGTGTCCACTCGGGGTATGAGGACCTGAATTATAGAAGACAAAACAAATGCACCTCACAGAGAATATAGATTGCACATTATTTTTGTTCTTAAGCATTTGTTCTTTAAAAAAAAAAACAACCTTCCTGTGTTAGCAGCAGCTGTCTCAGCTGTGCTGTGCTGTGCTCTCACTGCTGCACCCCTGCACTCTCTCTGCTGGTAGCATAGGACGATTAAAGGTTGTACTGATGCTCTTACAGGTTGTTTCCAACCTGAATGAAAAACTGTCTGAATCAAGACTAAAAGGTTGTGGAGGAGGCAGAAGCAGTATTCATTAAAAACCACTTTTACATCAGCTCCTGTCCCAGCCCACGCCTTGCTCTGCAACTGCTGCTGCTCCATGGCTGCTTCTGCCCAGATGAGTTTTTCCCCACTTGGAGCTGAGATTATTTCCCTTTGGACTGAGGGCCCTGAAGCTGTATCCCAGCCCCAGGAGTGCCCAGGGTTCAGCTGCTGGCAGGAGCAGCAGTGGGAAATGCTTCCTCTCTCCCTCTTGCTGAGCTTTCCCTCCTGAGACTCACCAAAGGGTTTTAACTTTCTTTGGATTTATAATATCTGTCAATTAATGGGAGTTCTGGGAAGAAATCCTTTTGTAAAATTGATGGCAGGGAGGAGCTGCCTGGGGCAGAGGTTGTCAAACCATCCAGGGCAACTAAAATCCCTTCCTCCTCCCCAGGGGGGAGAAAGTGCTTCAACAGGGAACTCTTCATATCACCAGGGAGGAATCTTACAGGTTCTTTTTTTTTTTTTTTTTTTTTGCCTTTTCAAATTACAGAGAGTTTTGGAGTATCCAGGCTTTACCTGGGCATTCTTTGGAGCAGAAATGCCAGAGAATATTCCTGATAGTAAGGCTCTGGACCTTGGCTTTTGTCATTGCTGACCTCAGGATGTTCATTTTCTTGTGTGTCCCAATAGTTACTGCTGTTGTGGCTGAGAGCACTTTGGAGCTAAAACCTTTTGGTTTTCCTTGTGGAGCTTTCATGCTCCCTCCTGTGTGGTCATGGGGCTCAGAGGGTGGGAAAAGATTTTCCAAGGCATCCAGAAGTGCTGGTGCTGGAATATTGGAAGAATGGTCCCTAGTGGTGGGTACTGGGGATGTGATGAAGGCTGTGGTGGAGCCCAAATATTTTTAGTTAAGTTTGGGTAAAATGGGGTCATAATTCCTTAGCTAAAGCAGCAGGGGCTGGGCTGGAAGCAGTGTCAGCAGCCACTGGAGTGTCATCACCTGAGTCCATTTTCCAGAGGGAAGTCACCACATTTACATCTCAAATATCCTCCAATTTATTCTACTATAAAACTAAATCAACTTTTTCATAATTTCTTTTTTTCTCATCCCCTAATAAACACCCTCACAGTTACTTAGAAATATTTTTGAAAAACAAAGAAGGATATAAATATGTATATGTCTATAATATGTAAATATATAAATATACACTGAGCATCTGCCGGGCTCGGAGGGGAGCGTAGGGGTCCGAGGAGGCAAAGCTTGGAGCTGAGGTGGGGAGGGCAGCACTGCCCACCCTGCCTGTACCCCCTGTGACAGGGGACACACACACATACAGAGCCACCCTCCCCAGCTCCTGCAACTGCAAAACTAATTAGTGAAATTAAGTTGAAAACGCTGTAAACAAGTCAAGTTGTTATTCATTCCGTACGGCGCTACAACTGTGGGAGGACATGTTAAATGATAAATTAGGCATGAACTGCTTTAATCTGTAAGCTGAACATGCCAGCCAAGGGCCTGCATTTGTAATTAGGATTGGGGGCCACAGGAGAGTGGTGCCTCTTTTAAAACAGTGACAGGGAATTGATCAGTTTAGGTTGCCCTGGCAACCAGGAGCCCTCCATCCCTTTCCCCGTGCTCTCCTCTTCTGCCGTCCCCGCGCTCAGAAATATATTTATGAACTGTAAAGATAAACTGCTCAATAATGCAAAAGAGGCTCTGATGCTCAAATGCCAAACTGATGGGGGCCAAGCGGGTGCCTGACTACCCGATAACAAGCTTAAGTGTTCTCTGGTTGTCATGACATTTCTTTTACAAAGCAAATGATGTCTGCGGGAAAAAAAAGGAAAAGAAAAAAAAAAGTCTTAAAATTAGCCGAAAATGCAAATCTCTTTATGAGGCTGTCACCTTCATAATAACAGACAATAATTGATGATTTATGAGATGGCACCATAGCAACCAGCTCCTTTGGCACCCCCTGGTTCCTCTTGTACAATAAGCTTGGGCTCCTGTGAAAAAGTTTCTAGCGCGAAGCTCAGGAGGTCTTCTGGAGTCCTGCTCCACTCCATCTTCCTAAATGAGATTCACAAATGTTGCAGGGGTTTTTGCAGTCATCCTACACATGAAGGAGTTGAAGTCGAGTTATGTAAATCCTGACTGACACAGGGTGGTTTCAATCAAAACCTCTGAAAGAAAATTGATAATTTTTGTTTGCTTTTCAAGTTGGATTGGAAGCTGAAACACACAGATCTCTGCTGTATACTTGGCTTTACAGAGTCCTTTGTTTAATACTTGTGCTTAAAAGTCTTGGTTACATAAATCAGCCCATTTTTTGTCTGCTGGTGTCATACTGTCTCTTGTAGAATAAATGATGTTTTATTGGGATTGTAATTTCAATGACTGCAAAAGAAAGGCTTGTATTTACAAATGTGTGTTTAGATGTCTGACTGTTGGTTGCATCTGCAGTGTTCTTCATGAGGAATTAGTGCTTTAGAAAAAAGTTTTTAGTTTTTCAAATTTAGTCTTTCTTTTCCAGCTCATAAGATCAAGAATTACTGTCTGGAGTTTTGGTTGAAGGTCAAGTGAAGCAGTATTAGTGTCTTCATGTCCAAAGGCCACGTTATTGTCTCTTCTGTACAGGGCTGGAGTGTAAGAAAACCCTCATACCTCAGTTCTGCATAAATCCATAACTTCATAAAACTCAGATCCCTAAACTTGGTACCTAGAAAGGCCCATTTAATGCTGTGGAGAACTGGTGCTAGTAATTTCTGCTTAAGGTGAGGTTTTTGTCACCCCCCTAGTTCTATCCCCTCTCTCTGCCATTAATAAATGGAGATTCCAAATGGGTCCTTTATATTTCAGCTCTTAAAAAACATTGTAGTAGCAGGAAGAATCCACTAATTAGAAAAAAAATAAATTCTTAGACTACTATTTTAATTCTCAACCCATATCTTAAGATCTGTACTCAGTGGTTCAAAAAAAGAGTAATAGTAACTTGTTTGAATTAAGAATTCATTATCTTTCCTGTTTTTATTTATTTGTTTGTTTGTTTATTTTTTTTATTATTTTTATTTTTTTATTTTCTTGAGATATGACAGAGTTGTCAGTTCCAGAAAGTGATTTCTGGCAGAAAAATATTTTTCAGTCCCCCTGCCTGGTGTCTGTGTGCATATATATATATATATATATATGTAATATAGGTGGAAACCCTTGATGTTGTTGTATCTAGACATTAACCTTTCTGTTCACATTTCAGTGTATTTTTTTATGGTTTAATTTTTTTCTGTAACTTCTTATGGCATCGTTTTTATGGGAGTAATTAATTTACATGTTATGCAAGAAAAAAAGATCGGGAAGTTTCCATTAGGCTGAAAACAAAGGAGCTCGGTGGCTTCTCCTGCCTTTCCCCTGGCTGTGTCTTCTTTACAGCCTCACCTCTAACTTCAGCAGGATTTGCTTGTGCTCTTTTCCTCTGCCATTGGCTGCTCCAAAACAACAGAGAAAACCCCTATAACCTCTCCTACCTTTTTATGGCCAGCCAGGTTTGAACACTGTGAAGAAAATACCCTGGGTCTGAGTGGGAGGTAAGAAAAGCTGAGATTTATGGTGGTGGGTACCACATGAGGAGGAGATCCATTGCTGGACCTTGGAAAACCCTCCTGCTTTGTCCATTCTTTTCCTTGGCAGTGTGGATGCCATTTCAGGAGTGCTGTGGGCATCTCGTGAGTACCCCTGGCCAGGGCTGGGTGTGGAGTTGTTCTCAGTGGGATTTTACACGTGGGGTGTGTGCAGCAAGTGGAGAACTGGCACTCAGATTTTTTGCAGGGTATTGACCTGAAGTCCATTTGAAGTTGATAAATACCAGCTGTTCAAACAGAAAATTAAACAAAAGCAACTCAAAACTTACTCAGAAGTAAACAGGTGAACAGTATGTAAGACAAAGCAGTTCCCCAAAGGCATTTTTAGTACATGGTCATTATTTAACTCCTGACTGAAAATAAACAATGCTGACAGAGTGTGTGTTGGGGGGCTGTGATATATGAACAGTGTCAGTACTGTAGGCTGATAACCTATAGCTTGACATCCTTATCTATAAACTTTGACAGATACATCAGTTTGTTATTGTCACTTTATTAACTTGCTTCTATGATAGCAGAAGATAATCTTTCTCAAAGTCTAACACAGCTAATACTTTACTAGATGAAACGTTTGGAAAAATGTCAACAAATTTTGTTTTCCCCACAAAGTTAAATCCTTTAGAGTTCATTTCATACTGAGACAGTATTTCACAGTATGGGGAGAGTTGTTTGCATATCAGCAGCAGACAATAAACTGTTTTGTCACATGAAATTATGCTAGATACATCCCAACAGCCTGAGAAAAAAAAAAAAAAGTACTGCTAGGAAATGAAGTTATGGCTGCTCAAACTGAAGACTTGCTTAATAAATTAGTATTTTGGTCTTGTGATTTTTAATTGGAAAATAACAGCTGTTCCTAGTTGGAACTGTCTACTTTGTCTTCTGGTGGTTTACAGCAGAGCTGCAATAAAGATTTCCCAAGCCTTGCTCACCCCATCCCACTCCCCACTCTCCTGCCAGTGCCTCAGGGTGAGCGAGGGGACAGAGCTGGAGCTGAAGCAGCATCACAGAATCTACAAAACCCCTCCTGACTTTTTATTTATTTATTTAAACTTCTCTCAGTCTTACTTCAGAATGTTAGCATGAATTATACTTCCAAATGAGCTTACTTTTTTTTTTTTTTTTTTTTTTTTTTTTTTTTTTTTGCATGCTCTCTGAAGCAGAGTTCTTTAAGATTCGTTTGAATCTGAAACTTCATCCAACATCTGTTGCATCACTTTGTGCCAGACTTCTTCCTCTTAGCTCTTTGCCCTGCCTATCTCACACTTAATGACACATTCTATTTTCAAGGCTGAGATCTGTGTGTGTGTGTGTTTACCAGTGGAGGAGTTGTGAGCATTGAATGGATCATTTCCTAGCTTTGCTTGGTTTTCCATCTGAGCAGCAAGGTGCTGCCAAGCTGCTGACCTGCCCCTGCTCTTGGGCTGCAGCAGCAGGGTTGTGTCCTTTGGGGGGGTGGCTGGGGAAGAGAGTAATTGAGGGCAGTGATGGGATAGCAGAACTCAAGTTGCACAGGAACTGGAATTCTGACATTAGGATGGTTTGGGGATGTTTGTGGTGTCTCAGTAATGGTCTTTGAACATCACTGTACCTTTGTGTGGTTACTTGAGGTTTTTAGAAACAGTCAGAACCTCTGAAGCTTCTGTAATCTGCAGTAAGTGTCACCCCTAAGGGTCCTGCAGGTACTGCCCTTTCCAGACCTTCCAGTCTTGTTTTCCAGTTGTGTCAGGTGTCTCCTTTCCAGTAAATAATTTTTGTTGCACAGCCATCTCCTCAGGATCCTTCCTGCTGTTGGGCTAAGGCTGCTTACCTGGAACACAACTCTGGCTTCTTTTTACCTTGAAGAGATGGGCAGTAATGTCTCAGGTTCTTGAAATCATAGAATCCCGGAATGGTTTTGGTTGGAAAAGACCTTAAAGATCACCAAGTCCAATTCTTACCCCTACACTGCCACGTCCACCACTAAACCAGTTCTCCCACAAACTCTGTTTCAGGCAGGGAGGAACTCCTGAGGTTGCTGCTGGGAAGCCACATAGACGAGGAGAGGAAGAAAAGGCCAAATTAAATTTACCATGGGATATGAGGTTACTGTTGCTCTAGGCAGCAGTCTAGGAGGGGAGGAGGTCCAGGCAGAAATGTAGATCACTTTGAGCCTGGGCTGTGAGCTTTATTTTATAAATTCTAAGAGTTGACAATGCTAATTTTCCCATGGGTGATACTGGGAAAGGAGGAAGGATGTCAGTAAAATCACAGTTCAGTTCTGATACCAAGTAAGTTTGAGAAAATACAGATTTTCATCAGTTGACATCTCTTTCCAAAATGGGTGTTGTGAGGGTACCCTAAACCCAAATCTGTTTCTGCTGTGCAGGAGTCAGTAGTTTGAAGCATTATAACTGATAGGAAGGGGCTGGGTTGTTCTCTTCCCTGTTTCTCCAGAATGGAGCCATGAGGTCTGATCAACCTTATGTGGTGGTTTGATTTTCATAGGAGGCACTGCAGCCCAGACTGCCTAGGGCTGTTACTGGAGCTTACAAATATTTCTTGTTTGCTTTTGTTATGGTAATAGTGGGATGTAGTACAGCATTAGTACTTTACAAAGGAAATAATTAGTGTTCCACATTAGAGCTCTGTGGATGAGAAAAATATTTGCTTTTATATATGATTCTGGGTTTTTTAAATGAATTTGTAGGTGGATGCTGATGTTTTTGGAAAAAGTGATGTGAAATAAACTCTGTGCTTAAGGGCATATATGTGGCACCAGAGAAAAATCCTGCAGTATAGCATTTGGTCTCTTTCTTCTATTCTTTATGTAGGGTAAAAGTAACATTTCTAATTTAACCAAATATAAATTTAGCGTGGCCTAAAAAAGTAAATTATGAGAGAGGCTCTGTGGCTGAGTGACTGTAATGAAATTATCTCAAGGAAGACAAACTCTTAATTTCTTTTAAACAGGAACAGAATTCTTCAGCATGTTGGTAACTAAGCAGCATGGTTGTGGATAGAATAAGAAAGATTAAAAGGAAAAAAGGGAAGAATAGTGACAATTGATATTAAAATCATAATGCATTGGAACCAGTATAGCTGTAGATATTTTCCCTGAGTGTGTATCTGTCTCGTGCTGCATCAGTCCTTTTGCAGCCACACTTCAGAAGTGCTGCCACACAGTTTTTGGTGTCCCCTTGATGACTTTTACTCCTATATCACAGTGTCAGCTGTATGACAGCAGCAGTGGTCCTGGATCAATATTATATTATGTCATTTTGTGCTGTGACAGAGAGCTATATAAAACTTCTAGATTTGCTTCTCTGGGCCTGTAGAGCTGAAACTCCAAATGGCCCCATGGCAATCTGCAGGAGAAGGGGGGTTGAAAATGAAATGTGCAGGAGGGAAGGGGGTGTATGAAGTAACAAGAGAGTTCAGGCTTTGAGATACAAGACAAGGGAAGGTACCACTGCTTTTACACCTTGGGTTGCGTCTTTCCGTTCAGAGATTTTAGCACACTGTAGGTAAGGTGGTTGTCCCTTTGACTCCACTAGATTTTCCTGGATTTCTCAGCTATGTCCAGTCTGTTAGCAGTCATTTACACAAGAAACTGGGTAATTACACCAGGAACTCTCCTGACAGTATGATATAGGAACTACGTGCTCATTCTGCTGGTTTCTTCCTCTCTTTAACCTCTTGTTCTCATCGAGTGGGAGTGTTAATACCAGAGGTGAATGAACATATTTGGTAGCATGCAGATCCTGAAAAGCTTCATCTGCGTTGTTAATGTATTAGGTAGAATCATTTAAAAGACAGGACTTCGTGGTAATGGGAATTTTCCAGTCCATGCATATAGTTCAAATTATGTGTCTGACTTTCTACCCCAAAATTTCAGAAAAATTTGGGTCAAATCAAAGGAATACATTGCAACAAGCATCAGAACTGGAGAGTAGTTTATGGAGAAAACAGCAAGTAAGAAAACACTAATTTCAGATGTTTTCTGAAAGTTCCTATTAAGTTTTAATTAGGATGGAACTCTGCCTCCATAATATTAAATACTGAGTAATAAGTTGAAATTCAACAATTATTTCCTTTTCTTCTGATTCTTAATAACAAGGAGAATATTAAGTTCTGTCAGCACAGTTTAGCTCCATAGGTCCATTGCTACTCTTGTCAGAACTGGGATTTATTTCTCTGACTCTGTGGACACAGGGTTCATGATCTCTCAAAACTTCTCTGTACATGGAAGTCTTTAATTTGCTTTTACCAATGAGGGGTGGGGAAGAAAAAAAGGGAAAACAGAGAGACACACCCCTTGCTCTCTTCCTGACACGTTTCAGGCTGTGCTGTCCAGTACAGGGCACATTAACACTTACTGTGTTAAATAACATCTTGGAAAAAACTGGCCTGTTTGCTCTTCCTGTGAGGTTTGTTTCAAAAAAATAATGAATTTTTAAAGAATACACAACTATTGTTATTCCTCTTGACTGTGTTGCCAGATACCTTAGAGGAGCCATTCCACTTAATCAAGGTTTTTAATATTGCTTAAAGACAACTTACTTTTCCCATAATGTGACAGGTTTTTATCCCTGGGGGTTGAATGTCTGTAGCTGGAAGTTTGAGGACCAGGTTATTTGCTAGCTGAATCTTCATCAAAGGAACAAGGATGAGAAGGACCTCAATGTTTGGTCCAGGTGCTCATCAGTTCTGGAACTTGCTCAGCCCCTCAGAGCTGCTTCCCCGCATGTGGGAAAGGAATGTTGTGTCTCTCCAGCTGAAGCCAGAATTAATTCCAATCATTAGCATTCCAAAATGAGAAATTCCAGCAGCCAAACTGCTTTTTTCTCTATGTGCCAAATGCCCCATTTCATAATTATTACTATTTGGGTGAAATTGAACAGGAATCTGGGAGGGATGAAGGCAGGGGACCATGTGGAGCTTGTACCCAAATACCCCTCTTTGCAGAGAGAGGATAAAAATGAGTTTGGATGGGACTTCTTTTGAGAGAGGGTGGGTGCTACCATTACCATTGCTGTGATTTGCCTGGGCTTTTGCTTTCTGATGTGCAAATGCTATCAGTTACATAGGGTTAAGTTGTGACCTGAGGATTGTAGTTCATGCTCAGCATCTGGGCTAAGTTTCAAGGATTTATTTCCTGTCTTACTTTCCTCCAAATTACAGCCAATATTTTAGTTTAAAATGTTGTGTTGCCTGGGACAGTCTCTTTGACCATTTCAGTTATTTTTTTTTACACTGTTTACCATCTGTAAACTATGCAAGAAGAGAAGATTCTTTTTTTCACTTTCCCATCTTATTCCAAGGGCAATTGCAGAGGACTGTGCTTATTAACAAAAGAAAGAGTCTGATTTTTAAGGGCTGCAAGTCAATCTGTAGGATGGGATTTGAATCACTGTCAGTGGAAGGAAAGTGTGTTTATAATAACTAAAATCCCACGTGTTCATAATTGACATAATTAGAGGCTATATGCACAATTTCCCTGTAGAGAAGAAAGATAATGATTTTGAAACCTTGTTTGTTAGGGTTTTTTAATATACTTTTATTAAAAAGGAAAAGGAAATCTGGTATTTGCAGTGGTCTATACTCTTCCTCATGTGGCAGCTTCAGATAAAACAGTGGCTTCCTTTACATCACTGCAAATCATGCTGTATTCTGTCTCACAAAGGCTGATTGGAAGTCATGACTTTTTGTCAGGATATATTTGAATAGCTTCTTGATTTATCTCCCCAAAATTAAGTTGGTATTTGCTGGAAGCACTTTTTAATTATGCCAGGAATACATATTCTAAATGTAATTTGCTATGGAGCTTTTGCCATAGGTTTCCAAATCTAATCTACAAGAACACAATTTCCTCAATATTTAGAAGAGGAAACTCAATGTTTTCCAAAAAGGGGACACTAATTATTGCTTTTCTATGGTGTCTAAAGAGATCTACCTGACTCCTGCTGCTCAGTGCTAGGAAAATTTTAATTTTCTAGACTTCTATATACTGGTGTTGAAAAGATGAGAGGAAATAATTCTTTCCTGTTGCCAGAATGTTGGTTATGGGGTTTGATGTGAAGTGGATGCTCTGCAGTGAGACCAAGAGCAGGAGCACCCATGCAATGACACAACCCCAAAACTCTTCTGCAACACTTCCCTTCAGGAGAAGCTGATTCAGTAGGAACCACAAACATTTCAATTTGCTCTCTCCAACTGAAACTTTTGGTAAGAAAAAGTGCATTTTAATGACTAGGGGAAAGCTCATTTGGAACAAAGGGAGCCGTCTGTTAGTTTTATTTTGACTGACAAGCGTGCCAGGGATAAACTGCTGCCTGACACCAGAACATGTCTCATCAGAGCAGGCTACAATGTCCCCAAAGTCAGCTGAAGACATGAAAGAACACAGAGCATCAGGATCTTGGAACAGTTTGAGCGACAGGAAACAAACTGGTTTTTGTTTTTCGTTTGGTTTGTTTGTAGGTACAAAAAGGAATCTGGTGAGTGTTTACATCTTCCCATGACATTTTGCACTAATACTGTTGCAAACAGATTACAGAGCAGAATATTAAATAAATACCACAAAAGGAACTCCTGGTTTTCAGTTTCCCCCAGTGCTGACTGACAGTAATCCTCTCTGACAAAAGAGGGTTCTTGCCATTAGTTAATCCTGTTAGGTAGTTCCCCCAGCAGCCTGTAACACAGAGTGATAAAGACTGGGAAAGTCTGAAATCAGTCAAACTAAAGGGCCACTGCTCATCTTGGCCATCAGCCCATGGTAGGGATGGTTTCTGTCACCTTCTGTCCCCTTCTATGCATGCACAGCTTGAACCCAGGGAGGTGACGACGTGCAGGAGTTGAACCTGGTCAGGTCCT
This sequence comes from Calypte anna, assembly GCF_003957555.1. Classification (NCBI taxonomy): domain Eukaryota; kingdom Metazoa; phylum Chordata; class Aves; order Apodiformes; family Trochilidae; genus Calypte; species Calypte anna. The sequence goes on along the minus strand of NC_044247.1, from coordinate 10,412,109 downwards.
TTTTCATGTGCAGAGCCCTGCCAGAGCACATCTTGTGAAATCTGGGAATTTCAGCTAAATTGGTGGGCTTACAGAAGTATTTTGGAGGCCTGTGCAAACCATAAGTTGTTATTGAGTCCTCCCATTGTTACTGGAGATGTGTGTAAGCTGTGGGTCAGGGAAGTGTTTAAGAAAAAAAAAAAGCTGTTCAGGAACAGTGAAGTCATCAAAGTTGGGGCTTGTGGCAAAGCAGTTAATGAGTCCTTAGTTGATTTACTATTATAAAAAGTTCTTTTATATGGGGGTAGAAACTCTGTTTGGGGAATCAGAGCCTCATCTTTCACTGCTGCCTTCAGTGGTAGGAATGGTTTCTCTGGGTTTCTTTCTGAAGACAATCTGATGTGTGGTAAAGGAAAGGAAATTATGGTTTAGCTACCTGATCTATCAAATCACAAATGTTGGGGTTTGGTGGTGTTTGATTTTTTTTTTTCCCCCACATTTTTTTGGTTTGGGTTGTGGGTTTTTTGTCTTTCTTTTGTGTTTTTTTTTTTCTTCAGAATATAGGTATTACTTTAATTTCTACTTTTTCTTTAAATAAGCCTACGCTGAAAACCTGCACAGAGCTGCTGCTTGGAGAGTGGTGAGCCATTTATTTCTAGTCATAGCAATTGAAATCCAATATTTATTCATTTACCACTCAGTAATATATTTGACAGATGTGTTGAATAACTGAGTAAATTGCTGCCTTTAAACTTCTAGCTTTTTTTTTTTTTAATTCACAGTACCTAGACACACTGCTGGTAATACAGTCAAGGTCTTTGTAGGAGCCAACAGAAGGATTTTACCTGTGGGTAGGACAGAGGACATGGGTTTGTATGAGGTCAGCCCTGTGATGCTGACTTAAAAAATACAATTTCACCTTTTTATTGTGAGACAGATGTTGAAGGTATCTGTAGAAGAGGTTCCAGGGCCACAGGTATTCAGTAGGTTAATAATCACCATGTAAATTAAGTGCACTCTGTGGTGCCCAGCTAGATGTAAAATTATGCTGTGGGTTTTGTATTCATGCCAGTCATACAAAAATTATAAGGTGGAGGGAAATAGTGTGGAGGGAAACCTTCCAAATAACTTTTATATTTATGGAAACTATTCTCATAGGCTAGTGGGAGACTGCTTAGACGGGGATTTTTATGGAGTGCCTTATGCCATTGCACCTGCATCTTCTTTCTATTGAAATAGAAATAGAAAATTCTGTAGGCAATCCAGAGTAATTTTGTAATCCTATTTCTTGTGTAGCAACTTCCAGTGCTGCAATAGTGCTTGGATTTTGTGAATTATTGGACTAAATGGTGGATTTGTCCACTCTTAACTTCATGTAGTTACCCCATCCCAAGTCTCAGGAGCTCTTGTAGATGCAAAACCTGACACACAGGTACTGTGGGTACAGCAGTTTTTTGGGAATACTTCATCCTGTCCTCCTGGTTGCAAAAATTAAGGATCTTTGAGAAGTTAAATATTCCTTCTCTTGTTATTTTTTGGGGAGTATTAATTCATCACTGATGAAAAAGGGTTTTTTTCTTCTTCAGAATCTAAGTATGATTAAGGCCTTACCCAGCCAGGAGGTCAGTGGTAGCTGCTCTCAAACATTGAATTGATACCAGACAGTAAAGTCTGAAAATTCAAATACATCTTAGTGAACATAGTGTAGGACATAAGTAGTGGCTTGGTTTGTAACCATTTTATTTACTAAAAAAGGGCTTTTAAGAAGGTGCATTACATGTTTGCATTCTCTGTTATGGGAAAGAGAATTTGGGAATATCAGTTTACCTTCCCAAAGATGCTAATCTGAAATAGAGGTTTGATTGTTGTATTTTATTTTTTTTTTTAAATCTGGAGGTCATTTTTTTCTGAAGTAATGTGTTAGGAACATGAATGGCTTCTGCCAAGCATTAGTAGAAGCAGAACCCCCCAAGTGGGAATGAGTTTTTTGTTTCTCCCAGCAGTGCTGCAGGTGAAGCACAAGAGATGCAAATAAGTGAGTGCTGATGAAAGAGTACATTTTATTTTCTCACTTCATCTCCTGCCAGAAAAGCTTAATGGTATTTTAGAGCTGATATTACACCTCAGAAAAGGGGTAATGCATCTTTAAAAGCTAAACTACATCTTCTTTACTTTTATCAAATTCTCTATAAATCTTTCATGACAGTTTATTTAACAAAGTGTCATTGAAACTGTATAGATGATTGATGTGACCCATGTAAGATCAACATGAAATGTTTGTAAATGTCAGCAAAATGTGACCATCTAGAAGCAAGTAAGGATGGTGTTGCTGTGAAAGTAAAAAACAAACAGAAAATGTTTATCTTGTTCTTTACTTTCTGGGATGAAATTACAAATTCATAGAAGTAGTATTACATGATTTTTCTTGGACATCATGCCATGAAGTGGGGAGAAGGATCCAGATTTGTCTTGACATACTGTGCTCTTTCTACTGGCTTCTTTTATAGTGAGTAATTGTTTATCTCTCTCACCTACTTAAAAAAAAAAAATAAGAAATATTCCAGTTTCACTTCTCAAAAAAATGATACTAATTTGGATAAAAAAGTAATAGCAAATTGACCAAACTGTGAATAAACCAGCTTTATCTTAGCACCTCCTGTCATCATCAGAAGAGCTGGAAACAAGCTGAGGTTTCCTCAGCCCACCCCTTCTCTGAGGGCACTGGGGGTAGGAAACCCAGAGCTGATGGTACATGGGTGTTGTCAGCAAAAGTGCCCCTCAGTTCTTCACCTGTTAACTCTGCAGCTATGCTTATGCTTCTGGTTTTTGTACTTAATTTAAAATACAGAAAGAATCTACTGGAATCCTGCTGAGAAACAAATTTGGGGGGTCAATTGTTGATCTTCTTCATTCCTGACTTATCTTTTGTCCATGGAATCAAGGAAAGCAGTGGCTTTTGAGGTTCTTCAGAGCCCTCTGATGCCCTGGGGTCTTGCATGGTAGCTCATGAGGCTCACCAACCTTCAGCTGCAGCACACAGCATCCCATGCTGTGCCATCATATTCCTTGCATTCTGTAATTCTTTGTGGGTTTGGTGGGCATTTAGGCACCATTATTATCCCAGGTCCTTTGGATGTTTGCAGTGAGAAATGTATTGCTATTTACATCAACCCTGAGAAGAGTTTTGGAGAGGTGTTGCTGAATATCTTGTGATCAGAGGTATAAATTTTAGTGAGTTTTAGTTCTTGAACTTTTACCTCTTTTGGCACAGCAGGTGCCAAGGTGTTCTTTCCAGCAAGGATGATGATGAGGAACCACCAGAATCTGAAGAGGGAAAAAAAGAATTGAACTGTATCACCAGTAAGCATGGCTGTGGGTATCTGCAGTTCCCAGTTTGTTTCTTAGCCCAGTTAAAGTGCAAACCAGTTAAGATCTTGGGACCCAGGCAGGGTCTCCAACCAAACCAGTTGTAACCCTTGTGAGCAAAGCTCAAGGGGCTCCAGGGGAAGCTCATGAGAGCTGGAGATAAAAACATTTTTGGTCAACAGCCAAGGAGAATGTGATGGTTTTTAAAAATAGTATTTCAAAACCTGCCTTTTGGCCAAGACTTTCCCATAGTAACCAAAGACAAGGTACAGCAGCTCACAAATGTGTTGGGAAAGAAAGAAGGGGAGGAAAAAAAGAATCTGCAGGTGAAAATACAATAATCCACTCTGGTATCTGCTTGGACAAAAGCCTTTGTGAATTATTGTGATGAGGTGATAAGAGACTATAGTGATAAAAACCTTGTAAATCAGGTGTGTTTGTAATGCTTTTAAATTAAACTGAGACGACATCAAAGGAAAATGATTTAAAAAATTAATATCTGCAATGGGAGACAGAAGATGAAGCTGAAGGAGAGAAAAAAAAATCAAATACTGAATGGTGATGCAATTTCAGATGCTGCAGGATGAACTAAGCTTGGGACAGAAGCTGTAGTCAGAGTAACTTCCTGTAGTCCCTGTGATCAGATCCAGCCATTCCTGAATTTTTTTTTTTTTTTCTCTTCAATTATTGATGAGGCATTTTAAGTTTTCAGAGCAGATGTGTAGATATAGGTGTCATCTTCTATGATACAGGTATTTAAAAAGAATGTTCTATGTCATGGGCTGCTAAAAGGCAAATCTTGTGCAGTTCTGTGGTGATGACAAAACTGCACCTTAGCCAGGTAGCAGGAGGCACTTGGGTTGGGTTGGTATCTCTGATGGCCACAGTGCCCTGGTTTGGCAAGGATGACTTCAGATGCACATCAGTGCTTTTAAAAGATCCTTGTGTGCTTTTGGAAGAAGCACTGAAACGTTCTGGACCTTAATTTTGTTCTGTGTGGAGGTGTGCATGTGTCTGCATAAACTTTAATCTCAATGGAAGATTGTTTAAGTTAATGAATAAATTATAATCAAGCATATGGGTATAATAAAAAATACAATAAGTAGCTGGAAGTCAAATGGAGAGTTTGTGAGTCCATGCTGGTATTATTAATGGTCACTGGTAATAAAAGTACATGAAGAAAGCAATAGTCAAATCAAATAGGATAATATAGCATACCATTTATAGGTAAATACAGATGGCATAATATTTTAGGAAGTTGGAAAAGGCAGTCAGAGGAGCTTTGGGGTTGCCCAGTTGGTTTGGTTATTTGGCTTCCCTCACATTTCTGCCTCTCCTCCCAGTCCCAGGCTGGCAGAGAAACCTCTGTGCCCCACTTGGATCTCCTCATCCCCCTTGCACAGTGAGAGTATGGTTATTTCTTACCACCCTGGTAATGAATATGCAAATATTATTAAATTAGTTGGCAGTTACAGTTTTCTGTGTTCTCACAACACAGAGAATTCTAAACTGTTAATGAAAAAGCAAAGAAGCTGAGACCCAGAGGTGAGCAGTATAAAATAATACTTTTTTTTCCCTGTTAGTTTCTGGGTACTCCCTTACCTGAGAATGTGTTGCATGTGCTTGTAAAGTTTTCCTGTGAAGCTCCCAAGAATCTCACTTAAACATTCACTTCTGACACAAGTAAATAGAGGAGAAAAAACCCCAAATGCAACCTCTGCCCCTATTCCTGTAGTAGGAGCTTTGCTAGGAAAAGAAATGCTGGAAACAGAAAGAGAAAATGAAAAGAACTTTCTGTTTTCAAATGTCTTTGCTCTCTTCCATGGCTTCTTGTACTTTAAAGTGTTGGTTTTGGGATTTAAGGAAGATTTTGCTGCCTGGTTTTATGTATAGATGTGTACACACAAGTGATAATGGTAAGTGCCTCAAGCTTCTTCATTTTCCTGTTACTAACCCAGCTTTTGGCTGCAGGTTTAGGGAGTCCTGGTTATGGCAACCCTTATCAGCCATTCCCAACCCTTCCCAGGAAATCTCTGGGGGTTCTCCTGCAGTGCAGTCACAGTGGGTGTCAGACTAAGACAGGGCAGAAAGTTGCAGAATTAGAAATGAGTAAAAAAGGGGCTGCCAGGGTTATACAGCAGCCGTGTGTTTGGGTGCACTGAAAAATGTCATGTTTAAACATGGTCTTTTCTAAGCATTTGCTGCCCCACTTGCCTCCAGTGGGTGGGATCTGCATTTCATTCATATATATTTCTGCTACTTATAATGCAGGTAAATTGTGGGAATTACTTTTTCTAGCATGAATGTGTGCCCAGTGCTGGAAGCTTAGTATTTTTGTAAGGGGAAAAAAGGGAATTGATCTCTAAAATCCCATCTGAGCAGGGGCTTCCTATTGCACTTAGATTTTGTTAATTATATAGGGCAGGTAGTAAGTAACCTTGGTAGAGAGATTCTACCATCTACTAATCAGTTTTTCCAGCAAAAAGAATACGTATAATGAACAGTTGTGAAAGACTGATGTGTAGTTCTGCTGTGCCTTCTGGTTACTTTGTACATTACATCCTTTGCAGCATTAAACATTAAAAATGTAGAAATTGTTCTTAAAAATGACTGTATAGTGGCTTTCCCCAGCAGAAAGGAAAACTGATGGCTTGAAGGGGCAGCCAGAGAGTTCAAAATCTCAGTGAACATTTATCTACAGCTGGCTTAGACTTGAGTCTTTAATTGAAAAATGAAAATTAAAATGTGAGATGCAATTTGTTTGAATGGAGAGACTATTGAAACACCTACAAATGTACTTTCCTGTCAGGGTGATACAGGTAAAAGGACACATTTCTGCAAATTGTAAAAGCCACACATATAATTTAGTGACAACTAGTTTGGACATAGCAGTTTGGAGACTAACATGAAGGGTACCCATGGGAGCTGACCCATAGTTGCATTTTTTTTTCCTCAAGTGAGAAATTCTGAAGGTGAGAAGCAGCAAAGCTTTTCATGTCAGAAGTTCCAGGATGATGGACTTCAGGAACCAGAGGAGCTGTCTTCTGGTTTGAAGTTATGGCTCGAGCCATCTGTCTGTCTGAATTATCAGAAGGAAATTGTAGATGTGGCTTAGCATTATTTAAATTTGAAAAACTCCAGTTTAATGTTTACACAGGAAAAATCCAAGGGGCATTAACATGTGGAAAGCTATTAATTTAGACCAGTGTTCCTTTTCTGTTTTTTAAAGCCAGATGTTTGTAGGTGTCACCTTCCAATCTAATGAGTGCTTAAATGGCTTTCTCCCCCCTCTTCTAACACTGCATAACTTCATGTAAAGAAAAATCAATTCCCAGAGGCCTGTGACATGTGGACATAGTTGATGAATGAGAAATAGTCAGCACCATTTGCTCATAATACATCTCCTTGCAAGAATTTAAGCCAAACAAATATCATTAAGCCATTAATATCATTAAGCTAATTGTTGTGATCCTGATTTTTTGTGAACCATCAGATTGAATTGTTTGCCATTTGGGACTGGGCAGCCCAAAGCCTGGGTGTTACTTTCACAAAGAGTGAGTTTCCCAGGGATCCCTTCTTTTTGCTCAGGAAAATGGTGAGATGTGACCAGTTTGGAAGAAGGGGAACTTTGGAACTTCCAGTTTGGAAGTGGTGCCCCAGCAGTGCCATGGGCCAGGCAGAGCCAGAGGTTTTTGGGCTGAGACAGGTGGAGGGATGGAGGCAGTCACCTCTCTCCCTGCTTTCCATCTTTAATATTATTTGAGAGTCATCATTTTGGAGGTTCTTTGCTGTTCTTTGTCTGCAGGCATCACAGGGTGGTGTTACTTGGTTAGATATGGTTTAGTTGGCTGGTGGTGTTGGGTTGATGGTTGGACCTGATGACCTTACAGGTCCTTTGCAACCCAAATGACTCTGATTCTACTTGGGGGTGATGAAGGAGCCGTCTGCCCACTTCCCATGAGCCCCCCACTCAGGACAGCAGATGTCAAATTTCTAAACTATGTCAAACTTTAATTAAAATCATCTAATTGTATAGTTGCTACTGTGGGGCAGATGTTCTTCAGGTTTCGTTTTGGGTTTTTTTGCAAAGAACTGTACAAGAGCAAGATAGGGAGGCTTTCAGGACTCTCAATATTATTAATTCAATTAATTCATGAAGCCATGCAGCTTTTAATACTGATTTAGCCTCCGGTGTATCTATAGCCTCTGTAGCCTCATCTTACAGATTCATTTCAGAATGTTTTGTCACCTTACATGCAGTACCTATAATTATATTTTAATAGTTATACAAGTAAATAATATTAATTTCCTACCAAAAATACTTTTCCATTCCATAATCTGTGGGATTTTTTCTGCCAAGTGGAGGTATGGGTGGGTGGGAGTATCATCTGCACCTGAAGGGGTAGGATGGGATGTCTCTGTGACTGTGCCACTCCTCTGTTGTGACAAGCCATCACCTAACAAGCACAGATAGATGCCCTGCCCAGAGAGAAATGCCTTTGTTATATTCTGTTTATAAAACACTGTTAAAGAAAAAGCATCAGTCAATCAGGAGAGCAGTGGCAGAACTTAACTGAACTGAATGGGGGTTTGTGATAATTTAATATTAATTTAATTTTGTGCTAATTTAAACTGCTTACTTTAAAACCATTTGTTGCATTGTGTATAGCATCACATATGTTTTCTTTTCCCCAGATTATTATACTAGTACTATAGAAATCAATACATTTTTTCCAGAGTTGTAATCTTCATAATCCTGCAGTGATGGCTGATGTTGAAACAATTACTGTTCCTTTCCTTCCTGACCAAGAGTTTCTTTTAAAATTCAAGTTCAAAGACAGTTTAAAAAAGACAGAAAATTAATCAAGAACTTTCAGGGTTGGAAGGGACCTTTAAGATCACCCAGTTCCAACCCCCCTGCCATGAGCAGGGAAACCTCCTCAGGTTGCTCAGAGCCCCGTCCAGACTGACCTTAAAAACTTCCAGGGATGGATGGGGCTTCCACCACCTCTCTGGGCAAGCTGTGCCAGTGTCTCACCACCCTCATGGTGAAGAACTTCTTCTTAACTTCCAGTCTAAATCTCCCCTCCTCTACTTGGAATCCATTCCCCCAGTCCTGTCACCACCTGACAGCCTAAAAAATTCCTCACAAGATTTCTTGTGGGTCCCCTGCAGATCCTGGAAGGCTCCAATAAGGTCTCCTCAGAACCTTCTGCTTTCCAGACTGAGAATATTTTTGAGAGCTGTAGAAAAGTACTGGGAATTTTTTTCTGAGTCTGATTGTGTTGTAATTTGAGAAAATCCAGGAGTGGATTGGGCTCCCTGCAGCAGGATGGGCGGCTCAGCGGGGGTTGCGAGAACCTTCCGAGCAATATTGGCTCTCTGATCTTCTTGCTCAAAGACTTCCCCCCCAAACTCTCCTCTTCAGCTGCCAGATGGAGCTGCAAAGGAGCCGTGGTGTACCCAGGTAGCTGGGAGCCTGCTCGGGGCAGTGTGTGCCTGCAGAGGGGTTTCAGCAGATGGAAGCAGCTTTCTCCGAGGCGGCAGGCGAGTGGTCGGCGCGGCTCAGCGCGCCTCTTGGCAGCCCGGCTCCCGGAGCAAGGCATTGCTTTCCAACATGAGTAATTGATGAATTGTATGTAATATGCAAATGGGAATGCATAAATCTCCTGAATGACAGCTTAATTTGTGTGAGCCTTTAAGAATGTGCGATTAGATTTTAATTAAATATCTTCAAAGGCACCCTGACTTCCTCTGTTTGTCGGCGTCTGTCTTTAGGAGAGTTTAGGGGGGGACAAAATCCTAAATTATAAATCCTAAATTGTATTATAAATATATTTGCTGTTTTCTAATGAATCATCACTCGACAAAAGCTATATATATATATCTCAATCATATATTTTAGGGACTGTGTTAGATAAAACTAATGATAATGATAACCACATGAAAGTGCCAAGAAACTTGTTTGAATTGAAATAATTACTGCAACCTATTCACTTGTTCCTTTCTGTTTAAAATGAGTAAGTGCCCAATTTAAAGCCAGTATAAATCTTTAGTTTAATATTTCATATTCAAGAAGTACCTTAAACTTCCAAAACAAGTTCTTCACATTTTAAGAGTTTCTGTTGGTTTTAATTGTCATCCCAAATGCTATGAATTGGTTCTTTCTCTTGATGCAGTTAGAGCTAAATCCCAGCATAGATGCCTCAGCCATCAGAGTAGCCAAAGGAGATTCTCTACATATGTAGAAGACTTCGAGAGCAGGCACCCAATTCTCTTGACCCTAGAAGGGGTAGATTTATCCCATCCTGGACCCAGCAAATGACTTCAGCAGTTGCTGAAATGGGAGCAGCTCAGCTGGAGGCAGCAGAGCCATGGGTTGTGACACCGAAGGACATCTTGCAGTGTTTTGCTGGACCAAGAGTGTCAGTCTTGAAGAAGCAAAACCAACACGGTGGGAAGAGGATACAAGGAGACAACAAGAGATATTTTCATGGAATTTACATATGTGTAAAAGTGAAAGTCAGACCTAGTAGGGACATAGTCTTAAAATTCTTTTTACAAAGAGGCAATTAAGATAAGCAAAAGAACTACTTCTTCTGGCTTGACCAGCTGTCTAAAATGATGCAGCAAAAAAACCCCCCACATATGTTATCCCTTCATGAAGACCTTTCATTTAAACAAGGAAACCCACAGTAAATAACAAATGTCAGCCTGAATTTGTGGAATCATCTGTGAAACACTGCTTGAAACAGATGAAAATTTAGGTACTTATGATTGGCATTTTGCTCAACAGTTTTAAAAAATGTTGCAGGGTTTCTTTTTTGCTTTTTTTCATGGTACCCAGACACATTTCAGAATGCAACATGATCATTAAAAATGCTGTTAGCCACACAGTGGTAGCAAAGCCCAGTGGCATTGCAGAGGTCAGGGTCTGACAGGAAGGTTCCTGCTGTGTGCCAGGGCTTTTCTGTACACAGGACATGAAATTAGGGTTGGTCACAGCAGAGAAGTTTCTTGGGCACCCTTAAGCTTTTCAGATTCAGATGAAACTTGACAATATCTGATCTAGAAGCAAAAAACCAAAAAACTTAAAGGAAATCAATTTCATGTAAGAAAGGTATTCATTCTCAGTGTTACCTGGCATTCATTAGTGAGGCTGGTGCCCCTTGTGTACTAATCTATATGATGATGCCCTTCACATATGCATTTGTCCTCCCTACTCGGAATTGGATCCTTGCAATGACATCAGAAGTCCCAGATCTCTTTCTTTGGGGTGATGAACCATCTTTGATTTGCTCACCTTTCACCCACACTCTCCTTCTGCTGCAGGGGTAGAGCAAAGCTCTTATTCGCTCTATCAGCTCCTCTCAGAGGGTGTTGTGGGGTAGCATGAAGGTGCTGGCTCTTTCCACCCAGGAAGAAGCAAGAAAAGCTGGGCAGGAGCTTTATTTCCTTCTGTGTTCTAGGTAATTCTTCTTTCTCAGAGGAATTTCCCAATGGTGGGAGGATAAAGTTGTGTCCATCCAATGGATGTGAAGCAGAGAGCAGAAACTTTTCAGGGGGATGTTCTAGAGGCAAAAAGTTGTGAAATATTTATCAGTTGGGGCAGATGCTGAGTAGAGGGGTGATGTAGAAGGAAATTTATTTCTGACTCTTGTATCCCCTTGGTTTGTTGGCAATAACATTGGCTTTAGCTATCTTAATTTTCATCTTTACTCCTATTGTAATAAAACTGCAAAGGGGCTCCCTCTTGTATATTCAGGACAACCTACAAGATAATGTTACTTTTTGAGGTTTTTTTGGTGCAAGAACTTAACCACAGCCTTTGGCCAATTCTTTTCATTTAGTTTCTCTGTTCTGTAAATGGCAGTTGGAAAGATGTTTGGTTATCAGTCTCAAGTGCTTACTGTCTGAAAGTATTGGCTGTTGCATAAACCATGATAAGATATAAAAAACCCCCAAACTTAGAGTTGCTGTGAATATAATATTTTCAATGTGAAAAAAAAAAAAAAAAACCTCTAGATATGCTGCATTTTTATTATTGAGTCTAAGGACAAAGAATTTCTTGAAATGGGATTGTAGGCTATGTGCAACAGGGAGAGAGATTTCTGAGGTTCAGCAAGGAAACAGTTTTGGTATCAAATAGAAAAAAAATCACTGAGGAAAACCGTCAGCCTACTCAGGAACCAGAAGTGTGCCTGGAAGGAGTTGCCAAAAGTTTGAGAAATAATCTCATTAGGTGGTGCAACCCCTGAAGTTTAAGCTTCTGTTTAAAATTTCTTTTCACTGTTTTTTGTAGGCAGAGCTTTGTGGTAGTTATCATTTTTTTTTCCTCCTTTTTTTCTCCTTTTCTCCCCCTCGATTTGCACCCTTCCGGGCCTTCTGTATTTTACAATGTTTCTCTTACATGGCAGGATCTGGGGTGAATATCTGAAGGCAAATTTTTTCCTCTACATCATTAAATCTTCTGCATTTGGACACTGATGGATAATGTTAGCGGGATGTTTTAGTGCTGATTTATTTAATGTTGACATATTCCTAATAGTTTAATGTTTTATGTATTTATTCTTTTATTTAAAATTCCAGCTTTTAAAACAAACAATCAAAAAAATTCCAATTAAAATAGATATGTAGATAAGGGCATGTTACTAAATTATATTTGTTTCCTGACATTTTTGGTTTTATGTTGCTAAAGATCAAGTGCTAGTTTGAATCATAGTGTAGGAAAAGTAAAAAATAACTCAAACATTGAGAGGCTAGTGATGGAAAATGTGTATATATATCTAAAATTGTGTGTGTATATATATATATAAAGGCAAAATTAAAATACAGAAAAAAAAAAAAGTCCAATGCATTTTTTTCTGAACAACTTTCTTTTTTCATTCTTTCATTTTTAGTTTTACCCAGTGTCTTTTTAGTTAAGAATCAGTTGGAGTGAGGAGCTGCTACTTCATGAAGCTCTCAGTTGGATCCTGATAATAAATACAACTTTTAGCCTCCTGTATTGTATGATAGCTCCAAATGTCTTTATTCAAAATGTGACTGCTTAAAGTATTCAGCTAAAGATTTCTGGACTTGCACATCAGTCATTCAGTATTTTATGGCTGTAAAGGTAAAAACAATGTCCAATTATGTTTTGCTTTTTAAATCATTCTCAGATGCTCTTTTTTTCTTTTTCTGATCTCAATATAGTATATTGATAAAGCTAATCATAAACATGTGCAGGCACAAGTGCTTTTTTCTTCTCAGTATTTTTTAGGGTCAGTCTTGTGGAGCTAAAGGGTGACATTTCTCTCAAACTGTAGTGGGGATGAACAGGCATTGAAGGATTTGGGACAAAATAGAATGGATCTGCTTTCTGAAGTGTGTGATCACACTCAGCCTGTTTATAACCAACTTGAAAATATTTTATTAAGAAATTGAAACCTGGGTAATTAAAAAAAAACCCAAAACACTATGAATAATTACTGTTTTGTCTATTAGAAAATTAAACCCGAGCATGCTCCAAAGAAATAATGCAATATTAAAAGGGAAGTTAATTCCACTTCTTCAGGAAAGCAGGTGTTAAGAAATGAAAATAGGAACAAAATTTCAAGGCTTCACAATTTTTCTTTCTTATTTTTTCCTAGGAATTACCTACATCCAATGACAATAAAAATCAATGAGTAAACCAACACCATGAGAACATGCTTGCCAAGCTCCAAACTTTGAGATTTCCTGACAAAAATTTGGCTTGCACTGAATTACTGAAAATATGTTCTTGTACATTTTCCTTTGAGATTACAGCAGTGCAAACTAAGCAGGATTTCACCCTAGACAGATTTTATGTGATTTGAAAATAAATAGCTTCTGATGTAATTGAAAAAGAATCAAGTTATGTACTTTGCACTTCCTTTAATGTCAGTTCATCATGGTAGAATCATGCTTTAGAATAACTGTGCTCTTTTAAGTATCACTGGAAAATAACCTTTTCAGTTAGCTAAGGAATTTGTTCTGTCATTAATATTTACTTAAGGGAAAGCTGAACAATTAAATTAAAGCCAAGCAGCAGCAGTGAGCATTACAGAAGAAGAAAACAGAAAGTATTGTAGCATCCCTGCTCTCAGAAGGAAAACCAAGTTTGTTACTCATCCTTATAAAATAGTATGTCCAGTGCAAATCTGTGTTTTAAATCTAAAATACATCTTTGGGTATTCTGAAATAATGGCCAGCAGTGGGGAGTGGTGAAGTGTCTGTGAAGGGTGGTTTTTTGGTGAAGTGTCTGTGAAGGGTGTTTTTTTCCGAGTTGTATTATCAGGGTAGGGAAATCTTAACAATCTTAACCTGGTCATTTAACTCTCCCAGCTCTGTCCCAGAGGTGGCCTGCAAGGATTTGGGGGTGTTCTGTGCCTTTGAACCATTTCTGATCTAAAATTTATACTTGTTGGTTTGTACAGTGCCATTGGACTAGTGGGAAAAAAAATACCCATCAAGATCTGCTTAGATGTTTTGCTTTATTTTGAACATTCTTTCACATCTGCTGTTTACCACATAGAATAGAATAATGTAAACCTTAATCTTTCACTTTAAATCAGCTCATCCTTATGACTTAATAATTTTGACTGCTGTGTTTTCAGGTCCCTCTAGCTTGGTAATATCTTTTTTGTAATTAGGTTGCTTAGAAATACCCATGCAGTTCTAGGTACAGCCATCCAGGAGCAGATGAGTCAGGGCAATTTCTGCCTTTTCTGACGTGATGCTTCCAGGCATGCAGCCCAGCACAGAGTTGGATATTTTCTTTGTTTTATCACATCTGCCTAATTTGCAATCTTTTATAACACCTAAATGTCTCTCAGCGTATTAACATTACAGATGTTGCCTCTCTTTCTGAGAGCTACATTTTCATTATTTTTCACACTTTGTTAATTTAGCTTTTAAAAACCACTGAATTAATGTTAATGCTGCTGTTACTCGTTGGGATCTCACTGATGTTTTTTTGTGATGTTTCCCTTTTCCTGTCAATGCCATCACTTCTGTGCTGCTTTATTTAAACTTTTCTACTTCCCTTTTAGAATGTTTTTGAAGACATTAGATCAAATCAGAGACAAATCAATTTATTGCTGAATCTTCAAGGTAGCTCCTCTCTGTTCCATCATCCACTCTGTTTCAGTCCATGAGTGCTCACTTCCATACTAATCTTTTATTAGAACAAGGCCCTCTATTAGTTTATTTTTTTTTTTAAATAACAGTCTAAATGTATTGCATCTTCCTCCCCCCCAACATCTCTATTAATTCTGCAAGTCTCTTTTCTGGAAAGATTTTACTCTTCCTAATGGCAGTGCAACCATGTGCTGTCATCAGCCTGAGATCATTCTCCTTACAGTTGTTTAACTATTTATCACAAGCAGAAGTTATTTCTCCAGGTCAGTAATTACCTAAACCTACCTAGACTGGACACTAACATAGAACAGATTTTTATGGTACCATACCTGGACTCCTGTGAAATAATTTTTCAGTAAAAGCTATTTTTATAATTAAGGGGAAAGTATTTGTTGGCCTGGATGCTAATTACGTGGCTTGAACTCAGGTTTTGCTTGTTTGTTGGTCTGTTTGTTTGGCTTTTTAATAAAAAGGAAAACAATTAGCTCAAAATCCTATTTAGGAACAATTTTTTCTGCAGCTGTTTTTGCACTGAGGAGATGGGTTTGGTTTTATTTAGTGTGGATATGAAGCTGACCCCTGGTGATTTCAGTTGCAGCGCAGGGGAAGTTTTTCTCTTGGTAGTTACTGAAATGTTTCTCTAACACAGGCTTTAAAAGGCAACCTAAATTCCTCTTGATGATGACCAGTGCTTTCCAACTCCCAACAAAATTCTGTAAGCTTATTACCTAAGAAAATGCTGGCTAAAAGCCCCCAAAATTCTGGTGGGTAGGTGAGGAGCATGGGTGGCAATTGCGTTCCTGGTGCCCAGCCAGGACCTTGGGCTGTACTGCAGACTCTGGTGGGTGCTGCAGCTCTGAGCTCTGGCATTGCTCTCTCTGCTCTTACCTTTGACTTGGTTAAAAGCATCTGTGGGACTGAAAATGAAGAACTAGGTGTTGTCCTGACCTGCAGAAGCCCCAACGTTATCTTTTGGGCAGCTCTTGGAGGGTCAGTCAGAGTCCCTGACATCACTGTGGTCACTTATAGATCATAGTCCTGTAGATCTCTTTATTTCCTTGTTCTCTCTTTAATTTGAGATTTTCTTCATGAATACTGAAGTCAAGGAGCCAATATTCTTAAAGAACACCAATCTGTTTCTTTTTGTGGGGCTAATTGTTTGCATGCTGAGTACTAGGTGCTGCTGTTGCTAACCCAGCACAGCATCTCTGATGCCTGAAGTGTGGGAGAACTCACACTGTGGCAGCTGGTCAAAAATGTTAGTGGTAATTTTTCGTCTTTGTTCACCTGTATCTGTCCATGTCTTGAAATAGTGGCAGTCTGGTTTTGCATATCGTGAAGCTACTGTTGCTAACTTCCTTTCTAGTGACAGTGAGTGACAACAGCTATTGCTTCTCTTCTGATTTCATTTTAACTCCCCTAAAACTCCTCAATTTCAAGGGAGGAAATCTAGCTAAAATACCAGAAATTGGTTACAGTGGGACACGTTAAATTATATGAAAAAGAGCAGCCCAGATGACCATTAGTGTGGAATTAAGTTACGCAGTCGAATTTATTGTCAAATCAGTCAATTTGTTCTGTGATGTATTTGATAATTCTCCTAAGTTAATTAGTTCCAAGCAGATATTTTATAGCACTACAGCCTGGCTGTAAAATAATGCAGCTGGTTCATTTTCAAATGGGAGAGGCTTCCTACGTCATTTCTCTACAGCTTTAAAAAATATCTTCATGTTATCTGGAATAAAGCTAAGCTGGAAATTCTGTCAGCCAGTGAGTCCAAGATGATTGCACCAATTTGAGAATGTCAACAATTACACAGTACTCATGTTTAATTAGTAAAAGGGAAGCACCTGTATTTTTAGAGGAAAAGACTCCAGGATTAGACTGTACAAATTCAAGTTGTAACAAAAGACAAAAATGAGCATATTATTCATCCTTGGGGAAAATCAGTCACTGGATGGGCTCAGTCCATGGAAAAAATGCAGTAAATAGTTCATTTTGTATATGGTGTCTCCATGCTTTTGTACTGATGTCTATCAGTAATGGTGTTTACAACTGCTTTGTCTGTCCAACACAAAACAAAAGTCCAGACCTGTAACACTCCCACTTAAATGTCTTGAATTTTAAACTTGATGTAGCACTCCAGACTGAAAATACAACTCTTTATTTATTTTATCTAAATGCCTTTCTTTAAACTACCATCTGGTTGAGGCATTAAAATAGGCAATATTGCTCTAAGAGTTTTCCTAAGACCTTTCTCGGGCTGTTAATTGCACATTTCTAATTATGTTCTTACAAAAAGATAAAAGAGTTTTGAAAGATTATTCTTGGCAAGAGACCTAAGGTGAAAACCTGCTGGTTTAATGCATAAATTCTAACGTGTGCAGTTGTGAAGAGTGGTTTTGTGAAATGCTCAAGTAAGTGCAAGAATCTAAAGAGAGCTGTCAAAGAGTTTGCACTCTTAAGGGGCTAATGTTCATTGAAAAAGAACTCATAATCTGCTGTGCCTGAAGGCTAAATGAGGAGTTTAAGTTAAACCATCACCAACTTTCTGGAAGACAGATAAAGAAAACAGTTGTTCCTCAAGCACTGTTAGAGAAATGAAAAAAACAGCCTCACTTTGATGCCTGTTTAAAATCATTAATTTTCCTGTGAGTTAATGTAAATCACGGATTAAACAGAAACTGTTACCATCTGACCCTTATAAACTAAACTTCTGTGTGGCTCATCTATTTGAAGTCAAATCTATCCATACATCTAAACAGGAAACCAAATGAAAACATTTTTTCTTTTCATTTCCTATATCCTGCAAACTTTTTCAAAACCTATTTCCTTTTTAAAATTTAATCTGCATACTTAGCTTTTCTCCCCCTCTCTCCCTGTGTAGGGTTTTGTAAACTTCCCACCAGTTCCTATACAGAGTAGTCCAAGGGAATGGTTTGGGGCTGTGTGGAGGATCCAAGCTTGTAGAAGTCAAGTGTCCTCATGACCAGTTGGATTTCATGGCTGTAACTGGCAGATACTGGGGATTCAGGGTTACAGTTTCCACTTACAGCTCAGGGTGATTTCCACCTTATAGATCTGTATTTCTCTGTTTATAATAGCATCAATCTTCAAAAAATATTTTGACCTCTACAGATGGAATCCCTATGTATTATTTATTTGCTGTAAGTAGGAATGGCACTGCTCTATGGCTCATCACTTAGGTTTGAGGGTTGCTGACAGGTTGAAAAGGTGTTAAACACCCAGCAGACGTTGCTGTCATCTGCCCTGCTGGGGAGATACCTCCTGTGTGGTTTGTAGGAAATATTATTTCATTTCTTGTGTCTGGTTTTTTGTGTGCACATTTGTCAGGAAAATCCTCATCTAATGAAGTGACTGCTGTATGGAGCTTCATTATCAGCTGTTTCCATGTCAAAAGGTTGTCATGTAATACCTGGTCAGTTAAGACTGGTACATTATGAATGGTTTCAAGTCAGGTTCTTCACTCTTTTGCAAATAATCAGACTGTAAAGGGCAGATATGGACAGTGAAGAATTGGGATCCCTTGAAGCTATTGCATTGCCTTTATCCTTTTTGTCATCTCTCTGCTCTGCCTTCCCTTGCTGCAGGATCCTGTCCCAGTGTAAGCTGCCTGGGGCACCACTGCCACTATTTATGATGCGGTATTCCTAGAAAACAGATATGCAACAACTTCTGGTGTTGCACTGGCATGTATTGAATTTCCAGAGAGTTGACTGCAGTCCCATCCTCGGTAGAGTTACTCGGACAGCTGATACCTGAGGATTCCATGCCAACAAATGCAAGGTGTGCAGGGTTCCTGAGGGCAGTACACAGTATATTGCTTTATGCTGCCAGATTGGGGGCTTGCCAGTGTTCCTCTTCTCTCCATGCAGGGCTGTATCTAAAAAAGTTCTGGATGGTTTTACTTTGTCTCACACCTACGCGGAAATTCCGAGCTCCGCACCTGTGCAGTCCCAGTGTGAAGGGTGCACCTGGGGCTTTGTCTCAGTACTTGTTCTTCTGCCAGTTTGGCTATGAAAGATGTGGTCCTACATCTGTGTCCCCCTGATTTAAATGCACTGAAGAATCCTCTGTCTGCTCTTTGGCAACGTAGTCCCCCCAAGAGTCCTTCAGGAAAATGTCCCTCTGTAAGCAGAGTAATATATTCAGTAAGGAAGGTGTTCTATAATATATAGTGTTATAGATATATAAAAAAATAAGGTTTTCTTCAATAAGTAGAAGGAAAATACAAAGCCTATTGCTCTTGAAGAGAGTTCTAATGCATGAGCAGTCGTGTGCAAGCTTTTCTGTAAAGACATGGTGATAAGGAAGATGATGCTAGAGCAGCAAATTCCTGCCTTTTACAAAGCAGGGTCTGTTAGAGACCATGGAGAGAGAAAACGTAGCAAAGGCCTATTACTTGGCACCTGGTAATATGCTTTGAGCAAGGAATCTGAGTGGAGTTTTCCTTTAATTTAGTGTCTCTGTTCTTCCCCCTGTTTTTCTGTTGTTGACTGGAGTTTGTTTCTAAGTGTGTTGGAGGATCCAGGGGGAACACAAGCTTTGGAACTTTGGAACTGGCACTTACAAACATGCAGCATGGAAATTAGATGTAGCACATGCCAGAACTTTCCCCTTCTGCAGAAACTCCTTCTTCTTTGATTTTGCAGTTTATTAAATAATAGTTGTATTCGTCTACCTCTTTTTTTGTGTGTAAAATCTGTTTCTCAGACCTCAGTGGTAGAGGATGGCAAACTTACTTTGCTTAGCAGGACAGATGATTACAGTGCTAGAGCATGAACCCACTTGCATTGAAAGGAAAAAAGGGTTTTTTAATGATTTTGAGTAGAGCAAAATAGGACTTAAATGAATTTGGCTCTGGACCAGATAATCTTTTGTTGTTAAAATGCTGGCCACAGCAGTGATTACAACATAGGAACACAAAAGAGGCTTTATTTATACTTTACTCTTTCTTTCATGTTTCCAATCATAAAAATAAATACATCTTATTAGAAAAGAAAAATTTGACTTAGTGTGCTCTGCATGCTGGGAGGAATTAAGTATTTCCTTTTTCTAGGGGAAATGTGTCACTTGCATTTAACTCAGATAAAAATAAGTGAAGATAAAACTAATTTAATTTTAGAGTATATTTTTTTTAATTTGTTGAACAACTGTTGTTTTAAAATGGATAGCCTGCTGAGAAAGAAACAAAGCCACTTCAACAAAGCAGGAAATCAATAACCACAAGAAAGTCTCAAGAAAATGAATGCATACAGTGTGAGCAAGTGACACAGAAATTATTTTCTGGTGTAAGGACGGTAATAATAGAAGGCATAAGGAGGGGATGAAAAGCATGATAGAAATATACATAGAAAAGATGTGTTCTCTATTTCTATTTATAAATAATGACCTCTGTGTTACACTAAACTTTGAAGGGTTTAGATGGGGGTTTTCTTCCTGATTTCCCCACCCCCTAGTCCTAGGTAAATATTTATGCTTGCAAAATTTAGTAGGCTGGCAGCCATGGAAACGTATGTCTTTCATTTATCTCCAGGAAATCTGGTGACAAACACTCTTTTACTTGAATTCTTTTAGTCTTTTTCAACAGCTTTGCAAAACCAACCTCTTTACTAAGGAGCAGTGAGTTGTGCCGGTGATGTATGATTGTGATTCAGTGGCAAGACTTAGGTTTGCTTGTAGGAGCAGGGCTGTACTCACACCATCTCTTGCCCTAACTCTGACACACATCCTACATTTTCTCTGTCTTCTCAAAGCCAGGTTAAATGTTGATCAAACTCTGAGGGAAGGAATGGATGCTGGTAGCTTAACACAAACCACAAACTTCTGGGAGGAGACAGACCTTTCAGTCTAGAGGGAGATCTTTTTCAAAACAAAACAGCAGGTATGGTTTGTCTGACAAACTGTTGCATCTAAAATACTTTATTTCAGGAAATCCCTGAACCTGGAAAGAACTCATGCAGCTTTTCAAGTCCCTGAACTGATTTTTGCTTTTTCTGTAGTTTGGTTCTTCCAGTTTTTCTTAGCATCTCTAACAGAGTCTAGATGGGGTTTTTTTGAGGCTGAACTTGCTCTGATTTCAGTCCTTGGTGCCACAAACCTATCTCCCAAGACAGTGTCTGAAGACATGTCAAGGGGAAGAGGGGGTGTAGCCAAACACCAGGAATTTCCCCAACGTTTGGCACTTCAAATGTTTGCAGATATTTACTGTATTTTTGGTAGTTTCCTTTTGGAGTCCTTGATAGACTCCTGAGCTTCCAGAAGCTGTGAACAGTTTAGCCTTGAACTGGAGGAATGGCATTTAGTGTCCTTAGGTACAGGAAGGACATCAGTCTCCAGTGTGGGATTAGTTCTGATCATCCTGACCAGTCCTTTCTCCTTTCACCTTTGGAATTTTACTGAAATTTACTGTTATTTGGGCTCTTTAAATGGGGTTTGATGTACAGTCCTATTTACATCAGCATCTTAGGAGAACATTTTCAAGATTTTAAAGACAGCTTCCTTGAGAATTTTGAAAATTTTACTTCTTGCCATCTTACCTTTTCATGTTCCTAAAGGTTTGTGTTTTGTTGGTTAGAAACACATTTTCTTTTGTACATATGAAGTAGAAATAATAGCCTGGTCTAGCTCTGCAGCTAACAAATTAGACACTAGCAGTGACAAAATCTGGAAGGGTCCAGGTGAAGCATTGTAGCTACTGATTTTAAATGGCCTGTTTAATTTCATGCTGTTTTAGGACCACCAGCTAACTCAAGAGTGTTTTCCATGTTGTGAAGGTTTGCCCTCTGAATACAACTACCTTATCATAGAGGCTCCTTTTGATTGCTGGGAACAATTCCTCCTTTCAACACTGATGGAGGTGCAAAGGGTGACAGAGAGGGCTGGTTCAGTGTTCTTTCATTTGTTTTTCTTTGAAAGATGGATTTCTGTTTTCTGACTTTCAGGAGTCTTTGCAAAATTATGAAAACATTGGAACTTGTAGGGCAGAGATAAAGTTAAAGCAAGAGTAGTTTCCCATTGCATCCAAGTTGAATTGCTATGAAAATATTGCACCACCAACCTACAATACACCCCTGTTACAGAATTAGTATCATCTCATGGGGGTTATGTGATACTCGGGGCTGTAAATATGTCAAGTGCTTGATATTAGGTTTCTGTCCATAGATGATAGGCTTAAATCATCACATTTTTTACAAGCTCCATTGACTTGAATCTTACTGAGATACAGCTCAGTGAAAAACATCAGGATTTAAAAAAAAACACCTATCTTTGTAATAATATTCCCCTAAACTGGCACCGAATTTGGATGAAAAGTAAAACTTGTAAGGATTTAATATAATTCAGACACATATAATATAAGTATTTGTAATAGATGGTATTCTCTTCTTGGAAAGTGTCCATGCAGATACTTGTAGAAGTAAGTAAGTGGAAACTCTAAAATGGTGCTCGGAAAAAATGGTGCCAACTTCACTCAGATGAGAGCAGATTTGTAGCTCCTCAGTGTAATGGCAAAGCTTGGCACTAGGTTGGACTGCATGCTGCAATATATGGGTGCACAGTAATAAAAGGGAGTTTCCTCCTGCCCTTTCTCATTCCATTTTCAGTTCCATATGGGTTCTTTTGGGGCCAATCCTGAAGATTTTATACAGATAATTTTCTAGTTCCCATCTTTCCTTTATGGGTGAGATTCAGAATTTTTGTTGTCACCAGGAGTTTCATATGTTTCTTTTCCTGAGAAACAGTCCACAGTTCGGTCCTGCAGCCCAGGTTTAGGGAGCTGTGTCTTTGAGGAGTGATGGTTGGGCTGAGGGACATCCTCCAGCCCAGGGCAGAACCTGCTGCCAGCCCAGAAATGGAGCTGTCAGGAGGGGAGGGGAGCCCATCAGGCTCTGAACAGACATGCAGTGAGTACAGCAGGTAACAGAGAGCTGGGTGGTCCTGGGGGCTTCTCCGTATGCCAGATCTTCAGTCTTACTGAAAGAATTACTGATGCTGTCTGTGGCTCTCAGAGGAAGGCAAACCATTATGGGCTTGCCTGTATGAAATCTTTATTCTGTGTTTTTGGAGTGGAGTGGAGCTGTGTTGGTTCCCAGTGCTTTGACACTTATTTACATCACCATTCAGTGTTTAGGAAGTTAAAAAACAACCACAGTGCAAATTGCATAATCCTATTACCTATAATACCCAGTGGTTCACAGCTTCCACTGAATTCACAAGCAAAGGAGACCTGAGAGGCTGAGCTGTGGTTTGCAGGGCTCATTTTGTACTTGACAATATGCTTGGCACTTTCACATTTGGTTTAACTGGACATCTTGGGTGAGCATTGTTTTGACAACATATCTGTAATTTAAATTTGTGGTTCTGGCTCTGTAGTTAGTGGCATAATTCCAGCATGGACAGGCCCCCTCCTGCTAGGTTTTTATCTAGGCAGAGTGGGTAATAACAGGAGTAAAGACAAAGCAGCAGGAACTTTGTCCTACTAGGTATGATCTCAAGTTGCCAAGTGAGCTGCAGTTTATCCCTGCCACTTTATCTTCACTGCTGCAGTTACTAATTTAATGTAACTGTATAAAATGAGGGTGTGTACACTTACAAGTGCTGTAGTCCTGCTTCTCATACCCTTAAATGAAGGTGGTGCAATGTGTTACACAGATAGGCCTTTCATCTAGTCTGCAACTGTGAATCACCACAATTTGGTGATTTATTCCCCTTTTTCCTGTGGTGACTGTTATTTGACAGGAAAAAATTAACAGCAAGAATATTGAGGCCATTTTCTATCTGCAGTCACAGTCATAAGTAATTAGGAGTTATTTAAAGTTTTAAATCTCAGTGAACTAAAATCCTTTTTAGATTTGAATTTTGTTTTGAAATGTCTGACTTCAGAAGTAATCAGTTCAGCTTCCCTAAGAACCAATCAGTTGTTATATAGACCATAATAACATTTGAATACTAGGAATTCAGGTAACTGACAGGAGACCCAAATTGAAATTTTAAATAAATTACCCAACTAGTAAATAGCCAGAAGGGCCTGTAGAATTTGATGGGGATAAATCTCTTAAGATGTGTCTATGAATGGAATAGTTTTGGGAAAGGGTATTATCTGGTACTGATTCACAGTCTGGGGTTTTTAAGATAGTAAAATATATTTGTTTAAGTTTAAGAAATTTAAAGAAAGTTGATTTAAATGCCAGGACCCCTCGTGTCAGTGGGGAAGTTTCCCAATTAGCCAACCTAGTGCTTAAGCAGGGAAGCATATGTGATATTATTCAAATTACTGTTGGATTTAGAGTAATCCATGATTTTTAGGAAGGAAAAACCCAATGAACAACTTTTCATTCTTCATGACAAAGTCAATAAAGATGTAATACTCCTCCTCAGTGCCTGCTCTGAGCAATTCAGTGCCACGAAGGAGTTTTGTTCTCTGGCAGTCACACCAGTTCCTAAGGACAGACAAGAAGTGCAGATTCGTGACGCTTTAGGAGTAAACTCCCACTGACATTTTCACTGATGCTCAGGACCTTCTTCCTCATTGGAAAACCCAGGAGAACTGAAGAGAAAGGTTTTGTTGGTGGCTCTCCTCATGCTGGTGTGGGCACCTTTTTCT
Organism: Calypte anna; assembly: GCF_003957555.1. Lineage (NCBI taxonomy): Eukaryota > Metazoa > Chordata > Aves > Apodiformes > Trochilidae > Calypte > Calypte anna. Next base: position 10,387,997 of record NC_044247.1, on the reverse strand, counting down.
GAGAGTTGCCATAGGGACCAGGTTCTAGTTATCAGCTCAACCAACTTCATGTATGATTAATGTTAATTGCCCATTTTGCATGGATGACTTTTCTCCTCCTGCTGAATGGGCTCTTGTTGCCTTTGATGTGGCCGGTGATCCAATGTCCTGCAATGGTTAGACAAGTGATCAGCTTGCCAGCACTCAGAGGAGACAGAATCAGGTTGCTGAGAGGTCAGAGTTTCCTTCTCTTCTTAAACACTGAAAGGTCAAGCAGAGTTTAACTACCGTTGGCATCTTTAAAATGTTGTAATAAATGCCAAAGCAAGGAGATTATTTTAAATCCATGCTCCAAGTAAAAATCATAAGGTAATAAAAGGAAATCATTTTAAGGCAAAATATCAAGGGGCTACATTTATTGGTAAAGGCTACAAAGAGTTCTTTTCATAATCACTAGAAGGTATTTTGTAATCTTTGACGAGAGCAAAATTTTAATTTGTGGGTCCTATTCCAGCTTCAGGAAAGCAATTAAAATTGTAGGGGTTTATAGGGTTTTCTTTTTTTGTCTGGTTTGTTTGTTTGTTTTTGCTTCCCAGTACTTGCATCAGTTCCTGCTGCTATTGTCCGAGCAATTTAAGCAGCATGTCACACAGTACATTGGTATTTCTCTTTTAAGCCTAATAAAGGACATTGCTATTGAAGAAACCTGTGAGACATATGAGACTTTCCTAAGTCACAACTCTAGCATATTTTTATCCCAACTAGCTCAAGCCTCATGGAATCAATAATTAATTTATTAACTGGCTATCTTTTGAAAAAACAAAATCAGCAGTCCTGGCTGGACTGTCTACTGCCAATTCATAAATAGTTGATGACAAAAATGAAAAGTGTAGAAGTAAAATTCAGATCTTACCGATCAAAGGATCGGGTACCTCATCTATCACAACTTGGAATAAATATATCACAGAATGTGTCATATCTCATTGACACTGCAAGACATAATGCTTTCCCTTGTTATCAAGCTAACTGCCAACTCTACAAAGTTTATAGGCTGCTAAGATACTGTGCTGGTGGTAATCCACTTCAGTTGCAGAAATATGAAGTACTGGTGAAATATATTTCTACTTGGTTTATTCTTTGCTCTCAAGAGGATAGGATACTATTTCAGTGCCTCCAAAGAAGCCCAGAGAATGAAAAGCAAAACATCAGGATAAATTATGCTAAATGGTGGGCTAGACCCCAGAGGAAATCATGCTTCTGAGTACAGTATTCCTCCATTTATCTTACAAATGTTACATCTACTGTTAATTTTGTAAATGGAAAGCATTCAAAGATTAATCTAATCCTTCTAATAATAGTTTTAGTGTTTTAGTGTTATTTGTCAAACTCGTACCATCATAACTTACTTTTCTAGTTTTGATAGACTATTCATACAGAAAATATTTTGGGCTTCTAATACATAACATTTTATTTCACCAAACACAAATAACCTAGTAATTAAACTCCAAAACTTAACAAATAATTGCCAGCAAGCAATTACCATTCAATTAAAGAGTAATTACATGGTTATTTGTACCCTGTAAAATAAAGCATTACTGAAATCAGTAATGCAATCAATATTTTAGCAGAAACAGGATGCTGCAGTGATGGACCTTTCAACCTGTGCTGATTAAATTGTCATCCAAATAACGGTTTCCTAGTTAAATCACCACATGTTTATTTGTCTTGATTAATATGCAAATTCACTTCTGATTCTAGTAAATCTCCTATATTTAAAAGCACAAAAGTAGAGTGCCATCATACATCAACAGTGATGTGCTGTGTGTTTCCACTGATTAATTACATTTTATGAAGTGTTGATGAATTTGTGGATTTTATGAAATAATAGTTGTCTATAATGAGTGTAAAATAGAGTTACAAAAGATGGAGCTGATCAGTAATTTTAACAAAATCGCAAAAATAGCTTTATTCTATGTTTTGTCCAATTAAAAATCCTTGGGATGCCTGGCAAATATGTAAAACTTTCAGAGGAAAAATAATAAAATTTGCACATAACAGGAGTGGAAAATAAAAGGACAAAAGACATTAGTGAACAATTTCTCAGTGTTTTACAGTATACATTTTAACTGTCAAATATAATACTTGACATGCAATTTAGTCTCTGACAAAGAGAATTCCATACAAAGTATAGAAACGACCATCCCAATGGGTTCATTTTTTTCTTTTAGCATCAGTGATTTTGTGGGAGTGTGGTGGGGAGAATGACAAGAGTCACTGGATAGATAACCATAGTGTAAAAGCAGGTGAAAACCTAAAACTGCCACACATTTTCACTTTCAAGTAACTGATGAACCAAGGGTTGTTTCATTTTGGTTTTGAGAGATACTAATAACATTTTCATCATTACAGACTTTTGAGCTGGCCAATTTATTTGCATTTACTTAGTAAAAAAAAAAGATGAGTCAATTTATTTATGAGAAATGGTATTGCACTTCTTTTTCACTCCCTGTGGTCTCTGCTTGTGATTATAACTCTTGTACTTCAAAATGTTTTTACAAGGTACCTGCAAACTACTAGTTTTGAACTGAAGTAACATCTAATTTAGAATTAAGTCATTTCCCATTCACAGAGGGATGTTATTGGCAAATATAAAATTTATGTAGAGACTTTAGACTCTAAAAGAAACACATTTAAAATTGTTTGAAGCTGATGGTTCCTGTTTATGTTTCCTTTGTTATCAATCAGGAGAAGATCTTTATACACTTCTGGAATATATAGCTTTCTGAAATGAGCTGAAGGAAAAGGTGAAGAAGAAAATGTGATAAAAAAGCAGGAAACAAAAGATTGGGAGAAATACTCAAATACTCATTTTAGGTTTACATCCTAGTGAGCCTGAGCTCTTGTGCTGCATGGCCATCACAGTATGATAAAGAGCTTAGAGCATAAAAAAGAAAAATGGAAAAATGCTGAATAAAATGAAACACAGAATGGGCACAGTGGACCTAAAAAGAGAGGGCGGGGGGGATAGAAATAAAATAATAACAAAAATTTATTTGGTGCTACTTTGATGTACAGTAAACCAAAATAACACTAGCACACTGTGAAAAATGAACTCTGTGGAGTGTTGCTGGAAGTTGTCTTCATTTAAAGGCAGAATTTGTCTTGCACGGATGGAGGGCTTTGCCACTGGAAGTTGATAGAGTGAAGTTAACTTAAATTTCTTTGTGAACTAGGAGTCGTTCTGCAGTGCTTTCCATTCAAACCTCTTTCATTGTTGCAGCTTAGTTATTTTATGCCACGTTTCACTATTTTTTGTCAAAACCTCTATTACTCAACAGGGCAAAATTTGTTTTGACCAAAGAGAAGCAGAAATACTTTTCCAAACAAGGGGAGGTTGCATTTTTATGAGCTGGCTTGAGGAAGAGATGATTCAAGTGGTTTTTTGGTCTGTAAATCTCTGTGTTATGATGGCAGCTGTGTAGGGTAATTTCATGCAGACACACTGATGTAAGGGATAAATGGGGTAATTGAGAACAACAGTCAAACGTAATAGGTCTGTAAACAGACTCATTAGCATGTTGGATTAAAAATTACAGTTGTAATTCAGAAGGTGGTCAAGGGATGGTGAGAGTTTTGGCAGGATGGCCTAATGGGGGTGGTTTAACCAGTCTGTATTTACAAGCACCAGTCCTGTAAAGATAACTGGTCAGGTTGGGCAGAGCTCAGTGTTAAATTATTGCATCCTCTTCAGAAGTGGCCTGCCCTAGTTCAGAAGGTGAGGTTTAAGGTTATGTTGCATTCAGGCGTTCAACTTTTTTATTTTTGGGCAGCACAACTTTTACTTTTCTGTGGTGCAGGTGTGTGGCATGGACTTGGGAGCAGTTGCTGCTCCGAGCCCTCTCCACTAGCCACCTGCAAGGTTATGGAAGCCCTGGGAGATGGAAAAGCTTCACAGCTGTATGGGTCATAGATGTGCAGCTAGAAGCAGCCTGGTCAGCCAGGCTGAGATGCCTGCTCTGCCCTGAGCTGGTTTGAAGCTGGAAGCAACGTGGCTGCATCCATCCAGCACAGGGGCTGAGCTGGGTGCACCCAGGGAGTGCGTCTGGGGTCCCTAAAGTCCTTGCACTGGTAGTCCACAACCCCTGGGAACCAGAGTTTGTGAGCTGAGTAATGCACTTAGGTGCAGTTTTTAAGACTTCACACGAGTTGCACATGCAGAATTTCTTGAGCTCCATTTTGCAGGCAGGAGTATTAAGAAGAAAATATAATTAGTAAAGTAGTGGTACAATCAGGCTAGAAATATGGAGTGCTTTTATCTCTGAGGTCCCTTCTAGCCCTAGCCCATGCTATGAGTCTATGATTTCAGGTCTTATGGTTAAAAATTAAAAGATTTTAAAAAATACTCTTGCTTTCTAGTCAGTCATTCATGTAACTTTGTGCTAACCAGAGGAGCTCTTTAGCTGTTTATTGTTCATTTGCAGCCTCTACAATTCTTTTACGTGTCACCAACTTACTTTCCTTTTTTCCTAAGCACAAGTTTCTAATATATTTTCCTGTATCCCTGATGGTTGATGCAGTTTCTACAAATCAATAACACATGTAGAGAACAAGTATTTCAAAAAGAAAAAAATGCATTTTCATGTATGCTCTTCTCTCCTCAGCTCACGACCAGGAAGGCCCCCAAAGCGCTCCCTGGGAGTCGCCATACAAGAAAATGCACGGCTCCTGCCCCATGGAGTTCCAGGCCTCTTATCACCAGGACTTATCTCTCCAACAGGTAATAAAATCCATCAGATGATCGGCCTCATCTCTTCATACTGCACAGCAGTTAAAATAAACTAATATTGATCTAACTGCCTTGCCCTTCAGGGCTTTTTCAGGCTTTACCAGAGGTTACATTATTGGATTTTTTGAGCGTTCATGAAAACTCTGGTTTGTTGCTGCAGAGACTGAAATTTAATGGATTTGTAATTTAGTTCTTTATTAATTGTAATTTCCTTACAGGAAATTCCATTAAATGTGTTATTTTAGTAAAAGAAAAAAACCTGAGAAAATGAACTATTGTCTTTCAGAGCCCTGTAGCATGCATTTCTTCCTTTCAGATCCATGTGTGTTTTAGTTCTCATGGGATATGAACAGCGTGGCTAATGCCTTTTGTATTGTAACATCATTAATGTATGCTGGGAGAGAGAGAGAAATGCTTGTATGAATTAGAGAAGAAACACTTGAAAAGCAGATAAATCCACATTGCTACAATGGATTGTATTTTAATAATCTGTATGCAGTGTCATAATCTGAAAAATAGAATGAAAATAGATGAAGTTATAAACGAGCCCTAAACATAATGTAATGCATAGTATTTTAGTTCACTTCATTAATTTATTAATGGAGTTTAAATTAAATCTTGTGCTATCCTGATGAGTCTTCTAATTTTTTTATAAATTGCTGTGTGCTAAAGGAAAGTTTATTTTGGTAATTAAGCTATATTAACAAACTATATTAATAAAAGGAACAGTTTATGTATTCAACAGGTTTAGCAGCTTTAAGATTACTGTCAAAGCCCAGTCTAGATATCTTGTATCTCCATAATAAACCTAGTGAAGTGCTTAGCAGAGTATCAAGTCACAGAACAACATATGAGAAAACCAAAGTTCAAAGAAAGAAAATCTTGGTAGTGTGGTGACTTCAGCCTTGATCTTGCAGATCCCTCTGCTTGCAGAACCTCCTGCCCTGCAGCTGGGGACTCCAGGAGTCTCAGTGTTCAGGGGAGGCACAACCCCAAGATCTTGAATTTCTCCTACAACTCCATGTATCACAAGGACTTCACACTGAACTCTGCCACTCTGGAAGTGGGAATGAAGATTCTTCAACAATAGGCATAGGAACCTTAACTAAGTAGTTGTAGTTAATGAAGTCTGTAGTAGTTATCAAAGTATGGAAGCATTTTGCTAGAGCCAGGCATCATGGTTGAGCTTGAGCAACTTCATCTGCCTCGCCTGTATGTGGCAGGGATCAAGAGCTGTGTTATGAGCAGTTTATAAAGGAGGATTTTTTGTGGTAGCTGTATTATGTTCTCATCTCAGGAATTTCATGGATTTGGTTATCACCAGTAGACAGAGATACCAGAGCCACCTTGCACTGATAATATTGTGTCAGAAATCCAGACTGCCCCACGTTACTCTTCTCCCTCGTGTGTGTTTGCAAAGGGGACATCAAATTATGCAGACTGCCATACTGCTTCCAACTGAGAAATATTTCAGGATGCAGTGTGCTGAGTATGCACAGGAAATCTGTATCAAGGACACAGTCTGTGTCTCTCGGATATTTTCAGCAACACAGAGTTGGGGTGGCAATTTCTACAGCTGAATTTCTAGACTGTTGTCAAGTTGTTTGGAGTCTGAAGTGATGACTGGGATCCATCCCACTCAGTTTAACACACAGAGGTTCCCATGAGCAGGTTGGCCCTGGGGGGCTGTCTTTCAGCCACAGCCCCACGTTGCCACCTTCCTGACCTCTGAAAACCTCTGCATGAATGGAGTGCCAAAACCCACAGAGAGTGTGAGTGCCTCCAGGAGCTGAGGGGGAGTTTGGGGAGCAGCTGGTAGGCAGGAGAAAATGCACATTCCCAGAGCACTGCAGCATCACTGTGGAGCCTGGAGGAGAGAGGTCCCTGCAGATGAAGCAGCCCAGCCACCAACCTGCTGCAGGGCAGCTCCATGCTGATGGCTTCTTGAGTCCTGGCCCTCAGGAATCAGAGCTCCTTAAGGTTTTTTTCTTTTGTTCCTAAAGAAGAAACAGTGGAAAATTGCCGAGTAAGGAAAAGAGCCTCTTGTAAACTCAATGAGGATTTGAGTTGTTGTAAACTTGATGGAGCACCTGGGAGATGAAGCCTCCCTTGGCTCTGTCTGTACCTATTTACACTTCATTACTGGCTGCTTTGCTATGCTTGCCTTCAACACTTTTGCAATTGGTTTCTTTTTAGCTTTCCTTTTTAGCTGAAATAGGAACAAAATGCATTTTAAAACTTCTCACACAATAGGATTTTTTCTTCCAGACTTCTGAGTGGGGCATAATAGACTGGGACAAAACTGGTGAGAATATTAACCTGTTGCCTACTGGCTAAGCTATAATTTGATTATATATGATCTCTCTTGAAAATAATTTGCCCTGGTTCTGACAGTTCTGGCCCACAGATTTTATACCTGAAAGTGAATCTTTTTGCTGTCCCTGGGTGTCCCCTGCTCAGTGCCCTGGTGGAGGCTTTCTGCTCCATTTGGGATGGCTGTGGGAGGGGAACAGAACCTGGGCTGGGGCAGAGACTGAGAAGAGTTTGCAGCTTCATAGGCCTGAATCCATCCCTTCCAGGAGAGCTGATGCTGATGCAGAGGCAAAAATTGCTCTCTACATCTTGGTAACTTCTTTGGCTATCTGCTTTCTCTAACTAGCATTTCTTTTGGATGTTTTCTTCTCCATTTCTTAGTAATTCCTGTGTCTGATCTTGCCCATGCTTCTTACAGCACAGGTATCCCAGTGGTTATGTTAATCTGCCAACATTGCTCTAAAACCAAATAATTACACTTCTTATATGCTGCCTCATTTTCTAACATGTCTGACTTAGCACCTGAGTTGTTTTCTGCTTCAGACAAGCTCATTTTAGTAAGGCTCCACATCAGCAAATGCAGCATGGTTCATCCATCTATTGCATTTTTTTTGGTTTTACCTCCTTTTCAGCCTTCTGCCAAATGAAAATGTAGGGCTTGGCACCCAGGCTTTGCTGTTGGTTAGATGGATAAGTCTCAAGAAGTTATTTTTGTGGGTGCAGAGCTCACAGCTCTGTCTGTAGAGGGTATTCCAGAGTGATGATTAGTAACTTCCTGCAGACTCCAGTGAGCCATCTGTGTTTCCACTCCTTGAAATGTGCTGTTATTTTCATCACCCATTTGGTTTGTGTCAGCTGGGTTTACATGGTCATTTTCACATAATAAACAGGTAGTTAAATTTGGCATGCTGCATTTCCCAGTGCAGAGTTTAATTTTTTTTCCCCCTCTTGGCAAAACGGACTACAAATACTCTTTCACATAAGTAATTTGTGAAGGAGCTGTAAGTGAAGCCTTGACCTCTTTAAATAGTTTTGTAGGTGCCTTCCACCTTTGGGGAATGGGAACATTGGAGTTAGGGTGAGATTAGAAGAGCAGGGTGGTGAAAACCTTTTCTGAGGATGAGGAGGTGATGTGTGTAGGGTGCACACCCCCACTATAGCTGTCCCCAGACCTCATCCTTCAAGAGCTGATACTGAAGTAGTGTCCATTTTACATGAACTTAGGAGAAAGTGGTTTTCTTCTTGTGTTCAAGTAGGAAATGTGGAAATCAGCCTGGTGCCCTTGCCTGCTGTGAGGGCAGAGGGAAAATCCTGTGTGTCACAGGAGGGTGGTCATCAAAGGCTCAGTTCTTCAAACAATGCAGTGTGATGGAGTGGCATTAACAAAAAAAGGCTGTATCTCCTCTTAATGTACAAGGCTTTGTTATCAGTCTCTCCTAACAAGACAGTCAGGACTTATTTATGGAAAAGATTTTTGAGGAAGTTGTAGGATTTGAAGGAGCCTTTTGCTGTGTGGAGAGAAGCTGAAATCTGTTGTGTGACTTAAGGCAGCAGTTCAGAAAACTGAACTGAATGAAGCTGAAAGAGTAGTTTGGCCTTTTCATAGCTCTCTGTGCCAACTTAAGTCCCCCAAAGAGGTTGGAAAACCACTATCTACGTTTTCATTGCAATTTTTCTCTGTTCAGTGGCTACTACTATTCCAGTAAAACCTTTATGCTGGTTTCCAGCTTGTTTCCACAGTACTGGAGAAGAATCATCCTGCCACTAAACTTTGTGGTACAGCGCACAAACCTTTTTTCTGGGGCAGTTTCAAGTGGTAGGATAGGCATTTCCCTGACCACACATGCTGGGAATCTTGGAGCTGCAGCTGCTGGTGTGCTGGGAGGACTGGTGAGGCTGAGTGCCAGGAGATGAACTCAAGCCTGTTGGAAATGTTCTGTTGCCATTTTATATTGCTGAGATTTGCTCTCTGGAGCTGTGGGCATCCTGGTAGGATGGCTGAGGCCCTCCCTGTTGTTAATTCCCCTGATTAAACCTGCTGCCAGCATCTATTATCAGGTCTCTGCTCTTCCCTTACATTGGCCTGACCAGGCGACATAAGCAATCCACCTGTATTCCACCACTTTTTTTATTTAATGGAAAGCCAATTAAAATAGTGCTGTCTCATTAGCTGTTTGTCTCAGGTTTTTAAGAATGCAGCAATGAATATATTGAGTTGTTTGTACAGATACAAATACTTTTTCCGTGTAGTTTTGTCTTATAAATAGGTAAGAGAAGTTTTTGTGAACTGAGTAGTTTAAAGTAATTAATATTTTAGTGAAATTAATATTTTAATAGATACACCAAGTGACATCGTTGTGGGACTCAAATAAATAAACAGAGTGGCTCACAGGGGGATGATAACTCTGTGTTACTTAATCCAGCAGTGATCTCAGCAGCCACTTCATCTTTTTACAGAGAAGAGAGGACAGAAGAGTATTTGCTGCAGTCTGTAGCCACTTCAGTGGAGTTTATCTGTGTTAGAGGAACAGATGAGACCAGAGGCTCTCAAGGTTTTTGGTACCCAGCTGCTGGTTCTGCAGGTGGGCCCAGGGGCATCCAGCACAGCCCCACTGATGGACCTGCTGTGGGAACTCTGTGGGGCATCCACCCTTCAGATCCCCACCCCATTTCCATCCCAGACTGGTGTTATTCCAGTTCCTCCCTGGCTGAAGAATTGGAAGATGTGCTCAGGGTGAGAAGAGCAGAGGCTCAGGACCAGCAAGGATGGTGCAGTGGGGCTGGAAGCACTGAGTCTGCTCCATGTGCAGCACTGGGGCAGGGGCTGGCATTGCCAAAAGGAGGCTCCCAAGGTTTGTCCCTGTGGTGGGAAGCCTGCTTCCAAGAAAGTATTTGGTATTTGAAGAATAAGCATTCACTCAGGGTCACTTTCCAGAACATCCATTGACTGATTTCACCTCCCAGGTTGGTTGCTGTAGGGGCTGCTGTGGCTGGCAGGAATCCTGGAGTCTCTGAGAGCAGGGAGCAGGTGACTGTAGCATTAAGGGAACTTTCTCAGCAGACTCAACAATTTTGCATGTTTACATCCTATTTCTGTGGCTCATTTCACTGTTTATGATTATCCTTTTTTTTTTTTTTTCTGTTGTCATAGGTGTCATTTTAAAGTTCCATTTTTAATGAGAAACATATGCATGACTTTGTCACTGTTGGCATTACCTGGCTTGGTAGAAATTATTATTTTTAATCAAAGGCAAACATACTGATTAAGAATGCCACAACACTCCTCTGCCTATGGGGAACGTTAACAGTTTATAAATTGTTCTTGGTGACAATTCAGTAGTGAATTACTTTGATATATATGGCTAATAAATTAATATGATTAAGTTAATGAGTAGTATAAGTGTTGCCAAACTCCACTCGTTGGGCTTTTAGTGCTGCTTCACATTTGCAGCTCTGGCTTCCCCCTGTGGTGAGAGGATCAGTGCTACCTACACACTGTCACTGTGATAAATGGCATATCCCACAGTGCCCTGCACTCCATCTGCTGTGTCCCCAAAATGAGAAATATTTTATACAAATCACACACTCAGAAGCTCAAAGGACTGCAGAAAGATCTATTTTTTCAGACAATAATAAAAATGCATACATCTCTTTAGCAACTCTTCATTTTTACTGTCATAATGAATGCATATAGCTTTGGGAAATGAAAGCTTGGGTGAGGAACATAGGGAAGTGATCCACTACACAGTAAAGCTGACAAATAAGTTACATGCTCACTCTTTTATGTTACAAAATGTTCTTAGATAAAACATGATGTTAGAACATCTATTTAACTGGATTTTTAAATTAAAGACCATGTGTGGCACATGATTGAGTACGGCCCCATCTCATGCCAGCAAATTTCTGTGCTGAAGGGAACATGAATCTGAGTGAATGAAGAATGCAGGATCATACCATTACTCTTTAAAACACAGCCATTCAGTAGAGTTCTGATAATCTGAAAACTCTACTTGGTGACTACAAGTCACTCAGTTCCTTTCTTTCCTTTCCTCTTCTACTATTATCTTTCTTTAGGTACCCGTTTTTAGTGTCTGCTTTATTTGGGGTGGGGCTTTATATTTTCTGACAAATAATAGTTAAAACTGTTGAGAAGTTACTGAATGGTTAACCTTGTTGTAAATTTAATTTATACACAGCCTCAGCTACTAACTACTGTCTGAGAAGTGTGAAACTCAGTAATGTACTTCTTGTAAAGCATTTGAACAGAATTTTTAAAAAATTTGATCTGAGTTCCTGCATCTTGAGGTGACAAAGTTCAGCCAAAGTGGTCACACTGAGAGGATGAAGACTGTATTTCTGTATTTGTCTTGACAGTCAGTGCAGGTCTGCACTGAATTTATTTTGATTTGCAGATGGAAAGGAACCATTTGAAAAACTTGACCAAAGTATCTCAGAGTTAGCAATAGCTGTAAGTTTCCTTGTGTCTTTTTTATAATCTGACATTTTTTACTACCAGTTTTGCTGTTAGCTTCATGTCTGATGACACTGGGAATGATCATGATCCCTGACTGCTTCTCTCTGTCTCATCTTTAACTGACTTAGAAACTCTTTCAGCTCTTAAGTCATCAATTTCTTAGAGTCAAAAATAGGATGTATGAAAGCCTTAACCTTCAGCATCCTCTGTTTTCTGGAGGACTGTTTAGGCAATTACAGCACTGCTGTAATTCCATTGCTTTTGTTAGGCTTTATCTTGTTTTACAAAAAACGTGATGAAGTTGAACAAATAGTTAAAGTCAGGAGCAGTGATTACCCATTCAGTACCTCTGGCCTGGGTCACAGCAAAAGTATTTAAATACCTGAAGAGGTTTTCTGTGAGAATCCCAGCCTGTTGTACAGTCTTGCATTTTGATATAGAAAGCTGTTTTTTGGATTCACTGAAATGGCATTGCCACGGAAGAAGTTTTACATTGCTGCTGATGGAGAATGGCTTATTGATTTGCCTGGTTACAGGGCTCATCAAATGCTCTGCAGGGTGAGAATCCTCAGGTAGGTAAATCAAGCATCTTCAGATTTGGGACTGTTACCTGGGGTGACATAAGACCTGTTCATGATTCCCCATTTTAAAAGAAGCATATCTTATGCTCACAATAGAAGTTGGATTATGACAGACAGCATCAGAGACAAGGAGCACAGATCCTCACTGATACTCTTACTCTGCTTTAGATTGATCTGGCAGTGTTTCAGAGGACCTGTTTAAGGTAGCTGGACACACTTAAATTTTTATTCCTGTGTCTTTGAGAGGTAAATGTCTGTAATTGTTAAAATTGATACAGTTGTAACTGGCTGGATAAGGCATCCCTGGTTGGCAGAGAAATGTTGATCTGTCACATTTGCAGCACTAAAATCTACTACTTTGGCATAAATAATTTCTTAAAATGCAGACTTAAGCTCTGTATTAGATTTGAGTTGAGGTTTCCCAGAGAAAAGCTTTGTAAGGCTGTATTTTGGCAAAATTCTTGGTATAACAGGATTGCCACAATTTTTTTCCAAAAAAACAGGAAATAAATAAATCTCACTGAAATAAAAAGTAAGCATTTACTATACTTAAATCCAGGTATTTCCCTAGTTAGAATTCTGGTCAGGTATTAAGTACTTCTAATGTAAATGAACAGCTGTTGTGCTTTGCTTCTTGTCATACAGACCTGTGGAGCCCTAAGTAAATAAAATACTTAAGTGTGTTTTAGGCACACAGTTTAGGCACACAGATAATCCTGTTGATTTGGACTGGATTACTCATTTGGTTAAACATAAATGCGTTTTGCTACCTACCATAGTGTTTTGGGGCGCATGTTCTGAAAGGATTCTTTTGCAAGACTGCATTCAGTAATTGCCTCTCTCAAAGCATCACTGCCTTTTGAGCGTCCTCCTGGTCTCCATTCTTCTACCACTTTGTGGGGAGAAGTGTTTGGGGCAAGAAGCAATGTGAGTTTTGAAAAGCTGAAAGGAATTTTAACAAAATGGATGCTGAGCATGAAGGCACCTGGAAGATGTTGGTCATTTACTCTTTTTTTTTGGCTACATTGAGCAGCTCAGAGTGATGGGGCTGGCTTGCATTTGGAGTCCATGGAGTCCAGTGTCCTTTCTGGAGAAGCTGCTTGTAGAGCTGGTGTCCCAAGGAGGGGACCTTTGCCACGTTGAAGTACAGCAGCTGCAGTTGATGTTTCCTCCTGTGGAAGAAGAATGGGCTCTCCTTTCAGCCCTTCCCAAGTAATCAAACATGATGCCAAGTGCCAGCAGCAAATTAGGATTCATGATGAAAAGGAAACATCTCTTACTGAGCATTTGAGGAAGCCCACATCTTTGTTTTGAAGCTGGCATAACTAAAATAAATTTCATTGTTTAATTGTTCTCAGTAAGTGACTGGGCCCGTATTGAGAACTGCCTGGGAATGTATTTCTATTGTATGGACCATTTTATCACAGTCAGCATTAATTGGTGTAGAGACTAACAAGCTGACTTAATGAGTATTGTATTATACACCATTCTTTTGCTGAAGAGAGAGACTTTTTTTTTGCAGAAGCATGCTGATAGCAACTGGCATTGCTGCTACCAGGCTGCACCTGTTTTAAAGATAAATGTAGGACCAGAGTTCTGAAGGATCCAGTCTAGAAACTGAATTCACCCTGAAAGTCCTTTACAAAGAAAAATCATTCCAAGAGCTACCAACCCCCTGTGACTTGAATATGGAAAGCTTTACTTCAGAAAGAGAAGCTTTTTATGTAAGATATGCCTGAATGTAAATGACAGATATTTTATTAGGAAAGGAAAGCCTTTATTAAAATATAATGATCTACATTGTTTTTATGTAATCTAATGAATTACAGTAAAAGCCTGAGAAATGAGCTGGAAAAGGTAGAGTACTCTCCCATGAAAGCAAGCTATGATAACCTTTTTCTAAATCTTTAACATGTTGAAAGGGTATTTCTACACAGATTTATTAAATTAAGCAAGGTCACCTTTTCGTTTTATTAACAGATTTAGTTTGCCAGATCATGGACTCTGATTCTGAAAAATGTGGATGAATCAGGCAGTAACATATGTCCACTAGAAAATTGGTTATAAAATGTTAAATCATTTTTGATACACACTATAGCTTTGTTTTTACCATTGTACAATTGCAAAAATTAAAATGCTTAATTACTGTTCTTCCCATTTACATATTGATTGGATGTGCTTTAATAATAATGATATTTCTAAGTGGATTATCTCTCTTGACTGGGGCAGTCTTAATCTAATATTTGCATAAAGGGGAGAAAATATCCTTTTCAATAACAATACAGAATTCTGTTCTTCTGACATGGGGTATACAGGTATTAGTTTGAAAGGCTAGCTGAAAATAATGACCAGTGAAACTAGTTGGGTGCCTAAAGATGAGCACATATATTCTATTTATCAGTCTGAGCCTGGTTCAGCAAAGTAGGAATAAAACTGACATCCTGTCATGCAAGTAGTTCACATGTTCCCAAATTTCTGTTACGTGTTTTACAGTCTTTTTTTAACATTTTATTTAAAGCAGGTTACATAAATTTAACACCAAATCTTGCTGTAATGGTTTTGAAAGAATTTCACAGTCATTTCTAATTACGACAAAAAATGTCATTACTATTTTTGGTCTCTTGAAATTATTTCTTTCCCCTGTATTTGCATCTATCATCTCTTTTGTCTAAGTAAGGCAGAAGCTCTTTGCTGATATATGTAGCAGAGCTGAGAGAGCATCCCATCAGTAGCCCAAAACTTGATGTAAATAAAGCAGTTAAAGGAATGGATTACTTTTTATTTTCACCTTCCATATATTGTTTCAAATGAGAACACCCCAATGGAGAGATGGAGCTACAGCTCAGTGTCTTAGCAGCTCAGGAGTTCTGCACAAATCTGCAGAAATCACTGTTCTGGTTACTCCTGGCATGCAGGAGGGGTGAAGGAGGGGTGCAGCAGAGTGCAGTTGGCTTGGCCCTGGGAATTGCAGAGCAGGTGACTTGATTACACTGAAATCAGGCAGAAAATGTCCTCTTCTGGCCACTCGAGTGAATCAGGGAAATTATCGAGTGGCAAAACTAATTCTGTGCCTTGGGCCATCAGAGCTGCCACTTCCTATAAGTCAAGCCTTCACTTAGTGTGAAATTGTTTTTTATTTTATTCTCTTTCATTTATTATGCTTATTGCAGCTAATCCACTTACTGAATGTGAATTACCCAGTACACTAAAGCTGTTTCAGCCTTCTCATGCTTTGGTGGTGGAATTTAAGGGCTGTTCTCCTTTTAAGGCACTCAGTTCTGACCTGTACAGCTAAAATACTGTTTTAGCTTTTCAGATGAGGACTCAAATGAGGAGAAAAGTTGGATTATGATTTAAAATTAACTAAAAGTTCATATGGTTGAGCTTCTTTTTAAAAACAGGTACGACTCAGGTGGGTCGTGTTTTTAAGAACTAGAAATGTACTTCATTAAATATGAGTTACTTTGGAAGTGTTTGACAGAGAGAATTTTCCCTTGGAATCCAAACATATTTTTTTAAACCTTAAAATATGGCTTTAAATTCTGTCAGAAACAAAACTGAGATCTACCTAAAGCACTCCTACAGGTGATACCCCCTGGGCACTACTTGGGTGTGTAATTCTGTACAAATGGCAATCCTACATTTGACTGTGCCCTCTCATACACACCATTAACATTTTGCAACAAAAGAAGAGCAAAACATATGGAGTCTTTTATTTTAAGCAAAGAAGAAGCAAAAAGAATGATGAGGATAAAAAATAGAAAGCCTGTGGTGATGGGCAAGGGAAGTTAACAGTTGTAACAAGGGGAGATGCTACAGCTGAGTGCATCAGAATAGAAAACCAGAAGTAGCCAGAAGGCATCTCCCATAGGCACCTAAATATAGGTTTTCTATATGGGTAAGTACAAAAATATGTATATATATATATATACATATATATGTATCACATCATAAAACAAAGAGACATGATTCAGGACAAACCAGATAGATTGTTTTACCTCATATTATTCACACAGTGCTTTGAGCTGACATATCTATCTTGGGCAGATGAGGGGACTTGAAGGGTGGAAGGAAGTAAGCAGAGCCTCAAAAGGCAAAGCTGAAAGGATCATACTGTGATTAAGATGGATGCTTTGCTGACAGTGTTAGAGCAACAGCTGCTAAATCTAGGAGGCACTTGAAAGAGTCTCTCTATTTTGTTATATATGGAAGTCAATAGGTTATTTGGGCTAAAAACACCCTATTATTCAAATTCAAGTGACCCAGAAAGCCATGCCATCTTTCAGTGGCAATTCAGAGGGTTTTGCCATTTAGATAGTGCTTTTGGTATTTCCCAGTACAAAATTTTTCAGTGTATTCTTGTATGACATACGGATATATTGATATATTGATCTCAGGGCTTTTTTTTTTTCCTTGAGATGTATTAGATTAGTCTGCATAAGGCTTCAGAAGGGTATTTTGTGCTTTCACCTGGGTTAGACTGCTAAAAACTTGTCACCAGAATCTCTTTTGCAAAGCTGTTAAACATCAAGGAAATGTACTGGAAGTTGTTTTGGCCTTTCTGTATTGGAACTGCTTCATTAAAATTCTTAATTACAGGTAATGTTTCTTCACAGTAGTTCCTGAGTCCTATGTATTAGCTAAGCATGAGTCCTAATCCTGTTGAGAATTTGTGCTTCCACTGTAGGTTGTGCATAGGAAAACAACCCTGAGAGGAGGATTTTGCCCACTGATGTGGACACCTCCCAACTTTTCTGATGTGTCTCTCTTGATCTCCATCTTTCATGGCATCATATTACTCTGCCTTTTCTCTTTATTTTTTTGCCCTTGACTTTTATGTCTACACTACAATTTGGGTTGACCTTGAGGGTGCCCTCAATTAGCTGAGCCATTTCAGTATCGTGGCCCCACACCAAAATCCTCTCCAAAGTGCTTCTGATCAGAAAAGCAGAGCCATGCTACAGACTGGGGTGTGACCATTTTTCTTTTCCTTTCAAGTTAGTCTTTATTTCCAGGCAGTAAAGAGAAGGAGTGATACAGAAGTGATAGAAATCAGAAGTAATAAATCATAGGATTGCTTCTGGTAGGTTTCCTGTGCCCATGCCTGCTGTGTCTGTGCCACCTGCAAAAAGGGGAGGATTAGGAAAGGTTGGGATGAGAAAGATAAATCTTATCCCTGAAAGTTCAACAAACCTCTCGGGATCCAAAGGATGTCTGCCAGGGATCAAGATCAGGAATTTGATGAATAATGGACAGGGAGGATTTAGGCTGGCCTCATGTTTGACCCTGAATAGGAGAAGGGGGTTAGGGTTGCACTCTGGTTGGGGCTCTTTACTCTGCTGTTGATGACAGAAACTCCAAGACCTCCCTGGGCATGGGAAGCTGGTGTTGGCTGTCCCCATCTTCCACTGGAATTTGGTCTGTGGACAAAGTTCTGTACTGACAACAGCAAACCCTGCTGTTTCGTGGCTAGCTGGGGAGGGGGTTTGGCTTCTGAGTAGACAGAGAGGAGAACAGTTTGTGTTGCTATGGAAGGTGTGGTACCATCAAAGGATGACCTTGGAGATCCTTAGCTAAGTTGTTGGGTTTTTTTTTCTTTTTCTCTTACCAGTCATCAGTTATTTTTCTGGTTTTCAGATTCTGATCTATGCACCAACAGTGGTGAAAGTGTGTTTGTGTGACATCTCTCTAGAACTTCTGGGTTGATACAGTGAGAAATGAGATCAAAGCAGTTTACTAGATAGTAAAATATTGCTTAGTTTTAGGATGTATTACCTGCATATTTTTAAAGGCTATTATGATTAACCACAATGGTAACTGAGAACCTAGCTGGTCTTGGTAGTGAGCTGAGTTTCATTTTTTTCCCTGTTTTCCAGCTCAAGATGACCATATTGAGCTTTAGAAGAAAGGGTGAACTGTGACATCTAATGTTATCACTCACATGTCACACGTGTGTTTTTGCTAGATGACAGCCAGTAATAGAACTCCACTTCTTGTATCTTCTGCATCATCAAATTCTGTTTCTATACATCTCCTGTGAAGTAACAAATGGAAAGTTTGCAATGAATTTTGTGGGATGCCATTCAATTGTAATTGGAAGGGCTGTTCAGTATCGTGGTGAAACAGGTTTTCACACAGAACAGCTAAGGGGTTCTAAGCATCTCTTTTAAAATGTGCCCAAGAAACAGTAAATTGTTTTGGCCACATCTTTAATTTTTAAATTTATAATATTTTCAAGTTTTTGCATGCTTTTCTCCATATTATTTTATTAAAGAAGTTGCTTTTGTGTGTCTAAAAATCAGTTATCAAGATAGGAGTAATCTGAACATGTTAAGTTTTAACCTCTGCTTTTGCAGTAAGGTTCCTTCAACAAGAAGTTGAAGTGTAAAACATTGCAGTTTTTACATTAAATCCCATATTAAAATGGAACTTTTTCTGAAGTGAAAGATGTGTGCAGTAAGTGAAAGATCTATTGCAGTTTTGGTTAATGTTGGTTCAACTGTGCCTCTGAAGAGTCATGAGTACAATAGATAAGATCCAATAGGTTGATGTTGATATTGATATTGTCAGTCAAGACTTTTAACCATGTCAGTATTTACTACTGATAAAATAGTCTGTGTTTGCCTGTTTCTGCACAGTTACAAGAAGTGGCATGAGATCTGTGCTAATCCTTCACTATTTTTTTTTTATCCAGCCCCTAGATCACATTATCACTGCATGAATTTGTTTTAAGTCTTGGTAAAATTGGAATTCTAGTGTAAATATTTATAATTATGCTTTCACTTTTTTGCTTGCTTGGCAGAATTTCAAATTTCAGATTACCTTTGCAGTTCAATAGAGCAGCTGAGAAGAGTTCATAAAGACATAATATTTAGCAGCAATGCTTGTATTGAGAGGAATTCAGAGACTTAAGGCAGCTTTGGCAGGAAAAGTGCTTGGGATGACAGTTATTTAAGAGGGTCTGGAGCTAATCACATCTTGATTTTAGAAGACTTTCAGTAGTAAAAGCCTTCCTGAGTCACAGGCTGGTATTTTGCTGCTGTCTGGATGTGGGCAGAGGATGGGGATGGACTGGGATGGGTGGAGCAGGGACTTGAGGTGTTGTCTGACTTGTTGTCTGACTTGGCAGCCCATGGTACCTCCTCTTTTATGGAGTGTCCTGTCAGAAGGGCTGTAGTAACAGTTTTAATTTAGAGCTTTCCTAGCAGCTGACAGTTATCTGAAGGAGGGTTCTGCTGGTTAGATGATTTTGTGAAAATGCCTCTGAAAATGAACTTGTGGTATGGTGAATGTTCTCCTGAGTGTCTCTTACATTCCCTTGCATGAAAGTACACTGGGAGTGTCTCATTGTCTGAATTTCTGAGAATTTTATTGGAGAGAATTAGCTATCTAATGTATGTATTAATCAGATTAACTTCTGATTTTTCCTTCTGATAGGAGTGCCTTGTTTTCTCAATTTGAGACATTCATTCTCATCTACAGTGATCAGGATCTATAAGCAAAAGGGAATTAAAATATCTTCCCTGGGTTGGTTTTAATTTTGCTTAATAGAGGCAGCCTCTTCCCCAGGGTTATTTAATATTAGAACTTCAGCCTAATTAAGGGATTTGAAGTCTTTTTTTGTATAAATTGTTTTAAGAACTGAGAAATGTTTAAGACATTTCCTAGAGGGAGGTTCATGGCTCCTGGCATGAGAGTGATCCAGAAACTCACTGAGGATCTCCTGGCATCCAGTCCCAGCTGTGCCATTTTGCTGAATGTTTGGGTTCTGAATATCAGATGTCTTTTCTTTCTTCCACTCCTAAAATGATGCCAGCCATTATACCATGTGGGGAGTGCAGAGGTTGATTAGTCAATAAATGCAAAATATTTAGCTGGTGGAAAATATGTACAGTACAGTGAGGCCATGATTATTAGTCAAGTCTTTAAAAAAACCTTTACAAAATCCAAATATCAGGGCATTCTGCCTCCATAGTGAGAATCGTGAGAGCAGCCTTCTCTGGTGAAATTGTAGAGGATTGTCATAAATTAATAATAACCACCCCTCATCCTATTTGGGATGTCACTTCCAGTAAGCTTTTTTAAAACATAGTGTCATGCAAATGGAAAAGTTTCAGCAAACATTAAATGTGACCATGAAGACTTCTGTTCCTCATTAAACCATTCCTTGATGGTTCCTGATAGATTTTCATCTAAACACTTGCTAATCCCAGAGCTCTGAGAGGCAAGGCCTGCTGAATTAGGCCAACCACTGCTCCAAATAGTTCCTGCACACGAAACAGTAATCATTGCTTTCCAGTCTATTATTAGATTAAATTCATAGGGATTGCCTTTTTCCTCCAGTGAGTTGATGCATAAATGACATGCTTTACCCTCCAATAAATCTAGCAGCAGAGTGGCTGTGACATGATGTTCATACCCCTTAGTCCCATGACAGATTATTTTTGATTGCTGCAGAAGTTTACAGCAGTTTTGAAACCATTAGAATTTAAAAGGCATCATTGACATTTTACAGCCTACCTGACGGGGCTGGCAGGGAGCTCAGGGGCATCCTGGCTCCTGCTTGGGATTTCCTCTCAGGGGCAGCCCCTTGCACTCAGGGTGGTCCCCAGCTGTGGTTCAGGCAGGGAAAAAGGCAGGGAATCAGGCAGTACTGCACCTTCACTGCCTCTCTCCTTGGAGAACTGGCGCTGCTCTCCGTCCCATCCCTGAGCCCCAAACTTCCAGCTGGGGACACTCCTGGCAGTGGGACACATGTGGGGACCATGTCCTGCACAGCCCCATGACATGTTGTGCCTTGCATGGATAAACACATGGTGAAAAACTTCCACAGCTTTGTTGCTCGTTAACCTTTTTAAAGGTTTTTACGTTGCCTGTGGTCACTTATTTTTCCCAGCTTAGCACTAAAGAAGCTGGCATTGCTAAAGGGGGAAATTCAGGTTTAGTAGCATGTATGTGCTTTTAATAGTGTTCTTTTCTTGCAGATTTAAGAACTTTGTTTTTCCCTGATGAAACCCAGATAAAGTTTGCAAAGCTCAAGACTCTTCAAATCCAAGGTGTTTACTACTATTTGTATCTCCTGTGAATGAATGTGTTTGGCTCTGGTTGTGACCTCTCTTTACCTGTTGTTTTGTACAGCTGTCTAAAATTTGCTGCTTTTGGCCTTAGAATCACAACTACAAAATTCTATCTAATTTCATAAAAAGATATATCTTGATTTCCATATGTTTGTATATACCTATATAAATAGCACAATACCAAATGGAGCTCTGAACATTTCTATAAATTTCTCAATAGGTTTCTATGTGATTAAAAAAAAAAATTAAAAAATAATTCTCTTCAATTTAACACCTTTGGGTTTGTGTTCTGGATGGTGTGATAGGACTTGCTTTTGTTCCTAACTTCTGTCCTGTGACAGGGATGTCAAGCAGGTTCAGGTTGATGAATGTGGTATCAAGTAGAGAGTTAATCTTAACTCTGCCCTACTGTAGCCTGACAGTTTTTTATTTGACAATACCCTTTTTAAGGCATGGCATCATGGAGAATGAAGATATGAAGACAGTTTAAATGACACATATTGTTGATAGGTAAATATGAAATTCTCCAAAGAAAGCTAGAGTGTATTTGCACTACTGAGGCTGCCCTTTCTCCTTGAAAAACACAACAAATATTTAATAGTTACATGGATGGAGTCCCCTAGGATTTTTTGAAGAAGGGTTCCCAGTTTTGCAGATCCTGTGGTCACAGGTAGCTTCTTCTGAGCACTCTTGAGCATAACTTTCTTTTTCTGCTTGAGGGAGAAAATGGAACAGGAAGTGAGAGAATTTTTTCCGGAATTCCTGAAGTTTTTGATTTTCTATATCACTGTTCTTATAATGCAGTCTTTTGGGAAATAGGAGTGATTTTATTACAGTAAAATATTTATGCCTTAAGAGGAGGATAATTAAAAGAATATTGAGAAAGCATTTGGAACTTCTAAATGAGAACTTTGTCTACAGAACCCCACACTAAAAGCTGTGCTCATTAAGGCAGGGAGGAGAATTAATATTTTTTTTTACCCCAGCACTTATTAAGTTTGGTTTCATTACAATATCTTGAAATTTGATTTTGGTTATTTACAGTATTGTTGAGCAGGGTTTGAGTCTGGTCTCTGTGGTACTATTAACTTTCCTGTCTGAACACCTGAACTCCCTGGCTGGAGCCTTGGTTAGGGTTGTTCTACACATTCCTGTGATGGAACAAAGCTGAGTGGGTTTTGTAGCACTGTTCTCAATCCATAGACCTCTTTTATTTCCCTCAGGATGGGTTTTTCTGTCTATTTTAAGCTCTTTAGCTTTATAAAATGATGATGAAATTATAATCAGGGTCCATCTCACAAAACGTTTTGCAGATGATCTGGAAGGTGTTGACAATGCAGGGAACTGTACAGCCTCAGAATTGGGCCATTTTAATTCTGCCCTGGAAGAGTCAGACCTGAAGGGAGCTGGGGATGAATACACTGTTGATATCCATATGTAACCTTGCAACATGTGGATTAAATCTTCTCTGCACCTGTAGTGTAACATTTTCCTCATGCCAGAGGATACCTTAACTAAAACCACAGTCCAGTGACTTCAAAGAAAGAAAAAACACATTCAGGTTGAAAGCATTTTATTGATTGTAATTTTTAGCATAGTGCGTATTAAATATAATAACTGATGAGTTTAGTAGAATAATCTCCATTACCATATGCAAGAAACATGCTTTATAAGTTACATTCATCTTTAAGAACTGTTAAATTCTCTGGAATCTAATGCAACAAATCATTCTGGGAATGCTGGATCTTTGTGTTTTCAATTGAGGTTCCAGCATTTGGCTGAAGTATCTTCTGTGCTTCTATCATCTCATAATTTCCTTCAGAGAAAAGAGGGAACAATCTGCATGTTGGGTGGGAGGATGGGGGAATGCTAATTGAAACCATGTAATAAAAAGGTAATTTAGCAAAACTATTAGGTTTTGGTTTTCTACTATTTTAAGACTATTATTTTTAAAATTACTTCTGTATTAAAAAGGCTGTAAAACTACTCTGAACGTCAGCACATTCCATCTTAATTCTCACTTTCCTTTGCATGAATAGTAAAATCTTCATAAACTGAGAAATAAAAATAATTGAATAAACTCCAGTTGAACATTTTTTATGTTTCTTTTTGAATTTAAAAAAAAAAAAGCATATTGTAGACCTTTTCCAGAGCATTTAATGTTTTCTAGCATTGACCACACCTCAAACACAAGACAGGAAAAAAAAAAAAAGTGCTGATGGAAACAGCTGAAACAGAAACCCAGAACAAATGCTAATCAGCATTATATGATTTACAGCTGCATTTACTGCTGCAATGTAATTGCTCACACCTGAATCTGATGTTCCATCAGAGTTCTCCATCAATTGTCAGCAGCTGCTTCTCTCACCCTCCCAGCCAGGAGCTGCCCCAGTTCAGGGTGGAGGTCACCATGCAGGGATGGACTTCAGGCATGGCCTGGAGAATTTCTTTCTCCAGGTCACTTTTTGGAGTTAGTTTCTCTCTCTGGTTTCTCCAGATGCTTCAGGAGGAGTCTTTGCATGATTTGGGTAAGACAGGGGTTGGGGAGCAGGGAAAAGGGTGGCAAGGCTGGGGCAGGAATCGGGTGGGGATGTGACCTCTCTGGCCAAGGGACTGAATCAGAAAAAAACAGCTAAAGGTTAAAATGGATCACAGTTGGAATTGGCTGCTTGTGGTTTGGTGTTTTTTTGCTGTTTGGTTGCTGTTCTGTTGTTTTTTGGTTTTGTTGTGGCTTTTTTTCCTAATAATCTTTCTTTGGGATGCATTAATTGTGTGTAACTGCTGCCATGTGCTTTGAAGGTGAGGCTTGTGCTGGGCTTGTAGAAAGAGGTGGATTCCCCTCGGTTGTGAGGGGTTTGTGGTTTCTCTTATGTTTCAGTAGTGAATTTTGGTGTGATTCATGAGGGCTCTGTAGCACGAGATGAGGGGGGACTGAGCTCTGGCAAATCTGAACTGGAAAGCCCAGAGGAAGGCAGAATGCAGAATATGAGCAACTTTTCTGCATTTCTGAAAGGTACAAAATATTTCTTGAAAGGGCAAGAGACCTTTTTGGGTTTTTTTTCCTCCAGTGTCTGAACTGGAAGCAATTTTACCTCCAGTTTCTGAGCTACTACTGTGGTTCAAAGATTTTTTCCTTCTCCTGATGTATCTTGATTGTCAATAGCAAACTCCTAAAAGTACCTTCTTTTTTTTCTGGGGTTGGAAAGAACCACGATCCATAATACTAAAATCCAAAATTTACCAGTACTAAAATAATATATTAGGAAAACTACTAAAATAAATTAAAATTCATTAAAACTGATTCCTGCCATACATGACTTGCAGACTAAGACTCAGCAAGGCCTAAAGTGGATTAGGACCAGTTTCTCAAAGCATTAGAAAGATTTCTGAATCCATAGGTAAAAGGTTTCCATTAGCAAATCTGATCTGAAACCAAAAGCAAGATACAGATTGGGAAATTAGAATGATCTGAACTTTTTATTTCCTGCTGATGTTTATTCTATTGCATAGATCAATGCACAAATATATTTA
Organism: Calypte anna; assembly: GCF_003957555.1. Classification (NCBI taxonomy): domain Eukaryota; kingdom Metazoa; phylum Chordata; class Aves; order Apodiformes; family Trochilidae; genus Calypte; species Calypte anna. The sequence goes on along the minus strand of NC_044247.1, from coordinate 10,363,256 downwards.
AAGCTACAAAACAACTGTTACTCATGAACTCTTTTTGCATCACTGTGTGATGTTTGAAACAGCTTTTTTATGCAGTTAGATTTTGAGATCATGCTGGGTCTTTTGGAAGAGTTTAAGTAGCTCCCTGCTCATTTACATTTATGAATTCTGTTCCTATCAGATGTCAAGGTAAAAAGGCACAAGCGTTGTGTATGACACTGAGTTTGTGAGGTCAAGGAGCCTTTTTTGCAGTTGTCCTCTTGGTTTTTCAATTCACCTCCATTAAGTTCCTGAAAATCAGTACCAGTTGAGGTCATGGCACAATGTGAAATAATTTTTGCAGCACTGGCCAGTATTTATAGGAAATGATGAAACCTTCTGTCAGTTCTGTCACATTCCCATCCCACTTGACTCTGGGCCACTTTTAAGTGTGGCTGAAAGCCTCATGGGCTTATGTCTTCATGACCCAGTTGTAAGGCAAAGCTGAACAGTGTTCTGAATTTAAATATCTGTGTCGATATTGCATAAACTGAGAGGTTCTGGTGTTCTTTTTACATCCTTTCTAAGTTTTATAACAAAATAAATCTGGTTTGTAAGAGTTTAAAAAAAAGAAATGGAACAGCTGACTCAACTCTTCCAGTGTTTGTCAGTAGTTAAATCCAATGCTCTGCATTTCACTGCTTTTTTGTAAGAAGCTGCAGCAGCTTCCATAAAGTGCTGGAAGGGTCACAGAGGTGGAGCCCATGGGCTTGGCCATGGTGGCTCTGTCATCTTGAAATCCTCATTACCACAGCCCTGCAGAGAGGAATTGTTCCCCTTATACGTCCAGGCTGAGGGGCTCAGGTCACCCTTTATTTAACCCTTTTCAGTCAGGTTACTTTAACAATATAATGGATTTTTGAAGAGTAACTGCAGGAGCAGCCCAGCTGATTCCTCTCACAGCATCCTCAAGGTGACCACATGTGTCTGGGGGACATCTTCCCCAGTCAACAAAACTGCAGCTGAAAAGGAGAAAGCAGAGTTCAGCTCTTTTAAATGAGGCTCTGGACTCTCCTTTGTTTTGTTTCCAGGGATTTGGGAGGTTGGATGTTTCCTGAGGGTGGGTGTCCTGCCCTGCTTGTGATGCCCTCTGCTATTTGGGCTATAACACAAGGCAAGACCAAGACCATGCTGCTGGAGGGGCAGTTGTTGCTGAGTAGGATGTATTAGGGCATAGCAAACTACTGGAATTTTCTTCATCTTTGTCAATAAATAAATTATTATATAGTAGAACCAAAATTATAAATAGAACCAAAGCAGTTTGCATATATTGTTACTCAGAAATACATTAGAGTTATCTTTAAAGAACCCCATCTGGGATTTTACAGTCACCAGCAGACTTCAGGAAATGAACTGCTATATACACAACCAAGAAGTAACAAAGTACATCATCTACTGCACTTTATTGTAGTGGATTAATTGTTTTGCCTTCTTGCTATCTTGTTAAAAAAATTCTTCTAATGACTTAGAGCCATCTCTTGGGCTTCCCATCCACCCAGCAGTAAGTAGAGATAGAAAACAGTGTATTTAAAACAAGTTTTGCCCTGCTGAAAGATCTGAACATCTCATATTTTAAATAGGAAAAGGCAGGAATGTGTCCACTGACCATACCCAACGTTCTCCTGCTTTACTGACATCTCTCCCAGCTACCCCTTATAGAGGGGAATTCTGTGCTTCTGATCCAAAGAAACTGCTCTGTGGCTGTTCCATGTGTGCACACACAGGTCAGAGCAGTGTTGTCAGAGCTTTCTGTTTGTTATCACTTGTAAATGCTGGGATTACCTGGGTGATTGTTTCCTCAGAATGCCATAATGTAATCTCAAACCTAATACTCCAACAACCATGCACTAATTAAAACTGCAATTATATTTTTGCTCAAACAAAACGACTTAATAAATATTATCACAAACTGTTTACCCTTCCCAAAAAACAATTTATGCTCGCTAATACAATTTCCCATTAAAACTGCTGCCAGGTAAATTAAAAACTCTTGAAATAGTAAGTAAGTGGGAAATTAATTCAACAGTTTAATCTAGAGCTAATAACAGTTGCAAGCTCAGAAAAAGATTGCTACAGCGGGGAGTTAATTAACAGCTTATTCCCCATTTGATAAAAGTAATCCACTCTAATTCCAGTGTAATTTACCTCAATGTAATATAAAACCACAAGCTGCTTCTGGTGCTAGTAATTATTAGGCTTGTCCTGTGGCCACACTGACAATAAAAGCCAGCAGTATCTTAATAACAAGAGGCAGTCTGCTAAACGCCCACAATTAAAGATGTAACAGGAAATCTCGAATCAGCATCACTCGTGTCCTGCTAAACAGGCTGGAGGTGCAATTCCAACAGAAAGTAGGAATTCTCCTTGCCTTCCCTATTTTTAATAACCAGGTGGGCCTTTCAGCAGCCCCGGGTGTTCTGTGGCACCAAATTCTGCCTAATAAATGGCCCTGTGGAGGCTGGAGGCTGCAGGTTTCCTCCAGGTCTGCCAGGTTTATTAATTTCTCTGTTAAGACAAATGAAATACAAAATTTGGAGCCCTTGACCTGAAATATCCTGGGATCATAAACTCAGTAAGGCTCTTTTGACCTCAGCTGTATTGAAGCCTATTTTCCTTCCTTTTTTCTTTTTGTGGGGTTAAGGCCAAAGATCAGATTTAATGCATATATATATATATAATACACAAACATCCATGCACATACCCAAATGTATAAATATAAACGTATCTATATAAATATAGGAGAAATATGTTTATAAATTTTCTTGTTTGATCCCAGGGTAGTATTTTCTGGTAAGTATTTTGATTTGTTCTTGAGCACTCATGGCATTCTGTCACTAGGGAACTTGAGTTTTATTTAAGTATTGCCAGTTTTTTTAGTTGGGTTTATGAATAGCAGGTAGAGTCCCTCATTGACTTTCATGCTGTGTTCTTAGCACTTTCCATTGTCATTGATTTAGGGGTGCCATCGTAAGGATAAGTTTGTAAACTGTAATCACAATTTAACTGGAGTGAAATCAAATGAGCTATTTTATCATAGAAATACCCATACTTGAAACAAGCAATGAATGGCATTATTTTAACCCATTTGTTATTAACAAGGGGTAAGTGGCTTTTCTGCTGTCACCTAAAATATTTCTATACAATTTTGATGTACTTGAGTAACTTCCTTTGGGAACTTCGGATTTCTCAGAAATAAAACTCCTGCTGAGACATGCTTCACTGGGTAGCAGTTGCTAACAAATATATCTGATATTATAATTGTGGGGGTTTAAAAAATATTCTAAGCAGGGAAAACAGTAACTTAAAGGGCTGACTTTGAAAATAGCACAGATTCTGGGCTGGTGTGCTCATGTTATGGAAATGCCAGAGCTGGTGACAAAGATGAAAACAGTGACTGTAGTGATATTTCAGCTATAGATACAGCATCCTTTCCTGTGTTCTTTAAGATATTTGAGTTTTCCTGGTTTACTGCAGAGACAGATGTTTATAGTTGAATTAATGCTTTTGCATGTCTGAAATCTGGTAGGATACTCTGCACACTACCATTCTTCTGCTACTGCTGCTTAGCAAAGCCAACACACTTTTTCCCCTACATAGATGTGGTTTCTTCCTTATTTAAATTGTTACGTTTTTTTCAGGTGGAAGTTTTGATTACTTGTGATACTGATTTTTGGTTTGACCAATTAATCAGCTCTTGGGCAAGGAACGTTTTCTCATGGAGAGCTGGGAAATACCACTGTATTGTAAGCACTTATCAGGTAGTGTGCTAAAAACTGTTAGTGTCTGATTATAACTACATCTAAACTCTGCTGCTCACTCCCACATCATTTATTTATGTACTTAACAGCAATTAGGCCCGCCAAGGTTAAACTTACTTTACAGTGCCATGTTTGGAAGGATTTTTTTTTTGTACTTTTATTGTTAAACAAATCTCCAGTAAAATAATAATTCTTTACCACAAACGATTTTCATGCTGTATCACCCGTAATCTGTATTTTGTCTGGATGCAAAATCTTTAGTTTGAGTGAAGTGATGCTTGAAATTCTGTAGGTCAAGGATTGAGGCCCAATTATTGGGGCTGCTCAAACTAACCAGAGCTAGAAATGAATTAGCACAGCTCATCAGCTGCTCATCCTTGCCTCTCTGCTTCCATTGCCATCGTGTCCACGCCAGCAGAGCCACAGCAGACTCAGGGCAGACTTGGAGCAGATCAAGCCCAGCAGCTTCAGCTCAGTTAAGATCAGCCCTAAATTTCCCAGGTTAGGGGAAAGTGCAGCTTGGGATGACGTGTTCTGATAGCCAGAGAAAAGCTTAGTTTGAATGTGGCTTCACAATTGGGTAATTTGCAATTTTTCTTGAATTGCATTTGCCAATTCATGGGGAAAACATTAATTGAAAAAAATTGGAACACGTAATTGGAAAAAAACACAAGGTTGCCATTCTTGTTGCCTATTGCTCAAACTTACCTGGGAGGTTATTGTTCTAAAAGGTTTATAAATAAACTAATACATTCTGCAAGTGTACACTGATAGATTTAACATCTCTTTAGTATTTTCCATGTCAACTGGGCTGTGCAGGGTGTAATTGTGAAAGGCTAAGATTTGCAGGAGAGACTCAGGGTATTGCCTTGTGTGTCTTCCCATGGAGAACTGGAATGAGGAGGCTCCTCTCAAGGTGTGTGGGGGAGGCCAGAGGAGTTCGATGTCCACTTGAGAAATGCTGTCATGGGGGAATTGATGTTTTCCAACAGGCTGGCACCAAGGGAGCTGCTGTGGGTCCTGCTCCTCTGGTGCTGTGGGCTCTTCTTTTCAGTACCTGCTTGAGGTAGTGCAGGAAGGGAGAGTCCCCACTGGTACCTGTGAGGTGTTTTAAGGAGAGGAATCTTGTTCTGCATCATCCTTTGGTAGAGCACAGAGATCCTGGATCAGAGGGATCTGAGGCTTAGGTTGGAAAGTCCTTCTACAGATACATCAATAGCAAAAGGAGGGGCAGGGAAAACCTCCATTCTCTATTGGACATGGGTGGGAATATAGTTATCAAAGATGAAGAAAAGGCTGAGGTATTTAACACCTTCTTTGCCTCAGTTTTCAACAGTAAGACAGGTTGTCCTGAGGACAGATGGCTTCTGGAGCTTGTAGAAAGAAACAAGAATCTGAACAGCTCCCCTGTAGTCCAGAAGGGCACAGTCAGTGACCTACTGAGATGCTTGGATCCCCACAAGTCTATGGGACCAGATGGGATCCACCCAAGGGTGATGAGGGAGCTGGCAGAAGAGCTCGCCAAGCCTCTCTCCATCATCTACCAACAGTCCTGGCTCACCAGTGACATACCAGATGATTGGAAGTTGGGGAATGTCACGCCAATCCACAAAAAGGGACAGAAGGAGGACCTGGGAAACTACAGGCCCGTCAGCCTGACCTCAGTGCCTGGCAGGGTTATGGAACAGATCATCCTCAGTGCAATCACACAGCACCTGCAGGATGGGCAAGGGATCAGACCCAGCCAGCACGGGGTTAGGAAAGGCAGGTTCTGTCTGACCAACCTGAGCTCCTTTTATGATTGGGTGACCCGACTGGTGGATGAGGGGAAGGCTGTGGATGTGGTCTACCTGGACTTCAGCAAGGCCTTTGACACCGTCTCCCACAGCATTCTGCTGAAAAAGCTGCCAGCCCACAGCTTGGACAGGAGCACCCTGTGCTGGGTTAGGAACTGGCTGGAGGGCCGGGCCCAGAGAGAGGTGCTGAACGGGGCTGCATCAAAATGGCGGCTGTGGTGTCCCTCAGGGATCAGTGTTGGGCCCAGTTCTGTTTAATATCTTTATGGATGATTTAGATGAGGGGATCGAGTCCATCATCAGCAAATCTGCAGATGACACTAAGCTGGGGGGGAGTGTGGATCAGCTGGAAGGCAGGGGGGCTCTGCAGAGGGACCTGGACAGCCTGAAGAGTTGGGCTGATTCCAGCGGGATGAGGTTCAACACGGCCAAGTGCCGGGTCCTGCACTTCGGCCACAACAACCCCATGCAGCGCTACAGGCTGGGGACAGGGTGGCTGGAGAGCAGCCAGGCAGAGAGGGACCTTGGAGTTTGGACTGACAGGAAGCTGAACATGAGCCAGCAGTGTGCCCAGGTGGCCAAGAAGGCCAATGGCATCCTGGCTTGTATCCGGAACGGCGTCGCCAGCAGGTCCAAGGAAGGGATTCTGCCCCTGTACTCAGCGCTGGTGAGGCCGCACCTCGAGTACTGTGTCCAGTTCTGGGCCCCTCAGTTCAGGAAGGAGATTGAGGTCCTGGAGCGGGTCCAAAGGAGGGCAACCAGGCTGGTGAAGGGACTCAAGCATAAGTCCTGTGAGGTGAGGCTGAGGGAACTGGGGCTGTTCAGCCTGGAGAAGGGGAGGCTTAGGGGAGACCTCATCACTCTCTACATCTCCCTGAAAGAAGGTTGGAGCCAGGTGGGGGTTGATCTCTTTTCTGAGGCAACTGTCAGCAAGACAAGAGGGCACAGTCTCAAGTTGTGCCAGGAGAGGTTTAGGTTGGATATTAGAAAGAATTTCTTTACGGAGAGGGTGATCAGACATTGGAATGGGCTGCCCAGGGAAGTAGTGGATTCTCTGTCCCTGGAGATACCTAAAAAGAGATTGGATGTGGCACTCAGTGCCATGGGCTGGTAACCGCAGCGGTAGTGGAGCAAGGGTTGGACTTGATGATCTCAGAGATCCCTTCCAACCCAGCCAATTCTATGAAGAAATTGGGAAGAAATTCTTCAGTGTGAAGGTGCTGAGCCCATTGCCCAGGTTGCCCAGAGAGGCTGTTTTGTCTGCCCCATCCCTGGCAGTGTTGGAGGTTGGGATGGGGCTTGGAGCAACCTGGGCTGGTGAGAGGTGTCCCTGGACATGGATGAGCTTTAAGGTCACTTCCAGTCCATGAGTCTGTGATTTTTCAGGCAGTGAGCATGGCAGATGTGCTGTTGCAGGCAGGGGGCATGAGCAGTGCATTCCCCCAAATCACCATCAGGTTGTACAGACAGGCAGACAGAAGCCCTCAGTGCTGGGGTGGCCCTGAGGTCAACACCATGGTGACATCTTCTGTATAGACACCTGAAGCAGAGAGACAAGGAAGGTGCCCTCATCCATGATACCAACATAGCTCTTTTCAGTCCATTATTCACCAGCAGTCTTGCAGTCAGCCTCAGGATGCATTAAAATGAACTCAAGGACAGAAATGATTTCCATATGAGGTAAACTTTTTAATCATCCTGAATAAATGTGGGGGGAGAAAAAAGCCATCAGGTACCCAGGTTTTAACCAACTCTTCTTTCATGTTACAGATACATGTTTCTAAAGACACGCACATGGAAGTAAAACAAATATACAATAAATGTTCTTAAGAAGTTTAAATTTCACCAGAATATACCAAAGCCAAGTTAACTATCTGCATACATAATTATTGAGTGCAAACAGTCTGCTTTCATCCATGGTGCACACACGCACACACACAAATGAAATAATCCCATATCCAGCTTGCAGTGGTCCTGTCTCCCACAGGGACATTCCACCCAGCAGAGTACAGGTGCAGGGCAGGTGACAGAATGTGGACCTGGATGGCTCTTGGGTTGTGTGCATGAGTGAACAGAAATGTGTTGGAGGACCAGACTGACAATCTGTGCAGGCCTCTTGTGTAATCCAGGCTATGAAATTTCACTGCTATTCCTGTGTTAAGCCTGAAACCTGCAGCTAACCCAGAGAAGCATTTGAGCAGCACAGCTGGTCCCAGCTCAGAAAGTCAAGTGATGGAAAATTCATCCCATGCCCTGGTAAACAGTCCTAGTGGTTATTTCTGTTGTTGGAAGTTTAGCTTTTTTTCCACTTTATGTTAAAACTTCTTGCCTATTGCTGCAAATCCATTGAACTTTATCTGAGTGGTCAAGTGTTTGCCCTTTGTCACTTGTTGCCTTTTTTTCCTCACTTGACCCTGCATTCAGTGCCAGCAGATGGACCTGGTGGCAGAGAAATGACACCTGTAGTGGTAGTGACAAAAGGCTGATGTCAAGCCCAGCTCCAAGAAGTGGTGGCAGGGACTGGAATTGGCTATGGGAAGGATTTCAAAGGGGAATGTTCAGTAGAGAGCTAGGTGATACAATTATGATTTATATAAAATTGAAAATAATTTTTACAGTCGTACAACTTGATCACACATCTTTAGCAAGTCCTTTCTTCTGCCCAGTTTGCCTGGTCTCTCAGACCATTTCCATTTTTCCAGTGTAATTTATATCCATTCTAAAAAGCAGGATTACAGCAGTTCATTTCAGGAATGTCTACTTTGCTTTTTTAGTTTTCCATACTGCCACTCAACATTTCACAACTAATGCTAAAAGAACCTGCTTTTCTGCAATTCTTTCTGGCACAGAAGGGCTTTCCTGTATTTCTCTGCCTCATTGACTCTCTATCTCATTTAAAAATCTTTGCTGAAAATACATCTTTTTCCCCTTGCATGACCCTCATAATTTTTATCTCTCTCTGCTGTTATTTTAGCACATAATTTTACTTTTAAACTAGCTGATGGCCCTTCATTTGAGAAAGGGCAATCAATAAATTATGTGCTGATTGTGGGTATTCTTCATCATATTTTTGTATTTCATTGTCCAGACTGTAACAGTTGATATATATTTTTGTTGTACTTTTTCACCTTCTTAAGGGTATCATTATTCTTGGCTTTTAATAATTGAAAGACAATTCAATCTTTTTGCATCATGAAAGAGAGAATGAAGGAATGAATCTCTCCCTGCTAAATATCATTTATATCACTTAATGGCTTTGCTGAAGAAACACAAGCTTGAGCAAACTTGACATGGGTTGAGCAAAGAAAGTGAATGTTTTTCCTGAGTAATTTTTAGTTCATGTCTCTAAATCATCTGAAAATCTCACTGTGAATTTCTGAAATGTGGAGTTTTGGGGTTTTTTTGTTTGGTTGGTTGGTTTTTTGGGTTTTTTTTGTTTGTTTGTTTGGTGTTCTTTTTTGTTTTGTTTTTTTGGTTTTTTTTTTGATAACAAGAACTTGAGGGTACTGAGGTGACAGCTCTGTAAGAGGTTTTTTTTTCTTTCCCCAAGGTGTGAAGGGGAGCTCTGCATCCTTCAGAGTCCCTGCAGACTGTGCCTATCTCTTCCCTGTGCTTTTTTTACTGGGAAAGGTTTGCATGGAGAGAAGAAATCATATGCATGGGAAGTTAGTCTCTCCTGAGAGGGGCTTCATCATTGGGTTTTTTTCAATGTAAAGAGTGTGCTAGTGGCTCTAAGTAAAATTTATAATACAAAGTTTGGAGAAATAAGATCCTACCTACTGTAAACCTGCTCAGTTCTGACAATACAGAGGTCTGGGTATATGTGTAGGCACTTAAACGTAACTTACATGGCCCTTTTCTTTCAGATGTATACAGGTATTACTTGTAGGCTAGTTCTGTGGTCCCACTGCATGATAATTAAGAAAAAAATTATAGGACTTAGCAACTTTTGGCAATTTAGGAAGGTTTTCTACCCATGAAAGTTCATTTTTAATGTTTTTGTCTTCAGTTCTCAAAAAAAAAAGAAAAAAAGATTGAAACATACACAATGAGAAAAGTTTGCCTTTGTCCTGTTTTATCTAATTATTATTATTTAAGATTAAGTATCAACTTATAGTAATACCACCCACCTCTGAGTTACTTTCTCAGCTTTCAGGAATGGTTAGTGCTAGTTTGTCTTCATGCTGTCACTTGATAACTAAATTGTAATATGTAAAAAAAAAATTAACAGGAACATATTCTTAGGTCATCTCAATGCAGGAATCCAATCTCATAAAAATTTTCATTATGGTTTGAGGGATGAGATGTGCATCTTATTCATTTGCTGATACAGATTCTAGCTGCTGACCCATTCATCAAATGCTCAAGTCCAGGCCAACAGGAATGATCTCTCCAAGAAAGATTAAGAGCAGAAATTTCAAATGGGAGACATTGTTCTTTGTAGCAGCTCACCTCATCTGCCATCACTTGTAATTGATACTCCCCAGCTTGTCATCTGCTCTGCATCTCAGCACAGCATCCTGGGAGAGCAGCTGGGCAGAAAAAGGGGTAAAGTGGAGGCATAGAATTTTTAAAATAAAATTCAAGGGGGATTCCATTTCCCAAGTGTTGCCTGTCTTTTTAAGGGAGTGCTGCTATATTATTTAGAAGCCTTTCTGTTGCTTCAGTCGAGCAATTTCTGAAAAGAAAAAAAGAGAGCAAGCAGGAAGATATTATTGGTGAGGGAACATCGTCAGTCAGCCAAAAGCAAGCACAAAGAGAGACTACCTTGCAGTCTGAAAGTGCTGATTGCACTCTCTGTGAAGCCAAGAGCAAAAATATGCTTTTTTTTTTTTTTTTTTTCTCTTACTTTTGGTAAACAGCTTAATTATTGAATATCTCATCGGCTATTGCAGTGCCTGCAGCATTGCAAGTGAACATGCCCGTGTTTGGCTGTTTGAGCTCCCAAAACTTAGAAGCTGAGACTCAATTTTGTAAATGCAAGAATTTAGTATGATACATTTTCAAACTCCGTAGCAGATTGAAAGGACAGCTTTTAGAGCCATAAATGTGATTTATAACTTTTAAATAAACTCACCAGTAAATTGTTTTATGCAGCGTTGGTGTGTTCAGAGTATTTCCAATAGTGCCAGGTGACTTGGGAACAAATAATCAGTGCAGAAACCTTGGAAATGAAAGCCTCCTGTTTCAAAGATTACTTTCCTGGTTAAACAACAATTATCATATTACAATTTAATACATTTTATGAAAAGCTCTCTCTTGATGAGCCAGCCCCTCTGGTAGAATTCCAATGAAAATTGGATAAGGAATATTTCAGGAGGGAGCAATGTGTTGGCTGTGCTGTGGAGGAGATTTGCAGAGGTGCAGAATTCCTGAGCTCTGGCTTGTGGTTATTTAGTTACTGATTTCAAGATACATGGGTAGTTTTTCTATGTGTTTGTTTCTTTTTTGAGATTAACATGAGAAATCCTCATAACTTTCATCTCTCTCTAGGAGAGGATGAGTAAGCAGGGAAAAGGAAACAGGTTGCTGCAACTGCCACTGAACTGCTCTCTCAAAATGTAATTCTGAATATCCTCAAGTCTCTGCAATTTGCTAATAATGTAGTTTGCAAACTCCTAAAAGTGGATAGCCCAAATATTTATTTTAATGTGTATTTTTATTAAAGTAGACACCATTATTACTGCCACAGATTAAAGACCTGTAATGTGACTTTAATATTGCTATTAGATGTTAATGTCTTAGGATAGCACTCTGAAGATGAAATAGTTCTCATTTACTTTTTCACCATAATGAATACTAATGTGTCAGGGGACAAGAGACATCTTTGCCTTCTTTTCAGCTTGGCCAAATAGGAAAGACAGGAATGGAAGGGAGCAATTTGTCATTTGTGAGGGAATGCAACTGGAAGTTGTGAGTAAAGGCAGTGGAAATCCAGTCACCCAGCTCTCCCTCTCCTTTTTCTCTTTGGATTAAGGAAAATAAGAGCAGACAGTGGGCTGTCCAATTTCCGACATTACTGGTGGGAATTATTCATAAAAGACTTGTTATTTCTACACTGGTTTACAGTCTGGTTTCATCTCATTATTGGTGATGTTATGGTCTTTCAGGAAGGGAATAATAACTCATTTCCTGGAGAGTGTTTGTTTTCTGCACTTAGAACTAGAGACTAAATATTTTTTGGTCAAAACCAAAAATTTTTACTCTTCTTGACAAAGTTAGAATAATGCCAGATACAGTAAATCTGGGGACCTATCCCAGGTGTAATGGAATAAAATCCAGTTTTATCAGTACATACATAGGGATCTGTCTCTTTACCTGTGGTTAAAATTGTTCAGGGCAATTTTTTTCCAAGTGACAGCCCACATTTAGTTTTCAGAACCTGCTCATTCTTTGAATCCACAGTTAAGTCCCTCGAATACAGTTGACAATAAATAACACAGACATATGTTCAAGTGCTTACAGATTATATTTTCATAGCCTTGAAATGTTTTGCTTGGGGCAAGAAAAGTTACATATCAACTTGGCAAGGATGTTGGCTCTTCCTCACTCTGCTCAGCCTAAAGGGCTTCCCAGCTGTGGGATAACAAAGGACTCTTCCTTACTGGTGCTTGACTGCCCCAGTCCTAATTCCAGAGGCTGGGAAGCTCCAAGGCTTCCAGTCAAACGATTTTCCTGAAGAATTGGCAGAAAGTTTGTGCTTGCTTTGGTCACACACACATCATCACCACGCAGATCCTAAGGGGGTGGTTTGTGGTTGCTGCTGAGCACCAGGGAAATGCACTGGATGCAGTTGGGTTTCATCACACCAGGTCTGAGTGCTCCTGTGTCTGGACAGCCTAAAAATCAAATTCGGTCCAGGTCTAGACATGACTATAATGTGAGAGTGTGTCCTTCCAGTGCTGGGCATTTCTTCCAGCAATCAATAAAGCAGCAAAATCCAGCATCTGTTCCATGAGATTTTACATTATTTGGGAGAAAACAGTTCTGTGGGGTATTTTAACCACTGAGTGAATGAATATATTTTATTGTTGTTAAATCTTTTTGCCTGTGATGTTATCTCATTCCAATTGCTCTTTTAAGAAGATGAGCATTTGAATTCAAGCATAAACAAAAGGGCAGCAGAAGACTTCTCTGCCTGTTACTGCAGGGTCTGTGCTCCAGCAGCCAGACTCTGGTTCAAAAGCACTGCAAGGAGCAAGGCTTGAGTTTACTTCTGCTTACACCTTTTTGGGCTGCTATTTGAATTTTTTTTTTTTTTTTTTTAAAGTGTTTTCAAAGATTTTCTGTATTTTCAAAGAAAACAAAAGAAAACCTCATAGTTCAAATTCTTGGTTTCCAGGTTCTTTTTTAAAAGGTGCAGTTATTGATGTCTCCATAGCAGATGGTGTGATCCCATGATGCCTCTTACAAAATGTGATATAGAAGCATATATCTCAATTGCTCAGTCTTCATAATATAAATCAGTCTTATGATACGTTCCAACAGATAATGCTGCCCCTTTTATATTCCAGCTAAGGACCAAATTAATCAAGTACTGTTTTGCTTAAATATTTTCTTATATTTGTGTGTGTTTTATTTGTTAGAACATCATTTTTATCCATAAATATACTCTTGTTTTTTAATAGATTCCTTTTTTTGTACAGAACTAGACAGTAGATTGTGGAGAGCTTATTCATTTCATAGCCTGAGAAGCAGGGTATTGTGAAACTTGAGCCCACTGCAAGACTCAGGACAACCTTTTTTACAATACATCTGAAATATTTTTAAAGTATTCTGCTAATTGCTTTAATCTTAATGGGTTATTTTTCCTGTCATTCAGCAAATTCTTGAACATTACATTTAAAGAAGTCCTGTCTGATTTTGAACTCCTTTCTTCAGAAATTCCAGCAATAAATTCTGTAGTTTAATCTGCAGATAAACTTATACCTCCTCCAGGAAACCCATAAAATGCCAGATGTAGGTTTGTGCTGTCAACCAGTGAAAAGGATGAGATGAAGACCTAGTGTGGAGATGCCTAAATCTGCTGTATAATTAATGGTTAAGCTTTTTGTATCCTTCAAGACAAACAAGGGATGCGGACCAACAAATGTTCAGCTCTTGGAACAAAGGAAAATGAAGTTCTGTAGGCTCAATGTCTTAAGGGGAGAGAAGTGAAAGTAATGCAGGCTTCAAGAATAGAAAGGTTTCAATGACTGAAGAAATGTAACTTAGACAAACAGGGAATGAATTCCACGTTGGGTGCTGCTTTTTGGTCAACAGAAGCTGTTGAGAGTAAAAGCTTTCCATTTTGTGAGATCATCTTCCAACTTGGATCAGCTGACAGCAGGTCCAGTAAATCTCTGCAGGTGCCTTGTCCCCCACTCCTGTGTTTCTGTGGGACACAGAAATAGCTTTTCTATGTTGGCTATAAAATCAGCTGTCTTTATTTATATTTTTTTTTTCTTTCAATTTCTAATCCTTCTATTTTAAAGCAGGAATTTTTAAGCACCAGGCTTGCAGCAGCATAGATCAATACTGGCTTGTGTTTGAAGTCAGGTAGAATATGAATGATGAGGTTCCAGTTTGGCTGAAGGTGTAAGTTTTTCTGGGATAGTAAACAGCAATAACTGAGGTGCTGAGGAACAAAACAACAAAAAAAAAGGTTTATTTGTGATGGATGGCAGGGTCTTGCTGGTAGGCTTAGTACATTAAGGAAGGTGCAGATTTGTAATATTTGAGTATGGCACAGCTGAAGTATTGCTGGGTGCAGGTGTTCTGTACCTGGGAGAGGCAGAGCTAAGTTTATTGGGGTTTCTGGCCTTCAGAGATCTTCAGAATCCAGGTGGGTTCAGCAAATACATATTGCCTAAGCAGCATATAGTACATAAAGTACTATATAAAGCAATAAATAATGAAGTAATAATTTCAAGAGTAATAAACTGTGTCCTTTGGAAAAAACAACCAATGAATGGGGGGGCAGGTTTGAGATATTTTCCCTTTTTAAGAAATAACAGTATAAAAAAGGAATGCATGAAATATTGCTTCATGTGTTGAATTTGTGGCTAAGGTGTTGGGAGAGCAAATGGCTGAGGCTTCTTTTGCCTTTTGCTTTAAGTGGCCCTTGAGAAAGTGTTGTGATGAGTGGAGAAGGGTAGAGGAAATCACCTCTTCCTTCTCTCAGTTACTTTTAAAGTTTGTGGTCAGATATGGTTTTGTATTTATCATCCTTTAATTATGATAAATACCTGACCTATCTGTGGAGATTTTTTAGCTTTTTATCAGTTCTTTAACATTTGTTATAGTAATATAACAATAGTAATATATATAGTAATAGTTAATAGTCTGAAAGGAAGGTCAGGAAGTTCTTTCCTGGGCTGTGATTTCTGTATAGTTCCCAAGACCACATTTTTGCCTGAGTCAGCTACATACAGTGTTTTCTACTGGAATGTATTTTGGGGTATAAATGGTTCATTCTTATCAAACCTTGAAACAGGTGAAACATGGGGCTTTGGCTTTTCCTGCCATCACTGCTCCTCATCAGAGGGCTGAGCTGATAAAACCCCATGGTCAGTTTTGTCAGGGTAGCTACTAAGGGGCTTAGAGGCTTTTTGCAGTGTTTCTAATGGCTAATGAGAACTGTTTTTTTCCTAACGATAGTAATAATTGAAGCATATTGCTGTAATGAATGTTAGCTTAATTATCCTTAATTCTTTTTCCTCTGTTAAGTTGTCTTGAGTTAGCAAACACTATTTATTACTGAAGGAATTTGAGAGTAATAGGTTGAATGTTTTTATACATTCTTCCCTAACTAATGTTTAGTTTACAGCTTTGGATGTCTGAAACACCATTTAGGAGGATTAGAACTTTGACCATAATTTGGTAAAATGATTTGATATGCCCTCTTGGCTAGGGACACAGTTATTTATTTTATTTGAATAATTCCAATGCCTTTTCTCAATGTTCTGTGCTTTTCCCTAAAATTTATTTCTAGGAATACCAGTGGTCTTCATTGAGCAACTCTTTGATTTGTTATGATTAGGGAAATATATTTTTAAAATTATTTATAAATATTCATACATATCTATACACATTGATATGTATAAATATCTATAAAAATATAATTTTTTATACATATCATATTGTTTATACAAATCTAGCATTAGCAAGGTTAGCCAGGTTTGACCTGACTTAATTCCTGTAAGAAAAAAAAAAATCTAACCAAATACTTCAGGTTTTTTCCCAGTGTTGAAACATGTTAAAGTCTTACTGAACTATTAAAACCTCAGGACTTCAACCAATTCATTTTAGTCATGATGTGGCCTAAAGTTGAAGTATTTTATAAAAGCTAAACAATGCCAAATGCATTTGGCTGAGATCAAAAGCCAAATCTATTTGTTCTCTTTCATCTTCAGTGTTCCATTTCCTAGGAGTATGACCTTAGTCAAACATCTATTAAAGTTAGCTTTTGATCTTACTCCCTTTTTTACAAAAAAGAAAAAAAAAAAGCCAATCTTTAAGATTTTCTTCCAGAGACAATCACACTATTGTGTTTTAATGTTCCAGTAGTGTGTGAGTAAATAGGATTCTCTGATGTATGTGATAGAACGGTGGTTAAATGGGACAATCATTTTTGTGTCAGAGACAAGAATCAAAAGGAAGCATTCTTCAGAAGCTGTTAACTGGAAAAATCCCCCCAGGTCAGTGGAAACATGTTAACTGGTCAATGTGCTGCATTTTTGGGTCCTTTGATGAAAATGCCTTGTAATTCGATAACAGGTAGCTGCTCAGTTGGAATACAATTTTCTCCTTGCCAGTCAGAGCTGCTCAGTGATTAATCAGTAAAAAAGGTTAATTTTCTTCTAAGTATGAGGAGTTTCTGAGAGAAATGAGGACAGATGGGATTGTTACATCCTTTGTTTCCTCAATAGATTTTTGGTCATCTCTAAATTCCTCCACATTGGGGCAGCCTGTCTGACATTCACATCTCAGCTTCAGCGAAGGGAGGAGGTCTTTCACAAATACCTATTGGTTCCTAAAAACTATACAGAAGAGTAAAATTACAGTTAAGATTTATATTAAACATAGGGAACTGATTAATTATGAATTAACCCATAACAGCTCTCCTTTTAAACTTGTTCTTATCAACGCAGCACCACTGCTAGGGAATATCAAAGGATACAATAGGTAAGTCCTGAAAACAATTTCAAAGCAGTATCTCCAAAAGAAACAGAACATGTCTTTAATAAGCGATTAAACTTGCAGATGTATCACATATCAAACTTCTAAAACCTGAGTTAAATGCTTGCTGGAAACACATGGGAATGTTACCTAAATAAATTTATACTAATGTCATAGCTTACCAAGGTGGGGAAAAGCCTTCAAGTAGACTTTAAACTCTCAGCTCTAAAAAGATAGCTGTAAGAAATACAATGTTAATATTCAGAAATGGCTGAGAACTTCAGAATGTAGTAATCTGAAGGAAATGCTTGAAGGGGTTACTTAAATAATGTGGAGATGAAGAGAGACCTGCCATGTTTTTGTGAATTGGCTGAAAAATTTTCAGTACATCTTGGACATCATTTATATCAAACATATTTTTATTTTTCAAAGACATGAAATTAATCTGAATTAAAAAATCTGAGGATCTATTTTAAGATCTGAATGTACTTTGGCTGTTGAAACAGTTGCACAGAACCTAAGCTAAAAATGCTTGTTGCCATAGTTTTAGAAGGAATGAAACTGCTATACTGATGCAAACTCAGGAGTAAAGACCAGTAGAGTTTATCTATGAAGATTTGCAAGGGCAAAGAGAATATTTGCATAATTTTATATTACTTAGTGTTTCAGTTCAGTGGCTAAATTATTCCTCTCCTTCTTGAGCCTGTGTTTGGCTTGGAAGCTGCAAGTTAATTCAGCTTGACCAATGAGTAGTCACACATCCTTTAAGATTTTTTAAATGGTGTAGTTCATCTTTTATATGTTACTTTAATTCAACACCTGCAGCAGTAAAGTAATCTCCCATTCACTGTCTCAGCTTTGAAAAATATTCTTTACCTTGTATTGCATAAAATGGAAATAATTATGGCATAACTTCATAAGCAAAGAAAATACTAATCTATTGGGACTAAATTATTAATTTCCTGTGTTACTTGTGTAAGGAAATGTGCATGAACAAGCTTCAACAAAACCTCAACGAAAGTAACTTAGAACCAGGGAGATCAGAACAATCAGGAGTAAAAAAATGCTTAAAAAAAGGAAAAGTTATGGTACACAGTCCTGTAATCATGTTCCTGACCCTCTCTGCTTGTGTGATCAATAGTCATTCATTTGTGCCCCAGAGGAAAACACAGCTCTTTGTGTTTCTTTACCTGTGGTCTAAACAGAGCTTAGAAGTTCAGTCTGGTTTTCCCAGCCTGTGGTTCCTCCTCTTTTCTCTTTGCAGCATTAAAAATTCACAAATCCATCACCTGTTTGCAGAAGGTGCCCAAAGCAGAAACTCGGCTTTGACCCCAGGCACTGCTTGGGCACGATTTGCTGCCTGATGAAGTTGCTCTTGCCTCACAGAAATTTACTGGGAAGTAGCATGAAATCTTGTTATTTCCCAAGTATGGCCACTTGGATTGCTGTCCAAAACCTGCTGAAATAAAAATAAACTAATCTAAAATATCTGATTTTCATCTTCGAAAGAAGAGCTCCATGGCATGTGTATACCATGACACCCCACTAATGCCAGCTACATAAAATCCTACTGAAAATAATCTGGTTGAAAGAGACTTGGTGGCAAAAGCTTTATGCCTGGTGACTGTGTGAAGCATTAGGTTATAGCTATTTGGGATGGGTGTGTTTTTCCAGTTCCTGAACTTTAAAATGAAAAAAAAAACCTTACAGCTTTGGGGTTTTTTGTTTATTTTTGTTTAGGTATGTTTGGTTTTTTTCCAAAATTGTCTCGAGTTCATTATGTAACAGGAGGTAGAGACCTGGAGTCAAGTCCTTGCTACCCATGTGTTACTTTATTTTACACTGAAAAAATATTAGAAAAGTAATTAGGGAAAATTCTAAATCAGCTCTTTCAAGAAAAACTAAGTCATATTTCTGCACTACATTCTGCATCTGTTGTCAAATTAATACTAATTGCTAACATGGTTGGTTCTGCATTCAACGTGGAGATCACATGGAGCCTGTGTCACTGATTTCCTGAATTCTCACTGAACTCTTGTCCTTTCTTGCCAGAAACATTGCTGCTCTATTCTGTCTGTCCTAATCCCACCCAGATGTATTTTTCATTGGGAATAAGCTGTGGGATTTCAAATCACCTTCAAGCACTAATACTTTGCTTTCATTCAACAGCCAGAAGTGGGAAGTGGTTTTAGATCTCAGAAGAACATTCAATAATAAATTCATGTTCTGAAGTGATGCTGCTTTTGAAGTTGCATCTTTGGCTCTTGCATTAATTGAAGGCCATTTGTAGAGTGGTGCCTGGGCTCCCTCCTGTCATTGCTCAGCTTGTTGTGCTTCTAGTAAGGATGGCATTTCCATGGGGTTTGATTAACTGGCCATAAATTTCTCAGCTGTAAGAGACTAAGAGCAGCAATAGCTGTTTCATCATAGCATCCAGTTTCTGGATGTGGTACAAATACCATGTAGAATATGATTCTACAAAGTTCTTCAAGTGGAGGAGCCTGGCTGAAATTCTCCTGTTTGAGCTCGCAACAGTTGCTTCCGCAGGTATTGATGTATTCCCAATCATTCTGGTAAGAAAAATCAAACCTTTCCTAACAATCCCACTGGTTGCAAATTTATTCTTTAACATTGTTATAGTAATATTAATAATCTCAAAGGAAGATCAGGAAGTTCTTTCCTGGGCTGTGGTTTCTGTATAGTTCCTAAGACCACATTTTTACCTGAGTCAGCTACAGTGTTTTCTCTTGGAATGTATTTTGGGGTATAAATGGTTAATTGCTGCACAATGGGATTGCTGCAAAAGTTTGGGATCACAATGCCTGTGAGAGAAGCCGAATTGGATCCTTGGCTGAATACTTGATCTACATCTGGAACTTCAGCTAGTTTGAGTTTGAATACAAATTGTTTTCCTGCTCCCGGTATTTGTGGTGTTGATTTGCAAGCAAAGTTTCTGTGGTGCCTTCTTGAGTGAAGATAGACCTCCCTGCTGCTGCTTGCAGCTTGGAGAGGAACATGAAATTATTGTTTGCTTGGTTTCATTTCAATGTGAAAACATCTGAGGAAAGATTGGGGAAGCATTTCCCACCTCTCGAACACCTGAGCTGCCAGGAGGTTGGGTAAGGGATCTGCAGGATCCTCCAAAGCCCCCGGCCCTGGCTGGTCCAGCTGCAGAGGTTGGCAATCCAGCCTCTAACAGCAGTGCTGCTCTTGGCAGTATATTGAGCTTTTATCTGAAAAAATACCACAATGAATTTAGGGAACTGAGTTTTCACTGAAAATCTTTGAAATACGCTGGTTTTAAAGTTGTGTTTTGAGACAGCTGGGACATGGCTGAGCTCTATCATCTGATAAATAAAATACTTGTGTTTTCCAATCACAAGTAGGCAGTAGCTTGGTATCACTCACAAAGATATCTGTATTCTCAGACGACCTTCCAGCCCAATTAATTTTACAAAGTCAAGAGATTTGTGCCAACTCTAGATAAGCTTTTAGACTTTTTGGTACTTAACTGAAAGGACCTCCAAAAACTTCAGCAATTTCCCCACTATTACTGCTTAGAGACAAGTGTTTTAAACCCCCAGAAATTGCATTTAATGGGAAAGGAATATGCATGAAGGAAAAAAAAAATACCAACAGGTAATTCAAATTTCAGATGGCAGCACATACCCCATGGCTGACTTTGGTGATTATGGAGAAGTTACAGAATGTCCATGGAGAACACGAGGGCTATGAGGTTTCAATGTACTTATAATTTGAGGTTCCCTCAAACCCAAGTATATTCTAAAATGGATAACTTAAGCCCTGCAACCAGCAGGGAAATTCAGTGAGCTCTGAAGCCCAAGAGAAGGTGTCCATTAAGAGCATCTGAGCTTTCCAGGCCAGGCTGTTTGGAATCTGACTCAAGTAAATCTGAGATTTCCCACCTGGGCAATGTGGTTAGGGAATAATGCCCAGAGCTGGCTGGGTGTGTGCCAATGTCCCTTTTTTTTCCTGATTTTTAATTACTAAAGTTACCAAAGTCTTCTTGCTCTGCAGGTTGGGAGGACTCCTGATGGTAACCACCTTTGTATTCTTATGGCATCCAAATATTTACCACTTTGTTCCTATAAATGGAATTTAATTTTTGTGTAGCTCTCAGGGAGGTGATTACACGTTTCTTGTTTAGTTCCTAATTTTTCAAGCCTTTACCTCAAAGAATTGTAATCTGCAGTCCATGACAGCATTATGAAAGCATAAGCAGATAGTTTCAAAATTTGGATGACTATGGGCATCAGTCGAACTTGTCTTATCCTTGCTGAAATCTGAGTCCTGTTGCATGAATTTGTCACTGTTGATGTATGAAAACACTTTTTCAGTACATCACATAGCATCTTCTCATTTTATGTTGCAATTTTTACTACAATTGCATCAGATATGCACAGAAGAACATACGAATTATCTCTATAAAGTGATTGGGATCTTTTCAACAATAATTCAGTGACTGAAGTGCCTGCCTCGGGTGTGCTTCCATCTTCTGAAGCCTGTAGATCAAAAATGGGGTGGTCAGTCAATCAAATGTACAGGAGAAGGTCACAGTAGTGCAGAATACTAAAAGTATTACACATTACAGCCTTGACAAATCGTTCTCATGGCATAGATAGTAAAAAAGAGCAGAAAATGTCACAAAATTAATCAGCTCTCATGAGACACACTGGAGGAATGAAGGGGAAAAAAAGTAATGTAACCCTCTCAGTGCTCAAAAAATCAGGTTTTGCTGCTGTTTGGGATGCTTTGTTGCTAAATGGGGTAGAATGTTTGTAAAATCTGGTACCACATTTTAGTAGTAGTACCAGGACGATTGGCTGCAGGGATCAGAACAGATGAAACTCAACTACTGTAATACATTTCTTGGCTCTTGACTACATTTCAGCTTGGCAATGCCAAATAGATTACATTGAGTTTCAGTCTGGGCTCCAAAGCATCCTCCCAGGACCTGGGGTGAATGCTCACCCAGCTTGGACTGTGATAAAGCTCTGGGCTGGGTTTGCTGAACCCCATCCTCTGCCTGCAGTGGCCAATTACTCCCAAAATTCTTCCCTTACATTCTCTCAAACGTTTCACCTTGATGGATTCTTATGACCTATCCAAAATGGTCCAGGATATCTTTGAGCAGCCATTGAAAAGAGAACATGCACCAGAGCAAAAACTTTCCTCCAGTTTCCAATGGAGTCAGTTTGCAGACATGGAAAAAATCTGCAATAAGATTTGAGTGTTCAGACATGGCTGTAAACTCTGCTAATGGTTCAGTCATTTTAATGGTCTTATTGAAGAATTTTGTTTCCCTGTCCTTCTCAGTTACAGTGATTCATTTCAGCTACAAAGTCTTCTACTTTCTAAATGAATGTTTCAGTTAATTACTAAATTCTTGCAGACATTCTGACAGCATAATGTACATTATATGTATTTATTTTTATTTTTTTATTAAGAAAATGAGAAAGAAAGCATGTCCTGTTCAGCCTTCCAAGGCCTAATTTATTGGATGTTTCAGAATTGTTTTCACTGTTTGCAATATGGTATCTCATATTAACATTTCATACTGCCAGATGTTTCAATGTTCCTGTTTTAGCACATCATAGTTGACCCATAGCAGCTTTGAATGCAAATAACAAAGAAGCCAATATATATAATAATGCTTGACGGTTAGGCTGAAATAATATAGCAAGGCTAAGCTGGTTTTCATTTTTCCTTTTGAATGTTATTAATTGCAATGTGTTGACTGTTAATTTAATTAAATGTTTTGTTTTAATATAAGACTATTCTTCAGTTCACTGGCTCACCAATTCATTTAATTAATTGCAAACCTCAAGATTTGATTACTCATAGTTCTCCTTTAGTTAATTTACTTGTTCACAGTTTTGACAGAAAAGCTTTCAAAGTAATATGAAGGAGGGCTGCAGTCTAATTAGGGAACTGAAAAAAATAGTTGTAGCTGGAGTAAAAGGTTAGCAGATACTCAGAGTCACCTTAAAATGCTCAAAGTCCTTGTATTCACCAAAGTCCAACTTCCAAGGACTGGACATGGATAAGATGTGGAGGATTCACTGCATGCAGGTGCCTCAGTGTGGAAATACAATGTTTTGCTTTCTTTCCTCTCCGAGGTCTTATTAATCACCAAGATGGGATGGCCCTGAGAGGTGACACACTGCAGACAGCCTTGGAGTTGTGATCTTTGGGATGGAGAAACCTCTCCGGTTTTCCCACCCTCTCAAGTTCTCCAGTTACCTTGGCTTTAGGAGGAGCAATCCGCCCTCACAGTATGTCCACGAGTCCATAGGTCTGTCCCAGAGCAATGTGACATGTCACCTGGAGCTGGCCAAGTATGGTCCTGATTTAGATGGAAACTTTAATTTGGAACCTGTTTGGTGCTTGGGTGTATCTGAACCGTGGCTCGGAATTGGGGTTTCAGAGTTTTGCAGAAGGTGTGTGCTGGTTTGTGTGTCCTTGAAGGGTTATTTTCAGGGCTAAGTGTGTGTCTTGCACAGCAGAGTCCTTCAGGTTTGTCAAGGGGAGAACCCATGGTGTCCTGACAAACCTGAAGCTGCAGGATGAGGGTTACTAATGGCACTTGGTTGGGTTGCCATATGCAGCTTGCTGGTGTAGCTGAGCCTGCACCATCCCAATCTGTTACACACTTGGAATCAAGACTCAGAGAGAGGGAGCTGCCCCAGGATGTCTCCCAGGTTCCTGTGTTCCCACTGATGTGGTTCTCCATGGATCCCACCAGCTCCTCCAGGTGGCCAAGGTGGCTTCTGGGCTCCACCAGCCTCAGTTTTAACACGAAATCATTGGAAAGTGTGATGAGAGCCCTACTTTGGTGGTAGTATTGTAAAATCAAACCTGTTTGATACTAATTGGTGATTAGTTTATTTCCTGGATGTTCAGTGATTGATCACAGCTGGAAAAAGGAAGGGAAATTGAAAGTGTAAATGGAAAGAAAGAAACAAGGTTTGAAGTATATAGCCCAGCATGCTGCTCTTCCTAGCATGGTTTTTTTGTTTGGTTTTTTTTTTTTTCTTTTTAAGGTGAAAGCTGAGGGTTAGATGTATATGTTACAGCAGTTTCCAAGTACATTTTTCAAAAGAAGGTGCTCTAAGTGAGGTTCTGCTGCTGGTGATGATTCATCTGAGAGAATGGAAATTATTCTTGAGTTCTTTGTAGATCTTCAGAGAAGTAAGTTGAAGAATGGCCCTCTCTGCCACAGCTAGCTGGAGCTGAGTCAATTATAGAAAGGAGTTTTGTTAGTAGTTCAATAGGAGCTGCAGTAATGTTAGCCAGAGCAGAAGCCTTAATTGAAGATGGTGCCAGTGGGTGATTTGCTGTACTTTTTCTTCCATCATTTCAATCAGTAGCACACCCTTACTGCACACCACTTGCTTTAACCCCAGTTTTATTAGAATTAGTACACTGTTTTTAAAGTGCCTCATACAGTCAGATTCTGGGGCTTTTACTGCTCTCACAAGTCAAGTAAGAAACTATATATAGGCTGGGAAATAAGTGAATCAGAGTATAAAGACCTTGATACTGATCTCAGAGATGGGACTGGCTGTATCTGCTTCAGGTTTCTGCCTGACTGCTCAGGATCTGCAAGCTGTAGTGCTTCCTGCTTCAGGACCCCACTTGACTTGAAACTTTTATTGCTGAGGTAGAGTGACTTTGAGGTGGCAGATGGCACAGTGTAGATTTCAGATCCATCACTGGGTTTTGGCTGGTGGCCTCATGGCAGCTGTGTCTGGCTGGGGAGCTCAGAAATGCCTGACAATAATTACCTTTCATTTCTGCAGGCAGCATTTGGGGACTGTGTTTATTCTTTTCTGTTTGTTCCTTGGTACCCTTCCTGCTTTCATTATGGTTTTTTTGGTTTGTGTTGTTTTTTGTTTTGTTTTAATACAATGCCCTGGATAATTTTTTTCTCTTGTCTTTTCTCTATATTATTGAAAGTCTAAATTCACTTTCTGTTCTGTTTATCTCTGTATGAATAGTTTCTTTACTCTCTTGCATGCTTAAATTAAGACTTGCAGTATCAAGAGTTTTTTTAAATACTGACCCAGATGAAAGTATTCACTGGAGCAATGGTTCATTGATATGTTCATTGGGTACATGGAAATGATAAAATGTTATGATAAAAGCCTCCACGTTCAGCCTCTTTTTTTTTTTTTAAATTAATGTAAATTCTTTGCAAATGGATTAGAAATATGAAGTGGAAGGGGAATTGGCTGTGAGTGTGTGCAGGCTCTGAGGCTGTGCCTCAACACTTGGAAGTGGTTGGGATAAGGAGGAGTAGGGTGGGAGGGCAGGCAAAGTTCCTGGAAATCCTGCAAACTATTCCTTGCAATACTTGTGCTGGCATTTTTTATTTTTTAACTTCCTGAAAATAACATGAAACTGTCTCAAAGAGCAATACCAATTTCTTCCCTTAAAAAAGACCAGTCAAAAAAAAAAAATCCACAGAAACAAAGTGGAAAAGTGTAGAGAGTATGTAATCACCTGCAGAAAATGTGTGAACAATTTTATCCTGAAAGATGCATTCTTTGGATTAAGTGTGAGTGATGTCAACCAGAGAATCTGTAAAAGTTGATTATCAGGATTTTGTATCTGTTTGGTAAAAACCCTGTAGCATTTGCAAAAGAATTTTAAAGAATTCTAGAAAAAAATATTTTTCAATAAAAAGTGAGTGCTGTTATGGTACAGTGATCTTCTGTATGAAGTGAGGACTCAGTAAATGACCTAGGAGAGGATTGTTGATGATGTTTTTAGAAAGTTTGTATTCAGTGTATATTAACCCATGAAATCTATATTGGTTTCACTACCTATGACAAACCAGTAAAAGAAGTGCCTGATGATTGTGGGTGGTACTGGTTAGAGCTGGCATCAGGACTTCGGGAATATAGGAGTCTGGAACTGCTGGTGTGAGTGTTGGGAATCTCTTGGGTAAGGTGGAGGGGGGAGGACAGATGGGCTGGAGAGGAGAGGGCTTGTGGATCTCCATCTCTGTCATCTCCAACTTCCTGAGGTTACTCAGGGCACTCTCAGCTGAAATTGAGTGAATTGCTGTATCCATCTGTGTCCCTCCTCCATGCACTCCCAATCTATTGATTACTCAAGTCACAGGAAAATAACAAACTTTTGAGAAGCCCAGTAGAAGCAGCAGAGCTAATCTAAATGTCAAACTTATAGCAGCTTTTAAAAGTATTTTAATTTACGGATGTGTGGCAGTATAGAATGTGAAAATTATTAGTTCACTTTAATCAGAATCTAATCTCTCAGTAAACTTTGCAGAAACAGCAGATTATTTAATTCTGATTTGATGTATGATATCTTTGTGGAGTGGCACAAAATACATCACCAAAAAAAACTCCTGGCTTTTGTGGTCAGTGTAAGTCAGTGATTTTGTGGAAAGAGGGCAGTCAATTAGAGGAGAGCTGGTGTGAAGCATTTTCCTTGCTTTTTAGCAAATGACAAAAGCAAATCATACTACATTAAGAGGAAGACAATAAACCCATTTGATCCATAACCAAATGAGTAATTCCATGTTTAGAGGTCTGTCTGGTTACATGGCCTTATTCCTTATATTTTCCTGCAAGATGATAAACCTCAGCTAATGTATTTTCAGTCACATCTTGTCCAGAGTAAAAGTGATTTGATGATGTCTGCAAGAAAATCTGATCTCTTATTTACTGTTTGAGTCAAAATGATAAAAGTATAAAAGTTCACTCCTATGAAAAAGCATATTTAGAATCTAAATGACAATTTTATTTTATTGAGGGTAACACTATACTACTCTTCTACTGTTGGAAATTGATTTATTTTTAGTCACTTGAAAATCTACCACAACCTCCCCTTCATTCTGTAATGCTGTGCTGGTCTTAATGGTGTCTTAAAGGTGGGACTGAGTTTATAATTACTCATGTTGTACTGTTCTGACAGTTCCAGTGTAATATTTTCATGTTAATCTGAATCAACAGACAGCAGTATAGGACAAAATAATGTTTGGATATGTAATATATTAGTACAGGATTGACTTTTTCCGTGTTAATTGGTTTTGTGCTGTTGAAACTAAGGAGTAGTGTATCTGACTAGGGTACTTGCAAGTTTTGTAGCAGCTAAATAAGTCAACCAGAAAGAGATCAAAGTGTCAAAATGATCAAAGTGACAGGAAATGGTATTTTAAAGTATAATCAAAAGCAGTACCATTAAATAAATATCTCTTTTTGCTATACGTGTGGGAAAAAAAACCGAAACCATGAAAGAATTAAAAGAGAACCAAACCATTCTTAGAATGGTGTTCTTAAATAACTTTATTTTAAAGGCAGTGTTCAGAGCAGCATTTCAGAAGTGGTCTAAGAGTGTCTCTTGGCTTTATGTGACTTATTCTCACTGAAAGCAGTTTTTTGTTCCTATTTTTTCAGTTCTGGGTTGTATTTATTTATTTATTGTGGTTTATTTGTGTTTTCCCAGGTCTGACAGCAGCTGCCATGGCAGAGGCTATGAAGTTACAAAAAATGAAACTTATGGCAATGAACAGCCTTCATGGGAGTGGAAGTCAAAATGGAACAGAATCAGAAAATGAAGAGCTCAATTCTAATGCAGGTGAGTAACACTGGGCATGTGTGGAAACAAAGTCAGAAATGTACTTCAAGTTCTTGTGCTCTTTAATTTTGGAAGCATTGGTCTGCCCGTTTCAAATTTCCTCCAGTATTGCTCCAGTTTTCCTAATAGCCATCTTGACTTTTTTTGAAGAACATTGTTGAAGGATTATTTTTATGATGCTAGAATACAGGCATTTTAAACTCTTGCCCAAATATATTTGTAGAAACAAGAGACTTCTCTACTTGCTATAATGAAGTGAGTCAAGAGTTTTTCTGTAAATGATGGAAAGTTTCCAAAACACCAAATTGGAACTCATTATGAATTCCACAGTTCACTGGAGAAAGGTAGAGAATGCTAAATCACCAACTTTTTAGTTTTTCCTTGAATGGATATTTGCAAACCACAGCTCTGAGGGTGACTTAGGATGAATATTTGTTATGGCCTCCCTGGCTCGAATAACCTTGGCTCATGTGCTGAGTCTGGACTGCAAGGAGCATTAATACCAACTCAAACTGAGCTCCTGAGCCCACGTCCAGAAGAACAGGGTTCAGAGCTGAAGTCAGAAATGGGCTCTTGGAAGAAGGTCTCTCCTTTTATTTATTCTGGTGTCCTTTTCAGGTGACGAGAAGAGATTTTTACCTGGATAATGTGGAACCTAGAACAAGGATAGACCTGTTTTATCTCAGAATGCTGCTAGATACCTATTACAATAAGTGCAGGTTCACTAGGACTCAGTTTTTTGACACCAACAGTCCTGCAATAAACACTTACTAGTTTGGAAACTTCCCCATCCTTTGTTTTCCTGGTCTGTTCCAGAGCAGAGGTGTTTTCTGATCCCTCCTGGCGTTCAGATCTCCCATCAGCATTCATGTGTCTGGGAAGCTGAAGCCAGGCTAACACTTTGCTGGCTTGGGTGGAATGCAGTGTTACCCACAGTGTGCCAGCAAAATGGTAATTTATTAGACCAATAAAGCAGCAGCTGGGAGGTCTTAGACTCATTTTCTAAAGGAATAACTTTGAATTCATGACAAATTACGCACAAAGCGATCTTTCCAAAAGTGGCATTGCCTTTTGCTAATTTTGTGTACTCATCTGTATTGAAGAAATCTGGCTTCTAATTCATGCATTAAACCCTTCCCCAGCTTTCTATTATGTTGGATATGTATTTCTTATTCACCTCTCAGACCCCAATCAATTAGTGCATATTGAAGGCAGAAAAAAAGCACCGAGAAGTGTATTTAGTTTGTGGAACTGTTACAGTCTGCATGCAGTTCAAAAATTAATTATGAAATTTCACTGAATGCTAAGGAATATGAGTGAAGATACAATTTCTCCAGAAAAGGAAGAAAGCTGCATACAAAAAAGACGTAGGGTTAGGATTTAGGATTAGGGTTTTTAAAAGCTGCTGTACAAAGGCTTGTTAATTTGAATATTCATGGTTCGGTGTGTTACCTGATAGGGCAAAATTAATATTCATGGTTTGGTGTGTTACCTGATAGGGCAAAATTTATGTGCTTTATATGGGTAAAATCTGCAGTACATTAATATTATTATTTTAGGTACCTCATTGACAAGTTTTACGGGGGACTCTCATGCAGGTCTTTCAGCAGTGTGTCAAGAGGATGCATCTGAAATGCAAGTTCTCTGGTTTAGCAATTCAATGAGTTTTACAACTGACTCAATACCAATTTAAATGTTTGGAAAAATTCCCATTGACTTCAGCTGAAGTTATAGTGGGGGCCCAAGGATAAGGATGTGGCATCAGTTATGTAAAGTTCTTTTCTCAATTCTTCCCCCTTTTCATTGCCTGATTTAGTACAATCGCCAGGAGCAAATTTACTGGTTTGAGTGCCAGTGTTGCTTGCAGACAGAGAAATAAGTCCTTAACAAAAAGAACTGCTACTAATCATATTAAAAAATCCCCATTTTCCCTCTCTTTAGTATTTGTGATGACAGGACTGGGACACTTTTGTAATGCATGGCTTCTCTTCTTATTGGAGGATAGTTTTTTAAAGATTTACAGCAAGCAGGTACAGCAGGATGTGTGAAAAAGATAAAGAAAAATGAAAGAAATCTAAAGCAATTATCCATTTCAGGATACAAAATATTTGAGTAGTTTTCAAATACTCAGGGGACACTGAGTCCCCTCAGAGAGGGGACACTGAAAGCTCTTACATATTTTACCTTTGATACATAATGCAGAGAAAAAGCATAACAATTCTGCATGCATGAAACCTTTACCAAATGTTTGTTTTGCTTGAGACTCTTCCAGTTTAAATGACTATTAAAACCAAAGTGGGGATGCAAAATGAGGAAGAAAATTGAATTTTGAATTTTTTTTTTTTACTAAAAGAGGGAGAAAGAAAAGAAGCAAAGGAGTCAGAAGCCTCATAAGTGAGGAGAAAACCATTTTACTTCAGGAGAGAGACCTACAGTTTCTTTGATTTGAGGTTGTGTTTAATAGCTTCTGTAATGGCTGCAACATGACTCTGCATCTAGATTTCAGCATGAATAACAACCTGTTCGTGTTTCATTTAGCTCCAAATGAGAAATTCTGTCTTTTATTGTTTTAGGAAATTAGTCTGTGTACTATTGCTCCTGGAACTTTATAATTAATCACTAAAGGTTATGGCTGTGGAGAGTTTGTGGGAAATAGATGTCTGAAAGATTATAATTGTAGCTGTCAAATCAGAAATATAGTTCTACAGAGCAGAGGACCTTTTGCTTCCTTTGATTTTATTTTTTTTTCTTTTTACTGTAACAAAGACTTGAATAGCTGCAGTTTTACTTAAAAAAAAAAAAAAAAATCAAAAGCCTACAGAAGTTGTTTTACCTGAGTGTTACCCATAGGTTTCCTTTGGCAAGCATTACCCCACTCATTATTTCACATGAGGATGTGTCCCTTCCCCCTCATTCTGTCCTCTGATAGATGAATGGAATAGTCCCTTTTGCTGTTGTTTGTTTTCAATTAGAAATGCAATTTATCAGTATTAGGTCCTAAGTTTTTATTGCCAGATTTTTTGGAAGTGTGTCATTATATACAGACCATTAGTATAATAAAAAAAGATGTCTTGTCATGCTCATTTCAGTCCCCATCTGTATCTGTTGAAGCAGGTATGAAATAATTTTGGATTTGCCTAGAATACCACTTCTGGAATTTCTTTCTCTGTCTGTGTGCATCTCAGATGGTGGAAATTTTTCAAGGATTTCTGTATCAGAAGCCAGAACTCATGCTATCAATTTAAAATCTCAACTCTGACTCAGGATCACTGACTGGAGTTGCTGGGATATTCCATGTCCTCTAGGAAATGGCAGGTGTGGAGTTGAATCTTGCGAGTGTGGCTAAGGAAGTGGGGAATAATTCTGCCACTTCTTATCCTGCTTCTGATCTAACAGGTCCTACCTATCTCCTTTAGATGAAATTACAGCCATCTCAGTAGTGGTGGTATATAGGACTGGAATATTATAACTTATTTTTAAAAGTACTGCAAGAGACAATACTGAAATTGTGGGGGAGGGAGGTGGAAAGGCACCAAAAATCTCATGTAGTTTTTAATTGAAGTGATGCACTAGCTCTCTGTTCTGTAAAGAATGTTTTTATATGTTTGAGCATTAATGTCCTACTACCACTCTCTGCAGAAGAGATTTTTTTTTTTGCACCTTCCTACTCATCATATGAAGTGCTGGAGCACACTTCTCAGACAGTTGAAAATCTCATATTTAATCTGGCATTGAAGGGTCTCTGGCCCTGCAGTCCAGCTCATCTGTGCTGGCTGCTCCTTGCAGTTCAATGTCTGTCTCCATCATCTTGGAGCATCTGGGAAAGAAGGTTGAATTTAGAGAACTTCATAGTTGGGAGTAGAGGTGTCTGGAAGTGGGAAAAATGCGACCCCTCTGAAATCTCCAATTCCTAGTGGCCATAAATCTTTGATAATCCTGCTCCTCCTTTATGGCTATTCCATGTGAGTCCTTGGAGATGAGATGGTTTGGTGATGGCAATCAGTGCATGATCTAATGGTTGTCTGGAGTCCAGAGGGCTGCTGTAGCTCAGGCAAGTCATGGAAAGCCCATGCCAGGAGGGAGGTGGCCTTTCATATTCCAGAAAATGAGCAAGATCAAGAGTTTGTAGCTGGGAGGTGAGGCCAGGTGTGCTGGAGGCGTGTGCACATCTCAAAGCCCAGCCACAGAATTGATGTTGGTGTCCTATAGAAAGAAGATAAACCCAAACCTCTTTGCACAAAAGTGTTTAGAAAGATCATTTGTTACATCATCATGCCATAATAATAATAGGTGAGGTGTGTTCTGGCAATCAGCACATAATTGCCTAGGGAAACTTAGTTGAAATCGGGGTGGTTTTTTGTTCTGATGTCATGGCAGCAGGTAATTTCTACAAATATATGATAGAACTGGAATGTGAAGGTTAGAGTGCAAAGCCCAGTATTGGTGATACTACCTGAACATCCTTTGCATGTGCTCTGCCTGACAGCTGCAGAAGCAGAGAATCAGTGCAGAGCAATCCAGGACAGTACCTGGTTGTACCAAACCTCCCTGCAAAGAATAAAGCAGTTATTTCCTTCTGTTGGCTTTTGGAGTTAGCATGCATGATTTAATAAATGTGTTTTGCTTTCCCAAGAGAGGTATCAAACAGTACTAAGTGTTTCAGTGGTATTTCCTTAGGAAGTCAAAATGTTATTCTGTATATAGAGCCTTGTTTGCTTTATTTCCAGACAAGGAGCTAAGTTAGGCAGGAAAGAAAAGAAAAACACCCTGGCTTTTGGCATGTGAGGATCAGAGAGAAAGCTTCTCGTAGAAAAAGAAAAAAAAAGTGTTACCTTTTTATCCTTTTTTCCCTTCAGTACCTGCCATGCAGTTTTCTCATAAATGCAAACATCCTTCACAATCTGTTTAAAAAACCACAAATACATCACTCGGAGGAATATTTAAGGAACCATCAGGAGGGAAAAAACTCATTGGTTTAATGGAATGCTGTCAAGGAAAATCAGCATCACAAACGACACCGGGGCAGAATTGATACTTTTGCACTGACATGTTAAAAGAAAATCCCATGCATTATTTAGAAAACCCAGAAATCTGTCAGCTGTATGATTGCCGAGTTAGCAGAAGCAGGAGGATGCTGCTCAAGTTGAAAAGAAAAGCGTAGGCACGGATCCATATTGTAACCTTTCATGTTCCCCACCCACCATGAATACCCAGCTATTACACGGTCAGCATTTTTTAGTTTTTCTCTTTTAAAATTTTCAAGTGCTTGAAAAGTCAAAGGAGGTAGGTCTTTGATTCCAAGAAGCAGGATGCCGAGGCTGTTATTTTATTGTAAGAGTAAAGATGACAAGACCAGAGAACAGATTTTTTTAAGCCTGGAGTGCCGTGCAGACTCCATGAAGTAATTTTTCCTGTTGTTAATGGAAGTATTTTTGTGTTACACAAGCAGAGAGTTTACTGTTTCAAAGAAGAGAATTTTATTTAAAGAATGCAAAAAGTTCATGCCATTTTAAAATTAAAAGCAGTCCCAACTACCATTAATATTTTTAGAATTAATTGAAAAGTGTACTTTTAATTTTCTTTAATTGTCCTTTTGCCAGGAGGAGTTTGTATATATATATATATATACATATTCTTAAAATATGAATTTAATTTGTTTTGTTTTCTCTGCCATCTCATCCAAACGCTGGGCTTGTTGGACTCTGGCCCTAGCAGATATATTTAAGCATTTCATACTAAAAATTGAGACATCTGTGCTATTTATTTAGACATGTAGTTGCCTTGGTCTTGGGAAGTGTGAAGATGCTGGCTTTTCTTGCTGGAAATTGAGAGTAGCACAGAGTGGCTACGTGGATCATCTGTTTGTTGAATGCTGAAATGAAGTGAGCTGCTGGTCCACAGCCATCAAAAAGAAGTGGACTGCACACCAGGATGAGTTGGACAGATGAGAAAGAGGCTGACACTTTTGATGCAGCTTTTTTCCTCAAGCATGCAGGTGATGATGGGCTATGAGTATGGTGTGACACCTGTTCCCCAGGGATACTGGCAGGGAATGCTCCACACCTTCCCAAGATCTCCTGGAGATCAGGAAGGGGTTCAGAGCACCTGGCAGCTCCTGTTCAGCCCATCAATCTGGCATGTATGTCTCTGAGGGAGTTTGGATGCTGCAGTAGGGCTGCAAAACTGCATCTTATAATATGAAGCAGCAAAAAAATAAATTCTGAAGCTCCAGGACAAGACCTGGGTTCCTCAGGGCTGACACTCTGCACACAGGGGAGGGAGCAGCATGCTGCAGACTGTAGGAACTGAGCCTTTTCCAGGTATGGAAGGCATGGGTGGCCCTGCTGTGAGGACAAGCTCTGCACATGAGTGTTATCCTCAGGTGAGGATGTGTGAAGAAGGTTCATGCAGTGATGAAACTCAGTGGCTTTCAGGATGTGCTTCCACACCCAGGTTTGAGGTGAGGTTTCCTGAACCCACTGGCAAATGGAATTACATGGAACTCTTCTTTCTCAGTCCAAAGAGACTGAAGGAACTAAAGTGTTCACGTAATACTGAAGCTTTAAAAAGCTTTGCCCATTGCAGCTTGTCAGAAAATGTCTGCTTGCTGAATGATCCAGGGTAATGAATTCCTGCAGATAAGATAATGTAAGTGGGGCCTTCCTGGAGCCAGGAACCAGTAATTCTGGAGGAAAAGGTTGATGTGCTGTTTTCTTCTTGAAAATACATCTCCTGAAGCATTAGCCACGCAGTGATAAGCTGTTAGGTTTTGGTTGTATTTTGCTGAATTCTCTTCTTCCTAATGGTGATGGTTGCATGGCCTCTCTCCATTATCCCAAGAGCCTGGTCCCAAGGAGTGAAGCTGGGAACCAATGTGCACATCTGCCTGCTGCTTTGGCCAGCTGGGGTTTTGTGGAAATGGAGCAGCAGTAGATATTTGTTTCTCTGTTTACCCCACCAGTGGGCAGGATTTGATACCAAGAAGTCTAGGATGCTGCAGGAACCACGGATTCAGTGCAAGTGCAAAAGTGAATTTGAGTCTTATCTGCAAACTATTTTAAGGTCCTGTTTTAAATAGATTCCTCAAAAGTTGCCAATTGAGTGCATGTGAGTACTTCAGTTGCCTCTTCAAGCAGCATTCTTATTCCTTTAAATAGGAACTTAAATACTTTATAGTAAATGTGTACAATTCATGCATAATGTTGATTCAGCAGCTAATATTCACATCTTTGGATTGACTGACAGCTCTGGGAAATACAGCATAGCTCTGGCTGTAGCTTGAAAACTGATAAAGGAAATAAAACATCGGATAACTTCTGAAAATTAAATTCTCTTTAACTCTGGGGCATCTTCTTTGAGAGACATTTCTGGTTTGGATTATTTGATGCTAATCTTACACATGATGAAATTAATTGATATTTATGTAACAGGCTAACATAAACTATTTTAAGGATCAAGGAGATGTGTGCATTATCTTACACAGACATCTTTTTAGAAGAGTTCTTACTAAATGTCTAAGCTATGGTTTGCATGAAGGCTTTTTGAGAGAAAAGTTCTCAAGGGTGTACTTTAACTGGATTCATGACAATTAGATGCTGCTAAATGTGTTTGAATGGAGAATATATATACTTTGTGTTTCAACTCTTAAACATCACACAATCTCCTTCCTCAGTATATTTTGTCTGCATCTTATTGGAAGTCAACTGCTGTTCCTTTTTTTTTTTTTTCTAGAGAATAAAGCACATTTTTTTTTTCTTAAAGGCAAGAGTTCTTTACAATGATTTCTTAACTTTTGCTGGAATTAATTTAATGTGGAAAATCAAGATTCATATCTATTTAAAAAAAGCCTAACACCAAATTGAGGACCTAAGAGTATTACACAGTGTAATCATAAACAACCTGTCCAGATTCTTGCCCTATCTTCTATGAGAACTAAGTGCAGCCAAAGATAAACTAATGACAAAATGCAAATGGTATGGCTAAACTGCATTGAATTTGAGAGCTTTCACATGTCTGTCACCTTTCAGATCCTTTACAAATTTATAGTCTCGGAGTGCAGAGGTCTAAATCTTCAAAGCTTGAAAAACAGAGGTGCAGCATGAACTAATCTTCATTTTTTCCCCTATCTTCTTACAGCAGCACTAATGGAAATGTATTTTGTTTAATGACTCTGAAATCCTGTTTGTAATTAGATGTGGGAATTGGTCTTACTTTGTAACAGATGATACTGGAATAATAATATGAGAGATGCTACGCTGAGACCACTATCCTCCTAAATCTATATCATTTTTCATTTTATTGACAGGAAATGTGTTCCTCGAACAAAGAGATTGATTTTAAAGAGTAGAAAAATAGTGCGTAGTAAAAACTCCAATGAAAACATTTTAGTGTTACTTTTAAGTGTATCACAAGAGGACATTAACCTTTTAACTTGAATTTTAATTTTGGTAAACAGACTACTTGTAATAGTTGCTTTGTCACCAATACAGTCTTGGAATTAATGCACCAAAAGATAGGGAGCTTTAATTAATGACAGGGTGCATACAATTAAAAATGCACATCATATTTCAGAAGGATTATTCAAAATAATTAATTTCAACTGCTAAACTCTTCTACAGTCATAAATGAAGTCATTAGGAGTGGGCACAGGACAGGTGAGTGCAGGCTGAGCTCACCCACTCCCTTCAGAGCATTCGTCACCTTCCCTGGGTTTTGATGTCATCAATCATTTTGCCCACTGTAGATCCTAGGCAACATCTTTTTCCTTGGTTATGATTTTCCCATTTGTGCTTCCTCCCAGAAGTGTGCCAAATGCAGGATTTTCAGTATAGATTATATAGGTCGATTGAGATTAGATGCAGTACAATTTAAAGGAAAAATTATTCCAGTTTTGACATTTTAATAAGCTGGAGGACAGCCCCCCATGAGCATGAGTGGGGGGAGAAGGCATCTCTGTCTTTTTCGTCTTGATGCTTAGTGGGAAAGGGAAGGAAAATAGAAGCATGCTCCAGATCTGCCTCTCTGATATACATTTGGTATTTTATATTAAACCATTGCTGGATTAAAGTAAAATTATCCTGGGAGCATGAACCATCAACTGGTGATCTCATAAACTCTGGTAATTAGGGATGCCAGAAATGCTAAGAAGTACCCTTGTTTCATCTGTTTGCAGGTTTTCCACAGTGCTACCAAAGAACAAGGACTGTTAAGTACCATATGCCAAATAGTTTTAAAATTTTATTTTAAGGACCTTGTATATATATTCAGTTCCAACAAAATCGTGTCTGCCCATCATTCTGCACAAAGTAACATTTTTTTTAAACATGGTGGTGCATGAGCATGCCTCACCAGTGCATTTTTAGCTTCCCATTTCAGGAGGGAAGGAATCCAGTATGTAAAGAATTCCAAGATGTCAGGGAAAGCATCAGTGCTGGCTGCCTTTGTTAATATTAGTGACTCAACTTCAACCTCACATTAATGAGATTTGACCAATAAAAAGTACTCTTATATTTTAATTACATTGAAAAGTCTGGAACCTTCTTGTTAAAGCATATCTGTTAGGATGAAAACTAGTATGTTACCTTTGGTACAGGCCACATGCTGAGAGTCCTCCAAAGGGAGTCGTTGACAGAGATACAGCTGCCAGCAGCAGGAGTCTCATGAGTTACAATTTTAATCAGATTTTTTTTTTTAAAAGTCCCCTAATGTGCAGATAATTTATGCTCGAAGTAAGAAATGTTTGTGGTGTGATCAGTTTGAATATTTTCCTCACTCAAAATTGTAGCACTAATCCAGAAAGCATTTTAATAATGTGAGTTTTTAGTTAAGGATTCAGCACTAGATTTTTGCAGGATGCCCTGAACTGACATTTTTGCAGCTAAGATTCAGTAGCAGTTTTCCTTGCAACAGTTGGTGCTGTTTAGATGTCTGGCTGATTTGTGAATGTGATGAGGAAGAAGTCAGAGTGGTCTCAAGTAATTCTGCTTTTTCTTGCACCCACAAAGTAGGAGGTGTCCCTTAGTTCTGGAGCAGGGACAGTGTGGGTACAGAGGACAGAAACAGATCAGAACCTTCCTACTTGTCACAGAATACCTTGGCTGTCTTGAATAGTTATTTCCAAGTTTTGTTCTCCTTTAATATAAAGTTTTGATCCATAAGAAAATCAGGATTATGCATTTATTTCTGTGATTTTTAAAAGTAAGCAGCTGACAGTTTTGCATAATAGGTTATGCTTTCTGCTCCATATTCTGCTTTAAAAAAAGCTGGATTCCAAAGCTGTGAGTGACATTTTGGTAGAATTTTAGCAAGTACAGTCATTACCAAATTAAAAATAGATACAGGTGGGTAGTCTGTGTTTTTAGTTCCTTTTTAAAAAATTCCAATCCCTAACTGTATACAAGAACAATTTTTGAGATTGTTCTGGTTCCAATTATGACAGACCAGCAGCGTGGTCTCTGACCACGAGTGAAGTTATGTTGATCACCAGAATGTGTTAAAAATCTTTCGTTTCCTTGGCTGCAAATCCTTTTTATCAAATGAAACTCTTATTCTTATTTTCCTAAAAGCTTAATTGAATTAATAAAATCACTGAAGAGTATTAAAACCCGGTCCATTTAGTCATGGAGAAGAAAAATCTTGTTGGCATCATGTAATTGAAGCTACTTAGCTGTCCATAATCTAGAAGTGAAATGCCTGGGTTTTTTAGTACACGTTTCAAATGCCATCTTGATTTTTTAAATTCTCTTGGAAAGGGAACCAATATTTGTAAGCACTTGTATGTCTTCTAGGTTTGCCAGGTTCTGAGTTTTTGCAGAGAAGTGTTCCATGCTGGGAGGCACAATAAGCATGTACCCAGTGGTTTGAAAACCAGCAGTATCTCCTGAAACTGGGGTGAGAGAGAAGGTAGGGCTGGTGATCAGTGGTCAGGATCATAGGAAACGAGCAGCTTTAGACCTGGTTTCTTATCCATGCTCTCAATGAAGCAAGAACTCTGCCAGCATCATGTCTGATAGTTGTCCATCTTCATGGAAATTTTATAGGCTTGCTAATCATGGCCATTATCCCTAATGTTTAACCTGAGTCTTTCCTTCTTGCTTCTTGTCCTGTACCCTGTGGGTATGGAGAACAATTTATTCCCCCTCATTACTGAACATGTCTTTTATCCAGTGAAGACTATTAGCAGGTCTCCTATCTGTCTTCCCTTCCCTACATTAAACAAGCCTGCTCATTCCAATGTGCCTCATCCTGAGGATTTCTGGGACCCTACTCAGTTCTCCCAGCTGTCTGGGATAAACCTGTGACACTCTTATTCTCCTGACATTTCCTGGAAGCAGGATACTGCTGGGCTTTATTCACCTGCAGTCTACTATAGCTGCTAGATTTTTAATATTGTTAGTTGGGTTTTTTTTTTTTTTCTTTTGCAAAAATGCTACACGGGTGGTCAAACCCTATTCTGAATTTGTGAGGTTGTCTCTTCTAGCCTTTCATCTGTTCTGGTCAAATTTTCACACTGTCTCTCTCTTAAATGTTCACAAAGGTTTAGATAAAGTCTTAACAAAGAGACAGAGTTTGGGATAAATTAATTCTTCTTCAAATATACATTGATGATACAGACTCCAACGTGCTGACATCAGTCCTTGAATATGAAACATTTAATTTCAGTGGAGCTTGGCCAATTTATCTTTCCAAATTGGCTGAAGGTACCTTCTGAGGGTAAATGCAAATTGATAGTTGAAACTAAAAATCAACATTTCCTGTTCAGATCATGTGCAGTTTTTAAGCTGTACAGAGCAATCTGCAATTAGTGCTCTTTGTTGTATATCTTCTGTATTTACAGTATATTTGACAATAAAACCTTTTTTGACATTTAATCAGTGGCAGAGTTGTTCCGCTCTGATTATATATTCATGAACTTTATCACCAAGACAAGACATAAATGTTGAAATTGCTGTTAAGATCAGACATGCATTGATATTTAAAACCTAGAAAATTGGGGGTGGGGGATGTGTGTCTGTTCTACATTTATATAAGGTAAAAATGAGAGGAGGTGCTTTCTTTTTTGAAAAGTTGCTCAGGCTACTGCAAGGATGGAGACAACTGAAACTCTGGGAGCAGCACATCTCCAGGAGAGCTGTATATTGCATTTCTGACATGATGGGACACAGGGGGCTGGGTGTTCTCCTTTTTCTGTAAGAAAATTGATATTAGCTAAAAAAGTGTTAGATTGTGATTTATTCTCTCGGGAAAAAGAAACAAAAACCAAAAGGTAGTAGGAAAAAGTGTCTGACAGGTTCCTATGGATCAGTTTCCTGACTGACTGACTGTCTCTAAGATTTTGATAGAAGGGGAATTTTGGCGTTTGATCCTTGAGATGTATTCCCCTTCACTTGCCACACCTCTTGTATTTTATTGATTTTGATAAAGTAGGTATTTTTTAGATGTTAAATCTGACTTTATTTCCTTGCTCTGTAAAATCCACCAGGGAGGAAAAGAGCTTTAGAAAGCACTAGAATTGCTAGCAAGAGCAAGATTTGTAATTTCCTTTTGTTATAAATACCAAATATATCTGGGTTTATACTGTATGTTAAATAACATTTCTGTGTTAGTGAGAGATTGAACTTTAATAGAAAAATATTATCTAAACAGAAGGGCACTTGTGTGAAACTTGCAGGTATCTGATATTTAGGAGGATAATCTCTAATGAGCCTCTCTGAATTTCAACCCTGTGATTCTCTCTGTGGAAGAAATATTTGCATTGTTCTATTGCTAGAGTCTGATACTCATTTTCTATCCAACTAACAGCTCTTCTTTCTTTGAAACTGCCTTGAATAATTACAGCCCAAATCCTGCCCTGGTTTTACATAAGTGGAAAATCCAAGTCATCAGATAGCAGTGAATTTTCTTCAGGTTGGACTTAAAAAAAAGGTTTTTTATTTATTAGATGCAGTTATGGCACTGAAATAAATGGTTGGTGCAGTTACACAATATCTCACCTTCAAAATTTAATCATCTTCAAATGCCATTTATTTTTCATACGTTCCTTCTCTTGTAATATGATTCATTAAATATCCTCCTTTTTTTTTTTCCCCTGCTGTTTGTACATCTATTTTGGTTGTAGGTTTCAGGCATTTAATTCCACTCTGACTTCAAGTGTGGTGTAGTCGACATAAAAGTATTTTTAAATAATGTTCAGATTATTTAAACTGTTTAAGTGTAAGAGTTTGAATTTGGAGATCTATTCTGCTGTAACTCACTTTTTACAGATTTATCCTGGAATTTTCTTTGAAGGGGCTTTCTTTACTTTTCAACAATATTTGTATTTTCAGTATCCTCCCATTTACAACACTTGTAATTTAGAAAATTCTCTTGGTGACAGGAGCTCTTCCAACATCCAGCACAATTTTTTTTTTCAACAGGTGAAAAGCTGTAGGTTCCCCTACAGCTCAGCTTCCCTTCCCTCAGCAAAGGAAGGATATTGATGGAAAAACTCAGCAGAAAGTGAATGTTG
The DNA here is from genome assembly GCF_003957555.1 of Calypte anna. Taxonomy (NCBI): domain Eukaryota; kingdom Metazoa; phylum Chordata; class Aves; order Apodiformes; family Trochilidae; genus Calypte; species Calypte anna. The sequence continues at coordinate 10,322,388 of NC_044247.1, read as the reverse complement.
CTTTACTCTCCTGAGGTTGATGGTAGCTGGGAACAAGGCAATTCCCATTCCTTCTGCTGGTGGGCAAACTGGGGTCCAAAATCTGCCTCCAGAAGCAGCTCAGCCATCCAAAGCTGAGGCTCTGTAGTTTTGTCTTTTTTTCCAGCTTCAGGGTGTGAATTGGGAACTCGTGAAGAGAAAGGTGAAGGATTTTTCTGTAGTTTTGTGTCTTCTTTCCTGCTTCAGTGTGAATTTGGAACTCGTGAGGAGCAAGGTGAATGATTTTTTAAGGATTCCTGGAAGCTGTCAGGCAATCTGTGCAGATGAGAATATTCTCTTTCCCTCTGTATGTTTGCAGCTGAACTTGGGCTGAATTTGGGATTGGAAGCATACCCAAGGCAGCCCATGAGCTCCTGGCATAGACAGACAGTTCAGAGCATCTCCATGATGAGTTGTCTTCCTTGTACACATGCAATAACTTCTGATTCAATTAGGACTAGCAGGATTCTACATTAGCCTGTCTGTTAAAATCCATGCAGTATGCTATAAAAATGTCATTAGTTTGGTAATATCAATTTAACAAGTTTTAGCTCATTAACCTTGACACCAGCAGTGCTGGGGAGAGGAACCTCTTGATATTGTTGCTCTCAGCACATACCAGGGAGCTCTGAATATCATGGAATTGGTGGCTCTTCCCTGGATCATCACTTACAGTTTGTGTTTGCTCTTTGTTGCAAATACCATACTAAGCCACAAATTACAGATCAACTTTATAGGTTCAGGTAGCATTTTTTCCATTAGGAACTTTCTGTGGTTTTTAGTCCCTTTAACAGAACTGCCAGATATTTCCTGTTGTTCAATTTTGAGATGTGTATCATTGCAACACCTGTTTTAAAAAGCTTACCTGAAGTGTGGCAGATTCATGTTTGTGATAATATTTTAGTTAGCTAAGTAAGATACTAATTGCAGTTGAATTGAGGTATCAGTTACCTTTGTAACAGTATTATTCTTTTAGCTTTAGAAATCTTATAAAAATTCTACTGGTACCATAATAAAATATGAAGATGAGCAGAGTACAAATAAGTAGGAAAAAGGAAAAATTAAAGCTATTGTATACTTACCTTTATACTCAACTTGGATGTGGCTGAGTTTCAGAAGAGGCAGAGCAGACGATGTGCAGCTGTCATCACAGAGGCATTTGAGATGAGATTGTCTAAAAAAAACCCAATTTATTTTCTTAAGAACAACTTAATTCCTTGCACTCATCTTGAGTCTGTCACATTTTATGGTTTGGGGATGAAATTTTGATGTCAGGAGAATTAGCACCCACCTCTGAGGAAGGGCTGTGTGTAATAGAGGAAAAAGAAGAGGGACTTTGACAAATGCATTAATGTGGAAGTGGGAAAACAAAGCAAGATGAAGGTGAAAGACAAGGTTCCATTTTCAGCTGCTTGGCCTGTTCATGCCAGTGTAAATTTTTTCATGTGTTTGTTCCTGTTTTATTATTTATTCCTTTACTTTGTTTTCAACTATGTTGAAAATTCTCATCGCAAAATAAGTCCATAGAATTATTTTTTTTATCTTTTAAGATATTTAACATTTTTATTCCTAAATTTACCCAAATCCTTTTTATGTACAGGAGCTTTGTCTTTTTCTAAGTTACATTTATAAAGTCATCTGTAATGGACAATTATTTTTTTGATTAGATCGTTGAAGACCATATTGATGCAGGAGAAAGTGCAATTCTTGAACTCTTTCATCTAAGACCTAATTCAGTGAGAATCTGTATCTGAAAGCAGAAAATTCACATGTGCTGGGTAGTTAGGCAGACGTGTCTGTAAGCTAAACTGCCTCTGTAAATATTAGTTTTCTTTCTAAAAGGGATCTTATTTTATTTGGTATTTATGAAAAACTATGTTAGAAACCTGGTGACACACAGCGTGGCTTTTCTTCTGGCAAATATTTATTTTTTAAGTTTCAATTACACTCTGTATGTGCACTTTTTTAGATGTATGAACATATCTCAACATATTTGAAGGAAGAACTCCAAATGAGACTGCAGGTTTCTGCTTTCTCATTTGGCTTTTGTGGTCTGACCATGTTCACTTTGGATTTAAATACCTGTGAAAGCATTCAAGCTTGATTGAATACATCTTAGAACTAATATATTGCTACCTTTCTTATCATATTTATGAGTAAAAATCTTATTACTTGTATGATGCTCTGTAGAGTAAAACATGTATTGTTGACATTTCCCTCAAGCTTTTTGGACCAGTATTTTTAACAGCCACCACAATTCAAAAAGGAGATCCAGCTGAAAAACATGCGGGGGTAGACTTTAAAGAACCTTCATTTCAGGGGGATGGGGCTCTGGGCTTGTGGTTTGGAAAATTACAGGGATAGAAAACATTTGCACAATGAGACTCCAACTATCCCCATCAGAGATGTGCTGGGTTGTGCTGGGAGCAGTGAGAGGGAGGCAGAAGCCTTCATCCCTTTGGGCAAACCCCCAGTGCTCTATCATCCCACTGCCAAACCTAGAGCTGTGTTTCCAAAGGGCAGACTTTTTTTTTTTTTTTTCCCTTTTTTTTTTTTTTTTTTTTTTTCTTTCCTTTTTTTAATTTTTTTTCCCCTTTTTTTTGTCTGCCTAGAATCTCAGAAGTGAAAACCCTATCTCCAAGCTAAAGAGCTTTGGGAAGAGTGTATTTGTCATTATGTTTAATTTGCACATACCTCACCAAAGAAAAGGCCAGGGGAGCCAGGCCGAGAACACAGCTGTACAGGCAGCTCAACTAATTGCCTCTCCATCCTCAACCTCATTTATCTTCATTTCTTCCCAATTATACCAAATTATCAATAGTCTCTGTTGCATCAGAGTCTTAATCCCCTTTATTCAGGCTGCATTAGATAGTGGCAGATGAATTCTTGGAGGGAGTCAGGGTAAACAGCCATGAAATGCCACCTCTGGCAGATGGCATTGCTCACAAGAAATGTGACAAAACATTTGGAATTTGTTACCAGGCATTGGTATGAGAAGGCAAGCTGTCAATATTTTTTTAAATGATAATCAAGGTGGTGCATACTTACACCACAAGCAGAAATGAATCCTGGCCAAAACCTTAAGCTTAGTTAAGTTCAGCTTGGCACTGTGCTGTTGCATTTTGTTGCTGGAGCCTTTCTCTTTTTCTTCTTAAGAAATATTTTCACTTTATCTGGTATCAATACTAACCCTTTATTACTGGTTTTCTAATGGTAGTTGCAATTTATGATTTTGTATACCTCAAAGTATATTAACTTGAAGACCTAGAATATCCCTTACACAATTTAGGATGTGTGTTCTCTAATAGATAGTGTGGCACTCTTCATCTTTTCTAGGGGGGTTGATCCTGCTCCATCAAGAGGTTAATGCAGAGCTCCCAGGGATACTCAGTGAGGAAATTGTGCTAGAGATGAGGTCAGAGCACCTAATGGCTCAGTTTGCTGAAAGATATTCTGAAAGTCAAAGCTGGGCTGAATGTCTGAGATGTCCAAGTGCTGTGGTCCCTATATATTCATCTACTACTGGGGACAAAAATGGAAGAGATTTTTGAAGGAAATAACAAGTTGGCTGCTCATGCAGTTCAGGATTTGTTTGCATTGTTATTTTTAGGCTGACATTAAATGTAACAAGGTGGATTTCATTGTTGACCTTTGATGTGAATTGGATTCCTGCACGGGCCCTGCAGGTTTTGGCAGCGTTCTGCATTTTTTGGAAGTCAGTGATAAGTTGGTGCAAGGAATCAAATGCCAGATTTAAAAATGGTGAATCTTCAGAGTTAGTATATGCCTTGCCAGTGTTCCTCTCACTGACAGAACTTATTGGAACTGTGCAAGTGTCTGCACTTACTGACCCTTCATGGCAAATGGGGCTTGGGGCAGTAAATCTCACTGGAGAGCTGCTGGGGTTGTTCAGCTTCAGTGTGAAAGGAGGTTGAGCATCCCTTTTGCAGCCTCTTGTTCCCTGGTAAACTCTCAGGGGTCACTGAGCTCTGTAGATGCTGGCAGGGGTTTGGAAAATTGTCCAAGTGTGTATCTGAGTTGCATACACTCTGTTTCATTCCTTCAAGCCACATTTTATACTACAGACTTCTTTAATATGAGGGATTTTTGAAAATATTATAATGACAGAACTCAGTTATGTCACTAAAAATTAACTTGGGAGATTGCAATCTGTAATTTGAAGAGTTATTTCAAAGAAATAGCAACTGCTAAATTGAATGTTCACACCATAGCATACCTGTCTGCTGGAGATGTCAAAATGTTCTCAAAGCCTCTCAAAATCAGACTACATGATCTGGCTGCTTACAGACACAGCTGAATTCTACAGATCATGGACCTCAGTGATTCTTTCAGTGAATTCTTAAATATAGGCAAACATTAAGCAATTAAAAAATAAAATGGATCAAAGAACTCTTGGTTTGGGGTGGGTGGAAGTGTCAGGGATTGGCACCTCTGGGATCTGAATCTTGATTCCTCACTTGCTGGCTGTGGTTGTTGGTTTAGAAGGATGGATGTTTTATCCCTTCTGGCAGCCAGCCTACAAACTGTGTTCAAGATCTGAAAGTTAAGCTGTTTTATTTCTGGCTTCTGCATCATCAACAGTAATAAGAGCAGAACAGACCAAAATTTTGACCTTATTTCTTTCTGTGAAATCCATGTTTGCCTGAAGACAGACTTTGGTCCTGCAGCAGAAAATGGGTTGTTGTAGGGGTTTTTTTTGGTGGTGGTGGTGGTCCTAAACCAGAAGATATTTCATGTTCTAGTACAGTATTGTTATATTTGCATAGGTAAATAAATAGTGATACAGTCACACATTTATTTCTAAGAATGTTTGCAGTAAGCATTTTCAGTGCAGAAGGGAGCAGATGAGTTGTGCAGGAGTTGAACCATAATCCTGTGCTTACATTTCAAAATTATATTGAACAATTAAAGGTTGTCCTCTCTTTGGAGTTCACCAACATCATGTCTGTGGATATACTGATCTGTGCAGATTTTTTTAAGCCTTCTTTTGTCAAAAGCACACTCTGGAAGCTGTAGGGGTCTCTGTGACCCAACTCTCTAATAAGAATGCCAAGGACATACAAGCTCAAACTTGGCTGAGGTTCCTACAACAGTACCTGGAGTGTCAGAGATCATTTATCAGCTCTTAGGAAAGGGATGGCATCTGCTTTCACATTGACATAGATCCAGAAGAAAGCTTAGGTTTTGAATCGAAATTCCTTAATTCCAAGAATAATACAACAGATTTTATAGAAGAAACTGAATTAGAGATTTGTTAGTTATTAATTACAACAAGATGTCAGAGGAAACTTTTCATCCAGTGCATGGCCAAGCTGGGGACCTCCTGCCTTACAGGATATTGGAGATGCAAAACATTGGTATCTGCTTAATTTAATGGAAGAAAAAAGATCTACTGAAGGTTAGCAAATTCAAGGAAAAAATACCTCTGTTTCAGGAAGTTCCAAATACGTAAGTTGTTGGAGAGTATTCTAGAAAATGGTCACTATGGAGTTTTCTCTGTATTCAGCTTTTTACAAAATAAAGATTTTGGTTCCTTGTTGGTGATATCAGGCAAGGTGGACTGTAGCTGTTTGTATGAAGTTGTTCTGGGAGCTGTTATTTCTTTAGTTATATTGTTCTCCTGAAGTATCATAACTAATTTCCATTTAGGAAGCCACAGAGATCTACCTTTTGATCTGAAGATTACAGGCTTTTCCCCACCCCTTTCAGTATCCCCTGGTTAACTGGCAGGTCAAGGTAGCTGACAATAAGGAGATTTATCTGGTGGTCTGCTTAGCACTGATCATCAGTCATAATTAGGGAACTTTAGAACACATTTGTATTTATCACCTTATTTCTTTTTCCTTGTACATTTTAAAGGAAGCAATTTACTTGTGAGGAATAGCTAGATACCTAGATAAATGTTATGTCTCTGCTTCTATTTCCTATAAAAGTATCTTGGAATTACCAGTTCTTAATTAAATTGGCATGAAATATTCTGATATATTCCCAGTTATCTTTGGTATCCTGTTTGCTGTGAAATAAACTTTGATTTTGCTGTCATTAAGAGTTTTCGAAAAGTTTAGAAATTATATTCAGATTTCAGATGCCTTCTTATTGTATAATTATCAACAGATTACTTCACCTAAGTTGTGACAGACATATTTTTTAAGTATGACTGACTGATGGACAGATTGGGAATTGCTGAATTAATGGGCACATTTCAAAGCTTTGGCAGGGCTAAGCAGTAATTACATCTGCTGAACCACTTGATAAGTTTTTGGAAGTAGCCCAGTAAAGCCATCACTGGATTTCTTGAGTTTTAATATCTTGCCCTGCACACTTTTCTGGCTTTCTTGTAGGGCACAATCCAGAAGTTGCTAGAGCTGAATGCACACAGCTAAACAAACCAAGGCATTAAAGCTTTTGACTGTATTGCAGATCCTCCATTTAGGTTTGTAGATGGGTGTCACACTTTCAGGGACTGATTCACAATCTCCTTTCCCTTTTAAAGTAAAAAAAAAAAAAAAATATTTGGAGGAAATAAGGGATGAGAGAAGGTGGGTCCATGCGTGCCTGGTCATCATCTACTGCCAATATGAGGGACAGAATTTGGGGTTAAATGAGTTGTAATCCTGACCCAGAACAGCTGTATATTTTTCTGACAGGAAAGTGACAGCTGACTAGGAATATGTCCTGGAGGGAATCTTCCTATCCTTACTGGAGAGAGTCCAGTATAACAACAATTTGTTTTATTTTCTACCTAATCTCTTCCTGAGATGTTCAAATGGTGATTCCATGAGCAGAGTTGATAGAGTTGAAGGCTGGAAGGTCTTCAGCAGGGGATATTCTGTGTAGGCCAAAAAAAATTACTATTTCCTACAATATTGAACTGTGAGTAGTATATTGGTAAGAACCAAATAGTCTGACACACCTGATATCACTGGGGGCAGGAATGCTGGCAAAGAGGCTCTTGTTCGTTTAGGGCTACTGGATAGCCAATAAATTTAAAAGGTGTGTGCTGGACAGTTATAGAAGAAGTTAGAGGTGATAAATACTATAAAATGATCAGTGCTGGAATAGCAATACACAATACTTTTTTTTTAATTTATTTTTTTGCAACTGATGTTATGCTTAATATCCCCAGCAACATGAAAAATGTGTTTAAAAATAATTTTAGAACAAAATTGGACAGTGAAGATGGTATTGCTTTTAACAATTTGAGTGCAATTTTTCAGAAATGTATCACAACAAAAAATAAAATGACAGACATAGATTGAAACAGTGTGGTTCTTCAATTCAAAGGTACCTCTGACTGAATGGATTTCATTTAGCTAGACCCGACAGTTTTATGGCTGCTAAAATGAATTTGAAACCAAATGAAAAGAAACTGTCACCAAATTGAACTTTGATTACTTTCTGGAGATCTTTCAATACCTAAAAACAAGACACTAATTTAATCTTCACAAGTATATCTTCACCTAAAGAAAAAAAAAAACGTCCTCTAGTTTTTGTTTGGAAGAACACAAATGCACAGCAAGGTTTGCTGCTGGAAAACATTTAGCTTTAAGAGTTATCTTACAAAATCAGTGAAATCAAAGATGGGTGAGAAGCAGTGTAAAGCATTTCCTTCCACTAAACAAAATGCAGTTTAAGCAGGGCAGTTGGTCCCAGCCCTGAGTGAATGCCCCAACAGTGGCTCTGGGGCTTTTAGAAGTCATTTAGAAGTTATTGTCATTTAGGAGTGAAAGGGCTGAGGTTTGTTACATCAGTTTTGCTGAGTTGAACAGAAGTGGAAGAAGTCAGAGACTGAGAAGTTCTCTCTAATAATCTGCTGAGACCAGTAAATACCATGCTTGGATTTAAAGGTACATCAGAAATAACTCCTCTCCCCAAACCCATGTGGTGTCCATGAAACAGGTGCTAGAGTTGTGTATCCAGTGCAGATAACTGAAATTTTGGTGTTTCCCCTCCATGTTGTGCATCCAGCTGCAGATCTGGCAGCAGATCCACAGCCCCCAGGGTTCTGCATGTCTGGGTTTGGGTGCTGGGAGCAGCTCACCCCTTTTTTTCCCTGTCTCTGCCCATGCACTCAGCAGTTTCTCAGGCTGGTGTCCAGCTCATCTTCCAGCCTTTTTCTTCCCGCTTTGGTGTGGATATATCTGAAGCAAACCACAGAGTCTGTGCTTGCTCCTGACAAGCATCAAGAGTTGGGAAGATGAAGATTCTTGTCTGTCTTGCCCTTTTTTAATGCTGAGTACAATCTGTTCTGGGACAAGATCGACTAGAATGCAAACAAGATAAGGAAAAATTACCTTTTTGTCCTTTAGTTTTATCTCTTGGAGAGAAGGTCATGTGGGTAGTGGGTAATAGCATTAAACATAAGGCTTTTGGTAAAGCTTTATGTATTGGCATTTTTGACAAATCAACAGACTTCTGAGTACTCTAATAATATTCCTATGACACTTAAGAATCCAGTTATGATATTTTAAAATTAAATATTCTTTCCTGTTCAAACTAAATAAAAAACTCTATTTACTTCACTTACAAGAGGTAAAGGAAGTTCCATTGCTGTTTTCTGTTGGTTTATTTTCCTCACAGTGTTGTCTGTTTGGTTTCTTCTTTCATATGTTTTTTTGCCAATTTCTTTGATATATACACAAAAGAATTTACTTGAAATCCATCTCTCTATATGCAGTAGTATGGGTCACGTAAAATTTTTTATCTTGGAATGAGAGCTTTCAGTAGCTTAGAATGGACAAGAATTATTATTTTTTTTTTTCCTAATGTAAATTTCTTTAAAGACCAAACCTTTTAATATAAGACCAAAAAATTTACCCCCATAAATATGTTTATCTGTGGTGCATCTTGTGATTTGTATCATTAAGTTTTAGTTTGACATCTAAGCTCATTATACCAAAGAAAGGATTTTGAGTCCAAGCAAGATATCTTTGCCTTATTGATGACACCTGCTTGGACAAAAATGACAATTAACAGAAATCTCCTGAAAAATTGGGGCTAAACCTAAATTTGTAGCATAAGGAGGGCTTATTTTTTTAGAGGTTTTCCCTTCTGATTGTTATGGTAAGAAATAATTCGAAAATGTGTATTGTTATATATATATATAGATAGATAGATGTATGTATGTCAAATATGTATTTGCTGATACAACATGGTGGAGAGTGTTACTAAGAAAATGTGTAGGATCCAAAAAATACTCTTTGTAAAAGTTGCAAAGACAGTAGAAGGACTGAGTATATTACCACAAGTTTGTGTCTTACATATTTGGTTTACAGTGTGAATGGATTTCTGGTAATTTATTTTATTTTTTTTTCATACTGAATGTTAATAGATACTGCAGGGAATGATGCAGGTTTTCTTTTAAAAGGAATAATTTTTTAGTTGTGCAATGGGACTGTGGGTAGAATGGGAAGTGTCTGTGGGACAGGGCACAGGAATAGGGTTTTGGTCCTGACTTCCAGTTTTCCCATGAGTTACCAGGTGACACAGAGAAAGTTGCTTCATAATTCTGCACCTCAGCTTTCCCCCTCGTCACTCGGAGACTATAAAACACTTCACAAATGAGCAGTTGTAGAAAAGAAGTCGTTTTAGTTACTATTTTCCTTTTAAGAGCCTTGCTGCTATATGCAGAGTGTGTGCAGTGCAGATGAAGTGATGAAGCTGTTATCTGTGGGGTGTACTGCAGACTACAGGATACATTTCATGTAAGATACACTTTTATTACACTTCATAGCTCAGCAGTATTTTTTTTCCCCTTTCTGTAAGGAGAAGAGATAGGGAATATAAGAACAGAGGAGTGGGCTGTAGAGATAAGTGTATTGCAATTTATTCTTGTGTTGCTGGCACTGAATACTGGAGCAGATTTACAAGAGGAATTTGCAGAGACAAAAAGTTATTATTGTCCCCATCTGTAAGGAAAACTGGTCCTGTGATTTGGACTTTAGGATATAATTTAAATTCAGTTTCATGTTCCATTGCAGGTTTCCTGTATTTCCTTAAGAAAGTCACTTGGTTGCAGAGTATTCCAAAAGAGGAATTGTCCTGTAACAGCTGGAAAGTTGCTGGGACACTGACACTGCAGCTTCAGGGCCATGGAAAGGTGGTGGATAGAGGCATCAGGCTTTGGAAACACAAGAGAAACTTCCAGAAATAAGTCCATGAGCTAAGAGTTTGGACAATCAGGGCCTGGGTTTGGAAGTACTGGAGGAAAAACAAATGGATGGAGGGAGGCTTTTTGGTGCAGGTTTTTTTTTGTTGTTTTCTTTTTTCATTCAAAAGTCTCTGAAAAACTGTCTTCTGCACAGTTTTTGTGGCCACTGTCCAGATAGATGAAGTTACATCTACAAAATCTATTTCCAAGAAAAAAAAAACAGCTAAGGTACATATCATGTGTGTTTTTGAGGAAGAATAAAGTGCAAATAAAAAATTTACTGGGAAAGCCTCTAGAGAAAAAAAAAGCTCACTTGGTAAAATCAAATGCTGAGCATTTCCTCAGCAAATGATTTTTAAATTAGACATTTAACTTGAGAAATAGTTTAGCAGATAATACCAGCTCTGTTTCACAGTAGTCAAAATGAACAAGTTCTGTCCTAAGTACCAGTCCAGTGTTATTTGAGAAGCTGATACAGAGTATATTGAATAACCGAGATGCTGACACAGCCCTAACTGTAGCAGCTCTTCTAATTACAGCACTATGCCATGTTACATTATAGCACATGGCATAATTTAGTGTATCTTTCTTTGTCAATGTATTACTCATCATTTTACAAATTGCAGATCTTTTATAGGAAGGTATTTCATTCTTAGACATAGTGCTAAAATGATGGAGTGATTTCCTTTTTTCTCATTGATCTTTCAAACTTTTTCATTTAACTGTATTAATCATGTTTATCAGCTAAGTGTTGTCATATAGAATGGAATTTTTCTGTTACTTTCTTATTCAATTACAATGTGCTTTGTTTGCTGCCTCTCTCTGCTGAGTCACAGCAATCTATTTACTTATTCTAATTGAACTTCTTGTTCATAAATTCAGAGCAATGTCAATACTGCAGTTACTCATTTTAATAACAATCTATACTCTAATTGAAATTGTGGGGCATACCCAAGAAGGGAGGGGCTTAAAATACCTTTCTACTGTAGAATCGTTCAGTTTAGCTTTTTTAGGGAGGTTTGTTTTGTGGGCCAGGTGTATTGCAGAATTCACTGACCCTCTCCTCAGATGCTGCTCCAGATCAAACCTGAGTGTTTAGTTTGCTTGGCTGTGCTTTTGTTGGAGATGGAAATTCCTGTGTATAATAGATCTGGTGACTCTTCAAATTCCTGCCTCTTGTGATTTCCAAGCCCACCCTAACTCCTGCCTTGTTTAACTGAGCAAAAGGATGAGATTCACTGAGGGCACCCCCAGGATTAAACCCAGCAGTGAAGGAAAAGATATTGAAGCTCAAAGATAAGAGGGCAGCAGGATGAATTGTAACTTCTTCAGGCATGAATTTGAGCTAGAAATTTAGTAAGCCTTGGAGGAGAGAGCAGCAAACCTACTTTCTGAATAGAATAACAGTGAGAGACCTGAGGGAACTGGTTGTAGTGTCTGGTGGGGACTGAGTGGCCCAACTGAGACAGCAGGAGATGGGGATTGAGTGGTTCAGAAGTTCCCTTTCTGCCTTTTTAGGCAGCCTGATGGGTGACATTATCCTGAACCACTTCTCCTGTTTCCAGCAACCAAGGGTTGGACTGGATGATCTTGGAGGTCTCTTCCAACCTAAATGTTCTGTGATTGTGGGGACAAATGTTAGGGAGGTGGGTGATGCTGAGAATATCTCGTAATTTTTGCCTGATGCATACCTACTAATTTTTATTTTTTTAAAATCAGGTGTAGGTTTCAAGTCCTCTGTGCTAGGTCCTTAGCCTGTGGCTAAAAGTCTTAGCTTGTTGCTAACCAACTGAAATGTCTTTTCTAGAAAAGTAGATACCATTTATGGTTTGCTTGTATCCTGTTTTGTAGGTGGGAGTGAATCCTCCTGGGATAAAGAGAAGCTTCAGTCTCCCATTACAACAGGATCTCAGCACAGCATTGCTCATCCCACCCTGTCAGGGCAGTCAAGCCTTGGAAGTGCTCACCCACTCAGTCCTCTCCAGCAGAATCACCTGCTCACCAACAGTATGTACTGGGCTCTTAGGGGACAAAAACCCTTCATGGAGCCCTGCCCAAGCTCCTGGAGATGGGGGAGATGGATGGGGAACACAGGAGGAACAGGAGACTCATCCCTGCCCCTGCCTACTGTATTTGGGCATCATGGCCAAGCCACCCTCTCTGAATAGTCACCCACTGCTGGCTGAGGGACTGGCAGTCATTAATTGGCATATTTGTGGCTTGGGTTAAAGGGAAAAATAACCAAAAAGTTGTTTAAAACTTTTGCTCTATTTTGCTATTATATACATATATAATGTATATATTATAATATATAGTATTTTGCTGTAATATTTTTGCCATCTAACCATCAGATTAAAATTTTGGAGCCAGAAGAAATGCAAGTTGAGAGCAAGCAGAAGCAATCCCTCTGCCTTGTTTTGGCTTGTAACTGCCAGGTCATCCATTGAACCCAGCTGACCAAAGCAACTGGAATAAAATGAAAGTTTGGATTTGAAACTTAAAGCTCCCTTCAAACCCATGTCTTTTCCTACCCTGAGGAAGAAGGCAAATAATTTCCCTTCATATTTGCACCCAAAAAGGGAAGGAAGGAAAAGTTATTCCATTGAAGATGTTCAGGATTAATATTTTAAAAATTAGTGAGGAGCTAAGTTAATTTTTGTTACTTGTTTCGGCTCTTCATCATCAAAGTTTTGGAAGTTGATTTTTTGGTGTTAGTTTTAATGGATGAATTTCTGTCTCCTTACACAATTTTAGTAGCAGATAATTTCTTGCTACCTATGTAAGGCCCCAGACCTGAGCAAATCAAAGCTACAAAGCTACTCCTACAATATGGTTCTGCTTTCTTTGTGGGAAGGAAAGGACCTGAGCTTTTTGGGTTGTAGATAAGGGTCAGTAGATAAGAATCAACAGATCAGAAGACTTAAATTCACTGTAACTTATCCTTTAATTTTATATTCCTGCATAATTCAATACCTGTGAGTACTTTACATACAGGGATAGTCTGTTCTTTGCTGTTAAAGAAAACTTTAAAAGATATTTTCCAGTAGATTTTTGTAGTAGGCAAATGCCTATAGGCTATTAAAGGTTTTATTGAATGTCAGACATTATGCCCAAAGATTTGCAAGTGTAGGATATATTTTCTTCATAGCCCTCTGAAATGTTTGACGGATTGTGTCTTAAAACTGGTGATGTGCTGTTAAATCCTGTTTGTGGTTTGCATTTAGTTTGCATGTCAATTGGACTTTAAGTAGACATACAACTCAGGAGGGCCAGATGGTGTCTGGGAGTTTTGGAACTCTAAAGGGTCTGAGGAAAGATTATTGGGCTGTTAAGGGAGATGTGCAGGGGAACAAAGGCTGCTGGATGTAGGCACCAAAGGGGATTGTTAGTGTGGTTTGAAGGGAAGGGAGATGTTTGTGGGCTTTGCTTATTACCTATCATAATTAATATTGGCGTGGCTCATCATACAAAATCTGCAGTGAATCAGAAGACATCAGAGTTGTTGAGCATCACATACTCAAGTTAAACAGGGGAGGGGGTGGGAGCTCAGCATATACACAGAGCTGCCTTCCCTGGTGGGCTCAGTGGTGCTTTTGTATTGCTTTAGGCAAATTGAATTTAAATAACTTAAGCTGGATCAGTCAGTGGTGTTTTTTTAACGTGGGTTCTGTCCTACACCAAAATGGTGACTGCCCTTCTTATTTAAAGTAGTGAAGGAAGAGCCAGAAATTTAAAAACTCTGAGAAATAATTAAGGAGAATAGCATATGGTTATGACTAACTATATGATTATGTTCTTTACTGGTTGTACCTTATTTTTTTTCTTGAGTTTTTCTAATCTAAAATTGATTTTAAAAAAAACCCAATGTGTTTTCTGGCAGAAGGAGTCCTGGATTTTGTGAAAAAATAATTTTGGATGCTCAAAGGCAGCTATCTCCAAGTGGTCTAGCTAAAGACCTCTTAAATGCAAAAAAACTTCAAACAATATTTTTTTTCAGTGAGTTGGTGTATTGCTCTTGCTTGCCACTGTAGTCATTACTAAAAACAACAAGTAATACTCATGCCAAAATAGATATTGAAATACGAGACTCCAGTTCATGCTGTAGCAGTAGAATCACCTTTTTGGCAGTGTCAGGATCTGCAAATTGGTCCAAATGAAGTTTTCACCTTCTTAAATTGCTTTATGTTCATAGAAGACAATTTAATATGATTCTTTTTCTGAATTAAAACCTCTGTTACTAATTTTAACCTCTCAAATACATGTTCTGGTCACAGACCAGAGGTAATTCAGTGCAGCCCACAGCTTCCTGCATTCTAGAAACAGCTTTAATATAAAAATCTAATCTCAGATTGCTGTTTATGTGTGCTAGCAATAGAGGACTTGCTAGGAATATAACGTCAGATCAAACTATTTATAAATATTCCTATGATATATTGGAAAAGCATGCAGATCTGCATGTTTTGTATTCCTCTTTATTTTTCTTAATGAAGAGTTCACTGAACTTACACGCTGCTGTGTGTTCATTTTGCTGATGTTGCTTTCCTTTACAGCTCTAAGTGTCTTTCCCTAACACCAACCTTTCCAGGAATACAAAGAGTCACTCCTTACGTAGCATCAAACTTGTTGACACATCACAATACTGAGTCTGAGTGTTCCAGTTGAACGTAGGCTGTAAGAATCTAAGTTGTTGGACTCTAAACTAAGGGACTGAGAGGGATAACCTGCCCGTGCTCTCTTGCAGGGATAGACCTGCCCTTTATGATGATGCCCCATCCTCTGCTTCCCGTCAGCCTACCTCCCGCCTCGGTTGCCATGGCCATGAACCAGATGAACCACCTCAACACCATTGCCAACATGGCAGCAGCAGCCCAGATGCACAGCCCACTTTCCAGGGCAGGGGCCTCTGTTATAAAGGTAAGAGTCAGCTACAAGACTTGGGGGGAAAAAAAAAAAAATTATCTTTTTGAGGCTACTGAAACACTTATGGTGACTTACGTCCAATGGTAGGACAAGGGGCATGGGGTACAAGCTTGAGTATAAGAGGTGCCACATAAAGAAAAACTTTCAGTACTCTAAGGGTGACAGAGCACTGGAACAGGTTGCCCAAGGAGGTTGTGGAGACATTCAGAACCCACCTGGACACGTTCCTGTGTGACCTTCTGTAGGTGACCCTGCTCTGGCAGGGGGTTGGACTTACCGATCTTTTGAGGTCCCTTCCAACCCCTAAGGTTTGGGGGTTTGGAAGGATGATTTCTGTGATTCCTAAGGGAGAACTAAGAGGAAAAGAGCTTACACTGCCTGTGGCACACCTGGTCTGCAGTTCCTGGTAGTGCTTCAGGTTGAGGAAATACCCAGGAGTGCAGTCAAGAAGTGAAGATGCTCTGCTCTAGCTACAAAACTGTAATGTAATTAAAAACAGATATTAACATTGTAGGGGCTGAGGGAATAAGCAGGGCTGCATCTATTAAAGCTCAAAAACTGTTCTAAAATGTTGTTTAAAGTCAAACTGAATGTTAAAAGAAAATGCTGTAGGACATAACAGGAGCTCTGGTGGGTTGCAATTCTAGAAGAGGTTAATAGCAGAGAAAATCCAAAGTACCTCAGTTAAGTCTCTAGTAGCCACACTTAGATTTCCTTCTGGCTGGATAAAATCGTGTTTATACTTCTAAAGGGCTTCTGATGCTCTCTTCCAAGAGGGTTGTTAAGAAATTGTAATGCCTATGTTGAGAGCTGAAGTCCTGCCACACACATGGAGACAAATAATTTTCAAATGGAGAAAGATAAAGAATCAATGCGTGTGGAGGATGGGGACCTGTTTAGGGCTAAGATCCATAGGAACTTCTTATTGTCAGTGGTTCAGTAGTTGTTGATTGGGCAGGGGAGACTTGATACATCTGTCCAACTCTCCATTAGTTAATGCAGGTCACTGAATGGTTAGAAATTAAATGAGGTTCCATTTGTTTCTCAGTAACCTCTTCCTTAACTGTCAAGAGACCCCTTGAAAAACCATAACTTTAGTCCAGCAGTGACATATTTGCAGAAGTATGTATACTGCATGAGCTTTGATTATATTTTAAATGCTCTTGGTATGTCAAAATGAAGATTAAGTATGTATTTGTAAACAAGGCTGGGTCTTTGTAATATAAACTCCAGGTTTGGTACACTCTTAGCTTTAAAGATGCTCTTTAGCAGGCCCTTGCTGTTGCTAGTTACTCATTTACAGCTATTTTTTTCCCCAACACCTGCACTAGAAGATACACAGTATCTCCCCAGGTCTCACCAGCACTCTGGTGAGAATTATTTCCTCTCCATGATGTAGAGGAAAATACCCCAGT
Organism: Calypte anna; assembly: GCF_003957555.1. NCBI lineage: Eukaryota > Metazoa > Chordata > Aves > Apodiformes > Trochilidae > Calypte > Calypte anna. Next base: position 10,305,864 of record NC_044247.1, on the reverse strand, counting down.
AGGTGATGTGACAGAGGCAAAGTGTACATCCAGTGCTGTGGTACTCTCACCTGTCAAGTGCTGCTGCATCTTTCTCTCATTTATTCTGAGTGCTGAAACTGTAGATGAATTTTATTACAGACAGTGTGAGGCTCCTTTTGTCCCTTCCTTCCCTTAATCAGCTGGCTCTGAATGGTGATAAGATTAAATCCTGGTACAAAGTGTAACATGTAAAAGAAAAGCCTTGCTGCTGTTATCAGTCAGCAGTGTTACTTGCATTATATGACATTATTTAAGTGCATTTAATAAGTACAAAAAATGACTGGTTTTAGATAGACTCCCGTTCTGGCTTCATGACATTGCTTAAAATGGAAGGGATGAATTGAATATATTGAATGTGTATCTATTTCCATATTCTGATGACTAAAATACCACTTGGCCTGTTTTCTATAGGTGTGAGAATCAGCTGCTTTATAAAGGTTTTGAATGAAGTCATTATGCTTTTTATACCACATTTGCCATTTAGGAATAAGCTGTTCTACCAAGATATGCATGATCAGCAAAGTTAACATTTAGTGCTCCAGAAAGAAATGTCATAACTATGAAACTTGATTTCTTCCTGACAAGAACACTATAAATTAGCAGGCTCAGTGGCCAGGCTTGCAAAACCTTCTTAGCCATCTATAATCTGAACTGATGTGATTACAGCAGCACCCTCTTGCAGGGCTGTGGTTCTGACGGTGCCCCTGCCATCAATCCAGACTTGCAGGGATTTACTGCTCCATTTGAAACCTGGCTCAGATGGTTCTGAAGAATCTTGCAGAACTCAGGGTGCCACAAGGCAAAACCAAAATTTGGCAGTAACACCTCTCTCTCTTCTCACTCTTGCATCTACTTTCCTGCTGGGTTTTTTTTTTTTTTCTCGAGCCATTCTTCAGCTGGATGAATTCTGAGGTCCTGGCCAGTGTTTTGCCAGGCTGGAGCAGTCCTGGGGTGGAACTTAGCTGAAGAACACTTGAGTTATGATGTAGTGGATACATGTAGTAGTTTGCTGTCATCCAGTGACTTTGCTCCTGTAGCTTAGAAAAAGCTGCTAATGATGATACTTCCAGATCTTCAGCAGCAGAGTTGTGATCAGCCCTTTACAGAAAAGAGAAATTATTTTTTTGCTGAAGTTTACAGAACAACTCAGCACCAGAGAGTTAAGATTCTTATTTTTCAGTGGACCTCTAATGACTATGACTTAATATGCATTCAGAGCATGTTAGACATAAAGGAGTTGCTAAGATGTATCCTGAGAACACAAATTGAAGAGCAAGCTTGAAAGCACAAGTCTGAACAGATTATTTAAATGAAATTGGGTCTGAAGGAGTTCAGGACCTCACAGCACATAATGTGAATGGCAAATACATGAAGAAGTGTCAAAGCAAAGATGTCAATAGCTCTGTTCTTTGACACTGCTTTTGAACCTCAGATCATATTCTCATATTCAGAGATCAGAACAAATCTCTGTCCATAGAATGAGCCCTCAAGCTCTGGATCCTCAAGTTTTTGTCTTTCGATAAAGGCATCAGGAATGTTAAGACAGTGTCATCAAATCTAAAGCCTCAGTTCATACAGATGAAGCCAGAAGGGGCTTAAATGACTGAAAAAAATTAATGTATTACCTTACACACGTGCAGCCAAAAGGTGTTGGAGGAGTTTGGTGTTAGGAAGGGATAAGGAAGTGTGGGAGTGCCAGGTTTCTGAAGCTGTAACTCTAGGAGTCTGGATGTGCTCTGGAAGGCCACTCTTCCACTTGTCCAGTTTGGAGGGCTTGAAATTGTGGGAACTAAATCCAGGACCTTAAGCCCCTCTCTTTTGTATTACGTATCAGAATGGTACTGAGAGTGATGAGGCACTTACCAGAGAGGTAAGAGGCTCTATTACTCTTTTCTCCCAGATTTTCCATGCTGCTTTTATTCACCCCACATATTTTGCACTTTTCTTGCTCACGTCTTATCCTTCCTCCTCCATCTCTCTTCCTTCTCCCTGTTCTCTCTCCCTTTCCTTCTGGCTCTGTAACAACCTCTTGTGAGTCACAGAGGGATGTGCTTCTCCTAAGTGGGAGGATTTCTGCAAATTGGTTTCCTGATGTCCATTTGTCTTCTAGCATTATTCCCTCATGCTTGCTTTGTCCCTAGTTTTCTCTTACTCTTTTTTTCTCTTATTCTTTTCTTATCCTGGTCCCAGTTAATAATGAATGCCCCCCCCTTTTTTTTTTTTTTTTTTTTTAATGCAGCTGGAAAACCCAGGGAAAATAAGTTAAAATGCAATAGAAATCTTTTCTTAAAAAGAAAAAAAAGTCCCCCAAATCCACTCACTCTCCTCCTCATCTCCTACCCCCCAAAAAAGGAGAAGTGTTTTAGGTGAAATTAGATGTTTTCTTTTGGTAGGAAAACTGAAATCTTGTCTTCCACATCAACTCCACAGGATTTCTGTCTGAATATTTTGGTCTGCTGACAAACAGAACAAAGCAGGATTTGTAGTGTGATCCTAGGCATGCAGTAGAAATTTGGAGTCTTTTTTTTGCTTTGTGTTCATCTCTTGATCTTATGGAATTGTTGAAGCATTTGTAAAGGATGTATATGACATGATTTTAAATTCCCTAAAGAGAATACAGATGGGCTGTGTAATTATTGCTGAGAGGTGCTATTTTCTGTGTGCTGTAAAACTCACATTCATAATATTTACCTGACAGCCAGAAAAATGTGGCCATCTCAGAATACTCTGAAACAATTCTTCTCAGTATAAAAACATTTATTGTTGCAGAATTTATAACATTTCATATCTCTCAGTGCATTCAATTCATTCTGAATTGTTTTCAGAATATTACAAGATTTAGAAAAGAGAACTTCCATAAAATTTATGTTATTTTTCCCATTATTAGGTTTATTCTTCCCTGGTTTATGGCATGTGATCATTGCTGGCAGCTTATTGCTGGAATAGGTACTGGAATGTGGTGGGGGAGTGACATGAGACAGAGGAGTTGGGAGTTTACTTCTCAGGCTGATTTTTGTGGCTGTATCTGTAGCAAAGGAGAAGTGTGTGTGCAGGGTTTTTTATCTTTTTGTTCATGGATACAGAAACTACTCTGCTGGGAGATGTTCAAGTCCTACAAGTTGCATTAAATACCCTGCTCATCTTCCCCTCTCTGAAGGCATCTCTCTCCTTGCAGTGCCAAGAATCCCCTGCTTGTTAACACCAACACTCAACCTAGTTGATAGGTAAAAAAATAAGCAATGAATACTTCCTTTAAACTTGCTAATAGAAAAAATACAAGAAGCAGGTACATTTTTATTTTATTTTTTATTTCAGAGCTTCAAGGGAATTTTGTTTAGTGAAGCTCATACTGGCTTTTAGTTCTGGCTCAGGACTGGCTTAGTCATTGGCATTTTGTGCTTAAAAACTCGTAAAATAATTTAGATATAGCATCATCATCACTCCTGGCAGTGCCTTTTATTCAGTAGCAGCAAAATTCATAAGAGGGGTACAAGTAGAAAATTTCCACTGCAAGATCCTTTCTGATTTTGGTCAACATTTGACTTCCAAATTCAAAGTAAAATGTAAAGGTAAAATGTTAATATGCTGGTGAAGGCTGCCATAGCTTTCCCTGTGCCTGCTAATTGAAGAAGTGGTGAAGGAGGAAGCTCTTGTTTGGCTGTTTCCCAACACCATGGGATTAGCTGGGGGTTTCTGTTTGGCTGAGCAGCTGGCACTTAATGAATTGATAGGAAGTAGTCACAAGGTAATGGAATTAGCAAGTGAACATCTGGTATTAAAAATCAGTAAATGCAGAAGAGTTTTGATGATTTCTTAAATTTGGTGAGAAAATAATTGGCAGTTGACTACAACTGAAACAACTCTATGTCCACAGTGAAAAAAAAATAAAATTGGATTTTAAATGGCAAGGTACATATTATAAGTGAATGACTTGCTGATACACTGCAAAAGATGAATGGGATCCAGCTGGCTTTCAGACATACAGATCCTATCTTAGTTTTTAGACCAGCTGTTTACCTTGTTCATCTCTCATTCTTAGAGCAATTGCAGATACTATGAGGAGCTCAGAAAACCAAAAAGTCATCTGTACTCTTTGCATGTGCCCATACCCAGACTGAGGTGATGAAAAATATAAACCCAGCCACTGTTGTCTTGCCCAGAAATAGTAACTTGAACCATCCTGTTTCTTGTCAGCCATTTCAGATTTAGCACAGCTCCTGCTTATTGTGGCAAGATCATTCTTTTCCTTTGAAAAGGCTGAATGCAAACTATGGATTGCTGCTCTCAATAATGCATTAGTTAAGGGCAGGATATTTTAGAACCGTATTAAAAATACACTTGTTATTAGAATTTTAATATTAGTATCAACTAAGATTAATTGGAAAGGAATATGTGTTTGTTACCTAAAAAATAATACAAAAAAAAAAAAAAAATAAATTAGCAGTTCATTCCTTTGCTAACTGAAATTGTGTTGACTTCTCTTCTTATTCTCTCTGGAATTCAGCCAGGAGGTAGGAGCAGCCTCCACTGACATTGGGGTGGTTTTAGATAGGAGGTGCAACCAGTCTCCTGGCTCCACAAACCCCTCCAGAGAAAGGGGACTCTGGTTTCTGGAATTTTTTTTTTTAACTGGTTACTTCTTTTTGAGAATCTGAATGGTGATTTAGCAAGCCCTGGGAGATCAAGGTGTGATACAATAAACATTCCAATGGGGAGTTTGTGTGCCAGTTCATGTTGGAAATTTTATTCAGCCAGAGCCTACAAACTCTGTTTTTCCAACATAGTCATCAGCTCTGAACCTTTCTTACTATAGCTCAGAACTCCAGTCTGTACCTAAAGACAGCAGAATTCCCTTTTTTTCCATCCTCTCTTTTCATTAGTGAGGTCAGATGAATTCCAGCTCTCACTGCAGAACCCTGTAGAGCACAGAAGCAGCACCTCAATCAAATATGAAATATCAGGACAAGTGTCTGAATAAAATCTCCAGGACTCAGACAAACTTCCAAAACCTGCTTATCAGCAGTGAAATGCCATTAAATCCTCTAGGAACTCATTAATAGATTAACATTTGGAAGAGTAATTACAGCTAGACTAGAACTAAGAATAAAGAAAAATAAAGGAGAATCCAGCAGCATCATTTCTCTAAACTCTTGACACAAAATGAAGATCAATACTATAAAAATATCAGAGCTAAGGAATTAAGGTCAAGATGATTATGTCAAAAATAGGTAAGCTGTTCATATATATTTCAAAGGAAACTACTGTGGATGCAGCTGTTAGGTGGTGTTTGATATTATTTGTGTGGGATAGAAAAGGGATATTGAGGTGAAATCAAGGATGAATCTGGAAATTGGATGAGTTGATGACTTAGTGCTGTTAACCTAAATCACAACTAAAATTAACAATGTCAAACATCGTAGCTACAGTTCCTGAGCCAAAGCAAGACACTGATCTTTAGTGAGACAAAAATATATTACCCTTCAAAAGGATTAAATACTGCAAAAGTCTTTTTTGAGGATTTATGTTACAGCTCTGTAAAGGGAAGAGAAAAGGTACCATAAAGTGGATGCTACAGTTAGATGAATAGGTGAGATCTTGAGAAATGTTTTCATTTTTCCAAAAATTCTCACAATCTTTAAATTATATATAGATATAATTTATTGCAATATAATCTGAAGGAGGCACCTTGCAATGCATGTATGGAATGGGAGGAGCTACAAATGGAAAAAAGACTTTATTTAGGAAAAAAAAAAAAGACTTTATTTAGAAATGCTTCTCTAATGCTTGCTCTGAATGTTCCTCCTGTAGAACCAGGCTGCACAGCAGTGGGAGCTGAGCTATTCTCAAGAGGAAAAAAAGAGAAACTAAATGAAAAGTAACAAGGTTTTAAAATACATAGATGGCAACTAAAATGAAGTCATCAATGTATTAAAAATGTTAAGGTTTTAGGTTTGCAATTTTCCTCTTTAAATGGCCTTATTGATTTGTTACAAATACTGTTAACCCTGTGTTTGGAAAATGGTGAGGACATTATCACTTGTGTTCTCATTTGTAATAAAATAGATTAACTTGCTGTGAAATTTTAACTAGGCTGAGCCACAACAGTAGCTACCTAATGAACCAGAGCACATTGCTGGTAAGTAGCTAAATAGATGCATACTGATTACAGGACTGAAAAATGGATCTGTTTACTTGCAAAAAAAGTCTGTTCATGGCATTATTCATTATAGTAGGAGAAATTCAGCATTACGTTTCCCCACAAACATTTAGAAATAGATGATTTCTCAATCCATATGCAGCCTTACATGATGATGCTCTGTTCTCATTTGTAATACATATGATGGAGAGAAAAATGCAACTCCTGTGTTGCTTACAACAAAGTGGATCATGCCTGTATATTTAAATGTCTGTAACTGGTAAGGTGTTAGATGACATAATCAACTCATTCTCTGAGAAAGTGATTCACTGTGTGATTAAGAATGACATTATTATTTGACACTTTTATTTCTGCCTGAACATTTCAAACCCAGACCCCGAGTCTGAAGGAAAATTACTTGAAGCAGAGATTATTTTATAGCAAGAGACAATGGGAAATGCAGAAGCTTGAATACTTTGCTTTTCCAAATCATCAGCTTCTGAATTACTCAGATAACTCCCATTTAAGATGACATATATGGCTGTTTGTGTGATATCTAAGTGTTAATTCAGAGTCATATTTGTTCATGGGTTCTTTTGCAGAAGAGTTGGCATGTCCTCTCCTTGGCTATTCATTTTCATGGTTGCAATAGACAATGAAATTTACTTAAACTATGTACTCTTCCATAAAAGTAATCATTTCAAAATGATATCTTAATTGTAAATTGAGTACTCTGTGGTAAAAAGAGAGGAAATAGTGCCAAAGAGGACTGTTAAAACTGAAATCCTGGGAAATAAAATTACAGTAAGAGCTGTACTCAGTTAGCAGTAACCTATTTGGAAACTATTATTATTTACACAGAGGTGAAAGACACAGAATTGATAAGCTCAGGACTGAATGTAGATGATTCATCATTTATTTAGGAGAATAATTCTTGGGATAAGAATGAGACTTCTTTTAAAATGAACTTAAGCAACCCACAGAGTAAGTCACAGCTTTCTTTAACTCTTCTGCTCATCTTAGCAACCTCCCAAACCACTCTTCTGGAGACTAAGAAAGCAAAGGGGACTTTAAGATCAGTGACTTTGATATTTTTTACCCCCAGAGTATGAAAATTTCTTTCTTTTAAGCCATTCAGTTTTCAAAATTTAAAGACCTTGTGACTCAACATAACCAGATTAATTTCTGTTAAAACTTTAAAAACATTAATTGTTACTCAAAAAAAAAAATGCAATTAAAAGTTTGCCTTTTAAGATTTCTTAGTTATTCTATGTTCATCCAATAACAGATCATTAGTGAAAATAGATTCCTTGAGGATTAGCAGCTATGTAATAGATACACATCTGTTACCTGATTTTGAGGCTCAGTTATTTAAGGTGCAATAACTCTCATAATAAAAACACATTCAGTGCCATGTTTTGAGCTGGTGTGACTGAAATAGGCAAATGCCACTCCTTGTGATTAGGAGGATCCAATCTCACATTCCCTGTGCACCATTTCCCCAAAAATATCTTTAAATATGAAGATGAGTGTGGTTTAGAGAGATGGTTTTAATGGATAAGAGAATATTCTTAAAATGTCATTTTGCTGCCAGAGTTATTGAGTTCCCCCATAAGTTAGGAACAGGAGGTGTTAGTTAGCTCTTTGTCATAGAAAAACAAATGGAATCCACCATCCTCTTCCTAAAGCTCTATTATTAATTTAGGATACTGTCTAGCAAAAACTGCATTAGAAGTTCAGCTGCAACCAAGTTGTATTTCTAGAAGCACATGGTGAATTGTTCCCAAATAGCCAGGCTGCATGCTCCTAATGAACAATCTTTGAGAACAGAAAAATTGCCAAGTTCTTTTGAGACAGCTTTCTCAGATTACACTGTAATTATGATTTTTAATGAGATGGAGGTAAGAGGATCTCCCTCTTTAAAAAAAACACAAAAAAACCACCTGTGTTCTGAGTTACCAGAGGGAAGAGGTAATGGCCAGGGATGAGGGGGCTGCCAAAGATGCCATTTTCTGGAATTCTTTAAATTCAGGTGTTTCCTTGTTAGTGACTTTCTGTTGGAGCTCCACTCTCAAGGACTTGAGATAGAGGATTTAAAACACAGAAGGGATTTTAAGAAAAGAATATCTAGAATATCTCAGGCTGTGAACTGTCCTTTTTAGAAGATTCTCGTTTCTTGTTGGACTTTTGGGCAGGAATGAAGAGTACTGGAATTTTGATTACATTTAAAAAAACAAACAAAAAAAACCATGTGGAATCACTGGGTTGGAAGGGATCTCAAGGGGCTGTGTAATTTCTTGCCTTCCTCAAGACAGGATGAACTATTACTTACTCCATGCTTGTCTAATCTGTTCCTAAAGATTTTTACTGATGAAAACTCCACAGCATCTTCAGGCAATCTGCAAGTATGGATCACAGACCTGCAGATTTCATTTTGTTGAATTTTTACAATTTTCTTCTCCTTTTATCCTCCTTACCTACACTACTATGTATATTTAAATTGAAGGTTAATATCAAAGTTTTGTGTACAGATGTACCCATAAGAATTTTCAGGCACATTCTTACTTTCATGAACCAGTGGTTAATGTTTCATGCACAAGTGAGGTTCTTACCATTGCCACAGATTTTAAAATTTGTCTGAGCAGTACCCTGGGATGATTGATGTGATTTATTCAGATACAGATTCCAGTAAGTTCACAATGTTTCCATTTTCTGACTGTTTTAAGTCCAAATCTGAGCTGTTACTTTGAAATGTGATTCGAATATGTCAATTTTATTGCCTGCAGATGAAAATTAGTTTGTGAAAACCACATGAGTAAACAATCTTTATGTGTAGAAAGATTAGAAAAAGGTTAATAAGAAAAAAAAAGAGGTGGCAAATGCTATGCCATGGCACAAAGGTTGAAAAGCTGTGCCCAGATATTTTATATATAGAAGGCTGTACCCTTCTTGGATATAAAAGACTATGCTGCTCTTCTCCAGGTAAATTCTGTTTTTTCTGTATCTCAGAAAGGCCATTTCTTAACTGCTCTTTTATCCAGCTTTGTTTTTCTATTGAACTTCACTGAAGTTCATGAACCAGATTGCACAGCCCTTGTTTTCTTCTGTTTCAAGGAAAGGATCCAGGACAGTCCCTCTCCAGCTCCATCTCTGGAGGACACTCAGCGTCCTGGCAGCCACGCATCCTCCCACCAGAGCAGCAGCATCTCCAGCTCCCCCTCCCAGTTGGACAACACACCAGACAGAATTGGTGAGTGCTCTAAACCCCTACACACTGCTGAACCTCAAGGATCTGAAAACATTATCGAGGCAAAATAGTTTTGCTTAGCACTCAAAAAAAAACCAACCCCAAACCAAAAAAAACGCAAACGAACAAACAAAAAAACCCACAAAAACCCCAAACAAAACCAAACCAAACCAAACCCCAAACCAACCTGCAAGTTCATCACTGTAGTTTGTTTTATGAGGTCCATCAGTAGAGCCCAGCCTCTCAGATTCTTTCTGTGCCACTATCCACCCGTTCTCTGGTACAACCAATTTTTCCTCCACACTGGAGTAAGAAGGTGCCTCTGAAGGCACCTGGCATTGCAAAACAGCAGAATAAATATACAGGACAAGAGAAGTAACCTACAGCAGCAGTGGAAAAGGGACTTTGATCCTCACTGGAGCTTTCCAAAGCTACTGTAACTTGGTTTATTAATAATAGCAGTGACCACTGTGAGCCTCTGGGTTCCAGAAATGATGCTGAAAGCTTTTATTAATGTTGAAACAAAGGTTCAACACTTACGTTGTAAGGGTATGTAGATATACTTTGTATCCATATAAATATTTCAACTTTTTTTTACTTTTAGAATTAAAAAAAAAACAAAACCAAAACCAACCAAATAAAAAACACACACAAAAAAAAAAAAAGAAAACAAAACTAAAACTTCCCTAAAATGATAGTGATTAAATTTTTAACAGGTGTCCTTACTGGAATAACATTATTCTGTTCTAGGTTAATTTTAGAGAAGGAAATGTTTTAATCAAATAAGAGCAAAGAAAATAGGCATCCTGAAGTCATAAATGTAACACCTCTCACTGATCTTGCAGATGTTAAGTAAAGTATTTCTTTGAGCACTGCAGCATGTTGGTTTTTTCCTGTCATCTATCAACTTGGGTTACTGTCTGTATTTTCTATTAAACTTGCTGCTTTATAGGTAATTACTAATGCTTAAAATGCTTTAAAAGTTATTTCTCTGAAATGCTTTTGTAATTAGTTAATTTGAGCACTTCAGAAGAAGTTACATTCATCTCAGTAGCAGTTTGGGTTCTATCTTGTTGTAACTGATCAACCTGAGCAGATTTGCTTTTGCTGCATATTTTACTTGACTGTGCTGTACTGGGACAGGAACATGGTGATTATGGACAATAAATGTTAAAATATCTATCTATTGACAAAGGGGAAATACAGTGTAATATTTTCCTTTCTTGTGACATTTTTTTACTGGCAGTTTTATATACCTTTGCACTCTGATTTTTTCAGCTATGCTGACCAACAACAGGGAAGGAGAACTCATTGAACAAGAAACTGGGACCAGCCTAAAAAAAATCCAAAAGGAGAAAGGTAAACCTGCAGACTGGTTTCCACCTCAGGCATTTAGTTACACTTACTATGCATTTTATTCTTTTTTCTAGTATTCAGCATATTCAATGCCATAATATTATCAATTTAAGAGAGCTAAGTGCCTAATTGCACTGAATAATGTATCCAGTGAATTTACATGGAGTTCTCCTTAAGAAGTGTAAACAATCAGATCAGTGCTTTGCTCTTTTTGTATGGAATGTAGCTAATATTTTGCTGGCCTTTTAACTCAATTAATTACCAAGTTCCTAGAATATAATTAATCACATGTATTGTTTCTTTGCCTCCAGTGGCTGTGTATGCAGACTAGTACCTAGGTGAAAGAAATAAGCCATTTTTGTGTCTAGTGATATTAAATGAGCTTGAAAGGGAGAGGTAGCAAGGGCAGGAGGGATGTTTGCCCTTCGGGGATTGTCCTGTAGGTAGGATTTCCCTCCTCCTCTGCTCAGTTCTCCCTGCAGTTCCTGTTGGCTCCTGGAGAAGATGGATATTTTTGGGGATGCAGGTGAGCCCTGGGGTTGCTGTGACAGAGGGCATGTGGCTTCTGGGGGAGAATCAACAAGAAGAATCTTTTGTTTCCTTGCAACTAGAAGAAAAATGACAAAAATGACATCTTATAGGCAAGAGGTTCATTCTGACAGTGCCTGTAGGAAGCACCATACAAAATGAGTGCCTGCGAAGAAAAAAAAAAGGAAAAAAATAAATAAGATGGGATATAGTTAAAGAATAGAAGAAAGATGAAGGTGAGTAATGGGTAAATTCTGCAGAGGCATATATTGAGGGAGATATTAAAGTTTCAGAGTGAAAAAGATGTGAAGGAAAAGAAAGAAGGGAACAAAAGAGGAGATAATATGAGCTAAATGTACTTTTTAAGTTTTATCATAAATGAAAACACAAATTGATTTCTATTGTAATCGTGGTGATTTAAGTGAATACTCTAAGAAAACTAAAAGGCAGGTATGGACAATTTTATGAGCACTCACAAGATAATTTGTAGGCTCCATGTGCCTTGTGGTTCCAGAGTTGTATAAAACTGTTCCACCAAATTCTGAATGATCAGCTCTATTCCTTGGACATCTGTGACTGATTAAATCATGGGTAGGAAGAACCTGAAAATTCCTTCTTATATTTTGGATTTTCTTACTCAACTCTCTCTCTCTGGTGTAAGCAGAAGCTGTTTTCTATCACTGCTTTCTCTAGGCATTTAAGCACTTTCCTCATGAACCCCAAAAGAGCCCATTGTGCCATTCTGAGATAATTTTCTGTCTGGGTCATCATGCTTAAATCTTTCCCTCTTGACTCCTGTTGGCATTTATGGACTAACACCAGAGGCTAACCAGTTACCGAGCATACCTTTATTCTTATGATTTAAAAATTACATTTCTGAAGCAATTGCATGTAGCAGAATGTGTAGAGGAATGGCCTGAGCATGCGTACACAGCCCCATGTTTGAGGCACTCAGGTGCTAATTACGAGGTGGGAGGTGTCAGGCCCACCTGTGTTAATCCCCCACCCAATTAGGGTTTGGCTCAGACCTTTTATTGGCCCCCCTCAACTCTGCTCATGTGCAGCTGAGCCAAACCCTGACTGGGCGGGGGCCTCACACAAGCTGAGGCCTCACACCTGGTGATTAGCACCTGAGTGCCTCAGACATGGGGCTGCGTCCGTGTGCTCAGGCCATTCCTCTACACATTCTGCTACAGTTGCATAGGTGAGTATTTAATCTAAATCTGAAAGTGTAGTTGATTTTAATTTTGTTGAACTGTGCATGGTTTCTTGCCACATATTTAGTCATTTTTTCAGCAAACCAATTCAATATCCTGTGGGGTTCTAAAATGCAAATCTCAGTTATTGGTAGTAGCAATCCTGTCACCCAGGATGGATGAAGGAAGGTACCATTTAGGAATCAGAAAAGACAATTCAGGAATCCCAGAAAGCATGAAAATAATTTAAATCCTACCACCTGTGAACCTGGTTGCCAGGCTCCTGAGATGCCTGAATGTTCCTTGTAACATGGATGAAATCACAGAAATCTGATGCTGACATTTTGTGCACCCTAATTCACCTCAAGATTCAAGTTGAGTAGGTTTATTCATTTCCTGCTTTACATTTTTGTATAGTTTTATACATTCTCATACAATTTTTTAACTTCTGCACAGACTTCAAGGCATTTTTTTAGTGGGAAGTTTCATCTATGTCAGAAAAAAAGAGCCTCAAAATCATGAGATATTATTACCATTCTAAGGACTGAATAAGAGTGCTGTTTTTCTCCTTGGTCTGTACAGGTCAAATTTTTCTCTGAAAACATGAGAACAAGAAATAACTTCTTTTTGTGAAGTAAAGATACAATTTTCAAGTAATATCAGGGCTCCAGGTTCAAATCCTTTTGAGGACATTATAACAGGAGAAATGCTAAAATTGAAAAGGCACCAATAGTGTATATCTAACAGTTCAAGCTGACTTTGCATTTGGCTCTGGGACAGACCTGTATTACAGTTCCAGGAGGAATCTCTGTTTTATAGGATACCAGCACCTAATAATTGATGGAGTGCTTCAGTAGGACAGAGTTAATGCTGTCCACTCCCCAGGCTGGGTGTCCTGGGCCCTTCTGTCACCTTATACAAGTGCTGTTATTCCTCAATGATTTATCTCACTCCCGTATAGATTCTTTGTTCCCAATACTGTGATTATTCTCCTGTCTGTAATTAATTTTGGCTCTGATGCCACCTCAGACATGTTGAATGTTGCTCATAGTCAGATGTGGTCACCGAAGAGTGCAATCTGTGCTCAGGAAAGTAGATTTGTGTCATTGGTACATAGAACAAGCTTTGTTTTTTTCATAACCTGCCATTACTTGTAGCAAGGCAAAATATATTTACCATGGAAAAGATTTTCAAAGTTATTAAGAAGGAATGTAGTTAAAATAAAAGTATCAACATTTATTAAGGATGACAAGTAAGCGGTTTATACAGCCGTGGCAAACATATGTTTTCACATCTGTTTTGAGTAATATCATCATGATTTTAAAAATGATTTATAGCTCTGCAGGCCATAAAATGCCAGCTTTGCTGTAAGTTGGAAGTTCTGAAACAACAAAGAAATTATTGAAGGCATATATTGAACATTGTTTTGTGTTCCACACCTTGATATAACTTCACAAATCTGGGCACTCTCTAATGGTGAAGATACCAACAAATGAAACTTAAGTGACTGACATTTAGCAGTAGTAGCACTTACATGAAATCTTAGCATAAACCCCAACAAAAGTTATTATTATAGTCAAATGCTGTGGTGTCCCTCAGGATACACAGGGGATTTTGTTTTCCCTCATGCCATTAAAAGTGATCTCAGCATCAGACAAAAAATCTGCCACTTTGTTCTCATCAAAGTAATTTCAAGGTAATTAGGACTGAAGAGAATAAAGCTTAGTAGTTTTTCTTTAAAAGATAGCTAATACAAGGCTGTTTGTATATGCTGGTGGAACAGAATTTAGAGAACAAATATCTGTCTCAGTGCAGAAGGGTTAGAGCCCATCCAGGCCATACCTTTAAGTTTTTTGAAGGAAAAATACTGTTAAATCTCAACTACTCTGCCTCCTTTCATTTTTTTTTTAGGAAGTATGGTCAGGCCTAGCATCAGAGGACAACAAAGTCCAACTTAAGAGGTCTGGGGTTTCCTTTTTTTAATGCTAAATACATTATTATATTTTTTTGTCAAACATCTTTAACCATTATGGCTCAGAAGCATTTTCCCTGGGCATCCATATCTGAGAGTGAGTGAAAACCATGTAAAGAGTAATCTATATGGTAGAACCCCTCCCCAAAACATAGCCTCAAATGTTTACAGAAAAAAAAAATACAAATTCTTCCTGACTCTGCTCAGTTGCTGTGTCTGCTTTTAAGCAGTTACATTTTTCCTGCCCAATTGCTCACAGAAACTCAGTTTTAAATTCATCTGCTTCAGCATTTATCTTGAAAAAAACCTCTTTATTGGGTGGGAAGCAATTGTGGTTGACACAGCCCTGTATAGGTTTGTAGAAACCTCCTTATGAATTCTGGCATTACGGAGGTCAAATGAGCCAGAAAAGAATCTGGCCCTGCCTTCCAGTCAGGTTTCAGTGCCAGTGGGATTATTCTGTTTGACTGCATGACAAGAAATATTTCAAACTCCTTGTATAGGATGGGACTCATAAAAGGCACTGCCATAGAAATCAGTGGGAATGTTTGGGATGTCTTCAGTGGGAGCAGAGCCTGGCCAAAGCCTGGCATTTGGGACGAACTCTCCCAGGCTGCACAAGTGCTGGATCTCCTGGAGCAGGTTCACAAATGACCAATATCTTCAGACTTAACCATTGCTCAGGGAGTCTTGGAGAAGGAATAAAAATTGATTTTGTTGACCAAGTGATTTGCTCCAAGGTTTCCAGAGCTGCAGCTCCGTGGTGATTCTCCCCTCCTTCAGCCCAGCTCTCTGCATCTTCAGACTCAGGGGCTGTCTCATGTTTCCAGTAAATGGTGCTCTCCAAAACATTGCATCTGGCAGCTCTCCCTTTTTATTTTATGTAAGAACACCTTTCCCTTTATTACTTCAAGGAAATGGGGATTTCACATCATTTCTGTCAGCTGAGTGAAGTATATTCAGATGGCCAGAGATTAGAGTAATGAAAGGATAACTATATTTATTTATTGTATTTCATTAGTGGAAAAGAGGGTTTATGCTGCTTAAATTAATCATTGCCAAAGGACTGGGTTACTCGTGATGGGAGGGGAACAAGCAGGTGCAGAACACCTGAAGCAGCAACCTGGGTGCTGGGGTGACCTCCAGAGAAAAGATTTTTCAATGATTCATTTGAAAGCATCCAGATGGAGAGTGAAAGGAGGAAGAAAGAGAACCAGGAAGATGAAGCTCTACCACACGATGTGGATAAGAAGTGTATGATAGGTGTTAACACTTCAAATGTTCCCCGGGCTGTTTCTTTGCTGTATCAGTACTTGCATGTTAAAAATATAATGAGAAAAAAAAAGGAATTTTCTTCACAAATATGCTTATGAATCTTCTCTTGAGATACAGGAAAACCTCCCCCAGTTTGAAGTGAAGTCAAATTCCTTTTGGTATCCAAGTGTGTCTGTCAGAGCCCCAGTTGTCATTCCTTAAGCAGTGAATGCAGGTGTACATGGGTTTGAAGGTTACAGGAGTTTCTTTTTCTAAAAAACCTCAGTGACACATGCAGTGTGAATGTTCACTGGAAAATTCGGAGTTATTTTTATATTTTCTATCCTCTGAGAATCCTACAAGGTTGCATCTTTTACATTAAGTTTACATCAGAACTTTATTTGCAGACTTCTTTTTAAGAATGTTTTTTTTTCCTGCAGGAGTAAAGTACCTGCTTGATAATTATCTTGGCAGCTGGACCAAGACAGTTTCTTACATTGATACCTGATTTATTAATGTATTTTATTTATTAGACTTCGGTGAATCGAATGTGTTGTTGTCTAAACACTACAGGTTAAGAGTCTACATAAAAGTGCTGAAATAATGAAATTTTTCTAAGTGAAAAGGCCTTGCACCAATTTTTTTTTACTAAGGTGTTCAAGGAAGACCATGGTGTAAAATGGGCAAATAAGAACAAACTAAGATGGAAATAAGGTAACCATTCTTCTGAGTCAGGCTGTGTCTTTGGAGTTTGCCATTCCCACTTTTCCTCCGGTACTGTGAACTGAGTTTTAGGGAGGTCAATCTCATTGAGATATATCAGATTTGAAAGGCATAGAAAGAGGAGAAAATTGCTTATTGGCACCCAGTGACCTAAGAAAGCTTTTGGATTAGACCCAGGAATCTTTTCCTTAGAGGTAGCACTTGTATTAAAACTGACCCTTTGAATTCTCTGCTTGGTAAGAGCTGTGATGCAAAGGCATTAACCTGGAAACTCCAGTTGGTAACATTCCTCATGGCTGGGAATTATTTCAGAAGTTTTCCTTCAGCCCTTGTTACAAGCAGTAAGAGCTGAAAACCATGGCTCCTGAAAAGTTGCTGAAGGGTTTGCTGGTGTTACAGAAATCCTGGAGATCTTTGGGAAGGTGCTGACAGGGACTGAGCCTCCCCTTCCCTGAGCCACTGAAAGCACCAAACCTGCTCCTGAGATGCTCTTTGTGCATCTGGGTGCCCCAGGCTGCAACCATGCAGGGAAGGAACAGGATCTGTTTGGACTCATTCAGTAAGTCTTGTACTGGCACTGCTTGAAATACTCATCTGTACAGACAGGATGTGTTATTGGAAAAAAAAAGTTGTTTTAGCAAGGACAACAAAGACTGCAATTAAACACTTTTTCACCAAGAAACTACTGAGATGCCAGCAGTTTCTGCTTTCAGTACAGGTGTCTGTTATAAGAAAAGACTTTTTGGGCATATTTCATGCCTTTGATTTGAGCCAAACTGAGTGAACAGATAAAATTTTTAATTAATAGCAAAAAAAAAAAAAAAAAAAAATTGGTAGTTTTGAAAGTTTTTGCAATTCGTTGAGGCTGCACTTCATAAAACATCTTTTTTTTTTTTTTTTTTTTTTTTCTCTAAGGATTACTGGTAGCAAGTTAGGCCTTAGTGCATCACATTGCCCACAGATGGATGTTCCATAGTCATGAAATACAACTGAGTGACACAGCCACAGCTCTGGCCCTGGCTTCAGAACCTTTGTTTCATTCAAGAACAGAGAGGACCAAAAAATGTTGTTGATGGTGACAGCCCCATGTGTCCCTGCAGTCAAAGAACAAACTCAGCCTCTCTAGCATCAGTGCTATCTAAAACCTGTCTTCATTTCCAGAGACAAAACGACTCCTGAGAGCTGCATTTTAGACATGAAGACCTTTTTTTTAATCTTATTTTTTTCTAATTTGATCTTTTGAATCTCTTCAGATGGGAGGGAAGGGTGCTGTCCTCCCTGGGCTTGTTGGTCTGTCTTGCACATCCAAAGTTTGTGTGTGTGCTGCATTAGAACAAAATACTCCTCCTGGTCCTGAGTGGACATGGAAGGTGGTGAATTGACCTCAGATGGAAAGTGGGAAAAGATTATCCTCTTGAAATAGATAGTCATGAAATTAGAATAAGTGTTTTCTTCATTAGATTTCAGGCAGTGCATTGAGTTACAGGGATAAAGCCATATGATATCTTGTTAGCAGAGCTGGGGTGACCCAGGGACTGAACTCAGGAGTCACTGGGGCTGCAGAACATGAGGAGGTCCAGACCACAGCCACCTCAGGCTGTGATCCCAAGGAAATCAGATTTCATGTTCCATTGCTGGGGCAAAGGCCACCACTCCAGTGCTATTTACTGCCTTAGATATTTGTTTATTACAGCCATATTTATTTCTGGAGATGGACAGTTCTATTAGCAGCTTTTTTACATTATCACCTGGACTCTGGGAATTAAACAGCCACCCTGAAAGAGTGGGAGGCCACAGCAGTGAGCAATCAATAGCATTTCAGTTATTTTAAAACGACCTTTATCTTGAAGAAAAATGGCCAATTTTCAGTTCTTTGCATGGAACTACCTGCACTCTTGAGTAAGTTCAATATTAATGTTGTGATGTGCTTTTAATGTTTCTTATTAACACAGTAGGAAATAGATGTATGGGGGAAAGAGCAAGAACTGGCAAATAAATGAAATGTGTATTATGTGTGTTACCCAAAACCTCACTGTCCTCACACAGAAAAACACTCATACACACAAAGATAGCTGGAAACTGCTTTTGGTTAGTTTTTTTTTTCTTGACTGTATTAATGCTTTTTCATAATCATGTTATTTATATTCTCCATACATTTATTTAGTGGGGGCAAAAATGTGGAAAAAAAAATTCTGCTCCTAAAATGCCACCTGCTTTTCCTCTCAGCTTACCTCAAACACAGGAGCAATTTATTGGCCAAAAGGATAAACAGACCTTAAATATCAGATAGTGAAATGATGGTTGTACAGTCAATATACAATCCAGAAAGTTAGGAAATAACAAAATGAGTCTAACAAGGAGAACCCAGTCATTCTTGCAGTACCAGGAGCATTTTATCAGTGGGGATGCCCAGAGGAGGAGCTGCCTGGAGCTGCTGCTAGGAGATGGGAGGTGAGGGCTTGTGTTTGAAGATTTCCAGCTGTGAGGATTCTTCTTGTGTAGCAGGTCCTTGGGACTAATTAAAAAATGAAAGGAGATACCTGTGCCTTGCTGTAGTTGGATTATCCCAGTTGTTGGGGTACTCTGTGGGATGTAAACATCTCCAAACTCTGTTGGTAGCAAGAGATGGAATTTCCTCCCCGAAGTTGAAGCTTCTTCAGGCTGTGTCTCTGCAGTACATCAATCACACTATCTCCAGTTAAAGCTATTCCACTTTATCTGAATGATTAAATATTCATAACAGCAGGCTCCCTCACTAACTAGCTCCCTAACTAGCTCCCCTGATCTTCTGCATTATCAGCTGCACCCCTGAGCTGCTCTGGGTCTTTTCTCTCCTCCCCTAACTCCCAACTCCTTCCCTAAATCATCCCAAACCCATATTCCGGGGGTTTGCAAACAGAACTCTTGTCTCCCGAGTGAGCATTCCATGTAGGACTGATGGGACCATCAACCAGGGAGCTCTCTCATCCTTGGGCTTCCAGTCTGTCTCCAAAGGGGACCCAAGTGATGCCTCACAGCCAAAGTACCCTGAGGTACTTTGGGCATCCTTGGGCATAAATTTAGAGGACTAAAGGCAGCTGTGAGATTGATTCTTGGGTTTTTTCAGGTATTTCATCAGTACCTCATGGATACATCTCTGCCCAGCATTAGGACATGAAGTGCCTTTGAGCTTTAGCTTGAAGGATCAGTCAGCTGAGAGTTTTTGAGGCATCACTCATGTTTCCATAGCTTTAGTTTACATGAATATCTGTGAAAATAATCCCCTAAATTGGATTTGGAAGGAAGAAGTTAAATTCTTGAGTAATTTTGAAATCTTGTTCATTTGTGATATATTCCTAATGTTTAATCATGACCATGAGAACAGCTAAAAATGTATCCTTTTCCCAAAAAGCTGTATTGCTCACTTAAACTTCAACCTTTTTAGCCATTAAAAGTCCGAAATTCAGGGCAAACAAGTACAAAGCTAGGAAGACAGTGAATATTCCAAAACAGAATTCCTCAGGAACACTTATTTGGTCATGCTTTCCTGTTGGAAGTTGCTCTCCAAATACCAACCAATTCATTTTCTTCTTTTATTTTGCAGGCAATGTGACAGTGGTTTTTTCTTCTAGTTGACAGAATATGACAGGCTGTAACAAGTAGTTTAATAAATAAAAATCTGCTTCCAGCAGTATTTTGAGGTGTTATAATCTATAAAACATTGTTAAGTTTTGATTCTGTCCTTTTATCTGTCACCTGGACTGCTGTGCAGTAGTTGGATGGCCAGATTTGGCTTGTGTGAATTTGCTGACATATCCATGGCTTATGCATGGGAGAGTTGTCAGTGAGAGGATAGAGAACTGTAAAATGTTTTATGCCAGGTGATTGGTGTGGCTCTTCTGGTGTGGTAGAAGATGCATTTTGATGTAGAATCTGTTGGAGGATGGAGCATCTCTGGTGGATGGCTGAGCTGGAGCAGAAAATGGAATATGGGTGTGGAGATGTGTCTGTTCACAGAGGTCAGAATATATCCGCTGCTCCAAAAATAAAATATTATTCAAACATCTCTACCCTTTGGAGATATTTCAGAGGTTGTCAGTTAGGAGACTGACCTGCATTTTTTATTGTTGTCTTGTTTTCTCTTACTTTTAAAATCTAAAAAGGGATTGTAATGAAGGTGCCCTCCCAGCAAAAGTGTGAAGAAATTCACATATTAAAGGAGGAGTCACCAGGGTTGCTGTTTGACTTTTGACATTATTGTCACATTGCCAATAGCATTACAGACAGAAGAGATTTAGTGGGAAAGGAAAGCCCAGAATTACTCTGCAAGCAGAGGAGTGTATTTTCACTGAATTTTCTTTTTAGCTGTTGTAGTTTAAAGAAATCATATTTTTGTAAAATTAAATCAACAGTAATAGTAACAACAGTAATAATACCACCACCATTACTTTGTTTCTTCAAAGCTTTTTGTGAATATATTCTATATATATATATTGTAAATAATTCTGTGATTCTCTGATACATCTTTTAAAAAGCTGCCAATGTTAAAGCAAAATTTCTCTGAGTTCCTGAGGGATAGTTTTCTTGTTTCAAGAACATTCATTACTAATCTCTGTACATAGATGTTGAAATCACAGCACAAAGCAAGTTGAGTACTCCTAGATTACATCCTTGTCATAAGAATTCTCTGTAAGACACAAGAGAAATTTTCAGCACCCTGTTTTAGGCTCAGTGTTTTGTAAACACCACTGCCTGTATAGCATGTATTAGATAAATTATAAATCAGGCTGGGTTTTTAATTTTACACAACTAGCAGCTCATATATCATCAGTCACAGAAAAGGCTGAAGCTAAATTGTCCCAAGTACCTGAAAAGTGTGATTATCATCCTGAAATAGCTGTAACTACACTGACAAAATTGGTGTGGGGTTTTTTTCAGCAGGGAGGGCAAACCTACAAAGAGCTGTGGGTTAATCAGTTTTAGTGATAGATAACTGCAGTCCCAAAGTTTGACATTTGGACTTTTTCTAGGGTTTTTTCATGCCAGCATTGGTCTGTCTGAAAGGCAGGGTTGGTGCCTTTGGCTTTAGGAAGCAGCAAGTGGATGGGGTTGGGGCTCCCACCTCTCCTGTTCTGGTTGACTGCAATGTCATTGAGGTCTGATGGCCAAATGTGGAAGTGGAAGCTCTTGAGGAACTGGTTGCTATGGCTCTACAAAAGTCTCTTCCCATTCCATCTTAAGGAAGTTTACAGCCTCAAGGACCCTCGTATTTTTCCATATCTTCCTTCTCATCTGAAAAGCAACATCTCATCTCTGTACACTGGTTTAGTAATATGGGAGTGAGCAGGAAGGCAACAGCATCTGGTAGCAATAAATGTTTCCTGAGTTACCAAATCAGCTGTGGGAGGGTGATCAGAAATAAAATACAGTGATTTTTGATAGGAAGAGGTAACACTGCTTGAGCTTTGAGATAAGAACTTGACGAATGTGTAAAATAAAGGCAGAACTGGTTTTGAAAAGGGGAGAGATTACCATTTTCTATGTTGTGTGCCAAGCTCTGAGCATTTCAAATGTGAGCAGTTGGCTTCTTTTCAAAACTGATAAATAATTATGTTTGTGGCAGAAACAGTTATCCCAAAAATAATTTAAAAGGATTGTATCCCCTTTTTGTTTGCCTATAAAGACTACGTTCAATTTATATATAGACAGAAAGCACTCCACTTGCATCTATAAAACAGTTCTTAAATAATTCTGAATTATTGATGTGCACAAAGAACTCTTCCCTCTTTTGTTTGAAGTTTTATTTCTGCGGCGTTGGGCTTTCTAATTGTACTTTCAACTGCTATGACATCTGTTGTAGTTGTTGCAAAAACTTTCAATACTTTTCTTTTTTAATGATAGACAGTCTTTTCAAAGACCAACTGACTTCATTTGGAGCAAGAAAAATAATTAGTTGAAAAAAGATCACTGATTTGGCTGGCCAGCTCACCATTTTACTTTTTTTTTTTTTCCTGCTTTTTTGCAAGTCTCTGTTTTAAATGATTCCAGCATCTACTCAACAGAACACTGGCCAAGAAGAATTCATCTCTGCAGCAACTCAGAAACCATAGAGCATCAGCATATGTCTTTTGCTTCCCTGAGGAAATCCAGGACTTTATTCTACCAAACAGAATACCAAGAAAGTACTTCACAAACTGATAGTCTCTCTCTGTCAAACAGATGGAAAAATAAGCTACTATTCCAAGCTGCTGTGCCTGACAGTATAGGAAGAAAGTGATTTGAGAGGAGATTAATCCTTAAAAGTCTGCTTAGAAATCCTTTTTAATACAAGTGATAGAATTTTTGTGCAGCAGTAAACCTAGCTCTAACAATCTATGACATAATTGTCATCTTAGCTCTGGCATAAAAATACATAAAGCATCCCAGATAAGGAAAGCACAATTTAAAGCCATTTGCTTGTCTTTTTTCTTTGGAAGAGAATACTTTTCCCCTTAAGGCAGAAGAGGCTTTCAGCTTTGAAAAATCTGAGCCCAGGACTCTGGTCCAGTTGCAGTATACCATAACTAACCTTTAAATTAGAAATTACCTGCAATCCATATAATAATTAATACAAGGCTGGGGGATTCAATTGCCCACAAGATTAAACTATTAAGACAAAAAAATTGAGAATTGAACCCCTACCCTTTATTCATTGAGTGTCTGCTCTGCCACTTGAGTTGTGAATTGGGGGTTAATTGACTGTCTAGAATCTCCCAAGGAGCAATTATTTCATATAATGGTGCTGACACATTCAGTAGTAGGGCAGGTTTTATTGGCATCCTTTTTTTCCTCTGGATTTAGAGGGATTTCTTGAGGACATCAAGGAAGAGGCTGAGTGATGGGGAAGGAAGAAAGATGTAAACAAAAAAGGACTTGAGGTTTCCTTTCAAGAGGCAATTGATAGAGAGCATCCAGAAAATGTTTTGATGTAGATTGGCAGGTAGAAGGAGACCTCAGAAATTTTTGGTGGAGACCCTCTCATCTCTTTGTCCTTTGGTCACACTGAAATGCCAGCACTTTTCCATATTCCTGGTCAGATTCAACAGTAGTAGGCACTGTCTCTTGATTATATCTACTTTCTCTTTTCCATTTTCTCTTTTTTTTTTTTAACATATAATTTTGCTGCATATTTAAGTGGCTGCTCTATGTTTGTAGAATATAAATTCATTGAAAAATCTTCAGATCAGTGGCAAAATTGCAGTTCCCATCCGAAGTCATTTTAGAGACTTAAGAATCACCTGTAATTTTAAATAAACTACTATCAAAATTATAAAAAGAAAAGGAATAGGTATATTTTTAAGATTCTGTATTTATTTGCTTACTTGGTAATCAGTAAAATTCAGTGCTTCATAGTAGATTTTTCTGCTTCATTAGTGCAAATTTGCAGAACTTTTCTAATTACTATTCTCCTTTGAAGAATAAATAATAGAGATAGTATCAAAACTTTTAGCTAAATTAAGACTTAATTATGGATAAAGTAAGGCATTTGATATTTAAGTATATTCTGGTGTTTAAGTGTTTTTATTATTTGCCATCTTTTCAAATACCTGAAGAAACTGTCAGAATTTAGGAGTAACTGCTTTTGTGTGGAATTCTCAAAGATAAGTTTGGCTTCTTCAATTTCCATTTTGAAAATTAATTTTAAATCCTGCAGGTGGGAGAGCCTGGCTGTGGGGGTAACTCATGCCTAAGAAGATGTAAAATCAGTGCATGCTTAGTGAAGTCTGAAAAGGAGCAGCACCCCATGGCATTAGGGGTGCTCAGCAGTAGAAATTGTTTAAATCAATTTTATCAGCAAATAGTTTTAATGCAAGTTAAACCCTGTTAACATCTAGGGTGGCTTTTGTGATATTCACAGGTTTGTGATCCATGTAGCTACCTGTAGGATTTCCTCTTGCTTAGAAATATTAGAGGTGCACAGGTAAAATAGGTACAAGTTTCAAGAGAATTGAGGATTTTCCAGATTTGGGTTAGGTTTTCTGGGCACTCTTTTTCATCTGGCCAGTAAAATCCTGGAGAGAGAGGTAAGAGGAACTGATATTTCTAATATGAGGAATAAACAGAGGGTGTCAGCAGGGTGAGGGTACAGATGTCTCAGGTCCTGGAGTAGCAGTCCAGGCTATCAAAGCTGCCACTGAGGAGCAGGATGCTCTGGTGAAGAAATAAAGAACAGCACAACCTCCCC
Organism: Calypte anna; assembly: GCF_003957555.1. Classification (NCBI taxonomy): domain Eukaryota; kingdom Metazoa; phylum Chordata; class Aves; order Apodiformes; family Trochilidae; genus Calypte; species Calypte anna. The sequence continues at coordinate 10,281,228 of NC_044247.1, read as the reverse complement.
TGGCTTCTGCCTTGGGAAGGAGAAATCTGGACACGTTCACAGTATGAACTAAGTGACTAAAGAAATATTTTATCCTCTTGAGTGCAATTCCTTTACTGCTTTCACCTAGTTCTAACTTGTCCCCTTTAAACATAATTCTGTTCCACAGTTTTCTCCTCCTACTGTATTCTAAAGCTCACACGTGTCCTGGGTCCTTATACACCATCCTCCCTCAGTTACATTCTCCACATTTTACCCTGTCAATCTGAGCTCTCCCCAGCACCCAGCTTGCCTGCCTGCCTTCTATTCCTTCTCTTTGTCTTCTCTTCTGCAGGAAACAAATAAATCAATATATTGACACAGGAATCTCCAAGGTCAGAAACCAGTTCAGGTTTGGTGGCTTTTAAAAATTCATTTATTTTAATAAAAGTACCACAGCCCAAGAAAATGTTAACATTCTTGATGACTTCCAAGTGAGTTAGAGAAGTGTAAGTGACTTGTCTGCATTTGGGTCAGATCAGCAAAAAATCCAAAAGGCACCACATAGGTGGGCAGTGTCAGAAGTAAACGCTCTTGGTCTCAGAAATTCTGATTTTTTATTTTTTTTTTCAGTACAGACCCACAGTTCCTTGGTCTGCTCCACAGCCATTTGTTTCCATGCCTTGCCTTGGGATTTGCTGGTGATTTTTCATGCTGCCTGTGCCAGTCTGGTGTGTAACCAGAGGTGGTGGCATGATCACTGCTCTGGTCTGTGCCACCTTCCCCTTCTCGAGGGGTTTGCGTTGCAGCATCACATCTTCTACACAGCTCCTTGGCAAAGAGCACTTAATTCATAAGATCAGTTCCCCCTGGATCGTTTGGATGGGCTTGACCCAGAATTAAAGTTTCTAATGGTACTGAGGGTTAGGTTTCCTGCTATGTAAATTTGAAGCAGCTGCTTGGAGTCAGTGCCTGCCTGTCTGGTTTCCCAGGAAGATGAGAAGCTGTACCCTGAGGATGTGCGGTGTTGTTTGAGGAGTACTTCATGTTGTACTTTCAGTCGTCCCCTTTGGAAGCTTTCTTTTGGATGGGCTTGGTCTGGCAAGCTGCTCAGTCGGTTCCCAAGCAAGTCAAGACCCCAGGAGCCCCCTCCTGGTGCTGCCCTGAAGGGATCTGTGCTGAAAAGGCTGGGGAGCTGGGGAGTGTGGGGTTTGTGCTGCCAGCGTGCCCTTGGTGCAGCATTAACCTTCACCTTCCTTTCACTCTGTCTAGAGGAAGCAGCTGATAGTGATCGACATGATTGCCTGGGCATAGTACATTCAGATTTTTATTATGATATTACCAGGACACATGTTTGTGGAAAGAAGATAGATATATCTCTCTGTTTAGCCTCAGAATATAAACTCTGTAGAACAAGTATATTACCTGCAGGGAAGGGGAAGTCTGGGTGACATAGTGTGCAGGAATTGGGCCCAGCTTTGCTTACAAATCAGCCTGATGATGAGGCTGCAAAAGTTATATTTTCACTGCTTTCACATACTGAATTTATTAGCTGCTTGAAATTGATTTTGGATGCCTTTCATTTGCCATTGGGCTGAAGTCAAAAGCAAAGGGATGATGTACCGCGTTCTGCTCGCTCATCTTTTTATTGCTCAACTATTGTTATTGAGTGAAAGACACTCAGGGTGTTTCCCAGAGGGGACAGAAAGCAGATTTCATTTTCTTTTTAATTGCTGGAAGTTGAAGTGAATGCAACCTGTCACCCTCAACTTGAGTCTGGAGGTGGCAGTTGTGAAGGGGCAGAGGGGCTGAGCTCTCCAGCTTGGGGCTGGTTTATTTGCTGGGAAGGAACAGTGCAAAGTTAATATCAATGCAGCCCCACCAAAGTGTTCAAGCAGTTATCTCTGGGAAGGTGATGTGAACTCAGCAGTATCATTGCTTTGATCTTTGGTTAAAGCCTTACAAAACTAGATTGCTGTTTGATTGACAACCTTGTCAGAGAGTGAATGAAGACTGACACTCAAATATTGAAAGCGCAGCGCTTACAAAACTTGAAGCCTGAGTTTTCTCATGACACTGCTGCTTTTGTGGAAGACTGGATTTCAGTTTTATTTTTAAATAAGTGTATCCCTTGCTGTGTGCAGCTGAAACTTATGATTTTAGGCTGCTGGCTCACAAATACTTCTTACCCTAATATTAGAACAGATGTGTTTATAGCAACAGCAGTGTCACAGTGGATGGGAAGAAGTAGGAGTTATTGTGTGAAGCCTTGAACATGGTGGTGTTTATCACAACTCAATTCCAAATAATCATTGACCTGACATGTGGGTGATCAATGTAGAGGTGGCAGCCTGCAGCTTGATGGGGTGGTGTCTTTGGCAGCTTCTGAGTGGGTCTGATGCAAGATCTGAAGGGTTTCCACCACATAATCCTACCTTGAGAAGTTGTCTTCAGCTATTGCTTATTCCTTGAAGTGTTCCCTTAATACCCTCACACAAATAGAGGCTACAAAAGGGGGAGTTAATCTGTGTAATAGACTTCTCCTTTCATGCCAGCAATCTGCTTAACTGCCAACCCTCTCCCTGTTGTACCTGATTTCTTTTTAACCAGTTTTACATGTCCAGAGTTTGCTGTCTGCCTTCCCTTCTCTGCCTCATGGGTTCTTCAGGCAGCTCTTGGTGGTGCTGCTGGAGCAGGGTATTGGGCCAGGTGACCCCCAGAGGTCCCCCTCAACCTCATCTGTTCCTGGTCATCTCCTAAATAATGTTCTGCCCTCCTGACCAGCTGGATGCAATAATTTCCCATCAAACTTTGGCTTTCTGCTTTGGGAAGTCTCTATCTTGGTGGGGTCAGTACAGCCTGCAAGTTAGCATCAGGACTAAATTCAATTAAATTGGATAAGATAATACATTTTGTTCAGCTAGCAAAGGAAAAAAAGAAGGGGGGGGGGAGGATAAACAACTCCCACTCCTATTTTTTATGTGAAATGGCATTAATTGCCATGATTTAATTAATGTATAAGAATGAACCAGATTGTGTCTATTTCCACATCGAAATATCTTCATCAAGGAAATGTCTCCCAAAATAATAATCCTACATATCCAGAGGTGTTAGTGCAGAGGCTTTTTATTTGATGCAGTTTCAAAACAGGCATCCAAAAGATTTTTGCAGAAGGGGGTGATGAGCATGGGAGCTACTTAAAAGGGCTTTACTGTCAAAACCAGTGAGTTCTGGGACTTCATCATCAGTTTTTCCTGAATTTCTAATTCTCCATTTACTTCAGAATTGCTGAATTCTGAATGCAGTTTCTTCCTTACCTCTTAGATCACGTGTGTCCTACATGATTGTGTGTGTGTGTGTAGCATTAAATATCTATAGAAATATTCATAAACACTTGCAAACTGATTCATATGCAACACTATCATATCTTTACTAGAGTACCCTTTATGAAAAACTATTAATTAAAAGCCAAGATTAAAGTCACTTTCATCAGCAATGCTGCTCTGCTGAATAAACTTTACATTTGGCCATATTTTCAAAGTGGACAAGTATAAGTCACCAGAATAATTACCATTTCATCATTTGAAGGCTGCAAATGAGTGATTCCAGAATGAAAAGCATATGTAGCTATGCTGATTATGCAGAATAAATTATTTTCAAACCCCACTTTATATCAATACATTTTTTTATAATGTAGAAAATGCATGTCCACAAAAAATAATGATCACCTAAATTTTGCTGTAAATATTTTTTAAAAATATATATCTGAAATTCTTTTTGGAAATGCCTACAATCTGCTTCCATATTGCAACACATATGGTAAGAAAATCATGCTTGCAAGCCAGTGGCTGTTTCAAAACAGTTTTCAGAATGGCATTGAATAACATTTCCTACAAAAATCAGTGTATTTTGTATTTTATAACAAGCAGCTTAGCATTTTCTAAGCTATGACAAATTTCTCCCTGGATAATTTTTAATTTAATGATAGGATAGTTTAGTTGTCCCTAATTTTTTTTTTTTTCCTGCCCATAGACACTGGTATTAGGAATACTACCGAGTCACTCTAGTTATGTCTTACTGCTTGCTTCAGTCTTTTGAGGCTTTTGTGGACATAAAGGTTGTTGGTGATGAAGGCTTTGTTCTGGTCTCTTTTTCCCTTTCACTGCATGTACATGTGTGTACGTGGCACATAATGTAGGTATTTAGGAACCAGTTCTGTTGCTGTGATTTTGATAAAGAATTCTTGGAACTTGTATTTTGATTAAAGATTTACAGCTCTCCTTGTACCTCAAACCTAATTTTTAAAGGCCAGAAGAGAAAAGAAACCACAAACCATAAAAATCTTAAGTGAAATATCCATAGTACCTTCAGTTAATGATATTTCCTTAAAGCAGAGAAGTTACTGAGCCCCCTTTTAAAACAAGAGTGTTAATTTACTGTTTCCTTTCATCTGCTGAAATAATTACTTTTCTTTTTTGCCTTCAATAGTTTGTTCTGGTCGTTAACATTTCTGTAAAATTAAGTTTGAAAGGTGCTTTTAATGTTCAGATAGACTGCAGTGCACATTTTGACTGTTAAAATCAGCCTACTTAAGGCAGAACTAATGTTTAACACTCACAGCTATTTGAAGTAGTTCACTGCCCAGTTTAATGGTGCTGCCAAGGGCAATGGTCACATTACTTGCTACTATATTGGGGGGGGTTGTTATGCTGGCAATAAAGACAATCCATGATATTTCTGAAAACACTGGCTTAGATCTTAAAGACAACTTTTTTCTACTAACAAGCTATAAACTCATTTTTCAGGGGGCAGCAGGCTCTTGGCCACTTCCTCCATTGAGTCAGGGTTGTGCTACAAGGTTGGTGTTGGATGATTTCTGCTGTAAGCTCTGCTGAAAAAGGCAGAAGCAAACTGTACAGAAACCACAGTGGTGGTTTCAGCTGCAGTGAGAGAAGTGATTTTCCATAATGGGAATTGGGTTTTTTCATTTTGTGTGGTATTGAGAGAGCTTGAAGGAGGGAGGTGAAGAGCCAGCCTGGAGCAGGAGGTGGGAGAGGCAGAGCTGCTGCACTGGGACCATCTCAGCTCTACTGGGAGCTTGGGTTTCATTGCATTTTTTTTAATGGATTTTGCTTGGTTTAGTTGCTACAAAAGTGGATGTCTTGATCCCAACCTGCCTGCAGTATGAAAATGCTCCTCAGCTTGGGTTGAGCCTGCCCCTTCCCAGTGGCCTAATTCACTTGAAGCCATTCTGCCACTAACATTTCCTCAGCCTGTGGGTTTTAGGATGTGGGTCAAATAAAATTATTTATGGGAATCTTCAGGCAAATGGCACAGAAAACATGAGGAGTTCTTTGTGTGGTGGGGTTGATGGAAACTTTGCTGAGTCTTCAACAAGTCCAGTGGGAAATGCATAGGGAACCCACATCTGAATGAGTGAACAGAACATATACATCATGCCCTTCCCATCTGAGGAGAGGAATTTATAACAAAATGACTGCTTTTTCTTCTTTGATGAGCAACAGCAGACAGAGAATGTAAAGATTAAACAATACATCTTCTCAACCTGAAAAAAAAAAATTCTATATATTTACTAAATAGTGAGTGAAATTTTCCCCTTGGCTACTCTAGTGCAATTTTACAAGCTTCAACAATGCTGAATGGATGTTATTGAGAAGTGAATTTGGCTCGTTCTTTTTATGCTTTTAATATATACCCAAGGGAAAGGCAGTTGTTCAAGGAAAATGAAATACAAATAAACATAGAATTTATTCTCAGTAGGTATTCCAGGGAACTTGGAGCTTGAGTTTTATGCCATACTTGCAAGCAAAACTAAAATATTCATATAAGCTGTCAGTTCTCTAAAGCAAATTCATCCTTTTTAAAAAATAAAACTAAATATAGATTCAGTGGATAGAGCAGAAACAATGTGAAACATAACAAATGACATTTCTGCTCCCAAGTACATCATTGTAATGGACCATATTGTTCTGGCCTGGGAATTCAAATGATTTTTTTTTTTTTCACAGCATCCTGTAACAATTCCTGAGACACAATCACACACAAAACATCATTTGTAATTATAGCAGTTTGCCATTTTCATCTGCTCCATGCTGAATCCTCATTTGGTTGATAATCAAGGTGCTTCAAGCTAATGAAGGTTCTTCGTGTTGCTACTCAAAAAAAAAAAGTTGCCGTTTTTTCCAACCTGAATTTCAAGACAGTGTTGGCAGGTTTAGATTGAAGAAAGAAAAAAAATATTTAGTTGCTTCACGATACATTTTTTTCACATAGTTTCCTAGGGTGCCACAGAGAAATAGTGAAGCATTTTTACTTGTTTCAAGAAAAATTTAGACTTTGGGTTTCACTCCAAATTAACCATTGCTCAAACCTTCAAATAGAGCTTCAAAACATGGGATTCCCCAAATAGTGTCAGGTGGAGGGTGAAGGGCACCTATTTTGGATGCACAATAATTATTTTGATTAAAAATTACTTAGTTTTCTGTATTTCCATATATATTATTATTTATGACACTCTGGCTGGGGGAAAGAAAAATATTTGTTGCATGGTTTAATAGTTGTCAGTTTAAACAAATCACATTTCTGGTTCTAGATTGTGTATCCAACTTGGATGCCTCTGTCAGAAATAATGCAGATTGATGTTAGGTCAGTATTTACTGTATGACTTCATGATTTTATATGTATGAATTAGATTTTAGAGAGTATGAATTTAGATTTTATACGTCCTAAAAGCAAGAACCTAATTTCCTGGGTGAGTACAACTGAGCTGCCCAGGTTCTGCAGTACCTGAACAGACTGGCTCTTGAAAAACCACATATTTTATTTATTTCTCAGAAGATTGGTCAGAAAAGACTTTTCCAGGTAAGGTTTGTGCTTCCACTGCTATGGTTTTCATCAGCTGCAGCCTTGCATGTGCATAAACCACCCAGAAATGGCTTCATCCCTTTGGCACCTTGGGTTGCAGCAACCATTGTGAAAACTTCAGAGCTCAAATGGCAGCATGTAGAGCATCAATACCTTTCAGAATTTTACAAAACTAGCTGATTAAATCTGATTTTAAATACTACTTTCAGTCTAGAACCCTGCCTTTTTAATAATCAGTTCAAACATTGGTTCATTGTGTTTATTCAGTGGGGATAAAGCAGTGCTTGACATGCATTAGACCTCACATAGCAGTACACAGCTGTAGCCCATCCAGCATTTTCCAAATGAGTTTGCACAAGGAATAAAAGATTGCCATCTGAGCAACACTGGAGGGAGACAAGAGCAGACAAAAGGCAGTTAAGCACTACAAAAAAAGAAAAGACCCTGTTGAGAGAGAAATTTCTGAGCAAATGCCTCAATTTCACAGGGAGATACTGGAGCAGGCAATGCACATTGATTTTAGCAGATGAAGTACATTGCATTTGGGATTCATTAAGCTTCATTTTGTGCACTCTTGTCAATGGGTATGTCAGCTACTCTCTCAAGTAATGCACAGCTTCAAAGCAAGGAGGTAGAATAAACCAAAGTGAAAACACAGTGTGCCCTGCAAAGAGAGTAAGGCAGTCTGAAAAGGAAAATGCTTTGGTTGCTAAAAGCTGAAAGGCACACTGGCACTAATCAAAACCTGAATATTTTAATCAGATTTCATGCTTTATAGAGTTTTTAATATGACTTAGAGACATCAGGAAGTTCATGCTCCTAGCAGGCCTGGTGGGAATCCCAGCAGAGAAGGGAATCCCACCAGGAATGTGGCACTAATGGGACACAGAGCCTCAGTTCTGCCATTTGGAAGAAAATACCCAGCCCTTTGGTAACTTGTATTCAGTCATGGGGTTTGGTTTTTTGCCAAATATGAGCAAGATATTTTGGGGTTTGGTCACAATTGTTTTGTCAACTTCTTTGGAGCAGGAGGATACTTCCCATGGTGCTGTTTTCCCTCCCTTGTGTTTTCCCTTGGCAGCCAATTCCAGAGCTCACTCCATGGCCCCTCCAGGCATCACTGCCACATCTCTGAGGCCACAGGCAGGGACAGGGCCATGAGGTTGGGTTTTTGAGCCATCCGACCAAAGCAAAGGCTCATTTGAAATCTGTGAATGCATGAGAGGTCTGGAGCACTGGGGTTTTGACTTTTTTTGGTTTTTGTTTTGTTTTCAGTTGAATGTAAGTCCAAGAGACTTACCCAAAAATCTCTTTAGCAGATTTTATTTAGTAATGGTGACACCAGTGGCATTTTTTTGTCTTAAAATCTACTGAAAATTATACTTCTTTAAAGGCAAAAGGTTCTTGAAGCTCCTCAAACTTTTGCTGGAGTGCCTGGTTTGCAGTGCCAAAGGACTGGAAGAATGGGATTGTATCAGACATGGCTGTGAGGGGGGGAAAAGCCATTCTCAGTTCTCCAGCTCTTGTGCTGGGGCTCCACCAGATATTAGGCTGTTGTTGGTGTAAGGAGCCTGAGGCACAGGGCTTTACTGCCTGGTTCTGCTGGGTGCAGTGGAACTTTGCTGTTGAGGCTGATGGCTCAGGGTTGGAGCTCTTGGGCTTTTCCTTTGGTGCTGGGCTCACATTTGTGGTCTGCTCACAGCTGCTGTGTGGGCCAGGAGGAGTTTTTTCATTTGAGAGATAGGCTGTGTGCTGGGAAAACTTCTCTTTCCCCAGAGCATCATGGAATGATTTGGTAGGAAAGAGCTGGGTTAGGTTGCAATAGATGTGCAGCTCTTCCCACCAGGAGCTGCTGCAATGCTGCTGTCTGGGACTCTGTCCCCAGGATGGAACAGTGATGCTAGGACCTTCCCAGCAGAGGGGCTGCTCCTTCCCCTCTTAAAATGGGGAAGAGACCTGGGGCTAAGGCAAATCCCAACCATTCTTAGCCCAGGGGTGGCTCAGTTGCCTTGGGGTCCAGCCTGCAACCTTGAATAGCTGCAGGAGGTTGTGGGGCTGAGCCCTGGTGAGAGGTGGGTGCACACCTGGGGGTGCAGGGATGGGACATGGGACATCCCAGGAGCTGCTCCAAGGACAGAGTGTTCTGTGGGGTTCTGCAGCCTGGACACATCAGGAATCAGCTGGTGACACCTGGAGCAGGGAACTGCTGCTCACCTGGGGGATTGGGAGAGTTGGAAGGGGAATTGAAATGGGATGAAGTTTTCACACTTCTTGGTAATCAAGGGCTTTACAGACTCAATGTGCAGCTGAACTGAGTTCAGACACTGAGAACTTCTCTGACATCAGAAGAATTCATCATTCATTTGGAAGGAACCTGTAAGGTGATCATTTTTTCTGGGTCTGTTTTCCTGTTAAGGCAATCACATTTCTCCCAGCAATCCATTTGGGAAGTTGTCTTATTTCTACAGGGTAAAAATCCTGCTGGTGAACACCCCCCAGTTGCACTCAATTATTTCTGATTAAAAGTGCCCTGGCCTGACAGCACCAGGGGAATTAATAGGAGAAGCTTTCTACAAGTTTTAGAAGATGAGCAAAGACATAGTCCCTCTTAAAATTATTTAAGCAGGTGCTGTGGGAAGCCATTGCTTTTATAAGGCTCTTCAGATGTTTACAGCAAAACATTTTTTCCCAGTGATTGAATTTTTCAAAGTACTAAAATACCACGGAGAAATATGTTTCCCACCAGTTTTATGGCTCCCTGGATGCATTCTGTACAAACCCTGTATCTGTCTGGACACAAACACTCTATTGCAAAAAGATACCTTGCCAGCTTAACAAGCTCTACTGCTTTGAAAGGATACACTGCATCACCAGTGGGAATGTCAGTACCTGAAGAGTAATACTTCTTTAAGGGTACTATTTTATTAAAGCAGACCTCAGTAATTTGTTCCTGACTGTTATACACCCTTATTTTATTAAAGGTATTTTACATCTGTGGAGGAGATTACTACCACTCCTATTTTCTCCACTGCTTGGCTTTAATGGATAGTGTGGAATATAATATTTATTAAACCTAAGCAGGGGAGGACATAATAGCAGAATTGTCCTTTATAACCTACTTTACACAGTTGTAAAATAAACCTTAATAAAGCAGGAATAATTATCCAGAAATACTCAGGAAATGGAGTACTCTGCCTGCTTCAAGTCTTTGGAGGACTTAACTGCTGGTTATCCATGTGCTTTAAGAAATTGAACTTAACAGTAATAATATTGGTATTAGCTTGGGACTGTTTTAGTACTAAGAGATTAATTACCTTGCATCTCATAATAACTGTGTTAACATAAATCATATAATAAGCAATCTCTGTATATTTTTATTTATAATATTTCTATAGTTTTACACATGTATAACCCTACAGAAGACACACACATTACAAAAATATTTCAACTTACTGAATGGGAGGTTTAGAGCTCTTTTGCCTCATTCTGACAGCACCTGGCTACCAGTCAGTTCTGCTGGTGGCCACTGAGCTTTAACTGGTTCACTTTCCTGCCTGGGACCCCAGAAGGTTTTGGTTCTAGCCTGGTTTTGCCTGGGATCAGGAACACAGACTTTGAGGAAAGGAATGATGCTGGTTTGAGCCCTGTGACTTACCCACAGGTGTCATTTGAATCCCTGGGCCAGGAGGACAACTTCAGAGAAGCTTTAGCAGGCAGGTGGAGTTCTTCAGGTGCAAAGTGGGACCATGGGCACGTGTCCCATCCTGGTAAAACCCCGGACCCACCCATCCCAGCTGTCTGGAAGCATTTATGGAGTTGTGTGGGGTTTGTGAAAAGGGGGAAAATGGAATCTTTCTAATGAGCTCTGTTTCAAATTACTGGTTATACTACCAAATCCTGCAATAAGGGGAGTGGATGATGAAAATTATTTAAAAGCACACTGTATAGTTTTATTACAATGAGTGGGACATGAAAGAGATTCCCTGAGTGTGGAGGCCCAGGCAGCCTTTGTTTGGGACATGGTTTTGCTTGTCAGCTCTTCAATTTCCAGACACAGAGGGGTCAGCAGAGCTCCCCCATGGAGCCCCTCATCTGCCCACTGACCTCTGTAGTGGCTCCTGTTCTGCATGAGACAACAACTGCCCAGGAGCCAGGGAGCATCCTTTCTCCCTCTCCCTCCTTCTCAGGGCCCCCATACACTCCTGTTGGATCCCAGGTTCTGGATGAATGGGGCAGTGGTTTTAATTAGAGGAAATTTAGACTGGATGTTGGGAAAAAGTTCTTTACCAGGAGGGCAGTGGAAAAATGGCAGAGGTTGCCCAGGGAGGGGGTGAGAGGTGAGGACTCATCCCTGGAGCTGTTCAAGGTGAGGCTCTGAGCACCCTGAGCTGGGTGAGGGTGTCCCTGTGACTGCAGGGGTTGGATTGGGTGACCTTGAGAGGTCCCTTCCCACCCAAATCCCTCTGTGATTCTGGGTGCTGCTGACTGGTGGCACTGGTGTTTGGGCAGGTGCTGATGAGGCCATGGCAGATTCCAGGGGCCCTGTGGTGGGGATGGGTGTTCTCCAGCCAGCTCTGGCTTCCTTGCTGGGAGGCTGCCCAGTCTGACCAGTCACAACAGGCGTTTCTTCAGCTTTAACACCATCACCCCATCCCCATTCATCCTCATCACACCCAGTCTCCATTTCTTTACTTTTCTTATGCAATCATTTTGTTGTTTATTGGACTGCTCCTTGGATTGCTTGAGGTTTTTTGTCCTTTTTTCCCCTCTCCTTACTAACAGTCACTGGAATCTGTCCTAAAGAGAAAGATTTTGTATTAAGGACCTAATGCAGCTTTGCAAGGAACCGATTCCTGATTAAATATCCTAGAAACACTGAGAAAGCAACTCCCATCTTCCCTCTTCCTTCCTGGTTTCTTTCTCCTGTTGTCCTATTTATATTTTATTTCATAAATGAATAATTTGGAAATGATTTGGACTAAAGTTATTACATTAATTATCCAAACTGACATTTTTGCAGTGTGTGAAAGGACAGGGTGGTATGTAAAATAGATGCACTAAGAACACCTACAGTATGACAACAAGTAGCAGGGTAATTGCTGAAAATGAAGTCTTTTCTGCTATTCCTTCCCTTCAACATCTGTTGTTCCATATGGAGTCATAAATATTTGCAACAAAATAGTTGAAGAAATAATCTCAACATTAATAGGGAAAAGCTGAAACCGCCAAGAAGATCGAAGAATCTTTTTTTCTTTTTTTTTTTCTTGGCAAGTTCCTCCTACCCATCCTCATCTGACAGTTCAAAATCTCAGTAGAACAGTCAGGCTTTAGCCATGCTTAAAAATCACTACTAAAAAAAAAATAAAGCAAAAAAACCCCCACAAAAATCCCTCAAACCTTTGTGAATGTGAATAGGAGAGGTGGCTGAGAAAAATCTGATAACCTCTTGATAATGACCATGAGGAGGATCTTGTTGATTTTGGTTCATTTTCCTCCTCTCTTCTGAGCCACAGCAGTTTATTTACGAGCCTTTTACTGAATAGTTTTGTCTCTTTTTAGTAGAAATGATGCTGCTTGTCAGTGTGGGGGTGACAAGGCACTCCTGCTAGCTGAAAGTAAGCAGTTACTTTGAGTTGCCAGATGGAAAATGCAGATCCATGGTAGTTAAGCTTCTGTGTAGATTAAGGAGCATCTTCATGCACTGAACAGTTTTAAATGTTTTGGAATCCAGGTTACCAAAAACCACCTGAGAGGCAGGTTTTGGGAGGAAGCAGATGGACTAATAACACAGACAAACTCTGAATTGTAAATAACTGCTGTGCCTATAAAATATAGGATTTTTCAAAGCTTTTTTGGTTGCCTTAATTATGCATATGTTCTACTTAACAAACAGAATTTATTCAGGTGACATCAGTTGTTTTACTTCATCTGTACATATTGAAGTTCAGCCTGAAGATCCTTGCAGTGGGACACTTCAGTCCTGGTGTTCAGTTACTGAATCACAGCACTTCTCAAGTTCATTTTCCAGTCTTGCAAACCTAGTATCTCATCTACCTTGGGTCCTTTTTGGTTTACACTTTGAATTAATAAAATATTTTCAGGTGTTTTTACCATCAGTGCCATTTGAACATCAGTGTATATTGTAAATACGTTGAAGTTATAAATAGGTATAATTTTCTGTGTTATTAATGAGAGTTACATTGATGAAAATGTCAAAGCTGCATAATTACACACCTCTTGATAAAGAGTGCACAGATAAAGACAATTTGTAAACTGTGATTTCAGCCTTTTCTAGTGCAGTTTTAATTTCTCTGCTTTTTGCCTCCATTTTCTAGTCAAACACTAAGAACTTGCTTTATGACACCCTTCAGGAAAATGCTCCCTCTTAACCCCCAGCACAGATTTTCTCTCTCTCTCTTTTTTTTTTTTTTTTTTTTTTTTGGTCTTACTGCTCCAAATACTCACTTGTTCCTAAGCCAGCACATTGCTCTAAAGAAGGTAAGACAGGGGCTGCGTTTTCCCCTTGTGTTGAAAATAATTAAAAGGTTTTATTAAACATTTTTTCAAGACAATAAACTGATTCAAGAGTGCATGGAGGAGACGTGGATACCATGAAGCAGAAGATAGTTGATGTTCCTGTTTTGTGATGCTTTCCAAAAGCTTTTAAGGCAGCCTGCAAATGTATACTTAATGTATACCAAATGCATACCTAATGATTAGATACTATTTTTAAAGTTGTTTCTTTATGGCAAAGCTCAATAGAGACAAATGCTTGCATGCTCACAAGTCATATCAATCATTTGAAAATGAAATAAAGTCTGATTTGAAGTTAGTGCACTGGATTAATCAGCTACTCCCCAGTTGCAGTCATTGCCCCTGTTCATTCAGGGCCTGTAATTAAGAAAAAGAGCAGTGACTTTAAATTTGGCACCCGAATCACAAGGTTCAAGTATTAAATTCTAAGTCTGGATGATGCCAGGTTAGGAGGAGCAGTGATCTTTTCTCACTGATGAACAGGAGTGCTCAGCTCCTGGCAGAGAAGCAATGGGTGAGGGGAAAAAAGAAGACCACAGGCAGAGGTTTATGGAGGATTTTCAGAGTTATTGAGACACTGAAGACAGATAACCCTGTCCCTGCAGACTTAAAGATACAAAATATTTGAAATAAAAATGCTTCAGATTTACAGGGGTTTCATGCTGACTGAAAAAACAAAACCACAATTACTTTAGATTCTGGTTAAGCAAAACAGAAGTTGCCAAAGTTCAAAGTTAAAAAACGTCTTTTTGGTTTTTTTTTTTTCAAACTGCTTTGGCAATCAAAAAATGAGCATTTGGGCTCTGTCAGAACACCCGTGTTTGGACACTGCTTCAGTCACTTGTGAAGCAGACACACAACTGGAAGTCAAGGGACCTCCTCCACTCAAGGTTTCTCAGTTTGGGTGATTCTGTAAGATCTTCATAATAAAATGCTATTCCATATAAATAATGCTATTTCAAATAAAAATGTATTTTATTTTCAGAGACAGGTGGCACATATAACCCAGCTGATGTTGCAGATTCTCTGGTTTGTGTTACTAAGAGTCAGAAAGGTCCATTAGAGCATCCAGGCTGTTCTTTTGTAACTAAGGACTGCTAAATGTGATCCCCAGCCCTCAGATATGCAGCTGACAGAACTGTAATTGCAATAAACCATTTTAGTCCTCAGGTTTCTGAATTGTGCCACAGGCAGGGAAAAGGAGCGACCCAGCTGCCTTCTAGGTCCAAAACTGCTTTATTAATGCTGGCTGAAGGCTTTTTGAGATCAAATGTCTTGGTTAGTAACTAAGAGATTAGTAAGTATAAATTTTGTGTGAACAGTGACTATCTTCTCCATATGCCACCCTTCATGCAGGATTTATCATCCTGGGAGCTGTTTGGGGTGAGGAATGCATACACAGCTCCAGATAGAGTTTTGAAGTGCGTGTGAAGAAATAACTTGGTGTTAGGCAAGATGTAAATCGTAGCTTTAATATTTCTACCTTGTTTTGAGAGGGATGTGACACGTCAAGTGTATCAGGTGTATGAAGGATGGGTTTCAGAAGATGCCTTGTGACAGAATATAAAGCAGCTGGCAGCCAGACCTTCCTGCTGCTTTGGGCCATGTGCTCTCAGGCAGGGAGCAATTCCTGTGACTCCTGTTCCCAGGGCTGCCTTTAGTCTGCAGCTTGAGGCTTAATTTTCCTACCCCTGTTTCTGCAACTTAGAAGATGAAATACTTCAGTATATTGAACTAAGAACAGGAAACTTTCTAGCAGATTTTCATGTGCTTTCAATGGATAATATTCCATTTACTGCTGGTGTTTACTGTGTAGTTCTCCTCCCTGCAGTATAATTCCTGCTTTTCTCTATTCATCTGGAAACCAGGTAGAAATTAAAATAAAAAGACCACGCTCTAAATGGATTCCTGGATGCTATTATAAAGCATGGCAGGTTTAACAAACAAGCTCAATAAAAGTAGTTCCCACTTTGCTTCAATAAATAGGAAGGTTGTTTGTGTCCTTGGTTAGACTGCAGTTGTCCTAGCTTTATTTCTTGCTTGTTCTGTGGCACTGTATGTGTGAGTGCAGCTTTCAGCATTTATATTTTTAGTGTTCTTTAAAATTGAAATGCTTAAATCAACATTATTTTTTTTTCTAGTAAAGAGATGCATTCCACCATGTGCCATTTTTAATTGCTTTACCAATTATGATTTCTCCAGTCTAGCTAATAAATTTCTGCCTAATAAATAACAGTGCACTTATTCAGAATGTGGGCAAGATGTAGACACCATTCAGATGTGAAGACCTATTACAAGATTGAAATAGATTTCTAATGCATTTATCATTCTTCTTTGCAGAGTGTGATTTCAATCAGAAAGAAAAAAAAATGATGAATGGTTTGACAGTTTCCACCCATATAGGCTAAAACATAATATGCTGCTTCTAGTTTTCAGCTATTACAGACTTTAACATGCAATGTGACCTTGGTCTGCAAAGCATGTTTGGTTAGCACAAAAACTTAATCATAAGAAGTCATAAGTAGAATCCTTCTTCTTTACTGCCCTTTTTCTGGGACTTGGAAATTTATTGCTTCTGGGGCAGGTAGGATATGAACAATGGGCCAAATAGAGTCCAGGGTTATCTCATCTGTGTGAAAACTGCTGCTGAAAATCGATGTGACCTCTGCTATACTGTCATCCCAATTCCCACCCTCTGTGTCCTATTTGTCTTTTGGTGGAAGCTTAGATCTGTGTGCTGTCTCTATGTGTCTCTCTTGGGCCAGATTATCAAAATGAATCATTGCCTCCATACCTCTTATATTTCTATTTATTTTCCTGCTGTTGACTAGGTCTGATGAAATATGATTCTTTTTGCATTTGATCCTCACTGCAGCAAGCAGCACCTAATTTAGCTGTGTCTATCTCCTTAAAGAAGAGTAATACTATTTTGAAACTTCAATCTGCTGTACAGTAACATTACAAACCATAGACCATGCCACCTGTCTTCACAGTCAATAGTAATTTTCCTTTTGGCCAATTTAATGTTATTACTTTCATCTCCAAAGAGTGGAGATTTCTGGAGATTTTAAAGCTCCCATAGTTTTGTTATGCAGACTTCATGGCTCCCTTTCTTTTTCCAGTGCCACTTCTGTTTAGTCTTTTGTGACCCCAGGGTGTAGACACACTATTTCTGTGTAGCATCAGATACAAGAAGTTATCAGTTTCTTTTCAAAACTCTGCCACTGATACACGATATTAAAATAGGAGAAATGTGTCTGAATCAGCACAAACTCAGATTTTTTTTAAATGGATCACTTAAATTGTAAGAACACAGCTCTAAAATGATAGCTGTGAAGATGTGTAGAGGTTACTGGCTTTTGTTGCTGTTAGTCCTGAAGAATCATTATGAAGATATTTTATTTAATGAAATCACACACTGAAGGCAAGAGATTGCAAAACCTACTTAAAATCCGCTCATGCTTCTGGTTCTTTGTCAGTGTTTTAGCTCTTGCTGCTCCATAGATGCTTCTGGGTTTAGTTAAAGTAGATAACATTACTGATGGAGAGACACTGTGGTTTAATTTCTTGTTATCAGATTCCTTTTGAGCTGTCTGGTTGTTGGATTTTTTTTTTTTCGGATTTTTTTTTAAAGTGAGAGAGGTGGGAGAAGGAGGTTTTTTGAATATGGTATCATCTCATTGTAAATCCTGGCTCTGACATGACCAAGACACTTGAAAAATGAAGCTATCAGGACTGGCTGTGCAAGTTGCCCTTAGAAAACACACACATCATGAACCCACAGGCAGGACATGAGCTGCAAGTGTTAGGAACAAGCAGCTGCTGAGGAGAAACATCATGGTTTCTCCAGTAATTGCAGGAACATTATATGTCTAGGCTGGGTTTCCCCAGAATTTTACACAGAAATAGGGATTTTAGCATTGCGTGTTAAAAGAAATGTACAACATTTGGCTTTACAGACTGAGGTTTGAATTTTGAGGGTTTCAGCAGTTAACTTGGCATTTAAAATGACTATGTGGGGATGGAGTACTCCCAGGGATCTGAAAGGGGATGCAGTTACTATCCTAAAATATGTTTAGATTTTTCCTATTCAAACGTGAGTTTATTGATTATCTTAATGATTCATCCCAAAATTCAAAGGATTTTTGAAAAACAGTTACTAAAATTATCATTTCTTTCAGGATACACCTTTCAGTTGTCTGTGCAACACTTGACCTGTTTGAAAGGAGAGAAGGGGAAGCCCCCAGGTCCCAGTGCTGCAGTCTGGGGGTGATGCATCCCTCTGGTGCTGGGCAGGAAAAGGCAGGAGCCCTGTGCTGGGTGCCCTCCCTGGCTGCTCCTGGCACCCCCTGCCACCCAGTTCTCCTCCCAACTCTAGCAGGGAGAACTCAGCAAAGCATTTTTGGCTGGAAGGGCTGACAGTAGCAAGGTACTTGTTAAGAAAACCTGTGCTGACACTTCCCTGCCAAGGTGGAGCTGGTGCTAGCTAAGCAGGAGGGGATGACTCAGTGGAGATTATTTACTGCTGAGTACAGGAAGGATAAGGGGAAAGGAGTAAAGAGATGTGATACATTTCTTGATTAGAATTTTTTTCAAGGTTATAGAGGCAAAAAAATGCACGTGACAGGATGGCAAACATGATAGAATGAAGAAAGGTCGTTCAGGTTTAATGAACTGCGTAATGCTGTTGTAATTCTGTAGAATTTGAGATGTAATAGTCTGTGCTCTGTTACAGCTATGTTACAGTCTTCAGTGTATTTATTATTGGTCTGTACAATTTTGTAAACTTTCTTTAGCAGCAGTCACAGCTGCCCAAAGCCTGAAACAACCTCAGCTTTACCAATGATATTGTATTTTGACTTCCAGGTTAACAGGATGCTAGTTTCTAAAAATGCCATTTGCCTATATTTCTAATACTTTCTGATGTTGCTTTTTAAACCTATCTTTGCAGAAGAGGTCCAAATTGCCATTCCAATAATGAAACCAACCTTAGATAAAGTCCAACTGGCTGGACAGGCCTTGCCTCCTGGATTCCCGGCGCCGTTTCTTTTTGCTGATGGTCTCTCATCAGTAGAAACACTATTAACCAACATTCAGGTAAATTAATTCTCTTCAGGGCCAGCCTTTCTTTCTCCATCTCTTTATTTATAAAGTTTCAAAACCTATTTTGTATTTGCAGTTCGAATTTCTTCTATTCAGTGTAATGCTTAGGTTTCCACTTTCTGGCGTTCTCCATCACGAGAGGGTTTCACACACTCTCTGATTTAATCCTTGTCAATAATGGGCATATTAAAATTCACCCATCTCATTATTCCTCTTGTGCCTCTCCCTGCAGTTGCCCCAGGTCAGCAGTGACGTGGCACTCTTGGAAATAAGTAGGATGAATTAGCAAAAGCTCTGCTGATTCTATGCTATAAAATTGCTCCTGGATGTTGAGCTACTTCAGATGTGCAGTTGCGTTCCAGGTCTATAGGTTCCTACTGTGTCCAGTTCTGGGCCCCTCAGTTTAAGAAGGATGTAGAGGTCCTGGAACAGGTCCAAAGGAGGGCAACCAGGCTGGTGAAGGGACTCGAGCACAGGCCCTATGAGGAGAGGCTGAGAGAGCTGGGGCTGTTCAGCCTGAAGAAGAGGAGGCTCAGGGGAGACCTCATTGCTGTCTACAACTACCTGAAAGGAGGTTGTAGCGAGGTGGGAACTGGACTCTTTTCACAGACGACCATCAACAAGACAAGAGGACACAGTCTTAAGTTGTGCCAGGGGAGGTTTAGGTTAGATATTAGAAAGAATTTCTTCACGGAGAGAGTGATTAGGCTATGGAATGGACTGCCCGGTGAGGTGGTAGATTCTCCGTCCCTGGAGACATTTAAAAAAAGACTGGATGTGGCACTCAGTGCCATGGTCTAGCAACTGCTCCGGTGGGTCAAGGGTTGGACTAGATGATCTCTGAGGTCCCTTCCAACCCGGCTAATTCTATGATTCTATGATTCTATGATTCCTGCTTTTAATTTTTCTGATCTCTTAGAGGGTGTAAAAAAATCCAAAACAAAACAACAAAACCCAACCATAAAAGCCCATAATTTTCTCACCGCTGTAAAAAAAAAAAAAAAAAAGGTATTCTCAGAGCTTCTTTCTGTATTTTAGGGCCTACTGAAAGTGGCTGTGGACAACGCGAGAGTCCAGGAAAAGCAGATACAGCAGGAAAAGAAAGAGTTAAAGATGGAGCTTTGTAGAGAAAGAGAACTGAGAGAGAGCTTGGAAAGGCAACTCACAGCTGAGCTGCAAAGCAGAGGTGAGTGAATGAAAAATGGAGTTTAGCTATCTATTAAATGTGTAACCCTTTGGCATTTCCAGCTGGAGCTGTGGAGAACTCGGAGTTAACTGACATTCAGACTTCAGTGTAATGCAGCAGTGGACTGGCACTGGTAATGAAAGATTTAAATTTAATATAAACAGAATGAAGCCCACGTTTCTGTAGGCAGACAGAGCAGTGACTGAAGGATTATTTCCTGGAGGGCAACTGGCTGCAGAAAGGTTTGGCTGGTTCTATGGAGAAAAGCTGATGCAGTTTCATGGCTTTCACATGTGTTATTGCCACTCTGTGTATTCCCAGCCCCACTTCTTCATTTGACAGCTTTAATTTCTTTTGTTTTCTTCTATTGTCTTCCCAAGTGCCAAGGATTAGTTTTACTGTGAGGAAGATATGGCTGTAATTTGGGTATTTAGGTGTTTTTTTTTTCATTACCCCATTATTGATCTAGCCCCCAGTCCTGTGGTTGAGGTGCTGGTCAGCTTGTTTCTCTTGTAGGGAGCTTCAGTGCAACAAAATAGAACTCTGAGAAATTGTCTTCTCAAGTGCAAGACCTGAAGCAAATAAGCTGAGATATTTTTGTTTTCCACCAGGAGGATGAGATACAATAGCACTTCCCATATGGGGCCTCTGAAGACAAAGCCATGGCTGTTTAGAAGCTTTTGATAATAATAGGCAATTAAATTGGTAAATCTGAATTTTTCACTGTGATATTGCAAAGGCAGCAGTTACTCTGTTTAAAATTCAAATCTGCATCTGAAGGAGAGGGAAGAGTACTTTGTGTGCCAAAAGCTACTTCTAAACTACATCCATGAAAATCACCAAGATAAAGCTAGATTAGACCAAAAAAATAGGTGCCAAGTCCTGTCTCCTTGTGCAAGTTGAATTGGAATGAGGTGTCTGCAGCTCCAAGGCTCAGAAACAAAGAGGCACTTCCACTTGTGAAGGGTCAGTAAAATACTTCTGAAGCTGTTCAGCTGCAATGAGTGCTCAGAAATATTGCAGCATTCCAGTCCAAGTGTGGCTGAAGCTGCTTTATTCCTATAAAAACAGAGCTTCCCCCTCCCTGCAGGCAGACAGACAACTCTGAGCCTCCTCAGCCACATTTCAGTCAACAAAAACCTTAAGCCATTTGCAGGCTCTTTTGTTGGCTTCTGGCTCAAAAGAGAATTTCCCCAATAATCAATATCCTCAGAATTGTTTGTCTTCCAGCTCATGTCCACGTCCAAATCTTTATTATTACAGAAAGCCAGAGAGGCATTTTTTGCACATGGATTGCTCACTTTTCCAGAGTTTCGTTCTATGGATCATATTTTGACATTCTTCAGAAGTTTTCACAGTATTCCAAAAGGATCTTCTTTTTTCCTTAACTGGAGCATTCACAAACCCAGAAAGAGCTGAAAAAGCCAGTCAGACTTGAGAGGAAAAAGTGGCCACAAAATGTGCAAATGCTGTGGCTTTTCCCAGAATTTTTCCAAATTTTTTAGAAAATTTTCTAGTATTATTTTTTATTTGAAATTCACAGGTATTTAATATATAGAAGAAGCAATTTAATAAGAGAGGTTGCAAAATGCTGCCTGTAGAAATTTGACTTTCATTTTAACAGTACCTGTGAGCAGTATTTGCCAGAGTATACAACACTTTCAGACTTATGGTGGTAATTTTAAAAGAATACTGGTGTTTAGGCTCAAATTCTTTCTAGTCTGGTAGTTTGTTTGTTTGTTTGTTTGTTTTTTCCCAAGTGCCACTGCTTCTCCATTGGTTTGTTTCAGTAGCAAATCTGTGGGATTTATTAGTGCCCTGTGGAATCTGAGTGCATACCTGGAGCAGCAGCAAATAACAAAATTTTCTTCATCCCCTGCATGAGCTGCAGGGATGACCCCTTCCAGAGCTTGCTAAAAATGTTTACTGGTTCTGAGAAAGGACATGGACATCAAGCCCTGGTCCAAGCAGTCTCTCTCATGCCAGTCAGATCTTCCAGCTGATCACAGATTCCCAGGGGCAGGAGATGCCAGGACAGGATTCTTTTGGATGCAGAAGTGTGGTGATGGGGCTGTAGAGATCCTGCCAGGCAGTTTAAATGGAAAGGAGGTGGACATCAAACAAAAAGAGACACAAGAAAGTGTTTTTAAAGCACTGGTGGGAGAAAAGAAAAAAAAAAAAAAAAAAAAAAGGAAAAAGAAAGTGTAAGAACCCCTAAAAGATAAATTAAGGACAATCTGGAGAGTCTGTAAGCCAGCAGGAACACAGGAAGGGTTGGTGTTGGTAGGGGTTCTGGACCAAGTAATGGCAGCCTGGTGCTGGTGAATAATAAGGTTAAATAGGGAAGGTTTGAAAAGGAAGAGGCTTAAAAGGTGCATTTTAATGCTTGAACTTACACAGGTGAGGGTATACACTCATAGGTGAGGTCAGCAGTTCCCAATGAATCATCAGGCTACAGTTAATACCATACAATTCCCTAGTTAGAGTTTTAATTTTATTTATAGCTGGGTTTAAGACTGAGATAAGTCAGGAACACTGTTGGGTGCTGTCAGATCTTCCGCAGTTTCACCAGTGGCCTGGGGATGAGCTTTGGCAAGGCACTGTTTCTGCTTTCCTCTGGGAAGGGGAGGGCATGAAGCTGCCTGTGGGACCATTGAGGTCTAAGGCAGAGCTGCAGAGCAGCACTGTGGAACTCCATTTCTTTCTGGTTTAAGTCCAACCAGACCCCTGCTCTGCAGTGATTTATGGAGCACCCCAGTCAGAAGGAGAAATCACTAATGAGGCCAACACACTTGATTTACTTACCAGTGGTAGAAGCTTGTTTTCAACCTGCTTTCAACCTGGGAAGGTCACTTTTAATTTCCCTCCAAGATTCTCAACATAACCCAATGCTTTGGGTTCTTTTTTTTTTTTTTTTCTCTTCTTGGGTTTCCCTCTTTCTTCTCCCACAGTGAAGTGCAGAAATACCCATGTTACTCCCTGCACACCCTTCTCTGGTTGGTTTTTCATGTGAGTGTGTACCTCCTTAACCCAGCTTCTCTGGGGCCTTACACCTGACATCTGCCTTGGCCAATGGTTCTTGTGAGTTCAGTTCTGCTTCCAAATTTACCCATCAGCTGCTCCAGTTTCACCAAAACAATGACCACCTAATTCCATGAGGTTTCAGTCTCTAAGTCATTACTACTGATGCTTCAGTCTCTCCAGCACTGCATTCTGTTCACCTGCAGAAATACATTTCATTTCCTTTAAGCTAAGTAAAAGTGAATCTTGGACACATGCAGACTTCCTCTGCATGTGGAAGAAGGAGTGGTGAGGGGAGGCAGAACTGGTGTGCTGGGGTTATCTTTCTAGATAAAACTACTGAAGGAAGAGGGTGCAGTATGATTCTCAGCATTAAGGAAAAAGGATGAAGGGCAAGACATTTACTTAATTTTGAGGATGAGCATGGCTGCACTTGCTAGACATAAGTCTAAGATTAATCTGATCGGCCAAACCCTGCGGAACTAAGAGCTGGAATTCAGTCCAAACTGGTGAATTTTGTGTGACATCAACCCACCAGGCTGGTGCTGAGACTCAGAGGTTCTGGTCAGGAGACTTAAGTCCAGGGAACTGTCCCAGAGCAAGAATAAGATTTCAGCTCTTTGACAAGATCTGAAGCTTTTTCAAGTTGTTCATTGTTTCACTACAGGATGTGCCTTGTTGGGTTGGGTTTGTTTTGGTTTTCTTTTTTTTTGTTTAGATTTGTGTAAGGTTTTTATCTTATTTTTTTGAGCTACAACTGTGGCCTTGAACTCGGAACGTAAACTCATTCACTGTCTCCATTCCATATGAATTGTGCCTTAACAGCCATTCTTACATATATTTACATTACAGCAACAATTCAGAAACGCTTGAAGAAAGAAAAAAAGGCAAAGAGAAAATTGCAGGAAGCTTTGGAATTTGAATCAAAGAGAAGAGAACAAGTGGAACAGGCACTTAAACAGGCCACATCAGGTGACGGTCTCAGGATGTTAAATGGTAATGTCTTAGTTGGCCTTTCACAGTTAGCTTAAAATGATGTTTAACTGAGGGAAAGAAAAAAAAAAAAAGATCATGCACAAAGCAAATTTCAGATTTAAAACCCACAATCCTTTCCTGAAATCATTAAAAATCTATTTCAGGCCATGTGCTCTGGGTCATGAATTAAAAAAAATGAATAAGTCTGCAATAGAGGAACAGACAGAGCAGTTTACACAGAGATGACAAGAAATGCTGAATATATTACCAGAGAAATCTGTTACAGTGCCAGCTAAGACAATGTGAAATGTGGTTTCTATAAGGTTCTCTGAACTCTTCTCTCCCAGCAGATTCATTTTTAGAACTGCTGAGCTTCATTTTAAAAGCTGTTTGGCTTAAGTTTGCTCAGCCTCAAGACCTATTAAGTTTGTTAAATATGTATCAGCTTTCAGAGCTGACTGCGTTTTGAATATTGCCCAAATATTCTTATGAAACAAAAGGGAATCAGTTAATCTCCTAAATAGGGTGATTATGTTTTGGGTAGTGGGAGGATTTGCCTGTCCTGTTTAAAGAAGTTCTGACCCAAGTTTAGAGCTATGGTTTGCATCTTTTAAGACTGAACCTAGTTGAGTTTTAATTAATTTGATGTTCTGGAGCTAGGGCTGAATAGGAGTTAAATGCAATCTCTGCTGTGTTGGTATGGCCTCTAGTCTTTGGGTGAAGTTTGTGCTGAGCCCTAACAACCTAAGCAGAGGAAAAATACTGAGCTTAATACTGAGTGTAGCCTCTTGTGAGCTCTCAGGTTTGAGGGCTACCCAAATTGTTGGGTTTTTTTGTTTTTAAAGTCAGGGCAAGCCTGTTCACATGAACTGCCACACAGCACTGCAGTGGACTGTGAGTTCTGGTTCATCAGAGCACCCAAGAGATCCCTTGTAAGAACAAGGGATCTTCCTGAGGGATTCTCCTCTGCTGGGTTTTACAGCCCAGTGTCTCACTGTAGCCAGGACCAGGCTGGCTTTTCTGATGTGGTGGTGATGTAGGGTGGTGATCCCAGTGTGGATGTCCAGTTGGCAGCTGCACCCTGCTTAGACAGTGACCCAAAGGATAGAGGATGGACAGAGCCAGCAGAAACCTTTCCCACCACCTCCACTGGGATCAGGAAATGCCCAGCTCGGATCCCACAGGCAGAGCCAAATGGTCTGTAAGGTCTGTAAGGTCACTTGCCTGGGTTCTGCCATTGCTGAGGGGTGCTCAGCAGTGCTGGAAACCACAAATTAAAGGTGACCAACAAATCAGCAGAGTGATAAACTGGTCCTTACATCTGCTGGTGGGGGCCTGAGTGCTAACCTTGTGATCTGCAGGCACACTCAGGTAGTCATATATATATGTTAGTGCCTTCAAGAAGCTGATATTTACATGCTAATCTGATTGCACATGCAAATCAGGTACCTCATTAGCATCTTAATCCACAATTTAATTGCAGGTACAATTTTATGACAACAAAATGTGAAGGGCTATTCTGAATATTTTAAATTTAAGTCTGACGGTCTGTCTCATTTAACAGATGCTGTTATTAGTTACAGATGACTGTCACTTCACATATATAAACGTGTTCTCTAAAAGGTTTGAAAAGAAAGGGCCTTCCTAGATGAATAGATCAGTGCCCTGAACTTTCCTTCTAAACAGAAATGTGGATAAGGGAAACCCTATATAACAGCAGTCACTCTCATTCTGGGAGAAAAAAAATAGTATATTTGAAAATATTACTGAGTTGCTCATCTGTGTTTGTAGGCTATAGATGCACACACTACTTACTGCACACTACTCACAGTAGTATGTAGTACTCACAGAGTCCATACTCTCCTGGGTATGGACTGTACTTTACAGCTTGCCCAGCTGTCACACAGAGCACAGTGAGGCTACAGGGTGACCAGCACAATGTCACCTTTGGATGGGTCGTGACACTCTGACTGATCTAAGAAGCCACAGAACAGTTATTCTTTATTTCAGAAAGTCCAGGACAGGCCCCTCTACAGAAAAAACTTCCAAACTGCACACACAGCTCCCTTTCAGGTGTGGGGTTTTTTCCTTGCTGTAATTTCTAAGTGCTGTATTACAAGGGAAGCAGATGTTTCTCCAGGATTTGAGGTGCCGTGGATTCAAATCACATCCCCTTCATGCTAATCTTTGTTGGCACAAGGTGGATAATGGCATCTGTTATCCTAACACCCTGGGGTGTTGGAGCCCCCACCCCCACCCCAAAGGACTCTGCGTGCAGAGGTATCATCAATATGGAATTAAATAGTTCAAAAGTGCATATCATTAGCAGACTCTCTCAAACTGGGGGAAGAAAGAAAAAAACAAAACAAAACAACAAAACCAAGGCACAGTCCATTTTGGAAAGCTCTTCTCAGAAATCTGGAAATGGCTGACACACTATCACATACAGAATTTTGGTTTGGGTGCTAGCACATGCTTCCAGCACCCTGAGCCAAGTGGTTTTAATGCAGTTGGACCAGGCTTTGTCTCTGCACTCACACCTTGGCTGGCACTGGCCACAGCTTTTAATTCTGAGCTTTGCAGGGAGAGTCAGTGTGCTTCAGTGTTGACCCAGTCTGAGTTTTATTTTTCACGTGTCAGATGCCCTCATTCTCCAAGAGTATTTTACAGACATATTAATCTCACGTGTTGGTTATTATCTGATCATCAGACAAATGTGAGGCTCGTTAAAAGTAATTCCCTGTGAGACCCGTGATGTTTCCATATTTTGGAAACAATTTACTACTGAAACTTCTATGAAGACGAAATGTTATATGCAAGCCCATGTAACTTGGGGATCACCCTCATCTGCTGTAAATATTTTTCTAAAGATGCATGAGAGAAGGAAAAAGGGGAATGCATTAATTTTGGGTGTCACATCTTTCAGATGCTGGAATCCCAGACATGGAACTAGAACACAACGGGACCCAACATGACAGTGCAGCAATGCAAGGTGCAGTATGGACCTCAGCCCACCACGGACGGGTTTAGCATCAGCCATGTTAAAAGTTTAATAAAAAGCAGAATAGGTTTTTTTCTCCAATTTCCTTCTTTAAGTGTAAATTACTTAGCTTCAGTTTGTTTTCCTGTGCGATGTAGAAAGCCTGTGTAAGGTCAGTACTTTGTAAGACTAGAAATTCAATGTGTTGAAGTAAGTGCATGGTTAACTATCAGAGACCTGTGCTTAGCTCAAAAGTGATTTAAATATGATTCATCTTTTTTAAATACTTTACCTCTGATTCTCACCTACTGATCAAGATCACAGATGTTTTCAAAAATATACATCACCTGCAGGTGGAAAAGGAAGGTCTTGTTCTATGTAGTGCTGCCTTTTCTTCACTGTTCAGAGCCTGCTTGTAAATACAAAACATTCACATATTGTCCTCGGAGTGCTTCCCAAGAATAATAAATGCATTCTGGCTGCAGGCCTGTGAAATAAGGGAGTTTGTAATCACCACTTAGGGCAGCGGAGGTACAGAGATCTTAAGGGTTATTTCCATTACCATTGGAAGCCCATTTGACACACAGAAAATCCACAGTCACCTGTGATGAGATTTGGTCTGAACAATTAGAAATTCTCCCACTTTAAAGAAAGCCCAGATTTGTAGTGTTGGTGTTCTGTAAAGCCAATTTTTTTCACCCATATCATCACCCACCACCCAGTTCTGCTCTGACCTGGATCCAGCCTGTTCTGTAGCACTGCTGCTGCTGAGAGTGCTCCCACCCTTCTGGGGAGTCAGGGAAGGGGATGTGCAAAAAATAACCTGGGATGAAGGCAGGAAGGAATCAGTCCCCTCTGTGCAGAGAGCAGCAGGACTGCAGAACAGTTAAAAGATCCAAATGTAACTTCTAGCATGTCTCAAGTGTTCAAGGCTTGTCTTTGCATACCTCTGGTATGCATCTGTCATCCATCTGTCAACTATAGAGGGAAGCTTTCAAATATTTTTACTGCTGTCTGTTTTTTGGATTTTTTAGTTTCATCTGCTGTGTATTAAAAAGAAGGAGAAGCACAGCTTTATTGCACCACATACATACATACAATGTGTGTGTGTGTATATGTACAGATATGATTAGAGTTGTGCTCCAAGTATTGCAATTGTTACTGTCAGAAGTATTCAAAATACTGGATAAATACCTGGGATACATGTATTTAAAGTTGACAAGAAACATATTCCTAACATTTCTGATCTATTTATGATCCCTGTTGAGATTGGTGCTCTTCCAAAAAGATTCTGAGAGTCAAAGTGTGCCTGGGCAGAATCTAGTAAAAAAGGAAGTTAATTTCAATATTCAATTGAAGAAAAAGAAGTGATAATTGGTGTCTTTCCATCGAAAATTGTTATAAATAACATTGGGAAAGTGATGCATAGACACTTCCAACAGCCATTTACTTATTAGAAGGAATTAAGTGATTAAAGAGAACTTTTGTAAACTTCCTATAATTTACTGATAATACAAGAAAACCTTTTGATTTTATGATTTTTAATTCATGGGTGTTTTTTTGGTTTTTGTTTGTTTGTTTTGGTTTGGTTTGGTTTGGTTTTTTTGTTGGTTGGTTGGTTTGGGTTTTTTTTGTAAAATCTGATCCCATCACATCTTTCAGTGCATCTGATAAAAAGGTTTCTGAAGAGCTCCCTACAGAACTTGTTTAGATTTCACATGTGCCTGGCCATCTCTTTTGATTTTATGCTGATACTCTGCTAAGTAAATTTTTATTCTTTTTTACTTTAATTACATATTTTGTAGTTGACAGCTACTGTCACCCTGTGGTCTGTGACAATTTAAGCACACCCTTCGTTTTCAGCCTTTGGTTTTGGGCCCTGGCAGGAGGAAGGGTCAAAACCCATGTCCCTGATACAGACTTGTTTCCAAGCTTCCAAAATCTCTCTCTCTAGCACAGAAACAAAGCATTAAGCACAGAAACAAAGCGTTAGCATCAATGCAGCTCTTGCTTTTTCTGTTGTCAATAGCTCTGCTGGACAGAAATCTATCATTCACACAGTGCCTTCCCTTTGAAATTCAATTAGTTTCACTGTCTATGTCTCCTTAAAACAGTTTAAAGGAAAATTACAAAAATAACTGCACCAGCCACCTTTCACAGTGATTAAGTCGTATCATATTTTATGCTCATTTCCTAAAATGATTTTATTAGCACAAGCTGTTCATATACTAGGATTCTGATCTGCATTATAAATCTTTTCCATTTAGTTGACTCTTTTTTTCCCTATGCTTTTGTATATAAAAAATTTCATGTAGACAAGACTTAAAACTTTTTTTGAACTTTACTGTTTAATAGCTCCATCCTCCATAGACCTGACCTAGCCCTTGGTCTGAGAGGAGGATTTTTTTTTTAGCTGACAAAATAGAAAAAGGAGGATTTGCTGTGGTGGGGAAGCCCCTGCACGGCGTGTGGTGCAGGCACACAGAACCCCTCCTGCCATCACTCACTCCTGGACCAGCAAGACAGTGCATCAACCATGTTATCAGCCCATCTCCCTTTCACATAAAATAAACATACTGGGTGTCATTAAGTGCACCTTCAGATCAATGATTTTTGCAAATGACATTCAAGTACCATTCGAGCAGTGCATTTTTGCTGATAAAAGCAAATTAAATTAGCACAACTACAAGTGTGCTGATAAAAACTAAAACCCAACAGCAGCACCATTAGCTAACAAAGTAATATTTTCTCTTTACTGCTTTCTGCCATTTAGTTATTATCCTATTGGAAATCTAATTATAATCCTTTTACTCCCTAGTCAAACTTCACAGTTTTTGCAAGCTTAGCACTGACAAGTGATTTCATTACATTTGATTGCCCGCACCCAGATTGACTTAACTTCACTCCAAGACCTAAAAGCCCTCTCAGTTTCTCAGATTCCCTGTTTGCACATTACAGCAACAGCTCCTTTAATTAATTAGCATGAACAGCAGTAACATGAACTGCTGAACAGAAAATAACATCATTTTATGATCGCAGGGAGACTTCTCCTTTTGCATGTTTATACCTTAGTTAACTTTTGTATCACTATATTTCATTGTTAGGGGATATTGGAACAATCAGCAAAGCAATGTTAGCTTAAAATTTTAAAAAAGGGATGTTCACCCAATACTTGATGATAACAATTTACAAAAAAAATATAAAAGGCTCTGAATTTCAAGGAGGAGGCAGCAGCACAGGCAGAAAGGCTTTGTTGAGGTGAAGATATGGTTCAGAGGAAACGTGGTTTATGGCACCTGCAACAGGAGGGTGACCCAGGGTTGCTGCTGCTTTTGTTTGTGAAATAACCTGGCACAGATTTAGCAAAAACTCTCAGTAACTATCAGTAATTTTATTTTTAAAATCAGTTTACTGCAGATGAAGGGCTCTTGAAGTTTGGATTGTACTTTAGCTTTTATTATTTAGAAACCCAGCCTATATTTTTTCAGTATTCTGCTACAACCAGAAGTTTCCAAATCTAGCCTATAGTAAAAAAGCTTGCAAGGGGGGGCAGATAAGAGAAAGGAAAGTGATTTTTAGGATGTTTAACAAATTTGTTAATGTATCAAATTATACTTGGTGTCTGCTGAACCAGCCAGGCTATGGAATTTCAGAGAGCTCCAGCACAGTAAGAGACAAATCTTGGGAATAACAGTACTATTGCCTTGGTCTTGCTCTCACTGAATAACTGTTCAAGCACTTACTGTTTTTTCCAAGCCTCTGTGATTAGAAACTCTGGAGATGAAACTAAACAGAGGCTTGAATTTTTCCTTGTGAGTTCTCTATTTAAGTCTGCAGCTTCTTCTTCCTCCTGTCCAAGTTACCCGTTGTCCCCAGTGTCTGTCCTGCTCTGGGTGGTCAGAATTATTACACCTGGAGTAGTTTCCTTGTGCTGTATCACACTGCAGTGGTCCTACAACAACTTTGTGTGTGTTTATTCTCACAGCCATGCACCTCCAGCCAGGGGATGCTAGAAGTCATCTCCTTAGCTGCTAGCCAGGAGAACCTTGGCAGCACCCAGCCAGGAGATGCCTGGGCTGCTGACTGCAGGGGTTATAGGATCCCTGGGCTTGGTGTTACTTCTACAGAGGGTTTTTCTGTGTAAACACCCAAACACGAGGGAGGAAGCTGAGATGTTGTGATTTACTGCCCACAAACATGAGGGAAGGTGTTCCCAGGAGTGTGGAGCTCTGTACCTAACAAGCAGGAATATTTCCTAAGCAGGAACCACTGTGTTACCTCCCTGGCTGCTCAACCTCAGCAGTTGCATGGTTTGTGTTCAGTGTCCTTGGCTACTGTTACTCATTAGAAATCCTATTTTCCCTTCAAGCTGTTAGATCTATTAGCAGGGATGTGGAAATACCTGACAGAGCTGACTCAGGAGTCCAGAGCACAGAGTGGGGCAGCAGCTCCTGGAGCCTTCAGCCCTCCCAGTGCTGAATCCCTCCTGCCTGGGGTGGGAAGAGCATCTTCAGGGGGCTGATCCCCTCAGCACCAGGCATCAGAGAGTGCACATCTGCAGGGGTGGAAAAAAGAGATTATATGAAAGAGTGAGAGATGAAAAGAAAGGAAACCAAAGTTCATTAGTGCTACTGTCAGAAGCAGGGTTTATTGCTCACATTCTGTGAGCTGAGAGGAACCTGTTCATTGCTCATTGTTATTTTTACTTTTTTTCCTTCTTTCACTGCTCTGTTTGGAAAATATTTACAGAAGGGGCAAATTTAGCTGGACAACTTATAAAGAGGCCAAGAAGTTTTGCTTGGTGTTCTATTTGGTGAATGCTTAGCCCCCAGACATGAGAACTGGCTGCAGGCCAGGGCTTTTTTCTAGTTGATGGTAGTGAAGGGACCCTTGTGTGTGTTTTTTTGTAACTGTTGTGGTCCTTACCCTGCTTTCAGGGGCCTGGAGGCATCCTCCAGCTGGGTTGGTCAATGCTCCTGTTTGCCAAGAGCTTTAGGAAAGGAGGGTTGGATAAATTTTTTTTTTTTTTCTTTTTAGGGAATTCATCTATGGTAGAAGCCGATGCAAACTGTTCTCTGGTTCTTTTCTTTTCCTGCAAAGAGGCTGATTCAAGCTAATTACCCCCAGCTTTGTAAATTGGATTTACTGGTCCAGCCTTGTGTTTTCCACGTGTGGCTGTGGCCAGTGCTCAGCTCTGAGCTGGCTGCTGTGCTGACTCTGGTGACATCCCCAGGAAGGGTGGCTGAGGGGATCAGCTCCTGTCTGGCTCCCTCCCAGGTTCTTACCTTGCTTGGATTCCTCCAGCAGGATTTGTGGAGAAGCTCTGGGATCACAGCTCTGCTCTCTTCCCACTGATACATTTCTGACTGCAGCAGCACAGCCCCAGCTCACCTCTGGCCACCTTTTCCTGCATCTAAATTGGCAAAGAGGGATTTTTCAGTTTATTATTTAATCTCTGCCACCTACACTCTCTGCACTATATAGTGCTTTTTTTTTTTTTTTAATTGCATAAATAATTTACATTTACTGATACAACAAATTTATCCTTGTTTTCTCGTGATGTAGCAGATCCCAAATTTCCTTCCTCCAGGGACTTTTCTCCTCCAGTTTCCAGTGTGCTGCAGTTACCTCAACAAATCTGTAGCTGTGTTGGATTTCTCCCTTTTGGGCTGGATTTGTGCCCCTGCATTACTGGACGTGTTTCTTTGTGCCAGTTTGAGAGGGTACACATGGCAGCTTTGGTTTTGAAGTACTTTTATGGAAATACAGCTGAATTACTGATTTTTAAAACAAAGATGTTAGAAACAAAGCTTCAAAAAGGATTCAGAACCATCAGAGATGCTGAATAGGCTGGGGGGAAAAAAAAAAAAAAAGAGTTAATAAATATGCAGATGATAATTACTGCTTTTGGATTTTTCCTTTAAACACACATTAAAACCTTGAAAGAAAAAAGACAAATGATGATATTGTTGCTGAAAGAGTGTGTAAGAGATGAATGTCTACCCTGGACTAACAATTCAGGGAAGGCAACACCACCCTGAGGGAAGAGACAATTATTAACACAGGCTCTGGATCCCTGAGAAATTGTGAGATCTCTACTTGTGTTAGCCATTGTGGAAGGGAAAAAAAAAAATCCTTTCTAAATGTCTTGCTTATTAAGCCAGTCATGCATTTCACTGTAGGTTGTAAAGCAATATAACATGCACAGGGGGCTCATAAGCATATTTTAGTGTTAGGGAATATCATTTATACAGTTTTTATATTGTCAATATTACCCCTGGAGAATGAGATTAGGCTTTAAACTACTGTAAATCTACGCTTTTGCTCACCTTTGTATAATTTAATTTTTTAATAGAATGAAACCCACATAAATGAATATTTGATTAAGGGATAAACCTAATAAAAGAATACATTTATTGCACACAGATTTATTCAAATCTTTGCTATATACTACAGTAAAATGGTATGTAGCTTGCAGTCAGCTACACTGAGGGGATGCTAAATATTCTGCAAAAAGATGAATTTGACAATATTGCATTGTCTTTCTCCATAAGTGGTAGCACAGATGCTCCTAACACGTTAATTCCTCATAGGTGGTTGCTGTGTGACGTTGCTAATGCCATGGAGTTAAGTTTATTGCACATCAGCAAAAGAAGTATTTTAATTTCTGGAGAATAATTGAGACCTTTTTTAAAAAAAAAAAAAGGAAATATTTAACTCTGCACTTTCTGTGTAGGGATCACAGATCTCCTGGGTCGCTGACTGCACTCGAGTTTTGGTACTTCCTTTGTCTCTTACAGATATGCCAGATGATACCTCCACTCAACTTTCCTTGAGACTTAAGTAGGAAGGAAAATTGACACCTGAAGTTTAAAGAGTCAGCCCAGTCAGTATTCTCAAGGTCCATCTTATCTTAGTTTGATTTTTTTTTTTAAATTTGATAAAAATTTAACCTCACCAATTCCATTTCTGTTAAATCAGCTCTTCCCTTGAGCACCCGTCTGGCAGAATTGGTGCCTCCTGCACAGCCCACAAAGCCTCTTGGCAGGAGTTCTTGAGGGTGGTGATGCTGCTGCTGTCAGGGGCTGCCTTTTGTTTTGATGGTTTTTAGCAGAGCAGCTTCCATCCAGGCTGGATCACCTCCAGAGGGCTGGGGGAAGAAGTCATGTGCACCTTGCCAAAGAAAAAGAAGAAAACCAAACAAATCCAAGTGTTCAATATTTGTGTTTCTGCTTACGCCCTCTCCAGGCTTTAATTTACCCCACTGAGTTTAATAATTTTAATCAGTCAAAGACCTGGAACTCCTTTTAGCCACTTCTCTGGAGGTTCCCATGCTCCCAAGTGTTCCTTCAGAGGTGCTGTGTCCCTGGCTCTTCTGATTTTTATTCTTGTTTACATCCAAAATACACATTAAATCATCTCTATTTGGAGAGTCTGAGCCTCCTTAAAACCCTGAAACATTCAATTACTAATTAGCTGTTTCCTGGTCCTAATGAAGTGAACATGTCGGATTTGGATTAAAATTCAGCTACTGCTCTCCTCTGTTTATGGTTCCAGATGTTTTTGTTTTATCTAGGAGGTTACTTTGACAGCTACTGCTAAATGATAAATCACTCATATTATAGCTGAAATGCATTTTGAAATTGAAATGTGGCAAACTTTGAGATTGCTCCAAGGATCAGTGTCAGTTAGCAGGTCAATACTTGTTCTTGCCTTATGAGTGTTCAGTATTGGCATATGTAAAACAGTAATGGGATAGATGTCAACATTATACAAAATGCTTCTCAGTATTATCATTTTGCCATCATCTTCAAGATCAGTAAGTGTGGCTGATTTTGTGATTTGTTGCATAATGAACAAGAATATGGATCCTTGTTAGCTTCAGTTTCTGTGGGTGGTTTAATATTTATCTTTTTTTTATTTTTCCTCTGGGCGTAAAGTTGCTTAACGTGAAAAATCACAGTTGATGGGTACTGTAAGTGGGAATATTCTTATGAAGGAAATAAGTGGCTTTCTTTTTATTTCCCTAAATGAAGAAAACCATTAAATAAAGGTGGCAGTTTCTGAATGAAAGAATTGTTTTCCAAGAACAGCTACTGATTTACTTCCATTATTTTTATTTTTTTTAATGCAATGCAATTTTGTTTCAGCACACTGGTCCTTAGACCAGTGGTATAAAGCTGCTGCCCTGCTCTCTGACCTGCCTTGGGGAGGCACAGGATGCCTTGGAAAAGACAAAAATAAGAAGGCAAATCAGTGTTGGATTAAAAAACAAATGCCAGAAAAGAAGAAAATCCAAATCAAAGTATTTACAGGCTCTGCTCAGCAGCTGCTGGCTGCCAGGCCCCATCAGAACAAGGCTGATGCCCACACCTGTACTGGGGGTGAGGAGCTGAAGCTGGGGGGGACATTCCCCTCCCCAGGGCTTTGCCATCACCTTGTTCTGTGTAAAGCAGACCCACCTGAGGGACAGGCTGTAGCACTTCCAGATCTGATAACAGGACTTGAGAGAGGGAAAAAAAAAAAAAAAAAAAAAAAAAAAGCCTCAAACAAATGAGGAAACCCACCTAAGTTTCAGTTAATTAT
Organism: Calypte anna; assembly: GCF_003957555.1. NCBI lineage: Eukaryota > Metazoa > Chordata > Aves > Apodiformes > Trochilidae > Calypte > Calypte anna. The sequence goes on along the minus strand of NC_044247.1, from coordinate 10,246,000 downwards.
AAAATGTGTCACTGTGTAATTGAGCTTTTTTTTTTCTTTCTTTTTTTTTTTTCCTTCCAGAAAACAGAACATACATCAAACCCACCATTATGTACTGAAGGAAACACCTATTGTTGAGAAATGTATAATGATCACTATTTGAAGACTATATAGCTCATGAAAAACGTCCCTTCCAACCTTTGATGCCTTCAGTACTGTGTGAAGACCAGGATTTGTAGCATGGAACTTGAAGGACAATTTCAAGCAATTTACTGTTGCTGCATCGAAAACTGCCGTGTTGTCATTCAGAAATATTGAGACTTTTTACAAGCTTACCATACCAAACCAAGCCTGTTGCAACAGATCATTTTTAGGTCCCCCGAAGATAGAAAGGAGTTTTAGTATTTTTAAGCACATACAGGAATTATCCCCCCTTTCTCCCACCCCTCCCCCCAAAAAAAGAACTTTTTTTTTTTTTCCTAAGGAGGTAGCTATTACTGGATAGCAATGGCACAATGATTTTAAGCCACAAAGGTCCTCACTGGCTGTACATCATACAAGTCCAGTTTATCACTGAAACTGTTCAACATGGAGCTGTTTCGATTGTGTTTATAAATTAAGCTTTGTTTACTGAAGCAGATACTCGATATATATTACGTTTTAAAAAGAAATGTGTGTACATTTTTTAAAAGAATGATGTAAAAAATTGTCCTTTCATTAGATGACCAATTCAGAAGTGTGAGCTAAACCCTAATAGCTGACGTAATATGAGGATTATAATTGATGCTTTTTTTTATGCTCAGTTCAGCTTGGCTTTTGGTCTTTTAAGATGAAAAAAATGAATATGCAGTAGAGTGGTAGATAATGGAAACTTTTAAGTATGGTTTCTCCGTTGTACCATATTAAGTTAAAGTACACATTCTTTGTTAAAAATGTTCTTGCTAAAAATACAGTATTAAAAATTTTTTTGTTTGACTTTGGAAATCCTTTAAGGTTTTTTTTTTGACTGTGAATTCCCATAGTTACTGTACTAATGCAAAACAATCTTTTGCACTATTAAAGATACTTGAAGAAATTACTTAATAAAGAGGGCGGGCTGGTATTAAACATTTTCCTAATTATTGTATGTTCCAAATTCTGAGCTTTGCAATGGAAACTCCTTTCTCAATGGGTGGCTGGCAGCTGGTTAGAGGCAGCTGGAATTCCATGGTCACTCTTGACTTCCATTCATGGGTCAAAGGCAAAATGCTTATTTACTTATAAACTTGTGGTTATACAGATGCTTAGGTTTATACACACAGACCCTGAATTGAATCCCTATCACTTTTAAAACCAAACAAAACAATGTCAAATCTCTGGGCAATGTATTTCTTATGCCACTGTATATTACTATCTATAGTACAACTGCAACTATAGATAGCATTCAAACATTTATTTTTATCACAAGATATTTTTTTTCTGGTTAACAGACTGTTGCTACCTTCCTAAGTCTCCCTTCAAGTATCCTATGCCATACAGCAGAAAAGAATCTGATGTTTCAGTCTTAAATCTTTTTGTCTATCCAGGTTAAGTCAGTTCAGGAAAACATTCTGCCTGTTTTACAGGAGATCATACCAATGCTCAGAATAGTCTTTCAATGAACAAACAGAGTTTATTCCAGAGTATTTTTCTGCAAGCTTTCTAATAAGTGCATTAATCACACTGCCACTGATTAAACAATCAAAAATGGAATGATAAGAAGAAACAGGAGCATTAGGAATAGTGAGGGCTCCTGCACTCTTAATACAAACTCATGAGTGAGTAGAACACTGCAGCACCTGAACTTAAATTCTGACTTTGACAGTTTATTAGTTTTAGTTGGTGTTCTATCAGGCTTTGCTGAAATGAGGGTTAGACCCCACTTAAAACCTTATTTTTTAAAAAGGACTGAAAGCAGTCTTTGGGGTAGGGCAGCATTTCAGAATTCCTGACCCCTGGGGTACTGCACGGAAGAAGTTGCAGAATTAGGAGAGAGCTCTTTGATGCGTTACCCCAGTATCAGGAATTTTACAGACTTAAAGGAACTAAATATTTCAATCCCTGAAACAGTGGTGGTTTTGCAGTTGTCTTTAGACACCATAAAGAAAAATTTAGTGTTCGTTTTGGTTTTTTTTTTTCCTCAAAGGCTGATCTACATTTCTTAAAGCTGTGTTGATACTGGGGTGATGAGCACATCATTGATTTCTAATTTGTCCTTCCCAGCATTGTTTTAATTGTCAAAGTGCTGGCAAATGGGATTTAGGAAACTGATAAACTTCAGAGACTGAATGTGTTGTTAAGTCCTAATTAGGCAGTGCCTGATAACTACTGACAAACCGAGCCAAGGAGTTTTTATGTCTCAGCTCAACCCGAGGAGCCCAACACTTGCTGGTGGAGAAGCCTGAAACCCAGAGCAAGCAACAGGTTTGGCCAGGGGTGACTGAACAGTTCATGTAAAAGTGCACATTTCAGTTCTACATAAACTACAAGAAAGCTGGGAGGGAATTTTTAGGGTGTCAGCTAGTGATAGGACTGGGGAACAGTTTCAAACTAGAGGAGGGGAGGTTCAGATTAGGTGTTAGGAAGAAGTTCTTCCCCATGAGGGTGGTGAGACCCTGGCACAGGTTGCCCAAAGAGGTGGTGGGAGCCCCATCCCTGGAGGTTTTGTGTTTTTTTTCAGTCAGGCAGCAGTGAGACAGATGTGTTTGTTTTTCACAGATCTGGGATATGAAAATGGAGTGCAACTCAAGTCATGTTGGATTGCTGGGTAAAGACATGGCTTCTCCAAAATGAAGTTTGCCTTGCAGGTCCCTCACTATAACCACTGCCACCCAGCACAGCCCACACTCAGGGCATTGGGAGTGCTTTCAAAGGACAGAGCCCTGTGCAAACACCATGCATGGGGGTCACAATGTCACATAAATGTACCCACAGCACCAAGGGGCAGGCACCTTTCCTGCTGGGGAGGTGAAGAAGTGGGCAGTGAAGAAGCAAGCACTGACCCCACCGTGGCTGGAGCCAGGCACAATGTGCCTCCTAGTTCTTGTTTTAGGATCTAAGAAGTTCTGATCTTATTACCAAAAGGCCACATGCCTGAAATGAATTGTCCCCTCCTCCCACCACAGTGGCCAAGCAGGAAGGCAAAACCATTGGCACTGAACGAAACAAGATGGATTAGCTAAAAAGAGAAGAAAGAATAAGCAAGAATGAAAAATAAACTTTAATCTGCTCCAGTGCCAGTAGGATTTGGCATTTAGCATTAATCATATGTCTCAGTCTGTATCAGGAAGAAATACCTGGTTCATGTTTCCCCTGATGATTCCTGCCATTAGCTGAAAGTCTGTTTATTCCCAGAGCTGTGCTGCCATCAGTTGATGATGCTGGGGCACTTACAGAGATGCTTAGGCAAGAAAAATGCTTTCTCATTCACAACATTGTTATGAAGCTTCTCTTTCTTTTTTTCTTTTTTTTTTCTTTTTTTTTTTTTTTTTTTTTTTTTTTGTAAACCAGTCAGGGGCAATTCCACCTAAATTTGTAAATTTTTGCACTGCTATCACTTGAGGGCAGGGTGTGTGGGGGAGAAAGGGAACCACATCTTGAAAACAGATCACAGAGAGAAAAAAAACTAGTAACTCAAATAACAAGGAATAAACTCCCCGCTGGACTTTTTTTTTAATAGTTCTATAAAATCAGTGAAGACACTAATGGTACTCAGAGATTCCTGGTGTCAGATCAGTGCTTTGCATTTTATGTGGTCATTTACACCTGTGCAAAGTAAGTATTTGATAGCATTTGACAGCTGATTTATTACCATTTGACACCTATATTACACGTGTTGAAATGACTCTACAATGTGCAAAGCAGTGGAAAAAAAGTCACTGATTCATTTCATGGCTTTTTCTTGGTAGTTGAGTACTGAGATTTCATTCCAGGGGAAAAAAGAAATTCCTCACACCCTGGTTGTAATCCTTTATTTCTTCTAATATTTATTACGTTCATAGCAACTTGGGGGGAAAAAAATAAAGGGGACAAGAAAAAAGGCAGTTGTGTTCAATTCTCAGACCTGACCCACAGGTTCTGGCTCTGAAACCAAATCAAAACCAGGCCAGGCTCATAATACTGCAAGGAGTCACAGAAAAATGAGAAGTCTGCTGCTGTGATGGGAAACAAGGCAGGACTAAGACTCTTGATTTATAACAGAGCTGGTAAGTAAATTGCATATTTCTGATAGTTCATAGTTTTTCAAATAAACAGAAATTTTCACCAAATGAAAATTCTGCTTTCACTGAAATTATTTCTGGCTTCTTCAAAACAAGCCCTCAAGAAACTCCATTTCTTTTTCACTGTTTTTCAAGGCAGGCAGAAACAGGCTTTGTTCAGAATCCAGGTAAGAAAGAAGGGGTGGATCAGTTAAATACTTTCTGGAATGTGGTGGACTTCTCATTTTTTTCGTTATTAAACTAGTTGCCCCCAGTGGTAAAAAATAAAATAAATAAATCAATGTCCGCAATAGCACTTCTACATGCAGAAAAAGTTACTGGTGCTCTGAGTTTACAAAAAAGACAAAAGACCCTTCCCTACCCAGGAAATCAATCCCAATAAGAAGGTTCATGAACACAGTAAGAAGTCTAAATTATTGTGTACAATTTGTCAAGCAGGCAATTATTTGAAATGCAATTGCCAATGTGATGTGTTGACAGGATGTGATATCTTAATGAAAATAATAATACTGTTTGCTCATCTGGTACCAGCCCATTTTCGAAAAAGAAAAAGCCTCTCGGGTTTCACACATCACAGTAGCTTTTCCAGCTAAAATAATGTGGTCGCCAGTGCAGCATGAATAAGTTAAGTATCTGTGAAGTTCATGGACTGGTGAAGAGGGAGGACCAATTTGACAAGCTCTGAATTACTGACAGCCTGAATGACCCATGTCTAGTCTTGTCACGTTACTTTACATTACACATTGTAACACAATCCAGCAGCACATAACCTGGAAAAAAATTACTTCAGCACTAGATTGCAAGATTTTCAAGGTTACAAGTGGCTGATTGTCATGGGGCCCACATTTTCCAGATCAATTATAATGGCCTTTTGCTGGCACCTATTGATAAGGTGCAGAAAGCAGCCTTAGCTTTACCATCCCTCAGAATTTAACTCTCCCATATTTACCACTCTGTGCCTCTCCACAGCCTACAGAGAAATCCTTCTAATGCTGATGAGCAACTGCCCGTTTTGGTGTTATTTCTAGTTCTTTTTCTAGTTCCTCACTTGGCACAGCGTCTGGAGCCCGTTTTCAGGAAAGGAAAGAGAGTCTTAAAGGTAAGTGAAAAGACAACAGAATTATGTATTTTGAAAGAAGGGGGAAAAAAAAAAAAGCAGGTCATTTTACTTCCTTAGCATGACAGCTGTACCTGACGGGGAGAGAAAGAAACAAACCCAAACATTTATTTATATATTTTGTCCCCAAGGAGCACTAATTAAAGGTATCTTTGGCTGAGCTGCAGGAAACGATTGATTTCCTCTGATACTGGTTCCAGTATGGTGCCCCTCAACACATCCGATTTTTACATATTTTATAGTTGTGATTTAGAAACTGAGAACGGCCAAGAAGTTGCTACTGATGGGATCTGTTTAGGCCTTTTGAAAACTGCAGATTGAAAGATAATGAAGATACCATCAGCTGCTGCAAATGGGCTCTGGTTATTTTTGACTTAAGTTTTATTAGGAATTGGAAGGTTCCATCCCTTCCTGATGAACACATCCCCAGCCCATTAATGTCACTGAGAGTTATGCTTCCATGGCAGGCAGAGCAGATCTTTTAGTTGTGCATGGCCAGGGGCTGACACACAGCCTCCAGTCCTGGGGCTTGCTCAAACAGGGACAAGTTAATGAGGATTTCCTTTGCGTGCTGTATTTCTATAAAAGTAATTTTTAAACCAACATAATGGATTAATGTTTACTTGACGGCCTTTGCATCACTTATTCCTTGCTTTCTATCTTCCAGGCTTATAAAATACAAAGTTAGAAATATTTACTCACTCTCTTCATCCATGCCATTTATTCTCTCCAGAGCCACAGCCACCTCAATTCATCATGTTGCCTTTCATCTAGATCTGAAAAAAAAAAAAAAAAAAAAAAATTAATTGTTGTTAAACTTCAGTATCTGATAAACAGGGGAAAAAAAAATTAGCCCTGATTCCTGTCCTCATTTTACTACAAGCATCCCTCCCACCCCTGCCTCATCTGCCAGTATGGGGGGGGGGGTGTGCATCTCTATATCTGCATGTAAAAATCAGATTACCTCAAGCTCATTACTGTCCACTGACAGGGTTCTGCTGTAAAAACTTTTGATGAATAGTCAGCATCTAATTCCTGAGTAATAAAAAAAAAACCCCACAACTGAGTTGCTTGCAATCATTATTCCAAATGGAAAAATTAATTGTAAATAACTGGAAGTCAATTAAGGCTGGGTTCTGCCGGGTAATGCAAATCTTTTATAGTTTTGTTTCAGTTAACTGCCTCATTAATGATTTATAGATGTGTATACAGCTGTGGGAACCATAGCATTATCTAATGCACTCAGAGAATAATTACATATGAAAAGAACTACTCAGCTCAAGGGAAAAACTCAGAAATTACTTACTGCCTTAACTTCAACCATATTAAGATGCAAAGTATTTAGAAGCCAACTGTGATGTTTAAACATATTCTTGAGGTTTTATATTCTTTTTAAAAAGGGAAAAATAATTCTTTCTAAAAAAAAAATTGTGTACTTTGGTAATACAGTACTTAAAAATAAAGATGTCTCAAAGTGAGACTATAAGACATTTATTTATTATTTAAAAGCCTAAGTTACAAAACATTCCCATTTCCTTCATGCATCTGCTATACAGGGAAAAAAAAAAAAAAAAAAAAAAAAGACTTTGACAGTTAAACCATTCATGGATGTACACATCTATCTCCCTGATTTACATAGAGCTAGAAGTGATTTTGGAAAGACTTCAGGACTCATTTCCACAGACATACAAATATATTGGTATTTGTTCTTTACTGACACCATTGTTTGAAGTCTGAGAAGCTTTTGTAAAATTATCTGTTCACTGCTGAAACTGATTTTGCTTCTAATAGGGTAAACCTAAATTGGGCACAATTTGCTTTTATTTCTCACTAACACTAATCCAGGGATAAACTGACAAGCACCACAGAGGATCTTTTGCTTTTAAGCCTGTTTTTCTGAGGTAAGCATCTTTCTCACCAAAATCAGGCATTTGACACCCAGAACCTTCCCTGAAATGCTGAATGCAGTTGGCTCTGTAACACTGCAGATGCTCAGTGCATCCCAATGAATAAATTCCCTGTTGCATGGCTGTGCCACCAGGACAGAAAAGCAGAACAATCTTGGCCTCCCAGAATCATTCCTCATCTTCAGGCCTGCCTGAAGTCACCATCCCATGGTTCTGTCCATAAAGTGACTCCAGGCAAAGAAGGGTGACTGTGCCTGGTTGCTGGTGGGTTGAGCTGTTTCTGGCTCCAACTTTGTTTCCTCCCTGGTTGCTTCCATGGTCCTTTGAGTTGCTCATCTCTGTCCCTCACTACTGCTTGTTCTCCATGGTGAGCCCAGCCAAAGACAGTGAACTCTGCAGTTGTAATGAAATGTTACATTAATCTAGAGGAAGGCTACTTGGATGGTTTTGCAAAAGTCTAAGCAGAGGATGAAAATCCAGTGAGGATAGTGCTGTTTCTTTTCCCTGTTCTGTTATTGACCATGTGGAGAAGGCTGAAAAAAAACCCAGTTGTGTTTCTGGTCTGTGATTTCAAAATGCAAAAGATTTGCAAGAAGAAACTAGGTATGAAAAAGCCAAGTCAAATCAAAAAAGTTGATAAATACTCTTAGGTCTGCCATATACAGGCACTGGCAAAGAAGACAGAACTGGCACGCACTGAGTTGGCCACAGGCTGAAGAGGATGGGCAGCTGAAATAGAGGAGAAAATGCATAAAGAGAAGGAAAAGGATGTGTTAACAGTGAAGTGATATGGAACAGTGGCACAGTTACACAAAGAAGAGATGGAAAATGTTAAAGTCCTGCTTAGATCTAGTTCAGACTTCCCTTGCTGATGTCTGCTCTGTGCTTGTGGCACTCTGGCACTCTGAGCAGGTTCTCTCCTTGCAGAGTTGCTGCTGCCTGGATGTTGGGATGCAGCCAGTGGAAAATGAATAAGCAATCATTAAGCTAAAACCAAATAAACCCAACTCCATTAAAATATAAAGATTTGTTATAAAGTTATTCTAGTAAGAGGCAGGTAGAGGAAACCAAAACATACTACATCCTATAGCTACTCTTAACTCTGATGTTGAAAAAAAAAATTGTTTCTAACTGGAGAAAACAGTGAGAAAGGAGGCTGTAAAAACCATCTCCCATCTTTCCTGCTGTATACATGAGAATTAAGACCGAGCCAGCTGACATAATTTAGTATTTCTGTGGCTTTAACTTGGCCATGAATTAGATATAGTCACCTGAAACTAACAGCCAAGCAGTTTGCCATTTCCTTGCTGGGACATTGTTTTCTCTCATTAACATCCATCTACATAGAGGTGAAAAAATATTTTGTGGGCTGTAAATGTGATTATCCCCTCCAGTTTTGTGACTGCATTTTTGAAATTGAGCCTGAGGGCACAGGTACACGTGTGTGCCACACTGGTCTATGGACTGCCACTAGGATTTCATGGGCTCAAAGAAATACTGGGAAATTCATAAGCACTGTGACATTATTTGAAGAGCACCTAAAAATGCACTTATTTTTATTATTTAGCTATATAACGTATAACTTTACATGTGATAGCTAATTTTGGAAAAACTATATGCAATTTCATGTTCCTGTGGATGGTGAAAATGTGTTATTTTGTCCTTAGAGCTGTTATTTTTTCTCTCAACATAATAATAGACAAACCAGTAGCAGAGAGACAACACTAATAACGTGTACTTTAACCATAATATTTCCACAGTCCTTACTTAGGCTATAAAGGTGATGAATATAGATTTTATAGTCGGTACCAGTATAAAAAAATACTGGTATAGTCTAAGATTTTAAGTGTACCGAGCTATAAAGCTATAAAAGAAAGCATCAGGACAAAAAAAGAGAGGAAAAAAAAAGAAAAAAATATATTTTGGGCAGCTAAGAAGACACTGATACTATTAATTGTAAGAAAAAAATTATAATAATAATAAAAAAAAATCCAAGTTTTAATAATGGTTCTTTTTCTGGGGGTTTTAAAAGGCACAACTGACAACTTTTCATAGTAACGAACAGATTTTTATTTTATTTTATTTTATTTTTTAGGGAAAAATAAAATTCAAAGTTTGGTAATATAGTAATGAGTCTGCTCTAAGGAAGGGCTACAGAGATGGGAGGTGAGCTCTGCCTTCATCCCCACTGTAGGGTGATGCTTTGTGCATGTGCCAGGTGTGCAGGGGAGGGAGCTGGATATGGGTCTACAAAGAAATGAAAGATCCACCTCATTCCCATTTCCAAATGGGGAAAGCTAGGTAAATATCTTAAAAGTGACTTATTTAATGCAAAACTGGGGAGGATTTGAATCCCATCAGTTCAACATGCAGCACATCTCTGTGTCCACAGTTTTCCTAACTGATAAATGTTGTCAGCTGGCTAAGTTGAAGGAAGGTGAAGGCAGTGAGATACCAGAAAGTTCATTATTTTTCAGCTCTCAAGTGTTAGCACTTTTAATAGCTTTCCTGTCTCATCTATGTTTGCTGCAATAAGGCTTAAGAGAGGTCCTAGCTGGCAGGTTCAGTGAACATGTGTTCCCCTGATGAAATGGTGAGTGCTGGTAGCAAGGTCACCTCTCCAGTGGTACCAGGATTATTGTCATGCTCACAAAAGGCTTCAGGGGGGGCAGGAGATGAGGGAAGAAACTTTACATGGGTTTGGTTGTTTCCTGCTTTAAGACTGAGGTCTCAGCTGAGCATGAGCTCCTGAGCTTATTTTCATTGATTGCAGTACAGGGAAGAAGCTTGTGGGCCACAATCAGGCTGGAAAAAAAAGTAGAGAATGTCTGATACCCCAGATACAGGGCTTGTTCCAAGTGATGCAATGCTCTGCCAGAGGAGTTTTTTGATTTTTGTTCCACAGCCTTTTTGGTCTGGCTGATTTAGGAGGGTGATGTCCATCTCTCCTGACGGACAGTCAATGGAAATCTCCTAATTACTTATGTCTGAAAAATGAGAAGATGAGATACCTGCACTGGCCAGGGGAATAACCCACACAGATAAATTCAGGAGGAGGATACCTTACCCTGTGCCCTTGTCCCTTCATTTTGTGCACTGCACATAAGAAACAATAGAAATGCAGGACCCAAACTCCCATTATTTCACAGAATTAAGGCTGTTTGTTTTTTTTTTTTTTGGTCCTACAGGACACACACACATCCATTTCTGGAGGGGCAAGGTGGAGCTTGTGTGGGATCTGATGGGTTCTCCTGAGGCAGAACATCACAGGGACTCAAGTGCTAAAGCATGACTGTGCCTATATTCAAGCAGACAGAGGAGAAATACTTCCCCAGCTCTAGCTGTCAGCCTTCTGGGGCCCTGAGAAGAGATGAAAAAAATGGATAAAGATATTTTAAAAAAATCCCCCGGGACCGTCTCCCGTATTTAATAAGGAAAAGCACCTTCTGTGCAGCCAATAAAAGCTGAGTCTCTCATGAAGATTTATACCATATTACACACTGAAATTCAATGTACAACGATACCCTTGTGTATGCTGTTGTCAGAATAATAATCTTTGTCTGTCTGATCAACTTATATTTTATGCCAACACCACGGCATTTAATATTACACAGTTTCAGAGGAAGAAAATATATTTATTCATGCAACAACTTGCCCGGCAGCTTAAACAGACAAAGTGAAAAAAAAAAAAAAAATAGCTTGGAGTTTTTACATTAACTTATGATCTACAATACAGATTTCTATACAATTTTAGCAGTTTTATGCAACAATATAAACTATGATTCTTAATCTGGTTTGTGAAATGTCTCACTATTTTATCCTGTCATGAGGAATAATAGAGTTAGATGTGACTGCTGAAGTTTGCTTTTGGCACCTTCCTGAAATGAGGAGACTAAAAATACAAATGGTAATCAAGAGCTTTTCCTGTATTCTGCATTATCATATTCTGTGCTTTATTCTTAGGCTTTGTGTCTCAAAATATAGATCAAGAAACACAGAGCAGATATACATGGACTCCCCCACAATCCAAGAGCTGCTTGTCAGAAATCAGTATCTCCAGCAGAGAAACTCTACCCACGATCCAGGGCTTGTTCCAAATGATGCAATACTCTGCCAGATGAGAAAACTTAAGCAATACAGAAAAGCTCTGTTGTATGTATGTAGATCCATTAAATCTATTCTGCTAGTGGCCTGTGCAGAAAACTGACAGACTTTGAATGATTTATTGAACCTTTATAAAAGCATCTACTTTCTACCTCACATTAATTTTTCTTTATATAATAATACTTGACAAAAAAGAAACCTAGGGACACACCACCACACAATTCCCTCTCACCCACACACAACCCCCCCAAAAAAAAAAAAAAAAAGGAAGCTAATGAAAAGATTGTACACAGGGTTTGGAACAGATAGAGGATGGCTAGAAATGGACTTAGAGCAGTCTCTGCACCCCAAGGTGCACATTCATAAAACAAAACTGTGTGCTCACTGAAAAAAAGGTTTGCTACAATCTTTTAACAATAGTACTTAAACTTGACGTGAGGTTAAGCTTCCAGCTGCAAAAGAAAAGGCAAATTCTGGTGAGAATGTAATGAAGTGGGGAGACTTTTTTTAGGGATGAGGGACTGACGAAAACTTTCACATCCTCTGGCTAGGTTGAATGCTTCCAGGTAACCTTTGCCTTCGGTGTTATTGAACTTCTCCAAATTTACCTTTTAGTTGCATCAAGACACAATCCAAGTTGCTGCTAAACAGGACGTGATATCAGTGCCCAGAGACTGGTTCCAGAACCCAGGTGGGCACCTGTGAACATGCTCCCACAAAGATAGAACTTCTGCCTAGGAAGAAGTTACTGGAATGTGTTGGCCAGGGATTTGTTGTAGTTTCAACACATGGAAGACTTGGACATTTCTTTTGCAACTTAAAAGAGAGGAAACTGCCATCTACTGTCATGTTAATTATTGTAACCTTCCTGTTTAGCTTTCTGGAGACTATTTTATATGTCATAATTTATATACCAAGTCCACTTCTATGAAATAAAATGCGTGTTTCAGTGTATCAATGTAGAAAGAGAGACCACATGACAGAAATGCACAGGAGAAAAATACACCTACATTACAGGAGTAGAAAAAAGCTGAAGGAGGACACAGATTAAGTCCTGCTTTGTGATTTACAGGAATTTGTTTGCATAAAGCACACTTGGAGTGCTTTGATGGGATTAACTACTCTAAATAAAAGCAAACTGATGCTTAGAGCCTGCATTATATTGTCCCATGGGGGAATAAAAAGTCAGTAACAAATGAGTTGGCCCCCAGAATAACTCAGATGTTCATGGATTGAGACTCTGAAACTATTCCAGGGAGGTGAGAAAAAGCAATGGAAAATCGAAGCAGCAGCAAACAGAAATGCCTAAAAGCAGGAGAGCTTCTGCATGGGACCAGCTTAACAAAGACAAGTTATGCTGATTTACACCACTTGAGGAGCTGGCCAGCAGCTTTATGCTCTCGAACTCAGACTTTAGGAAGATATTCAGTGGGTCATAGTCACTGTCTGAGAATTAGAAACATAGAGTTCAGACTTCAAAAATAGACATGATCTATTTTTACTGGCAAAGGAAAAAAAAATACTTCTCCCTTCCTCACCAGGAATCTTCAAGCCAGATCCATGTGATATGAATGGAACCCTTTTAATCTGGAGAGGTTTTATTTGTAACTCAGTCAAATATACTTTGAAAAACTCTAAATGCAGTTTAATAACAAACCAAAGTTATTACTGTTAGGATGGGTTTATCACTGACAGTATTGTATACACACAGGATTTGAAGTTACAGTTAAAGTCGACCTAATTCTAATAAAAATTACAGATTCTGCATTGGAGATGTAATTACTCAACAAGTCCCATTACCTTAGCATGCTTTTGTTTAATGGTGGATTAGCTAAACTGATGATCTTGAAAAAAACACAGCTTTTTTTTCCCCCTCTCTATTTAAAAAGTATTCTACAAAATTTAACAATCTATTAAAAAAGATCTCATACACTCCTATTGGCTTCCAAATACATCCTGTATAGTATGTATATGGGACACAAACATCTCACTGCACAGGAACATTTGTGCTTGTCTAACCAGGCACAGTGAATTGAGCTACCCAGATATGTGTCCTGTATTCCCCTTGGATGGCTCAAGCATGCTGCAACTACAGGAAAATATCACCTGCCACCACTGCTCCATGTTCCCACTCCTGGGGAAGTGGAATACTTCATATTTAATAAATAGAATCAAGATTTGCTATAGGTAGGGAAGAGCCTCAGCAAACACAGGTTGAGGTTTGTATTTAGACATAAGCTTTGGGATTCACATTGTATTTATTAGTCTGCTAAATGTACTCGTCATATATTTGAGGATGGTGAATATCAAAGCAGTCAAATTTTGCAGCTGATGGAAAAAAAAACTTCCTTATACACCTAATAACTGCATCTTAAGTTAAAATTGTGTAAATTAAGTTTTCCTGCGAGATGCCTTTATCCACAGGGAAAAATTTGGAAGCTACTCATGCATACATTAAATATTCCAGCATTTCAGACCTCAGGTAGGGCCTCCTATTATGATTTTTAAATTTTTGTTTGTTTGTTTCTTAGAAAAAATTTGCTTATCCCAGCAGTGTATAATGACAAGCTAGTTATTTTATATAATGCTTAGGTTTTATATTTATCTGTAAATTAAATAGGCAAAACCAGCTACTTAAAAGACTTTGGCAGGGTTTTTACTTTCCTATGAAATGAAACAGGTATCCCTGTTCCCTATTAATCTTTCTTGATGTATTCTATTCAGGGTGGCCAGCAAAGTGATAAGATCTTTCCTTCAGATTTCAAAATTACTGAATCTGGGAATAGTTCTCATTTATCTCATGCACTGCTGAGAAAACAATCTCAAATCGTTGGTTCTACTGATGAAACTTCCTTAGCAACACAAGGGCTCCAGAATTATTTTTCAGCCCTTGTCAGTGCTTCCTGTGAGGTTTCTGTCACTGTCAACATTGAGCACTTCACAGATGAGGGGAAAAAAAAAACAATAAAACAACCTAACCAAGAAAGCTGTGATAAATTAATAGAGGGTAAATTAATAGGCTAAATGGAATTAATAGAAGCAGTGATGAATCTAATAGGGAAATTCCATAACAATAGTCCAGTGAATAACAGCTTAGATTTACCAGGTCTTTTATCATCTAGATGAGAATCTACAGAGAAATGACTGCATCCCAGGGGCACTAAAAAAACAAAACAGGAATATTGAGCACTTGAACCTGTGCCCTTCTTTGCATGGTAGCCAAGTGCAGCCCAGAAGGACCCTCAGGAACTTCCAAAGCCTTGGGATGAGGCTGGATATCCAGGTGGACACGAGGCTGTGGCTCCTCTCCAGGAACCTCCAGACTGCTCTGCTGGGACCCAGGTTCTGGTCCCTTGGCCTTGCTGGCCCTCTCAAACAAGACTTTTCAGCTGTGTTCTGTCATGGCCCATTCTGTTTAGGCCATAAGTTTAAACCTTTAGTATATTTGACTTCCATTTGTTAAGCCTCAAGTGTGCAGCTTGTCCCTTGAAGGGAGGTTTCAGTATATGAAGTGTCAGCAGTGCAGGGATTTGGCTTATAAGGTAATTGGAATAGATCAGTTTAAAGCTACTTTATTTCAGGTACCTCCAGTCTCAGGTTAGAGAGTGCTTTCTGCTGCGAAGATTTTTTTTTTTTCCTTCCCTAACACAAACCTTCATCCTTGTTCTCAGATTCACCAGGATTCATCTGACACTTCACAAGTTGCCAAATGTCTACTCAAACACTAAAAAACCCAGTTTCTGCTGAGTTCTAAACTAAGTGTTAAGAGGATAGGGGAAAATTAGCAGTAGGATTTCTATCTAGGGCTGAGCAGACATGGAACATTAACACCTTACTGCCTGGTTGGGAAAAGTTGTGCAAGTTCTCTGCTGCAGGGATGCTCTTGGCTCTCCTCCTGTGGCCTGAGGAGGGGGTGTTGAGCCAGGAGTCTGCTCCTGTCCTAACTCTTTAAAAAATACCTGGAGGCAAAAAAAGGACATCATCTGGCAGCCTGAGCTCCCAGCAGGGGCAGGTTGGGTGTCATGGCAGAGAAAAGGGTGAGGGCAGCTCAGACTTACATCTTCTGAAGCTCCTCTGTGCCTTCCTCTGCTGTCCTGAGCTGTTTCCCTTGGGGCAGATGGGGTGGCTCGGCTTTGTTAGGGAAATGCCCA
Source organism: Calypte anna (assembly GCF_003957555.1). Classification (NCBI taxonomy): domain Eukaryota; kingdom Metazoa; phylum Chordata; class Aves; order Apodiformes; family Trochilidae; genus Calypte; species Calypte anna. The sequence continues at coordinate 10,230,504 of NC_044247.1, read as the reverse complement.
ATTTTAAAATTTTTTTTTTAATTCCTCAGCATCTTTCTAAAGCTAGACTGATTCTTTATCTGTTTTCCAGAGTGCCTGTCACAAACAACTGTCTTGCCCAAACCAAAGTGGATTTGTGCAGGAAAAAGGCACTGCAGAAACTGCATGTGACAAACCAGAATATTCTTAAACTATTTGCCTTCAACTTTAAATCCTCAGCTACTCCTTGCCACCCTTCAGCCTAAGAACAGCTTCTTAAACTTTTAAGAATAGCTTAAAAACTCTTAAGAATAACTCTTAAGAATAACTTCTTAACCTGCTCCTAATTTAGCTGAGCACTCCTCTTTTGATCCATTCTGCAATGACTTCAGACAGATTATTTAAAGCCAAGGAGATTAAATCAATAAGAGAACAGATCAAGTATGTAACACTACAACATTTACTGCACAAGAACACCATTTAGATACAAGCTGGAAACATGTGCTGCACAAAGAAGTTAAATAGCATTATTTGGTTCAAAATCTTTCCCTAAAAATTAGTAAAAAACCACATGGCCTTCTCAGTGAAGAAAATGAAAAAATCATGTAATAAATGTGTATCTATACTAGTTGGTATGTGTGTCATTGAGCAAATTCACTTTACCTTCTTGCCCCATCCACACATTATCTGAGACAATTCTGAGGGAACCTCTGCAATGCTTACACCTTCCAATGCCACATTAAGAATTCCAGAGGAATCTATTGATGTGACAACAGAAACCTCTATCACTTCTTGGGGGCCACCAGCAATGGGATACAGGGACAGACACTTTCAGCAGCCGGGAAACACCACCAGATACTAAATTCTGTAATGTGCATCCTCAGCAGAACAGGCTCAGTAGTATACTCAACCTATCCTCCATGTTATAATCTGGGTTTAAATAAGACCTGTACCAGATTTAAAGTTTTTTCCCCTTATCTTCTGAGTAATTCTTGGCACCATGATGCCAGGAATGTTGGTCAAAGCAGTAGATGGAACTGCCACCTCTGCTCCTCCAACACAGGGGCTGTTGAACTCCCACTGAACAACTAAAAATTGGTTGTGCTGAGCCAGGTCCAAGGGAATAAATGCCTTTAGGAAGTGAAGAGCATCACAGACTGCACCACACTTTTTCAGGCTTACACTTCACAGATATATGTAGCAATATGCAGAGTCACTAGACAAGATCCTAACCCCCTGTCTCCAGTCTGATTCAGAAATAAAACCTCTTCTTGAAACTTGTTTGACTGCACAGGATCTCTCTGGATATAGGACACAAGAAGAAAAAAAAATATCAAATAATATACTAGAGGTGTTGTTCATACACCTGAAGGTACTGTGGTAAGACCATTGCATGTAAGATAGAACCTACACAGAACAAACTGTGCCTCAGAACATGCACACTCTTCTGTTCTGCTAATGGCAGTCCCAGATTGCAACTGAATTAATTTGTAGATAATAAATAACATGATTTGTACTCTTACTGCTTTAGTACAGTAAGAGCTTTCAGGTGGTTGCAGTGAAACTGAGTTTGGGTCCATGCCACGTTTTAGACACGTACATAATGATGAAAGTAGCCTATTTTTTATACAGTAAATATACCATAATCTATAATCACTATCATCAGCCTAATACATATTTTGGAACATGGTCAGACAAAGGAGTTCAGAGAGGCTTGCAGCCTTTTATTGTACAAGCCTGTATTTTAAATACTCAGCCCAAGATCCTCATCACCTACAGGCTGAGCAGCAGACAAAAAAATCTCACAGAGGTAACAAAACACTTGTCCTTGTAGCACACCAGCACTCCCCCTAAATGTCACCTAGTCACATGTATGAATGTAATAATACACTGAAAACATGCAAAAATGGTGCTATAGGATTGAGAGGTATAGAACATATCTAAAAAGGCAAATTTATTGTGAGTCAAGTCAGGTTTAGATACTTTAAGCCTCTTGGAATAAAAGGAATATTGAAAAAAACCAGGAAGAGTAGGAGTAAGCAATTAAGTTTAACAATCTCCCATCCTTCTCCTAAGTGCTTAGTAAGTGCTATTTATTTATTTGAAGAGTAATGCTGATGTCAGAGACAGACATTGCATAATTCAACCAATGAAACATAGGAAAGTATGTGTGAAATGTACAATTTAATACAAAAAAACCCTGAAATGTGAAATCCTGGATATTGTACTAGTCAATTCTGGTTTTTAAGCCTAAGAACATTAAAAATACATCATATATGAAATAAAGTTTCAACCAACAAGGTAACTAGTAGTTCCAGACATTAAACAGGTTGGTTTGGTAGCTGGTAACCAGAAAAACTAAATGCAAGAAAATGAACAATGTTCAAAGGGATTCCTCACCAAAGACACTGGGTATTACTGATTTCAACCTTTAGTTATTTGATATATTTCTACATTACATAAATAACAACCCCAGCCTATCATTCTGTACTATAAACACATAGCATGAATATAGAGAAATGTTTTACGTTGCTCTCTCCCTCGTTTATACCTTTAAAAATGTGCAGCTATGATTTATGCTTTTGAGGATGGCATAATAGAATTTGACATTTTCCAGCTGAGGTGTGGCCTAGTTCCAGCTCCATGCTTCATTACATTGTGCTCCCTTTGAGAGGATGAGAAGAGTAAAAATAGCCAGGTTGTTAAAAATGTAAAAAGGCATAAATGAATTCTCACCAGATGTCCTCTCCAATTGTAATTTTTGTAAAATTATGGTTGTTAAACTTTTGCTTACCACAAACCACTAGAAATCAATATGTGCTCTGAACCACCTATCTGCAGGGATTCTTCCCACCTCAGTAGCATCCTCAGTTCTCCCATGATTTAAATGAAAGAGGACTGTTGAAAATAGTACCGAGACCATGTACTAATGTGATGAAAACCCACAGATACAGGCCAGGTAGTAGAAGTCTGGACACTGATGGATGTATGAATGCAGACACATCAAGAAAATCACTATTTGAACTTTCTTCCTTTTTTTCAGAACAGAGCAAAGTTGGAAAAAATGCAGACACAGAAATGTGGGTAGCTCAGGTACTCTTTTCATTCCATCCTTTTGATAACCCACACTGCATGGCCTAGAAGCTTTCAATTCCCTTTTTATTTGGATGGGCTGCAGTGTGTTCCTGCTACCTGGAAGCTCAGGTGCTGGTGGGACAACCCAGAGGATTGCCTGGACCTTCCCCAAGCCCCTTCTGGTGTCTGGCACACACCATATCCATCTGGTCATACCATGCCTTCAACCAAAACTGGGTTGTAAACACCAAATCCAACCAAAAAATAAAAAGTTTCATAACTTTTAGCACACTGTCTTCTTGGCAAGGAGCAAATGAGAGTGTAAGCAACTCATAAAATGTGTTTTCCTTATCCTGCTGGGCAGATTCAGGATGTTTTTATCTCAACATCAAAGCTGCTGGTTTTGGCACTCTCTCTACTTTTTCAACAGTATTGATGTGTAACAAAGGTAACAAAAATGCCTCACAATTCACTCAAATTTGTTTTGCTGAATGCTTCACCAAATGACACTCTTCCAAGCAGCAAACCTATTTTATGGCTGTTCTCCTGCTGCAAGATGAATGGTAAAAAAGAAAAAAAAAATGGAAGAGAAAGTGCTGTCCTTTGGTCACCAAAGTTGTTACAAACAAGAGAGCCAAGCAGAAAGATTTGTCAGCTTCTCTGTGAATGGCAAGAGGTTGAGTAGATCACTCAATATTTGTCAGACTCGAGGTGATTGCCTGTCACTACCTAAGGAAGTAAAGAGTATTGACAGCCTTGGAACATCAAAATTCAAAGCCTGCATCACACAGTGCACTGCAAAGACCTTCTGCCTTCAGAACCTGTTGGGCTCAATTGTGAAGAGTAGAAAGAGTGCAGCCAACAGCAGGTGAGCACCAGAGGATGGTGGAGAGGATACTGGCAGCATCCTAAGTCGTTCTCTGCTCTTCTGTATTGACATAATATCTGATTCTGAGCCAGCCTGGACATTTAACATGAAGCTGGATACCTGTATAAAGATGTGACCTCAAAAACTGTAAAAATAAATGATATTATTTTTAAAAACCTATTTTTTGCCCTGTACATCCTTATACATCCCCAGAAAACCTCTGACAGTTATGAGTAATCCTTTGTGTAACGCTGGGCTCAGCTTCTCCAGGCTGAGGTAGAAGCAGCTATAGGAGAAAAGCACAGGGAGCCTGGATCTCCTCTGCAAGCAGTGACCCTGCCACTAATAGCTGTGGGTTCTGAATGGAGAGGGCATCTGACCTGCTACAAATGCAGAGGGGTGAAAAGCAGAGGAATAGGAAGGGTCAGAACACACTTGATTAAGTAATCTCATAAATCTGTGCCTGAATGGGAAGAGAAGCAGGAATAAACATAGAAAGAAAATCAGCATGTGAATGGAAAGGCAAAGCAGGAATTGAAGGGGAAATTAGAGGAGAGGGCAGAGCCAGTTTGATCAAAATAAAAGAGGACTGGGGTCAGGCGAGGGCTTGGAGCTGAAAGGAAACCAAATCTGGGATGTGAACTGGGTAAAGAGTGGCTTGTGGAGCTTCACTGGACTCACCCTGCTGGTTATTCCTAATAGCTCCTCAAAAAATGTCTCTAGTGGAGTTAAACACCCAAGGATGTTGTAGGATCATGTGGTGGTGATACATAATACAGCACATTCTGGATGGATGCAGGAGGAATCTTATGCATACACATGCACATACATACATGGATCTACATAGGAAAACCAGAGTTGCTTTTGCCACCTCAGTTTCTGGACCTGAAGATGTCTTGATAGGCAGTTTCTATACTAAAATAAGTTTGCTGAGACAATTAACATGTAGAAACACTGCAGCAGGACAAACACAGCCCAACAGGCTATGGTCTGAGCTTATTTGGTGCAAGCAGTTCTATTTTCACATCAATACACAGGCATTTGGTAGCTCTGCTTCACAGCAGTGTATCTGACTACTCACGTACTTCCAACAACTGGACACTTATGGTTTCTGCCTGGATGTTTTCTTGCAATAATAGTATCAGCTATAAAATCTACTGAAATCACTGACAAGGTTTTCCCCTTTTTTGTGGTGATTTTATATTGTTTTAATTACAGTTTTGCACATACATTACAGTATACTAACACACCACCATCTAATACAAATGTGTTCCATGCAGTTCATTACATCCCCAGGAGGCTGAAAAATGCTCTGCTAGCTTGGCTCCAGCCAGACCCAGGTAACTTCATGACTGACCTCTGTATTGTTCATTATGAAATTATACAAGGCTAGGGAAAAAAAACCCACAGCCATATTTAACTTTACTCAACATAGGGATGCAGTCTAGTCAAATATTTGTCTTCGTCCCCTGTCTTCTCCCAAGAGATTTAGAAGTTTCACAGACATGGATGCTTTTATTTGTTATTTAATATGGGCTTCGGCGTGAACTTCTAAGCATGGAGGTTGTTGAAGGTCTTCTAATGTCACAATCTTTGCAAAACTAATGATAGCAAACACTGGTAAACAATTTCTCTCTTCAGAGATAGCACCATTTGCCAGAATCTTAGAAAATGGTGCAAAATACTTGCAGGCTCACAAACTTTCAAAATGCAAATACTAATTCATCAGAATATTCATGTCTTGTCAGCCTTTGCACTGGCAGTGTGCTGTATAATTCTGTTTGGTTGAGAAAGAGAGACTACTTATGTTCTCTTATCACATTAGCAAGATTCTTAATTAAAATTATATCTGTGTTATCATCTAAACTTCATTTCAAGTCTTTTGCATCACTAAAGTGACCTGTAAGGTTTTACACACAATGTCACAAGCAACCATTTCAAGGAAAAAATACCTATGACTTTTGAAATGTTTATTAACTTAAAAGCTAAAAGTAATTAATTCTTTAGTTCTGTCAAACCTGGATTCCCCAGAGGTTTCTTTCCAATGGAAAAAGCAGGAGCCACCTACCTCCTTTTAACTGATGAGAGCTTTCATTACACAGACAAAGGAAAATATAAAGGCAAACCAAAATGCATCCCACAAATCTTGTTTTGGGAAGTCTTACCGAAAAAAATCATACTCTGAAAAGGGAACCAAAGATTTCCTGGGAACAGCAGGGACCTCAGTAAAGATATTATAATGTGGCATTTGATGTTCTAGAGGGATTTCAACAAGTTTTGCATGGTCAAATTCCATTAATAAGTTGGCTTTCTTCCAAGGCTGTGTGTGTCCCTCTCATCTGCCACAGTGCCCTGACTGTAAGGAAACCTCACTTCACCTGCTCAGTCACATCTTAGCAATTTTAATTGCTTTTTCTTGCTCGTTACAGCACCAAACAGGCTTAGAAAAACTCTAGTATCTAATAATGCAGATTATGTGGGTTATGAGTAGAACAGTAACTGTTTTGGTGGTGTTGTAAGAGGATTACAGAAGGCATTGGTGGGGAAATGCCATGTGGATGGATATTAATGATGATGTGAAGGGGGAATAAGAGAGAATCAATAGAACTGGGGGTTGCAAGGAACTATTCAGGGAGAAGCACCATTGCACGTATTGTGTTCTGTAATGCATGGGGTTTATTCTCAAGCTATGCTCAAGCTTGAATTCTAAATACATATTTACAGTTCCTTTCATTCTGCAAAGCTTGAGTCTGTGCAGGCTCAGATTATAGCACATTCTGAGCAAATCTGACTCACAGTTTTTAGCAGATGACCTTTAATTAGCAGGAAGATATTCTATCCATATCATATTCGTTCACTTGTCTTACTGGGCATTAGATGGCTGCTGTGAAGCATAAAGGATTTTTTTTGTCCTAATCCCTGTGATGTGACATGATTAATGAGATGAAATTCCCATTTGGAGTTTCCTACCAATCAATAGGCAGATGGGCAGTAGTGGATGTCGAACAACAAGACAGCAGGAGTTGCTTAAGCTCTTGCTACTTTCACAGAGAAAAATCATTCAGAGATATAATTTAAAGGAACAGATAATGTGAGTTTTTCACATTTCTTCCCTCCTTCAATAATTGTTTCTTTGTTTTTAATGTACTCAGAAATGCAAAAATGTCACCTTATGTACAGATAGAATATTAAGTGAAATGAGAATATTTGAAAATCTTAAAAAGATCACTTAAGCCAGAGGTACACTGCATAGGTACTAAAAAAATCATTTGCAGAACAGTGAGCTTGATTTTCCTCTTCATCCCTACAGATATAAATAATCAGATACATAGGAGAAGCCAAGATAACTACAAAATTAAGCCAGTGATTTCATTTATTTTTTTAATGGTTTTGTGAAAAAATCAAGCTGGCCCTGTACTCTCTGATATCTAGTAACTAGCATATGAAATGAAATAAAGGAATATATTCAATAGCTTATTCTCAGCTGTGAAAAATTTTGACTTAAGACAATAAAATCTGAAAAAAATTGATTCAAAGCCTTTACTCCTTTCATCTTCACTTTCTTCTCAATATAATTAATTTATAAATATAAGTAAGATTAAAATAAACCATGTTATAAAATTGTACCTTTATATGTCTTGCGAGTTAAAAAATGTGGCAAATACCTTAAAGGAAATGATAATGAAAGGCAGAACATGGCAGATTGGGGGATCTTTGCCAACCAGATGAAATCAGAAGAAATAATGCAAGTTTCCCAAGAGCAGTAGCAACAGGTTTCAGGAGACTTCCTCCATAGCCCTCACATTGATGCTGCTTTTATTCTACAGAATACTTCTGTGCTTCTTTTACATAGCAATATTGATATGTAGCCATTCTGTATGTGTAAATTATTTATCTTATGTTTCCTTCCCATTGCCTTGCTCTCCCTCCCTATCACAAAGATGCACACAGAGTAAAATTCACAACACACTCCTCCTAATGAACAAGCTCCCACCGAGCACCAAAGTGCTTAATGATGCTCAGCAGGCAGAGATCTGCAGTTGCCCTGTGTGAGTCAATATATAATCACAACACAAGTTAAAATAATATTTAGGTTACCAAGAGAAACAATGGAAATGTAAGAGATGCTAGATTTAAATTTTTCAAACTTGAATTCTGCTTCTTATCAATGTCATTGAAAAGAAAAAAAAATAAAAAAAGGTACACTGGATAAAGTTAAAGAAATTAATATCTCTGTGCAAGACAGCCAGAGCAAATGTAGGCAAATTGCTTTAAATCAGCCTTCAGTATTTTGTAAACCTTTCTGTTTCAAACAGTTTTATGTAGGCTGTAAACACTACATATATTTAGCTCATCTTGATCTTAGTAATACCAGTAGAACAGATCCTTCAACTAACCAGCTCTGTAAGTAGAACTCCATGAGCAGTGAAGTTTACATTTATTAAAGAAAGCTTCTTGAAGTGCTCTTTTTACAATGGGTTCTTAAATTACAGCCAGCAGTAATAAAAACCTACCTATCATTGCCCACTTACAAGGATCTTCTAGGACTGCTATTGAAAAAAATACCAATTTATCCTTGGAAGACTAAAACAAGCAGCCCCTGGCTGCCTGGTGTTTAGTCACAGCTTGTTCCCAGCTGCTGGGAAGTTATGAAGACCTATTTTTATTTTATATATTATGAAGACCAAGCTCTGTGACTGCTATGGTCTCATGCCATTATTGTCCTTGCATGGAAAACCAAGGGCATAGCTGTATCTATATTTATTTAAAGGAAAACATGTAGGCACCTGTGTTCATCATAGAGCATCTTCTCCTCACCTGCTCAGTGACGAGCACAGGTGGGGGATTGGAGCATTAAAGCAGAGAGCTAAGAGTGATGTGTACCAAGTATAAGAAGGATTTCTCTTTAATAAGTGCTCTGGAAGTAGAAGAAGCTGAAAAGCTCAAGTTCAAATATTAACAATGCCTAATGTTAGACAAATATTACTACAAACTTCTTTTGGCAAATGGGAACAGCCTAAGCCATGTCTCCTAGATGTAATTTTTTTTTCACCACAACATAGCAGGAAAACCCTAAGTAATTTAAGATATTTCTGTAGGTTATGTGAGGAATTTTGCTTTGTAAAAGTATCTGAAGATCAAGATTCTGGTTTTCAAATGAAAATGTAAGCTATTTAATTGGACAAATCTTGTATTATAAACAAACTTTTACTGTCACAAGGCAAAATGAAGGCAACTGTAAGGGGAAAAAGAGGCAGCTACTCATAACCTCTGCATCATTAACACGTGCTGTGTGAAAGAAAGAATAAACCAGGTTCTGTAGTGAAGAAGCTACTTGTGAGCTGGCAATTACAAATACTGCTTCAGGCTCCTGAGGAAAAAATCTTCTGGGTGCCAAACTCAGCTGAGAGGGCTGTGTTGAATAGATGAGGAGTAGAATTTCTGATAAAGGTATTATCTGAACATATAATGCTGGCCTGACTTAAAACAGCCTATCTGCTGTATAATTATAATAAAAATTTCACTTATACAAATACAACAGCTTGTCTGTTCTGACTGAATAGCCTCACTTGGTGGTGAGGAAGATGAAGAGGAGCTCTCCCTGGCTCTACAATTACTTTTTAGGAGGAATTATCAGTAGGCAGGGCAGAAAAAAAGTAGAAGGCTCCCAACATATCCTGGAAAACATATGATCTGTCTACCTCATGTCTCTGTTCTGCTAAAAAGGACATTTAAGCTTTGCTTGCATTACTCTCTTCTTACTCATAGATTAATTTTACAGGCATACTCTTACCTAGTACTACATAGGTAACTTCCTCTGCAAGTAGAGGCTTGACAGAAAGCTATTTACTCATCTTAAATTCACCATTGAAGATGTGAAGAACCAACAAGTCTCCCAGCTAAAAAAAAATCCCCTCTCATTCCCTTAGGATGCAAGTCAATACACTGGGCTTTATATTCCATAACAACAAGAAAAACCCCAAACCCCTCCTTTGAAAAATTAGGAAAAGAACTGTCCCCGATCTGGGAAATGGGAAAATCTATAGCTTATCAAAACCAGACAACAGCAAAAGTTGAAATTGTGCAAATCCAGCCAATTTCCCACCAGGTTTGCACATGCAGAGTTGCTAAAGCTCATTACAATGTAGCATAAATGGAGGTCTAATTAACATAAGAAACTGATCCAAAAGAAAATCCCATCAACATACGTGAAAATGAACATGATGTGTTTGAAATTCAGCCAACTACAAATTAATTCAACATAGATTACATATACAGGGAGAAAGAGACTCCAGCAGAGTAACTGGCATTGGACTGGTACATGTGCCAGAAAGAGTCCCTCTCACCCTGCATCCCCTCCCACTCCTGATGATGGATTACAGCTCTGTACCAGATGTTCCAGCAAGGAAAGAAGCAGTGGTCAACCTCATCTTCTGCATGTCTGTAATTTAATATTAATTTAATAGAAATTAATTTGTGCTGGGTCTCTTTTCCCTTTCTGAACCACTGATTCTGAACCATCAGATCCCTAAACTGGAATTTACAGTTGCTGATGGCTGGGATGCTGGCATCCAGGCAGGTGCCACAGCAGTGTTTGTGGCACCATGGGAATACCAGAGTGGCAGCAAGGCTGGATGTAGAGGTGTGTAGAGTTTGCATCTCTCCAACCTCCTACCAGGCATGTGATGTGACCCATGTTCTGACATAATCCTGATGGAAGTGATTTTTGTCTGCTGCTCCAAACTCACCATCCTGTGTTAAGTCTAAGAGGTTGTTTCTCTGAAGTTTACACTAAATAAAGGTGTGAATTCACAGAGTTCCACTTATCCTCCACAATTCCTGCCCTGCACTGCCTTGACATAAACACTCTCATCACATCCTAACTGCTCAGATGAGCAGCAGGAAATTCACACTGTGGCCACTGACAGATTTGTTGTGCCAAAGGCTTTCAGAAACCTCATTTTATCTGCCAAGTACAACCAGGTGCAGAGCACTCAATCACCCTACTTATAGTGCAAGGACCTGAGCCACAGCATTTAAACAAAGCAGTTTTGGGAACCTTGTCCCTCCCCACCCTGCTGTGTGAGCAGGGGACACTTCTGCCTTCATGCTGGAAGGAACCTTTTTCTTCTCTTTATAACTATGGTCTCTAGATCTCAAATTATCTTAAATACTGTTTTACTTGAGTTCATATTGCTCTCCCCTGCAGGTCATAGCAGAGGCCAGGGCCAAAATATCCTGTAAAACACTGGCAGATGTTTGTTTGAGTGGACTTTTATAGGTCTGAAGCCTCATTAGTTGTTTTCATGACCTGAATACTAATTTAGCTGGGTGATTCTTGGGCTCTAATCTAAATATTCAGGAAATTCTGATGGATTTCACTCTATGGGTTCAAGTTATAATTATTTAGAATAATATGGATTAATTTAATAAATACCTTTTATGCCAAAAATCATTCTCTGCTTTAGTACAGCATGTGACTAAAAACATCTCAATAATAAACCCAAGTATTTTAAGTCAAGATGTCCCAGTAAAAAATAAATTGTTGGGTCAAGTGGCAAATGAAAGATATTCAGGATTGGTAACACCTCATTAAAAACCATTTCAACTGCCCTGAGGCAAGATGTTAATACACAGTAATTGTCTAACCAGGGTGAATCTTTTTCCAGCTACATGAATAATGCAAAGTAACTATTTAAATATGCTTGTTTGTATCTTTAGCAGGTTCACTGTAACTTCAAATTTAAAGACTATTTAAAAAATATTTTATGCTGCTATTGGAAGTCCACAAATAGGAGGATTTAGTTTTATTCTTTTCAGAATAAAACAAAACTCCTCTCCAAGTACAAACTTCCCTTGCTGAAAACAAAAAAAATAATTTAATTAGAATCTCTGTGAATCCCAAGGAATTAGTGCTGCTGCTACATCTGCATTCATCTTGTTGCTCCAATAAAACTGTAAACAAATAATAGGACATCAGTAATAGTAATTTAAACAGCGTGAGTGATGTCTATCACTGCACCACAGAAAATTAAAAAATGTTTTCCAATTTTCTATGTAAAGTTGTCCGCGTGTGCTCAGCATTTTAACAAAGAATATCAGGCAATAGTGGAGCAAAAGTGGGATTTAATGTAGGTTAGCTCAAATTCTGATAAATCTCAAGTGTCCTCACAATCAGAAGACAATCTCGCTCTTCAATCTGCCTGTAGAGAAAGAATTCTTGCAGCACTATCCTTAAAAATAAAAAAATGATAATTTTGCTGTTGTTATTCTGCTCCATAGTGCATTCAGTCTTCTCTTAAATGTTGACTGGCTCAATCCTACAAACATTCTCTTCTCCAGTGTTCCAAGCTCATTCCCAAGGAGCAGAAAAACTCGAGAGGCTGAGCCTGAAGTTTCCTGAAGTCAGAATTTATATTAGAATCTCTAATATGAAAGACATGGCAGATTTCTTTGGGAAAAAAAAAAAAAAATAAAAAAAATAAAAAAAAAGGAACTTCCCAGGGTGGGTTTGACTTGGTTGTATCAGGATTCCAGAATACAAAAGGAATGAGCAGGAAAAACACCCAACTGATAGCTGTATCAGAAAGAACTCGAGTAAGAATCCTAATAATGACAAAAAACACTCAAAAAACCTGTACATTTTTCCAACTTAGAGATACTATGCAAAACCTGAGCTATCTAGAACACATCAGAGTATGTGATCATGCTTATAATATATAGCACTCTGGAAATACTTGGAATATCAAGGAAAACAGTAGGATTTTCTTTGATAAAAATGATTTTGCTTAGATTTAAGTGTATTTATTCTGATGCATTGTGTTAACATTCTTGTGATTCTCAGCCCTTCATGTTTTCAAAATTATTAATGGAGTTATGCTGACATCTGCCAAAAAATGTAGCAACCATGGAGACAAAGGCATGAGAAAAAGTACCAAAGCAGTCTCAGAGGTATTCAAATTTGCAAATAGAGCAGAACAGATAAAACAAAATAAAACCAAGCCAGGCAAGACTTAAATGTTTTATTATAGGGAGATATTCTTTAGGAGCAAATCTTGTGACAGATTTGTCCATCTCGAAATAGTATTTTAATTATGTTTCTGACTTTCAATGGCTGGAAAAAGGAAGTTTCTGTTTCTGCTTGGATTAATATTTTATCAACTCAGTTTTTCTGAAAAGCTGGCGTTCCTAACACTATTTCCTAAAACTGAAAATTCACAAGATATTTTGTGAAAGTAGATGTCTTCATAAGCAATTAACATTGAAAACAGAGGTTAACAGCTTGGGACAAGAAAATCTGTATCTCTGTTATCCAAAATGGTTTTTAAAGAAATAATTTTTTCTTCAGTCATTTGATCAATAAATACAATTTGTGTATTCTAATGTTGACTGTAAGTTGGAAACAGGACTTAATATAGTGAGTTACTGTCATATATAAAGATTTTGTTATTCATAGTTATTGTAGTTACTCAGTATTCCTGTTTCTTCTGTGTCTGCTGTACAGGGAATACCTCAAAGACCAATCTGCTGCTTATCAGTTCCAAATCAGACAACGGAACAGAATTCCATGTCTGATTGTACAAAGGTCCCCCCTACTATTTATTTTCAGTGCCTTATGGGACAGCCTCCTATAACTGAAGGTTTCCAAGCAGAAATTGAAAGTAATAGCAAGTTGCTTTGCAAGTAAGACTTTTCTGTGTAAGTGGCATTTGTACACCCCTGTCAGTGGTGATATATTCTGTCTTCAAAGCTTTCACCAAACTACTGCTTCTGGTGTGTTTACTTTTTACTATTAAAGTGAGCTGGAACCTTTCTCTTAAAAACAACACTACCAATGTCTAGTTAAAGCACTTCCTTGACAGTTATTGACTCAATTAAATTTCCTGCAAAATGTAATAGAAGACTTTGCAAGATTCTTTTCAAAAGGTTTTTGGGTTTTTTTTTTAAATAAAACAACATTTAATATCATACAACTGTCGTTTTTATGACAAGCAACAGTGATGTAAACAGGACTAAAGGTGTAAGCTGGAAACCCCAGCTGCCCCAGCAAGCCAGGCATGTCTTTGTAACAGCAGAGAAAACCATGTGGGTTTATACAAATTATTCAAAGTGTAGATACCAATGCTAAACAAAGATACCAGGTGATGCCTGGAGCCCTCTGAAGAAATCAGGAGCACTCTTCTATTGATGTGTTTCAGGCTGGATTGGGAAGGGCTGCTTCCAGCCAAGCAAGCAGAGTGGATGCCTCCCATGCTGAGAATACCAACAACAAAGTCTCATCTCCATGGGATATTTAATCCAGGCCGTAAGCCCCTCAGGGGCAGAGATCACATCTCCTTCTCTGTTAAACCTAATCTGCACATATGGCAAAGAACAAATAGGAAAAGGGATCACAGGCAATGTGTGATGCTAAGGTTTGTTTCCCTTTCCAACATATTTACGCCACAATTACTTCCCAGAACGTTTAAGCCTGATAAAACCTGTGCAGTCAAAATGCTCACAGGGGTGATGTGACACCATTGGTGTAGTAACATGAAGTCTTATCATCAGCCTTTGTGAAGCAAAAGTGTTCTGTTAATAGTGTCTGATGTTTAAAAGCTAGTTAGGAAGACTGAATTCTTTGTTTTATCCTAATGTTTATCTGATGTGACAGCTGCTACCTGATTTAAGGAGAACTGGAGAAACTCCAAAAGTGCCAACAGAATTTAAAAGGAATGACATTCAAAGTAAAGAATGACAGCTTTCAACTTTTCAATTCTTTTCCCCCACCTATTACTTTCCCCTTTCCATATAGCATCATATAGTAGCTGCATGCTGTCTGCTAGGGAGATTTGTTAATCTGTGAACAGGGATCTGGACAGAATGATGCTACTCAGCAGCGTGCTAATCACCTGACCACAGCAGTTAAAAACGTCTTCAACACAACAAAAATGTTGGTTGCTTGCAGGCCACCACGGGGTGGGTTTGACTATTCTGCTTCCAGCTGGAGGTTGTGCCAGGAAAAGCCAACGCCGCACTTTAGAAGTCATTTAAACAAGCAGCTTGCTTTGGCCAACATGACAATAAGCTGAAATAGTGCAGGTGAAAAGCTAAAAACTGCCTTTTAAAACCCAAACACCCTCTGCTGAAATCATAAAGTTTGCACGTGCTGGCTGGGTTGGAGCAGGCAGCCAGCTTTCTGCCAGAGCTGGCATCGCAGTGGAACATTATTTGGACTCCAAAACTCTGTGAGCCAGGACAACAACGTTGTCTTTATGACTCGTTTTTGTCAGACTGGATTCCAAACTTATACCAACAAATTTGACATTTCATACTGCTCTGCAGAAAGCAAGTAAAATGAGTCCATGTTTTAAAACAGCAGGGAAGCTTCCAGTGCTACAATTAACTGGTAACATATGCCACTGCTGCCAAGAGGATTTTTAATCTCTTTAAACATTAATGTAGCATTTTTGCTTCTGTCGCAATAAGGCAGCCATCTGTGTTTGAACCTGCTGGGAAACCAGGGATATGTTTACAGAGAGGGAAAGGGAGAGAGGCAGGGAGGGAGGTAGACATCAATGTTTCTAGACCCAGCATCAAAAATAACAATTCAAACCTTTTAAATAGTATTATTAAGGTGTCATATAGCCGTAGGAAGATTGTTAAAACGTTCAGACTGCTCAATTTAAAACTACAGAGCCATAAACCCCAACCCAGCACATATTCTCCTTATTTAATATTCTTGTTTTTCTGCGTAGCTGTGAACAGTTAATAAAGGATGTCATTATTTTTTATTTCCAGGAAAATCCCTATTCTATGGCTTTGAAACAAATTATTTATATAATACTGACTCAGACTCAAAAGTAAAGAGTTCTGTAAATCCTTCCAGCATGAACCTCTGATTCTGCATTTCTGTAAGCACTGTATTCTAATCCCAGGACTTGTTTGAATGAACTACATCTTAATTCACCTTTTACAAAATGTAAGACACTAAATGTTTGTCCTGTGTGTACCTCTGGGCTCTTCTGATAAAATATCACATTATTTGCTCATGTTGTTCCTATCCAAAGCTCATTGACCTTCCTTGTAGATTTTCTCAGCCTCGCCCTGTACTAACCAATGCTCTGCCCTGGCCTTCAGCCTCGTCTCCCAAAAGTTATAAAGTGGTAGTTTTGTCTGTCTGTCCTTTCCCCTCCCCTGCAGGCTCCAACGGTGCTAAAACCACAGACTAAATATGAGTTTTAACTACATATGAGCCACTCCAGAGAGAATGATTACTTTAGAACTGTCATGAAACAGAGAAGTGGAAATAAAGCCAAATTTCCCACAGCAGGAAAGTCTTTGAGCAGGAATAACCAGGCAATGGAGATAGAGAAATGCTCAGAAACAAGCACAATCCCACCAAGTGCTGCTCTGCAGTTGAAGGAAAAGGGGTGGGAGTGGGGACATTCTGGACCAGGGAAGACAGAGAGGAGAGAAACTCAAGTGTCTGGGAGTTACAGTGGGAGACAGCACTGAGACAGAAATACAGGAATCAGTCTTTCTTAGCAATGATTTTAATTTACTTTATTAGCAACTGATGTCCTCTGAGAGCCAGATACACAACTGCAAGCTGACAGCTCTCTTCTACAGACATACTATGGCTATGGATTCACCCACACTGCAACAATATCAGCCCTGCTTCCTTCCTCAGTTCTGGCTCCACTTCTTGGCCTGACAGCCATCAAAACCTCAACAAGTCTTAGGTAAAGCCAAAATGCAAAGCAACACATCACCCAAAACCCTGTCTTGAAAACCCAGAACCCTTGATGTCTCCTGCTTGGGGGGAAGCTCCCAGAGCAGCTCACACACAGCTGCTCAGATGCCTGCTCCAGGCCCTACAGCCAATGTTCCCAGCTGGACCCTGCCACCCCACCAAGGGACATGTGGGACAAGTAGCCACAAAAAGAATTAATTGCAATGGCATGAAAAACATCCCAAATTGAGGATGGATTCCTGGGAAAGCACCAGCCCTGACACAGATTACTGCAGTCTTTATGAATTTGCACGCTTAATATTTTTAATTTGGTGAACTAAAGTGCTAAGTGCTGACAGGCAGCATCTTCTGATGAACCTGCAGGTGCTCAGCAGTTTTAAAAATGTACATATTTGGGCCCATTTGTTTTTCCTGGCTACAGCAATTCAGGGGGGAGATTTTAAAGAACTTAAGTATGCTTTTTGCTGCTGGGTTATTGCTGGTTGCTGGGGATATATTGACTAATGGATGGAAAGGGGATACAGGAGTGGTCTATTGTGTTATTAAGAATTATCAAGCAGGAGATAAAGCCCCTTTGAAATGGATATGGGGATAGGTTAAAATACATCAGCATGGACTTAGACACAACTCTATAAACCCTGGAGCAATATTTTTGGCTACAGCTCCTAATTTATTTTAAATGTAAAACAGCAATAAATAATAGTTATTCCTTACACAGACAATTAAGTACCTAATATTTATAAAATACTATGCAACACACAGACCTCTAAAGTCTGGGAAAAATCTTATACTGACTTTTTTTGTGATTTATTACATCCTATATATCTCCTGTTACATCCCATATATTACCTAATGAGAGAAAACCTATATGAAAAGAATTACTTCCTTTCTCATAATACTTGGTTCAATTTTATCTCTTTTTGTTTAAAACTAGCTTGTTCTGAGCACCTTCCTAGATATCCTGAACTTGTAACTGCCATGTCCTGCTTGTATCTTTATTATCTGTTGAACTCAGCCATTAAAAGATAAGTGTAATGGTATGACAAGCAAGATCAACTGCCAACACTTAAGCTCTGACTAAAACTGTGAGCTGCTTGATTTTGAATCACTAAATAGGATGAAGTAGTTAAGAGTTATTTTTTTTTGCAATTATCCTTTAAAAAATATCTTACAGCAAAGCAATTCTCTCATAAAAAAATTAAGTTAATCCTGGCAGACAAAATTATAAGACCAGAGAGACAGAAAAGGAGGGCAGCAACATTTCTGACAGTGCCAGTCCTGATGAGCCATCTGCACAGGAGCAGTGTCCATGTGTCTACGACTCATCACTGGCTTTTAAAAAATTATTTCTATGTCCAGAATCTTCCTGCAATGCTGCTCAGTGGCAAAGAAAGGATGCTGAGCCTGATCATGCCTGGGCATGTATTTATTCTTGCTAAAAACATGAAGAGTGTGATCAAACTATTCATATGCCCAAAGATAAATATAGATGTATAAATTTCACATATAAACTGGAAGGTACTCTATTAGTTAGCTAACTTAAAAAAAAAAAGCCTTTGCTAGATATTTAACTCAATGAACCTCTATGGGTGAGCAGGTAATAGCAAAAGAATTTTAAAAGTTTTGTGATGGATTAACTAAGGACCAAAAAATTAACTTAGACAAAAATTATCAATAATAAAAAGCCCATCATGAAATCTGCTGATAAGATAGTAAAACCTTTTTGTCTTCAACTGCTTTCAAGGAAATACCAATATTCACTTAAGAACAAAATAACTCAACAGTTTAATTAACAGAGGCAGTCCAGAGAGAGGATTATTTCAGCACAGAAAGCATTTAGGTTGGATTTGTTCCTGTTCAACCCACACTGACCAACCCCAGGCCCCCTTTCCATCTGAAAATTATTTCCATGCAGACTTCCTCCATAGTCCCCTTCAGGCCTGAGCTTGGGTTTTCCAGGCCCAGAGTTCTCCCCATCCTCCTTCCCTTCAAGAAGGACACAGCAACTCCCTGCCTCTGAACCTTACAGCCAGATTCAAACATCCATTTCTGATGGCAGGAAGCAAAGATCTCTGCCAGGTGCCAGTGAAGGCTCTCAAATAGAAAGCAACACAATAGCTGGCAGTGTAGTAAACTTTAATTTACTTTAGTGTAGTAAATTATTTTTTTCTATATTTAATTTTTTAGCTTTGACCTCCCTTTGACTGGTCAACAGAAACACTAAATTAATCAGCACATTTGCTTTTTGAAGGTGCAAAAATAAATTAAAACTTGAAAATGTAGACTCAAAAAGATGGTTAGAAGTTGCTGATGTTTTACAGAGTGGAATGTTCCACGTGCTCATAACTACTCTCTCTCAAGGCCAGTCTCAGTTACTTGTTTTTATTTCTGTTAAATTTAAGCATTTTGATGAAGTGTCAAATTGAGTGAGTCAATTTTTGAAGTCTACTTCATCAGCTGTTAAATAGACTCCTGAATATCTTCGTTTGTCAAGTACACCAGCTTTCTATTACTGGTTAGAAGGATAACAAAAATCCCCAAAACCATAACATCTATTAGTGCATGTGTTTCCCTGTTTTAGTTCTACTTTTGTCTTGTCCCAGTCAGCATTTAAACCTCCTGGATGCAAATCAAGACAGTTCTAACAACACAGCCAGAATGCATATATGTAATACATAGAAAAAAAAAATAAAAATATATACACACACACAAAGAAATGGTTCAAGATACAGTTCCTATTAATTTTCATGCCAGAACTCTATCAGAATTAAATGTATATATGCCTTATTTCAATACTGGAAAGCTAAATTCCAGCACTACATCTCAGATTTATTTATTGTCCTTATATTAGCACCCTACTGTTTCGGTTTGCTTTGCTTTTGTTTCTTCTTCTCTTTTCTTTCTTTTAATTTTTGGTCAACGCTGATTTCCAAAACCAGAATTGCTCAGCTTCTGATTGGAACTTTACCAGTGGCTTCTCACAAATCAGAAAAAATAATCTCATGCAGGACAGTTATCAACTGCTACAAATACCACATTCAAACTCATGTCATGACCAAATTCCAACTCTATTTCTTCTGTCATCAGCTCTCTACCACTGTCAGAGCTTTCCTTGCACACAAATCAAACTGATTTTCCCCCTCTCTCTGGATCAATTTCCTCCCACAATAAAAATCAATTCTCAGTCACTTTGTCCTCCACAGTCAAAATCAATTCCCCTCACTCTGCCATACATATTCAAATGTCTCCCTCTGTAACTCAACACTACTTAGTGCATGCACCAGCAGCAGCAATTCAGCCCACAAGCAAGTCTTTATGAATTGATTTGGTTTACCCACAGCCAATAAAATTAATCCCCACTCATTCTTTCTGGATTCACTTCCTCATCCTGGCTGGAATCTGTTTCCCCTCACTGCCCAGCCTGTTTCTTTCTTGATTACACAAAAATTAGTTTCTACCCTGACTTTTGCCCTTCAGAATCTCTGGTCTCCTCCTACTAGCAGGTACCTTTCAAGCTTTTATTCCAGCTCTATCATTCCTTATTCCCAGATGGCAGAAGTCCTAGAACATGTCTTCCATTCTACTCTTCCTTTCTTTACCACCTCTTTCCAGGGGCTCTAATGTGGTATTCTTTCCTAATTTTTATACATCTGTTCTTCTCCATCCCTCACTAGAACTGCTCCAGTCCTTCTTTCCTCTGAGCAGCTCAGCCTACGTCAAGGGCACAGAATTTACCATGATGGCTCCACTAAGTGGCTGAAGCCTGGACTTAGGGCAGCCAAGGCATTAGGGGCCCCTTCTTGACCTGTAGGAACACCACCAGTCCATCCCTTCTAAGATCCTAGTTGAGCCCCCAACAGGGCTCAACCCCCTGAGACAGCCCAGCTCTAACAGGAGGGGTGAGAGTAGCTGCATTTTCCTACTATGGACAGCATTTAGGAAGATCTCAGCTTTGGAGGACTCATCCTGAATATTCCTTAAAACCCCTTGAACACCTTTTAATTTCCTGTTGCAATATAAAACATAGTAAGCTTAGGAAAAAAACTTTTAAATTTAGATGTTATGCCTCTGCAAAATAGTCTCACTGAGGCTCTCAGAGTTTAAGAACCTTGTCAGAAGTAGCATCATTCAATTTTCTCAACATACATTTCACACAACTCCACTTTATTCTGTTTCATATACAAACTGTGTTCATAGTGTTACCCTTTTAGTACCAATTGCTACTACCTTGGAAAGTAATTCCAAAACAGAAGTAAAGAAAGAATAAAATGAAAAATTTACAGTCACCTGGAGTTTGAAGCCTAGTCATGTACAGGAATCAATTTAGTTTACAACTATAGGTTATTTGTAATATCTGGAATAGTTTCCTTCCAAAAAACCCTCATGTAATGGTCCACTAAGTTTAGTTTAAATGTCAGCTGAAATACCTCATTGGATCAAGGAAGTAATTATACCTGTAACTTCTCTTTCCTTTTATTTATTAATTTCTGCTGCTTTAGGTCTTAGTCCTTTCTTACATACTGATCTTCTGAGATTAGAATACACGGTCCTTGAAAATCCCAGTTGGATTTACACCCAGTTGGTGTAAATTCTCCCAATTCCATTAACTGCCTTCTCTGAACATCTCAGACTCAGTTCTCCCCTCTAACAAATACTTGTGGGATGTAATTTTTTAAAACATATTTTACAGATGGACTCTGAAGAAAACCCACCCACTCATCATATGTCTCTCATGGTGTTTTTGTACCTTTTTGTGGATTTTCTTCCAGTATTTTCTGATTCTGTTATGAGAATAATTGCTTTATAGCTCAAGAAGGAAAAATTAAAACATAAGCAAATATTCCAAATAATATCCAACTAGAGTTCCCCCATCATTCATCTTTTGAGTAAGACTTGAGCTGGAGTTGCATAGATATAATGGAAAAGTGCATGTAAAAAAGAGAGGAGATCAATATTCAAGTTTTTCTGTGAAAATTGTACGTCTTATCCAGAATATCTAAAATAAATTATATGGCCCAATGACATTCACCTTGAACTTTAGTTCCATGCACAAAAATGGAAGACCTGCAACTGCAGTGGCTGGACTGTGTTAATGTGCTAATGTAATGTGCTTCAAATTGTTTTGACAAACATGTAATGATTCTGATCACAGAACTGTATCAGTCACTTCCACCATACTCATCTGTTTGATATGTAACTCCAGAAGACTTTGCTCTGTCTAGAAGAATAAACTAAAAGCTTTCACACCTTTATTTTTTCCCCAAAATAAAACGTACTCTGCTTTAGGTTAAAGTAATTTTACTGATGCCTCTACCAGCAATAAGAGACTGTAATACTATTTATGTGTTTTGTTTGTAATTAAACCCAGTGCAAAAAGAAAAAAAAAAAAAAAAAGGGAAAAACTTTCAAGAATCATCATAAGTGCAAACAACAAAGCGAAACAGTTATTTTGTTGGCATAGAGCAAGTCATGGCTGATTGCTTTCCTGGAAATGTTGTGTATGAGGGTTCCAGTTCCAGTCTCTTTATAAATGTATTAGTATCTATTGTTTTAGCACCAGGTGCACATGTTTGTCTACAAATTATTTTCCTTCTGAAGGCCAAAGAATAAAAGCCAAAAAACTGTGAATTGGAAAATAACCTTCATGCAAACTCACATCCAGGAAATCCAACAGTCTCAGCTGGATCATTCCAAAAAGCCCTGAAGACAACGGAAGAGAATTGCTCTGTGTGCATTACAGAGAAAAAGGGCAGGATTTGCTCACAAAACCTCAGAAGCTTCATTGAGAGACCAGAGGTAGAAATACTCTTCCTGGCTTGCTGTAAAGAGCCTCCCAAGCCATCCTACCAAAAAGGAGCAAAGGACCCAGAAGGAAGGGACACTGATTTCTGAGAGCAGCTTCACCCTGGAAAGCTGCAAGCTTAGTGTGAACTCCTGGTACTGCTGGGGACATCCTCACTGCACTGAGAAGCTTCATGGGAGCTCTCAGAACCCCCAAAGACTTCTCAGCCACTATTTTTGGTTTATATAATAACCAACTCTTAGGTATCTCCTGTATGTTACTACTATAACATGAGACACAGAATGGTTTGGGTTCCAAAGGACTTTAAAGAGCAACTACTTCCAACTCTCCTGCCATAGGGGCAGAAACATCTGGTTATCCATTTTCCTCTCCAGTACCAAGCCTAGTGTTGTCTTCAGTGTCATTAACAGTTTGATATGATGATTTAGCAATAAGGTAAAAAACCAACTCATTTTATCACCCATTTTATCATAGCTCTTGCTGTACAGTCAGAAATTGAAAGAGAGCCCAAAACATAAGAGGTTTTTTTGCCATTTTCTTTTTTCCTCTCCAAAGACTTGTTTGAAAGCCTGCACAGCTGGAGAATTGTACCCGTGTTTTTACAGGATCAAGTAAGAAGAAAGAGATAGATGGAATCACTCTAAAAAAACCTAAAGTACTTAAAATTTTATAGAATTTTTTACAATTATTTGCTCCTACCACTCAAATTAAAGGGATACTCACAAGTCCTTGTGACTACATTGTTGTGAAGAAAAACAGGTACAAAGATGTGAAGTAATTTTGCAAACCCTACAGCAGATCTTTGCTCCCTCAGTGTTTGATGGCAAAAGCTATAGAGAAGTCCAGTCAGCTATTGTCAGTTTTCTGCAACTCTGATGTTCCAAATTTGAACTATTTTAAAGAATACACTTTAGATATTCGGACAGATTTTTGACAGCTTACCTAGAGTCACCTAAGAGCACAAATTAATCCTCTCAGACTATGATAGTACAACCAGCACCACCACTGCTATTAAGTAGTCAAGATTCAACCAAATAAAGACTTTGATTTAAGCTTTTATATTCAGATATCCTTGGAAATCTCAAACTGTTACTCCAGCAACAACAGTTTAGAACAAGAAAACAGTATTTCACAGTTGCCTGTAGTGATTCTTATGGAGTTTGCTGATTTCTGTTAAGCACTTTTTAGAAACCCTTTTCCCTGCTGATGAAAAGCTTAGGTATGGGTTTAGTATTCAGGGGTCCAGGTACTGATAATGTTGTGCATTTGATTAGCTTGCACTGAGATGACACAGTTTAGAAATAGACATCCAGAGAGTCATTAAAGTTTTAAGCCATATGGACAATGTTCACCCCCTGAGGCAGTGACAGAAAAGTAATTGGGTAGAGGAAAGGGGGAAAGGACCTGGCAGCCAGTAGCTGAGTCTGCTGCTAGAGAAAACACCAGAAAGGGATGGGAAAGGGGAGTGAGTTTCTTGAGAAGAGCAAAAAAAGGCTTAAGAGATGAAAAGTTTGCACTTACGGTTTGTCTCATCCTGGTTCAGTTTGTCACCAGTCACTCATCATAATTGTCCAGTTCTCCTGTGTACAACCTCCAAGCTCTTTCTCCTTCCATGATGAAGTTCTCTGTCCACAAATCCCAGTCCAGTTTCCAAGAAGGAATCCTAGGCAGGTCTGTGGGTAAAAGAAAAACAACAAATGTTTACTCTGTGTGTGCTTCAAAACATCTTGTGTAAAGGAGTGAATGATGCAGACTAAGGAAAAGGTGGAAAAGTCAGGGGGAAGGCCCATGGTCAGGCAGTCTCTTCCTCCAGAATCCTTCATGAATCTTAGCTGGCAGCAGCAAGTACTGTCCATCTCTGGTCATGTGTAAAGCAGAATAAAACACTCAACTTATTACTGTCTCCCTAAGTAAATGATTTTGTGAAAAAATGAAAAAGGTAAGCTCTGAAAATGTCTCTTTTTGGGTGGAGGAGTTAGGACAGCAGGGGAACTGCAAACTCACCTGAAGTGCAGCAGCAGAAAGCATGAAATTAAAGGCAAAGCAATTAAGCATGTGTCAGCTCCTGCTAGTAGAGAGGATGTGAGTTACCCACTGGTATATTTGAATTTCCAAATCACTAAGGAATATTGGGAAGGAGAATCATCAGTCTTGGGGATGATGGGCTCATCTAAGTATCTAGGAACCCAAGTAGGAGGTAGAGGGGAGACAAGAACAATTTTCTGCTTTCAGAGGTGATTTTGTTTTTTTTTTTTTTTTTTTTCCCCTGTAACACCAGGAGTGGATGTTACAGGTGAAAGGAAGAACATATTAAATAAGGCAGGATTGCAGAGTCAGACACAGAAAATCAATCTCCTTTCTCCAGTCCCTTGAAGCTCAGCTCAGAGGCAGAGAGCACTGTGAAAGGCAAAGGAAGGGCAGAAACTGCCCCATGTGCCAACAGGAAGGGGAGGAACAGGGCAGCTCTGAACCAGTGCTCAGGTGAGGGGAGATGCCAAGGTGGGTGCTGCTCCACCACCCCCATCACCCCACTGCCTCTCTACAGCAACTGAGAGAGAGCTGAGAGGTGCAGTTCCTGATGCTCCTCCAGAGGCTGCTGAATTTCAGAACTAGTTTCTGATACAGTCATCATCTCTCTAATGACTTAAAACCTCAAGAAAATTTAAGGAAATACAAGAACTTGCTACATTCCCCATGTATTTTGTATTCCTATACCACAATCTTAACTACTTAACTTAGATGTACTTCTGAAACATTTTTTTTTTCCTGCTTAGGGCTGTACCCAGGCCAATGAATGTTATTTTCAACTGTTTTAAGTATTACATTTCCCTCTCTTAATATTTGTTTTCAGGTATCAGTGTTGGCTTGATTTTCCACAGCTCCAAAGTGTGGAAATTTCATATTCCATTCAGCACTTTCTCATGAGATATGAAAAGAGTATTCATAGAAAGCAGTTGTACTTGGGTTTAACATTGTTAGCATTTCCTCTCATGAGAGATATTAAATAATTTCATGCACAACTGCTCAAAATATTTTTTAAACTTCTGTAAACATAAGATTGCCAAAATCTAACATATGTTATGTGGTATTTAATCCTCAAGAGGAACTGAAGGAACAAAACACTTCTGCTAAAGTAATTAATAAGCACCAATACAGATACCTAGAAGCTGTTCCATCAAAATGAATCATATCCTCCTCTAAGTCACACCCAACATTTAGCAGCCTAAAAAAGAAAATTCAATCCACAAGAATGCTGGCTAAAAGGAGTGCTGAAATCTGAAGTATTGAGATCAAATCACCAAAGCTGTGCTACCTTCTGGTGCTCCTGAGTTAGGAAAAAGAGGGAAGTTATTTGGAGAAAATTAATTTTGCCTATGAGAAATCTGTTTTGGCACAGCACAGGAATCCTGTGGGGACTGGTGATTAAGGTTAAAGTGTATGCTAATGAATTATTGAAAGTAAATTAAAAACCAGGAGAGTTCCTTAACTCCATTACACTCAGGAAGGTATTTTTAGTTGCCACTTACAGAACTGACAGAAACTACTTGCTTTTTGTTTTACTGTAATTTATGGTATACAAGATTCACTGAATCAGGTGAATACTCTGTAGGTATTAAAGTACTTCACATATTTTGTCCTAATATTTATTAAGCAAAACCATAAATGGTTGACAGGGAAATGGAATAAACTCAGGACATGTGTGATATTTTTTCTAATCAGTGTTTCTAATTTCTAATCAATACCAGTAGTCTAATCAGACTTCCTCAGGGTGTTATAAAAAGTTAGATCTCTTCCTACCAGTCGAGTGGAAAAGCTCTTGCCTAGAGCTACTGCAGATAGTGCTGCTTGGTGAGGAAACAGGAGAACATCTTCAGCTGGGAATCCAGAGCCTCAAACCACCTGCTTTCACTCCTTTCCCTTCAGTTTGCTCAAAGGCATAAACTCTACAAAACCTTTGTGAAGATGCTGTTGGTGTTAGGAAAAATGTCCTCTTGCATCCCAGCCACTCTTTATCAAAGAAGAGAACAGATTCAGTTTGCTTGCTAGGCTTGAAAATCACCTCTGCCAGCCTTGGGAGGAAGGGAAAAGATATTTTCTGCTCCTTCTTTCAAGGCATAACAGCACAGAGGATTTAAAAAGAAAAGAATTGGAAATTCAGTGAACCAAGAGAGAGTAAGAGGGAAAGTCTGGATCTTAATCAATGGAGGTATTTCACTGGATTACTAGAACTGTTTAGCAGTTTTACACTGTACTGAATGAATGCTTCAAGTAAATAAAAATAAACTTCAGAGTCTGCATGAGAATCCTAGACACCTCCCAAAGCTGGCTCACTAAGCTATAAACTCATGCTCCTTTGTTTTCTTCCTATTTCCTGCATTAATTTATTTTTTTCCTATTTGAGGTATGAGATTTTTTCACATAAAACTTCAGCTTATATATTAGCATTTGTATTTTCACTTGTGAGGATACTTTCAATACCATTTTTTATGACTGGTCTGGATTTTGTTTGGTTTTTCATTTTCAAGTCATCTTTCCAGTAATATGTTTTGAAAGGATAATTCAAAATAAAAAATAATTTATGCTTTTTCTTGTTTGTGTTTTTGATGGTCCTCTGGATACTGGATTAAGTTTTATTAATAAAATGCAAGGCCTTAGCAAAACAAAAAGCCTATATTTCCTATTCTCCACAGAATAAAAAAAAGAATGGAAAATACCTCCTTACTAAATGCTGTCCAGGTCAATCATCATTTAAAAGACATTCTCATCATTAAATAATGCAATTCTTATGGTTCAATTCCAAGGAGTTTCTCTTTTTGGTACCCTGAATGTGACAGAAGTGACACAGAAATTTAAATGTTTTTTTCCTTTACAGAAGATGCCTCCAATTCAGTATTGAGAAAATGAGTTGAACTGCACACCTCACTCTCCCTGCCTTTTTTTTTTCCTTTGTGCTTCCAACTGTGGAAATGTTCTGCATGCTTTTCCAAAACTGAGTTTACACTAAGAGTAAACCCATTGTATGATGACACAATGCTTCCCACTCCCATCTCTGCCCAGGATCTATCCCCATGGATCAAAGTCATTGCTCCACGAGCTGGAGTTTCACTGCTTGCCCTAGGGCACAATTTAGCTCACTCCATAGAGATGGGAATCATTTATTTATTTTGATTCTTAGTTGAAAAGGCTCTTAAGTATCCTCACCACAAAGCAAATTAAAGTGCCCGTGAAGTTTTCGACTCATCAGCAGATGAGTAACCAACGCTGCCTATGATTAAACAGGCTGAGAGCAGAGCAAGCTGAGTTAAATAGATGGAAGGATTTAAGAATCAGATTAAACAACAGCAGATGAAAAATTCATCATGCTGAACCCTTTATTTAACAGGGTATTTATAAGGCAGGTGTGCGACAGACAATTTTTGCATCCTCTGGGCATGATGTGGTTCTGTCAAGTAGGGTTTTGAAGGGTTTAGAGACCAAAATACACTTCTAAAATAGAAAAAAAAATATGTGGAAACAGCTTACTAAGCTCCTTTTGACTACATAAGAAATTTACTTTTTCAATAAAAACAATAGGTTTGCTCATTATTTTTTTCTTCTTGCTTTGGAAATAATCCAACCCTTCCCTCAACATCAAGACTTTTGGATCCAGTTGTCAGCTTGAATTTGACAAGCAGCAGAGATCCCAAAGCTCCAAATGGTGCCTCTTCCAGGCAGGAGAAGTAGGGGATGCTGGATCCTGCTGACCCCAACCTAGTGGCTTGATGGGCAAAGGAGAAGTACTGGGCAGGAGGGAAACACAGGTTTCAGGTCTTTTTTGCAAAAAAATTATTGTCTACGTAGGAAACAGACTTGCAGATCAGGCTTGTTTTAACCAAATATATTTCCAGTTTTTCACCACATTGTACTTTATTGACACAAACTGAAGCTGAAATGGTCAAAACACAGGTTCTGAAAGAAGCTGCACTAAGAACTTCATGTTTTTCACAGCTCAGTAAACACTGGCATGGAAAAGTTCTGCTAAGACAGTCTACATTTCTGTGCTGAAAAGAACATTTACCTCTAGACACACACATCAAGACAGAGATGCAAAAAATCCCAAATATTTTTCCACAGAAATTCAGAATGACAAAATATCATCTGCTTCCACAGAGCAGAATAAAAAGAACAAAATCCCATTTTGCTGGGTATTTAAGCTCAGTAAGTGTCTAAATGAAAGGGCATTTTCAGTCCCTGCTTTAAAACCCCCAAATTTATAGCAGTATAGTAGGAGTCTTCAAGGTCAAAGGGTATATAGTCTGCTTGCTGCAATATAATCTGACATGATAAATCATGTACAAGCAAGCCAGCAGTGCTGCTATCATGAATTTGTAGAAGGAGAATAGAAAATAATTTTCAAAAAAATATTCATTAAACTATATAGCAATTTTTATATCTATGTGTTCTGGTTTACTGCTTGGTTTTCCCTTCACAATAAACAATCTTCAAAAAGAACACAAATCTTTCTCTTTCTTACCTCTTATCCAACAACCATTATGTCATAGAGAAAAGACTGCAAACAGAATAATCTCAAAAAGAGGATGTAGAGGCTTTCTTTAGGAAGACACGAGTACCATATGAAAAGGATTTTTTAGGAAGTATGAAAGAAAAAGTGACACATATTCAGTCTTTTTTTTGTTGTTGTCATGAAAACAAACACAAAATCCTTGAGAATGATGGCAGAGGATCAGAGCTTTTGGAAACACCTTTATCTGCTGCTTGCTCCATTTATATTTCACCTCAAGGAAGAAATAATTAGAAGACTGACAGGAAAAGTTATTGATTTTTTTTTTTTTTTTAATGCTAAATACTAGGGATATGTTTGGATGGTTGAAAGCTAAAAAGAAACAAAATATCCAGAGAACCAATACCATAATATAGGATGAAAGATTTGTTTCACAAGATAGGAAAGAAGATCTTAGAACAGTCAATGCCGTGGTTGAAGGGTGGCAGTGAATTTGAGTCAAGCATGTAAAATCTTTGGACCTTCAAACCAAGTTTTGAAAAGCAATATAGACTAATAAAATTGCAATAAATATGACTTAAAATGGGAAAAAGACACAAAAATCCACTGTATTAATAAAAGAACCCAAACAGCTGAGAATGACCTAACTCAGGATGGGATACAGAGAATCAGAGTGAATTCCATCCCCTCCAATACAAGCTAACTTGTAGCTGAACTGCCAAGACTGGCTCTGAGGTCCTGTAGGAAAAAAAAAATTCTTTTTTTATCCCCCCCTCTCCTTCCATAACTTCTGCAGTGTCCCCCCAGAAGGCTGACTTTAATCCATTGCTATATGAGAGGGAAGTTTTTCAAACAGAGAAAAAAAAAATAATCACCCCAGCTTCTTGTAATTTAACCACCTTAGGAAAAATTCTAAGACCTCATACCAGGCTGAATCCTCCACTTGCAAGTTTTTCTTGTTTTTTTTCCTCCCCCACTATTATTTTAAATTTTCAGCTTCCATGTCAGCACTTCATATTGTTAGGTTATACTTCATGTTCTTGGTCACTTATTAAGCACTGCTTTAAATTCCTCTTTACCATGATGTTTCAGTGGATTTAGATTACTTCCATCCATATTATTTGTTTAATGAAATGAGGTAGATAGAGCTGGAAATAGTTACAAAGGTGAGAAGGGGAACAAATCTGAAGGGATGAACCTGCTCCATTTGCACTGCATTCATTAGGCTTTGCTACTGACTCAATTAAGAGGCTCTGAAGCCAGGGAAAGGTTTGCCTGTTGGTCTTCTAGGAAAGTTTCTCCCTCTCTACTTTTTTTTTTTTTTTATTTAACTTCTTGTGTGCATTTAAAGAGAGGTAAAAATTCTATGCATTTAGAAAAAGTGAAAAGCTAACAGTACTTGTTCCATGTTGCAAGTGATTATATGTAATTCCTAAAACTAACATCTTACTTGATATTATGGGTTAAATCCTGGAATTAAAAAAAAGAAAATTAAACGCATCTGTTTCTGTTTTATTAGAAATTCATGGCAATTTTTGTTTGTTTTTTTGTGAATTTTCCTGTGTACCTACAACAAATCATTTCAGTTGCTAAGAGTTTGGAATTGAACTCCCTGATTAAAAGGAAGCAGCTTATTTTTTCTCTTGATTGTGCTAATATTTCAATTTAATAATATTTCTATTTCAATAAATATTTTCATGGAAGAGTCCTTACACTTCTAAAAAATCAGCACCGTTCACCAAACACCATATTTATTTACAGCTAACAGCTGTTAAAAATACTTTATTTATAAATGTGATTGCTGTGATTGCATCATCACCACCATCATTTAGGAACCTCAAGATTTGTAGCTAAATCCTTTATTAACTTGTCGGAAAGAATTAAATTTAATTTCACTGTCTTTATTTTATGATATACACACCCCCTTATTTGACACTTTAATAATCCAGTGTTAGCTGGTGCTTGTAATTAGCAGTAATGAAGGTCAGTAAATGTTTCATTCCTTCAGGACAACTGAGGATATGAACATTGCCCATTTAGTTCTAAAGAACAAAACTGCCTGACCTACTCAAAACTTGGAAATTTAAATAAACATATGCATAAGATGTTACTTCTAATATTTATTTCAAGAATAAACTATTTATTACACTGACTCTCAGACAATAATACCTAAAGTCTGACCTCTCACTCCAGGAAATATTTGCCTTTTCTGTTTGGACCATGACTGATTGCATCAGCATTTAAAAAAGGAACAAAAGACTCAACTAAAACAACACTTTTCCTTCCACAAATGGCAGGAGTGAAGTATTTATTCACCAACTGTGCACATTTTGCACCTTATTGCCCCTATAGCTTACTCAGAACACCTCGTCCATGCAACCATCTGCCTCTCACATTGGAACATCCAATGTCCCACTGCTCCTCTTACTGGGCAAACTGGAGCAGGACATAAGATCACGGGTGTTAAAAGCTCTCATTTTTACACCAGAAAAATGGAAGGGCTACTTATTAACTGAGGAACCATTTTGACTCTTTTTATATGGTGAAGCTTGAAAACATTATCCCTCTGAGGGACATATGAATAGAAATAAGATGCTGGGTTTTGCCCAGAAATCAAGCATCTACCAGCATCATCAAATGTTTGCTTTTCCTTTTCTTTTCAATTCTTTGGAACAAAAAGGCCAGCTGGCATTATTTCCATTTCTATTATTTTCTTGAGATTTAAAGAGTAAGCCAAACTCACAATTACCATACATCTAGATGGCAGACAGGCAGTGTGCAATAGATCAATCTATCCCCACAGCTGATCAGCCTTTAGCTTCTGAGACAAAAATCTCTTTCTCATACTGCACTCATGATTTAATTTAAAACATTTTACGTGAAAATTAAAGGGACCCCTCAAAATTGACATTATTCTGCATTCCATTTTTTTTCTCTGTGTGTGATCATATCCATTATATTAACCCTGGGCTGCTGTTTATAACTTTCCATGTCTTTTGTGTTCTGTGAACTAGAAAGAGCTCAGCTCCCTTGTGACCCTCTGAATAGCTGCCTGGACTATCAGGAGAGGCCAACAGAGCCCACTGAATGCTGCTTTTAGGCACTAAACACAAAAGTCTGCAGTAAATACAAGTTGATACACTTCAGGCTGGATTTACTCTTCATGTAAGTAGGTGTGATCCTATCTGCAAAGACTGAATAATCCGAA
This sequence comes from Calypte anna, assembly GCF_003957555.1. Lineage (NCBI taxonomy): Eukaryota > Metazoa > Chordata > Aves > Apodiformes > Trochilidae > Calypte > Calypte anna. The sequence continues at coordinate 10,198,354 of NC_044247.1, read as the reverse complement.
GGGAAACTCAGGTCCCAGCAAAATTCAGAATTTAGGAAGGGTTCTGTCTTACCCATTCTGATTCACCCTCACAGGGACTGTCAGAGCCTCCAGATCTTACACAAAAACCCATCTCATATTTCACAGAAGCCCGAAAAGAAGCCCTAATTTAAGGCCTAACTTCCCAGCTCCTAACTGTGGGCATCCTGATCTCCACAAGTCAAAGCAGTGCTTATAAAATGTTTTATGGCTCCCAAACACAGTTAGTGGTAAGAGACCAGAATTTAAGCTCTTCTGAATAAAAGTACTTTGTACCCCTGTTCAGTTCTGCAGAATTAGAATGGTTGCTGAAATTTGCAATATTTTTTTTAAACTGACAAACATGGCCCTCACCCAAAATAAATAATAAAAGCAGCTTGCTCAAGTAATTTCAGAAGGTTTTTTTTTTGTTTTTTGTTTTTTTTAAATTTTATTTAAGAAAAAGCCTAAGTGCTAATTTTTACCATTTAAAATCCAGCATAATAGCAGACCTGGTTGCATTTCTATGCTCCCCCAAAACTGGACAGCTTGAGGAGTTTTAAAACCAAATTTGATGAGTTTGCAGCTACTAATTCTCATTTGAAGCCACTTCCTTTACAGACTGACCACAGTATGGGGAAACCATAACCTTGACTTATAAGTATCAAGAGTGTTTGTTCAAAACAGAAATATTTTAAGGAAAAAACAATTTGTTGGTCATTACTGCAAAATTCTTATTTTACATTTGAAACCTGTTCACCTGGGAACAATTTTCATACAGAAGCATTTTAAATGTTAACACCTACGTAATAGCCTACAGAGTGTGCCTAATAAAGGCTGATTTACCATTAGATTTGATTAAACTGTATCTCCATCCACAGAAGGTAAATGGATTCTTAAATTACTGGGGATAATTACAACCTACAAACCCTGCAGACCCTTTGCATCCATCCCTGTGCAATGAATAAGGCAGCAGCTCCACCCCATCTTCTTGTGTCCCCTGAGCTGTACAACGCAAGCTGCCAGGTTATCTCCAAGGATGAAATCGAAGCAAATGGATCAGTTAAATAGCACCAGGTACTCCCTTTCAATGCAAGCATCTCTCCTGATTATGACCACTGACTCTTCCTTTGAAAAGGAAAAAAACCTCCAAAATACAGCACTTAATACATCTAAATGTCCCCCAAAGATCATATTTTGACAATTTATCATGTTTAAAAATTGTTATTATATCACTATTTTCATCTCCTCAACTCTCTCTATTCCAGCAGTAACTTCAGGAGTTCCTACATTTCACCAAGAAAAGTTACCAAGTTCTTTCAAAACAGAAAAATAAACCATGACTGTTGCTCTTTTCCTCAACCCTCTTGATGTTTCTCTGCTTTTCTCTGCTTACTCACAGTAATATTTCTATCATACAGCTAAGCTGCATTTCAGACCTGCCATGATTTGTAACTCACTCTCAGAATTTGTGCAGAAGTTCTGGTCTTAGAAATTGCTCAAAAAAATCAGCAATAGAAATTCAAAGCAGAAGAGGAACAATCAGAAGAGGTTGTGGCTTTCTTTTGGTCTTGTTTCTTTTTGATTAAACAGCTAAAACACTGAACAGCCCAAATGCTCCAGTAAACCTAAGCTGAGCTGAAATTCTAGCAGGCAAACATTTTTAAGTCAGTCAAACAAGATTATTTAAAGTAATTTTACCTAAACATCAAGGAAAAATTAGGATAATGGTTAGATAACTATTGAAAAACAAATTTAAGGTGAACACACCACACTAAACTCTATGTTCCTTTATTAATATCATAGAGAATGGGATTGCTAGAGAGAATCAGACTAAATTTCAGGTTGTATTCTGATCTAATATTTTCCAACTCAAACAAAGAAGGAAGAAATATGAGGACTTTCAATCCCACTCTGTGTGCTGTAGTAAGTCTTCTAGAAAGGACAAAGTGAGAAAAAAGGGACCATAAAATGTTTTCTTTCTTGATAATGGGAGAAAATTGTCCAGTTTCCAATTTTTCGTTGACTTTGCTGATAAGAATTTTGTTTTTAATGAAATCTTTGATGATAATTAAGTTAGCAAACAAACAAAAAAAAGCTATTCATTGTCTTTTAATTGAATGCCAAAATTTACACTTTTCTCTGGTATTTTTATAAAAAAGAAATCTGTTTCACTTGAAAGGCCCCTAGGCAATAGTTTTAAAGTCTAGAGAAAGTGAAGAGAGAAAAAAGGAAAAGACTTGGCAGGACATTATTAGTAAACTAAAAACAACCTAAGTTGTTTAAGTCAAAATATCTTGATAATAAATACCTATCAGATGTTTATTTTTAGGAATGCTGTGTTACTACAATACAGGAAAACAATGTATTGCAGTGGCAATGCTGACTCCAGACCTGTTACACTTCTAGCTCCAACTGGGATATATTTGGTTCCACATCACTTCTGGAACATACCTGAGTATTATTCCTTTTATAAAGCCCCAGAAGCCTAAAACACAAGGGGCTGGGTACAGCTCACCCATCTAAATGAAGCAATTAGGAATTTTATGTTCCTTTAAGGAGAGCAGGAAAGACCAGCAGATCTAGACTGATAATTTTATGATTCCAAGGGTCTTCATTCACTGACTGTAGAAGAGATACAGAACAGCTCAACACCTCAATTCTACACCCTGGTTTAGAACCTCTAAATTAATCTGAGTCAGAGAAGTTTCAAGATTTTCTCTACAACGTGACAGCTGCAACAGAACCGGGAACAGGATCTCTTCCAGAGTCTTGCCAGAAATGTTCCTGTACTGATAAAGAACCACACAGGGAAAAAAAGAAAAAGGAAAGTAACCCTCCCTCCCAAACCATAAAGCCACATCTAGAGGATTAATTTACATGTAACAGGGCCAGTGAAACAGCACAAACCCTGTGCCCAGTCCTAATTTATCCCATAGGATGCTGGTGCTCCTGCAGAATCATTGGGGTCCCTCTGCCTCCCCCCACTCCTGCAGGGTGGGTGAGCAGAATAAAGGCTCCATAAATAACTCCACTAAGTTGATTATCCTGGCACTAAATCAAGGATACATTTCCCATTATTTAGCTCTGTACAAAACAAGCTGTCCAAAGAGAATTTGGTGCACATCACTAAATGGACAAAATACGTTCCGCTTTATGAGGACATTTCTGCCCAGTAGGTTTCTTTGGCCAGAAACTTGTGCTTGCAACAGTCCATTTTAGAAGAATAAAATAAAGCTGAAGATCAGTTGGCAAGCAAGAAAAATATAAGGAACACCATAAATGAAGAATGTGTGAAGAATGGGTCTCAGTATTCCATGTCAAAGATGCAGAATAACTTAATTCCATAGTACTACTATGTAGTACTATCACGTGAATCTTAACCCTTGAATGAGGGAATAATTAAAAATAAATATTAATTAAAAATATATCAGCAGAAAAATAAAACCTTAAGTGCATGAGTTTTGTGTTTTCTCCAGGCCAAGTGTTGTGGTGGTGTGACTGTTATCCCAACAGCCATGGCACCACTTATGCAAAAAGGAAAAAACCAAATTCCAGCAGATTTTAGATGGGAATAGACACTGAACTGCTGTGTGCCCTAGCACTGAATAAATGAGGTTCTGAGGGGGTGAATGAAATGAGAGTCTGAGGTACAACATGTAATGTCACTGCCATGTACAGTGTGATTCTGGACCTGTCACACAGATGAACTGCTACTGAAAGGAATTCCCAGGGCTTAGTTGGAACATTACTTAATGGACAATTAAAGCTGCCTGAGAAGCTTCCCAGCATCCTGAAATGATATATGTTTTCCAAAATAATTTCATTAATTTGGGAAATGATACTTTCCCCTAATAATTTCCATAGAATACTTTTCATTAAATAAAAACCAAACCAAACAACCCTGGTAGTTACTATGACAACTACAACATAATATGATTGTTTTTCTAACACTCAGGCACATTAAAGGAGAAACACACTTCCCAAGTCACATATGCTCTATTGTAAACTTTCAATTTTGCCCTAACAGATGGGATGGTTGAATTACAATAGAATCATTTATGTGTGAGGGAAACTGCAATTTCTTCTTCACTCCATGTTTTATTTGTCACAGTAATTGATGCTGGGTTTTTTGACAACAAACAACTTTTTAGCCTCTAGGATTTTCTTATGCTAAGTCAGGAATATCGATATTGCTCCTGCTGCTATGCAATGCCTAGAGAGAGACAGCATATAAAGAGTAGAAAACGTAACACATTCAATGAATGACCAATGAAATATGTTGACCATGAAATGCATCCTGACATACATTTCACTCAGTTCTGATTTATCTTAAGCATTTCAATGTCCTTGGTTCCTGCTTGTGGACTGACCTTGTCCAACTGCATGGAGCTTTCTTACTCCTTTCCCTGTATCCTTTCTCAGAAGGTGTGTGAGGAAGTCCAAACACTGTTTCACCTTCCTTTTTTTTTTTAACAGAAAAAATTCATTTTTTGCAAGGAAATTAAGAACTTGAACATGAAATTATTCCATGCCCAAGACTTTGTATATAACTCACATTTTAGTTAACACTGAAAGTTCTATGCATGACAGATTCAGCCACAGTTAACACTGTTTTGCTATTAAAAGTCCTGAAGACATTCTAAAAAAATCCCTCCACAAATAGAAATTATTAATTTCAAGTGTACATAGTTTTAGTACAGTATTTTGCTATTTGTAAGGTCTTCATGACAAACATTCAACAGCCCCACCCTCCCTGAAAATTCAGGGAATATTCCAAATTTGTGCTAAACCTGTTTCATGACGAGCAGATTCACATCTCATTCTATTCAACACAACATGAAATGAAAGCCATGGATCTGAAACATCTCTGAAACATTGCATGTGCATCTAAATAGTGGTCTGATGCAATTCATTAAAGTATCAATTTAATGTGCTGAACACAGCAAGAGTTTTCAAGAACAAACAGCAGAGGAAGATACAGCAATGAGGAGTTAACTCAGTATTAACTGGATATGTATTGAACCATTAAGTTTACTTCTGGATAGAAATATAATTATCAGCATGTATTCAAGCTAGGAGAGTCAGGGACATAAGGATGTCCTTTGCTAATGCCAACATGGATTACAGAAAACTGCAATGAAAATAACCACATAACTGAAAAAAGGCCCAAGGACACCATGGTTTTCCAAGTGATGTAAACCCAGTGGTTGGTCAAATCTAGTTCAGAAAAAGCAAAGCAGAAAACCACAAAACTTCTAAGTGGGAAAAATAAACTGAGAATTATCATATGAATCTGCATGAATTGCTTCTACCTAAATAATAGAGGAAAAATATGACAGAATTGCAGCTTTGTCCATTCTGATCAAAATCACCATTTTATCTTGAAGGTGCTTGATTGTACTTAAAATTATTAATCCTCTTTTTATGAAAATCAACAGCAAAGTGGTTTAACAGATAATAAATAATAACTGGAAGTCAAACAATTATCACTGGTAAATGATAATATTCTGTTGCAATGAATTCTGAAAATGCAGTGATGAAAAATTAATGCTGTGGCTCTGAAACAGTTGAAATAAAAAAGGATTTTTTTAGTTGATTCAGTGAGGATATAGGATCTCAAGGCTTTTCATTGCCTTAGTTGAAATTTTGGATTTAAATGAGAAATTCTAAAACTGTGCTAATAGTACTGTAATTCTTGAGCTACTCATTAGTTAAATACAGTGTAGATGTTACATCTCCAAGATCACAGATGCCTTGATAATTTTCTCTTTTTAAAGAGTTCTGTTATTAATCAGAATTTTCCATCAGGCCTAAATAAAAGAAAGCACCAGAAAGCAAACACAGCTTTGGGTTTCCAAAAAAAGACTCTTCTTCAACTCCAGAACCAAAAGCTAATGACAGACCCTCTCATCTACGAGCACTGCCTGTGTCAGTGATCTGGGGGCACCCTGGAGAAGCAGAGGTGTCTGATCAGGTTTTCCAGGCTGGGAGAAAGTTTGAGCAGCCTCAGGGGGGCATTTGGGTGCTCTGTGCACCACAGCACAAACTGCTTGTAGCGTGGTGCATGCTGAGTAACTCAGTCTGAAAGTGAAGCTACCAGGCTTGTTGGACAGGAGTAAATCCCTGCCAAACAATGAGAGCCACCTTGATGGTTGTAACTCTTCCCTCTGTTGTCACATCCATCTGTCTGTCACCCAGTTCAGAGAAGAATCCATTCCATGAGAAATTCTGATTTTAATCACATCAGGTTGGTTATTTTTGTAAATATCAATTTTAGCTTAAATCTCCTCTTATAAGAAATTTTTAGTTTGAGAAATGAAACATTTAGAGCTAAAAAGAGCTAAATACTAGCACAGCTAAATTAACTATATATATTTTTAGAAATACTGGTTCTAAACAAAGTAATAAAATACAAGTGAAGCTGCTACAAATGGTATCTTCCTCAAAACCAGAATATTCTCACAAGAATACAGATGCACCAGATACTTCAGGTAAATTAAAAATTAAAGTCTTTCCTTACTCATTCTTCAAATAGAATTAGCTGATGCATATTTTTTCAGTCAGATACATACTAATGCTCCACCACATAAGTAACAACTCAAAAAGGCGTAATTCTGCTGAATCCATGGAGCTGATGCTATAGACCCAGATGAAAATGAAGTCATAGAAAGCTGAGAGATACGTTCCCCAAGTTCATTTCTAATACCAAAACCTGCACATTCTGAATGGAAGCTCTTTTTTGTCACCTTCACACCTGCATTTTTGGAGAAATCTGGTTCAGACAACCATCAGAACATGCCACAGCCCTGAACTAGATATTTGATAGTTCACAAATTTCCACCTTAAAAAAATATGGTGGGTTTTTTGTTTTTTTTTTTCCTATGGTATTTCACCTTTAAACTGGAAGTTTCTTCTGTTATGGACAAAATAAAACCATCTGAAATAAGGTAATTTGAAATAAGGTTCTTTTTCCTCTGAAATTTTTTTAATGATGTTTAGATTTTCAGCCAGTACTGCTCTCTGAAGATGATTTTATCTAGTATCTAGTAAAGTGTAAGTCATTTTCTCTCTGGTCCAGAAGTATAAAACCACTCTTCCTTAATTCAAGTCCATACACCCAGGACTTGAAAGCTACCTTAAATGCAAATGTATTCATCACATTATATTTTTTAATATAAAATTTTTAATTAATGACAAAAAAAAGCATGGACATTCAAAACCTTGCCAGAGCATCCTGGGCTAAAGGAGCAAAACAAAGTATTTTTTCAGTAAATTATACCACACAGATAACCTTTGCCATTACTATATCTGTGTTTCAGGTCTTTCAAGAGAAGGCAGCATCAAATTATACAATGCCAGACATGTAGAAAAGGTAATTTCCTACTGATAGTATTATCTAGGCAGCTTCTCCAAAACATTAGAAAGGTTATGTACCTTAAAAAAAAAGTCATCATGTTTCTCAGTATGTCAATACAGTGCTGGCCACTGTGTTAGCATTTTAGACACTTGCAGAAGACATAGGTGAAAATAGATGGCAAATTGCTTAGAGAATAGAACTGTTTTACTGACTTGTATAGAATTTCTTGTGAAATTTGTCAGATACCATAAAACTCTCTAAACTGTGATAGTTGCACATGAATACTGGGAGAGGTAATAATGTAAAATATAATGCTGAAGGAAGACAAAGACTTGATACTTTTCTATAGCCTGTTTACCTCCCCATATTACTGCTACATTTGTGGAAAAAAAAATTGCATTTTACTCTGCTATTTACTCTTTGGTCCTATGCCTTGTGTATCGAGTATATTTTCTATTACTAAGTACAAATGCTTGATGTGAATATTTAGTTACCATTGCTTTCATGGTAGGCAACTGAGACACAGAATGCATTAATTTTTTTCTCTTTTAACCTAGAGGTGACCTGCCATTGGAATGCAGTTTCCCTTTTCATCATCATTACTCCATATAAACACTAATAGCAGCATGTCAGGCAACATTTAAAAAAAAACCAACAACCAAACAAAAAGACCACAACCCTCACAGAGCAGTAATTACATTACTGCTTGGAAAATAAAGAAAGGGAATTTTCCTTTATGACTCAGAGATGGACATAAATGTAATGAATCCAGAGAAAGAAATGTAAAGCATGTTTCTCCTGTAAGACAGTGTTATAGACTGGAGCTAAACATGCATGAACTTGGGGACAACTGACCAAGCCCTGCAGAGAAGCAGAGCCTAAGCATGGACCCTGCAGCTCTTCAGAGGCTTAAAGATTGTGTGCAAATACCCCCTTGGGTGAATAAATGGAAAGAGAAGAGAAAGCCTTAGGAACTCTGAAACTTAGTCCATGCATAAAATATATATTTTATTTTTCAATTTGGGAACTGTTTAACATTGCTGCCAGGTACCCAGCTCTGTATTTTAGGTGTGCTCTCAGGCAGTGGGGGAAGAGGAGGATTCTGTGGTGACAACCAGAAAGCAGAGGCAGTGAGAGAGCTCCAATTCCAGCTGTGACCACCCAGAAGCAGAGGGAGTGAGGGACATGGGGGGAGCAGCTCTTTCCTTCAGACACCTCGAGGAGGCAACCCTGGGAGGTTTCATGCTCCACATCTGGTGGGGGCACGGTCCTTGGGTTCCCAGATGTTGGCCAGGCAGTGTTGGAAGATGACTATTTAAAAGGGAACCTACTAAACCCCCCTGCTAATAATGGAGTGAGCTCAGCTGATAGATAGCTCCAAAAAGTTGTAGCTATGCTAACAAAACTCAAGCCACTACTAGTGGTGAGAGGGAGCAGATGTATGACTCCAGGTTCAACCTATGACTCTAGACTCAACTAAATGGAATTTCTGCAAATCCGAGTCAGAAAATTATTATTAAGCTTGAAGTATTTAATTACTTTTCAGATATGCTAAGCCTCCTAAGCTCACATTAAATCAATGGCAAATGAGACACCACACCTCTAAAAAGGACATTACTTATTCAGGATCAAACTACAGCTCAGAAATATCTGGCATAAGCATTTTTAAAATTCAAAATGTATCAGGGATTAATATTTTGGTAAAATCAGAAGTTTTTTGATAGGGATTTTTAGTAGATAAAGAATTCCACATGATACGTTAACGTGAATATTAGTGTAAAAGAATTTGAAAATTACATGCACAATATTATTTTTTTTTTTGCATCTAATACAAATTACCATGCAAACCACAAACATATTATTTCCTCAATTAACAGAACCCTTTCCATTGAGAGAGAGGAAGAAATTGACTCCATATGTAATTTATTCCCCCCTCCTATTTGTGTTAATCTTACGTTTCAATTTAAATTAAAATTTGTTTCAGAAGACTCTTGTGTAGCGAAACAAAACAAATTTTAGGGTTTCAGATACAATTTAGCATTCAAAAAGCACCTTTACAAACCAACTCATTCTGCTGCATTTTTAAACTTTTGTAAACAGATTGCAGAGAAGGAGCCAATGCAGATCTGGACATCTTGTATGTCATCAGGCACAGCTTTTGAGTTTTTTATTGCATAAGGGATGGATTTCTGACAACACATTTTAAAAATTGCTTCTTATCCAAAAAACGACAGGCAAGAAAATTACTCATGAAGAATAATCTTTGTTCAGTAAGCACTGTCCCCCCTGCTCTCTGCAATGGCTGCATAACTGTGGAACACCAAAACCTACCCCAAAGTGCCTCTCCACAGGAGTTTGCGGCTTCCACTCCAGCCCCTGGTTTGGGGAAGGAGCAGAGACATCTGAGCTTTCCAAAACCAAGGGTCTCTAACTACCAAATCTCTTTGTACAAGAGAAAAGAGTCAAATTTTGCAGCTGACTACCACTGAGCAATGGACTCTTCTGAAAAACTCACAGATTTTTGTGACTTTTCAGTAGTTGTTATGAGTGTTGTATGGATTATGACAGGTGGATAGGGTTTTTTTAAAAGTTGCTGGTTTTCCAGTAGCATTTATCAAAGAAAATAATGAATTATCATATTATCTAAGGAGTTGGAAACATTGGTAGAAGCAATGTTGGTCAATGTTCATCATGGCAAAGAACTGGTCCTGCCTACATCATGTCTTCTACCTACTTAGTATCTATAGTTTCTTCATCTGGACCTCCCAAACAGAAATCCTTTCTCTCTCACTTCTACAATATAATCTGTTATTCAGACCCCTCAACACCTCAAATCCTCTGCAAAACAGATTTTTTTTTTTTCCTTTCCTATTCACTGCTTTTCAACCCTGCAAGGAATCTCCAGCTACTGCTCCCTTCAGCCTTCATCCATGCTCTCACCCCCACCAATTCTCTCCTCTAGCAGCCTTTTAATTTTCCCAGAACAGTAACACAACCTATGTTGTAACTCTTTTTCTTTAAATACTGCTGGCACTACTACTAAATAGAACCCCTCAAATCCTTCTTCATTTATAAACTTGATGCTCTTCTCCAGCATGTTACAGTAGTGTAATTAACTTACAGAAAACAGTGGTTTGACTCCATCTTACCCATTTGCCTTTCAGCCTTCATGTTGCAGTTAATCAACCTAACAAATTAATTCCTATATGATGGTGATAGACCTAATTCTGACCAAACCAGAGCTTCTTTGTGTTCTGACCTTTCATAAACTCTCTGGTTCTCCCTCCTCTTATCTCTGGTCTCCATATCATCTTGCATAACTCGCAGATATTTGTTTTTTATATCACTTGATGCTGTATAAACCATAGAGACAGAGTCAAAAAATTTACCTCTCATTTAAGAAAAAAATAAACATAAGCTTTGAAGTATAGTTAACTGGCAATCATCTAAATAGAGCTGGAGTCATACAGTGAAAAAAATAACAGTTTCAATTCATGCCCGGTATCTGTTACATCTATGCCAAACAGAAGAAAGAGCTGAACACAAAATGAACTTCTTGTTTTCCAACAAATGCTACTTAGCTTTACCTCATAACATGAGCTGAGAAGATTAGGCCTATGAAATCTCAATTTTCTCAGTCCGATGGGAATAGTGGAAAATAGTGCACAACAAAATAATAAAACTAGGCTAGTTTTACTTTAAAAAAAAAAAATAATAAAAAAAAATCAAACCCTCACACTGTGTCAACGTCCTCTACCAGTGATTGATGGAGTAATATGGAAGTACACCAAAATACCAGATTTGCTGTCATTTAGAAAAACAAACATATTTAATTCAACCAAAGAAACAATTGTAGAGATAAAAAATACCCTGACAAAGCAAGAACAGAATACAGTACAGAAAAGTCTGGAGAAGTAGAGAGATAGCAGTGCTATTCTGTTAGCTGCCTGCCTGAGCAGCAAACCAGTGCTGAAAGCCCCAGCAATGCACTGGGAAAAGGCAGAAAGCTGAAAATCCCACAGGGCTTTTTCATGATTTTCTTGTTCATTAAGATGTGCAAGGTCCCACAAAGTAGGGACACATCTCAGGTCATGGCTGCAAGGTGAGACCCAAGAGGTGCCCTGGGCTGCTCTGCCTCAGCCCCATGTGCACACCTGGTGCCCCATGCAGGGCCTGCAGGGGTTGAGGGGTGGGCTAGAGCAGGAGTTTTCTGCATTAGGAGTTTTTAATAAAACAGCTCTGGGGAACAGTGTGGCTGGGCCTAAGATGAACAAAACACAGAGTGGAGTTCAGCATTTTTAAAGCTAGTAAAAATAACTACTGAAATGTATAATACAGATCATAGAATAGAATAATAGAATAATTTGAGCTGGAAGGATGACAAAAGATCATCCAGTCCAGCTCCCCTGCAGTATCATGGACACCCTCACCTAGACCAGGGTGCTCAGAGCCTCCTCAAGCCTCACCTTGAACATCTCCAGGGATGAGGCCTCAACCACCTCCCCCTGAGCACTTGTTTTTCTGACCTGTCACAAAAAATCTTACTGAATATTCAACTTCATTGGTATGAATCTGCCTTCTAAGTTTTGTAGCTCATTTATTAAAATGCCTGACTTTGGATCAGCACTCCAAAAGCTACGTAAATGGATGCATGAATTCTTAAAAGCTGCTCTTACAAACACCTGCATTACTCACAGCCTGGACAAGCATGAGCAAACTTAGACAATGGTGGTGGCTAAAGATGGCAGTGGCTGATTTGGTAATCATGTGGACTCTTCTGTTCTTGGAAACCATCCACGTGATTTAATATAGTTTTCCCTAATTTTGTAAGCTGTCACATTCTTACATTACTCCTGCCAGGTCAGGAGAGTTTTTGAGCTCTTTCCTGATTGACTTCATGGTTAATGTTTTCTAAGGTCCCCAGGTGAGTATGCAGTGCTGCAGGACTACCAATCTTCCCACAGTACTGCAGCCTTCTTGAACGGCTGGGTTACTGGAGAGAAGAATATTCAGCCTAGAAGGACTAAGGTCTGTAAAGAACACAACAGAATTATCAACTCAGAGAAGTCTCTGGAAGAGGAAGAGAACAATCCACTAACTTTATTTGAGTTGAGTGATAGAATGAGTTAGGAGAGAGTTATGAAGCAAGGCAGGTAAGATCAGGAGGAGATACTATTCTGAACAAAGGCAGAGAAGATATCAACTGGGAGAGTCTGACAGTGAAAAGGAACTTGTGCTGAGGACCCAGGTTGTCAGACTCCCAAGTTAGCTTAAAGGTCACCCCTGAAAGATAGCATTCCAAAGGGCAAACATTATAAGGTTGCCCTCTCTGCTCCTACAGCTGAATTAAGCCTCCAAGAGCTTGACTTTGAAGGATAGCACTCCAGTGTTTTGCCTGCATTGGCCTCTTCACTTGCATCATTTTTCTCTGTTAGAGACAACACTTTATACATCTGCTTCAAGATCAGCAACTTAAAGAGCAAGATTACCTACACTGAGACAGAACATCTACATTTTTCATCGTGCCTATCTGCTACAGAACACCAGATCAAGAAAATGAGGTTGGATGAGGCTTTTTTGTGAGATACTGGTAGAATCCCTAAAGTCAAGTTGGACCAAAAAGGGAGATTTTACATAGTTGGATGTGTTGTAAATGAAATAAAAGACACTGGCCTGCAAATTCTTAGAAAGCATCACTGACAGCTTTTGCAACCAAGGGAGAGAGCTACAAGAAACGCTCTTACTGCTTGTAGAGAGAAACTCACTGTGAACAGGAGGTGTAAAGCAACCTGAATGAGATGAACAAGTTCATGCCCTTAAAAAGAGAAAGACAAGAAAACCAGCAAAACAAAACCCATGGATTTTAAGCAGGCAAAGCAAATGATGAATTCACTAGATGTGAATTAGTCACTGATCTCACATGGAAGAGAGATGCCCACAGAAAGCAGAAATGAGGTCAGATGGCTAAGGGAATGCATTATAACCTAGCATGGGATTAATCTCAGAAGGACACAGGTACAAGTAGTAAGAAACATTAAAGTTACTACAGCAACCCCCAAGAAGTCAGGCTGTGAGCACAGCAGCAGCAAACAGGGAGTGCAAGAGGTGGATTATCAACAACCACCAAGGTGCAGGCTGAAGCTGTCAATGCACATGCACCTGCCTCACACAAAGGTCAGACATGTAGCCGACTATCCCAAATATTAACAAGAAAGGTGAAATCTCAGCCCAGAGCAGAGAGATGACAGGTCAGAATGTGCTCATTGAGCTACACCTTTGCAAACCTAGAGCTGATAATCTGCCAGCTGGGTAACTGGTCAGAGCAGCTCAGGACAAACAATTGGTTCTTGGAGGACTGAAGAAGGACAAAGTACTGAAAAGCTGCCAATCCACATCCATTGCCTAGAAACTATCAGGAAATGGGAAGTGGAGCAGGGAATTACAGTCATATTCATTCTGTGGTACATAATTAAAGACATTACTTGTAAATACCAGTAATAAGGAACTAAGAATCAACAAACACTACTTTGCATAAACCCTGTAAAGCAAATCCATCCAATTTCATTTTATAGAGCATTTCTTTACTGCATATGACTGCAAAAATTGAAGAAAAAATAATAAAACCTTGGAATGCTCTGACTTAAGAGACTTATAAATGATTCCTGGGTTTCTAAAGGGTCTTCAAAAATTTGATGTTAACTCAGGAAACTGGGAATTGCTTTAGCTCAGCATTAGAGGCATATCTACAAGATCTGGCAGGGACCTCAGGGTAAGCCACTCCACATGTCACAGTAGCAGTCTGAGTAAGAAACTCCTTCAGGATTCAAGATCATATAATTCTGAAAGCTCTGTAGCAGCCTGGTCTACATCCCCTTCCAACCCAAACTGCTCTGTGATTCTCTGATCCTTCAAAGTTAAGTCCAGTTTTACATTTAAGAGGCAAAATAAAAAAAAATATAATTAACTGTCAGAAAACTGTCGTCTTTGTCTGAAACATTTTTCTAATTGTAAAGTCTCCTTTTGATATTGATAGAATTCTAAGATATTTCTAATTTTATTTTTACTAATGTTGTAAAAGAAAGCCAGGTAAAAGATCCTAGTATTCTGGGAAGCAAGTCTCTAGCAAATGAGCAGAGTATTCAGTAAGTGATCAGGAGAACACAGATTTCCTCATCCAAAGCAAAATCCTAAAAATCTCCTACTTCAAAATCTCTATTAATCTCTTGATCACTGCCTATGTCTACTTTTCACAATTAAATCACAAATTCTATTCTGCACCTTTGAAAATTCTCATAATTCTTTTTTTAGGGAAAAAAGATTTTTTCTTAAACAGCTCCTTTGATTAAATTAATAATTAGTATTAATCATCTGGCTTTATCCAAGACTCCTCCTCCAAAAAAGAAAAAAAACTGTAGCCAAGATATCCTTTTTATGTTTTGTCACAAGTGGAGTCACTGATTCCTGAATATTTTGTCCCCCAGTCTAAGGATATAAATGGTTTTGTTAATAACCCTTGGAGTTTCTGACCTTGCCACTTTTGTGAAATTATAGCACAAGCTAGTGGAATTTTCTTTCATATGAAATGTTTACTCTATAAACCTGTAACTGCTATATTGCATTATATTTTATGTTTATTGTTATTTGTAAGCATAATTCTGTAATAAAAAGAAAACAAAGATGGATGCTGAAAGAGAATGAAACTCCAGAATGTGCTATAAAATTAATCTAATACTGGAAAATCATAAAAAACTGCAATCACTTTATTTACAGGTAAAAAGGGAAAACAATTGCATACATAAAAATAAAAGCTTTATTGTTATGAAGAAGCTTATTAATATCAAAATGATAGTGAAATCATCTTACAAACAAAAGGTTAATCTTAATTGTGCATCAGTTCTGACTGTAACCCAGACTTTTAGTGCTATAAAACCTCTTTACTCAAAATACCTTTACATAGTGACTGTTGTAGCTAGTGCAGAACTTGCCTGAGTCTTTTCATACATCACTGCAGTCAACCTCCTTCTGTCTTGCAAAGCTGTTGTTCTATCATAGGATCCTCTTTGATGCTAGTCCAAAAGTACCAATTGGTAGCACAGGCCCAAACACTGATGAAAGCAACAGATTTTAAAATTGACCTAATAGATATATCCACAGCCTTTAGGAGAATGAAAGGAGGATGCAAAAAAAGACACCTTGGGATGGGGATGGTTGGAACCACAGAATATTAGGGGTAGAAGGGAGAAGGAGCTATTAGAGATTTATCAGAGGATACACCTGGGAAGCTCATGGGCAAGAGATGACCCAATAAACAGTATAAAAGAAGGTAAAAAATACATCCACAAGAAACATTATTGCTTACTGTTCTAGCAATGTTTTTGTTTTGGGGCATTTCCATGTTAGAACAAAGTTTCAAGGAAACCTTTGCTGCAGTTTACTGAACAACCAGTAAAAACCACCTGTGATTTTCTATGACAATGCTCAAAGGAAGAAGAAAACTCCTTATTGTGTATGACACAATAATAACCAAGGAGAAAGACAGATATGGAAAGATTCAAAAGCAGAGCAGCATAGCTATACACAGTTGGCTTCCAAAGTCACAGCTCTACTCCCTCGGCATAAAATAAAGATGATAAAGTTAAACCCCCCAAAAAACTATACGTGGCTCCTCAAAGCCTATACAAAGTAGAAGGAAAAACAAGTTCTCTGCCAAACTACTTACGGTTGGCTACCAAGATCTGAAGTACCCACCAACCACTAATGAAATTTACACCAACCAAACTGGTTGTTGTTACAGCCAAGGGATTTACTTGTAAGGGAAGATCACAGGTCATCTGAAGTCAGACAATATATCCGCCTTTTGGAATTTAATGTGAAAAAAGGTAAGAGGGAACCATATTAAGTCAAAGCAAAATGGAAAAAAAAACTGTTGAAAGAGCTACTTCCTGAACTATAGTAATTAAAAGCCTTGACATATCTATGAAAGAAGGAATGGATAATCTTTATTATACTGTAGGCAAGGCAAATGGCAGATTGATATCCCTTGGCACAGGAACACACTACTAAATATTTGAAGACAAGCTGTGACTTCAAATATCACATCCAACTGCAACTTTAATTTTTTTTCTTGCAGAAAAAGCAACTCATGCTGAGGAAGATATGGCTTATTTGAAACTTATTTACTGTCATAACAGATGGTGAAGACTAGAGAGAATATAAATGAAAAATATGGGGGCCCAATAAATGTCAAGGCTCCCAACTCGGTTTGTAAAATTAAAAGAGAAAAAAAAAAGAAAGAAGCTATATCTATGCAAGATACAAAAACTTATCAGAATAGATTAGCTTTTTAACATCTTGGAAATAACCATTTTTCTGCCCGCAGAACATAAGATTAAAAATTGCACTGATGTTACTGTCATGGCCATCCTGAAAAAGTTACACAGCATTATCTCTGGAGTCTTGTCAGTGCTCAGATGTCCTTTCTAGACATTCATCCCCAAACCTCTAGTGGACCATGACCTTATCAGTGACATCCTGTGAGCATATGTGGCAGGGTAGAAGGTTTGTTGCCCATGTTTGTAACCCTAGGAACGACAGCCTGGGAAGAAGGTCAGAGTGAGACCTGGAGCTAAAGATCCACAGCCTTCTCTTCAACAGGGAATTTTGAACCAAGGCAAAATAAAATCTTAAATAAAAAGATAATTCTGCAAAACACAATTATTCTTCATGCTCAGCCTTCTCTCACCTCAACCTCTTAACTTCAGAGAGACCTGAGGACTCCTAGGGCCCTCTGAAAGGCACTTGGCATCATTTTATGTACATAAAATTGTACATTGATTCTCTTCAGAGAAAAGGATGCTTGTGTGATGCTCCCTTCCTTGTTTTCTAATGTGTGCAGGTGGAAGAGGAACCAACAAAGAATGAACCTTATCCACTAGGGAAGGGAAAGTGCATTTGTATTGTCACTGGAACCATTCTTTTCTTAGCAATGCTTTTGTTACAAAAAGAAAGTACAATTAAGGCAGACCTAAAAAAAAAAGTGAAAATGATAGTCACAAAAAAATCTGAGATAAATTGTCAGTGTAAAGGTGGATAACAAAGCTGAAGCTGAGTAAGTGTGTCTCAGTGGAAAGTGAAGCTTTCAAGGTTACTCTGTGCAATATTAACACTGTAGTTCACTTAATACAAAGCCAGAAGGAAAATGAAGAAACATTATTCTATATTTAGCTTCTCTGTTGTTGTTTTCTATCACCTAGATGACTAGAGAATACACAACTTTAATTCAGTGACTCATTCACTAAAATACTTCACAGCTAATTTTACTTTAAATCTAGTAACCAATTTCAGAACATGGCAAGAAATGGAGTATTAAATACTCTGTAGCGGTATGAAGAAAAATAAAACCATGAGTCTATTTTTATAGAGTTTTTCTTAATGAAAAACAAGGAAACATACACAAAGTATTCGAGTTTTTCATGCTGTTGCCTTTTATGTTTTCTGTGCATTGTATCTGAATGCTGTCCTCTTGATTATATTCTCTGAAATACTTGTTTGAAGTAAGATACTTTATTTTAATAAGTGGAACAAAGCTTTGAATAGCTTGGTTCAAAAAACAGTTTTAAATGAAAGGAGCTGTTGCTAAGCACAGGGATCTTTGCCAAATACTTTTTAAATGGTTTATTGTGCCCTAGCAATCCCGAGATTAAAAACATCTCTTGAATTACAATGACACATCAAAAAATAAAATTAATGTGGGGGTTTTCATTACAAGAATTGAGCCTCTGTGTGTTATTCTTTCCATTAGATAAGAAAGAAACATACTGTGGTACATTGTTTTTGCTGTCAGAGTGAGCTTTTAAGCAAATATACAATATCACACTATATCCCTCACAGATTCAATCACATACTGTACAACTTCTTCTATTAATTTAACTTAATGCTGTGGATTTAAGGGATAGACTATATATTTTCACTTATTTTTCTGTACTGAGGATGAGTTATTTTTAGACTCCATAAGTCTTCATCAAAATCAAAAGATTGCATTGCCTCCTGTGACTACAATATGAATAATAGTACTGCCTCCCTCTGTAATAAACATTTAATTTTCCCCACTTTCTGCAAGTTACAAAAATCGTTCTGCCAAGCTCTGAAGTTGCAGCACTGACAATGAGATCTATATATGCCCTGCAATGAGAAGCATGAATGCAGAGAGCTCAACATTTTAAAGAAAAACCAAATCAATAGCATTTCCTAGCTAATAAAGACATCTAAGGCAGCACTCCGAACAGTTGGCCTCACAGTACACAAATTATGATTCAGAATAGGAAAAAAAGGAAGTAGCAAAGACAACAGAGAGAAGAGTTGCTAATTGATTCTAAACCAAACCTAATTTCCACTTCCTGAAATCCTATTTTAGTTTCTATCTGGGGGCTGCAAGTATTTTACAAACCAAAGGCAGCTCCAGATCTCAAGGTGGATATGAAACCAGGGGCATGGGATTTTTCTGGATACCACTAACAAAGGGGTTTTGGACAAAATTTCAGAAGATACCAATGGGAAGTATGAATTCCTCTGCCAGATAACACTCGTGGGATTAGCTCAAAGGTTTTATTTGTCAAAATATAGTGCCCTACTTTATTTCACAAGGACAAATAAAATAATTTGTCTGCAAGTTATAGATTATAGCAAATTAAAACAAAACATTAAAATAGAACAAAACCTGAATGAGGCAAATCAGCAGATACAAACACAAGAGTGGGTGGAACAGGCAGGTCAAATGACATTTGTCTTGTTATGTGAGGAACACCTTGAGCTACTCGAATAATAAATTCAAATATATCTATCTCAAAAGTATTGCAGTGAAATCCTTACACTTACATATCTCTCATACTTTCACTCACAGAGATAATCATTATAGAGATACCTATTCAGGTATTTACCCCAGAATATTTCAAACAATTTATATATTTTAGTAATCATCCCCCTGCAACTCTTCTTTTAACAGAATTTGAACATACAGGTAGACTTTTCTTTTTTTTTTTTCTTTTTCCTTCCTTTTTCTTTCCAATATTAAAAAAAGAAATACATGAGAAAAACTAAGATCAATATGGTCAAAGGAAAACCAATGGCACCTTCTCAGTTGGGCCACACGTTCTCTGCCTCTCCAAGCTGGTACAAAAGCTTGGAATTTGAGGACCTAAAATGGCCAGAAAGGGGCTCCCCTGTTCTAAGGCACAACAGTGAGGTTAATGGAGCTCCCGTATTTAGGAGTTGGGAGGTGAGGAAGGAGATGAAATCCTGTACATCAATCTTCCAGTGTTGAAATTTACAGGAAAGGTCAACTACTGATTTTCAAAAAAGGCTGAAGAACATGACCTTGGATCAAGAAGTCTAGAAAGAGAGCTCTGGTCCACTTTTCAGGCTGTCCCTAGTGCTGAGCCACGTAGATGGGAAAAGAAATGGAGAAAAGAGAAGGCCTGGAGTACAAAAATCAGTGTGCATAGAATATCCTCAGAGCCAACAGAGAAGAGATGACAACAGTGAAAACAATAAAGAAGGTAAATGTGAGCTCAGCATAATAACAGTAATTAGCAGATCCTAACTGAAACAACAGACATCATTCAGGGATGATACCTTTTCTTCACAGAAATTTCCCTGTGTACTGTGAAGTACAGAGTAATCTTGTACAAATGTCACCTTACAGTCTAGTACAATGCTATCTCCTTTCAAAAAAAATAAATATCATTTTCATGTTAATATTTCCTCACATAGCACTGCCCAAAACTATGCAACAACTGGCACAGGCATGCAGCTCTGTCTCTGAAACCTGCAGGAGTATTTTTCAGGCTCCTGAAGGCAAACTCACAGCAGGGAAAATAAGGCACCTATCTCCTTAAAAGCAGGTGTTCAAGACACTGAATGTTGGCAAGTTAAGAAATATCAGTATAATATCATATATTATTTTTAAATATACTTTTAAGACGGGGTATTTCATCTGGAGACACTCCACAGTTAACTTTCCTTCTCTATCCACACATGGTTGGGGTAATCTGGGCTCTCATTGCCATCATTCATACAGGACTAGAACCCCACTTTTCAGTTCATTGAGCCCTCTCACCTCAGGGGGAGTCCAAAGGCAATGAATGCCACTAGGAAAAAATA
Organism: Calypte anna; assembly: GCF_003957555.1. NCBI lineage: Eukaryota > Metazoa > Chordata > Aves > Apodiformes > Trochilidae > Calypte > Calypte anna. The sequence goes on along the minus strand of NC_044247.1, from coordinate 10,177,839 downwards.
TTCCTACCCCAGCACTATTTGAGTCCCTGCTTCGATAGGAAATAAGAAATAAAACACTTTAAAAATGAATCAGAAACCTTCACCCCTTGCTGAAAGCAGGCCATCACAGTTTATAGTGCTGAAAAGGTAAAAAAGAAATAAAAAAAAGATGAAAACAATTACAAAACTTTACATGCCTCTTTGGGAAATATAGACTTTTTTGTTTTTCTTTGATAATACTACATAAATCCAGATTCTACAACACAAGAATAGGCAGTCTCACAGAACACATCCATCCACTAGGAAAGGCATTTATTGGTCTCAGAAGCCAGATATCACCAAAATGCACCATTATTTGGACAGAGATGAAATGAACAGTCATGACTTTCTAACCTGCAAGAAGAGGCACTCTTTAGTACCAGTCAGTATTCAGTAACACTCATTAAGAGAAATAAATTGTGGAGCCTTTGAGCACTGCCACTCTCAGACTATGGCAACTTCATTTATTCCTATTTAGTTGTGTAGATTCTTGTTTATTCAGTATGAGAGACATGCCATACTCTACAAGCCTGAGCTAAGAATTGTCTTATTTCCTAAAAGCCTTTATTATATTAATAATTAAGGCATTTTTTCTTCACACTCTTTTAAGAAGAAATTAACACAATTGAATGAACAGTAATTCCTAAGATCACATTTCCAATATTCTATAAAGCATGAGATTAATTTCTGTGTTTGAGTTTTCTTATGACAAGGATCAGACAGCTCTCCACCTGGGCATCAATATATACCTCAAGCTTATAAATAATAAAAGAAATGTCTGTGCTGAAGTAAATATTTTGAACTAATTATGCAAACGTTGAATATATCCGAAAAAACTCAAAGGCAAAGAAAATGAGGAGACTGTGCAGGAAATAGCTTAATAAGAGTGAATTGCCCATCTCTTGTTAGTTACCCGAAGATAAATATTGCTTCCTAAACAAAAAGTAAAGCTTTGGGGGGAAAAAGTTATAAAAATGCAAAGCGTACAGTAATTGTTGAGATTGCTTAATTGTCAGGAAGAGCTTTCTGTGTAAATTGTCCTTATTTCAGACACTGCTAGTTTTATTTCCTCAAGTAGTATGATGGTTTCTTATTACAGTGCTTTGCTTAGAGCCCATTTTTAAAATTAAATCCCAGTTATAACAAACTCCTGCATAGATTAAAGAAAAATATTGCAGCAGTAGCTTGTAGATTATGTTATTTCAGTGAAGAAATGTCAGAAGTTTAAAGTTTACTGGTGGCTCAGCTAGTTAACTGAAACAAGTACTGCAGAGACATCTTCTCTTTTGGCAATTGCCACTTGTAGTGACCTCTGAGTGAAAAGTAAACACACTTTGGGTACTGGGGCCTCCTAAAGCCTTTTTATAAGCTGAATGCTGAAACTTCAGACTTAACAATAAACTGAATTAGTTTACACAGTATATTCTATCTTTTATTTCATAAAACTCTGGGAGGGAGCACATGCAGCCCATGGCCAGCAGCGAGCAGGAATTTCTGTGCAGAAATTCTGTCTGTTCTTACAGACCCTGAATTTATTTTTTTTTTCCTTCTTAATAAACTTCACTTCTATTTTTGTTTGCTGTGTCATCTCTAGAAATACTTACAGGCTGGCAGAATTACCCATATTTTAGTATTTTACATCACATATGGTCTTTAAAAGTCCTTCCTTCCTTCCTGTCTCTTTCATAACATTATCTGTACCATCCCATGATTTTGTACCAGGTAACAAAACTACCAAGAATCTTCCTTCTGATTATTTCTAAGATGGTACATATGACTTGTTTAATCTTCTAAATGAAATCCATACTATTAGGTTAGCTCCAGAACATCGAAATATGCTGCTTAGTAAAAACATAGGGAATGAACTGTGTTTGAATACAAGTGCAATTCAGTAACATTTCCTTAGACACTTATTTATACCTCTAAGTACCCAAGTCTGTTATGTGTAACTATATATAATTCATACACAGTATATACTATACATTGTTCAACAGGATAACAACTGGAAGTTGTTAGTCCCTAATTTCAAGTGAAAGCACAATAATCATTATGGAAGCCACCTGTAAAGCAATTTCCATTCTGCAAACCCTGGACAAGTGTTCCTTGGGAGTCAGTTGGGATCCAGTTGAAATGTCTTCATGCTCAAGTGAAAAACAGGTTTGGTTTTTTGGTTTGTTTTTTTTTTTTTTACCTACAAGTATGAATGTGACACAACACCCTTCTGCCAGCCTTCTTGTGCATCCTTATTTCCTTGCTCTTCTTTACTCTCTTTCCACATGATTACAGACATTTAACTAAAATGGTAGCTGCTCATCTGCCTGCACATCTTGGATAAATCTTTCTGAATTTACAGTAAATTTTTTTACTGTAAGGGTGACAGAGCCCTGGAACAGGCTGCCCAGGGGGGTCGTGGAGTCTCCTTCACTGGAGGCATTCAAAACCCGTCTGGACACGTTCCTATGTGATGTACTCTAGGTGGCCCTGCTCTGGCAGGGGGGGTTGGACTAGATGATCTTTCGAGGTCCCTTCCAACCCCTAGGATTCTGTGATTCTGTGAATTTGGTTGCATGATCTCTAGTTTTTCATGGCCTGCCACTCCCCAGCAACACTGAAACCAAAGTGTGTGCTATCCCTTCACTGCATGGTCTTTTCTTTTTTCCAGACCACTGGTTTATAAAATGAACAAAATTGGTCCTAATACTGATCTCCTGTAGCACTCCACTAATCACTTTCCTCTTTCCCAAGCCACTACCCCCTCACAAATACCTCTTTGATGTCTCAGAAGATAATTTATCCATTCACATAGCTCAGCTACTATAAAGTATCAAAATTACAGACCTTGCAGATTATTCTTTTGTGTTTTGCTCTATCAACAGATTTCCTAAATGCTAGGAAAATTACATCTATGGACCCTATTTACCTTGTTACTGCATAACAATGACTTGTTAAACATAATCAAATTTTTGTGGCTGACTTTTCACTGTAATAGTCCAGGTAGCCTGGTATAAAAATAAATGGAGTAGGAGAAAAAAATTCAGCATGAAGATGATTCTGTGCAGTCATTTACCATCAGAGCTCTGGTAGTATCATGTCTCAATTGCTCTTATATATGGAAAAATCAAAAAACCAATCAAAATGGTCTCTTTCATCCAGACAGAAACATGAAAGCAAACAAATCCATCCTTTTTTTAGGAAAAGGAGAGCAGAGAGTGGTGTGTGTGCTCTCTGTGGCTACTGAGGCTTCACAGCAGCAGAAGATGGGGCAAAAGACTGAGGATGTTCAGAAGGGATTTACTATCCCATAATATGCATTACAAAAGCACATCAAAACTTACATGCATTCTGCTCCAGCTACCTTGCATCTTAATATTATTTCCCATGCCTGTGACCATCTGTAACCTGGTATAATTCTTTAGGCAGTAACCAGGCAAGATTGCATACCAAAAAAAAAAGCAGATGTTATGCACAAGCATTCTATAGTATCATAATTTGTGTATTTTACATCTTGGTATATCTTAAGAAAGTACAGCTTCAGCTACACCTCACTTCACAGGGTAGTTGCAAGGCAGGCGGTGGCAGTGTCACACCATCTTAGGCAGTAACATCTCTGTGTCACTGCTAGAAGTAAAGATTTGAAACAAGGAATGAAGAATATTGATGGAAAAGTGAGCCCTGAGCTGCTGACATCCTTTAGAGGAAGCAAAAAGAAAGGCTAAATAAAGTTTGGAGAAAAAGAAAAGCTCTGTTTTCTATTTACTCTGCGTTGACAAAATTCCTTTTTTCTTTCCCTGACTAGTCAGAGACATAAAAATTCTATTACAACAAAAGAATTTGTTCCAGACCCCACTGAATGTCAGAGGCATTCTGCTAGCTAAGTGCCAACACAAGATAAAGATAAATAATAGTGGCAGCAACCTCCTTTCCTAAGACTTCTATAAAGAAAAGGGACAGGGAATACCAATGTAGCCACATATAAACTTCTTGGCTGCTACCTTTTTATTTTTGTTGTTTCCAGCCTTTCCAGGAATCCCTTGAATTATTGTCAGATTTCTGTGAATTATACTGCCTTGATTTTACCATTGCAAACTTTTTCCCCCAGGGAAAAAGAATTAAAAAAAAAAAAATAACAAAAAAAAGGTTATGTCAAAATGCAGAAATATTGTTGTGTATACCAAAGCAGAAATACACATTCCTGCAAACAGTGGCTATATGGACATTCTTCTCATGCATAAAAAGATCCTTAACAGGCTGTCTTTACTCACAGAGCCCTTCAACAGGTATTCCTGCTTATGTCTGCTAGGGCTGTGTATCAGAAACGTGTACACTATCTTATTTTATATTAAAACAGAAACAGATTGTTTCATATAGTTGAAATAACTGCTAACAGAAGGCAAAGCCATGCTAATTTATGTTGATCAGGATCTGTGCACATTTTCAAATCTCTGAAGAGAGGCAACTCTAACTTCAGCTGTTATGTCTAAAACCATCACATAAAGCCCCACTGGAGAGAGCTGAAAAAAATTGTTGTACAAGGAAAAAGATACCAGAAAAAACAAATTCTTCACAACTTCAAAACTGAAGTTGGGTTACACTAATTTCTATGCTGTGACCAAGGAGCACCCTTGTGTTTAAATCAGTACCAAGTGTGAATGGATGGTGTAAGAGGCAATGAAAGAAGTGATTTCAAGCAAGCCAGAAACTCTTAAGCCAACTAGGACTTTAGGAGAAATAAGTACAAAATACCCTATTTTAATTACATAATTGAGGACAGAAAACTTGTTTCTTCTAAGACATTCACAAGGATTTCCCCATTATTAAGGTGTACATATGAGCATTTCCTGTCCTGTGATGGTATTAACAGTGGTAATCTCAAGCTCCATGACAAACAAGACAATGAATCAATGCTTATCAGATGGAAAAAAACATAAGAAAAAAACCCCAACAAAACAAATCGGAAGCAAAGTCAGTGGGCAGCCTTCTAAAGTGTATTAGGAGGGAATCACAAACTTTTATTTGGCAAAAATGAAAAGAGCAGCAAAAATGCCCTTGCCAAGAGCAGTGGCTGTTCCAGTCTCAGTGGCAGCATCTGTGCTGTTTCTGCCCTGGAATTACTAGGGGTTAATCCTGGCAAAGCAGCCAAAGAGGCAGCTTGAACAGGCACTGAAAAAGTTCATCCTCCTCAAGGCTGGAACAACCAGGACAACTGATAATGGCCAAAACTGGTTCTTAGCCCTTCAAGAGTAAATCATCAGAGGGGTTGGAAGTTAAGAGGCAATTCAGCAGCAGATGCTTTTTGCTGTGGACACAGACACACTGACCTAGGCTTGGGATGCTGCGTTTCTTTAGTGCAAAATTCACAGTTTTAGAAAGCTCTAAATTAAAGCATGCAGGCAGATACTTATAGAAAAGAAATATGGAAGCTTGGGCTTTTGCTAGGATGGAGATTTTCTCATCACCATCCACCACCTGCTTTACTGCCAGAACATACTGGCACAGCACACAGTCTTATTTTTGATTTCAAATATAATTCTAGAGTACCACAATTGACATCTTAAAGAGCAAGGCTAAAGAACCCCTTATATTCAGGCATTACTAATGACTAAAAATGGATGAGGATTCTTCCTCACAAAGAAGATGGTTATTAGAAGCTGGATTTCCAAGTCAGTTATCAGGCTGAGAAAAATATAAAATCTTAATTTAAAAAAGTATATTAAAATAAAACCAAGAAGTCCTTAAGAGATTTTCTGTTTTCAAACAAATATCAGAAAAAAACTCCTTACAGGCTGCCTGAAAACCCCTTTGAAACTACTTCCTTCATTTAAGAGGAAAATAATTTTCTTTGCCTTGCCCTTGTGTTTAATGGAGGCCTTGCCCTGGCTCTGCCCTATCATAATAAACAGAGAAGAAAGGGCTTTATCACAGAGGTGTTCAGTTGTAGTTTCAGTGCCCAGTGCAGTTCTAGTGCCCAGTGTGAACTGGAACTCAGTTGGCCTCCTTCTGCATCTCTTTTTATTTTTCTTCACAGACATTCCCCCCCATTTTTTTTTCTTTTTTGCAAGTCCATAGTAATTTCTCAAGCTTCTACTTTTATTTTTTGTGTCCCACTGGCTCTTTACCAGTTGAATACAAGAACCACTAAATATTCAGCCTAAGCATTTTTCTGTAAATTTGATGCAAATGAACGAGGACATCCTCAGCATCAGCTGGACTAGAAATGCTACTGTTTCATAACAAATCAGCTAATAAGTTAAAGACAGGTAACATCTATAATCAAACCTCAGAAGCTTCATTTCGTAATGTTCTCCCTCAAAAAACTGCTCCTTTTCTGGGGAAACCAGACAAAACTTTTCCATATTTATTGTACTTCACTGAGAATTCTGAATATCCCTCCTTGTTGCTTTATGTTTGGAATAGATCTGCATAAGTTTTAATCCTATGGACTTCTAGCAACAGTAGCACAAAAATCAATTTTTCAGCAGCACCAGTAACAAACCCCATTAATGCAGAGTGACCTACTTACTAAGTTGGTTGCAGAATCCAGAGACAAACAGAGAGGGCTTTGCCTTCTTCAGCACATCAGGCTTTTCCAACATACGGACAGGAAATTCAGAATATTGTTACTGAGATACCTGTGATTTTTTAGTTTTCCAAAGTACAAAAACTTTCCAAGAACAACAGAAGCAAAGCTTATTTTTTGCAGTGATCCCAGGTGTGAATTAATGGACATTTACAGTAGGATACAAGCTTTGAGCAGCTCTGTAACATACTAGAATGCAGTGAACTGTAGCATCCACATAACTCACTTCTGAGGTTATTTCATTGCCATCTGAAGCACGTATGGAGAGACAGGGCCTGCTCTAATTACAATATTGTAGTTTTGACTGACAGACAATATGTCTACAATCAACTCATTTGAAAGCCATGTGGTGTGACAGTTCCTTGTCCGACTCCAAAGTGTGCAGAATGGAGATGAATCAGTGCCTTGTTACTATGTACTTAGCCCACAGTGAAAAAAAAAAAAAAAGTAAAAAAAATCCTGGAAAACACACGTATACAAAGACCATGGGCCAAGAGGGGCCTCAAATTTGTTGTATCCTTTCCTAATTGTTAAGATTAACAATTTTTTAAACATGGACAGAGCATTTTGAAATAACACTTTAAAACATATATCCCAAAGAAAACTACTGTTTCCAAGCTGCCTGAACTTCTCATTTGTTATTCTAAAGCACAGTACATTTGAATATGAAAATTTGTAAAACCCCATTTTTGAGATCATGAGAGAAAAAAAACCTTTGATATCATTACACATATTCCTAATGCACACAAATATATAGCTGACACTGAAACAATGTTTTTATTCTGACCTCACACAGGCTTGTGTAAGTATAATTATTATGCAGCATAATATGACAGAGATATCTGTCATTAGGAGAATTTCTGGAATTTTGAACATACATTTCAATAGCCTAAGTGGACCTAGCTTGGCAATTTAGCTGACCCTGGAAAAGAGTGCCTTATGTTCATCTTGTGCAATCTGTCCAGTAACAGATGTACAGCATTAAGATGTAAAGTGAGGTGGAGGAGGAGGGGAGCAGCAGGAGAAGAGTCAGGCCATTTAGCAGAAAAGCCACGAGTTGCAGGAGGCCAGCACGATGGAACCACAGGAACACACAAATCATGCTAAACAGACTTCAAGGCAACCTGTGACAAACAAATCACTATTTTTAAAGTGTTGCATTTATGTTAAATGATATGGAAACGTACTAAATAAAAGTATCTGCACTGTGTTAGAGGTAAAATGGAAGATTGTAAAGAGATTTGGTATAACTGGGAGCATCACTCCAGCTGAAGACCCACAGTGAGTCCAGGCAGCTAGGAGATACCTTGGTGTCAGGTGGAGAAGATTTCCACCAGGACCTGGGTCACCAGGAAACATGAAGCCTACAGGTGGTAAAGTTCTCCAGCTTAACAGTTTGTGTTGATGCCATGTTCAGATGTTGGAGTTGCTTCACCATAGCAACAGACACAACCTGTCATATTATTAACTCATCTTCTTTATCACAGCAATGAATAAACTGGGAGAGTTTTGCTGGATTTAAGCTCCAAGTTGCCTATGGGTTTCGGTGGAATTCTCACCTGCCTTTATCCAGTTACTACCAAAAAAATGTGTAAAACCAGACAAGACTTGCAACTAATATTTTTTAAATATTCAAGAGGATTATCACAACATAAAAATATTCATCATATCTGCCCACACCAAATGTTGATATAAATTATTAATTTAAGGCAAATGTGACAATTAAGCAGATTTATTAGCCTTCATACATCATGCAATTACTAAATGTCTTCCTATTAAAGCCTGTCTTTCTTTCTCTACAATCAAAAATTTCGGTTTAGGCACTATATTTTATTTATTGATACATATAATTTGGAGAATGAGCTATCCAAGTTAAATTTTGTAGCGACAGCATATAATTAACACACAAGCAAAGTACAGACAGATACTTATTAGCACCACAATAGCAGTCTCAAGGGAGGAAAAAAAAGGCTCTTTCAGACTGAGTTTTCAGTAAATAATTAACAGAGAAAATGATCACTGCTAAAATGCACCTTTATTTGCAGTCTCAGTACGTGGACCACTAATTGACTGAAGGTGGATTGTTCATACCTTAAAGGAGTCTCTTTTGCTACAACGTTGGTACCCACAGATGGAAGAATAATACTCAGGTTTGTATTTCCCTTGCCTATGGCATATCTGCTCCATGAATAACATTACTGTAGTTTTCAGGACTGTCAAGGGTTATGAGTTTCATGTTTGGAGAGCTACGAGAGTCCTTAGCTATTAATGCATTAGAAACACAGATTTTTAAAAAATTTTAAAATCCCTTTCACTACAACAAACACTTTAAAAATCTGGCTCATTAGACAAATCTGGTGTTTACCAGAAACACTGCTTATTCACCTCTTATTCCTTTGGGTGCCCTTCATGAAAAATAAGTGTGGTTGTATTTTCTCTCCCCCTTCACACATTACATGTTGCTCTGGGAGCTTAGATATGGTTTTCAGCTGAGCAAAAGGAAATGTCAGGGATAATTTTGATAAATGTGAGCTCTCTCATATTTTCTGTTAACAAGTGCTTTGTGTGTCTAATAACATGCACCTGTGAAGCTGATTTTTCTTCTTCATGTGACCTCAAAGAGCTACAAAGAGCCTGTACAGTAAAAAGAGACTATACCTACTGCCAGGTCAATAACATTGATGAAAAGACTCAATGAACGCAGAGATAAAGTGAGGCCCTTCCAGCCCCCACCCCACTTGCTGTCCCTCTTTATCTCCCTCCTTTTCTCATCTGCCTGGGGGGGCCCCTCTGCTCTTCTGACCACACCAAGAGGCAGCATCACCAGGAGCCCCCCGGGCTGCACCCAGCAGTGAGCAGTGCAAAACCTTTCCAGTGACACCAGACCTTTACCTCTAGCAGTTCTCAGAGGAACACAAACCCTTATGGCAGCCAATAGCTCCCTCTTACTAACAGACCCTCACACTAGGAGGTGAAAAAGTGCTACCATGTTTAAGAAGAATTTATAGTAAATCGTTCAATATTTTGAGGGCTCTGCTCCTTTTCTAGGGTGTTATTCCTTGTGGCTGAATGCCCTTGGTAATGGCAACAGGATGTCAAAATCTAACATTCAGGAAAATTCCTTGTGGTGCCAATCTTTAGGTTTCAATCAAGTACATTTACCATTACCATACTAGAGAGGTTTCATTTCAGGTAGCATTGTTACCCCTAAGGGATGAACTAAGGGCTTTGGAGGTTTTCTAGGGTTACTTAGAGCTGATTAGGAAACTGTACATTTTCTTGCTCTGCATGTTCTCCTTTGGCTCTGTTATTCTAGGGATTAAATTTAGCACAGAATTGAAGCCTGAAATGGAGAATTCTAATGTAATGAATCAAACAAATTAATTTCTGTAAAAATTCAAGTTTCCTAAAGAACACCTACAGAAACCCTTGCTACAAGTGAACAGCTGCAATATTTGTCTTTTGAAGTGTTTAATTTTTTATCATGTAAAGGCTCCTGTGAATCTAGGAAAATTAAGAATTTCTTCCAATCATTAGTCAAGTAAAAGAGAAATGACTCTCCACTAGCTAATACAAATTAAAAAGAAAAATGTACTCTACTTCTTTCACAGTTTCCTGTGAAAAAATTTTGCTAAACACAATCAGTAGAATTCCAAGTGATAAAATATTTTGATTCAGATGAGACAGCTTTCTCAGCTTTAAAGCAGTAAAACACATATATGATATAAAAGTTCTCCCATACAGATCTAACATGAATATATTGCAAAGCTAAAAAAAAAAATAGATGTCCTGTACTTTATTAATTTGCACAAACTTCACCTTAGACTAGAAAACTAGACTGGAATGCAAGGTGTCTGTGAAACCTGCTGAACAGGAATCTGCTTTTTAATTAGGAGGTTTGCAGTCAAAATTTATTTTTATTTAATCTCTGCTTCTGGAATTCTCTAAGCAAGGTTGTTTAATTTTAGGAATTGTCTTTTAGTCAATTATTTAAATTGTAAAGCTGTACAACAGGATATAGTCTGTGGGGATTTGTTATGTACTGATGGGTCATTTATTTATGAAATTTTGGTGCTCTATGCCTGTTACAATATTGATGTTCTTCCCCTTTGCTCCTTTTTCTGATTTAAGTAAAAAGGTAGGTATTGAACTGAATTAATTTACAGATTAGCCCATTATAATGAAGTCTTATTTAATCATTAAGATGAGTCAAAAGACTGGAAACAGAAATCTAGCTGCTAAAGAGTTTCTGGAGAAGCAGAGCTATTATTCAGCAGTCAGGGATCCTGGGAAGAGGCCAGAACAAAAGTTCAGTAAAGCCACATCCACGTGTTGGTTTAAACACTGCCTACCTGGGTTACTTTTTCTTAGGAAGAAAATGTCAGTGTCATCTGCATCACTCATCCTCCATCTCTCCCAAGGAGGTGAGGCATGGTTTATAGCACACCCTTTCCAGATGCATTTGATTTAGGTGCTGTAGTAAAGTGGAAGTGTCAAGGTGATTCATCTGTCTGCCTCTGCTGACAGCTGTGCTACAGGAGAGCCTGTGTGGGATGCACTCATTGGGCTGCTGAAGTGGGTATTCCAATATCAAAGGGAAAGGCTTTTGACCAGAGCAGCCTGTCTGAGCTTTATGCTGCAGATTCCCAATGTGTTTCCAGGATTCCAACAGCAGAATATCCCCTTGTCAACTTGCCTCAAAAAGAAACTGGCCACAACTAAGTTTTAAAGAGGGAAGTGGTTCCATAAGAAAGAACCCGTTGAACTCACTGCACCCTTGCTCTGTCTCTTGTTTTACAACATCCACTATTAGGTGAAAATGTTAATTTAATTTTCCTACAAAACCTGTAAAGTATCTACTTTTCTTTTAGCATGTTCTTGAAGTTTCTCAGCATATTCCCATTCATTTCCAGAAAATTATCACCCATGATTTCTATTGCGAGTTACTACTGCAACTTTTAACAGCCTGCTACTTTTACAAGGTTCTCATACTAGTATAACATTTCCTAGATACCACCATTTGGCTATCTAATTTCTGTCTTCTCATCCATAGGCAAGAAATGAACCATACTGGTGAAGTTGAATGATAGGTATGTATACATATATGTAGTCTGGGGTATGAATTATTAGAAGAGGTAAAGGGAGCAACCCATGATGATACAGTGCCAACTAAAGCTATTTATCCACCATAATCCCTGTCTTTATGGATTAAAAGTAGTTGTATATTCAAAAGCAATCTGAAATTCAGAGTATCAGTTGTTGGTGTGTCAGTAATTTATCTAAAATAGTCCATATTTTATCCTAATACCCCCAAAATATTGCAAGTTCATTTAACAGTGAGCTAAGCTTTAGAAAAATATGCAGTTCCATTTCAGGGAATACATTATGCTCAACTTTTTCTTGGTGTCCTTGGTATTTTAAAAAAGACAAGAGACTTTGAAATTCTAACACATGGCTGTTTAAAGAGCTTCAAAAATGGCATTTTTCTAGTGTAGCACAAAAAACAAAGGCAAAAGAAAAAATATTCTTTCCCATCTTAAAACTCCAGAAGTGCTGCAGTCTCAAGACTAAAATGCAACTGAATAACGAGAGAAAACCTTCATGCACATATTTGACCAGCTTTGAAATGTAAGTACATAATATTTCAATGATTGTAAAATTGCAATCTGCACTTCCAACAATTTCTAAACATAATTTATAATGAGAAAAGGGATCATGAGGCTGCCTGTGGTTCCACCAGAAAGCTGAGCCTCAAGACCCCCTGTATTTGAGTCAGGGCTTGACCCCTGACTTGGCAGCCTTAGGAAATCTGATTTCAGTTTCTATTTCAGTTTTCCACCTGTAACTCCACACTTCCTTTTCACAGATGTTTATGACTAAAGGAAGAAACATCAGCCTCAAAATGTGTAAGAAAGATCTGGGACTTACTGTGAACCATGAAATCCTAATTACTGAGCTGTTTCCCAGAGACATAAAGCTGGCTGACAACACAGCATAGCAGCACAGTTTGATGGCTGATTGCAATGTATTGGGAGCCATCAAATTACATCAGAATGCTATTATGATTTTAAATTCCAAAGTGAGACTTAGAAACATAAAAATACTATTAGAGAGACCCTTCCCTATCTTGCCAAAATAAGCTCCTAAAAGTGATGAACAGAAAATGAGGAGCGACTGGACTGAAAGGATGGAAAGCAGGAGACCATATGGTGTTGGAATATTTAAGAATGTTCACGACTTCAGAAGCCAATTTCAAGGCTTTTCTGAGCATAGCAGATGACCAGGTGAGGCAAGAGTAGAGCAGGTACCTTGCACAGGTCTAATGTGGTAAAAGCATCTGGAATATCTTGTTAGATCTCCAACATACTCAAGGAATGATGAGCAGCAAGTTAAAACATTCCTTCTGTAATATTTCCAGTAGCTCTACTGATCACCTGCTCCATAAATTCAACTTTTTAGTGGTAAACGTTAGATTATAAAAACAAAGAATGTAAATAATGACTGGAAAGTAGTATTTCCTACTGCTAATTTATGTACTTTTGTTAGCAGCTGGAAACCAAACAATTTGCCTGTGCTTTAGCTCCTCCAGGGAGCATTAAATTCAATTTTAACAATTAGAACACTTCTATCATTAATCCGAATTTGAACTTAAATGTAATATGTAATAGGTGAAAAATTCTAATGCTAGGTTCGAAAAATAAGGCTGGCATTGCACTTCTATGGTAATGCAGGTCAGAATCTGGGCACGTGCCATGCTATGAAAACTTGATCTTGGTACAATCCAGATGACAGAATTGTCAGGGTTGGAAAAGACCTCTAAGATCACAGAACCCAACCATCAAATCAGATCTGACACAGCCAACCCCTGGTAATCATTTATCCATTAAGAGTGAGCTTACAGAGAAGAGAAGCAATCAGGGAAATTGGAGCTGAGTTTTGCTTTCTATCTGGGAATGGTTGTGAGGCACATTGGGCCAATTTACATCCCCATAAATTACACTGGACTGTTATGTGCTAAAATCTCACAACTGGAGTGAAAGAGCTTCACATGCTCAGCTCAGTTTCTTAATATTTACCTATCCTTTTACATATAATCTTATATCAATAATAATAGCTACTTGCAAGACTGGCTTATTTTCTCTGGTTGTCTTTTGTTGCTGAAACTTTAAAAATTAATTTTATTTATTTTTTTGAAGCTACTTATGTCTCAATAGCGTGGTAACAGGCAGCAGTTCAGAAATTGTATTTCTAATCTGAACTTGGGCTCTGTAAGGAATCAAATCCAACATCTGGTGCACAGAAATAACACGCCTGCCTATTTTTCATACAATTGTCAATAAAGACAGCTATTATTCTGACAATGAACCATCACGTAGTAGGGGTGCTCAAGGAATTAGGTAACTAAAAATAAAAACCCAAAACAAAAACCAGTAAAATATTTAATAATCCTTTACAAACATCCTAAACTGACTAAACCTTCCTTTAATCTGTGCTCCATGAACATTCCATACAAGCAGAGTGCTTCAAATGGAACTTCACTCAGAATAGTGTTCCCAAAGTGCCTTTTAAGCCATGGACAACTTGCTATTGAGAAAGGAATATGACTTGGAAAAAAAAAAATGCTACAAGTGGAAACTCCCTGCTAGAGAATTAAATCAGAATTACTAATACACAGTGTATTAAAGGTCTTAAGTATATTTCGATTTGGCCATAAGATTTCAGTTTAAATAGCCACAAGAATCACCTCTCCATGACCAAAGTGCACGTAGATAAGGTTTCAGTAAGCTGGAGATGTTTGTGTGTTAGGCCTGTAATGCTTTTATAGCAATGACATCAGGTTTGTTTTATGGATGATGCTCTGTAACTTGCCATCTGAAATGGAGAGCACACAATGGGCATGTATGAAAACAGATTTTAACTCCTATGTCTTATTTAAAAACATGCCACCACCCAGCTGTCTCATTACAAAGTCTCATGACAAAAAATAATTATAAAACCCCTGTGCACTGCTCTTCACACAGAAATTAAGAGCTGATCAGAATATTGCTGAAAAGCCTCTTTCAATCTCCTTCAGACTGAGTTCTAATTCTTTAGGTTTGTTCCCAAAGTTAAATGCTTATCAGATTATCTTTTATGAACCTATGCAAGTAAATCAGAGGCAGTAGCTTGGGATAAGAACACTTCAACTCTGTTTTGTGGTTACATTTGTATTTATATTGCTGAAATGAGAAATCCACCCCAGAGTCCACACAGTGATTTAAGGGATGTTCATGCAGTTTTTTCACATTATTATCAGGAGTTAAATTGAGCCAGGGAGGAAATGCTTACTTAACTTATCAAAACATGAAAGAGGAGAAAATTCTTTCACTTCTGTTTTCCACATTAAAGTAACTTTGTCTGTTTCAAATTTAAAAGCAAGTAATAGCTAAAATATGCATGAAGTTCAGGGAGATACAGAGCAGCCCTGACTATTGCAGCCCCTCAATGCAGTTTGCTGCTGCTCTTTTCAACACTGAGCACTTGGTCTCCGAAGTCCCTCTGCTGATTCTGAAAACCTTACACATCACCATTGCCACCCCATCCCAAAAAAGCCCAAACCTCCCTTTCCTGCCCTGTTTACACATCTATTAGACCAATGCTTTTGAGGAGAGAGCTGAGTTTTCCTGGATGTTTGCACTTTGCTATGCTAATTCTCAACAAAGCACAGCCCAAAAAATCACCAAAAAACCAAACCCTGATAGCAGAAGGATATTTTGTTTGATTAAAAAACCCAGAAAACTTTAACCCATAAGCCTGAGCCTTTATTATTTAGTTGAAATTTGAAATTTTCCTGGTTGTGGATGTTTTGCTTGTATATTGACTAAATTGTGGTCAATAGTTTTACAAATATGAAAGAAATCCGATAATACTGGTTAGAAGGACATCACATTTACTCTATGTTAATTCTAGAAAGTCCTATGAAATTTCAGAATAAAATAACTCAAATTAACTACTGCTGAGCAAAACTCAGCTAATATTTCAATTAACTGAATGTTAGACCCAAGATAGATTTCTGCTTTTTTCCTATAGCCTGACAGCATCATAAAACCAGAATTTCACTTTGATATAAGGTGACCTTCAGGAACAGATAATTGTAATTTAAGGCTACAGTGTTGTAAATGTAACTTCCAAATGCAGCCCTGACAATTATTATTATTTTTCTAATAAATGAAACAAATACAGCAGCACAATCCATACTTGAGAAAAACAAGTTATTTATGGGAAACCCTAAACTAACATTAATTTTCAAGATTTAAATGGAGAGTTTAAAAGTGTAATTCATCCTAACTGCTTTTGCATCTGTGTAATAGCACAATTAATATGTCTTCCATGGATTACTTCATGGAAGATAACACTTTCAAGAGAAATTAAATATGGATACAACCTTCTGGCTCAAGATGTCCCTAAACTGCAGATTGCTAGAAGTGTCTCTGGGGAGAAGCAGGAGTGTCTGTGTGCTTGCTTTGCTTTTTTACTGTTTTCTGAGCCATCCTCTGCAGAGCAGGGCTGTAAAGGCTGCTCTGACAGGGTGGCAGTGACTCTGCATCCCAGTCCCTCCGGTTCTCAGCAAGGTGACTCAGGAGCATTTTTTGTGCCACACATTTGTTCTTGAGAGAGGGAAGGGACTGAGAACAGCCTTTAATAAAGGGACACAGATGTTTGTGTTTATTGCACCACCTGAGCTAATTAAAATTCTTACCTTTAAAAAAAAAAAAGAAAAAGAAAAAAAGCTCCCTATGGGAGTGAAAAGCAGCTTTAAAAAATTACAGGCAGGATAATGAAAAAAAAAGTTTTCAAAATAAATTCCTTGGTTTGGAATTTTCTAGGAAAAAAAGAATATTATGATACTGATTGTGAGCTTGCTTTGTTTGGAAATGGGTTTACTGGGCAGCCTGAGCAACTTTGTCTGAAGTTCCATGCTAGCCCTGCAGCACCTCATGATCAGTAAGAGCTTTCTTGCTTAGCATTTAAGAAAAAAAAAACTCAGAGACAGTCCTGCCCATCCTGAACTCTGAGAGGTGATAACCTTGGGCAGATAAATATTGTTATAGTATTCCATGATATTAATGTTGTTATATGAATCCTAAAAAAGATTAAATTCTTGTCACATATTTCTCCAATGTTCCTGAGTTTTGCCATATCAAGAGGGATTTCTGAGCAAGATTCACAAGAAAATTCCAGTCTCCCTTCAGTAATCTGTAGTTATACAAACTCGTATTTCAGCTGGAAGTGCACCTATCCTACATTTTTATTTCATGTTTCATTGTCAGGGACCAAACAGTTCTTGTAGTGAAATAGTTAATGAAAATAAATTGAACAAATCCCCCCCTCCGTATTTCAGTGAACTGCTCTTGAAACCAAAGTGTCAGATAAAAGAAAAACCAAAAAGCTTTTATGTGACTTAGTTTTAGACTCAAATTCTTTTAAAGAGATAAAAGATATCTGTTCACAGACAGGTTTCTGTGTTTATGTAACAACTAACAAATACTTTCTAAAGGCCTGAGAATTTTCCATACCATCTTGATACAATTGAATAGAAGATCCATTTAGCCTAATGAGCATTAAGATTAAATCATTTACTCACAGATCAAAGGAGATTTTAATTATGTAAACGAGTTGTTCAGAAACACAAAATGTTCCATTAGGCTTCACAATTAATACATACAATATTTATGAGTTCAGACTTTTTCCTTGTTAAAAATTGATTGTTACATCAAAAAAGTTTCCCTAGATGCACTGATTGAAGGAAAAATATTTAAAGCCATAAAAGTAGCAGGCAGGCAAAACATTTTACTGCCTTTTGCTTTGCCTTCTCCTCTTCTTTCTCTCCTTTCCTTTTTTGTTTTTGTTGTTCTGAGGGTCTTGTTACCAGATGTTCATTATATGTGCAAAAATCTTGTGTTCATATAAGTACTCACAGCATGGTCAGACCATACAGTGTGCATGTCACTGGGGTCTCTGAAAAGTGCAAAATAAAGCACTTCTACCAAAAATCTCCATTTAAGGTCTCAATGCTTTTTATTTCCTAGGTTATTAAACAACAGTGACAAATAACATGGTGAAAAAAAAAAAAAAAAGAAGCTTTGCTTCACTGGTGTGTATCACAAAATCTTTTTCCATTTTTTATTTTATTTTATTTATTAGGGAACAACCTTGGATAAATTAAGCATAAAGCAGCAGCTCCAAACAAGGGTGGTATAAACAATGCTGCATCCTATAGATCATTAAATCACTATATTATTTCTAACAAGCAAGATTAAAATAAATGCAAAGAAAACAAATGATGGAAAGAATGCTGATAAAATATGCAAGCTGGACTAGTTATAGAGTAATTTATTTCTACTAGAAGTTCTACTTAGGAAAGCAAATCACAAGAATGGAAGTCTGCTGACACCAGGTAATCCTGAGAAACAAAGAACAGTTGTAGGGAAACTGATGACTACTTAGGAGGAATGAGAAATCCTTTCAAAGTCTCAAGCCAGAGATATGCATTAACAAAACTTCCAAATTATTTTTTACACTTGAAAAAAAACTTGGAAATTTAATTTATTATATATATATATATAATGGAAGCATACTTTTACTAAATGTACTGGGGCAAAATTCCACTTCTGCAGAGTATGCTCAAATGGATTAGAATAAATTATTACAGTTTATGAAGAAGCATCTGAGAACACAGCCTGCTTTCAATGGTCAGAGTTAGCAGCTCAGTTATTAAGGTTCCTCAGAGGCACCAAGAAATGTGTAGATTTGTCCAGAATCAGAGAATAGTCACTGTTAATTTCATGTTAGATTTATAAGGAAGAAACGTCAGACATTTAAATATTTTATGAAATCTGTACCATTGTGTCAGTGTAAGATTCCAACACCTTCAACATTCTGTCTTAACAGAGCAGCTGAGGCTTTTTCCCCCATGTATTAGGAACTCATAAGATGTTTGCTCTTTCACTAAATATCATGATCTTATGATTGATCTCATTTATTTTTGGTTTGTGTGCAACTTTGAGTTGATGCCAGAGTTATTCTAATTATAACACAGTCAACAGAATGACAGGAATCTTATGTCCTGGAACTCCATAAATAATTCAGTGGAATTCAATAGTTCATATTCATTACAATCCTAAGACATCCAACAAACTTATGGTCAGCTTTCAGGTATCTTCCATGGATTTACCTTTTTATTGAATTAGTGCTGCATCTCAAAACTGAGTCATTTGCCCTGCTCCTAATGCTCCTGCTTTTGGATACAGATGGCTAGAGAGAAAAAGTTGAATTCACTACCCCTCTATTCACTGTCTATCAAAATAAGTGTGAATGTAAATTATCCCAATCACTTTCATGCGTGCCATATGAAAAATGATAAATTAAAAAAAAAACCTATTTTCCCTTTTGATAGAGGAAAGAATCAGCAGCTAATGCTTTTGCTAACTTGTGATTACTTATTCTTTCATTGACAACACCCCTCCCTTTCCCCTGTCTATGCAGAGTGTCACAACAGGCATAGCACTAACTGCAGCACAGTCTCTCATTCCACACAAAAGCCAAAAAATCCCCAAGGTGGAGGAAGCCCAGGAGATGTGCACTGTATGCTATGGGCCTCAGGGAGCCAAGGCTCTGAAGTTATCACTTTTCTATGCAGATCTCTTGCCTAATTTTCTATCTTAAACACATTGACTATAATTAAGACAAAGCAATTAAGCATATAAGCTACATAGAAAAGACTGGAACGCAGGGAGACTTTTCATTGCTTTGGAAACATTTAGAAGTCCTGTATTTCCTATGTGCATGACAGACATGAGAAAGAAGCAGAACTGGGCAGGATAGGTGGATGATCCCACAGGCCTTTCAATTGCCTTAGGGCTGCCTAATGTTCCAGGGAGACAGGACAAGATATGCCATCAGTGCTGCCTCATGGACTAGGGATGACACCTTTCAAGTGCTGATATTCCAAACATGCCTTCCACAGCATTGCTGCAGTCCACAAAGAATGAAAATGAACTCTCCTCCAAATTGTGACGGGTTTTGGTTTATTTGTTTTTTTTCTTCTTGTTATATATTCAATAAAACAGAAAAAACCCCCAATCTTTCAAAAAATATGATTTTATGTTTTGCTAGAAGGATAGTTAGATTTTAGAGGTGCATTTTAACACCCAGCAATAGCCATTGTAAATGTATAAAGAGGACTGGTTATAGAAATGTGCCCTGGTTTGGGATAGAGCTCTTTTTCTGCCTCACAATTTTACATGTCATGGTTATTTCTACAACTCAAGAAGCCACCCAAAGATTTAACTCAGCCAGACACCTTTGTTTCAGAACACACTAGTATTAATAGCATTAATCAGAAATAAAAGACCACTCAGAACCAGCAGATGGCAAGGAGTAAAATGCTTTTGCATTAAGTTCCAACATCTTACTGTCTTGTTTTTGCAGGATGTGGCACAAGGGTGATGGTGGTTGTGAGCAGGGTGCTGCTGTCCCCAAACCACCATCGGTCTCACAGTGTTCTGATTGTTCCACATGGACTAGAGCAAGGGTACACTCCTCAATACAGGATCAAGTGTCTCTTTCAACCCTTCACAAAACCTGCTGACAGGCCCAAACAAAACCAAAGACCATCACACACCTGTCTTTCTCTCAGGGTAGAAATTAATTTTCTATTTTCAATACCTATCATTTACATATTCAAGTTAAGTGACTGAAGAAAGATGAGCTCAGAGCAAGAAACAGAGTGACTGAGCCTCTCCTGCTGTCACTGCAAGATTATTTTCTGCAGTATATTGTTTAGAGCTTTTCTCTGGCCAGTCTTAAACAACTCCAAAAAAAGAGCATCCATCACTTTTATTGGAAAATGATTCCACAGTTTAGCAGCTGCTAGCCACAGAAAAATTAAGGGTTTAATTTTTTCTTAAGTTTTAGCCCACTTGCCTAGAACAAACTCTGCACCATGCCAGATGCTTGCTCTGTGTGTGCATACATTCTCCTTATGCTATTTGTATTTATTCTTTAACCAGACCAAAAATCCTGAATGTGATAATTGTTTCTAGTGCAATCTCCAACAAACCTATTCTTCTTCAGGATGCACAAGTAAGTAGGGGGATAAAGAATTGGATAATATATAAAACAAAATTTAATATAATACATATTCCTTGATTCAAGGTGTTTTGAATATACAATTTTAACAAAAATACAGTAGAAGAGAAATAGAACTGAGCCTTCAGGTCAGGCAAATTTAAGCTTTCAGGCCCATCATTAACCCTTGTACAGCAGCATAAACATGAGAGAAAATCTGTTTTATCCACTGAGAGTCACTTTCTACAGGGGGCATTAAAAGGAACATAGCCAAAAAGAGAAAGAGAGGTAAGGCTGGCTTCAAGTTTTCAAAACTACGATTGTTTAACCAAAACCAAAGTGAATGCATCTGAAACCTGACATTTTTGAACGAAAGACATCTTCATCCTGTTTCTACACTGTTACATTCAGCTGGACTAGAGTCCGAGTAACGAGAAAATTTTAACGTCATTTGCTGCTCCCTAGTGGAGAAAACACTCAATGGCAAAGTTAAAAAAAAAAATAATGAAAAGAAAAAAAAAGCCTAAGACCAGTGATTTGTAAATTTTGGGTTGTAAAGAAAAGGAAGTTTTCTATGAAGTGTCGTGGTCCTTTTTTCTGAGGAACAACAGTGAAAATCTAAGAATCTAAATAAATATGGAAACATACATTCACTTATAACTATTTGCAAAAACAAATTAGGAATTTAGTGTCTGAAGTTACAATTTTATCTGGAAAAAAAAACTTATCTACATCGTTCAACCAGATCGATTGAAAACGTAAAGGCAGTTTTAATTGCCCTCAGAAGAGTGGAAATCAATGCTTAATAAGCTGACAAAAATTTAAAAACTCCTGTTATTTCTATTGCAAGGAAACCTATTAGTAAAAATACACCTTTTGTTCTCTTTTGATATATGCAACTGAAAATGTATCAGCAGTAGAACTGTTTTCCTTGTATTTAATTTTTTTGTCTGCCATCTGACTCCAGCTGTGCTGGTAGTAGCACCTTATTGCTTTTGGATAAGGCAGGCATTGCAACAGAACTGAATAAATACAGTGGGACAGCATCATTTGTATGAAACCAAATGAATTAAGATCTGTATCCAGCTTTCTTCTGCTTCCTTTCCTTCAGATCAACATCTCATACAACCATTTATTTTCATTTTTTTCCCTACAGACTGTTTTCCCAGTTCTCTGGAGGGGATCAGAGCTCCCTCACTGGATGGCCTGGCAGCAGCACACGCACTGCAAGTGATTCAAGGCTGAATGGCAGAAATGTGTTCCATGGATTTCAGAGGTTTGCTTTGAGTTCTACTTTCTCTCTACAATTTGCAGATCTCAACTGGAATATGCTGGGCCCTGTGGAGACTTTTAGAACCCTTTTTTGAAGTGTCTAGTTTGTCTTGGTTAACTAATACCTAATTATTTTTTTCCTTAAACAGAAAAAGTTTTTCAGCTTAATACTATTTTGTACCATTTAGATGCTTGGCTATGGCTATTCCATCTTATCCAACAGGGATGGAATCAAACATTGCTTTCCTGAATATAAATGAAAAGTTCATAATTAAATCAGTGGGAGTGATGCTTGTGTATCAAAAACCCAAAGCTGGCTTCTGTATACAGCTCAGTTGATGAAATACACTTTAAAATCTAGACATTTAATAACCCTAAAAGCCTGTAGTGCAAAATGAAAAATCACAGTACAAAAAGAAGAAACTTTTTTGCTTAACCTGCACAACTTTGTAAAGGTGAATATCCCTGTGTTAGCATGGAGGCTGTTTGTTTGTTATTGTTTCTTACATGAAATTGATTCCTTAATTTCCTTGAGTGCCGAGATGGACTTGTTTGCTTTCTCTAATCACAGAGGCAAAAGCAATAAATTATATACAACACATTTACAATCTTCCTCATGGATTGGTACAATGTCTGCATTTATAGCTAATTCTTCAATTAAAATCACATCAGTGGTGCCAAGTCACCTTATTTTCAATTGACATCATTTGTGCAGGTTTTCCTTTTGGAGGTCCAACCAGAATGTCTGACTGTGTAGTGACAATGCTCTCAAAGTCACCTGGGCTGGGAGAAACCTCCTAGACTGTCACCAGCCACACACTGATTTGCTGAGTTACACCTTAAGAGAGAACTCTCAGGTATATAGAAATTCCCCCATTTTAAATGGTATTCGGACCATCTGTTTTTCAGAATGCTTCTAAATTAAATTTTAAAAAAATAACAAGGGGACAAACTGACTTGAAAATTTTGGAACTGACACTGTAAAGCTCACTATGAAAAGCCAAGAAGTGGTTACATTGGTCAATATTACAACTTTCTCAGTGTTCTCCCCATAAAAGTTTGATTTTTTTACAAACCAGTGAATAGCTAATAAGGAATGATGCCAAGTTAGGTACTTATTTCCCTCCCTGTAAGCAACCTGCTCCATAGGGCATCAAAATCACCTGCAGAAACCACAACACTGCCACACTTCTGCCTCTCTGAAGCAAGTTTATCAGCACTGATGTTCTACTGGTAACATTTGCATCTCTAACATTACCTACACCTGTTATACTTTATCAGATTATTAATTACTGATTTGACATACATAGTGTTTTCTTAATTCAACTTTTTCAATATATAAATGCTACTTTCAAAAGAAAACCAACGAGACAATGAACAGGGACACTGATCTTACTCTTCCTGTCAAACTGAGTTTTACTTGCAATATCATCCCTTCCCCCTTTTCTTCCCTTCCCTTCATCCCTAGTTTCAAGATGTACCTGTGGGTGCACACAACTGGAAAGAAAAATACTCATAAAATAGTAGTTCATATCAATGAAGTATCCATATGAAGCACATATTGAGAGTGGTATCAAAGAAACAACAAACACTCCATAGCAGAAAATTCCTAATAGTTAAAAGTATTAGCAAACAATTACCATCACTAATACACCAGGAGTTGCTATATATATGTTTGAATATATCTTAAAAAAAAAATAAGCAATTAAAAATTGACAAGACTGCTCTAATGGAAGGATAATGGCTATCAATATCCAACCAGATAAGAAGCAACTGAAGTATGAGATCAATTAAACCTATAATAATATTTGTGCACTTCTTGTCCCAGTGGTTTTTCCAAGAGAGGATACTCCACAGAAAAGTCTTCCATGGGCAGGGGATGAACTAGAGTTATCAAAACTCTTGACTCACAGATTCAGAGACAAAAAAAATAGATAAAGCAAGTGATTAACTGTGTAAAGAAGAGAAGTATTTTGTCAGAAGTATAAAATTTACTTTTGAGTTACTGGGATTCAAGAGGCATTTGTAGAGGAAAATTTCAGGTGTTTTTGCCTCTTAGCAAGCATTAAATATACTCAGCAAGCCCAAGATGTGTTTGGACTAAAGGGAACATTTAAATCCTTGGTACTTTCACTCCAGCAGCCTCCACCTACATGCCAGCACTTGCTGTTAAGTAGCTGAACCAAAGAGATCTACTTGTGTTTTATTTATTTTGTGCATTGCAAGTGTATGGGCTGCAGTTTATCACCATGACGGCTGAATCTATCATCCTCTACCTGGAGCTATAATAGGAGTGCTCTCAAATCAACAAGTCTTTCCTTCAGACTAACTGAACTGTAAATTGTCCTTGACCAGTCAGACAAACAAAAACAACCTTCCCTGTTAATCTGCTGAAGACAAACAGTTCACTGTCTTTCAGCCCCAGAAGAAGGATGGTGGTGGCAATGGGGTTTTAGATGTCACATCCTTCACACAATGGGGTTCTGCTCTCAGGTTCAAAAGCTTAGTGAGGAATTAAGAAAAAGTTGCAATCTGACCTCTACAAAATTAAATAATTTTTTTCTAGAAACATAGATTAATCATAAAAATGAGATTTCCAAAACTGCTAGAATATATTAGGGATTAAGAGTTTTTTTTCAACTAGATTGAAAGAACTTCTGATAGTATGAGCATGATGGCTTAGTCTTGGATAAAACCCAAGGAAATTCTTACTCTTTTGTGGGATCAGGAAATCAACTTCATAAAATACTATTGCAAAATTACCTGGGATGAGGAGCATACTTCACTGTTGTAACTTCACAGATCATCAGCTATGTATCTCAGGAAATGATTGAAAATTTTTATTAACAGGTTGCCCAGGGAAGTTGAGAGTGTCCCATTCCCAGCAATGTTCAGGGCCAGGCTGGAGGGGGATTGGAGACACCGTCGGGCAGGGACATCCAGCAGAGATGTCCCCACACATGCAGTGGGGTTGGAATGAGATGATCTTAAGGATCCTTTCAACCCAAACCATTGATTCAGATTATTCTGTGTGTTCCTTGCAGTAACTGAGTGCAGATACCTCTCCTCATGACTTTTTGTAACTGATTTTTTCAAGGTATTTTACCAAAAAGCATTCCTGAAAGGCTCCATTAAAGAAATGCTGACACATTATGTTACAGTATGTTACAGTATCTTGGGTTCTATCAGTCACATTTCATTACTTTCACATAACATGGCTCTATTGATGCAACCTGATGTGACATGTCACACTGCAGTGTCAGCGACAAACTTTTTGAGTCAAAGTTTTTATCCTCAAAACCACTGTCTAGATCAAATTGGAAATTACTACACCCATTCCTTCACTTATCACCACAAATAAATTATTTAAATTAAGAATTCAACTCTGAGTATGTTAGAACTAAATAACTCGCTGCCATATCTGTGCATTCTATGTGCAGTTACAACAGGGAGAAGTTATTTTATGACTGGCACATCTTTATTCAGAACATCCAGAGGTGCCTGGGTCAACAGCTTCCTATTTATTCAAATTTATATTGACTAGATTCAGAAGGCAAAGCTGACAAAATGATTAATTAGACTTTATAACTCATTGGCAGCCTGCAGTTTAATAGAATTAGTAGAGCTTAAGTTCATCTTTAAATACCATGACGGTTTTAATTTTAAAAACGTCAAATTGCATTTTTCAGTCAATGCAAAATACAAGATGACTTATTCCAAACTTAGGAAAAAACTAGAAAGAGAAAACAGGCACCACATTTACTGTAGGATTTTTATGATAATTAAAACGTTTAAGAGAACAGATTCACCTTATTTTTTTCCTCCACACTACAAAGCAGTACTCCTTGGGTAGACAATAAACTGACTGGGTACAAAGGTACTTGTGGTGAGAGTGTATGTATTTTTGTGATGTGTTAAAAATTTTAAATGGAGAATTTCAGCAAAAATACTGGTACACTCCAGCTGGTGAGAGTGAAACAGATACTAAAATAGTAGTAGTGATCATTTTGATCTTCAATGTAAAAAAGTCTCCATGACATGCAGCAGAACACTTAAATAGATGAAATTTGTCACACATGCTCATTTCATGTCAACTCTTACCTGCAAACTATTAAAGTTCAAATGCAGGTTCCTATGAGCCATATTTAAATATATAAAGATTAAGTATAACTGGTACTGAATTGTAAGAATTTTCTTTCTTCTTTATGCACCTTTATTTCCACCCCCAGATGCTATTCTGTGACCTGACTTACAGGAAAAGAGCAACTCTCACTGCTCACTATCTTTCCATTTTAGTAGTAGTTGCTACCTTTTTGCAAAAGTAGAGATGAGCCAGAAAGAAACATTATATTCATCTGAGTCAGCATTTCTAACTGTTAATTTTAGGCTAAGCTCTATTAAGTTTCATTCACCAAGGGCTGAAGTTTGGCAAAGGTGGACAGATCTAGCAAGAAATGGTCTCAGACCACAAATCCCCACAATGCAAGTTACCCTTAGCTCTACATTATTCTTTCAGGCTTCATCTAGCTCATTAATTTTGAAGTTGTAGTATTACAGGAAATACAAAATTCACATTATGCTTTGCCCAGTCTCTGAAAACATTATTTTTAATAAATCATGGAGGCTTTATACAACACCCTCACAAAATGGAAAAAGCTCCCAGTATTCAAAAGGCTTGTATGTAATCCAAAGCCTATATCTTTTAATACTGCTGTTAAAAATATGAGAAAACAGCAAGAAAACACAAAATCAGTCACTGTGCTTAGATGTCTGAGTAGAAGCTTTGTCCTTTGGTTGTATATATATATCTGATCAAGAGCTACTGTCTACTGAGTTTCTTCAGATTTTAGTACCAAAAGTCTACTAAACCCAAACTTCAGGTCTTTTTTAGTCCCATCCCTTCAGCCCTGAGTGCACATCTGTGGTCACTGCAGCTCCTCCCACGTCCTGTCAAGTCGCAGCTCATTCATTTTTCTCCCCTAAATTAGCACAAACTGCTCAGTGGAACTGAAATGGGGACTAAATGCTCAGCTGGGGACAAACTTGTTCTTTCTTTCTGTGAGCCTTTCTAACATCACAGCAGCCTTAATTCCTCTTGTGGGGAATGTTTCTTTTTTACATCCTGACCTTTACGTGTTCCTTCAAGAGGGAACAGTCAAAGTAAAATGATGCAGAATTCATGCAAACACTAGAATTTAGCACTGATATCCTCTGGTCCTTATGTTCATGAATTTCCTGAAGAGCTGCAAATATGTCACAAAAGTCACCTGCAGATTTCTGTAGAACTTTGGATATTCAAATAAATCATCCAACCCTCATGCCGGTTCTAAACCCAAGTACTGAATTTCTTATGGATTTGGTTTTCATTATCTGTTTTATCTTCTTTTCTATATGAAAAATAAGAACACGTATTTCATATTAATCATGACTTGGAATTAATTCTAAACTTAATCCACAGTGGGTTTTTTCTGAGACGTTCTGCTTTACTATACACACATACAGGGTGTTAAAAAAAGAGGATGATTTACACAACATATGGACCTTTTAAATTAAACAATACTTGATGAAGAAATGTCTTCAAGTGAGGTACTTTTAGGTTAATTACAACCTTATTTTTGGCTGCATATTCAAGTTAAAACTGTCTAGAATTCATGAGTGAAAACTTAGCTTGCAAGTTACAGTTTTATATAAAAAGAAAAAAAAGAAAGACACTGCAAAAGAAGTCACTGTAATTCAAAATGGAGAATAAGTGACTATATTTTAAGGGGTGAGTAAGTAGCATGAACAGACATTACTGCTGTCCCCAAATCTTAAAATGATAGCATATTAAACCTGTTAAATGTAACATCAGTTGAGCTTTCAATATACATGCTATGGAGAGAAACACACCCAGAGGTAAGGAGATGTGAGTGATGTGGTCCTCTCAACTGGGAATACTCAGAGACTGCTTTATGTAAATGCTCATGACATGGGACCATGGTGCGAGGTATGCTAGAGAAAACAAGAAAAATAAAAAGATGAGAAAATTCAAGTGGATTCAGTATGTAAAAATGGCAAAGGAATTCTCTGTTCCTCATATGCTGCCATGCCAGAGAGCAGGCTGAGGGTTCACAAGAAGTTGGGAGGGGACACAGCAGGGACAGCTGACACCAAAGGGATGTTGAACCCATAGGGCATCCTGCTCAGCAATGAATGCCAGGACAAGATTGAGGAGGGATAATGCTCAGAGTCAGGGCCTCCGTCTTCCCAAGCAGCTGTTAGATGTGATGGAGCCCTGGCTTTTCTGGGCATGGCTGAACACCCCCTGTCTGATGGGGAGGAGGGAATGAAGTCCTAATCTTGCTTTAATCTCTCTTTATTTCAACCCCCATGTTTTTGCACTTCTATATTCTTTCTTGTACCTTTCAATTCTCTCTCCTATCCCACCATGGGAGATTGAACGAAAGTCTGTGTGGTTTTCAGTTCCCTTCTGAGAGCATAACAGAAAAAAAATTAAAAAAACCCAAAAAACTGTGCCTATATAATTTTTTCTGACAGCATTAAAGCCCTTATTAATACATGTACAGGAAACTCCCTTTAGCATTTATTTTCCTATTTTAAATTGTGTGGTTTCTGCCTGACTCAATACCAAATTAAGTTAATATATATATACACACATACATATGCAGTTTTTCACTGGAAAAAGATACTCTCCAAAACCTGTATGATCTTAGTGCAAGAGACATTCTCTTCAGTTTTTTGCAGGAGTGAACAATGTCTCTGAAGTTCAGAACACTCCAAGCCATGCAACACAATCTCAGTTTTTGAGAAGTGCCATTTTGATGGGCTGCAACACAAACCTCCCAGTATGTCAAATACTTTGAATTTGAAAAAACAGCACCAAAACATATGGAACACCTCTTACAAAGCTGTGAATATATGTACAGGATGGAAACACACTTCCAATAAATGAGTAGACATTAGAGAGGCAGAAAAATATAAAGCCAGAATATCCATGTGCTGGGAATCCAGGGGAAAGGGGTTTATCTGTTACCATCCTGCCTAACTAAATGCCAGCCTAACTTCCTTAGTTTTAGTTGGTCATGGTATCTGGTGGGAGACACATGCAATGCTCTGAAAAGGCACACAAGCTATTTCCAACATAAAGTTCTACATTAACTTTTGAGAATTCTGCTGTTGCATTTCTGCATGATTAAAGGTCCTTTCTCCATTATGAGTATCAAAATTCTCTCTAAACTGCTAGACTCTTGGGAGCAGACCTGTTCTGATATTCTGACAGAAACAAAACCAAAGCTGCAGAGTTGTACTCTAAGGGGTTTGTTTCAGACAAAGCATTTTCTGCAATGGTGAATAAATTCCCTCCTTGTTTCAGGAACTGTAAAGTGCATTACACACAGAAATAATGGAAGGAGAAGCCTTTGAGATGGTGAGCAGTAGAAAAGCAGCTACATAACCAGATCCCTAAGAGACTAAATTAAATCTAGCAGAAATCTGCAGGTTGGGTTTTGCTGATAAACCCAGCCCATCAAGAGACATCAGGGAACTAAAGCAGCATCACTTCTGCTGTTCAGAGAGAAATATTTATGTATTTTAGAGAAAGTGCCAACAGACAGGTCTGGTGGTTCTTCAGAAAGAGGTAATTTTCCACTTAAGTGCATATGTGTATTAACTGCTGTAGTACTGTGCAAATGAAGAAAGCAATCTATAGAAACTCAAAGTGAGCAAACTGAATGAGATTGAAAAGAGCAGAGTCAGCATACATGGCTGATCAGAGAATGATAATGAATAACAATACCCCTTTGATGTTAATTAGTTGCATTTGATGAGGCAATGATAAGTGGGTTTACAACAGTCAAGTAGGAAAAAAATCAAAACCTCACTAAAGCTTTCAGATTGCTACAACCAATGAAGATTGAAAAACAACAACAAAAAAACCCCAATAGTACCAAGAATAATCCATAATTCATTGGATTATCTCAACTTCATAGTAAGAGAAAGAACTTAATAAAAAGTAGAAACAGGCACGATGCAGGTACAAGATTGCCAGAAAAATCTACACCTTTTCTAAAAACAGAACCTCAAACAACACACAACTCAACCACCAAGGCAGCAAAACCCAAATTCATTGCCACTAAAGTCAAACTATGATGTCAAAAGTAAATGCAACACAAATTTAACTAAATTTAAACAAAATGGAGATGTATGTACCCATAATGTACACATGAATGAGAGAGCAGTAATATTAAAAAGTGAATAAGTACACTCTCTTGTTGTGGGCCAAGATTTCTTTTTGGACCTCCTTCTCCCAGCTGGGCTTATCTTTCTTGTCACGTAAGAACTGCACAAATTAGGTAAGGAGTAGCATTGGTTCCTCTGCCCAGCAAATTTTTCTGCATTAAAGGAAAAACTATTCAGTGGTGGCTCAAAGGACTTAGGAAGTGCTGTAGAGCTGAAGAGGGGAACTTAATTGTGCTTGTCAGGAACCTTGGTTGAGAAATTATTTCTCACATTTCTCAGGAAGAGAACAAAATATGATAGTAATGTCTGTCTGTCACAAGATGGAGAAATACAAGCACTCACACAAAATGGTTTTGTGGAGACCCAGAGGAAGCAGTCTGGAAAATGAAGCTATACTTAGAGTCATAATTAGTGATATTACTAAATATTCTGTCTAACTACAGAAAAAAAAACCCTCACAAAGTTGCAAATCAATACTTCCAAATTGATATGAATAGCAGTATTTTTATTTATTCGAAAATAAGGTTTAATCTATATATGTTTTTTTCTTTACCTTTTAGGAAAGTACTATGCACTTGCAGGGGCAAAAGAGAAGTATACAAATACTAATAAACACGTGTTAAGCTTCCACTTTCTCAGATCAAACTCCATATAGTCACATACAACAATATACTTAACATAAAATTTCTAAAAATTCGAGGTGGTGAGACTCTGCCTACTTGACTATTTTGGTATTCCTAAAAATATGTTTTCTATTATGAGAATAAATGCCTCTTTCTTATTGCCTGCCCCAGGACTCTTGCAGCAGTAGTAACGCAGACAGAATGATTCCAAACTTATGAGCAACAACACAACATATTATTGTGTCCTCCCAATTAAAACTGAGACCTTATGCTTGCTGCACACTACTTAAACTTTGCTCTGCACACAGTGCAATTAATTTACTCAAGTGCTTTCACTCACAGTCATTACTACGGTACTTGTGTGCATCAAGAATGCTGCTTCTATTATTTTTACAAAATCTTGTTAAATAAGAGGGGTTGCTATTACCATTATTAAATCATAAGATGAGATTAAAAAGTAATTTATACTATAAAATGCTATCTGCTCAGACATAGCTCCAAGTGATTGGGTTTGCAAGTGCTGAAAAACTCCCTGTAACTTAAGAGATGAAACCACATCCGGAATGCAGTGAAAACACAAATATAAAATATGGAATAGATGGCTGGCTGGAAGCACACACCAACTCTGACAAAAACCACAAGCCTTCTAAACAACACTTTCAACCTTGATTAACCAGTCTGGTTAATTTTATAAACATATATGTTATAAACCAAGTTAAAATGAGCTTAAATATACAGTAAAAATTAAACTTCACGGAGAGAAAGCCCACTTTCCTGATGTGTTTAGATTTCTGATAGCTCATCATATCAAGTGATTATGTTTGGAGCATTAGGTTCATCAAAAAAATAGGAAAGCACTCTTATGCATTTCCTATTAAAAAAGAAAAAACAGATCATGCTTTGATTTAGGTTCTTATCATCTGATAGCCTTAACTTCATCACTGTGTAAGAAGATGGAGGAAATGATTTATTGCTGACTGTCATTCTTTCTGGAGATGAATAATCTTCTTCCTCAGTATTAAAGTGGCTTTCAGGCAAATCAATCAACCATAGATCATGTCATAAGACTGTCTTCTGATGTTAATAAAGCATTGGGTAATAAGGAGCTTTGTGTGTTGTATTTATAGACACAGAAATACCCTAATATCCAGTTTAAAAAGGGACCATCTTGCCTATGATACTGGTTTAAAATAAAGTTTCACACACAATATCTGCTGAAGAATTAAGAACCTTATGGCTATGCAAGAGAGCAAGTTTGCTAAAATGCATTCTCAAGTACAAGGATCAAGTTAGGCTAATAACAGTGAACTGGAGATGCAGACTGGGTGAGTACCAGACATCACAGAATTTCAGGTATTTCACTTAGAAAATGAGTATTTCTATACAACCTTATATTCCCTTGTATCCAAACAACTGCCTTTTAGATTATAGGGATAAAAGAGGGTTAATGTGCAACATCATATATTGTTAAGCCTTGTTTTAAACCCACTTCTGCTGTATATCTATCATAACATGACAACATAATGAAATGTCAGAAGTGCAGAACACACAACACTGCCTACTCCAACTTCAGCACAAGCATGGGGTAATTTTCAGGTCAAGCGTTTACACAAGTGGGCAATTTAAATTATCTATGAATTCTTTCAAGTTAAAGAAAATTCATTACCTCCATATCTAATAAGGAAAAATGACATTTAATGCAGAATTTAAATATTTAGAGGAATGACTGAAGAGTGACTTATTTTACAGTCATCAAATTCAGTTGTGTAATGGAACAGTGAAAGAATAAGGAATTAGAAGTATATCAGGAAGTTTTGGGGAAATAGAGAAAGAAATAATTTTCCAAAACCTGAAATTCTGATTTAAATTATTTGCATGTAGGTGTTAAATGTTCAGCCCTACAAGCTGATCTTTTTTGGTCTCCATGGTTTGGATATGACTTCCTACCACTGGTTCTTGAGCAGAGGTTTGTTCCTAAGGAACAGCTGAAAGTATCCAAACAAATGATTCCTCAGAACTTCCTCTGGCTGCCATGATCACTTGTGTTTAATATTTGCAGTGATAAGGATGTTGGGTTGGGGGACTTGCCCTGTAGAAGTGTAGTCCTGAGCTAGAAACATTGACACATGGTAGGACATAAAATGTAAAACAAAAAATAAATTTTGAACCTCACATGGCGTAAAAATCAGATAACTGAGGGATTCAAAAACTATTTGCAGGGACAGTAAAGTGGGCAAATAAAGGGATGTTAATAGTTGTGGGCTTGATTCTCCTAAGGAAGCATTTTCCTTGTTGGGCCTACTGTGCTGAATCCCTACTTTTAACAGCACCTAAGACTTTAATTTCTGAATAATATAAAGTAGCAGTTCTTATACTATTTTTTCCCTACCTGAAACAACAGTGAAAACATAATTCTGCCCAGCTTGTCAGAGTTCTTAGAAATGTTGATGCATGAACACTTTGAGAGCAAAATCAGGCACCCAGACATTTGAGTTTTAATTTTACTTGGAAGTTTTGTTGCACTCTCCTGCCTTCTCTTCCAAACCTAATTTGACTACAAACTGCATTGCAATAAATTCATTTTAATTAATGTTTTATTCTTGTATTATCCTTTGGTGGTTTGTTCTCCATTTTCATTCTAAAGATCACAGTGGTACAGGATTTAGTAGCCTCATATATGTGAATTTGGGCTGAGAAGCCAGTTAGATTAGTTATCTAGTTATACTGCTGAGTTATTTGCTATCCTGATGGCACTGAATTAGATTGCTAAAGTACAACCTTTACAATCTGTCACTTTTCCAGATCTTTTAAGTGCCATTGATATCACCCTAGAAATTTCAATCACTGGAGTAGGAATATCTTTGGAAATTATTGATGTCTATAATAAGGTAATATGTCACAGCAACAATGTCATTTTTTTATGGATTCCAGCCTGTGTAGATATTAAAGGAAATGAAATGGGAGATAAAGCAGTCAAAAAAGCTTTGCAAAATAATTCAGAAGTCATTGAGAAAGAGAATTTGATCAGTCAACAAACGGAAGAGCAAAGCCAAACAACTAATTCTGGCAGCTGAAGGTTAAGGAAGGGTAAGTTAATTTACAAGAGAATATTCTGCTTCTGTGTCCAGTTACCCAAACCCACAGGTATGACAATAAAATCACACCCAAGAACTAGAGGGTGCTTGTTTCTATGCACTCTAAGGCAGGCTAATTACACCTATATGCTAGAATGCTTTTTCTTAGCAGCAAGTCTCTTTTAGGTTCCTTTCCTGCCATTAACATTCACATCAAAAAGTGCTTTCAAGGTAATCTTATTACAACAGTCAAAATGTTGTTCTGTAATAAGTACAATTTAAGAAACCTAACATTTGTAGGAGCAGAAGCATTTTTTTATTTGAATAATTGGTATTAAACGCAAATAAAGATGATTCAGACAAAAAAATAAAGCTTGCAATTACTTGCAGCTACAGAAGAGACTAAAACTGTCTCTTCTGTCGTAAGTCTATATTTTTTCAACTAAATTACAAGTAAAATGTTAATACCATATAGTTTGCAATGTATCCTTTAATGACATTATTATTAAATTTTACTTTGAGTTAGTGCAAACCTAATAAAACAAGGCTGACTGAAGCACTGTCAACACAATGTTTAGGGAAAAGGACATGACCACTAAAATATGACAGAACTGACCACGATCACTGAATATTCCACTTCAATTATGAAATGTATCCCCACTCTAAGACTAGGGAACACTCTTCAGTGAGAAAGGTTATTTTTAAGATACTGTGATCATGAATTCTGTTCCTTTCACTGATCAGAACAGCAGATTAAGCCAACAGAAAAAAAAGATATACAAACAGTGTGTATTGTTGAAATAAAATTTGACAATATATTACTGTAAGTCAGTAGGTAGATTTTGACCTCCAGTAACAAATTATAAATGAAGTTCAAGATGTACCTGAAGCCTCAATGTTGTACACACAGCATGAGGCAGCTCTATATGCACATCCATACACAAAGAAGTATGTCTGCAAAAACACAGCCAAGCCTTGCATACCATGTGCAAGAACAAGTTTGCAGTAAGGGAATAATACTGGATCATTCTCACAGAATGTGGCACTGGTATTTTTACTTATATTTACAATAGTAATATAGATGTGTTTCCAAGATGGCAATAATTACAGAAAAAAAAATAAATGAAACAAGAAATGATAAAAACTACACTGATACTCATTCACTTCTCTCCCTTTCCATTCTTATTTAGTAGCATTATTTGCCTTTATAAGATGGTTAAAAGGAGGCCATTAAGTTTAGCTACAAGCATCTTGGTTACCACTGCAGTAATAGCCAGAAAAATTGAACATCCCTATCTAAAGATATGCTCCCAAATCAATCCTCCAACACTTAATGACAGTCAATAGGCATTGACACACAGACAAACCTAAATTTAGATGCAACATGGATTTTTGGAAGTGACTATTGATGTATTTTTCAATGTCTCCCTTTTTCTATGTCCACCTTGATAAACCTTAATTGGGCTTGGTTTCCTGGAAATGATCCTCTGAACAACTGAGCACCATCACTGAAGGTCACTGCCCTTTCTGGTTTTGGCAGCACAGCTGTACCAGAGGAGAACCACATCCCTATCTGAAACAGACCCACTAATTTATCCAGTCTTTCAGGAGACTGCAGCGTGGTCAGATTCTGGTCCCCTTTCCTGCCCAAAGAATGGTGTAATTAAGGAAGAGAGGCCATAATTAGCATCAAAGCAATCAATATAACTGTGGTATGTAAAAAGTTTAATCATGTCCTGGGAGTCAACTACTACCCATGCTAACACCTCACTTGCCATATCCTTATACCAGCACCGAGGCTTTTCCTACACAGAAATCTGAAAAAACATTTGACACCACCAGATATGACTTCTTTTCTTCCCCCTACCATGAGCACAGCAGGCATTTCTTACCTAGGAGTTTGCAGAGGGCTGCAAGGAAGCTGAAAAGACCCATTTCTTCTTTTACTTACAAATCCTGCTGCAGCAAATAGCAGTGGGAGCTACACTGCTGCCCTTTGCATGGCCTACCAGGGGACTTCTGAACCTCATAATTCAGACAAGACTTAAGGTACGATGGTTCTGTCTTCAGGAAACAGCGACCTTTGCCTTGAGATAGCAACAAGGTCTTTTTTCTTGTGGTTAGAACCATGAGTAGGTCCTGGGCAGTGCTCTTTGCTGTGGCCATGAGCTGCTGCCAGCTCCCCCTGCACCCAGTGCTCAGGAAGAGCTCACTATTGATTCAGGATGTGTCTTGACTGCTCTAAAAATCCAGTTTGCCTTTCAAAAACGGGGATTGGAAGCTGATGAGAGTGCTGAGCAATGTTGAAGCCTGAAGCAGTCTCCCACACCTTTTGCAGTGGAAGCAAAGTCAGTGCAAACCTGCCAAGTGATGGCAATCTTACAGAGTCTGAAGTGCTCACAGTAGCAAAGCCCTTTTGCTACGATCAAGCCTTTCAAAAACCTGACACACACAATTTTATATGGACAAGAGCAGGAAAGAAATCTATCAGCAGAAGTGGAAAAATTCTTATTACTGATACAATCTGGAGCTGGAGATTATGGTACTGTGTAAATCACCCTTTAAGAAACCAGCATGCGTTTTAACATGAGGTCAAACATTAAAAAGGAAAAAAAAAAAAAAAGAGAAAATATAAGAAAGTGAAAAAGGAAAGAAAATGTTTAAAATATTTTACCACCCTCTAGTGGCAGAGTGTGAGATGGACAAGAACAGAAAACGCTTTAAGGTGTATAGGTATAAAAATTTCTTCTTGATAGCTGAAGAAATATAAAGTATTTATTTTGGATCTTCCTGAATCATATTAGGTAGTAGAAGGCACAATATGAAGCCAAAACTCACACTGATTTAATTCTTACAACACCAGAGCAGAATGCTTATAATAATGCTTCTTATTAATAATGAGTTTGAACTTCAGAAAATCTGAGTTATTATTGAACAACAGGATTATTGAAGACATTTAAACTTTTCATTTCCTATTAATCAATGAAACTAACTTAAACATTTAACTCCTATTTTACTTAAGCAAATACGTTCTGTAAATCACCAATACCATAGTATGTTTTAGTTGACCTTTTACAGTTTTTAACATGGCCCCTCCAATAACTAAAATTCATCCGTACTAATTCTTCATCAGATGTAGGTCCCTGATAGGAAGCAATTCTGTCAGAAAATTTGCACCAGACTGTTTTGGACCTAGTCTGAAAATCAGAGTTCTCTTTGAAGGCCTTATCAAGATGGAGTAAGATAAAACACTAGGAACATCATGCTCCTCCCAGCATCCCTAAATTCTTCCCTGGAATAGTGGATGCTGAGGTACACACACTGTGGAACCTGAGGAACACCCAGCAGCACAGATCTCAGCAAACACTGCAGCGTTTGGCTCAGATGGAAAGCAACCTGAATCCCAAAAGGCTCCTGCAGAACCAGCTCAGATGTCTGAAGAATCACCAGATGAAGGCAGTGCAGGTCCCCAGAGACCTCAAGACTGAATAGTCTTTGGGTGCAGAGGCAGCTTAGAGGAGGGAAGGAAAAAGCCTGGCCAGAACCAGGCTGCCCTGGTGCTGCTGCTGTCCAGCAATACATGCAACACACAGACATTTGCCAGAATATGCATGAAACCTGTTTGCCCTGCAGAGTTTAACTAGTCATTCAGCTGTGCAAGAATATCCCCAGAATTTACAGCCCAGGCTGTGAAACGGCCAAGAAAACAAATCTTCATTTCTCTGGGAAAGACTTAGCTCCAATGCTCCAATGCCCCTGCTTCAGGGGATATTCCACTATTGCTTTCCTTCTGTTGAGACATATGACTACAAACCTGCTCTTCTCACAAGCAGATAAATGTTTCCACTCAATCACAGTAAACTATGTCTGTCAGCTGCTCATTTCTTCACAGTAGTTCATTGTATATTTTTTATTGAATTCTATTTTTGCATAAAGTTTTCTTGCCTTTTTTAAAATGGAAAATAAGCCAAACAAAACAAACCTCGGAAATGCCCAAGGAGAATCACTGCACTATTACTATGATCTTAATTCCATTTGTAGGTGCATTTTACAAATACCTGTATGTCTGTACTGAGGAGCACAACATCAGGACATACCTGTAAATAGTTGGTAAAGTCAGTTCTTCTGAGCCTGAACCTCCCTGAAGCTCTCTGGACTCAGTCATTCTGGAAAAAAAAAAAAAAAAAAAAAAAAGTCAATTTGTCATTTTGCATCTTTGCTTTGTTCTGCTCTTTCTCCTGCATTCCTGTGACTGGGCCACTGCTTGCCCACCAACATTCTTCTTTGTTCCTGACCATATTTCCTCACTTACAAGTTATTCACCATTTTGTAACACTGTGATGATGAGTGCTGACAATCTGTTGTTCCTACTTACATTTTTATTCAGTATTTCCTTACCTTGTCACTGTGCTCCTGCCCTCTCTGTTCAGAAATTTAACAAATTTTTTTTTCAAATTCACATAGATGTAATATATTCCTTATATAATAAAAATATTATAGGGAAGTAGAAGAGTGCATACTTTCAATCATCTTCCAATACAAGTACAGAAAACTGTACTAATCAGCTACTTGTGACTACCTTCAGTTTTTAATTTTCTCAAGTCACTAAAAATGTCACATTGTTCATATTAGATGCAGCTTTCACAGAAAGTTATTTTTTCACACAGTTTCTGAGACAACTGTATTTATGAATTGGTCTGACCTTTTCAATTAAAATGTACTTTTTTGGATGGATTCTCCCTTCTACAATCATTAACTGGGGAACAGCAATTGCTCAAGTTCCTGTACCCAATCCCATGCATTACTACAACCCAATAGCATCATACATAATATTCTAATTCAAGAAGAGTACTCTATGCTTTCAAATAGGATTTTTGCACCTTCATGTTTCTATAAAATGCAGCTACTACCAAAAATGAGAGACCACAGTAATCTTTGGATCTCAGAAGTATTTGATCCTTTGTAATCCTATTCCTATTCTAGTCTATACAACATGTAAAACTTCGATTCTATACAGTTTTTCTGGCACTTTTTCCTCTCAATAGATTTGTCTTTGTGGAAAGGACAACTACAAATGCCATTTGGCTAATACAGATGTGCTTGAGGAAAACAAAACTGTCACTACTTCCAATTACAAGAGCAAAAGATAAACATCAAATCATTACAGATTACTTAAAGCTTGAGTCTATACTTACTATGAATTACTCACTAAGTCTAAATGCCAATATTATACTTAAGTTTATTGATTTAGTCATATAAACCTATTTACCTTTCTGGGTCTTAGTTTTTCTTTTGTAATACGTGGCTAGTAATGCAAAGATAATGGGAACACTTTTAAACAATGCAAAGAGTTTGTTCAAGTGTCCATTGGGACATTAGGAGGGGACAAAAGCCTATTTTTCATTCTGATTTTTTTCCCCACTTTTTTTGGGGATGCAATGCTTACGGCACTCCAATATATACAAGACCACTTTGATACTTTACAAAGTGGCCAATTCTGAAATTAGATGCTGAAAGACCAATTCAAAATGGCACTTTGACATATACCAACAGTAAAAGAACTTAAAAGCATACTTGAAACTAAACAAGTTGTAGAAGCTTCAGAAAGGCTCTCTCTAAATTCAGCTAATTAGACAAGAGTTCTTGCATCAGAGATAAACCAACACAATAGAGTTCACATTTCCTAGCTATTCTTTTCCATCCCTTATGTAATTATCTGTTTGAAAACTGTAACAGGGATCATGTCTCTGAAAGAACAGTTTCTATCTCTCCCCTCAGATGCCTCTATTGCACATTCTTGGATACAGAAATGATGATGACAAAGAGTGGAACAATTCTCTTTAAAAAACACCAAAGATCTTCTCAGAAGCTCAGGAAAACCACTTTCCTGGGGTCTTCCAGACAAGCCTTTCTACCAAAACCCAACATAACCAAAATTTTAAGCAGGAAGCAGCAGGCAGAAAGATAAACTAAACTTGAGGAAACCAATTTTCTAAGATGGGTACTCACCAGCAAGACTCCTGCCCAGAGCAGTCTGCACCCAACACAACCTTGCCAAGCTCTGAAGTGTGAGTGGCTTCAGCCTAACACCAACCCCAAATCTGCTCCAGAAACAAACCCAAACCTGCCCCAAGCCCAAATCTGCCCCAGAAACAAGCCCAAACCTGCCCCAACAGCAAGCAAAGCTGAAAGAGCAGCCTCATGGCTCCTGGTGGAGCACAAATAATAAAACCCTTCACAGCTGGAAAGCCTGAGGAGACCTCATCAAGGTTATTGGGCACAGCTGGTGATGAGGCCAGGTGGGTGGGGTAGAGGCTGCCCTGCACCTTCCCAGCTGGTTCCAATTGGTTCCAGTTGGTTCCATCACAGCTGTGCTCATCAGTGCAGTCTGAGAAGGGGAAATGCTGGAGGGAGGGTGGGGGAAAAGGGTGAGGAAAAACCCTGGGAACAGCAAGGCCAGGGAAGGAAGATTCCAAACCTGGAGCAGACACTGCCCCCTTCCCTCTTTCCCCCCCCCCCCCCCCCCCCCAAACTGTGGGGCTGCAGGTACCCACAGTACATCCCAAAGGGATCCCATGGCAGAGCAGGGGGGGTTTCCTCACAGGAATTCCAGCACAAGGGAAAGGAGGAGTGCCCAGGAATCTTTAGGCATGTCTGGCCCTGCTGAACATCTCAAACAAATATTTGAATGGGTGCCAACCACTTTTCATGCTCCAGCTCTAACTGGAAACTCAGAGGAGCCAGACCAGAATGGTGTTTGGCTTTGCAGTGCAATCAATTGCTGCTTCCTTCTGGAATGTTCCTGCCCTCCCACTACATCCAGGTACAAACAGCAGGAACCAAAACCCTACAGTGGAGATGAAACAAAGGGAAATTAGCACTTCTCATCTGAAAATTTGAGGCGAAGTAGGTTTTGTTTACTAAATACTATGGAGTTTTCCTTTTCTTTTCCAATCAGGAAGAAAATTATAATCTGCAAGTAGTAATTGGCATTTACATGAGATGTGTGCTCTGATTTATTTTTGACAGTCAAGTTTGTAACTGACTTCAACGTATCCCTCCTGACTGAAATCATAAC
Organism: Calypte anna; assembly: GCF_003957555.1. NCBI lineage: Eukaryota > Metazoa > Chordata > Aves > Apodiformes > Trochilidae > Calypte > Calypte anna. The sequence continues at coordinate 10,136,850 of NC_044247.1, read as the reverse complement.
CAACCAACCAGTGAGCAGTAAAAATGCTGTGTTTGGGTTGCTATTACATATTTATGATACCAAATATAATGAGTTATGGAAATTACCATGCAAAATGACATCCTGAAACATATGGGCTACAATAACCAACAGATTATTTCCAATGGTATCATGTAGAATCTCTAGGTTGGGCTGTAGAATCCTCTTTTGGTGGGAGAGGGGCTCTGCATCTTCCTGTACCCTGGCAGCTTATTTATTCTATACCATAATACCCAGATAACAGAATCACCCAAACCACTCAAACAGCTGTGATCTGCTACTGAGTTCATCCATTTTTACTTCCACCTGTCTTGCAGTGTGAAGAGCTAACAATTGGATTTAAATTTCAGTGCCCCACAGTCAGAATTTTTATAGAAATGGAATAGGGAAACACAACTGTGGTGCTATGTGTGAGCACACAGAACACTCTGGCAAAGAGCACAAATGCTGAGATATTTTGTAGCCTGTTTCAAGTTCTTGCCTTTGAACATTCAAATCTGGATTGCAGTCAATACTAATTGGGACAGTAAGGTCAGAATAAAGGGCAAACCTATAATACTATTTCTGACAAAAAAAAATAATCAAAGGAAAAAAACCAAACTCAAACTGCCACCAACTTTTGGTAAAAGAATTTTTTTGAGTGGGGTTTTAGACCATGATGGGGAGAAAAATTAGTATATGCATCAGAGTTGTGTGAAGTAGTAGCACAGTTTGATTTTTGGGTCAAAATCCTCAAAGGTCTGTGAGAAAAACAAAAATGACAATGAGTAGCAAAACCTATCAAGAGTGACATGCACCCTCACTTTCTAGATTCTTAAGACAATTTTCAAGAGAAAGAGAATCAGCTGTAAAGCACACAGGAATCTGTCCAAACTTTTCAACTAGACTGCCATCTGATAGATATTCCTGACCCTGTTTTTAGCAAGATCTATTACACTTTCTTTTGGCCCTGGGAGCAAACAAACATTGCCAAGTGGCTCTATTTGTGGGTTCTTGTTGAAAGTGCTCACAGGAACATTGGAAGGGTCGAGGATGTGAAGGGATGAGAAGTGGGCTTCACTGATGCCATTCCACACTCCCAGCTTTGTTGGAACAAGAAGGATTGGGCTTTCCCTTATTAGCTCAGGAATACATGAAGGTGGAATTGTCTGTAACCACCTCTACCTGGTTACTCAGGAGGGTCTTGCACACACTGTGGCCACAACAAAGTCCCAGCATCCCAATGGGGAGGAACTGGTACACAAACTGCCTCTGATCTGAGGCAATTGCTTGTCTGAGGATGCTCCCAACTCAGATGAATGTCTTCACTGGGAGTATCCTCATCAGTGGGGGAGGATGGAATTGGAGCTATCTGACACACTCCTGGTACTCTCCATCAAATTCCCAACAAAAAGAATGATAGTGGGGGAGTGATCATTTGCTGAGAAAGTGACTGTCATCCTGACAAGTAAAGAGCTGCAGACCCTGAGATGAAGCCAGGCATTAGATGTCAGGAATACCCACAGCTCCAGGTGCTCCATCAGAGACTGGCAGGTTTATAACCTCAGAGGCTGTCATGGTGAATGGGAGGTGATGAGAGGACCTGTTTAGAGGAAGATAACTCATTACAGGAGGCAAGCTTAGAGGTGTCCCAATCAACTCTGTGGACTGAGCCAGAACAGGACTTGATTTTTTGGAACTGGAGCACCTTTATTGCTAAGCCACAATGTATGAAGTGTATGAGTAAAAGCCATTAGGGCTCAATTTGCTAAGCTACAAAAAAAAACCCAAAAAACCAAACCCAAAACAAAGATAAAAAACCCTTTACTGGAATACTTATCATACACAATATGAAATTGCCATGAAATTAATTTGAAATTCCATAACCTTATTTTTCAATAGAAGTCTTTCTTTAAAGGTGAAAGTTTCTATTTAAAGGAGTTGCACTCAAATTCTCTATATGGCAGTGGGAATTACAAAACAGTTAAAGAAGTCAACTGAAATTCTTATGGAAATGAAGCATCTATCTAATTATTTATGTGTTTCAAGCATTGTTATTGGTTTTTCTGTACTTTTTACAGAAATTTTAATCAAAAACCATTTAAAACCACATCTACATCTTCAAAATTCCAGCCCAGTACTGGTATTCATATTTAGAACAGGCAGAATTCTTGTATTCATTAAAAATATAATATTAATAAACATTAAAATTTCATATATTACTCTTCAAAATAGCGTTGGCAGATTTATAGGTAATTTTAAAAACACATTAATAGAATTAGGCTCTAAATAAAGTCAGAGACATTACTACTTCATCTTTAAAATATTTTTGGGTTTTTTTTTGTTTATTTGGTTGGTTGCTTTTTGGTTTGTTTAAAAGGTCTAAACCCCATAAGGACTTAAAAGAGAGATATTATCCTCCTTATAATATTCTTCAAATACAGTTAGATTGTATTTTATTTCTCATTAAAATGCCACTAGAAAAAGCAAATAACCTTTATCCATGAAATGTCTTCACAGAACTCATTTCTATAGTCATGTGAAGGCAGCTGCATTTACTATGTAAAGGATATTTATTTGAATCATTATGAAAATGCTTCATATTACTCCTGGTGCATTTGCATTTTGAACATAACACCCACCCTCCAAAAAAAAAAACCATCCCTGTGCAGTGCCTTATAGAATGATCCAGCAGAGGGACCCCTCCAGTTAAAAATTAACAATCATCCATGAATCAGCTCTTGATTCAAAACCCACAAGGGTTTTATTTAGGCACAGTCTCATGTAGTGCTGAAATTATTTAGATCACACTAAGTGTAGTAATATTCCTGATCCAAGACACATCTAAAACATAATCATAAATGTTTTGTGTTCCTGTATTTCAAATTCCAAGATGTGTAAGGTTACTTTGCTATCAAGAATACCATTCTTGATACACATTATTTTCCATTACACATTATTTTGGTTGCCTGGTACCACTGTCCCCAGGTTGCTAAAAAACACTCAATCAGTATTAGAGGTAAGCAAATCATGCAAAAAAAAGTTGCATGTTGCTACCTGACAGTAATATAAGAAACAGCAGGAGAAGAAATTAATATCCAAAAATGTGTCTTCCTTATTTAAACTATTGCCTCCCTTGAAAAGGATGTCCACTGGAATTTGAGCACATGAAAACAATCTCAAACTGCAGTGGCCCAGCAGAAATGTCAGAATTTATCAAGCATCTCATGATGTCCAAGAATGCTGATGACTGATACTGAAATACAAACTATTTAAAAAATATGGTTTTGAAGCAAACACTTCCTAAATGTATCTAATTTGAGGGGAAATGTTATCAGGGAAGGAATCTTTTGCAAGAGTTGCCATGGCAGCTTACCCAGTCATGCTATTGTAGAGTTAGTTTTTCACATTACAGGAACTTGCTATTTTATAACTTCTTATTCTTAGATTCTGTGAACTCCCAGAATATTATTTCTATTTATAAGTGGTTAAAGCTTCTTAACGAATGTTTATTCACACTGCAATATGGCAAAACCTCATCCTTCTGGAACATTTATTCTAAAATAATAAATTGTAAGCTGTGAAATTCTGCTAAAGCAAATGCAGATGAGATAGCTCAGTGTTCTGTGCTTTACAATGCTCTCTGATATTTAGTACATGTAAAATGCTATTTTATAACATAAACCATAACATAGCTGTGGTATTACAGAAAGACTCAGAAATAAAACAGGTTCCACCCACCACAAATTTAACCAGATTGTATTTCTTTGATCTGTAGTAGTAACACTCAGATAGGGTTTTGAGACAAAATAGCTGTGGAGGGAAGCATTTGGTTTTATAATCATTATTATTGTCTCATAAATTGGGTGATTTACATATTAAAAGACAGTCCAGAATCTGTAAACCCCATTCCTTTAAGAATGGGGTTTCTTTCATTAATAGAAAAAATTCACAATCCAGCAGCTTACTGTGATTAGACAAGAAACCTATGGCAGACCTCTGAAACTGTTTAGCAATGATGATATAAATAGACCCATTTTTTTCTGAATGCAAGAGTAATTTTATAATGGTAGCAAGAAGAAATTTCCCTGCACACAACATAACACTGGCATTGTACCATTTGTCTAAAAATTCATCTCATTCCTCATTAGGCTGTCTTGAAGCTTCCTTCCTTCTCTCAGGGCAATCCTCACCCATTCCCTATGTTATCTGAGTAACTTCAGTCCTTCAGACATCCTGACACTTGGATGGCCTTCCAGCAGAAAGTGATTGTCAGGATGTCAGCATTAAGTGATTAGATTTTTTGCAATTTTTCATCAGTAATGGTGGACAGGTAAAAATTTACTTAAGAGTTAAAAAAACCATTTGGGGAAAGAATTTTTAAATTAAGTATGCTAAGATGATGGAGACATTTATAAATGTATCAGAAGAGCAACATGGGAAATAACAGAAAACAGTTTGCAGAGAATTATTTTATGACAGGAGAGTGCAGATCATTTTTCATGATAAAATTTTCATTTAGTGTTTCAACAAAAGTCAAACATTAAAGATAAATGCTCTTCACTATTCAGAGGCTATCTTGATCTCTAATTTTCACATTCCTAATACTTTTTCGAGTTCTCCTTTTCCCAAGCACTGCTAGAAATAAATCAGAATTACCAAGAGGTAACACAGGATTTTTTTTCCCGACACAAGAGATTTGGTGATAACTATCACACTGCAGACAGATGGCAGATATTAATTTCTACCCAGGTGGACATTCAGTGATTTTTGATCACCATGTAGGGAAAGAATACAACAGTTTGTAAGTTAGGTTGAAAGCCTCATTAGATGACATGAATTTGCTGGCCAGAAAGCATACAGTAAAAAAAAAAACAAACAAAAAGCTAGAAAGAAATCCAAAGATTTGTGATTTTTGCTCCTGTTTTCTCAAATCTGTCTATTTGAGTCTAGTTGAGTATTTCTACAGAGGTTTCTTACCTCATACATACATATAGGTAACTAATAGCTGAGGAACTCAAACCAGTATCAATATCTTGGTATATATATATATATTTAGTAGAATCTCCACCCACATTTTAGTTCTTGAAGTTTTACAGCACTTACATAGTAATAGTGGTTGAATTCTTCATGTCTCAGGATTACAGAAACTCCTCAACAGCAACTAAAAACCAACACCTTTGCGGAGCACACCGGTGAAGAGAAAAAGAGGATAAGATCCAGTCCAACCTAGAGCTCTATAGAAGTGTTTCTCATCTTTTAAAGAAGAGGTCTGCCTGCACTCCAGTGCTGAACACCAGGCATGCAATGGTGTTCAGCTCCACTGCACAGAAAATAGACACCACATCTCATTTATGAAAAACTGGACTCCCAGTACATCAATGTGCTGGAAGACCATTTTAAAAACTGTGGTCCCTGTGGCACAAGTCAAACAAATTTACTTCCAAACGCACTTAAATATAAAATTCCTTCTGTACATCATCTCTGCTGTAAGTCTGTCCCAACTGTAAAGCATTTATGCGAGAGTATCACTTTCTGTCTCTCCTCAGCAGGTGGCTTCCTTTCTCCTGTGTTAAAAGTTCAAGACCTAAGTCCTGCATAACATCAAATATTCAAATAAATGGCCTTCAGGAACAACCAAAATTTGCTTCAGCTAGCAAATGATAATAAAAAGAAGTTAAATCATCAATACTGGGAAAAAACCTGGAGGAAGGATGAAGTCTCAGATTTTGTTTCTTAGAGAAATCAGTTGTAATGTACTGTGTGTTCTCACAGCCTGAGATTCTGAAGTGCAGTTCCAATTCCTTCTCTGCAGGTTCTATAAGCCACATGTAGCATACTGGTAGACGATGGATAAACAGTGTATTCAGGTACATAGGCACCAGTACAGAATCAGGACACAAAATAATCCCACCACACTACTCCATAAAGCTTTCTTAGGAATGAGTTTGGATATTTAATTTCAGGAGGAATGTGCAGAGTGTGTAGATCACAGCAGAGAGACTGATTCTGGTCTCTGGTATCTCATAAGTGAGAAAAAAGCCTGCAAGAATCTGGTTTACACTGGACTAAAAAAGAGAGGGTAAGTCTCAAACACCTTCATGAAGAAAAAAACAATCCACAAGCATATAGAGGATGACCAGTAAGTTATAGGCTGTAATTACAATAAGAAGGATTTATCTAACAATATTTTTTTTCTCAAGGGCTAAAGACAGACAAAACTGGAAAAGATTGTGGAGTCTCCAAAGGGAGAAGCTTCATAAATCAGTAACTCCAGTGTTTGATTGCTCCTTGGTATTCAGGTAGTTCACCATTTGAGCTGCCTTTTAGTGGTACTTCTAACAAAAAGTAAATGACTCATTTGTATAAACAAGATCAACACCAAGGCATTCCCAGCACAGTAAGAATTAAAAAGAATATACAAGTTGGTATTTGCTCAGCAAACTCTATATTCTCAAGATGTAAGCTCTCAACTTATCTCAGTTAAGAATATATAGCCAGATCACTACAAGAAGTAAACAAGAAGAAACAGGGAAATAGGAGACCATGAATTCACCCAAACCAAAATCATGAAACCCACTAGGCTGATGAGCTATGGAAAGTATATGGATTTTTAAATATTTTTTCTTCTCCTCCCATTTTTTTTTCTATTTTTTCAACTCTGTATATTTATATTTTACTACAATATTACTATAATTTCCTATATAGTGCTCTCTCATGTCTGCATATTAGATCCTTTTGCTGATTTAGCAGCCTTGGTGATTGCTAGAAGTATTCTTAGTAGTGAAATAAAGCACAAGGTAGTGACATCATCCCATTACAGCAATGCTTCTTCCTATTTTCAGGATCAAAAGCATTCTGAAGACTGTAAAAAAATAAAGCTAACCACAGGAGCATCATTGTTGTTTTTACTGGTAATGTCTGGACTGGTGGATATCTCCAAACTCTACATCCAGAAGAAATAAGTCATCAAAACATTGGAAAAAACCCAAAAAACAAACAACAAAATGGTGAACCACCAACCCAGAGAACTGTCCTGTTCACTTTAGTAGAGAGAACTTTAATATCAGTACAGATTTATGCAGTATTGTCTCTACTGCACTACTTTAAATCTTATGTCAAAAATTTCTTTGAAAGCTCAGCTGGAAAGATGATCTTGCTATAAATTATTTTCAATGGCTTAGCTTGAATTTTTGTTTTTAAATAGCACTTATTTTTCCCCAAAGCAATTTCAACTATTGCCTTACATAACTTTTATTTAATTTAAAATCAATAAAATAATGGGCATATACCCTTGGTATTAAAAAAAATGACATTGCTCCTTGGTCTGTAGAGCACACAAACCAAACAAAAATCAATAGTTTATCTTTGTACACTTGAATAAAAAGGGTAATAAACCAGCAGCAGACTCACAGTGGTATGTAGTATTGATTGCAGAGTCTTTCAAGATAAATTACTGATTTAAAAATAAATGTTAGTGAGCCAGCCCTGCAAGTTTTTTTTATCATTCCACAACAGTTCAGAATTCCTGCATCAGTACAGGAGACATAATACATTACACTCAGTGCTATTCTTTGTAAAACTCTTCAATGAGAAATATACTCATAAACCATATAAAGAGGCAAATATGTTTCCTTTTTTTTCTTTTTCTCCTGTTGGGGAAATGATGCAAATTAGATAATAAAATTCACTGATCACTGTCCAATATTCATGCAATATATGGAGAATATCTAACAGTACAGATTAGTATTCATCTGGAGTCAAATAATGGTTATCAGCAGAAGATAAATTTAGGAAAAGGGGAAAAAAAGGTTACTTAGAAGCCATTACTACATTTTTAGAAAAAAACCCAAAATTTCAAGACAGTCCTTTTGGTGAATACTAAAGCACAGTGAAGATCTACCTTAGTAGTATTTATAAAGTATGTTAAAATGTAAGTTAATAAATTTTATGCATAAACTTAAAAGGGCAATCTTCTACATGTTGTCACAAATTAATTGCTTTTTCAATTTTTAAAATTTAAAAGTCCATTCCAATATGAATGCATCTCATTTACCAATTTTATTTTCACAGTAAAACTCTTAACTAATCCTTAGATGCCCTTGAAACCTTCACATAAACCCCAAAATTTTAAATGTTGACAATGTGAAGTCAGTAAATGGTGAGACTCAGAGGACAATGAGCCTAAAGAGCAAACGTTTTTAGCAGACTGGAAGTGGTGAATATTATTCTGTAAAAGAAATGAAAGCTATTCTCAAACAATCTCACTGTAATTAATTTTAATGTGTTCATTGGTCCCTTAAATATAAATTGCTTATCATTACCACAGAACAAAATATGTAACATTATACCATGTGGTTGGTGCTCAAAGGACATTCTTATTCTACAGAAAAAACCAAAACCAGCTCTAACTCTCAAGAATTGTTAAACTCTGAAACTATCTTGTAGGAAATCATCATTTCAAGGAGGTTTAAGATTTCTGGAGATATTTGCTCAGATATTTGGTAAGTTCACTTGAAAACTGGATTCTTCTGTTTCCACAGGCTAGTGCTGTCCTTTATGTTAAATCCCACTGCTAACTAAAAATTTTCCTGGATAAATCACTGTAAAATGTGGTGATGGCAAAGTTTGAATACTTATCAACTAAATACTTATCAACTTGGAGGTCAGGTAACTTTTCTCTGAGATGAGTGCAACCAATCATTTTGAAGCACATTATCTTTGGTTCAAGGGCATCATTAGCATCCAGCTCAGGACTGAGTTGAGTGCCATAGCTGTCAGACACCATGCGAGACAGCACCAAGCTTGGGGTGCTCCTAACATAGGTGTGCAACCTCTGCCATGCCTGGCTCAGGAAGGGAGACCCTGCAGGAACTTGGTGAACACACAAACTACAAAGAATCTTTTTTCCACTTTCAAAGGGGTTGGGTGACCTTTTATGAAGTTCACCAGTGCACGTGAAGAGTGTCCATCAAAGCAGAAAGTGGCTATGCAATGAAATTTTCCACTGTAGCTAACTGCAGGCTAACTCTCCCAGACACATGTCAATGTGATATTCTCAACTGCAGTGTAACATGCAACTGCTTCTCTGACAGAAAGCTTTATGTTCTACCAAGATTTATATTTTACTTCAAGGTTTTCTCAACAGTAAATGTGGCTTCATTCCAGATAAGGACTCCTTAAGTCAAAATCCAAACGTCTACTCACTTCTTGCTAGTAAAGTCTATAGACTATACTTAAAAATAATAGTCTATTAGACTATACTTAAAAATAGTCAAAGATATACCCTATAAAAGATTAGTTAAAAGATTAAATTAAAATTTAATTTCAATTAAATTCAGGTTAAAATTAGTTAGCCCCTACAGAATAGTAAAGTAACAAATTTCTGGAACAATTTCTGAAATTATTATCTTTAGAGACTGGAAAATTTCCTGCAATCCTAAATAAAACAGAGTGGTGTGTGTGCAGGCATGACACAATCTTGAAGCTACATGTTCAGAAAGCAGAAAGTAAAGACCTCAGGAAATGATCCTTGGCAAAGGCGTTGTTTAATGTAGATGCTGAAGGAAGTTCAACGGAAAACACTTAACAGGGATTTCCGTCCAGAGGGGAGAGATGCTGGTTTAGGGAAAAATGCAAATATTACTCAGCAGACCAAGGGCAAAGGAAATAGGAAATGGGCTACAGAGTTCTCTGAAATAATCTGTCACTGAAATGTGAGAAAACATACTTGTGTGTTGGCAATTCTTTCATTTTAAAGCCTTCCACAACTCAACATCCTTTGCAGCGTCGTGCCATTATCTGAAAGTTGGCTACTTCCAATTCAATCTTCTTAAAGGTAAGATAAAAAAAAAACTTAATTTGGTTCCTGCCTTGACATATCATTTGCATGCTTATTATTTGAGCCTTTGGAATAAGTCATAGGAAAACCATAAGCTTATTCAAGGAAACAATACATCTTTGAAATGCTGTAACAGTTGACTTTGCTGCTTTTTACAGTGCAGGGAAACACCAAGAACTGGGTCAAAAGGTTTTAGGAATCTCTCTGGATAATGGGCAGAGCACACCTCTACAAAGGGTGTCACCTCTGAGCCTGCCAGCACTGGGACAAGGGGTGGAGCAGTTCTTTTTGGTGCAGAGAAGAGGAAACATACTCTTCATGTGTAACACCAACCTCCTATGTGGGCAGAGAAATGGTTGTTCTTTGAACCCTGCACTTTTAACCTTGGAATATTTGCCTATACAGGCACTACATATCAAGTTAATTACAATTAATTACCTTTGCATATTTTAGAATATGTAGATTAGGGTTACCTTCCAAAGAAATTGAACCTCATTAAAGATTTAAATTACAGGTAATAAAGCTTCTTGTATAAGTGAGGACAAACTGCATGCTTATTAACATTTAACTACTGATACTTTCATTACATTATTGGTGAAATGAACAGAACATAGGTCCTTATAGAGGGGAATTTATTGACAGCCCCTTGACAAAAAATCCCCCACAACCTCTCAAAAGTAAAAATGACTGTTAGAAATCAGAGCTACTGCAATTAGAGTTTCATTGTCTTTTGGACTTCTGTATCCTTGAGCTCTTATTCAACAAAATATTACTGGAATTGTAATAGGAATTGTAATAATGCTCTCAGTCTGGCAGATGCTTTACAGGCTTATCTGAAAACACAGTGGGAAAGAGAAGTACATTATAGATACCAATAATATGAAACAAAATTCTCTGGGTACCTCAACAGAAAAAGACCCTCCTCCAGAGGGTGACTTAGGGAAATTAAATTAGGCTCATTGTTCGGAATTACACTCTGAAGGCTCATGAAGCCAGGCTAAGTGAATTTATCCCACAAAGTCTGGCATCAAGAATTCACAAAAAAATTGCAAGCCAGGGAGAAGCAATATGCTAGGAAAACAATCAGCATGACTGTAATTTTACACTCAACTGGGTGCTTGTCTTTGAATACCTGTTCTCCTGTCTCCATTGTTCACAGATCCAATCTCTCCTCTCATACTACTTTCTGGCTGAAACTACAGCACCACATGTTCCTCACCATTTCCTTAATTTATAATGTAGATAAATAAATGACTTCATCAAGAAGGATTCAACTAGATAGTGTACTCACATGCCTAGATGCTTACAACATTTCTGAGGTAGGCTTTAATTTATTTACATGAACAGAGGAAGTGGATCTTTATAAAGTGTCTCCTCAGTGAGGAAAAAACAGTTGAAAAGTCTCTCATTTGTAACACTTGAAAACATCAAGAAGGTTGAAATGGCCATGGCTGATACAGGGTTATGTGACAGGAAAATTGAGGATGCAACAGAATTGAAGAGCAGAGCATAAGGAAAGAAGAAACTGAACCCTGGTCTTGTTGAAAGAGAAAAGGACAGAGAAATTACAAATTGGGTGATATGACCTCACCAGAAAATGTTCAAGAGATCCTTAGCAGCTTTTTTATTTCTGCAATATTTTTTCCTTCACTTAAGGCAATACTGGTGAGGGGTTCCCCAAGTTGTGTGGCCAGATCTCTGGGTTTGCACCCATTTTGCAGGGCAGGGGTGTCCTGTCGGGAGCTCAACAGCCCCTGGCTCCCAACCACACAACCGGGCAGCATCTCAGAAACTGAACTGAGAGCTCTGAAGCCCTGAGCACTGCACACACAATTCTGGCTTCTTTTCCAATTGTTCCTTTGAAAGGAAACCTGAGTGCACATTGTAGTTTCCTCCCATGTGGAGGCAGGATGCAGCAAGGCATGGCTGGAGAGCAGCATGGGGAGAGCTTCAAGAGCTGCTCAAAAGTGTGGACTCAGCCTGTGCTGCCAACCCATCTCACAGCTCTGCCACAACAATAAACTGAAAAGATGCTGAGGGAATCTGTGCACTTCACTTTTTATCTTTATGGATGGCTTGGCAGGAAGGAAGGAGTTAAAAAGGGAGATTCTATATACATAGAGAAAATAATCCAGTTACTTCCAAGCTTCGTGGTGTTTATTTATAATTAGATAATTCTATTTTCTGAAAAATACTGGGTATCTTAAACCTATGTAGATAGAGATGACAGCATATGCCTATGCAAAAAAAGAGATCAAGTGCAGATAAATCTTTCCAGGAGAGTGATTTTTTTTTTTTTTTTTTAAACCCAGTACCTCCCTTGCAGTGTCAATAAAAAGCACTCTTCTTGTCTAATTCTCTTACACAGTAGAGATGACCTCCAGTGTATCAGGTTTGGGCAATACATTTGGGAATTTCAACTTCAATTTCTTAATCTTCTTACTCATCCTGTAAATACTTCATGAATAACTACAAGGTTCAGTTTCAGTTGTTAAGAATCATCAGATCAGTTGTTTTTAAACAGGTCTATATTTCTACTGCTAATTGTTGGTAGATTTATTGTGCTGCCTGCTGAAAACCAGCCAAGGTATATATATAGTGCTTTTTAATCCTAAAATCAAGAAAGGTATTCAACTATTTTTATTAACACCTAAACAATTTCAGACTGTAACAAGAATGAGTTGCATTAACTCACACATAGAGCTTCACTGGAGAAAACAGAATAAGCAAAAATTACCTCTCAGGAAACATTTAGTGTAAAGTAAGATGATGCCTCATTTTAAGCACCCATTTCTACAAATACTTATCCAATCTGTCTTCTGCATTCATGTGGACAAAATGAGGAAGGAAAACAAGAACTGAGTAGCTACGTGTCTCTTACTCTTGGGGTATTGACCGTTTCCTGTTTACACACTGCCTGTATCACAGTAACAGCCATGCAAAGCAATGTTCCTTAACACTCCCCCTGCTCTGATGAGACACAGCAGCTGATTCAAAGCTGAACAGATCAAATGTACTCTGGAAACACAGAAGTTCAAAATATGCAGTGATGCCAGGGTATGTGAAACAACTGAATTTCAGAGCACAAGAAAGGACTTACTCTGGGGGCTCAAACGACACGAGCAATTTCTATATAAAATACACGTTGTAATATACAGTGAAATTGCTTTTACAATATGGTGCCATCCTATACTGGTACTAAATAAACCACTTTGAAAAAACATCATCCTATAATTCCTATATAATGATACACCTGGAATATTTTTAAAAGATTACATGGTGTTAAATTGTTGTGGCATCCTACTACTGTATGTTATTAAATTGTGCAACTGTTCTGCACAGCAGAGAAGTACCTACTTTGCCACAGAGTAAATGAGAAGAAGTTAATCTTTAGGGTAACTACATCCTCAACAACTGTATTCAAAACTTTGGCTCCGTGTGTCTTCAGGAAAAAACAAAACAAAACAAAACCTGAGGCAACATTTAATTATTTGTCTTCAATATCAAGAACTAAAACTGGACACTCTAAAGTGCAACATTTGAACATTTGGCTCAGAAAGGGAAGAGAATTGACTATTTCTGTTTCCCTTAAGAAATCATCAAGTCTTTACATAAAACCTTGTTTACTACTTCCTGTAAAAGTCAAATAAGACAGTGTTGGTTTTGTTTCATTAGCAGAAAATAAGAAATCATATGGAAAATGTCCAAGGAATAATAGGAAATGTCCAAGGAATAATAATATCTAGTAACACTATCCCTTGGAGGAGTTTTGGGTTTTTTCCCTGGTCTCTCTCTTTGAATATTCAGTGTGGAGAATTTTTAGACAGAAAGGTCCCTAAATTCAGCCCAGAGACTGAAGCATAAATCCCAGGAGAAATCAGCTCCATCAAAGCCTGTATGTCAGATTATATTTACAAGCAGGTCCAAGTGTATGATGATTGGTGTAACATAATCTAGATCAGGCTCACTGAACAAGGGCAATGGGATGGAAGAACTGGCAATCCTCTCACTCTCTTTTACCAAAGAACACATTTGTGCATCTGTTCCAGCAGCACTGCCTGGCCAACATGCAAACATCCAACATGCAAATCCAACCTAGCACCTTCACTCAAACATACTGGAGTACAGATTACAAATACCTCCGTACTACAAATAACCTGAATAAATAGGCACCAAAAAAACCCCAAAACTTCAATATCTTAAGAAAGCAGACAGCTTAGTTTCCATGAAACTTTGGGAATTCTTAAATGTGTGACATCCTCTAAACTGAGCAGCGAGCTAATTTGTCCTCTAACTCAACTGAAAAACTCCCAGTGCTGGATCAGTACAAATAAACAGATAGAAGGTGATTAAAGATTACAGCATTTTTATGGCTCTGTGTAAACTTCATTATTGAACAATAACAATATTCATAAATGAGTGGATTCAAAAGTCATTGAGAAAGGGATAAACCCCATTAATTCCAGCAACCCTGCAGGTCCTGGTTAGATACAAAGGAACATCGTCCCCTCCCACTCCCCAGTAAAAGCCAAAAAACCCCACCTTTGTTGCAAATAATTTAGCTTCTAGTTTAAGAGATTTAAGTATATTAATTTTATAAAAGCACATACTAAAACTCATATTATAATCAAGTACACTCTGAGTTCAATTTTGTCCTTTTTTTCCTATGCCTAAAGCTCATGTTGTCAAGATCTCTTCAGTTCATTTTGGTTCCATCAGCATCTTTAGACTTACAAAATAAATGTACTGTATCAAAAAAGCCTGAGACCCAGAAACTTGTACAACACCTTGTATTACTGACATCAAAATGGAAAAGAACACGTGACATTGTTATCAGCTTCCAATAGCTGATAAAACACACATTAAGCCTCTGGAGGTACCAAAAGCATTATGAAGTTCCTCATGCAATCCCAGCAGAAAATCATATGCTATTGTACATGAAACAGGGAGTTAGTGATAGTAAAAGAAAACGGTTTAGAGCATGCAAGATAACTCATAACAGATCTATAATCTACAGTGGCTAAGAACTTCTGTACTTGTGTGAATATCCTATTCAAGTAATTTGAAGCACAAAATCTGATTTTAATTTGCATTCTTGTTTTGAAGGCATAATGAAAAAGTATCTTTAAAAAAATAAGATAAGAACTTGGTCCAGGTTCCACTTGTGAACATTGATTTAATCCACATGTCAGTCACTCAGCAGTGTTTTTTATTTTACATTCAGAACTATTTGGTGGGGCTTCAAGTTAAACACATTGTAGTGCTTTACAAGGTGAAAATTATGATGGTATCCCTGTTTCTTTCCTTTTCCATAACTATTAATTAAACTCTTTCCTTTAATTAAACTCTTTCCTTTCTCTCAGCTTTTTCATTCAGACTTCACAGACATCCTTTCTGATTAAACCTCTGTCATTCCAAATCACTCAGGACATCACTTCCCTCCCCCTGCCTGGCTGTGCTGTCCTAACCTCTTTCAGCAGTTCATTCTCTGTCTCCCCTTACTGGGATAAAGCTCCGTATTTGCACATTCTTTCCCCCTTTCTAGCCACTCCTCAAGAGGAACAAGCAGCTTGTAGAGAACTAGAGAAGGAGGAAAGAGCTGGGACAGAAACCTAATATTTTCTGTACAGTTTTACATACTCCTGACAATGACAAATCATTTGGTGTGACTGAGGTGATGGAGATCAGGAGAGTGATTGGCAATGAGTTTCTAACTATGTGACAGTGCTAGGAGGATGAAATCCTGTAAAGTTGAGCAGAGGTAGGAAAAAGCATGTAAGAAGAAAGACTACGTAACCCTAAAGGTGTTTTGGTTTGGTTTGTTCTTTTTTTTTTTTTTGAAACATGGCTTTCAATGCATTTTCAGAAATTTTATTCTTTACTGGCAGCAATATTTTTACCATTTGGAGCATTTATTATTAGTCTTTTACTCACCCATTCTGAGGTATCACGAGTTATTCTAAGTTATTCACATCTGGTTGTTTATCTCATAAGGCTTACAGTCCTTCACTAGATGTTATGTAAGAATCTCAATATATTCTCACTTTGTTTTCTAAGTACATATCCAGTATTAAACCTCTATTAAAGAAAATGCTGGATGGTTTCAGAGAACAGCAGATCAAAGCTGCCTGTGCAAAGGAATGGTGTATTAATAAGGGAACTGAGATTGCTTTCCAAAGGCCAGTCCTAATCCTTTCATAAAAAATTCATATATGGAAGTAAACTTGGGTCATGCTTCAAGTAAGTTATGTCAGCAATAAAGTTCTGAAGTCCAACTTGAGCGTTTGTCTAAAAATACTATTCATGTGATCATAAAAAGCTTAAAACTGAGTTCCTTTAAATCCTAATGCATTATGGAGTATTATTTGAGATAGATACAAAAAAGGGCCATGAAAATGAGGGCAGTATTGCTGACACAGTTTGATGACAGATATTTTTTGTTTAATATACCATACTGAAATAATTCATTTTTGAACTGACATTACTGCACTAGAAAAGCTGTGCACAGATTGAGCTCTCTAACTATGCAAAGTGCAAGAGCTCATTTATTTGGTCCTAGACATTTCCAGGATGTACACATAAAGACATTAGAGTAGAACTGAAAACAGTATGAAATAAAACTACCATCTATCTCCATTTCTATTCCTATTAGCATATAAACTTCTTCAAGATGGGAAATCAAATACAAAAGATGTGCCATGATGTAACCTACTGAAGCCACTAACTGCTTTAACAGCAAGTTACAATTATCCTTGGCTCCTGGATACTTATTTTCATCCTGAATATTTTTTTAAGCCATTAAGAACTTTTTCAGCAAGACTAAGGTCTTGCTAAAAATGTATTTAACTAGGCTTCTAGTACTAATGCCATTCTTACAAGCAATATTTTGGTAAATATTGTCTCATTCAGTGAGTATATAACTGTAAAAAAACCTAAAACTCAAGCCTATGATATGGAAAAGAAACAAGCTTCTAATAACTCCATTAAAAAAAAAAAAAAAAGATTTTACTCTAATACTTCTTGCATTTCTGCTCACACATTAATTTGTGTCCTGTTAGATGTTCCAATTAATAAATGGCAATTTGGGGTTTAAAAGAATGGTGTTCTATCAGTTTTTTCATACAGCAGGTGCACGCAGAATTAAACTGATCTTCTACTGCTTTCCCATGTCTGTAATTATTTTGTACTCAAACTTCTTTAGGTTCTTTGCACTAAAAATTTAGCTGGTGTTATTGAAGTCAGGTAATGATGTTGATAAAGTTTTACCAGAGAAGTATCTCATCTCTGAATTTGTCTTACTGTGGAAGGTAAAGTGCCCAGTCCTTTAAGAGCCTTAGGTATTTGCCTCTCTGCATACAAACTCAGATAAAACCCACAGCAATTGAGAAAGGAGGAAAATGTAGCTGTGTTTCCTTATTTAATAAAAGACAGAACTAGAAGCAATCTATTTTTTATGAAATTAACTTCCTCATTATAACTTTGAGTTTGGAAACATCTTAATGAAGAAAGGAGATACTTAATTCCTGTATTCTTACTGTACTTACAGATACTGAAAATTACTTTCCTGGTATGTTACTAAATTGTTAAGAGCTGCCAAGAGGAGTCAAGCAGTTGGAGGTCTTATTTCAAATTATGAAAATAAATCATTTCAAGAATCTGTAAATTTTCTCTCCATATAAACATCTCAGTGGTTCTTCTTTTAAATGTATTTTGTTTGAAGCTTTATTTCCTAGGTATGAAATAATTTCACAGCTTTCATCTGTTTGGTTCATCTAATCCTATAGCTAATTTCTCCTTCAGCATTTTAATTGACTGATGGTTTTTTTTCATGAGAAGTGTTAAGTCACAACAGATTTATAAATGCTACAACTGTATTTTAAGAGGGATCAATAAGATTTTTATGATTATTATTATGTCATAATGGCAGCAGAGCCAGCTTTGGTTTAAATGGAATTATTCAGTTTGAAAAACTCATTGTTTGGAAACAAGCTACTTTAATGTCTTTCTGACACATAATGCAGACCCAGGAAATGGCAGCATGCTTCTGAAACCATTACTGTGTGTCCCATGGTGGTTCTCATCTCATTTGTGCCCTGCTCTGAGCGTTCATTATCATCCCAAAGAATTAATGTGTTCTGTGCTGCTGAACTCACAACACAATATACTGAACACAAAGCTCTGGGAACAGCTCATGGCTGAGCTAATAAATCCAATCTTTCAGCTATTCTAGTGTTTAGGGTGTAGACACACAACCCAACTGTCCCCTTGTCCTTGCTTTGACAAAGAATGGGAAGCAGCAATCAACAATAACTTCTACACTGCATCCTGCTCCTTGGAGATCTTTCTTTTTTCCCTAAAACATGCTCCTGGATTTATGCAAGCAGCCAGGGCTCCTGCACCTCCTCCAACCTGGCCTATTTGCAAAAGCCAAATCAAAATCTTTCTCTGTCCTGAGCGAGTGGATCTTTGTGGCTTTAAAGTCACTGTTGCACAAGCTTACTATCTCCAGAAGGGTGTGCAACAGCTTCCTAACAGCTTGCCTGGAAGAATTTGCTGCTTCCTCCTGGTTTTATTCAGCATCATGGTAAATTTAATTCTTAGCTAATAATACTGCTATGTAATCTAGACACTTCTAACAAAAAACTAAAAAAAAAAAACAAAAACCAAAACAAAACCTACTTTTCAGCAAATCTTACACAACAAACAATTACTGTGCCAAAGGAAAGGACAAACCTGTCAACAATTTTTCTACCACTTATTATAGATCTAATATTATGCTTTTTAGAACTTGGAATGATTAACCTAAAATGGGGTAGAAGAGGTTGATATATTTCTAATACAGCTGTAAAAGTGTGGGAAAAAAAAAGTTTTCAAAACGCAATATCTCAATATTTTACTGAACTGAAATTACTTCTAGAAACTAAGGTAAGCTTTTGTATTTGTTCCAAAGGCATTTGTATTAATTTGACAGATATTAATAGCTAGATAGCAATTTTTGTTTTTAAAAAAAACAACTCTCCAGGTCAATCTCTCAGTTACTCCCTTGAAATCCACAGTACAGGTAAAACCTGTTTGCTTTTAACTGCCATGAATGAAACCAAGACCTTGCCTCCCTGTTGATAATTCTGACAAACAGGGAGAGACAGCCACTTATTTCCCCATTCTGGCTCTGTTTTATCCATCTAAAAATTGAATGTCTACCTCTGGCCAATTGATCATTCCACACCCTAAAGGCTGTTTGTCCACTTGAAGTCAGCTTTGATGAGACTGAAACAGAAAACATCCAGCTCCCATGGCAGGAGGTGGGCAGTGATCTAGGAACCCCCAGTTCCAGGCATCTTTATAAAGAAAAGCCTTCAGTGGCAGATCAATACTCAAAGATGGTTTCAGGATTTCTAGGACACATTTTCTTGGTCAACAATGCTTCCTCCTGGTTTCCTTTGCATTGTCAGGATTGAAAGAATGGTAGAAAGGGCAAAATCAGTTTTATCCATCCAGGAATATAACAAAAAATCCAAGAAAATAAATCCAACATTTTCTGCTTATGTCTAACTTAAAGGCATTTAGGAATACTTGGGGAACAGACATGGCAGTGGACCCATCTAAATCTCCCCTCACTATTAGGAATCTGATGGGCTAAATGAATGCCAGACTATAAATCTACTGGATGAATGCTTACAGAAAATCCCCATGGCTGAACAGAAAATGTTGGTCAGAGAGCTAAAGAACTGTTCTCTGGACCAGGTATTTGTCACTTGTCCACCTTGGTACAGAAAAAAAAAAATATATATATATACACACACACATACATATATATATCTATATAGGTGAACAGAAAAGGGTAAAATAGAAAGAGTCCTATGAGTACAGCACTGCTAAAAACCAAGAAGAAATTATTGGAAATTTTAGTATTTCTCAAATGAGGTCCATGTGAAAATAGGAGTCTCACAAGCCATGAGCTGCAAGAATCATCCTTTCTTTCCTTTCTGGTATTGACAACAGTAACTAGGATTATATCCTGAAATCAGTGGGAATTGCATCTCTTTCCAGCACAGAACAGATTTATAACTTTGCAGAAGCAAAGTTATTTGTAAATCCCTTCCCTAATTAACATAAAGGCATTAATATTCTGAAATAATGTTGTCTGGTATATCAGTGGAAATATAATTAACAAAATCAACACAGAATTTATATCAGTATTTGTTCTGCACAACAAAATATGCAGAAGAATGTTTTTGGAATAAACTGGTATTTGCTTTTTTAATGGATAGCATGAGTTGACCTAAAAGCTTAATTATCATTCAGGATTTTAATTACATCCGTAACAACAAATGCTTGCAAAATCCAGCAATAGCTGTGGAGTTTCTTAGCTTTAATCACTCCTCCCTCACTGTAGGGAATAAACGTTAAAATGTATTTATTGTTTACCCAGCAATTCACTCTATAGTGAAAGAAATCCCTCAGGAAGATCAACAAAGTTAAAATTAAGGGGCTCAGCCAAGGCTGACTAACAGCTAAACTCCAGATAGATGCTAAGAACCAAAACCAGTTTAGGATGAATAACCAAATTTAGCTTAAAAAAACCCTCATGGTAAAAATACAGCCTCTAAAATTCTATCTGCTTCAGGCCTATGGAGGATTAATGGCTTTCTACTCCTGAAATGCAGCAAAAACCTCTCTCATTGTCTTCAGCAAACCCACAGAACCTTCCAGAGTCATGTACAGACATGTAAATGTCTGCCTTTTGCTGGCATCCATAGTGACAATACTTTTCAGTACTGTTTGTTCTACATCAAAAATTGCTGAAGTTCAGTATTCTCCACTAAAAGTACATTTATAATTAGTTTTCTACCAGCTGATACATTTTAACAGAATTAATCTTTGGACTCTGCTCAAAGTCATAAAAATGAACAGGCATTCTCCCATTAGTGTGCCAAACTAGTTTGTTTGTCACCCTTCTACACCATTTGGTTTTGGTAACTCAAACAATGTCAATATAACTAGAAAACAAATTATAAAGAGCATTTCTGAAGTCAAGGAGGGAGATTTAAAAAATAAAGAAAATCCTGATATTCCCTTTCTCATGTTGTTTTAGTATGTATTACTCAGTGGAGCACAGATCTTTCTGTTTCACCTAATTATTAGTTGCCAGAGTATGCATTTTATAAAGTGTACATGGTTTACACACAGGGATCTCAGAAAAATTAAATATTCCTTTCTGTACAACAATTCAACACGTTTTGAGGGGTTTTTGGCTGTAGAGCTCTGCACAGTGACATCTGCCTTAAGTTTCTCTTCTCACTCCATACATTGCAGTCTGAAACTACAGAAATATAAGACTTTCTCACTTCTGTTCTTCCACTATTTTTGGTTTGTCTTCTACCAGCCTGCTCTAGAGTTCATGTTTTATTCAAGTCTCTCTTCAACCTAGTGAGCAACGCGATAGCAGGATTTGTGAGAAGATGAGGATGGACGCTGGGGGTGAGGCCAAAGGTTTCTTCTCACAGACACCAGAAAAAGCAGCAACAGAGGAAGCACAGAGCTGGATGCTCCCACAGCTAGATGTGGTTCCTTGCATTTACTAATCCCAACAATTCTCTCTCAGTAAATTTACCTGATCTTTCTTTAAGCTTGTGTTAACTTTTAGCATCCCTAATACCCTTTGGTAGGAGCACTGCAGCCTAATTCCTCCTGACATAAATAACTCACTTCCCTGTTCCTGAATCAGAGCAGCATAAAACATTTAAGAGGGCCAAAAGACTGATCAGAGGGATGGAACACCTCTTCTATGTAGAAATCCCAAGAGTTGGGGTTGTTCAGCCAGGAGATGGCTCCAGGGAAACCTGAATGTGGCATCTCAATACTTACATACAGTTTTTCAGAAAGTTGGGGACAAACCCATGAGGGCACCTGTTGCAGCTGGACAGAGGGTAATGGCTTTAAACTAAAACAGGGTGGATTTAGACTAGTACAGGAAGAATGTTTTTAAAATGAGGGTGGTGACACACTGGAACTGGTTACCCAAAGAGGTAGTAGAAGCCCCACCCCAGGAAATATTTATTCTAAGAAGAAAGTGAATTATGAATTCACTCATTGGCATAATGTTTCCTTCTCTATTTCTTCTCAAATTATGCCTAATTATGTAGAAATTTATAGTCTTATTAAATGTGTTTTTTTTTTAAAGAAATCAAAATAGAAATTTTTACATTGTATCAAATACATAAAGAGGAGCTGTATTCTCAGTTTTTCCTTTGACATTCATGGCAACAGGAATTCAGTTCTAATAGCTGAATTTTAAATAAAAACCTGATAGTCAGAGCTCCTAGCTATACTAAGATAAAACTATTCCAGAGTTTTACTATTCCAATACAAAACCTGCTTCTTCTAGCTCTAGCCAGTATTTGATTGTAGTACCTTTAAGCCAGTTCTCACCCTATTGTGGGTGCAAATGAAACCCAGCTTGCACATGTAATTGAATTAACATGAAATTCTCAAATAAATTATTTTTAGTCTTCAGAAGAGAGCCCTTGCTAGAAATGCAAAGACAGCAAGTTGATTACTTTGAAGTGCACAAAGTTCTCACTCAAAGTGCTTTTTTCTCACCTCTCTGAAACTCAGGATTCTCTATCACACAGAAAGAAGTCTGACACATATCTGCCCAAACCCTACTATAGCACGACAAACCCCATTTATAATCTTTTCATTTTAATTTAAACCTTGTTCCTGAAGAAAAAACTCCCTTTTATCATGCTAGTTTTGCTAAGACTCTGGTGTTTTTTCATAATTTAGTATTGAAACTGAATAGCCTACAGATGCATCATAATGAACAGTAGCTATATCCAAACTATCTCCAGGCTGTCCAACAAGGTGACACTGAAAGACTTTAATTTTAAGTTGCATAAAATTGTCTCTTACTGAGCTCTAAGGTATGAAACAGTTCATGTTTTGACAGCTTATTTAACAAGCTTTGCTAACTTCACAACCAGTTTTATCTTTGGGCATAAAGCAATGTAACTGAAGAAGAAATGGAATGCAACTTCCAGAAGGAAGAAAATGTCAAAAAAATGCACACACTATAAAAAGAAAAAAAAAAAGCAAACTTATTTTGTAAAATAAATCATTTCAAGTTTATGCTTCACTTTTCCTTCTGCAAGAGATCCAACATTCAATGCAAATTGCTGAACACTTGTTATTCTAAGGCACAAACCATGACTGTGTCACAATTTTCCTGTCTAATTAAATAGAAACAGCTTTCTGAGTCATATCCAAAGAGGCACTGCAGACTTGCTAATCCATTCTCACATGCACATGTTGGAAAGGCTTTCACTCTGAAACAGTCTTTCATTTATCCTCACGTGGCTGAACATCTCACAGTTCTGTCTGCTTTTCTCTCTTTTGAGAGAACCCATGTAACCCTTAGTCTGATATTTCATAAAGCCTTGAAGAGTAGCATTAAACTTTCTTTTATGGAAAGTTTCTCATTCTGCATATGACATAAACAGGAGAGTTCAGATTTTGAAAGAAAGACAAAGAAAAAAAAGAAAGAAAAAAACCAAACCCAAAACTAGACCAGACCAAAAACCCCTCATCTACGTATCGGCTAATCCAGAAAGTCCATTCCATTTTGCAAGAGGCAGTATTAGAGAGAATGTTTCTTGAAAGAAGTAGCTGTCGCAATCAGATCAACAGTATGTGAAAGAATAGCAGTAAGATATACAATACTAAGCCACAAAATATTAGACTTAACTATCCAGTCTGGTAATAACTCTTCATGATTAAAAAGCTTTGCTCCAAACTCTTAAAATCTAATTATTCATTTAGCCTGTGTACTGTTTAAAGATTGAAGTTGCCGACAAATTTTAAATACTGCTTTGCACACAATGTCAGGATTTGGGAACAGCTGAGTTGCTTTCTTCATACATTAGAGAGACCAGGACTTTCAAACTGGGTGCACTTTCAGTCAGGCATTCAGTAAGGAAGGCTGGGACTCAAAATATTCCAAACATAACACTTATGTTTGTAGGGACAGTGCTCAGAAACATTTCACTAAAAACCAGACCAGACCAGGGCAAGGTACCTGCTTTTCACACAAAACTAAGTGGTTACAGCACTTCCCCCAAGCTGGGATGCCCCTTTCAGTGCTGTACTGAGTCTGATGTAAAGCTGAGAGAAGGGCAGGACACAATCATCTGTTCTTATCATCCTCTTCAGACTACAAACTGCTCTGGGCTGTGGTAAACATCAGAAAGCTCCCTGAGGAGTGAGGGATGCACATTCCCAGACATCAAACAGACAAAGGAAGAATCCAGGCTTACAGCAGTGATGGTGCTTATCTTGAAGAACAGACAAACCTTTTCTGCACTTCTCTTGTGATTATTTAATAAAATACACATCCTTGGGAAGTGGATAGGAACCTACCTAGCCCTGGAGCCCTATCCACCAAACCAGAGAACTGCATTTCTCAGTCTCTGGCTCAGCATTGATTATTTTCAAGCAGAGAAACTGTCTGAAAGGTATCCGAGACCAAATCTCAGCATGGGGACACAGTGCTTTGTAGGAGAGGAGAAATGAAGAATTCAAACTGATTATCAACTCAAGGCTGTGACTAATCACTTGGAGTCTTACATGATGTATCCAAGAATCTAGCCTAACATGTTAAGCAGCACGAGGAAAGAGGTCATCTGGTAAAACTCTGACATAGCCCTTCATCTTTAGAAAAAGCAATTTTTTTTGCAGCCCAATAATATTTAACAGGAATAGACTTTATCTGAAATCAGGTTGATAACAGTTTCCAAGGAACTACTTCCTTCATAGAAAAATGAGAACAGCAAGAAACAGTCACCTTTCTTCTAAATAACAAAGTGGGATAGAATAGCAGTTAGGTGTTGTGGTTTTTTCTGGTATAATGATGTTTTCATATTGTATAGCTTCAGAAAATTAACTGATAAATATAACTGATCAATCTGCAAAAAACACATGGACCTTTCTCAGCTAATCAATTCCTTCTCCAAAATACAAATAGATTTTCTATTAAACTTAGAATCTATGTATCACACAAAAGGACACAAAAACATCGTAGATTCATGCAAATATCACAGAAATCCCAGAGCAGATTCTGAAGTTTAACTTCAATTTGCATCTATTGTGCACTTTCCCCATGAAAAGCTCAGTTTCACTGATTATAGTAAGAATTACTCACTAAGTACCTTCAGGTATGAGAAACTTGGGAAATAAGTGAGACTATTAAGAAAAACTACAAAGAAATAATGCAGAATCTTTCATATTACTGAGCATCAGTGTTCAAATCCCTCTGCAGCCATTGTCATACATTATGCAAGTGTTATAATGAACTTGTAAACAAATGTTAATTAGGAATTTATTGGAAGCTGTAAGAAGAGGAATTTTTCAGTGAGCTCTGCTCGTGTCCTTTTCCTAGCATAACTCAAAAATAGAAGTCAGATATCTACCAGATCCAAAGTTTTGTCTACAGTTGATTAAGCCTGAGATGTGAAATGCTGCTCTACTGGCTACGTGTTCTCAGCAGTCTGTGTCCACGAATGCTCACTGTCCCCACTATTACCTCTATACCACCATCATGTGAAAGGAAAAAGCATTAGACAGAACTAAAAGAGGCTTTTATTTCCCAGGCTTCTTTGTCTATAGTTTGCTTAAATTAATTAAATAAATAAATTGCAAAAAACCCCAACCAAAACTAATAGCATAGACTACAAATCCCAACAGTCACCATATACATTTCTCTCTCTTGACCACTAAAGTGTAGACTATAAAACACTGAGCTGCAGGATCTGTCACTGATTTGCAGCACACACCAGTCACTCTTTTCTTACTTAGGAAAAGTGGTGTTTCCCTGCTGTGTAACCTGGACAATAGTACTAAGAAAAAAAGCTTTGCTGATAACACTTGCTTATATTTGGGAAAAAAATTCCTAAAAATCTCCCCAAACCAAAGAATAATAACAATAATAACCAAAACCAATGGGCTTCTCCAGAGTGCACAGAGAGCACAAAAAAAAGGCAGATTTCATTATTATTTGTGATTTTAAACCACAGCTGCATATTCCTGAAAATCTTTAAAATACTTCCGTATTTTTTGCTCCTCTGTTTACTTAATGTATATATTCCTGCATGGACACACTTAATTGACTTGAACAGTTCTACTTGGCTTCAGTGATTTTATAATTTGTCAAAAGCACTTCACTAGCTGTTGAGGAGACAGACTTCTTCCTCATACTGCCAAAACAATCCTATGAAATATGGTTTGGTTTAATTGAAGTATAATTAATGCCTTGAATTCTAATTACTTCTGCTGTGATCTGGAGATGAAAATATCCTTCTGCCAGAATAATACGTTTAATATGGAATGGACATACTTAGTATTAATACTCACTCTTTAGCAACTTCAGTAATGAGTTTCTTTGATTGAACAGGCAGCACTTTGGAAAAAAACCCCACAAACCTAAAGCTTTTCTGCCTGTCAGAATATAAATGAAACTTATTCATTTTATATGGCTTGCAAAAATAAAACTGAAATCTGTTTTTTGAATGCTAAAGGCTATCTATTAGATTTTCCTTTTTATCTACTGATGGGAATTGAAAAAAAAATGTCTCACAGTTAACAGGCAAGGAATGTTGAGTGACATGTTGACATAAAAATGTTTTTGTTAAATGTACATGTTTTAACTTTTAATTCCGTTCTGCAAGGATATGAGAAGGGAAAATTCCCAGCTGAATTAAATACAGAGCACTTTCTCTTTAGAGTAGTGATTCCATGACAAGTTATTTGGAAAATATGGTGGAAATATTTATTACATAAATTGCTAAAACTACTCATAAGTTGGCTGTAAGACAACCTCATTGTCAAATACTGTTAACATAAGGTTTACTGCTCCTGACCAGAGTTTAACAGCTTACAAAATACTGGGGCTAGGGGAAAAAATCTTCCAGTTCATTCAGTGTTCACCAGTTTACCATTAGGAAACCATGTCGAAGAAATGGATGATTCTGGAAAGAAACCCCACAAAAAATCTAACGAAAAGGAAAAAATTTCAGTTTGTTTTTGAAGATTCATGGAGTTTGAGAGATGCTCAATCCTTTAATAAAAGATATAATTTTAGCTGGAATACCTTCTTCTATTGTCTAAATTTCATGTCTCAAAATTAATTTTATAAGTGTGAAAATATGGTATTTCTATCACTTAAAATGAGCACAGAGAATATAACACAGTCATCTCTGCACTACATCAATGACATTAAAAAAACCCAACGTGTGCTGCTGTTGCCATCTCCTTCCCTTCTCTCTTCTCATGTCTTTGTTTCTATTTATGCTTCTTGGGACTCTTTCACTTACTCCCAGAGGAGAAAGCTTAAAAATCAGAGCTAAAAAGAATTCAAGCAGCCCCTATAAACATTAATTCCTCCTGGGTTCCAAATGAAATACCAATATATGCAAAAAAATCCTACACATTAAGAAAAACAGAAATACAAACATATGCAGTAACATATGCCTTAAAATGAACAGTAGAGTTATTTTAAATATTGCAGTGTTTTTAATTTTTGAAGACAGGAAAACACCTTAACTAGTATCATTAAAAATCTAGCAAACTAAGTTATCCAGTGTTAAATATTAAGATTTATTACAAGTGCAGCAAGTAGAGATTCTTAGTTTTAAACTCAGATTGTCTTGTGTTTAGTGGTAAATTTTCTTATAGGTACCGAATGAACGCGAGGATTGCAAAAAAATGGAAATATTCCTGGGCATTTGGTTTAAAAGATGAAGTTATTCAAACAATGAAATGCAAATGTTACACCAAGACACTTTCCATCTGCCACAGGGGAAAGTCTTTCTCGGCCTCTCTCTCCTCCTAAACTGCTACTAGACCTGAAAATCTTCCCTGTGTCAGAGGTAGGTTAAACCCCCAGCAATGAAACAGCAAAATTCAGATTTGTTTCTCCAGAGGAGAAAGGAGGAGCAAGGGGATGTATAGTATATAGTGAGGGATGGGAAGAGGCTGAGTTTGAAGCCAAAAGTGGGATGGAGATGGTCCCAGTGCACAGAGATAAGGAATTTACTGCCTTGCACAAGCTCTTGGAGTCACCTAGAAAGCAGCCTGCAGAGCCAATGTCTACAGCAGCCCTTGGTTGCCAGAGCTCTCCTGGACCATCTCTCACACATTTTTGCTGTCCCCAAGCACCCTCAGCCTCTGTGCAGCTGATGGCTTTTCCTGTCCCTAAATCTGCCCATAGAACACCAGAACTCAGGGCTGCTTTCCTGATTACAAGGCAATGAGGAGTGAGCCTGTGGAGGACACCCTTGACACAGGGGGCTTGGTTTGGAAGTTGTTTTGCTCACCCCCAAAGCACAGATCTTGGCTCTTAGTCCATTATTGAGATGTCCTTCAGACTGGACATCTATGGATCTCCCAGATAAACCAGCACATGCTGTGCACTGGGTATAGCTCCAGAGCTACTGAAAAGCCTACAGGATCTTAAACATTAAATACAGAAGGATAAAAGCAGCTGATGTGTTTTATATTACACTTTACAATACATGACTGAATTTATTATGAAAGCTGCTGAACTTGGCAAGCTTGCATTGAGTCCCATGGGACAATAAGTCCATTTATATTTCCATGTATAATTCTAAATGGTAATCCTCACTCCTACACAGGACCTCAGCATTAAGAGGAGACAAGCTGGCTAAGGATTGTTGCTTTAGATCCCCAGTTGCAGGATGGAACAATGAAGATCCATACATCCAGTATCCTAACAAGCACAAAAAAAAACTATGATAGGGCAGCTTGCAGTGAGTGGGCATCTATGTAGTAAACAGCCAATTTTTAAATTCCTTTAAAAAAAAAAAAAAAGTAAAAAAACTTGGAAGATAGGCAGATCAAAGCAATGTGATTTATAACATGCCAGCCCTTGGCTTCTCTTTTGGATGGGTTTAGTGTAAGAAGCCTTACTGGGTCAGCTGGAGATTCCCTTGATAGCTGAATAGAAGCTCTGAATTCCAGCAGGAATGTTGCAGTGTTCCTTGAACCACTGGGACCCTGGATGGGTTGCCAAAGGCAGAGCAGCTTTCAGGCTGTTGGAGCTTTCAGCAGGCTCAAAATCCTGCAGTGACAAAGGTGACTTAATTCCTCTGCTTAACACTGTTTAAGTAGAGCCAAGGTGCAGCTCTGTGCATTAGAAGTACAAAAAATTCCACTTTCATGATCTCTTCAAGACCAAAATTTCAGTAAAAAAAACAAATTAAAGTGCTGCTTTCCCCCTTCCCCCTCCCGATTTTGTGTTTCCTGCAGAATGAAGGATTTAAAATTAAGATGACATTAAACACATCTGCTCTTCAATTCCTCAGAGAAAAGAGTCCAATTTTAATGAGTGCTCACCAGTAGGGTTTTTAGCTTCCAAGTAGAAGTAAATTGAGAATAAAATTCAGGTGGAATTCATTTTTCTAACATGTAAAATATAAAACTGTTTAAAAGGGGGAAATCCAGTGAAATTTCCTATTCCTCCTACCACTGAGGTAACTTGGCATCACAAGTCAATGTTTTGTTTCAATTTATGGTAAACAGCATCTGTAATCAACCAGAAACCCTTCAAGAAATCCACAGGTTTGGTATCTGCTCTGTTTCAAACACACAACATAGCACTTTCCCTGCCTTAAGCAGTAATCTCCTCCTAGATTTGAAAGATAAATTCCCAAAACTACTCCTCCACACGCAGATCACCCACAAAGTTACCTCAAAATATTGAAATTTATATACATAAACCTCTATAATAAAAAGTGCACGTTGTGCAATACAGATAATATATTAATGTATATATAAATTTTAAATATATGTTACTCATATATAAATATTTCAGCTTGCTAAAGCATGAAAGTCAAACTATTTAAAAAAAAGGTAGAATCGTACTAGTAACCTATGTGACTCCTCTTTTAATCTTGTGTCATAGATGAACCATAAAAACCTTAATGTCATAAGAGGGGTGGCATTTTATTAAACCGTGCCATTATTAACTAGATCGAGAGATAAATAACAGAATTTGTGTAATTATGAACAGAAGCTTCTTCATTTTATACCACTGAGTGAAAAAAACCCAAAAACTAACATCCAATTAAAAAAAAAAAAAAAAAAAAAAAAAAAAGTTGCTTTTCATGCTGCCAGCAAGAAAAGAGTATTGAAATCTTTGATGCTCGTGGCAAATTATATGTCATCATTAATTTGAACAAAACTGCCAGTTTTGCATTATTTGACACGGATTTCTGGTTAGGGCTTATTTTCTGTGCACATCTTGACAAGTGTATCACAGTACAAGTATTTCAAAACAAAGAAACAGCTTAGGAAGCAATCACAGAGAGGTGCAGAGCAGTAAGGTATTTGGACTAGCAGCTACACCAAGCACAAGTTTGGAAAGTGGAATGCTAAAAGAGATACAAATATTCCCACAGCAATAACAAACACAAATATAGAAAGTAGTCCTTGAGATTCAGAAACCTGAGGATATGAGCAAAAGTAAAATAATTCTATATTTTGTAGGGTTTTTTTTTTTTTTTTGGTGACCAGCACTGTGAAAAAAAAGTAACAAACAGATTGTATTGAGGGTTGTAGATGATAAAAATTGCCTGGACTGAGGGTGCTTCCCTGAAACCAGCCGGCCAGGTTTAAGGAGTGAATAACTCCCAGTCATCTCCCATCTCACCCCAGCACCCAAAGAGATGGGTGCAGCTCTGAGCCTGCTCTGCTGGGCAAGCTGCAGCTCCTGGAGCCTCAAGAGACCCAGGCAGCAGAGGCTGCTGGAGCCAGAACAGCCCTGGGATCTGGGCTGGTTCTGCTCTCCAGTGGGACTGACTACTTCTGCTCTTATTTCTCAATGCTGAGCAAATCAACCTCTCTGCTTGAGTAATAAGATGGTGCTGGCTTCAGCCATCAAAGGATTTGGGAAGCCAGGCTGTAGTTCAGCTTGTTTGCTCTGAATCCAACCTAAAGGTTTCCTTTTGCTCAGAACTGAAGGTGCTTGGTGTAAGGATGAGTGTGCTGTAAACGGACTCCAGTCTTAACTGCACTTCCTTAAGGACACTTCCCAGCCTCCCCCAGACCACTGCTTCCAAAGGAAGATGTCAATACAGCATCCTAAGCTATTCTAGAATGAAAGTCATCATCATCCATCTAACTTAAGATGACTGTGAACCACCTCCACTCACTAAAAACACCCACAAGTTTAACCAAGATGATGAAAATTCACTATCAAGATAAAAAAATAGTATGTGAGTACACTTTATTATTATTTTTTTTCCCAAATAGCTGTTCATATACTCAAGTCAGTCTATTTTGGGGCCTGCTGAACCGTTCCAAGAAAGACATAATACCCTCTAAGGTTGCCTTCAGCATTCAACTGTGGATGAACTGGCAGGAGGTTCAGTAATACAGTGTTAGAGAATGGGTTGCCATGGCAACACTTCTGCCTTCTGCCAAATTTTGGAGCTCAGGTTTAAAAGCTGATCTCCAACCAAGGTCTCTTCCAAAAATCTCCAAGCTCTTATTAAAAAAATCAAACACAGAACTATATTCCTCTCAAAAAAAAACAACAAACCAAACAAACAAACAACAACAAAAAAACAACAACAAAGAAACCATCCCACATAAAAAAAGACAGTCCCTTGTCTCAGATTATTTAACACTATATTGCCAGAATGAAGTTCCCTGACGTATCAGTATATGAATATTGCAGGCTGATTTTATTGAAGTTTGCTGAAGACATGCATGGCATTTCTTAGGCAAGCTGCAGAGTCCACAAGGCAGTTCTTTAATGATGGCTTTTTCAAGCACCTTTATTCACTGCCCTGTGCAGTCACCTGCAAACTTGAGCACAACTCAAAATAGAAAGTTCCAAATAACTAATTTTTCAGTTTCCTGGAAGTTCTGAAAAAACAGGAGATTTGTATGGAATTTAAAAGTGTGTTAAAATATTCTAGAGCTATCAGCTAGGTTTTATGAAAAGAATGTGAGACAACCTAAACAAAGGTAAAACATTAATGATCTAAATTTACAAGAAAGCATGAATGTTATTCACAAACTGCAGCAGGGGCACAATTCTAGGATTATATTCCAACTATTGAAGCATTTGACTTTGGGTTTCCACCTCCCTGCGTGAAGTTCTCAAACACATGATACATATTTAAACTGCATCATAATGAGAAAAACCCAACCCAACAAACTTCACCTCAAATACCCTAAACAGAGAAAGAATGACAGAAGATAGAGTACATAAGGGGCTTTTTGTGAAGAATGTCAATCTCTTTCCATTTGGTCTTCAGAAAGGGCCCACACTTGGGATCAGCTAAAAATAAAGAGATTCAGTTTAGCAATCACTGGCACTTCAGATAAGAAAGATCTTCAGCATCTTCCAAATCCCTCTCAGTGATGGATATGCCTATGGATTTTTCTCAGACTGTTCACTGTCAGGCAAATGCAATAATCCCTACATCAACTGGCAAGGCATCAGCAGACCAGAATTTGAATACACAAGGTCTGCCTTCCACATCTCTCTTTTTCCTGCTACAAATAAAATGCCTGTGTAGCACCTTTCCACTGTTCAGCAGCCCAGACCAGTCATGTCTTGGTTGCAATAAGTAAAGGAGACAGGTTGTGCTCTGCAAAAAGAGGAGCACAAATCAAAATGAATATGATGACAAGTGTTCAAAAAGTGTGCTCTGCTTCATTCAGAAGGCTTCTCAAAAGCACAAATATAAAGCTTCTGAATCCAGCATTTACTCTTGCCTCTTTTTCAGAACATGATGGTTCTGTATCACGTGTGTTTCTCTGCAGGTAACATCACTGTACCAAAGTTAGGAAAAGGACTACAGATAAGTTCAATTTAGTCACAACACGAATAGTGAAAGCCTACAAAGTGTAAGAAAATTGCTTTTAACAATTTCATGTTGAGGTATATAGAGCTGTCTCCACAAGTTTTAGATCACTGTTTGCTGCAAGAGCAATATAATGGGGACAAAAATCATCAAGCACATCAGGCCCGACTGATTCAGCATAAAAGAGAAATCAAATTGCCTTACAAAATATTTTTAAAGAAGTATCTTGTTGAAATATCTTATTCTAGGTGGTCTACTATAAAACCAGGACTGACTAACAGAATAATTGCTTGGTCTAATCTTTCTGCTCTAAGTGCACACAGTGTTATTGTATGTACTTTCCAAAAGCAAACTAAATCTCCTTCATAAGCTACACTTTTAAACTACTTAAATCCTAAACCTCTCTGCTTCTCTGTTGTGCTCTGCTTTACACAGGGGTCTTATTTGGACTTCTGATAATTCTGTCTGCACATCTGCAAGTGTGTTTGCTGTTAACAGATTATGGCAACACATCTGAGCCTTTAGAGGTAAATTCAAGGATAATGTTACACACATACACACAAAAAGAACTTTTAAAAACTTGTATTATTTCTCCTGCAACGATTTTAAGGAATGATCCTGTCTCTAACACCCTAGTGAAAAGATCATATATACTCATAAATTCCAATGATATGGTGCTTTCCCCAGGTTTCACTGCTTCCTGCAAGTTTTTAAGCACATAGAGATTCAGATCAGAGAAAAAAACACTTATAATATCAAAAAACATATCGTGGAGTTCAGGCAAAAAGGTCCTTACAATGTCATTTAAAAAACCCAAAGTATTTCCAGAAGAGGTATCAGTAGAAATTTTAGCAGTTTTATTCACAGCTTTTCCATCCTATCCTGTAACAGAACTAAAACTGTGGCATTTTAGAAAATACTCACAAGTACTGATGCTATCAGCTGCCAAATTGTCACTGACCTAAAATATAAACTTTCTTTTTTTCAAAATAAATGTACACATAAATTATATACAGTATATTTGTACTGCCTGTTCCCAAAGGGAAACAAATATCTTCTGTGAAGATGCTCTGTTACAACTTTAACAAGCAAGCAGAGTTCTTCAAAAATATGAGCAGAAGATAATAGTTACTTTACTTTCATGGTCTTGATCATAAGACAGTGGAAATAAATCTCAGAATCACCACTTTTATCCTTAAAGTACTTATTTACCAGAATCATTTCCATAGTTGATGAAAACACACAACACTTTTCAGCTCCTGCTCTTTTAGTGAAGAGTGACTTTAAATGAGGGTGTTTTTACAGAAGCAATTCAGGAGACTGTATCAAACTCAAAATGGAATTATTTATATTTGCCAGGCTACTAATGGAACTGTGGGGATTATGTAACATAGTCCAGAAATTCCCCCCTGGATGTGTTCATATTCCTCTGCTAAATTGAGGAGGTGGGAAATGTGCATTCAGCCTAGGGGTAAATAATGTAGGGGGGAAAAAAATCACAACTGGCTTTGAGGAAAATCAGAAAGATAAAGTAAAGAAAAAAAAACTTCCATAAGGTTAAAAAAAAAGATAAAGGAAAGGCTACAGTCATGCGATAGAATGGATTCTTTATGGGAATGACAGGAAAACTTGGCACAAAGAAATAAAAGGATAGTTTCCAGTTAAAGAAAGCTATCCTGTTGATAGGAAATGTAACTTCAGTCTCTTTATAGGAAAAAGGATGCATTATTTCGATTACTTTAAAGCTTGTTAAAGAGAACATAATGTAAGGAGAATTTTGCACTGACCTGGATGAGGTACCTGAGATCTTCCCATTTCAGATTCTCTCATTAAAAATTGAGAATGCTGCTCTGATCCATTCTACACCATTTGATATGGCTTACAGAGTATTTTAAACAGGCTTCAATAAAGAGTCTGATACTTCTTTTTCATTCTTTTTTTTTTCCAAGCAGAAAAATAATTTCTCTGGGCAGAAAAATCATTTCAAATCTGTGTGTAGCAGCCCCCAGGAGGGCCCGTACAGCCTTCCTCCTGTGCCTCCCTCCCACCCACCTGCATGTTCATGGTATCAGGTAGACACAAATGGTCTCCAATGGTTTAAAAAGTCTGAATTCTATCCTCCAAACCCACATCCCTCTTTCTGAGAGACTCAGCTGTAATAAAAGCTCTCCATGGGTGTTATGTGCTAATTCAAAAAACCTGGGCTGAGCTATCAGCTGCAGCTGATGAACATTAATTAAAATCTGTTAAGACCAGACCAGAACTATTGGGTTTGCCTCATTCTCTCTATAATTTTATATTTTGCTGCCATATATCGGTGTCACATGGGAATATTTTCAAGCAGTGCTGCAAACAGTTATAAAAAATGGCACAAAGTAAAGCCTGCCTTAAAATAGCATCAAGTAAAACTCTTAGATCCTACATGCTGAGAATCCAACTTCTGCACTTGTACTAAATATATACTTTTTGTCCTGCTCAAACACAGCCAGGCAATGAGCTTGCAGTTGGGTTTTTTGGGGATTTTACCTCCAGTGACAAAGCCTCCATGGAGCTTCTACTAACATGTTCTGTACTTTGGATTAATTTCCTCTGCAGTTTAGCTCTTAGCCTGGCAAAAAATGCTTTGTTCCTGGAGCTGAACGAGTTCATTGCAGAATGTTTGGTATGAGTGGTTTTGGGAGCCTGGAGAAACATTTTTTCCTTGTGGTGGGGGGAAGGCTGTTGCACACCTACTGCAAAGGGCAAAATCCTCACAGGGCTGCTGCCTTTCTATCACGTTTGGGCTCCTGAGAGTGAATGCTCTTGATGGTTGAGAGCCTGAAACCCTTTCTGAATAATTCTCCTCACAGGAGGCCATGCTGAAAAGTCACAGCTTCTCTTCAGGGTTGCTGCCCAGCTGGGCCTTCCCTGCTGCCCTGCTTTGTGTGCTGAATATTGCAGTTATTTCAGGAAAAGAAAAAAAATATCAAAGTTGTCCTTTCCTCTCTCCCCTCCAGCTTTCTCTCTCAGTCTCCTGTCCCAGGCTCCTCAGTGATCTCCCCTTTCCCTGGCTCCATGTTGGCTCCGTAGGGCCCTTCCCGCCGCCATGTCGGGATTCAGGCTGGGCCGCAGGGCTGCCCTGGGCCCAGCCAGGGTTCTGGAGCTGCTTCCACTCTCTCAAACTGACTGAAACCATGCAAAAAAAACATGCAAAAACCCAAGCATGGCCTCTGCCAGGCTGTGGTCCCCAGCCCTGTTGCCTCTGTCCCATCTGGAGGGGTCTGGGAAGACCCTGAGGGTGAGGAGGGGACAGGAGAAGCAGCTCCTGACCAACAGGGATGTGGGAATAAAGCTGAAAGGGCAAAACTTGGGAGTCCTCTGAAAGAGTCAGCCTGACAAGCAACCTCTGGGCTGAACAAGTTGGATCCAGTGTAAATAATTTTAGCAAGGGGGAACCAGAAAGTATCAGGAAGCTGGAATTTTTCCTGAAGGATATGAGCCTGAAGGTGAGGTGTTTTCATAGAATCATAGAATCATAGAATAGGCTGGGTTGGAAGGGACCTCAGAGGTCATCGAGTCCAACCCTTGATCAACTACCGCCACAGTCACTAGACAATGGCACTGAGTTTTGACTTGATGGTGCCTGTACTGAAGGAGAAGGAAAAAACTGTCCAGATAGTTAAAATGTTGTTAATTCAGAATGTGTGCCATGTACACAAAGCCATCAAATGAACTAATTCAATTGCTTAGAGAGTCATAGAATAAACTTGGTTTGAAAAGACCCTTAATCTCATCAAGTCAACCATAATCCAAAGATCTGTGCCAAAAGGAAATTATTATAATTTTAAATACCTAAAATAGGACTAGATAAGAAAATGTGTGATTGCCATCTATACAAAGTACTTTAATATATTTAAGTCTGGAATCTTTGTGCAGTTGTAAAGAACATCAGAGAATCTACCATCACACAACATGGGAGAAGTAAATGGCAAGAAGCATCATTTATTTAAATAGCCAACTGTCTGAAATAAACTACTTAGCAAGATATTTGGGGGAAAACCTCATTGCTTTCTCAAGCAAGGAATGTTAAGTAAAAGAATTCTACTCTTCAGAGATAGGCAAAAAAGAAAACTAATTTTGCAGGTTAGTGCAGAAAGAAAATAATTCATGTCATGGTATTAGAAAATAGGCAGATTAATCACCAACTTTTCATTAAATCTTCTGGTACTCTACCAGCTGTGAAAAGAATGTGATTTAAGATCCTAATATATAAACAATGTGAATCACACAACAGATTTTTAGAGTTTCTGTAGTTGGGTTTTTTTGTGCTGCTTTGCAAGAGGACTTTGTGTCCTAGTGATACAGCAGTGCCTTTTCTGTGGCATGTACTTGTTATTATGTGAGAGGTCTGCAAGCCAGAATGATTAGACTGTGACAGGCAGAAGAACAATGAGCTGTGTTCCAGCATACAGAAAGCAATTTCAGATGGGAAAAAAAATCCCTAAATGGATCAGCAAGGAGTTATTAGGTAAGGACAGGCTTTTACCACTGGTTTCTCCCATAACTTTTCATTATCATAAAAGATAAAATTATGAATAAAGCATTAAAAAAATAACCAACCACTAACAATGAATGAGAGGCAAATCACACATCAAAGCCTTTTCTGTATGTTTCAATGGTTAACTGAATCTTGTATTTTACAGCAGTGGAACTTGGCATGTATATTTTTTCCTATGAAAATATAGGAAAATAATTGATTCCACATTAATGCCACCAAAATTAAAGACTTTGTTCTTTAAAGTCAAGGTTATTTTACATTAAAATGTTGATAAATGTTGACAGCATCTAGTATTCCTAAATACTGTTCACTCTTTCAACAGAGTGTAAAACCATCAGCTACTCACTAACAAGAGGTATTAGTTTAATTTAGGGAACTCAGTAAGTCAAAAAAGGCAAAAACAGTCACTCCAGCTGTATCAAGCACCTTAAAAGATGTTGAAAAGCAAACTGAAAATACCTCATGAAGCCTGATGGTAAAGTTGAGACCTCAAAAGAATTTGATGTAAACAGCCTTTTAATTTGACATAATCAAGCAAGAGCACCTCACTTGTTTGTAGCATATGCTAAACCATATTAGTTTGATATTAGCAATTTATTTCATCAAAAGAATGCTTGCTAGGCTTAATTCCTTCTCGAACAGCTCTCAGGTAGTGTATTTGCAATACGATTTAATTGATCACAATATTGCTGTCTTTGCTATCTCAACTATTTCCACAGTTAATGTATTCTGCAAGTATTTTTTTTTTTTTAATGAAAGAGAAAAGGGCTATTTTCCATTGCCATATCACACCAGTACACATTTACCCATCAGCAATGGGTACTTCTGTTCTGTACTTATTTCTAGTTTGTCACTGGACCTTTCAGGACATGATGCTACCTGACATTATCACAGAAATACCAGAAAGTCCTGCTGACCAGTAGAGAACTGTAGAGCTCCTTGTCATCCAGACATGCAGGACAGAACTGAGCTGGAAACTTAAAATGCAATTTTTGTCTTAAGGGCTGTTTGTCTACAGCTTTTAACATAGGAACTCTGGTTTCAAACAAGCCCCACCATAATTTGAGTTCAAGATTAAGACTAGATAGAATAAGACTACTGATGACATTTTGAAGAAAAAATGAAACAAGAGATGCTTTTCTCCACACACCCACATCCTAGTTTCTATCTGGATTTTTCAAGCACTTTATGCGAAATAATCAGATTTAATATGTTGAGTTCTGTTCTTCTGTTTCTTTTTCAGCAGGCTGCATTTCTGACTTCCTTTGGGAATCTGTCATTAATAGGCTTTGCCTCAGAATATTGTGTTATATTCTGTAATCTCTGCTTTCTGGAGGTTTCATGTTATTCCTCTCTCCCTGAAATTCACTGTCACTTGCAAATCTGCTCAATATGTTGTTTAGTACCTTTGTATTATTAACAAACATATGCATTGATAAAACCTACTATATTTTACTATTAGTTCTCCCATTTTCATCACACGATGCAGTACTTACAAGCAGTACATTTATAATTTTCCCACAGAAAACACAAAAATATTTACTAAAAATTTCTAACACACCAAAATGCAGCTGCTGAGCATGTCTACTCCAAAAATTGCAAACATAACAGAACCAAAGTTTTTGCATGAGAAGGATAAAGGATAAAATACATTTTTATGGTTTTATATTCTGTGCTAGCATCAGAGTAAAAAGTGCAGCCTCAAGGCATTTTTGCAGCTGACAACAGCTAGAGCCTGAATTGTCTGAATGACAATAATATTGTGATGGGGATCCGTGTGGCTTTTTGTCAAAGTTAAAATTGACTGACTGTGTGGTTTTACTGGTGACATGACCAAAAGGGTGGTGTTAGGATGATGGGAGATAGTTTGCTGACAAGAATATTGGTCTGCAGCACTTTTTCAGCTCAGCTTTGACTCTCATGTTTATAATTATATGATTTCAGAAGCATTCTGTCCTTTGCATTCTTATGGCATCACAAGAAAGAGCTTGAACAACTGGAAAAATTGGTAGGAAAACTGGTGACAACTGGGAGGGAAAGCGAAGGTGGAAAAAATATTATTGTGCTATAGAAACCCAACAGTAACAGCTTCAGACTTACTTGCCTTACTTATAAAAAAAAAAATCATGCTTTCTTGTTTTAATCTAATAGTTAACCAGCTGGTATCCCAGAATACCAGTTTCCACACTTGTAAATACAACAGGCAAGCCTGTGTGAACTTGGCTGCATCTCTGTGGTGGAATCAATATGTGTACTGGAAGTTAGATGGATCAATAAGGAGAAAAGCTTGAAGGAACTGCCTCAAACCTCTCAACCACCTCGTCCAGGGCAGGTCATTTTTTCATGAATAATCAAAATAGTCTGTAACCTCTGATGTCAATAATTCAGAGGTGATACATGACCACATGCTCTAACGATTTCTTATTGACATATATAGAGCTTTTCACGGGCCTCAGAAGACATTTGTGGGATAAAAATCTAAATGCATCCAAGAATCATTATATTGTACAGTGCACAGAAATAAAACTGCCTCAAGGGCCTCCCTCTGTTGAAATTAAAAGCAGCATTTATTACTTTCTAAGAGACAATGAACAAGACTCAAAACTTACCAGAGAAGACTGACCTTG
Organism: Calypte anna; assembly: GCF_003957555.1. Classification (NCBI taxonomy): domain Eukaryota; kingdom Metazoa; phylum Chordata; class Aves; order Apodiformes; family Trochilidae; genus Calypte; species Calypte anna. The sequence continues at coordinate 10,096,959 of NC_044247.1, read as the reverse complement.
GCCATAAGTCCTTATTCCACCAAGGCTTTGAGATGGCTTGTGATACAGACCCATATTGACAAATGTCAAATCTAAAGAGTAGGTTGTGTTGAGGGCATGCCAGATCCTTTCCATACTCTTGAATACCCTATGATAATAATTGGTGGAAAAATAAGGGGTGTTAGTATCAGTGAATAAGCACAAATTTCAAGTATTTTCTATATGAACATAACTATCATGATCCTTTTACAGTCAGGAATATGTATCATCATATGCTAAGAATCAATGCTTGTTCTGATAACAGTTGTTACATGTGATAAATGCAAGTTACATCTATCTTTCTACTGCTTACTAGGTAAGTAGGAGTCACCTTTTGCTCAGCACCCATTACGCCACATGCAGAACACAGCCAAGTTTGTACAGCTCTGCCCCAACAGCACGAGAAAAATATTGATAAATTGAAGTGAGTTCAGCAGAGGGTCACCCCCATGGTTACAGGCCCCTTTACTTCCCAAAGAGCTAAGGCTGAGGGAACAGGAATTGTTCAGCCTGGGCAGTTTTAGCAGCCTAAGGACTCTTCACAGAGCAAGGCAGGAGAAGGAAAGATATCAGACTGTGGGTATAAAGGAAACCAAGGGGTGTTCAGAGCAGTTATAAGAGAAACCTTTTCACTATTAGTACAGTCAAGCATTGGAACAGGTTTCCTAGAACTGTTTTAACATCTCCATCCTAAAGGTTTTACAAGACAAAAGCTGATAAAACCTGTAGTAACCTGCTTCTATTTCTATCTGTAAACTGGAAACACCTTTGTAAACTGGAAACACTATAATCAAAATGGAGAATGTAATCTCCCAGTAAAATGGAATCAAAACATACAAAAGTTTGTATTTCACAGTATATAGCTAAATTTCCAATTGCTTGGTTAGTATATATGTGTTTGGTTTTTGGTTTTTTTTTTTTTTTTTTTTTTTGAGAAACAACATTTTACATGATCAGTAATGAAGACAAACTATATTTAGATCATAGCTGTCTCCCTAGTGTTCAAGGTTATTGCAATATGGGACTAACAAGTGCATTCATGCATGCATCTTGCTAATGACCTGTTCTGTTCTATTTTCTTGCAATAGAAAGGTTTGTTTTACTTCAAACTCTATAGAAAGTACTCTTGATGAAAAGAATTAAGGGGCAATGTGAGAAGAATGAAAATCATTTGTTCTGTAGAACTTGAACTAGTAGATACCTAAGAATATGCAAACAAACATCCAAAAAATAAAAACCAGACCCAAAACAAAACCAAGCCTGACAGAACCTCCCTGACAGGTACATTAGGATTCAAGTCTGCACTTATTTCTAGGAGAGATGTTTGTGTGCTACTTTGAGTTATGAATGGAAAAGGGATGTTTTCTGCATTTCTAAAACACAAGGCATTTTCCCAATTACTTTGCAGTTTCCTGAAAACAATACCTAAATATTATATCAGTTCTGCTGAAAACAAACACTTGCTATCCTCTTACACTAAAAAATGTGTTGTGTTGTGTTGTGTTGTGTTGTGTTGTGTTGTGTTGTGTTGTGTTGTGTGGAGAGCTTTGTTATGTCAGCAGATTTCTTTGATGGAGTGTTTTTAACTACTAATTAGAAGGAATTATTGCTTGTCAAGATTTTATTTTTTTTTTTTTAAATTTAGGAGCTTAGGATACAGTAACATTGGTTTTCATCTATGTAAGTTTATATTGACTGTCTATGAAGTGACAGATTTCTTAGTATCTTGTTAATCTTAAAGCCATAAATGGTGTATGTCATGCTTATATCTGAGTTTCCCCTTGATAAGTAACAGCATGTATGTGATAACATCTTCTTATACTGTGTTCTCAGCAGGTAAATGACCATACTGGCAAGAGGAAACTGACTGTAAAAATAAATTTCCCCTTGTGTGTTCTCTTTCTCCTTTGAAACCCAGTTTCAGATTTTTCTATTACAACTACAGTAATTCCTATTACAGATTTTTCTATTACAACTAATAACAGGCATCCTGGCACTAACTCTTTGTCACCTATCTTCAGTATTCAAATCTGTTGGCAATTTTCTGTTCTCAGTCATCTGCCTCAGTTCCTGATAGCAAATTTTATTATATTTTGATAGTATATTTTGGTGGGCTGAAAAGACCTGTTAGCTTGGACAACTGATTATTTTTGTACACAAGAGAAAACCAAGCGGGATAAAAGGGTAAATTCCACACTCTCAGTAAATACAGAGTTTAAAAATAATGTTTTTCTACGTCTTTCATTTTGCAATATTGTATTCTGGTCCTTGATTTTACTAGCAGGTAATGAAATACTTAATGTAACAACTGGCTTTTCTTGGGCACAACACTTAAAAAAATCAAATATATCTAATTTTACAAAATATTATGAAAATCAATGTGAAATAGATTCATACTTATTTGCATCTATGACATTTTTTTCCCAGTCTTCTCAATCTTGTTTTTCACCTGTGAGAGGAGTTTCTTTTCAAGTCACATGTTTGAGTTTACTTTTGCTGCACTAATGTCATCACTTTCAAGTCCTTGTTCATGAGAGACCTTCCCAGCTGGCTGCAAAGTGGGTATTTCCTACTTCTTATTTCACTCTTATATTCTGGTTTCAATTTGAGGATGACAGTGTCCTTCCTGTTTAGCAAGTTCTTCACCAGATTTACTTACACCAAGCTTATTTCTCACATTCTTTTGCGTGGATCTTGTAAAAATGCTGTGATTTCTTCCAATTTTGGCACCCAGCTTTGTAGGTGGGTTGCAATCTGTAGTACAGTTTCCAGTTATTTGAGGAAGCAACCGTGTTTAAATGTACCAACACTTTCCTTTAAGTGGATCTTCTCTACTGTCTCCTTTAATAGAAAGTGTCTAAACTGCTTGTATCCAATTGATTTGCATTCTCTGGGATTCAAAGTTTTCTTTTAAAAGACAGTTGAACTTTCCTGCAGATTTTAAATACAGCTTTTTGTTTTTGTCATGTTCCTTTCCATTTGACTTTGACTTCTGCTAATGCTGGTGCTGTGCAGATGTTTCCTGGAATATCTCTTTTACAAAGGATGGACTAATGGGAGTTCTCTTGAAACACTATTTTGAAAACAGGGTAATAAAAATACCCAACTTCTTGTTCTCTTTATCTGGCCTCGTGTGCAGTGCCAGTACACAGCCTGAGTACACAATCTGTGATGACCTTGCAGAAGGCAGACTTTGGGTAGGGAGAGGACAGCTTTTAGTTATCAACAGCCTGGACATCTGTAGATCTTGTGGTGATTATTTCCCCACATGCAAGCACTGTAGTGTATACAGTACTGATATGAGCTTTTCATTCATTTAGCTTTCTAAAAAAACATAGTGTCAGAATAGGCATCAAATGTTTTGAAAAAAATGAGAAAACTTTCTTACTGTTCTGTGCTTAGCTACATTTCTGATTGTCTCACTCAGCATAAGTGGAGTTCTCCTGTTTGGGTCAGCGAGACTGTCATTGAAGACCTCTGGTTCAAAGTTATCCTTTATATAATAAAAAAATCCTTTTTTTCTGGTCTGCCTCCCATCCATCACAGACCAACTTCATTAGCTCTTGCTTGTAACCTAATCATTGCAATACTTCTGGCTTCAGAGCCTGCAGATGGTATCTTTCTTGAATTCTTCTAGAAGAAAGCGAGATGTTTCCTTTTTAATATTCTTTCCTAGATTGTAGAAACAGAGTTTTCTAATAGGCATTTCAGACATGCACTGGACTACCAGATAAGGGCAAAGAGAAAAAGATTAAGAAATCCTTTGCTATGGGTCTTTTGAAAGGCAAATAAATATTACATAACTGCTTTTTACACTTAAATATTACATAGCTGCATTTACACTTAAAACTTTGATAAACACCTAACTGGGCACTTACTATTAATATATATCTTTCAAATTATTTAGAATTTCAACATGTTAGAAATAAAATCTTTAAAATGCTGCCCAATTTCCTGCTAGATCCCAATCTCTCTTCAACTTTAGTGCAATCTTTTAAACCTGCTGAAGATTTTCCTCAGAAGTTCATAGCCCTGGCATCAAAGCTTTTCAGAGAGCAAGGACTTCTTCCCCAGGCCACCTGTGAGCTTGAGATGAGATGAACACTGAGAAACCCTTCACAAGTGCAGGCTGCACTGCTTACCTGTTTTGCTACCAAAATAGAGTTGAGATTTCTAGAAATGTCTCTCTTCATAACTGACAGCCACATCAGATACTCCACCTGCCTGACCTTCTTGGTGGCCCTGGTTATGTTTGCCATAGTCCTTAGAAAATCCTATTTTTTGAAGATTTCCAACTGTGAGGGGAAGAGATAATGCTGTTATGATGGATACTTATGTGAGACCAAACACATTCATTTGGACATAGCAATAACAGAAAAATCTTACATCTTTTCACATTTAGAACTTTGAACCCAGCCAAAGATGCACCTAAAGATACATCAGAGATTTACAGAGAACTCAGCCAAAAGCAAACACTCACACTATTCATTTTTAAGGGAACTTATTTTTTGTCACCAGAAAGTAGATGTAAATCATTAAAAGCATGTATGTAGTATTAATATTGTGCATCTTTAGGCCACATACCTGCTTCTAATCATTTCAGGCCTGAAGTTTTGGATTTCCAAATTAGTTATACTGTCCTAATGTCCAATAATGCAGCACACTGAAATTCTATCCAGAATAGTAACAAGCTGTGTGAAAACTAATCTACTTATGCTCTACCTGAGATATATGCTGTGCTGACTCAAAACTTGCTTTTTGAGTAAGACAGCCTCTTCAGCAAATGTCCAGCCTTACTATTTTAATTTTACCTAGAAATGCTTTATATCTGCCAAAACATGTCCTGAGTTAGTAGGAGACTAATTCAGAAAGAGAAGTACTGCTTGTACATTCCCAATAATTCAAGGAATATGCTTCTGATCATATCTTAGAGTAACAGATGACTTCTGCAAAACGGATTGAAGGAAAATAAACCCAACAGAAGCTTTGTGACATGGTGTAAAAATATGGATTAAATGTATCTGAGCTGTTGCCAAGAGGAACTGACAGAGCTGCTGAGATAGCTCAATGACCTGATTAAGGTAGGAGCGAGAAACCACGTTCTCTGTCCACCTCTACAAGATTTTATCACAAATAATTTTATTAGCTTGGTACACAGAGATTCCTTCCTTAAAATAGATCTCAGATTGCCATGTAGGCAATGTTGAAATATATACATAGCTACCACTAAATCTGATTACTTTTATCAAACTGAAAAGAACATCTGTAGGTGTGTAGGCTGAAATTGAAAAGTTAAGAAACATTAAATATTATATGGCTGCAATGCAAAAAAAACACCTGTAACATTTGTGCCTCCAGAAACTTTCAGCTTGTTACAAGAGGTCATCATTAAAGTCTGAAAACATCTTACACTGGCTTCTGAACATACAATAATCTCTCCTAGTCCATGACAAGCATTTTCATTTTCCATTTCATTCCCTGTTAATAATTTAAAATTCCTGAACTTTGTAAGCAACTTCTTTATTGGCATATATTCTCAACAAGCTTACCTGGAGATCCCCAATTAAACTCACAAACAGACCATAATATATCTTCTTAATATAACTTCTTAGAGTTGAACAAGTTTTCTAGTTTCTGTTGATTCCTGTAACACATAAAATAAAAATATATGTTCCTTTAAGAATATTTGGCAGCCTGATAATCTAATACAGAAATTCTTCTTCCATTTCATTCAGAAGTAGATGTTACAGAACAGTTTGCTTCACTGGAGTATTGTTAAATAGAATATTACATTTGTAGGGGAGCTGCAATGGTTTGTTACAGCTGTTACAGCTTTTTTTGTTGTTGTTGTTGTTGTATCTGCACAATGCTATATTTGTATAGATCATCAGTAGTAAACTGTGGAGAGTATAACAGAAGAAAAACAAGCCAGTTTTGTTCCCTTTGCATCTGAAAAAAATCTGTATATATTATACAACACACACAGGAACAGTTCTCTCAGCCCTGTCTATTAAAGAATGGATGGACATGAATATATCTCAGTTGTTAAATTTCCCAAAACCACGCTGCAGTCTACACTGTCAAAAGAAAAGTGTCTTCTGGAAAAAAAACAAAAAACAAAACAAAACAAAAAAACCCCTCAAGCACATTCTTTTCACTGTTCATGAGAAATTATGAGCAGGATGGCAAAGGGTGTTTACACAGGCACTTAGCCAGGAAACGGGGTGTTTTCCACAGATACAGTCAGTTAGGGAGCACATCTCTGATTTTCATAAGCTCCCTCCCTCTGCTCTCGTCCCTCTGTCATTATACCCAGAAACCTCTCTCTAGGTGAGAAAATAAACCCAGGGCTGCACAATGCAGCCAAACGCTGCCTCTTTCCTCTAGGTAAGTGCTACCACACTGAGGCCATTTGTAGGAATTTTTCTCGGCAAGATAAACAAATGCAAGCCCCTTAAGGAAACACGTGAACTGCAGGACAGTTTCACCCTGAATCGTGACCAAAAATCCGTGTGAGGAGGCTGTAAAAGGATTCTCTGCAAAGCTTCTGTGAAACACAGCTTGGCTTCTCAGCATCCTTGATGGAAAACCTCGTGAGATAGAAAGTCTTGTCACTTTATTTCTATGTGTTTGCCTGCATCTTAAGTTGCAGCTCAGGATCCCTTAGGATCATGTGAGGCTGGGTTATATAGGAGAGAGCTGTGCTATAGTGCCGGGAGGGTGTAAGCCTGGCAGCTGGGTAGTGTTATGGTTGCTGCTTTCCTGTGCTAAGCTGATTTACTTGTTTAAGGTCTGACCTCATCATCCTGTCAGTATGGATTCCCACCTATACAGTTAGCAGCAGCTTAGCATCGGCTTGAAGAGCTTGCAGTCTATTAATCAGAAGAGAGAGGGAGAGAGCTGCCGGTATTTGTTCTTTTGTTGGCTTTTCTTAAGAAGAGGAGTTGAAACACAAAAGATAACAAAGAATCCATTTCCTTTCTAAAAGAATAGGCTGTTGTCGGTTTTTGGTGGGTTTTTTTTCTTGGTGGTTTTTTGTTTTTTTTTTCCCCCCCCCCGCAAAAAATGTCAGTATCGGGAAAGAAAGAGTTTGATGTGAAGCAGATCCTGAGGCTCCGCTGGAGGTGGTTCAGTCACCCCTCACAAGGCTCCACAGGCACGGGGAGCTGCCACCAGCAGGAAGGATATGAGCACAGAGGGACACCGGTCCAGAACAGGTTGAAGAACCACTCTCGGGACAGAAATGGGTTGAAGAAAAACAGCAGTCCTGTCCACCACAACATACTGGCACCTGTGCCAGGTCCAACCCCAGGGCATCACCGATCCATTCAAACCTGGCATCAACAAAACCTCATAGAACAGCTCCGAGCAAATGAGGAGATTCCCAAAAGGAGCACGGAGGAAAACTGTGTCAAAGAAGATTCAGTTAAAACCACGCAGGAGTTGCAGATGATCACAGAAGAAAATTCAGATGAATCTGCAGAGAGGTAGGAGTTTTAAGGTCTGCACTTAGAAAGCCATACTTCAATCCAAGTTATTCCCTAAAAGGACCTTTGTTTTTAACCAGTTCCTTACTGCATTAGCCTCACTTTATATATGTGCACACCCACACTCAAATGAACAGCAACATCAGAATGATGAACACTGTCAGGAAATTCTGATCTTTGCTTAAGCTACATCATTTCACAACTATTCCATAAAAATTAATTCTGCCAGTTTCTCAAATTTCCTCTGTGACAGTTTACAGCTTGTTTACTTTTTTTGGTCTCAATTTATTATGTTTAAGTGCAATGAAAAAATGAGCTTTCTGAAATCCTGTCCTCATCCCCACTTTGTCAATGGGTGCAACTTTGACAAATGGGAACAGCTGGAGGTGCAGTCTGTGTAGCTGCCATAGGTCTGTCAGATTTCTTATTGCTTTTTGTTCACTGCTTTCTTGACCAATGTAATTAACCTTGAACTAAGTGGAAAGGCAGTGTCATTACCTCCTTTTTTAAAGGTTTATTTGAACTCACAATACTTTTGCAGTTTGTTTGGTATACTGAGGGACAAACACTTCATGCAAGGTCATGTGAAAAAACATTACAGCTATGAGACCTTAAAGGTGTAAGCACAAAGAATGAGCTTTTTCTAAGATGTTAAAACAGAGAAATAAATATTAATACAGTCTATTTATGATTTTTGTTATGATTTATTTCAAAATTGATGTCAGTATCATTAGCTTATACAGCAACAATTTTACTCCATCTTTGCCCCACTTTGGACTCAAAATATGCATTTATAAGGTGTTTATTTGCACCATTTGATAAGATTGCCATCAGTCCTTGGGAATCATTTAGGTTTCTAACATTGTATTTAAATACAAATGTGTCTTACTTGAAGTTACAGATTCAGTAAAAACCAAGCTGACAGTTTGTGTATTTTTAGCAGTTATTATTTTTCAAGTTGTACATCTGGTATAGGGGACATCTGCAGACTGAACAGAAAAAACCCATGCATTCCAAAATGTCATTTTGAAACCAGCACTTGTAGTCAGTGTATTCTACATAAAATCATTACAGAGTAAAATCAGTGAAGTAGTTTCTGTCTGTTACTGGTGTACTACTTTGCAATGTGTAAGAAGTATACTCTTAAAATAACCAGTTTTGAATCAGAGTAAAAATTAGCCTTAACACCTTAGCAAGAAATTCAATTTAATTTGAAGAAAACCAAGGAACACTACAAAATCAAAATAAGATCCTATATTAGGTGAAGAAGAAGGTGAAAAAATCATAAATTCTGTTTAGAAGATAAAAGTCCCCTGACTTCTAAAGTAAGATTTGACATTTTCTCCAGCTATATAGAAACTGTCTGCTAAGACTTCAATGAGTTTTGTGCCCTCATATTCATACAAAGTTAAGTTCTTCCCCTGAGCTGTTTAAATCTGCAGCTTTCAGAGAAGTTTGGGGGAAGTATGTATCTTATAAAGTATCCTTATATTCAAAGAAGTGTATTTTCTGTAAAGTTACCAGTAAAAGCTTCTTATGCATGTTGTAGGTTAAAACCTATCTTAGCATTCACCTTAGAGAGGGGATGTGTAAGAAATTGTTTAGAAAGGGATCCATGACTCTGATTTTCTTTGTAATTAAAATTTTCCTTCAAGAAAATAAATTACTTCATAAAAGACACCTCAACATAGCTCAAATTTCTTAAATATGTAATCATTAAGTAAATCATCATTCTCTTCCCCTATAGCATTCAGGACAGACCAAACACACATACACATGCTGATTGATTGGGTAGAAATTAAATACTGAGAAATAGAGAAGTAGCCTTATATCTATATATCTAATCTATATCTATGTCATCTATATCTATATCATCTATTATCTATATCATCTCTATGTATCTACATATAGTTGCTACATCTACCCATTTTAAGGTGGACTGGAGCGTGACACTATTACATGTGACTCAGACACTGAGAAATAGCAGAAAAGGATATAAAATCAGGCCAACACCTCAATCTTGAACAGGCCACGAAAGCAATTTCTAGTAACAGCTTATTGCTTCCCACCAGAAAGCTTTGGAAACATGAAAACAATATTATCAATGTCTTCAGAAAAACATGGGCTGTCTTTCTCTGGAAAGCTCAGGACTTAATGCTTTCAGCGCCACAGAAATAGCACCCTAGGGTTTAATGGAATAAGGTTTGTCCATCAAGGAGAAAAGAGAAAAAAGAAAGTTCCAAGCAATAGTTTCAATATATTACCATCAATACACTCGTTTCTGCTTTCTTCAATCTTACTTGGTACTCCTCTCAGCATGCCTGGGGGCTGTCTTCTCCAGTGTTGCTAAGGGAAGATAACTCAAAAGGTACCAAAGTCTGCTAGAAGCATCAGAAATAGCAGAGCTTGACCTATGGTAAGGTCCTTATGGAAGCTGCATCTAAAGTTATGAAAAAAGCTGAACTGTGGAAGATACACATTTCACTGAGCTAGTCTTATGCTCACCAGTCTACTCCTTGAATGAGGATTGGGACCTTTTCACAGGTGAAAAACAGAGAAACTAGCTAAAATCTGAATAGATACCAAGTATTTGCCTTTATTTATACACTGTACTTCCCATGGTAAAATATTATGGTATTACTGGGATGGTCAGATAGGTAAATCCACAGATTATGGCCATGCAAATGAAGAGCAAAAACCTTCAAAGATCTTAGGTTTGGCTTAAAGCAAATAAGTTAAGTTAGCTCTGAAACAATGCACAGTAAAGAAACCGAATTGTTTCTGGATCTGAAGGTGTGGTTGTGGATTTTTGTGCACTTGAAGTTAAAGATCATCTCTGATCTCCTCTGACTGTCTGGAACCTGTTGAAGTTCATGCTTCTCTGTCAGACAGACTTTGAAGCAGTTCCATGTCTTTCAGAGAAAGTAATCTGGCAGAGGGCCAGAGAAATCAGCAAACACTTGGAGGACCTGCTTAGTAGATTTTGTTTGGTGGTTGACAAAATGATAAACCACAGATCCCTCCTAATGAGAAGAATCCATAGGACTGAAATACCTTCCTTACTTCCTTTGATAGTTTTTGGTCTCAAAAATATGACTGCACTGACCTTTCAGTGCTTCTGAAGATGGTATCTGCTGGTAAAGCTCACGTGTAGCTCTGCTAGTAGTTGCCCACAGGCAATCAGATTCCACTGATGAATGCAACAACCCTTCCTCATTTTCATTCCTCATTGGATGACAGGCTCTAGTTTTGCTAAAGTCATGTTTTCTATTTTCATAATACACTTTTAATTAATTTTAACAGAATCTTTTCATGTCCTGATCCAAGTAGTAAGTACTGATGTACATAGAAGCAGATATTCAGGAGGAGTATCCTCTTAACTAAGGCAATGCATTTTATGTAGTGACTGTTAATGATGTTCATATTAAGACATGAAAACTCATCTAATTGTCTTTTTTTTTTTTCCCCTTACTGTCTTGGACATAGATACACATACACACACACACACATATAACATGGCTATTCTGGAAATTATCCTCTATATGAGGGTTTTTCCTGGAGTTCTCTTATTCTTTCCAGAAGGAGATAATATCATTGGCTCTCATTCCAGTATGAAAATAAAGGTACCACAAGGAAAAAAAATACTCCTTTAATTGTTGCAGTGTCCCAGGAGACACTGAACAGGTGGAAATGAATAAATCAGTGTGCAGTGCCTGACCCCAATTTCTTGCCCACACGATGCCATTATTTTTTGTTAGCTGGTGTGGCACAGACCAAGGACACACACTGTCATTTTCCTTCTGCTGAGCAGTTTTTGGGGAAAGTCACTACATGACCCTCTGAAACTTGTAACAGACATTGACTGAAATGGTATCTGCTTGATTTTTCAATACAAAAGACCATTTCCAAAAAGAAAATCTGATAATTTTCACAGTGAAAGTGAAACATATGAATTCTGTTATCAAACTATTGGTCAGACTGAGGGGAGGTTTTGCATTAGGGGTACAGTTCTGGATATTCAAATAAGCAGAGTCCTACCACTGATCGCTGACAGTGACTGATAATGAATGCCAACACACCAAGTAGATGGAAGGACTGCAGGGTGTCCTTTGCAGAGATGATAAAGTGCTGCATTCAGAGTAGTAATCATGACACTATTTTCCCCCCATGAGTAAGAATTCAGTTTCATGAATCATTTCTGATGCCCAAGGCATGAATTTAGACAGTATTATTCCTAGTTCCACGTAACTGCTCCAATTTTATTTTCACTGAACTTCCAGTGTTTTAAAAAAAATCCCTTAATTTGGACAAACAACAGGTTTACAAACACAATAAAGCATACTGGACATCTAGTCAGGTGGCATGGCAATCTTATGACAAAGCTGGATCAACTATGTTTAGGTGCTTCAAATCAGGTAGTACAATTTAAGCTCATTATTTCCTTGATCTTTCCCCCAGGGACATAGATAGCATCCTGTTCCTTTTCTCACACTATTATGCTTTACAGCATTTTTTCAGATACTTGAAAATAACTCCAAGTCTGAGGAGCTACAGTTCTTGCAATCTGTTTTCAGAAGTCCTGTGCTAAACAGCTCTGCTCATTTTCATCAATGATCAAGTCAGTGTCCTGACTTCCTCCAGCAGGTCTGTCTGTGGCTGCAGTACTGTGATTTGGACATGTTCTGGCTAAATCCTGGCAATTCTAGTGTAGAAGGATTACTGACATGACACTGACTAAAAATCTGTTTGAATATCCTGCTCAGTGGTTTTTCTATCAACAACATGGTGGTGTTGCTCATGCCTGGCTTGTGATTGATGTGAGCCTCCTCACCCTGTACCAAAGACCTGTTCCCTATCCATCTGTACATTTTTGCAGTTCTTTGTTCATAAATATAATACTTTACAAAAATAAACTCCATCTTACATTTATCAGCTATCTCCAGTTTGCTGAGCTTATAATCCTATTTAATTTCTCCAATTTACTGATTTAATATTCCATTCTGATCCTGTGCCCCAACGTACTTGCAGCTCTTTCCAGACTGGCATGAACTTCAGTCGTAGTTAAGTTCCTATCAAACCCTACTCTTTATTTTCTCCTCCCTTCAAGAAATTTCAAAAAATTATTAAAACTCAGTGGAAAGTCCCTTAGGAACCCAGTTTGATTTAGCTTTCTACTTATCAGGGAACCACTGATAACTACTTTCAAAATATGAATTTGAACCAGTTTGGCACATAATCCCTAGTGGTTTACTCCAAAAAGGATGCCAGAATCTATCTAATATATCTATCTAATGAGAGTGTCAAAGAATATTCTCATATCCAAGATGAAAATGACAATAACTGGTTTTTTCTGTTCTCCATAATGCCTACTACAACATACTAATACACTTGAGTTGATTTTGATATGTTCTTCTTCCTAACTTTGTGATGACTGTTAGTCTTCTATGTGCTTTGAAATAATAATTATATTGCTTCTACACTGCAGAAAGTAAGAAGTAAGTAAGAGCATGGGAAAGAAAATATATTTGTCTTGTGGAGAATTTTACAGGTTCTTTAATACTTGGAACAATTGAATTTTACTTCAGTGGTGTAGTTAAAAAATTATTTTATGCCAGTATGCTATGGATAACCAAAATGCTTTCTTGCTACCTCAGGGAGAAGCAAAAACTAATTGTCCTTTAAAGATGACCTTTAACTAATGGTCAAAATATGAATTTGAAACTGGGGGCATTTGAAATGGGTTCTTTAAGACATTGTAGCTGATGTCCTCTCAGAAGTGATGCTTGAAGAGCTCATGTGGCCTTTCGGTGGTGCAGCAGTTGGTGATGAACACTCCCTTGGCATCCCTGAGATGCTGCATCTGCTACTGCCAGGAAGAGCTGTAATTCTACTTATGAACAAAGGCACATGGAACACTAAGTGACATTAAACTGAATTTAAATAGCATTTTACTGAAATCCACTCACAACCAGTTGAAAAAAGATAGGTGAGAATCATCAAGAGAATTTTCCTTTGATACCTGCTGCTTGCTAAGGGTAGCAAACTTGTGAAGTTGTAGTAAGTGGCATCCGATGTGGAATTAAAATCTAGGGGCAGCTTTACCTTTTTCCCAGAAGCTGATAATTCCCAATGAGAGACAGGAGTTCTTAGGCAGTGTGTGAATATAATGAACTGTGACCAAAGAAGTTATTCTGACCAAACAAAAGCTGTTGCCTCATACAAGAATTCTCAGTACAGAAATGAGAATCAATATTGATGAGAATCAAAGGCATCCTCTGCAGATTTTATTCCTGCTTTCTCCTTCTATTATGACATCTTGCAAGGAATTTGAAAAGGCAAAAAGTATGTGAATTTAAAGTGGGTTGAAACAGTGACTAAAAAATACAGGAAGAATTAGGTTTGTATTTTGAAATTAATTTTATAGTTAGCCTGTGAAAGGAGTGAATATTTATTAAAAATATTTTTGTCATAGATACATAAATATCATAGGATAATTTAAGCTGAAAAAGACCTCTGGATATCACAAAGCATAACCTCATCTTCCCAACCCCCATCAAGAAGTATATAATGAGGAATAATATGATTTACTAAAAACACACAATATTTCAAGGCTTACCTAGGACATGCATAGCTTTCAAAGATGACTTTTTATAGGCAAAGGAAAAAAAAATAATAATAATTTAAGAAACTAGGACAATTTTATTAATTTCAAAACAATTTCTTTATGATTCAATTATCTTCTCATTTCCATTTCATACAGCTTGCTCTCAGCAAAGACAGCTGTTAAATTACTTTTTAAAGAGTTATTACTGCTCCTAGAATCCCTTCTTAATGTCTCCAGAAAAAGTTAAGGAGATGATTAAACATACATGACCACTGCAAAGTGGTTTTTACAGGCACACTGATCTTGTAAAATCAACAGGAATCTTAAAGCTGTTGAAATATTCTTAGAAAAAAGGGGAGAGAGTTTGCTTGATTTGAAAGTTGTAGCTAGATAGCATTTGGAAAGAAATTAATAATTTAGATTTAAATGAAAATAAAATATTTTCACTGTTGCTTTGTGAGTGAATTGTTTACTTTGAACTGTTTGAAAGGCTGTAATGACAAACATTACTGAAATCTTTCGCATTTAAAGAAATAAAGGGATTTGTTTGTTTTAGTCAAACAGCCAAGTTAGCCCAGTATAAACTAATTTGGTTTTTCTCCTTTCATTCTACTGGAGTAAAATAATGATGCTATATTTCGAGAATTACTGTATCAGGGGATAAGATAAAAAATAGGGCTTGTGCATGGCTTACTTCTAGGTATGCAGGATAAATGGATACAGAAATGAAGCTCAAGTACTGTTGGGATTCCCAGAAAGTGCTTATGGCAAGTATAGGAAATAAATTTTAAAAATAGCCTCTAAAGCAAAGCTGTAACAAAATTTCTTCCTCTGTGAAATCAGAGCCCACCTCAGAGACTCCATCACCATGTCAGCTGCCATAAGAACTCCCTACACAGTTCTGACAAATCTCCTTGACCACCCTCCCCCTTTCCCACACAAATGTTTAAAAGCCAAAACTCAATTCAAGGCTAATTAAAATAGATAGAACAAGACCTCAGAGCCTGCCTCTTTCCAACAACTCTGCCCTTCCAACTAGCACAAAACATCTTTAACTTCATTCTTAGTAACCATTCCGCACTATAAGTCAGGATATTTTACTAAAAGTCTTTCTGCTGCTCAGAGGTAATAAGAAGGATAACTAAAAATATTGAAAGGAACACCCTACCTTGTTACCCTTGCTTCTTTTGAGGTTGAAACATATGACACAGTGTATAAATGACAACAGTTTTAAAATGTGACAGTGTATGCTCATGCTGTCTTCTGTGGTTGCCTGAGGCTGCCTTATTTAGAAGTACATGGCTAAATGTTCATTATTTTCTCAACTAAAAC
The DNA here is from genome assembly GCF_003957555.1 of Calypte anna. Classification (NCBI taxonomy): domain Eukaryota; kingdom Metazoa; phylum Chordata; class Aves; order Apodiformes; family Trochilidae; genus Calypte; species Calypte anna. Next base: position 10,081,518 of record NC_044247.1, on the reverse strand, counting down.
CCACTTAGGCTAAAAAACCATATTTACTGGTCAGGAAAGCAATGCCTGATACCTGAATCTTTCTTCAGTTTTGTTATATGTAGTTTGAAAACCTTTGGAGAAGAATCTAGGCATCTTACCTGTACATTTCATTTCATCAAACACGAGCTCTCTCAGCAAGCTTCTAACTTCCTTAATGGTCTGACTTTATGAATTAGGATCTGAAAATCAATATCCATGGATTAGGCCTCAGGTTTATTTCTTGCTTCTTAAATAAACTTAGAGAAATCACTTGGTATCACAATAAATTCATGTTAAGGGTAACACTTGACACTTTAAGAACTGATTGCTGTTTTCAAAGATCAGAATTTGCCTGCAAACTGCTCCTAAAATGCAAAGTGGAGTGCAGGTACATTATAATTGATGAATTATACTATGAAGTTGCACAGTTTCTCATGATAATACTACCACAAAATCAAGGTCTATTGCTTTAAGTTTTCTGTTGCAATAAACAGTAGAGACCACCAGCAAACAGAGGGAAAACATTTGATAAACTGTCCCCATTTGCTCTGCTTCAGTTTACCTGACAAATTAGAAGTCAAGAGGAAGGGAGGGCACTCTTGCAAGAAATGAGCTTTTTCAAAGCTTATTCATTTTAACAAAAGTTGAGAAAATGAGGAATCTTTTTGAACTGGGCATACACACCTTGATTTAAATGGAAATTGTGAGCAAACCACTAAGAAATCCTAGGGGTTGGAGAAAAGCTATTTTAAGCTATTACATATGGTTTGCGTTGCTAGGGAAACCTCTTTTACAGTGTTCATTTAGCACAGATGCTCAGGAAAGCTCTGTGACTCCATGTCAAACCATTGCAGAATGCTTCAGGATGTGAAGAAATAGAGATGCACATATACACACAGGCAGAACAAAATATCTCTGTCATTTTCTCTTAGTTATGTCCTCTGTCTTTGGGGGAAGTCAGTTCTATCCATTGCTGCCATGACCACAGTGATAAACCAAAAGCTTTGAAATTAAACCCCTGTCTTTCCAGATTGAGGACATTTGTTCAAACATTACCTTCTGGTTTGATCCATTGAGGTTCACGCTTTAGATATTGATCTATTTAGAGCAAAATATCTGTCTTTGCCACGTGCATTCCTGGGCCACCCTTTTGACCCTAGGGCTGAATCAGGTGAGAAGGTATTTTAGAACAAGCCCATAGAATTTTACATTACTGGGGAAATGTCACATAAAGTGAAGTGAAATTTGAAGTGGTGCCTTTAGCTGATGTGGGGAATATGACATTTTCCCATTTAAGTGAAGCATGGGTCTTGTTATTGCTTTGTTAGAATCTAAACAGGTAAAAGTAGAAAAGATAAAGAAGCAGAAAATTGAAGTGGTCATGACAAGCACAAGAGCAGAGTCTGAGTATAAAAAAAGAAGTGAGAAGCAGGTATTGTGGTAGTGGTTTGACTTTCCATAAATCAAGAGGTCTTAAAACTCTCACAGCAGCATCCTTATCTGATTAGCTGCAAGGATCAAAATAGCAGGGCAAAGAGAATTGCTCCTGAGCCACTCACTCTCTGGCTTTTCAAATTTTGTTCACTGGAGACAGCACAACCTCACCTTCATTTTTTCCCTTATGTCTCCAAGCTCCCTTTGATCCACTTTTGCTAACAGCAGTGAAAGGGGATGGCACAAAGCAGGTATTCTTTCCCAAAAATCTCTCTCCCATCTTTCTGAAAGGTGCTTAATTAAGAAGCAAAGACTTGATTTATTTCATCCAGCAATAGCCATGCTTGGATTTAAAAATAAATTGTTTGCCATTCACATGTTTGGGGATTTTTTGTGTGTCCTCTAAATGAAAATGCTACAAGCTCATGTCCAACATTTAGTCAATACTTTTCATTTTGTACATTCTCACAGCCTGCAACAGTGCTACACCATGCCTTCTGCTCACATCATTTTTTGTTCTTTAGGAAGAAGCTATTAACATATCTAACAATACTATCACTAGCTACAAGAAAGGTGAGCAAGAAGCAGTCAGCTTCACTGAATTCCTGCTACATGAATTTTAATTTTCCCCCGAAATAATCATGTGATATCAACTCTGGATGAAAAATCCTGTATTGCAATGATGACTGCAGAATGCTTCTTATATTGCTAGAGTCTGTGTTAATCAAGAGAGTGAAGTATTCCTCAGAATTTAAATTCTATCACATCCTGCATGATCAATTTCAATGTGCACTGGCTTAGTATTGATTTTCTTGTTTTTCTTAGGAATGCCATGCAGACAGGACAGCTGATTAATTCTAAACTAATTTTTAGCTGTTACGTGGAATCTCAAAAAAAATACTTTAAAACTTTCTCTGTGATTAATAGTAAGATGAGAGTTTCAATACACCTGGAAACAGAGTAAAAAAGTGACTTGAGCACTGTTTATGATTTGAGAAAAAAGGCACATGTGTATTTGAGATAAGTAATCCCCATAGCCTTTGTCATTACCTGAACAAAGGTTAATTTTGAGATGTTGATATGTCTTTTTACCTGAAATGTTTCATTTAGTTACTATTCTCTTTTACATACTGTAAATGAATACACTGATAATTCTCCTGGAGGATAATGTTCCTGAATGGTGCTTTTTTTATCATTTTTTAAATGATTTGTCTGAGACTCTCACATCCCAGTCATCATTCTAATGAAGCACTCATGGCTGTCCAGGCAGTGTGCTCTCCAGGCTGATTAGGTATTGCTAGAGCTCCAATTTTTCAGCAAGTATCTCATAGTATGGAAATAAATGTTCTTCAGTCAAGTCATTATAATGTTTATAGTAACATTTCATATTCAGATTACTCTGAATCAGGAGCAGCAGCAGCATTTAAATTGAAAACTGCTACCAGGTTACAAATGTTAGCACTGCCAGGTTAGGGGAATCCAGTGTTCTGCCAGAAGCTTGGCTCATTTTTCCTCTTTGGATTCTACTCCCAGTGGAGCTCTGCTCCTGCCCTGAGTCCTGAGAAAGCTCTGTGCGATGTGGCATGCAAAGACACAAGGCCAATGGGCCATGCTGCATGGCATTGCCCAGCCCATCATTCTGATGTGAGAGCAGCAGAGCCCAGCTGACTCTTCTTTTTAATAATTCATCTGCAAATGGGTCTGCAATAAATTACTGAGCAATTTTCAAAACCAAGCCCCAAATCTCAGGAGCAAAATACCAGAGAGTGACTTTTGAATAGGCATTTATACCTGTTATAACAGTAAATTTTTAAATCCTTGTCTTCATCAGATATATATAAATTATTTTCATAGATCAACAAACCCCCACAACTGGACCACATCTTACTGTGCTGTTACATAGTGATAAATTACAGACACTACTTTCTGTGTACAAAGGAATTTCCCAGTTCTTAATTATATGTGTAAAGCAAACTGCAAGCATAAAACTCTGCTTTAGACGCCAGATGCCAATAAAGGAATGCATGAAGCTTTCAAATAAATGTCTTTCTAGTAGCCAAAGGTCAACAGCTGAGGGAGCACAGGTCTAGTAAGAACAATCTGCACTACAGGGAGCTTGGGAAATAAATTTATGATTAACCTCTTCTGTTAAAATAAAACAAATACACAATTTCCAAAGGCAAACAGCATACTGGGGAGAGTGTTTAGATCTACTCCTCTCTGCTACATGAAATCCTGATGTGGCCACATCTGACACCAGCACAAAACACAGAGTGCTCAGGGGCTGCAGTGTTCAGGGGAATCACCATCCTGAATACATGCTTTCTGTTCATAGGAGAGTTCAAAATATTCTAACCCAAGTTCATCTTGATATTAATCATAATGGCACTCATCTGAATATTAGCATGTGTGGGAGGAAAAACAGAACTCACAACAGCTATAGTACTTTCAGTGATATGCTGCAGCTCCTGTCTTTAATGATCTGAACACTTGCAATCCCAAGCACAAAAAAAGTTATTTTAACTAAAGCCAACTGAGGAAATTTTCAGGTTCACACTAATAGTAGCAATAATAAAATTACTAAAACCAGTTTCAGGAGCTCCAGGTTCTAAAGGAATTGTCAGTATGAACTTTCAATTTAGATAGAAGCCAGCTGTCTCCATTAGCCTAAATTTTTACAGAAATACATTGCACTTAATTATTTCTTCACTTGCTGAATTATTTTCTGTCATTGTTACTACCTCAGCACTCATCAAGGCATAATAAAGTTTGGCATCAAACTTTTTTGCATCACTCTTTTGAATCTAAGTTTCTTTACCCACACCCTAAAACCTTCAACATGATCTTTAGCTGTTATATTTACTAAGAATGAAAAATCAAGGAGACACTTGCAGAGCAAATTCAGAAGCAGAGCCCAGGCCTGATGATATCAGCAAGCAATTTGTACAGGTGTACTAACTTTATATTGGCTCTGTTCAGAGATGGCTTCTTAATTCTCAGCCAACTGATGTGGTTCCTCTCTCACAGACACTACATGATTTCACATCAGAAAACAGCATCTCAGCCTCTAACCACACCATCTTGCCCAAAAGAGAGGAGGTCAGAGCTCCAAGAGCTGCCTAGGAAAGTCTGCCTCTGGGGGGGCTGACTGCACTTTTCTTCAATAAGCAGAAATAAATGAGAGGTGCGGGGGGGAAAAAGTGATGAATTGCATTGTAAAGCCTGCTGCACACACAGCCTGAACTGATGAAGCTGCAGTTCTGTCTCCTGCCTTGTCACCACTAAAGCTCATCCAGTGCACCAGAGCTGAAGTCACTCTGGTGTTTTCAGCTCTGATCAAGTCCTTAGGAAATCTGATGTCTCTACCTGGGATCCAGTTTGCTGCAGATGCCTGGGATGGTTTATAATGCAGAGGGAAGGTGGTCCAAAAGAGACATCTGTGACACTGCTAACTCAGCTGTGACTTGCTTAAATTAAATTGCCAAATATTATAAGAGGTTCATTAGGCACATTCAACAAATATCCAAAGGGAAGTGGTCACCATAAAAAAAATCGAAGCATAGCCTTATTAAGAATAAAAAAATTAAAATACTGCATTTCATCACCTGGTTTTCATTCAATATTATGCCCCTAAGCGTCCTTATAATCAGATTTTCTTTCTGGTTTTTGGCCATAGGCAGACATAATGAGGACCTTTAAGAATATACTGAATTTTTAAAAGGATATGGCAAATAACTGGCATTTATGTTTTATCACATTCTAACTAAATAATGAGGAAAGTTGAATTGATTCTATATATACTTTATATACTGATTTCTATACTGATTAATGAAGAGTGCTTTGCTGATTGAAGACAGAAAGTAATTTAAACATAATTTAGGAATATAAAGTAGTATAGGCCTGGATGGAACCACAAGCCTCACTACATCCATTCTGACCAAAGATGGAAGTTTTACCTCCCTAATACCAGTTTTGAGCCACAGCTTGTTGGGGTCCAGTATAATCCAGTTGCTATTTCTTAGCCTGTGTTTTGTTGGGGTAATTATTCCTATGCAAGTGTGAGCAAGTCTTTGAAAAGTAAAAATTTGCTTAAAATTCAAGACAAGAGCAAAGATGGTTCTCTAAATTTTAATTGTTACAAAAATGTTTGTGACTTTCTATCATATATCAGTGTAACAATTAAACCTTATTTCTGGCTTGTGCTTGTCTGCAATAAAAAATATGGAGCAGCATCAGAAGCAGAATTTGGGTAGAATGCATGCAGAACATTGTCTGCCTTTGAAAATGAATCCCTGTCACATCTTCAATATTTATACAAATTGTTCAGAACTCTTATATTTATTACACTTGAAAAAACGCAGTTCTATCCTGATTTTGAAAATGTCATGTGAAATAGTGTCAGGAGTCACGGAAAAGTCAAGATGATTTGTGACAACTGATGTTTTTCTCTCACTGAGCTTTGTTACAGTGTCAGAAAAAACAACAAAAAAATCTGTTATGACATGATTCATTCTGAACTGCAGTGCTGGGTGGGATTTGTCTCCTTCTTAACATCTAGATGCTTAATGCTTTTTGATAATTTCAGTTTCTATTGTCTGTTTCCAAATTTCCTGATGCTTCTTTTTAAAAATTACACCCTGTTTTCCTTATCCTTCCTCAGTCGTTACAGGAAAACTCTGAAATCATTTGGTTCTCTGCCTAAGATGAATTTCATAGAGCTCAGCTACTTTGGAATCACTTCAATGCAGCTTCATCTCTGCTCTCTCTAGGCTAATCTGTGTTCTTAAGCCATTATTACTAATGCTGATGGTGTAAATGCAACTCAGCATCTTTGTGGGTACTACTAAAAAGGTGACATTGAACAATTTGGGTTTCTGATTCTTCAGAGCACTTCACTGATGATTTTCCCTCCTGATTGAGAGGCAAACTAATTCCATGGTAGGATAAGGCTGATGCACTTTTGGAAACGTTTATTACTCAGTATTCAGATTTTGTTTGCCCAAACTTGTCCAGTTTTATAGAAAACCTGTTTCTCCATCTTCTACCTGCTTCCTTTCTGAGTAGGTTCAGACGAGCCCTGAGTTCTCTGTCTGTGTTCTCTCTGCACAAACCACACAGAACACGGTGTGACAGGCAGACCCATTCCTACCAGCACATCTGCAGCCACCCCGCCCAGCTTTCTGCAGTCCACAGCATCCCCCAGGATAATTCAACACAGAGGCATCAGCCTCAAGGATTTTTTTACTGCCTTCTGTTTTCATGGTACTTTAATTCTGCTCATCTTTAGTTCACTGCTCCCCATAGTCTATTCTGAAAGTCAATATTTTAGTCCTCCACGGTGATAGTCACACACTAATGAAAAATATAAATAGTTATCTTTGAATTTAATTTTTTTCCCTTCCAAAATCTTTGACAGCATTTTGAATCAGCTGCTGAAGGCAAGCCAGCAATTACAGAAGTAATTTTAACAAAGTTAATGGAGCAGGGTTTTTTGCTTCCAGTATTTTTCAGTCTCTGAAGACCTTTGTATTTGAAATAATTAATTATGTTAGTGGTATTTCTGCTGTAGGTAAAGGTCACTTTAAAAAATACAATAATTAAGGTCCCCAGTCTTTAAGTCCCTTTGTAAATATTTGCAGCATGAAATGATTGCTCCACCTACAAATAGATACATACTATGGGAAATTATTTCAAGGAACTGGGCATTTGCATTAGGGATGGTTGAGTATTAATTCAGTTGATTTCTGCAAGCATATCAAGGATAAGTGCAATGTAATACATACTAAGAGACAACACTTAGAGTGGATATAGTGGATATGGAAAATGGTATTTTTGAAAATAATTTTCTGATTACTGCTAACGAAAGCTTAAGAGGTAAGTAGCAAAACATGAATGTTACAGAGTATGGATTTGTCACCAAGTAACTCATGCAAAGCTAATGAGCATATAATCCTATTTTGCAGTGTCTTCATTTTCAATGAAACATTGCAGGAAAACAAATAAAGAAGTATAGTCATTAAACTCACCAAGACAAATTAATTTTTATAAGCTGTAAACTACAAAGGATACACATTGTAGGTGAACTTGATTTGCCCCCTTTCTTTTTTTTTAAAGAAAAAAACCCCACAAAAGTGCATTGGAATAAAGAGCTAGAGGCTTTACTGCCCTGCTTTGGTTATCTCATTGTGTTTGCAAGTAGCTGCATAATCTGAGATTGCCCAGATTGGAAGGTGAGCACATACCCTGCACCATGCACACTGCCGGGGAGGATTTCAGATGCCTGAGGGCTGCTGTGTCTCAGGTGAGGCATACACCCCCCAGGGCTGCCACAGCTCAGGCACACCCAAAATTGAATAAAATAATGTCTGGGCAGCCCCTGAGTGATCCTACCTGCCCAGGGAGGCTGGCAGGGCCAGGGCTGAGGTTCTACCCTGAACTCAGGTGCATCTGAGAGGCAGCAAACACCTGGGGACCTGCAGGGTTTGGACATACCAGTGCTCAGAAGATGTTAGGTTCCAAATGAGATGTGGGACATCTGTAAATGAAGTAGAAAAATCTAGAAAACTTCATACTGTTAGATTTTTTCAGATAGAACAAAAGAAGTATGTCTGGAAAACCCCAGACACCCAATAGCTGTACCAACTGTGATTTTGTTCTGTCCCATTCTGAAAATCACTGACATCCAGTATGGCAGTATTTTAGAGCTATGTGACATACAAGTAAATCAACAGATGCATTACTATTTTACCAAAACCAGATTAATATAAAAATAATATTTTTCTAAGAAAATATCACAAAGATGTTTCTCTCTGCAACATAATATTAAAAGGATATAAGGAAAAATCTGCTAAAAAATCCACTGCAATAAAGAGAAATTGTGTATGTAGTTTTTAAGGGTACTTATAAGCAGAGTATTCTGGAGTAGGAAGAATATACCTATAATGTATAATTCCGTGAAAAGACAGAGAAATAATAATATAATAATAATTTGTCTTTACTATTTGCATTCAGATTCTAAAGGCTACATAATGTACTGATTTCATCAGCTTTTGGCTGGGTAATTTGTCTAGAATTACATGGTCCTTGTCAAATTGTCTTCTGATTCATTCCCATTTAGTAATGTAGCCTAATGTACAAATTATGAAGAGAACCAGCAATAAAACCTAAAGACATTTAATATCCAAACTTTCATACCCAAAGATAGTTTAGCTATTAGTATCCCAGGGAGAGAAGTTCAGGTTTGGTGTGTTCTGTTTGTCAATGAGGAGGCTGAATTTCCATGTCAGTGCTGTGCAAACAGTGGCTCAGAGACACAAAACTGATGAGAAGCAGAAAACTCAGTAGCACCTAGAACAGTTGATAGTAAAATACAGTTTATGTGCAGGCTTAAAAATTAAAATTTGCAGCTACCAAACAGAAAATAAAAATGGAAGAAGACATCAGAAGAGAGAATCATTAGAGCTGTATAATTTTAAACATTTCTGTGATGCCATTTGAACAAGGTTGATAATGAGGCATTCATCACATGGCCTCTTGCCCTTGCAGGCTGTCAAGGACCAGCAGCTCCCTGCTTGGAATGAACACCAATGGCTCAGATGAATTTTTCCAGTCTACAAACCATGCAGAGCAAACTTTCCGCAAGATGGAAAATTATCTGCAGCAGAAGCAGCTCTGTGATGTTCTCCTCATAGCTGGTGACCAAAAGATTCCAGCTCACAGGTACATTTCCCAGTATTCTTTAAGTGGCTTCAAAACCTTAAATTTCCAAATTCCTAATTTATGCCTAAGCAGTTTAGGTAGGAATGAACACTTACTATAATTAGGACATCAGGTAACAATGGAATAAAATGAAGTGATCAGTGTTTCATATTCAGTATTTCAAACAGAATGAAATTCAAACAGGAATGATTGTTATCATCCATCTTCCATTCTTGCTGCTGTAAACCTACAGTGAGATCAGTGACAAAAGTCTGCCTAAACAAGTCCTATGGGAGAAAATCAGATTACTAATTTCCTTTTTAACTATTGCTCACTCTGTAAGCTTTGAATCCTATGCTAAAGCCAACATTTCTCTTGCACACACAATTTATTACATAGTAATACTGAACTTCATGCTTGCTATTGAGATGATGAAGTCATTTGCAGTCCTCCCAGTATGCTTTGATTTCCAGGTTGGTTCTCAGTGCAGCATCTGACTATTTTGCTGCAATGTTCACTAACGATGTGCGGGAGGCAAAACAAGAGGAGATCAAGATGGAGGGAGTGGACCCTGATGCACTGAAAGCCTTGGTGCACTATGCCTACACAGGTAATTCTGCCTCCATTTCCCACAGCACTGGTGTAAAGGAAGCTAAAAGCTATTCAATGCACACATTTGAGCATCTTCCATTTCACACTTGGACGTAAATACGGGCATAAATCCTGCATAAGTGATGTTAACCTCTACCTAGAGAGGATGAATAAATACTGATTTATATAACAACGTATTCTAGAAGGTATGCAACAAACTTGGCAGATAAATTGGTCTTGGATATTTGTCTCTAATTTGATACAAATTATTTTAGGAATTCTAATGAGAGAACAACATATTTTGCCTGTTGCCCACTTCATGTGGTGACACAGAAGGTGTAATATGAACCCCCCTGTCCTGATGAGAGGCTCCTCAATTGTTTGCCTCAGTCGAGGAGAAAGTGAGACATGAGAAAGTGCCACAACATTGTGAAAAAAATTTTCTTGTGTTCTCAAAACTTAGAGATTTTATCTTAATGAAATTAAATATCTTAATACCAGAATGCTCTCTCTATAGATATATATTTCCCTATCTTTTCTCCCATTTTCAACATTTATCTCTGCATTTCTGAATCTGAAATGGTTGAGCCAAACAGCCAAAAAGACTAAGCCAGAGAGGTGTGAAATCCCTTTCATCTGCTGTATCGTGACCAGGGGAAATGCTGTAGAACAACACTGCTTTGTTAGTGTCTATGACAGCTGGAAACATCCAGATCCTTCAAACCTATACAGATTCTGCAAATCTGCACTTTCTGGCAAGCCCCTGAGTGCAGATGGCAGCTACACCAGCCAGAAAGGTGAAAGGGAAACTCTTTTTGCACTTCTAAACTGTGCAGGTCTGTGTCAAAAAAATACCCAAGTCTCAAGAAAGGAAAAAATCCTTCCTCAGGAAGTAACAACACTGAACAGAACAGACCAGAACAACAGTTTTTGCATTTACAAATATTTGCATGGAAACTTATCCATCTCCTCAGCTGACAGCTGCGACCAAGAACATGCACTAAAACTTTGTCCCCTGGTGTCCCACACAGGACATCCCTTGTCTGCTTTTGAATGAAATAAAAATTCAGTTCTGTGATGGGGAGACTGGCAGATGTATCGCAGGGAGCTACTGCCATTGTTAGAGTACCTTGAAAGAGCTTAAAATACTATTTTCTTAAAAGATCAAAGACCCCATTATAGTCACCATATTGGCATTAGCATAAATGTTAAAAATAGGAGACTTCACTTTCCAGGTCACTTCCTAGGTTTTAATAAATACTTCATTTAATAAATACTTCATAAATCCACACTATTACATGAAGAAAAGGTGAAGCAATCTGCAAGCCAGATCAGGAAGTTTCTCTCTACAAAACAGCCCCTGTCTGTGGGTACAACCAGGGGGATAAATCTGGAGATCCAGAGGGTACAGTGCAGAACATGGATAACTCGGTGTTACTGTGGCACTGCATTAGTATGAGGGAGCAGAACAGAACAAGCACAAAGAAGCTGAGTGCTGGGCTGCTTCTTATCTGCCTGGATCTCAAAATCATCCCACTTGATCAAACGTCACTTCTTCCAGTTTGTTTAATGCGAACCCATGGGAAAAAAAAAAAATAAATGACTGCAAAACAAATGCCAGGCTATAAAATACTGGAAGTTTGCTTCTAAAATCAGGATGCTCTTTTTGCTTTGAGGCTTTACATAGCAATCTTTATTTACAAGAAAGAGTACCAATCACACACTCATGCAGGAGCTTTTCTGAGTTGTATATTAAAAACTCAAACATTGCCCCATCCTGCACCCTGCCAGCCCTTCCTCGTTTCTTGCAGAACTGGAAGGTATTATTTAAGTTTCAAAGCAAGAGACATCAGGAAGAGCTGGACTTGTGCTAAGGTAAGACTTCTGAAGACAGCCATGGAAAACTGAATTTTCATAGATTTTTTTCATGTGATAATAACCCACCCTCTAAAGTGAGACTCTTCCCTAGGTACTGAGATATAAATGTGACTTTCAGAGATGGGAGCTGTAACTTTCAGAATTGTTTATCTATTCTACTGATATAAATCAGAAGTGCACTTTGGACAAGAAACCTTTTACTCTGATGATTTGTTACTGTAATCTCTCGATCCCACCCTTCCAGATGTGTTAAGTGGAGATGGTGTGTAACAGGAGAAGCTGGCAAAGAAATCAATGCTTCTGAGACAATTGGAGGTTGTAGTGATAAATGGGAAATGAAGTCAGGAAAAAACCCTGCAGTTCTTTTTTCAGGACAGGATTTCAGTGTGTATTAACTAAAGAACTGATCCATCCACTGAGAGACAAGAAAAGAAAACCTGATTAAATTAACACCTTCCAGTCTATCTGTGAACATACAGAATTCTCATTTCATGTAATAATCTTATTAAACATTTAAATACACAAGTAGATGATGGAATAAATGAAGTTTCCTGCACATATTGATGGTATTTCCTAGCTTTTGATACTGAAGTTCTTTTGTGATATATATAAATATATATAACATTTTAGGAAAGGTTTTTCTCCGATAACACCATTCTTTTAATTTTACTTTTTTTCAGACAAAATCAGATCTAATATTGTGATATGGATCTAATATAGATCTAACATTAAAGCCCAAACAAAAATGTTCCAGTCACTCTAATCAAAATCCACCAAAATCCTTTAAGTTTGTTAAAATATAATTTTAAAAATCCTTCAGCCCAATTTGTGAATCACAGGACATTTCTTTTCAAAGCTTTTCAGAGAAGGACGGAAAACTGGGGAGCGGGAAGCTTTTATGGAAATAAAAATGGAAACTAAAATGACTGAAAACTTTTTTTCCCCCCTTATATGCAAACTGCACAGGTATTCTAGAGTTAAAAGAAGACACTATAGAAAGTTTGCTAGCTGCAGCTTGTCTTCTCCAGCTCTCCCAGGTTATTGAAGTATGTTGCAACTTCCTCATGAAGCAGCTCCATCCTTCCAACTGCCTGGGGATTCGCTCTTTTGGAGATGCTCAGGGCTGCACAGAGCTCCTGAAGGTGGCCCACACCTACACCATGGTAAGGAGAACAATCTGACTGCTTTGCAATTCCAGTGTCACCAGCAAGTGTGAATTCTCCACTGGAAAACATCTCTGGCCTTGCTGCTCTCTCCAAAGCTGAGGGCTCTGGTCCCTGGGAGCTGGCAGGGTCTGCACAGTCTCTGACATGGGGACATCTCTGCCCAGCTCAAGGGCAAATGGGAAATTTAATTCTGTGACTGTTATAGGAGTACAAGTCTCCTCCTTTGAAAGGAGAAGGCAAAAGAATGCTTAGAAAAAAATCTGCAAGTCTGTTGATTCCCATTTCAGTGTTTTGCCTTGTAGGACAAACTCACTGAACTTAAATTTGCAGTATGATTTGTATGTTTTTCCCAGAAAAAAAATAAATAATAAAAAAAAAAAAAAAAAAAAAAGGGTCTTAACATGGCAACCTTCAAGAGGTAAACAGAAATGGCCCATGTCTATGCTTTTGATTGAACACAAAGAAAATTCTAAAGCTGATTTTAAGGTGAGATACAAATAAGATGAGCCAAAATTATGTCTGAATAAGATTTGGACTGCTAAAAAGAAGCACATCCCTGAGAGGAGCATAATCCTCCTCTGGCTCAAATCAAGAAATGAATATTCAGAGCATGGCAAACAGAGAAGCAAGATAGCTTGCTGTGAAACCAAATCAAGGGATAAATATTCAGAGCAACAAGATGTGCTATAGCAACTTTACACACAAAGGAATAGCAACTGCTACAGCTAAACAGATATAAAAAGAACTTCTTATTAGGGGACACATGGCAGCTTTATGCTTGAAATATTAGTGTAGTTTTGTGAAAACCAGTTTAGAGGCTTCATAATGCTGAGAGATGAAATAAATGAGCATGGCATGTGGGGATTGAGGGCACTGCTTGTGCTCCCTCCTGCCATGCTAATGAATGGTTTGTTTAGCAGCAATCTCGATTGCTTCTATATTTTTAAAGTTTAAAAAAGGACATTTAAGATAGAGGCTCAGTCAGCCCCTGTGTAATAGTGTTGCCCTCACTGCTCCACACAGCTTGATGCTCAGCCTAAATCAGGAACTTCCATGGCTCCTCCTTCCCCTTACCACCCCCAGAACTTGGGCAACAACTTCAAGCATTTAAAATTCACGGTCCAGATTGCTGCAAAACTGAAATAAAATCATATGGTTACACATATGATTTTATGACGTCAGGCAACGAGAGCCTTTTTTTGGTCAGATTTTTTTTAACCATTTGAATCCTCCAGTCCTGCCAGGAGTTAGACTTTCACTGCATTTAGAAAATGTGTGTGACAGAAATGAGAGTTGGGTCCTAAGAACAGAGTGTACAAATTCCCTGTGATCCTTCGCATTAGACAGCCTCTTACATGATGTCTTTATACTGCATCTTCCTGAAAACAACTGGGAGCATTTCCAGGTCTAGAATCACCTCCTGCATCCTCTGTGTAACACAGACTGAGAATGCTGCCACAAAAGAGCAGCTTGCATGTCACAAGAGCACCTATCAAGTCTGCAGCTACTAACAAATTTAAGGCAGAAGAGGATGCATCAATCTGAAACAAGAATCTTGGATAAAATTTTATTTTAGATCCTTGAACTGATTTTTAAATTAACTTTTGGAGAAAAAGAGATCATAACAATCCATACACACACAAAAGTGTAGTGGGAGTGGATAATAAAACATTCTGTTCTGCTTAATACCAACCTCAGCCACCTGAAAATGGGTACTTCAGGGGAAAGCCTCTGAAGTTGTGCTGTAAATAGAGACTATTCAAATGCCCCGGTAGTATTTAACAATTTTCAGGAGATAATCAGCTATAAACATCACATCCATTCAGTAAAACCAGACACAATGGAGACCTTCCCCTTCAAACACTTCAGCCATTGAAGCAAAGGATTAACAGTTTCCTGCCGGGTATCTTTTTGTTCAGATAGAGCAAGTTCAGATAAACATCTTGTGCTATATTTATAAGTAAATGGGGACTGGCCTTCCTGTTCCCATTCTCTGAAAGTCACAAAACACCGAAGCAGGATATGCATAGCAGAGCAAAGTTAACATCTCCTTAACCACTGATACTTCTATATTTACATCTTCAGCACTCTCAAAAAGACACAGAAACTAAGAAGCTACTGAAAACAAATAATACAAATAGCAGTTACCAAAATTTCTTCATCTGCCCTGTTTCAATCCGGTTCCCAAATAATAGATATTATTTACGTAATGGAAATTGACATTTTAAATACAGACATGAATTCCCTAAATGTAGTTCTTTGAGAGTAACAAAAACTTCATCTCTCTCTCTCAAAAAAAAATTTTTTTTCTTTTTCTTTGGAATTAGCAGAAGGAAGGTGTCAGTAGTTTGGCTAATGCTTTTGAAACTGATTGTTAGAGAAGTTACGCAGTTTATTTGAGTGTCCACTTGGCAATCTTTAATACACATTATTGTCTTTCCATTAAGATCAGATTGATGGACAAAACTGACAGTGGCAAATCCCTCAGGTAGGATATGCTGACAAGAAGCCTGGCAAGCACATGGTAGTGTGAAAATGAGCATTATTCTCCAGTCCTGCAAGGGTAAGGCAGCAGAGAGCAAGCAAAGTCTCCCTTAAATAGTAGCAGGAGATTCGGTGACCTTTAAAAGATCCATTGCACTTCCTTATATCACAGAACAGGAATAAAATATGTGCAAAGTGTTCTTGCAAGGTGTGAAAATCATCAATGCATTGAAAATTTTTTTTTCCTTTTTTTCTTTTTAGGAACACTTCATAGAAGTCATAAAAAATCAGGAATTTCTTTTGCTCCCTGCTAATGAAATTGCAAAGCTCTTGTCTAGTGATGACATCAATGTTCCAGATGAAGAAGCCATATTCCAGGCTTTGATGCTCTGGGTGAGGCACGATTTGCAGAACCGGCAACGGGACCTCGGGATGCTGCTCTCTTACATTAGGCTGCCCCTGCTCCCACCCCAGGTATCAAAGTGAGGGGCTACAGGGACCTCTGCCACCTGAAATGCTTGCCTCAAGCATCATTCATACCAAGAATTCTGTGGAAAGGTTCTAGTTTGGGCTGGGCTTTGTTTAGGTGGGTTTTTTGCCTTTTTTAAAATTTATTGTATAGTAGATATGCTTATTGTTTGTAAACGCAGAAGAAAGGAACTAATCCACGCTGCTACTGGAATCTATCCATCTCATCAGAAAAGCTTATAGGACTATCAAGACTACAGCTTTATGGATCTCCATGAGTGAAGCTGCAAATATTCAAACTCTGGATTAAGTATCAAAATACTACAGAAATGTAGTTTTAATTATATGCCTTATATAAGATTCCCTAATACTCACAGAGATGTCCAGTACTATACATTACTTTTGCTTATACTCAACTCAAAAGGAATTTCACATTAAAAGGGTGCAGCACTACATTTGCAATATTAACCTTATCTAAAGATTAAAAGAAAGTTTTTGGAAACAAATTAAGCAAAGATATGCTACTTTAAGACTTTTCTTCCTGATCTTTATACTGTTTTGCTGGCATTAAAGAAGAGTTCCCAGCAAAATTCAGGGGAGACCTGAACTGAAAATGAGTGTTTGTAAGCTACAAATACTTTTACTACTAATGTTCATACAATTTCAATGATTTAGATAACTTAAGACCCTCCCTTTCCATCTCTTAGTTACTGGCTGATCTAGAAAATAGCCCAATGTTTGCAGACGACCTGGAGTGTCAGAAACTCCTGATGGAGGCTATGAAGTACCATCTTCTGCCAGAAAGAAGGTCCATGATGCAGAGTCCTAGAACCAAGCCAAGAAAATCTACAGTGGGGGCACTTTATGCTGTGGGAGGTATGGATGCCACTAAAGGTAAGTGCAGATATGAATTTAATTGTATTAAGTAATTATATTACAGACACACAGAGAACCTATGATGATTGTTTAAAGCTTTCTGGAAGGAAAACAGCAAGTTAGGGATGAAAAAGAGGAGAAGAAATAATCACAGAACACAATCCTATGTGTTAGATGATCATTCTTCTTGCAAGAATTGGGTGCTTCTCAATGACACACATCTTGAAGTGGAGACTAAAAAAGTTTGATTCACGTGGTGACTTAAAAATTAACTTGCATATTGTTTGACTTTATGGATCAGAAGAACAAATTAATACTAAAATATTTCAAGAGTCTTTTAGCGTTCTTTTAGAACCTTATGCTCCATTTTCTGACAAAACATGAGAAGGCTGGAAAAAACTCTAAAAAGGAGGAAAATAAAACCAAAAAACATTCCTGGACTAGTCAGGACTCCTAGCTGTAGCTTATCAATCCTTGCTATGCAATTTCAGATGGTGAGATTTGCACTTTTTCATCAGCACAAGACTATGTGCAGCTTTTTCTTTTTCAGGACTTCATACACAAGTTGTTTTTTCAGGTTTTTAGTTGAAAGTTAAATCTTACAAATACATTCCAGTTTTTATTATTGATTTTTCACAACTGCTATCAGCTTGCAGCTTTACACAGGACACTATTCTATTTAGCAGGCAGTATATTAAATAATTTTCTACAAGAACCTTAACTTCAAACACTTCAAACTCAAAGCTTGGAACCAAAGAACTATAATTAAGTTTAAAGTCTAACAACTTGCTGAACAGTATGACTTTCAGCTGTTTGAGTTCACTTTTAATAGAATGGCACAGAAGTTAATCCATTTCATGGTTTGCAAAAAGTTGCTGATGACTGATTTCTCCTGTATGAGAGATCTTGCAGTGCTACCTCAGTGTCTCTCTGCAATCCAATCACCCCCATCACAACATGAACAAGCTCATTCCTAGGACAGTTTAGCAAACCAAAGCAATTAGCATAGGTCCATCAGTAATAATGATTATGAATCATATAAAGCACCCAAGAAGTCAAACTCATCTTTAAAACAACTGCGACCAAAATAAGAATAAAATGTTCTACTAGGTTTCTCTCAGTAAAGGTTATGCAAAGCAAGGGCTACTTCAGTCATCATCTGCCCTTCCTGTTGGTGCCTCATTTACTTCTTACCTTGGAACAAAGCCAACAATTTGAACATTTGCCTTTTGATGGTTAAGAAGAGCAGCACTTCCTCTCCTCCCTGCTGTCCTCTGACTCACAAACTGAGCCTGTGCTGGATTCTAAGAGAAAGGAAACAGCACTAACAAGACTATGATGCACTGGAAGAAAGCTCTTGAGAAGGGAGTAACTGCTGCCTCTGGCAAGAATACATATTCTGTGATAAAACCAGCTCTTAGGGAACACCAGGTTTGGCTTTGTGCTTATCTCAGGTGGTACATGAAGTCACATCTCAAGTAGGAACGATCAAAAGAAGATCAAAGAGCCACTTCAGGGTTGGTATTTTGAAAAATTTGAATATGCCTAAACCACATTAACTTTCAAAACCTACCCTCCAGCCTGTGTAAAAGTGACAGCCTGCAGGGTGTGTATGAACACACTGTGCACCTTCATGCATTTTTTGGTTAGTATGCAAGATACTTCTTTTGAAGCCGAGAACTTTGGGGCCCTCACATATTAGCATAGAATAAATGAGAAGGAATCAAAGCAAAGCAGAGCAAGCAGAGCAATAAGATGAAAAGAACAGTCACAGAAATGTTGCTCAGAATGGAAGAAGATAGGATAGAGGAAGAAGTAGAATTTCTTTCTTCTGTTGCAGATGAGTCTGGTAGTTTCTTTTCCAGTCAATGCATCTGGAAAAGCATGCAGAGAAGAGATACCATGAGATAAGCTCTTATTTCCCTAAATTTATTCAGTACAGAAAGTGATCTCTAGCAGAGGCTACCTATGAAAACATCTCTAAACCAAATGCTACCTTTCTTTTTTGCTTTATTTTTTGGCTGTTTAAAATCATTCCTGACCCACTAAGTGCCTATTGACATTCTCAAAGTCTAGGAAGAGGCAGGAAATCAGCTCTGTTTTTCTCATCTGGTTGAGCTGAAGCTGAGCCCCAGGGTGCACTGCAAGTGAAACTGCCAATTGCTCCTCAGCCTTGGTTGTTTCTCAGCCATCTCCCCAGCATGCTAAAACAGCTCTCAAAGGAGCAATTCCAGCTGCTGAGTGACTGACAGGAGCCAGCACCCATGAAGTGCCACTTCTCAATGGCAGAGAGCTAGGGACTTATGAACAGTTGGAGTAAAAGCATTACTGGAAGTTCAGTGACCTGAAAAAATTGAAAATACAGCTTATATATTACAGCAGACAGGCACTTACTGCAAGGCAGCTGCAAAGGTGAACCTCAGGGAAGCTGCCTTGGGGAAACAAGTGTGTGTTCACACAACACTCAGTCTTCTGCCTTTCTCCAGCATAGAAAGAAAAATATCCAAGCTGTTCACAAAGATGCACGTTCAAGTTTTAACTCAGGCAGACACATGGATATGTTTTCAGATGTTGGTGTCACTAATGGTTTAAGCACAAACCTGGTTTGAGTAAGTACAGTTTGAGGTACCACATTCATATTCATTTAAATGAGTAACAGATTTAACTTCTCTCCAAAATTTGTAGTATTAAAAATATTGCTGGCATTTAATTCTGCATCTTCTTGCCCCCAGCTTATTCTCAAAAATGTAACATTCCTATATGCATGCAAGCAATGCAGTTTCTCACTAAAGCACATGTCAGAACTGAAGTTCTCAGGAAGCCACATCAGAAGTCCACACAGAGAATTTCAGTGTTTTACAATTAATAATGCTTTAGGTTGTAGCAACTATTGCCTGCTGGGTCCTGATCACTCCATGACACTCTCCTTGTACTTACACTGTGGACAGGTACCACTACAATTGAAAAATATGACCTCAGGACTAACAGTTGGGAGCAAATTGGTACCATGAATGGTCGACGACTCCAATTTGGGGTTGCAGTGATTGACAACAAGCTCTACATTGTGGGAGGACGAGATGGGCTGAAAACTTCCAATATTGTTGAATGCTTCAACCCTATCACCAAAGTTTGGACTATAATGCCTCCTATGTCAACACACAGACATGGCCTAGGTAAGAGGTGGTTTTTTTCTGTGTAAATACCTCAGCTCATACACAAAGTCATCTATATTGACACAAAAACTGCTTCCACAACTTTCTAAGCATTTAATGACCTGCAGCATTAGTTGTAGAAGATAGTTTTCCAAGATGGAGTTGCTTATTTCCATAATTTGATGACAGTGATGTTTATTAGTATTCACCTAACTTGCACTGATGCTTCAGAGTTAATGGTACTTGTAGAAAATTCCAAAATATAAGCAACAGTTAAAATAATCAGCTCTTCATGTGATGTAGTGGGGTCAAGAGATCTGTTTGCAATACAGTAACAAGCTGATTTCCAGGTTTGTTTGTTTTTTTTTAAATTATAACTTAAGCCCACAGATGCCAAACACCTCTGAAACTCAGATGAGATAATTACTCACACTGAAGAAAACATTGCAGTAAGGAAATAAGTACAACCTTGCTGATTTTAATGTTGCAATTACAAGAAGATTTAGAGGGCTCTGCCATTGCTTAGTATCTGTGGGTCTTTATTGCACAATAATCCTTAATATTATTCACTGTGAATAATATGAATATGAAATCTAGAATTTATTTCTGGAGCTATAAAAAAAGAAGTTTATAGTTAAGGAGACTGTAAGGGAGGGAATATGATCATATCTCAGTGATTTTTATAGCATAGTTCTTATGAAAAAGCTGACTTCTCTTAAGTTTACAGGCACAAAGGTTGCTTGAAATCACTGGAAAGTTCAAATTATACCATTTTTATTTTTTTTTAATGAATAACAAAAAGTTTGATCCAGGCTTATTTGGAAAACCTTTGTGGCCTCCTATATCACCTTCTCCACTGCTTGGTGGAGAAAGTATAATGTAGGATTCTTAACAGCTGGTCTGTCAGATTTAAAGAGGCAAATACTAGTAGGCAGCAAAGGGAAGGAAAACAAAACAGATTAAATAATTCTTATTGAAGTCTTCATAATTATCAGCTGCAGGGGCATAACTGTGCCCAACAAGTAGGTCAGTGGTAAATCTGTGTGCCCAAAGTTAGGCTTCTGTCTGTTCATCAGCCTGTTTGGCAGAGCTGCCTTACACTTAGAGCCCCTATTAGCTTCAGTGTGATTTTGTGGAGAGTTAGCACTTTTGAAAAAATCAGGCCATGTATATTTAGGCCTGAAAAGACAGATTTAGAAAACTTCTAAGCCGCCAGATTCAAACATTTTGCCTTTACAACTGAAGCAAAGAGCTGCAGCAGCTCCCCAGAGGGGAGGCACCAGAGCCCTGCTTTGGAGAAGGGCAATGACAAAGGCTACATCCACACAGAACTTTGCAGAGCCAGCCAAGATCAGTCTCCTGTACCTCCAGAACAACACCAGCAGCCAGATCTTATCCAGACGTGTGTTCCCCTTACAGGCACTAAAATGTCCTGGTACTTTAGTACCACCTGAGGCTTCCTGCTGGTGGGATTACAGAGCTTCAGGTGGCTCACAAGAAGGGGAAGTGGTTGATTCAGGCATATTTTTCATTGCCTGACTCAACCTTTGCCTTTCTTTTAAAGAATTGTATTGTTTCTCATGAGAGGCTGAAATTTGTTTCAGAATAAGGTCAACGGAATTGGAAGAGATAAATATTCAAGAAGAGAAACATCAGAAGTAAAGCAGCTTTCCTCTAATCTTTTGGCAAAAGATAATACTTGTTCAGAAAAACACTGGATGTGAAGTACTTTGTTTATCTTTGTTTATGCTGCCAAATGACAAGGCAGCTTTTAGCTAGTTTAATACCAGCTGCAATTGCTTATCTGCATACAGGGAATTATAGCAGGGAGTGAAGATATTATTGGTCACTGAAATTATTAGATACTGTAATTTCTCCCGAATTCTTTCTTCTAAGGTGTAGCAATGCTTGAAGGGCCAATGTATGCTGTTGGTGGCCATGATGGATGGAGTTACCTGAACACTGTAGAAAGATGGGACCCACAAGCACGGCAGTGGAACTACGTTGCCAGCATGTCAACCCCTAGAAGCACTGTAGGGGTTGCAGCCTTAAACAGCAAGTATGTCAACAGGAAAAACTCTCTTTGGTTTTTCATTTGTTTCCTTCCTTGGAAACACAGTTTCTTAACTTTTCTTTTCCACCTGAGAGTAATTAATCACCCCGAGAAAACAAAGAGAAAATAGAAAGCACAAAAATGAGAAAGGAAAGGTTTTCCTCTGGGTGGGAAATGGTTTTCCAACTTGGAGTCGTGTTTCTAAATTGTTTCAGCCCTTTTAAATTATAGCAATTGGAAAACAGTATTACACACATAACAACATTTTACCTAGAATAGAAGTTAGGGGGATGTAGGATCAGCTCTGTTAAAAAGATATTCCAAGTTAATGTTCACATTTTGGAATCACTGTGTCTAAGCAAGCAAGATTTGAAAGAACCTGGACAGAAATGAAGTAATTCCTCTGATGTTTTACACCACCTCCTGTATACACCTACATCTTATCCTACCCAGAATTACTCTGCCCTTCTTCTGTTTCCTAAATACACTGAGATAATGTGTTCTATGTACACTGGTTTTCCCAACAAGGTTTTTAAAACTTAACTAAACATCCTCTGAAGACACTAAAGCCACTCAAGCACTTGTACATGGGAACAAACACATGCATGAACCCACTGTGTAACTTGTAGTTACACCTTGTTGTATGCTCCTATTTGAAAGTAATTGTATTTCAGCAGCAGGAAGAAGAAATTGTAAATTAATGCCTATCAGAAACAGAATTCTCTTGTCCTTAAGCAACATCCTCTGGTGGTGCTGGAGACACAAAAGCCTTTTAAAGGGCCCTAGGTTATGCTGGAGAGCACAGCTTGAGCCAACCTTTCTTCTTATTTCAATCTCTGGAAAGCTCTTAGCAATGACACTTTGTAGGGGCCAGGAATATTACTCTTGCAGGTAGACAACTTTTCTCCTGGAAATTTATCACTGGCTTCCATGCTCACTTCTTAAATTCCAGAGAAAGAGAAGGATTAACAGTACAGAAATAAAGATGTCAGCAAACAGACATTTATTTGCAAATGCAGAACTTTATCACATGCAAGTCAGTGTTTTCCTTTCAAACATGACATGATTTTCATCTTTAACTTATAAACCCAAGAGGGGCAGAACTGCCTATTTAAGTCCCTGTTGTACCTCAGAGGAAATGTTCTCAGCATAAACTTCACCAGAAACTCCTGTTGGTACCTTCCACAATGATATGCAGGAAACCCCTTTGTCAAAGAGGAAATCCAGCCTGATCCTGACTCTGTTCTCAATCACTACTGATACAAGCTGTCTGCAGCCTGGCTTAAATCACATCTGTTAGTCTAGTGATGTAATTTCTGGCACACCAGGCGAAGCTGAGATCAAATGTCCATCATTCAGTGCTAGTACTGCAGTCTAACCAAACAGAATGCTTCTCCTTTTCCTTTTCCCCTAGGTCACACCTTGCTTTTTTCTATTCAGCATCACTAGAAAAGACTTTTAAGCTTCTGTGGAGCAACATGTGTTGACCAACAAATGGTCTATTGAAAACATCAGTCAATAATAGATTTCTTTCAATTCCTTAGCTAGTGGCAAACACTGCCACATTTCTAGACAGGTTACAGAAAACAAAGCCTCCCGACCAATTTGTTTGGATATTCAACAACTTCCTCACTGGTGAAAGCTGTGTAAACAAGGAGTCTGTATCTAATGGCATGATGGGAAAAGAAAACAAATCAAATCCTCAGGTTTTTTGTTAGTCTTCCATTCACAAACATTCATATTTTTTTTATTATTCTAACACCAGTCAAGTATTTTCTGGTCAAATTATACATCAGAGAAATCTAAAAAAATTTCCAGTCACTGGAGGAAAACAGGCACTTCTCAAGCAAAATTCAACTGCTCTGTTTTAGGTGACTTACTCTGGACAATCCCACATGTTCCCTAGGTCTCTAATTACTTGCACTAAGTACATTCCATTCCATGGCAATAAATAGTAGCCAGGATTTGAAAGGGACCCAAACAATCAGCACACATCCAAACCCATCTGCTCCTCATCCAGCATTCACAGCATCCCAGCCTAGCAGCATCCCAGTCGGGGATGGACAAGAATTTCAGGCATTGTACAATTCATTGACAAAAAGCTACAGACCCCCCATGCTCCTTGATGTGGTTTTCTACCACTTATCCTTGCATTTTGTCCCAGCATCAGCTGGCTTCAATCTCTTGATTGAAGAGGCCCTTGCTGAGGGCCTTTACACTCAACAGACAAGGTGCCATACCTGGGTGGTAGCTTCTGCCCCCCAAGTTTGCTTAAATATGAACAGTGAGGAAAATATATTTATTTTTGACACGTTTTTGATATATAATGATATTATGAAAGCTCTTTTACATGTTAGTGGCCTTCTTATACCTGAAGAGAGCCTAAAAGGAAGCTGCAGAGGGGCTCTTTATAAGAGTGTGTAGCATTAGGACAAGAACTAATGGCTTTAAGCTGCAAGAGGAAAGATTTTACTCAGACACTGCAATGAAATTCTTCACTATGAAGGTGGTGAGACACTGGCAGAGGGTGCCCAGGAAAATTGTGAATGCCCCATCCCTGGAAGCATTGAAGACCAGGTTGGATGGGGCTTGGAGCAACCTGGTCTAGTGGATAGTGTCCCTGCATATGCAGAGGGGTTATAACTGGATGATCTTTAAGGTACCTTCCACACCTTCTATAGTTCTCAGTTAAAGCTCATATACATTTTTGAAGCTTAATTTTCAAATGTGACTGCTTGAAAAATTACACTGCACAAGGAGAACAGAACTTCCTTAACACAGCATGCAAAACCTTTCCTGCAAAGAAAGCTGAAGAGCAAAGCTGTCAGATAGCAAATAATGGGCAGAATCATAAATTTAAACCAAAGAAAATTCCTATTAAATGATAAACTAAAGACTAACATTTTTTTTCCTTCTTGTGCAAATTATCCCAGGTTGTATGCTGTGGGGGGACGAGATGGGAGCTCCTGCTTAAAATCAATGGAATGTTTTGATCCACACACAAACAAGTGGAGTGTCTGTGCTTCCATGTCCAAGAGAAGAGGTGGTGTTGGTG
This sequence comes from Calypte anna, assembly GCF_003957555.1. NCBI lineage: Eukaryota > Metazoa > Chordata > Aves > Apodiformes > Trochilidae > Calypte > Calypte anna. The sequence continues at coordinate 10,056,663 of NC_044247.1, read as the reverse complement.
TTGCAACATACAATGGGTTTTTATATGCTGTGGGAGGTCACGATGCCCCTGCTTCAAACCACTGCTCTAGGCTGTCTGACTGTGTGGAGAGGTAAGGAACTTATTTTGGTTTACATTCTGGGAAGGAAATATAAAATAACTTATAGCAGCAAGGAAAAGATCTCTTCACAATTAGAGTGTTGTGCTTGTAAAATGTATTATGAGTTTTAAAAAATAATAGTGTGAGCACAATAACCAATTTCCAATGTATTTGTGATAATTATACCTCCTCCAAGCCAGGTAAAGACAGCTTAACAAGCAAGATAAATTCAACATGTGAGCTTTCTGCTTTTTAAGTGCCAAACCCCAGGTTTGGGCTACTTGTGTCAAATATTGTAGGGACTAAGTACTTTTCAGTTGTCTTCCTCCAATAATTTGGCTAACATTGACCAAAAGGTTTAGAATGTGATAAGTATCCTATTGAAACAGTCAGTAGTTACTGCACATGGTCTTTCTGATGGAGGAGACTGATAGAAAGAGCCTTGTTCCCGTAAGAAATGATGTTGGTGAAGGAAAATGAGCTAAAACTATGCTAGGGGGATGATTTAGCAAGCAAAAAAACCTAAGAAACCATGTACTAAAGCAAGCTATTTCAACTTGAATTCACACTTTAAACAGCACATTAATACACTGGCTTAATGGAAGCACACACCTGTAAGCAGTGAAATCTTGCTTTTTTAAAGTGAAAACACTGTTTATCTGATCCTTATTTAACCCCCATTTTTGTATTCTTCATTGATGAATACATTGCTTAGGAAAATGCAAATTCTGGACATGGATTTTTCAGAATCAGGGTATTGTGAGTCAAATGTTGCTTAGCCACATGGGGCACCACCCAGGAGGACAAGAGAACACTTGAGCCCTGGGTGAGAAAAGAACATAATGAGTGGGGTCAACCCCTCTGGGTGCTTGATGGGCTGTGGGTACTCAGTGACACTCAAGTCATTTGGGGACAAGAAAAGAAACCTCCCTGTGGTGAACAACAATGACTTAAGTTTTGTTCTCAGTGACATGGTAGAAGTACCTGGAATTCACTTGCTGAATTCACTAGCTGGAAGTATCTTGGAATTCACTTGAACTTATGACTGAGTACATAACAGAAATAAAATCAGCACCCATGTATAATACTGCCACGCATTTTGTGGTACAAATTTTATCAACTACACAAATTGAACTTTTTTTACAGGGAAATTTTCTGAGAACATGAGTTCTGTCTGACACAAAACCAAAAATCTTTATGAAGAAAGAAAAAAGAATACATTGAAACTAACTTTGCTGAGTCAACTGATGGCTGTGCTATCATTCCCTCAGGCCTCATTAATCCTCAAAGTGTAGTGATTGTTTAATCTGAGAGAAATGGACTGTTATCAAATGAGAAAACATGGGCATTTTTCATGGGCTTGAAGACCCCTCTAGTGGCTAAACTAAATATTCAGTCGTGTTACTTGTCTATACTGCTTCACAGTCTAAACTGAACTACAATACAGGAGAAAATCTGCAAATATCAGTAATTTAAATTGGAAGTGTGTTTTTACAATGGCTTTTTCTAATTTCGATCATTAAACATCCTAGGTATGACCCTAAAACAGATGCTTGGACAACAGTTGCCCCCTTGAGTGTACCTCGAGATGCTGTTGGGATTTGTCCTCTGGGGGACAGACTCTATGCTGTTGGGGGCTATGATGGCCACACCTACCTGGATACTGTGGAGTCCTATGATGCTCAAAATAATGAGTGGACAGAGGTAATAAGAAGAATTAACGAATAAATAAGAGGAATTCTTTCTGAATAATGGGCAAACCAAAAATCATTACAGTGCAAAATCATCACTAGGATGCAGTAATGCTGTAGCTGGGCTTGTATAAAATACTGTTTGCTTGTCCTGTGAAATAACTAGAGATTTTTTCAGCCCAAAAGGGCAGAGGCAGTACACAGCAAGCGAAACAGGTTGCACAAATCATTGGGTTGGGTCTGGCCTGCTCTGGTCAACAATGTCCTCTGCTCCCATAGCTCTCATCATCACCATTGAGGCTAAAAGGAAATATTTGGTAGTTTGGTTTTTGTAGCTACACACTCTACGTTTTTGGAACATGAGATATGAAGGTCTTTTCTGAGAGTTAAGAGCAACACCACCAGCCTGCATTCCTCTACCTCTCAGCAAGTGCTCAAGTATTTTCCCCAAAAGCCAAAACTGTGTTTTCAGTGCCCCAGTTAGATACCATTTTTTTACCAGTCTATTACTTTGCTTTCCTTTAACCTGCAAGTAATTTCTTCTACCCCTATCTCTATCAGTCTACTAAAAATAATTTCTCCTTATTTTTCCTTTTTTTTCTTTTTATTTTTCCCCCCCCCATTTTTAGGAAGTTCCTGTCAATATTGGAAGGGCTGGAGCTTGTGTTGTTGTTGTGAAGTTGCCCTGATGATTATAAATAATGTGAAACTAAACCGAGAGGAGTTCCATGAAGACTGAGTCAGGAAGAGAAGAAACATTTCCAGAAAGCAGTACAGGCTCCACACACATCTTAGCAGCTCTCCATTTGATCTCTGAGCCATTATACTAATAGAGCACAAAAGTATCTTCCTGCACTACAAAAATCTGAGAACTTTGCATAAGTGAATGATTTGATTATGCCTAATGCATAAAAATTCAATAATACATCTAAATGGATGAAGTGTGTTACAAACTGTATCTGCTATTTATAAAATGCAGTAGTAAAGTGATAAATGGGTGTATAAGATTTCCTTTTATTTTTTTTTTTCTTTTCTGTGTTGGCAGTAATACTAATGTTTATGAAAAGAGCTTTTTATTTTTAAGTAAAGGAAATGAGTAAGAGAGAAACCTTCAGCAGAGAACTGCACAGAAGGAAATATTTGCCCATAAACATCACTGGCAACCAAATATTCTCTGCCGAAGTAACTTCATTTCTAGATCCAGAAATTAAATTACTAAATCACCTTTAAAATCAAGGCAGAGAAGCATAGCATTTGGTTGCTATTTATACTGTGACAGAATACCCAGTTTTAGCATGACATGAACTGAACAGTTCAAGTCCTGAAAGAGTGGGGCTAAGGTACCCCTATATTGTTATGTGCCAACAGAAAGAAAGCTCTTTTGTCACAACACAATGCTAGGATCATTTCCAATCACTTTCCCAGTGCAAAGATATCTGATATTTTAACGTTGATGAGTGTATCAGGTTATTCATGTCTCTGCCCACTAACCAGCTGTCAGTATGTGTTAAACTAACTTGACTATTCCTGGGATAATCAGCATGCATTAAATTTTAAACCAATCATATAACAACATGCCTTGGATATAACTTACAGAAGGAAATTTTTATATCATATTGATATGACAGTCCTTGACCTCAGCTGAAGATCACCAGCTTTCTCTCATGTAAAGTAGGAATATGGTAAGAAAAAGCACCACATGCACTGTGTAACTTTATATCCCAGTGATGTAAGCATGGTTTATGTTTTATTTGAAAGTAAGGGAATGCTAAGAAGCAAGAACACACAGGAAATGAATCACCTGAAAACAGGACATAATATTCAATGTGCATGATCATTTTTTTCTGTGCCAATTTCTAATGGACATTTTGATTAGTTATGCATTAATTTCATTTTTTAATAATTTCAAATGCTGAAAATGTATTTTAGAAAAAAAAGAATGTATGTAAGATATCCTACGCTGTAAAGTATAATATTTGGACAGTATCTTCTTTAGTGTTATGTTGTTGTTTTGTTAGTATGAGAAAAATTCAGGACAGAGATGACAGTTCTCAATGTGAAGAATAACTTTCCTTATAGAATACTGTGTTTCCAGAATTCAGCAATATGCTATTTTTAAAAATTTATAGTATTAATCCTATTGAGTGCTTCTAAAGATGAAATCTCAAGCATATTTATAAAAGGAAAAAAAACCACTTTAAAAAATCAATTATGTTTATTATAGCATGCATTCAAATAAACTTTACTTTCTCTGCTAAGGAAGTTTAGACTGTATTTTAACGACTTCGTGGGGTTTATTTTTTACAGAAAGCACAGTAAGTTTTAAGGAGATATCTTTTGGGGCCTTTACATGAGGCTGCTCTACAACAGATTTATCAGTGTACAACTACCTTCACTTATTTAAGAATTTCTAGATAAACACACCCATGGGCCAGGAAGCAAACTTGATTTCATTACTATTTTCATTTGCTATCTTTTTTTTTGTGCAAGGGTAAACAAAACCAAAACCAAACAATGCCAAAAGACCTCCCAGCAACCCAAAACCATGCAGAGACCAAAAAATGGGGAATAAACCCTAAAGAAGCTAGTAGGTCATGGGCAAGAGAATACACACCAGCAAAGGAAGGAATTTTTATATTCCACCAAACCCATAATCTGGAGCCCACACAAGGGGTCAAACCCTGCAGAGTAAGAAACTTCTGAATGTGAAGGGAGTTGTCAATTTTCTCTCTCTCTCCCCTGTCCTATAGGGAACCTCTGACCTCCTACATGGAACAGCTTTTTGCACCAAGTATTAACTTTAAAACATTAATAGTAGGAACTGTTTTTTTCCTATTCATAGTCATCCCTGCTTTGCTCATGTGCACTCTTTTATATAATTATGGACTTGTGTGGATCAGATGGAGAGGGTCTCTCCTGCTCATCATTCAGGCTCTATGGCAGGCTTTTCTTATGTTCTGCTATAAGAGCACAACACTGGATTTTTTCTTTTATTTTACTTGTAGAGTAGTGAAAAATCATGTGAATGGACACTGGTGACACACAAAGGGGAACTGGACACCTAACAGGAAGACAGAAGAAAAGCAAAGTGGGGAGAACGTGGAGATGTTTGGACATTATTAAGTGAGAGAAAATGCTAGAGATTGTTCTCTGATAAGGTCTCATACTCCACATTTGCTCCACTTCTTCAAGCACAAGTAGGTGCAATTGTTATGCTGCATCTTGGTTTATTAGGTACCCTGAGAGCTGCAGGCACAGTAAAGTGTGAGAGGAGCCATCCTGTTTTACCTTTGACCTTCTGCTGCTCTGTGCTTTTTGTCATGACTCTCACTGGCAGAATCATTATTATATGCCCTGTTTGGTTTTTAACCCAAATAATTGTGCTTTCTTTCCAAGCCCTGGCCCCTAAGCCATTTTTTTTAATCTTCAGACTGGGTGATATTATATTTTATCTAATATAATGTATGGAAAGCAGGGATGCCACTTACCCCATGAAATCAATTTGGGAAAGACTGAAGGTTCAGCTTCACCACAACTGTGCCTCTATCTACCAGCAGGAGATACTTAGGCAAAGAGTTTAAGAAACAACAAACCCAGAAAAATCCCCTCCATGCTTTGGCCATGGTACTTCCAGCAAGATGACTGCATTACTGGAGCATTCATCCTCATAACACCTTGACAAGGCAGGAAAGCAGTACTGGAGCTATTTACTGCTGTCACAGAAAAAAGAAATTATTTCCCTGATGCCATGGTAGGAAGAAAAAAAAAAAAAAAAAAAAAAAAAAGGAAGGAGTTAGGTCCAATTATTTCAATGCCCAGGCTAGTTAATAGTTTAGTCTGTTCCGAGCAGGACCTCCAGCAAGACAACAAAATTCATAGGAACTGGAAGCTTGTTTTGAGCTACCTGCTCAACTCACCTATGCTACCACCTTCTCTTTTTTGTCTGCTTTCTTCACTGAGGAACTTACAGAAGCAGCTTTTCTGAAGTGATCAGATGGATTAGAAGTGAAAATCTTTTAATGTGAAAGGAGGCAACTGGTTGTTCATGCCTAGAAAGACCAAGCAGGGTAATTCCCTCGAAAGGCATCACTGAAAATGTGATGAGGCTTTTTCTACATGTGTATTTCTGTACATAGTTATCACATCATGTAATTTTTTTGCTTCCCACCTGACTCTATATGAATTCAAAGATGGGTTTAGTGACACTACATACCTGGGCTTCAGTATCTGACTCCTCAAAAGCAAAATCCTGCACTGAAATCAGCTCATTTTCTCTGACTTTGGACATAATCAAGATTTCATGCTAAATAAACTGCAATTAACTTATTTGTGCCTTTCAGACCGAGTCCTTCCCATGGGAAAATTTCGTTTTATTGATTAGAATTAATGCCTGGAGAGATTAAACTGGACTTCTGTAACAATCACCACTGACATAGTATTTCTATTCAGGTGTAGGCTAAGAGTATCTACAGCTGTTATTGAGGGCTCCTCTCTTGCTCCTCATCTCCTTTTGCAAGGAAAGGGGAGGAATTTTATCCTAACACAAATCCTTTTACTGCCCACTTCCCCTTAGAAAGATCAAAGTTTGCTTTTTCACAGTAAAACCGTATTCTTCTTATCTCTGAAATCTCTGCTGTTTGTCAGTGAACTCCTCAGACAGGGAAGACATGAACCTAAAACACAGAACCATTTCCTAACAATCTCACAAACTGGATCCAAGTTTCCACATAATCCAGGGCTTGGAAAGTCTGGTATTGAATCCTGAGGCTGAACGTTTTGCAATGCAGGGCTTGCTCAGGAGATGGTGCTGTGGGACAATTTTTAGGGAAACCTGGCTCTTGGTTAAGGGAACGGGAAGGCATCTCGTAGTAATAGTTATCTTCCCAATACAAATAATTTCTTCTCTATATCACAGAGTCAAGATCCTACTACATTTTTTAGGGAAGCTGTCATCCATTCCTCCACTTTCACCCCCTGCACAAACACACACTCTGCTCACCTCTGAAGAGGAACTCTGGACACAAAGTTAGAGCACAACTCCTGCCAAAATTCCCAGGGCAACAGTTGGTACTGCTGGACCTGTGCCTGTCCTGTGGTTTGGGCACAATGACAAAAATTGCTCGGTTTTTTTGTTTGCTTGCTCCAGTTGCAAAGGCTCAACATGAAAGGCCAATGACACAGGGTTGGACTGGCAAAGAGAAGCCTGTCTGTACCTCCCAGCTGGCCCATTAGCCCACCCCAAGTAGCCAGCTAGCCCACACCAAGACACATTTAAGATGCAATCCCTGAGAGGGTTTCTCCAATAGCCCTGTCCAGTCCCACCTCCCTGGGAAGCTACTGAGCAGGAACTTGATTTCATATACACAAATTATTTCTCCCCATCACCTAGAAATAATGCACAACTCAAAGGTACTGCTTCTGGGATTTTTGAGGTACAACTTTAAAGAAACCATGCTGCTTATGAATTATTATTTCAAAAAGTACAGTTTACAATCAGTTTACAATCAGCTTTATACTGTTCTTAAGACACTTCCTAAGAAGCACTAAAAAAAAAAACAACAAAACAAAACACAACCCTCCCCACAACAACCAACCTAAAAAAAAAATCAACCAAAACCCATCACTTTCTGTGGAATGTGAAGCAAGACACCACTAGAAATCTACCCTTTACTCTGATATACTTTAATCCAAGGGATAACTGTTCAGTACAGACTGAATTGCCCTGTCAACTCAAGGCAAGTCTGATCTCAGAGATTTTAGGCTATGCTTTAAATAAGTGAAAACACCAGAAATGTGTTAATGGTCCGTTATGAACCACCAGTATTGAAAAGTTTGCTTTTGCTTTTTAGGGCACCACAATTCTCTCTTCCCCTTGACAGTGCCTCTAGAATTGAGCACAAGCAATAGGAGCTGCAAAGAGATTAGAAAATCCAAATTGATTTGATGCCTTCAGTCTCCAAGTGGTCTGTTTTAAAGCTAGAGGCAGTGCTTGAATGCAGCTGTTTTTACATTTACAGTCTCTCTCACTCCCCTTCTCCTCATCCCCAACCAGGAGCTTTCTTTCAATTTCTTCCCTAATTCTGCAGCATCACTGCCCCAGAGAATGGGTCCTACTCATCACCTACCCTTCTATTCTCCCAGTCCTTAAAAACAAATATCCTGCCCCCAAATCCCCCAGACCTCTACAGGCCAGTAGCCCAGCTTTCCTGCCCTGGAGCTTTTCCTTCTAAAGACTGAGCTCAGTAGTTAGGTGGCAGTGCTTCCATGTACAATCAAGCAAGATGAAATAATGCCAGTTGTCAAGAGAGCAGTCCAAGTAGGAGCAGTTTTAATTTCAAGCATTCAAATGTATGTTAATCTTTCTGAAAATAAAGATAAAATCAGCACTTCTAGATGGAAAATACAGCCTATGTGTACAGCTACAGAACAACTGATGGTAATTGAAAAACCACATTCTGCCCAAGACATTTCTGATAAGAATTGATTATCAAAGACCTCATTAGTTTCTTTCACTCTACACTGTTTGTATTGAACAACAGTAAATAAAAAGTCTTGTGATGATTGTGTCTTTACAACTTAAAGTATTACACTGATAAAAAACCCCACCACATGTGCTTGTCAGATTCACAATTGGGAAAAACTGTTCGCCATATAAAGAAAAATTCATTTTAATCACACTCAGTAATCAGATCCTTTTGTGAAAAGAGGGGCCTGCAGCTGCTAGATGGAATCAAACTCATTTTAAAAATAAATAAAAAAAAAAATCACTGTGGCATATTTTTTCCAAGCAACATTGTACACACTTCATTAACAATATTCTATTAAAATGAGAAAGAGTGGAGAGAATAGGTCAGGAGCCAAAACAGGCTCTAAAGAGCAGGAGAAAAACCAAAAAGGAAACTGTAGGGAATGCATTACAATAACTTCGAGGAACTTTTCAACCCCCATTTCATCTTTTAAATACACTAAAGTACAATGTAAAATCTCATTTGATGATTTACTACACTGAAGTAAAAGGAACACAAAGCAAAGCAGAAGGATAGAAGCTGTAAGAGTATCAAGAGTATTCAGTACAGCCTTTGCCTTCTTTCTTCCTGCCAACTCAATAATTTTGTCAGATCAGAAAGCAATGTATTTGGAATCTGTTTCACTCTGCATTTAGGATTTTACAGACAAAAATTGTACCTGTATTTCTATTTCAATTATCTGGTATGGTGACATAATGGAGTTAAAATTCATGGTGATTAAATGCCCAGAAGTTTTTATTTCACTTAGCAGCACATGATTTTAGGCTCTCAAGTGACTTTTGGTTAAAAAACATCATAATCCAAAACATGATAAATTTTTTCTTTCATTTTAAACATTAGCCTTTGCCTATGTGCATTTCACTTTACATACACTTTATTTGCCTGTTAGCTCCTTTTATTTGCTCTCTTTTGTTCACAGTCAAGGTTTTTTTTTCCTCCCTTTACCAAGCTGTCATCATAAAATCCTCAGAACTCTCTCAGGACTGATGAGTTTGTTCAGCCCCAAAGAGAGAGATAGAATCCAAGTTCTGCTACCTGTGCTGGCATCTTGTCATAAATGTACTCTAGCTAGAGACCAAAGTCAACTTTTGCTACAGTTATTTCAAGAATATTGTTTGGAAACAGAATCAATAATTGTCACTATCTTGAAAGGTTTATAAGCTTTATAATATATGTATATAATTTTAAAAAATTATTAGTTAAAACAAAATCTTCCCAGGGAAATGTCTTCATGCAGCCTGAACACTTGTTTTTCCTCATAGTAATTACTGAGACAGCCAACTTTTTCCATGCAGTACATATTCATATAATAATCTCAAAATGGTTGGTAAAATGCCTTTAAACAGACATACAAGAGTAGAATTTGTTATGAGCCTCACAATATCTGACATTTAGCCCTGACCAATGGAACAGGCATTAAAGAAAGATGAAGAAGTTAACTGGGAATCAAACTGTTGTCTATTTGTTCCTCAATGTACTGCAGTTCCATGCTTCATTCTCAAACCCTCATTTGACAGGGTTTGAGGACAGACCCTTGTAAGAGTATAAACATGGGATTTTATGGATTTGTGCTTGGATTTGGATTGGTAATTACAAGTAACAAGCTGCTGACTTGAGTATGCAACTGTCTTCTCTTTTTTACACCAGAGGCTTACAGAGGAAACTTCTGAGTACATCAGAATAAAGTACAACACAAAAACCATCAAAAAACCAAAACACCCAACCCAAGCAGAGCCCAGTAAAATACTTCATTCAAAAATCTTTCCCTGTTATTTCCCAGGTGCACATTTTGGAGATGCAACATCAGCTACATGAAATACTGCACTTGAGCACAATGACTGAGGAGCAGCACAATGCTGGAGATGAAATGCCTCCACATGGAAATAGAAAACAACTGCTTAAGAGTACACAGAAGCACTTTTCTTATAGAATCCATATTTCTCAAATCAGGGCTTAAAGGGTCACTGCAAGAATACAAAATTGATTTGTAACTTAAAATACACCTTTTGTGTAAACATCAGTTAACATTTGCCTTTTACCTCTGTTAAAATTCATTTGCTCTTCTACTTTCAGCTGTTGTTAACTAAAAGAGATTCAAGCTCTACAATTCATAGAGAAAGAAATCTCTATTACATAAATCATACCAAGTCTTATCCTTTGTGGTAAATGGAATTTATTCTCTAAGTTTCCTGACCAACAATAAGTACAGATGCACTTCATGAAACAATTTTTATATGTTTTGCAGGCTACTGCCAGAGCACCTCTAAACACTGCAGTAGTCAAATAAGAAATTTCTTTATTCAGTTTGTTTATTTCTCAGGTTTTCAAAATGTAAGGCACTAAGAAGCTAAAGTTGTTATTACTCCAATTGGAACTGATTAAAGACCAAACTCTGCTCGAATGTCTAAATAGAGATGTGGCTCATGTTTCCAGGTTTGAGAGACCAGCAGACTGGAGTGTTAATTATAACCAATCCTGTTCTTGTGAAGAAAGTCACCCACCTATTTCTGTACAGATGTGATGGTAAGAACAGGGGAAAGCTGCTTGGTGTCTCTGGTTGTAAACCTGAGTCACGAGGACTGAGGTCTTGTGTTGCCCTTTGTAGGGTGCAGGTTAATTCTTGGTCTAATTCCTGTTATTACACAAGGAAAACATGGAAATTTAGAATCTTACTGAAATTTCTCAACAACTTGGAAAAACTTGAGCTACTTAATAGTTTCATATCAGTGCTTTTGCACTGAAACAAGCAGCACTCAACCAGCACAGAAATTTCTATCTGACCCAAAGCCAGAGACTAAACACTAAAAAACAAATAATAAGGAAAACCACCTTTCTTTAAAATGTTCATGTGCATACAGTGCCCAAACTGGTTGTATTTGGGGGCATTTCCTAGAGTTTGCCTCACAGAACTTGAGCCTTTCAGCCCCTGGCCAGCCTTTCTTCCCACACTGAGAAACTAAGTCAACAAAATTACTCTTCCACTTGCAGTGTTAGAAGAGCTGCTCTGCTTAATAGACCCCAGTACCAGTAATGATATTGTTGAAATAATGATGTGTATGTCACATGAGTCTGATTGAAAGAAAAAGGGAGGAACCAATAAAATAAAATTAATGAACTGAAACAAATGCACTCAAAGTGATAAATTAGCTGTATAATGTATATAGATACTTATACATATTATAGTGTATATCAGAGATTACATGGCTCTGCTCTCATTTCCTCCTCCTCTATTGAATTTTAAACATTCTGTTAAGTTAAACATATCATGTCACAAGTTCCCTATGGATATGGAAGAGAAACATATATATATTTTTGACTCGTGAAAAATCGATAATTAGATCCTATGGTTTAGTTTACTTGGTTTTTTGAAGCTATTTTCTTTGTATTCTGGTTAAGACAATTTATTTAATATCAGGAATTTCTCTCTCTCTGCAGCTTTGATAGGAAATGAGTAGACATTACCAGAGGTTAAGAGAAGTACATTATTTCTCACAGTCATCAGCTTTTTTACCAATACAAAGAGCTGAAAAAGAATGGTGAGAATAAAACCTGTTTAAAAAAACTGTGTGAACTCCTAAACTAAGATTGGAAGCCTCTGAAACTGTGAGTGCCAGAGCCACACAGAAGTGAAACTCAGTTTCCCACTGGGAGAACTAACAAGCATCAAACAAGAACCAGTAAGCAAACAAATTATTTGAGAAGGATAAGAAACACCAAAATATGACATGGCTTTTGATTTCTCATCTTTTATTAGCCAGTGCCAGACTAAGCAATCATTCAAGCTAAGATAATGAACTCTATGATTAATCCATTCACTAAAAGCAAGAAAACACTCAGCTTACACTGTAACCTTTCTGAATGAACCACCTTGGGTTTTGCTTGAATTTCCATCTTAGGAAAAGTTTGAATTGCATTAAGCATGAAACCTTTAAAACTCTCTACAACTTGAAATTCCTGGTATTTTATCAACAGTCTTGTAATTCAGTACAGACAAATTTTATTTTTAAGTCTCCTGCAGGTGATACCTCAGAAAGTCACACAGTCTAGCCAGTATAACTAAAATGGCACTCCAAGCTATTTTTATAAAAGAAATCAATTTTAAACTATAGTATTGAATTACAATATGAGTAACTTCATTTTGACTTGAAAAAAAAAATACCACAAACAGCAGACTGTTTGGCTGAGACTGTAAAGCTAGAGAGAAGAAAAAACTGTATTTGAACAGAAGAGAAACCGAGGTTTGGATTATACAGAAAATTCAAAATAGGTCTGAAGCAGTGTTTCACATTAAGGAAACAAAGCTACACCATATACCTGACTGCAGATCCATTAGTTTTATGCTTTTTTAAAGTTTAAAAGCTTGTTATGTGTCTCAATAGTAACAGATTTAACAGCAGGAAATTATATTCCTGGAAAAAAATACAGCACTTGGAAAAGGGTGTAAGTACTGTCTGTGTATGGTAATTTTACAGTGCACTGATTTCTTTGGGGAAGGGAAGGGCTGAGTATTTCCTCAAAATGCTAATGAGGAAAGGGATTTGGTTGGAAAGATAACTCATATTAAAACTTGATATGGTAATTAGGAGACTGAAATGCATAAGAATTAATGAACAGTGGTTTCTTCTACTGCATATTTATTTATTTGGACAGACTTCCAGTCACTGGATAATGATGATGTAATGGTCTAAATACAAACTGTCATGAAAACTTTGTCATATTTACTCACTGAAATTACTTTTCAATTACCTGTTGTACTACTATGACACTGGCTATGATTCTAAGCATGCTCTTTATTTTTATACCTATTAAAAGCTGAGCTGGCCACTGAAGTCCTGTAGCCTCTTTGAAAGGAGAAAAGAATAAAGATTAGTGCCACAAGTAGGAACTTCAGGACTTCAAAGTCTCGAATTCTAAGGCAATTCTTTCCTTGTCTTCATCACCACCATCCTCTTACATGTCACATTACAAGCTTACAGCATTAATGGCCTTAAACAGAAGGAAGGGATGAATGAAGATGTTTTTATGAGCTCTAAATAAGGGGGAAAAAACCTACACAATGAATCAAACAGGAAATGAGCCATGGTGGTGTTCTGCACTGTTTCCCAACAATCAAGGTGAGGATTCTGCACCATTCATCGTCCACATTCAGCCTGCATCATAAGATAGACAGCTGCTTAGGACAGCTAAAACCTCTATTATAAGATGGCTACCTGCTCTAAAATGCTAAATATACATGCAATTTTTAAAGCTCCAAACAGTAAATTGTTTCTAGCACAACCCTGTGTTTTAGATATCCCTAGGAAAAAAATCTTCCATCAAATGACTTTATAAATCAGCATACCAATCACCTGGGAAAAAGCAAATAAATCAGTGGTCTCATTCTAAAATGCTTCTTAAAAAGTAAAAAAATGGAAAGGTCAGATACCTCTAAAGTTTATCTTCACAGTCCCAATTAGGGAGTCTCTCAGCACTGTTGGTTATTCAGGCTGAGTGCAGCTATATCAGCTCCCACGAGCTGAAGTCCTGGTGCAATGATCCCCACAAAGACCACATGTGTTGTGGGAGGCCAGCAAAGAATTGCTCTGAAAGACCTAAATCTGCTTCTACATCCAGACTTAGGCAGCACTTAAAAACTGCTTGTCTCTTTAAATGCTGTAAAGAATTTGGGGAATATATAATCCACAGCTTTTACCTACTCCTAGTGAAGAGCAGGATGCATCCATCCTTAATGCAGATGGATAGCTGGATGTGGATGATCAGTTCTTAGAGGCTCTCTTGGGAAAAACTGGGAAAGTTGGAAAAGGCCACTCTGGTCTTTACATTTGTCTCACTCTGTCTGCAGTGCCCATAGGCCCATAGGAAAGGTGCTTGGGGACTACATTTAGGATTGATGCATCCCAGTGGGAATGCAGCAGAACAGGAATCAAACCTGGGCTCTCTATGAAAAACACCAAGACCCACGTTAAGCTGGCCCAAGGCATCCTGAACCTGAATGAGGCTGGAAGAGTTGGGATTTGCTGCAGCTGGAGCAGGTTGCTGTGACTATCTGCAAGGATGGATATGGCACAGCCAGTCTGGGCAAGCAGTTCCAGTGCTTGGCCACTCTGTCTGAAGTGCACATGAAAAAACTTCTGTATTGGATGGCCACGGCCATGAGTAACTCAATCTGATTCCAAAGTTAGGTCCACTTTGAGAGTCTATGACAAGAAATTTTGGGTTTGCATGGTTCGTAGAGATTTTTATTTTTATTTTTATTTAACTTCACTTGACTGAATCTTCAGTCTTACTCAGAATTAAAAATCTTACAGACTACAAGGAAAGGGACTCTCACAGTTCAGTGATGTCATATGACATCATATGACATATGACATATGCTGTGATGCTACAGGGTTTAATACAAGCGACAAAAGTACCAATAATCTGTACCATTAATGGTAGTAAAATCAGTTAGATGTGACCTCTAATCCCCTAACTTTGTAAGTGGCCCCATATAGGTGATCAGAAAGACTGGAACAAGGCAAGTAACTAATGGTTAATTAATGCCTCCTCTTCCTTCTGTATTGGGTTTGCTCCTTTTTGTATAAAATAAAATCACAACAGCTTTCAAATAAACCTCTAATTTTTTCTTCAGTTCATGACATTGTTAGGTTTTCAAGTATGTCTTAAAAATCACAAGGAAGGGCAAAAATCATTCTGAAATCCCATGAAACAGAAAATGTATTAGCACATGTAGCCTTAAAGAGGGGTTACTGAAGCATTAATTCTTACTCATATAGTGGTATCTGGTTTCTCATACTCTGTGCCTATTATAGAGAGATAATTGCAGCTGAACAGACTTCTTATGAAAAGGGTAAGGTATATAATGTGCAATTTTTAATGCAGACTGAGATTACTTTTAAGGAAAAAGGTAAACTAAACATTTTAAAGAGCAAAGACTGTAAGCAAATGGAAACATAATTTAAAGCTGCAGAAGAATTATACTACTAGTTGGAAACTGAAAATTACTAATTTGCATTTCTGTAATCATTAATGGGGGTTATGAGGTGTCAATTATGTTCCACGTGTGACCTTTTTAGTTTCTAGGTAATGTACCTCAATTAATTGTCTGTGGCATCATAAAGCACCTTTTTCACTGCACCATGACTATGAAAAGCAATAAAATTCTTCCTCTGCAGCTGAAGTATGAAATGCACAACTGACCTTAGCACCTTGCAGTAGCTCACTGATGCTAATGCAGACCTTCTATTGGCATAAATTACAATGCAGTCAAAATCTGAGTGCTTGGCAATTGCTTTCCCAGTTCATGGCAGATTTTTGTAAAGTCACTGAAATGAATGTGCTTTGAAATTCTTGTTGCAGTCCTCTGTTGAACTGCACATGAAGAATTCTGCTTTAATGAAACTGAATAAGCTGCTTTAAATTTCAATGTAGATGATGCTAGGAAAGGCAAAACTACAATTCAGTTACACCCATCTTTTCTTAGGAATACAGATCAAGCAAAATCTTGCTATTGGCAGGCATTAGAAACACAGATTGATGATGAACAAAATCAGATGGGTGTCATGAAACATTTTCTACTCAAGTCTAATGCTGTAGGTATGATCTGTAAATGTAATGTCTGAATTGAAATATGTCATTAATTTACTCAGTATTTAGTGAACAGTCAAAGAACAAATTTTCACATTAATTTTTTTCATTTTTCAAAGATAACTCAACAACCCTAAATTAAGCTTCTTGAATCAATGAAAAGAGTAAGTTTTTCAGCTTTCAGTTATTCACTAGCAAATCATCAAAAAGAGAAAGAAGAGAATAAAAGAGGGGATGGCAAAAATATGACAAAATGCTTAGTGATGAAAAAACTGCAACAGTGGATAAGATGCAAGAAACTTCCACAGTAGATCTGTGTCTGTAGCAAGTGTGTTGGTTATTAATGGGATGATCTTTACAGAGAGATGGCCTCAAGTAAGATCTGCTCTCAACACACTCAAAGTCTTTTTTGTTATTTAAATCCTATATTGTGATATATTAATATACTCTACTTGTTAAATGATAAGGTAATTCAGTAATAATTCAGTCTTCGTTAAGTATTTCTGAGAAGCATAAACTGTAGCTGCACTCTCATTTTTAAAAGGACAATGTGAAGAAATGAATAATTATTAAAGAAACTTGAACTTTCCTCTCCCTGCTCCCCAAACATATACTACAGAAATGAAAATCTGATGACAAACAAAGTGAACTAAATCCAACAACATTTTATCTTTCTCAGCTTTCTAAAGCTTTAAATAAGTATTATATGCAAATATATTTTCCAACCTGACAAAACCAAGGTGTAAGAAATTCTCTAGGGCTTCAAGCAAATGTTTTGTTGATGCTAACAAAGACTTACAAATCAATAGTGAGATATGCACTGATGTTTATATTTATCTTGAAGATTGCTTTAAAAAGACCACCTGTCAGTGGCAGTTTTCTTTTGCTTTCATTAATTCTTGACCCACATATCTCTACTCAAAGATAGACATGGCAGAGGATTCTTAAGTTCAGAATCACATGAAAAAGAATATATTTTAACTGCAATTTTATGGCTTTTAAAAAAGATGCAGACACATGAAGTCTGAACTTCTGTCTTTCCTCCCCACATAACAGTTTTCATTCTGCTATATTATAAATAAGGAACTATATTTAGCAAATATACCTCAAGCACTTCCAGAACTAGTAGGTGGCTACCATACGAGCAGCTCTAAGAGGGAGTGAGAATGTCTTAAGACTTCTCCTATTACAACAAGATTTAACAGGCACACACAAAATGTACTTTATGTACTCAAAGACTACCTGGCATTCCAGCACTTCATACTTATTTTTCTTTCATGTTCACTGCTACATGACAGCTTAAGCCATGCTAGACACAAGCTCCCTCCTACTGGTAAATCTTTCTCTAGGTAGCAAGTAAAACTGTCTATTTTTTTAGTTACTTATGAAACAGAAAGTTTCCATATCTGTCCAGTAATATAGAGTATAGTTGAAAATAAATTAAATCAATTTTCATGAAAAACATTTCTGACTAATTGGAGAAGGGAGCCTACTAGTTTAGTGGGCCCAAGAATGATCAAGTTGCTTACTTTGAGCAGCTCCAGCAACTTACAGGCTAACTTTTTCTCCAAAACACTGCATTGTGACATTGGAAAATGTTCATTTTTTAAAGTAAATCAGACCAGGTACAGTAAATGATGTGGAAAATTGAGTAGAAGGATCTTCACTTTTTCTTCATATTTATTGTTGCCAAATATTCTCAGAATGGCAACAGACTGACAGAGCATTCAGTAGAAGTTTCCATCCATCTGAAACTTGTTTTCATTAAACAGTACAATTTTATGTCAAAGGAATTTATGTTCTGTTCTGACATGCATTGTACTATATGTCTTACATATAATAAAATGGTTTCTGACCACCAAAGTTTGAGAGAGATTCATTAATTTCACTTACCTTATTCAGAATGTGCCCTTCATTTCCTCAGTAATAATTTCTGAAGGTTTTCTTCTGGGAAACAGTGACTCTGATAGTGGCACATCCATGAATCTTGAACTCCTGGTGATTAAACCAAAAAGTTTATATTAATATTGAAAATTAAACTTTTGACTTCTCCTAATTACAAGTCCTGAAGGTTTTACTAGATAATAACATCTCAAGTGAAAATTACATCCAAATAAACCATGACTTTGCTGCATTATCACTTCATAGACACCTATAAGGACATGTAGATAAATGTACTTAGAAGATAATTGTTTAAAAAAAAAAAAGTTCTGTAACACATTTTGCTATTTTAATTTTTCAAGAATTATCTTAAACACCATGAACAGATGGGGAGCCTGACTCAAGAAAATATAAAATGCAGGGCATGGGTATGGAGTAATCAGTTGCTCTGAAAAGGAATTTTAAAGAAAAGCTTATGTAAATAATTCTGGTGAATCAGCAGGGCTACATTTTGAGCTTTACAGGAGTTTAATGCTGACTGAGCCAATTATGAAATTAAGAAAAAGAAATATTAGTTACAGAGATCACCTAATTACTCCATTTGTCTAAAGCAGGCTACCTGGTCTCATTATTAACTTGTTTTTAGAAGTCTCCAACAATAAGTCAATCATGAACACAAAATGAGAGTTCTTGATGACCATTTCCATGGCACCATGCACATTCGCATTTCCATGTTGATGAGAGCCTCACCAGCATGGTATGCAAGGAACCTCCAAGGCACACAAAGAATTCAGAATAATGTATTTCTGAAAGCTTATAAAAGAGAAGAAAAACAAACAAACAGCCACCTTCCCTTCATCCCTCCTAGAACCTGGCTATGTTCAGCAAGCCATGCACTTAGCATGGTAATCAAAGATCTCCTAGAAGGGAGGGGAAAGAGAGGACTCCTTCCTGAGACAGAGATCTGGAGGAAAAAGGGAGGAAGCTTTTGTAGTTGTTAAGAGAGAGAGACTGGGTGCATTCCAGGGCAGAGCAGCTTAGAAGGGTCATTACTTTTGCTCCATACACCTCTTTGCTTTTCTGTGAAACAAAAGGAAGCAGCAGCCACTTTGAACAGTAGAAATCTGAGAGGAGATTGAAGTTGAATGTGCAGTAAGGGGAGTGCAAATAAACTCAGATGTGAAAGCAGGCACAGAAGGCCTTCAAGAACAGCCTGTTCATGTTGATGAATTTTACCTACTGTCATGTTTCATTATTGCAAGTTCCCATTTTAAATAAACCGAAACCTTCAATCTTGAAGCCTGTCAGGTGACAGAGATGTGCACGAATTCTTCTAACAGACACCAAAGCACTTAGATCTTAACTGGAGGGGGAGTGTCGGAGGTGGGGTGGGAGGCATCCTTAAAAGGTGGCTACAGGACTGCCTAACAGGTTCCTAGGTTTCTGTTTTTAAAAACCAGATCCTGGCTAAATCAAAACATGCTTCCAGGAGATCTGCAAAGGCCATTTGGGTAACATGTATCAAAGGGCCCCAAAGAAGAGTAAGGCTCTTCAGCAAGCACCCTGTCACCTTCTGGAATGCTGCAGGGGAGCTGGGGAAGCACTCCTGAAGTCTGAGGCTCCTGACAGAGTTATGGCACATGACAACAACTAAACAAATACTGGTTCTGCTTCACTGAGCAATCTATTCCTACATGCTGTGAGCCTCTCTGAGGATTCTCAGGATTTTATGCTTTTCTTCTTTCTAGAGATCCCCCAAGAGAAAAAACGCAGTATAAAAAAAGCAAAGCAAAAATCTTCATGGAATGTTTCTTTATATTTGATCACACTATGTATTTACAAATTCATTAGCAACATTTCAAGGTTGTTTGCCTAACTTGCTTAGTAAATCATTTCTTATCAGTAACAGCCAATGAAAGAAAACAAAATTAAAAGACCAGCTGTGGACATCAAAATATTAATATTTGCTGCTTTTATCTTCAAGTATCATTCTGAATTAGAGTCACACACAGTACAAAGATATTGTAAAACCACCTTCTGACCTGTAACATTTTTAATTCACAGCCTATATGAATGATCTATGAGCTATTCTATGATCTGAGAAGGGAAAACTAAGCAGAAAAGGACAGGTTTTTTTGCAAGCAGCTAAACTTGCTGCCCATGTTGGTGCCCAGCCCTGGGAGAAGTGGCAGGGCAGTCAATTTCTGCTTCATTGCCTTTTCCAGATGATGCTTCTACATCAGAGTTAAACAATTGCTTCCCTTAGGTCTGTGTCCTTTAACTGTAGGATGCCCCAAGTGTCTTCCCAAAGGGCTGAAGATCAATTCCTAATGTTTTAGGAGAACCATGTATATTTACCCACGGCTTCATTGGCATTAAGGCCAAGATGACAGCAAACATGGACATGTGGAAACAAAGGCAGCAGAACCAGTTACAGGGCAGTCCTACAGGTAAGGTGGTGTTTGAATATTATCCACCAGCTTTTAAACCTCTCATATTTTTAATTGCTTATAACCACAAATTTCAGTCAACTGTGATACCATTCCAAACGATCCACTTGGTGAAAAAATTAAATCTTCAGATTTGATCCTTTTAAACAGAAGGACTTCACACACCAACCCTACTGAGTCAGCTTAATGCTTCAAACTCAGTTATGTGATTACTAATAAACTTAATTCCAAAATTACTAGTAAACAATTATTATTGACTGTCACTTACATGGAAACAACTCACACATCTTGATCAACTTTAAAATACATTTTCCTGTCAAGGTTCACTACTGCTATTTTCCCATAGTCTGTGCTCTCTCTGTAGCCTTAATGAATGCTTAAATTCACTGATTCACTGTAATGAAGCAAGACTATTTATTCAGTATATCTTGGTGACTTTCCCAGAAAATATCCTTGGACTTAAGCTAGTAAATCAAAAAACCCTCAGCCTTCTATATTCCACATTGTTTTTTAAGAAAGGAAGTTTAAAAAACCCCATTCCTTTCATGACATGAATCATTGAATATTCCTTTTATTGTATTTTATTTTTGACAAAATATGCTGTACGTGGGGCTGGCAGTTTTGTGCCTGTGAAAATGCCATATCATCATCCACACGAGTAGATCAATGAACTGTTGGATAGAACCACCTCCCTTCCCATTATCATGCTTTCTGGTCTTCCAAGCACAAATTACCCATCAACCTCCTTGACCTAGTTCCAGCAACACTGCCATAAAGAGCACCTGTCAGAGTGATGCATGTGCAAGACAGGAGCAGTGACAAAGAGGCAGCAATAGCAGTTATCACAAGGAATAACAATTTAGCTACAGGACTGGCTCAGCAACAGCCTGCTTTGATTTCCCACGGCAAAATCGCCACTGGATAGGACATTATCATGCCAAATCTTGGTGATTCACCACAGGACAAATTGCTAGTGAGATGTGTGACTGGAGGAATTTCCTCCAGTCCCTTAAACACCTGACACCAGATTATTTTCTCCCCTAGAAGATAGCACAGAGGAAATACTCCCCCTCTGCTTATCAGATTGGCTTCCAGAGTCCAATTCCCAGCCTGGCATCCTAAGGGTACTCACCACTGCAGCCCTTAGTATTTTCTGTCTGTCAAAAAATAGAGCTTAATTAAAAGCATATGGGCTTCCAAATTGTAATTAGTCATATGTGAATTCTCCAGAGATGTAATGTTTGGCTTAGATTTTATGCTTATCTACTGTTTCTATGCTAGAGGGACAAACCAGAAGATTTTCTTACTTGACATTTAGTTTTGGCATTAGTAAAGCTATGCAAGGAGAAAGGAGAGACAGGGAATTAATTGGCTGTGTCCATTACCATGGAGCCCTGAAGTTATCACTATAGAAACTATTATGGGGAGTCTGCCACAGTGATAACAGCCTTGTGCACTGTTGTCATGTTATAAATTGCCAGGGCACAGGCCAAGGGATGGGGCTGAGAGAGGAGAGTGAGCTACTCATGCATAGTAGTGAATGGACTCTCACATCCCCATTTGTGGGTTTAGCGATATGGAAATTAAAGTCAGTAATAAAGGCTTCCATTTCCTTTAATGAATTACTGACTTTAGTTCAAAGGGGTTTTCTGAAGTCAGAGTGGTTCTGTCTATGGTGACAATTTAACCCACTCTCGAACTCAAATGAGGGCTGTGAAGTGGCTCACATCCTCCCAGGCAGAAGGAAGGATTTGTTTCAAACTCAAGCCTAGTGCTTTAACTCTGAGCCTTCAGGAATATCAGAGCCTACAGGAGGAAAGTCCCAGCCTGGGCACAGAGAGAAATAGTACTCAGGACTGGTGTCTGGGGAAAAAAGCCATCCCCTGATCACACTGGACTCATGAACAGGCAGAGCAGGATGGAAATTTTTATGGAAAAATTCCTGCCAAAATTCCTACCAGATCTGGCCAACATTTTAAAGAGACAAACTGTTTCCATAAAATGACAGAATGGCTGAGGTTGGAAGGGACCTTAGAGATGATTTAGTCCAACCTCCCTGCCATGGGCAGGGACACCTCTCATCTAGGCTCAAAGCCTCAACCAGCCTGGCCAGGGAGGGGGCAGCCACAGCTTCTCTGGGCAGTCTGTTCACCAACCTTGTACTGAAAACTTTCTAAGATCCAGTATAAATTTCTTCTCCTTCAGTTTAAAACCATTTCCCCTTTTCCTACTCTTCTGAAAAATCCCCCTTCAGCCTTTCTGTAAGTTCCCTCCAGGTACTGGAAGGCAGCTCTAAGGTCCCCCTGGAGCCTTCTTCAGGCTGAACAAGATTTTTCCAGAAGGATGATTACTGGTTTCATTCTGCTCCTCTTTCTGAAAAGGAAGGTTTGTCTCTGGAAGGGGGAGGAAAAGGAAAGACAGCAATAGACAGATCTGGGGATCAAAAGGATGAAGTGACATCACATCACAGGCATTCTTTTCACTTTGAGGGGAGAGGAGTGTGTGTGTAAGCTGCCGAGCTCACTAGAAATGCATCCATATATCAGCAGAATTTCCTAATTCCCTCTCCAGTCAAGCAGAACTCAGCACTGTATCATGCAGCTTCTCATAGGCAGCGAGTGAAAATGCTTGCCAAAACCCCAAATTCATGGTAAGTCATTGTAAATTCTGCAGAAATTTCTCTAAATGCTTGGCATTTTTAAGCTATAGACTTTGGCACTACTCTATTTCAATTTATTGAAAAAACAGAAGGAAAGGGTAAAATAGATTGTTAACACTAGAACACTGTTCTTTAGATGTTGCCTGTGTAGTATGTGAATCCATGCCAATAAATAAATAATTCTATGAATTAGCAACTGATTAAGTGCCACAGTGAACCTGTGGCAGGACATTAATTAAAACTTTTAACAATTCCATCAAAGTTTCTAGCAACGATTGCCAGCTTCCAAAGTGCAGGAATAAGTAGTAGTGGGGGAAGTGTTCAAAAGCATCTGCTTGACAAAGGAACAGTTTTTATCATGATATCCCATTTTCATTTTTATGCCAAGGCAGTAAGACATTTAAAAATATATTCCTAAAACAAAGGTCAAGAGGAGACATCTATGTGAAAAGCCTGGAAGCATTTCTTAAATAATTTTTAGGATTTTAAATTTTAGTAGTGAATCTGCAGAACGAGATGAACGCTTTCACCTTGTGTCCAGCAGATGGTGGCATAAGCTAAAATACTGTTATTGGAAAACACTGGCAGCAGTGATGAAATGACAGCTTTTGGTTTTAATTTTTATATCTGATACTGGATTCTTTACATTTTTTTTCTCCTTATTCTGATTGCTGCCTTTGTTTATTTTTAAAAATTAAAGAGAAAGATAGATTTTGTCCTAACACACAGCCTAATTTTCATAGCCTTTGCTATCACTTTATATTTCATAGTACTTATCTACCAAATAAAAAGGCCTTCACTTTTACCAGTCCTGCTCATTCTGTTTGATACTTGAAGTATTTAATGCAGAGATGATAATAATAATAATAATAACAGACCAATCCCACTGTTAGCTTGGCTCACCCAGATCTATGCTTTAGCAGGATGGGGCACAAGAGACCCTCAGCCTATAGGAGCACCACCATTGCCTCTGCACAGGCTGCAGAAACAACAACTTAAGGACTTCCCTGCAGGTATTTGCTCCATACTGTTATACACTGTGCTTCATAAATCATTCCTGTTTCAATATCAAGAAATGGGGAGAGAAACAAAAGCAATTTACCGCTTTCCTTTTCAAACTATTAGCAATTGGGAAGCTCCTGATAGATTTGGTGAGAGTGGAACAACAGCAAAGTTCATTCACCAGCCAGCCCAGCAGCTCTCCATTAGGCAAAGAGCACATCTAATCCTTTAACTTTTTCCCACTACTAAGCCAAAATTGGCTCTTGAATAAAATTACTGCTGCCTAGGTGGATCAAGGTGAGATGAAAGTAGAGATAAAATGAGCTTTCAGAACTTGCCACTGTCACTGAATATCTCCCAGCAGCAGAATGATGGAGTAACTGGAGGGCTCTTTTGTACTCTCTCCTATTACATGGTGGCCAAATACGAACAGTAACAAAACCCATCCATTAGTTTTCACACTCAGACTGAAGATGGGACTAAAGCTTAACTACATAGAGCATTGCAGCAAAAAAAGTAATATGGACAAGCCCTGAAAAAGTTGGTCTTCTCAGCAAGGCAAGGCACTCTGCAACTACACAAGTGCTAACAGTAAGTTCAAGATTTCTTCATACTTCTCTGAAGTTTCAAGTAGTTCCAGTTCCACTTGCCACAGAACTACTTACAAAAATCAGTTACAACCTAAGGGAGGAATTTATCAGACTTACAGTGCAGAATTCACTCCCACAAGAAAGGTGATGGCTGCAAAAATATTCAAACCCTAATTCAGAAGTCTTTACGCAATTATGTCTGTAGACACAAATTAAAACCACCCGCACGTTCACAAACGTAAATAAGCACCCCTAAGGGCAAGATTGTTTTACAGTTCCACAAAATAATCTCACAGGAGTGTTGGTACTGATTTTTAGGCTATAAAATCTGCAGACAAACCATCACTGGGATTGTTCTCAGCTGGCTCATGCTATGAAGCTGATGCCCACATATATGTTTCAAGTTTGCCCTTGTGGTGCAGCCCCATTTTCATGGTCTCTAAACAGACCCTTGCACAGGTAGACAACCTGACTTGTGGTCTTCATCAAGAAATTACCTGTCACAGTCTCCATCATCTGGATTTAAGAGACAGCAACACAACTACAGTGGATTTAAGTCAAGAAGAAGGGTTAAGGCAAATGTAACTACGATGCCATATGGGTAACAATTCACCTGAAGAAATGCATTTAAGGAGAAGCTGTGCTGCTCTAATGAATAAACCAGGTAAATATATAAGCAAATTAGCAAGAAATGAGCTAGGTAAAGACACAAAATCCACTGAAATGAAATCAGATTGGTCTCAATGGTACTGAGCAGAGCACCATTCCTACTGGTACTAACCATGGCCACTACTGAGGTAATCTGACAGACAGCTGACAACCAAGTAGAAATAAGACTTAAATTTTTATTTTGAAGACTAACAATGGAAATATGTCCTTCTAAATTCTGGGGGCTGAGCTCAAAGCATTCTTATTATATAAACACCTAATAAAAACATGGGAGAAACGTCCATTTAAAAGGGACCAAATCAGTGATATTGAATTAGTTCTTACATTTATTTCCAACACCTGCATTTACCAGTTTATACATGTAGCTGAATGCAAGTCTGCATGCCTATTCTGACTACCAAACCTTTAGAGAAATAATTATAATGTTGCTGTTACAGGGAAGGACAATGGTGGATAATTTTTTCCAGTAGTTTCAATGGAAATTTGTATTACATATTTGAATAACTAATTGTCATACAGGGAAAAAAAAAAAACCAAAACCACGTCCTGGGAAGAACAGAAAAACCATTGTGAGGGAGCAGGAAAGATCATACTGAACTCATTTAAAAAGCTCAGTTTGTTTGTTTGGTTGGTTTTTTTAAGAGTAGAATAAAAAGAAGTGTTTTAAAGGCTTTTGAGGGTGGGAAATATTTATAGCCCCATAGTTCATGTGGTCAGGAACATCAGACAAAAATGAGATCTTAGACTTCCTACAATGTGGAATTCTTCCTCAGAAGTTCATAAGGGAAAATGATCCCTTGATCATTTAAGCTATTTAAGTTAGACCTAGCAAAACTCTAGCAAGTTTCTAATGAAATACTTGAGTGTTGGCAGGGAACTAGACAATGCTATTATCAGTAATTACCTTTTTTCATCTGTAAAGTTTCACTGCTTTTCTGACTCCAATGAAAATAACAGATATCCACTCTGTACAGCTTTAGGAACTGAAATTTCCTTAAAGCAAGTTACTAAATAATGGCACAATTAGAGGATTTAATCTGTGTTTGTTTTTAAATGATTTTTAAAATGGGGATGGATGAGGTGAGCTTAGGCTGTTCTTACAAGAGCTCAAAACTCCACATTTTTTTTCCTGTAATAGTTTTACCTTCAACTCCCTTCCTTAACTGTCACCTGGATTTTTAGCCTGTTAGTGCACTTCAGCATTTCCACGCCCGCGTGCAGCTTTGCCACTGACATTGAATTGCTCAGTACAAAGATTCCAACTCCCATAGGACAGGAGCTATCTTGCTAAGACTGAAAAAGGACCCCAACTTCACCTGTGCCAGGTTGGCTTCATGCATCTTCCATGTTGGAAGTGACTCTGTCCCATCCCCCAGCATCACCTGGAGCAGGGACAGCCAGCTGGCTGGGAAGGGAATGGGGTGCTAAGGAGACATTTCACACTTGCCTAAATCTGCCTTTTTCCCTCTGATAAAGCAATACTAAAGAAGCTAATTTAAGGATAGCCCATTACTACTAACCACACTTTTCCAAAATACAAGTCCTTGTAACAATCAGTAATGGAATAATTTCTCCAGTAGCAACATCTGCTGCCTGACAGATTATTTGTAATTGGGATGTATGTGTCTGTGTGTTAAGGCATACATATACACACAAACAAACATCTATATTTCATTCTGCTACTTTGTCAATGCACTTTTGTTTATTATTATTTAGGATCATTCTGCATCACATAAATGCCTCTCAAAATAAAATGGTGTGAATATATGTTGGCATTAAGACCTTACCAGGTTAAATCCAAAACCTCTGAAGTTATAAAAAATATTTAAAAAATGAAATGTTATTTGCCAGTCTCTTCTTCTATTTTAAACCTCTGTAGTATATAGATTTATTTCTACTTGTCCTGAAATCAGGAGCTTTTGCCTAGTTATATTTTGGGCAGTAAGTTTGATCATTTTCTGAAGATAGGAAACTCATTGTTCTAAGAGTAAAATAGCAATCTCATACTTCTGTTTTGACACCTAATACTTCTCCAAGCTGAAAAAATATCATCTTTGGCTTCCCTAATGCTGCAGCTATTAAACTCTGCCATTCCCATTTAGCTTTCCAGGGGATGCTCTTCCCCCCTACACACACCTGGAGTGATGCTTTTTTCCCAGGTCTATCTGTATGCTCTGCAGCACCCCTGGGAGTGCCAACAAAAGCACATAATCTGTTGATTTTACTTAAATGCTGGTAGTTTATTATCCCTTAATGTTTTGACACAAGGCCTACAATAAAGTAGAAGGTTGCCAGGTCTCTCTGTATATTCCAATGATCCTCTCCTCCTGAGAGAGTAACTGCTGCAATTTTCTTTCATTCTTCTTTTGTTAGTCATAGGATAATCACAGCAACTGCTTCTCCCCATTAATTCAAGTGGCACAACAGAGTTTCTGGACAGAGAATGCACAATTCATTTCAAACAGCAGTGCTTCCATTTGGCTACTTTAGAAAGAAACATTTCTAATCTTTTGAAGCTCCATCCTGGAAAGCATTATAAAAATTGCTAATGTAGAGGAATAGAGAAACAAGAGGTGATGACAAGAGGTCACCCAGTGAATACGTTTTGATACACAACTGAATTTTATACTATCTATAACATATATAAAACACTATAGTGAATATATTAGTGAATATATGTAGTGAATATATATAGTGAATATAACCACCACATAATCTGGTTAGAGTAAATGTCCCCAGGATGCAAGTCAGGGACGGCTTTTCACTACATCTGCAGTCTGGATCAACACCAAAGCTCCACCTGTGTCTGCTTGTACAAGTCTTGATCAGAATGAAAATGCAATTCAGGATGGTATAAAAGCTACCAAATAATTAAAACTTGCTTACTGAATAGTTTTTTTTTTGTTTGTTTGTTTATTGATAGGAGGTACTTTTTTCCTAAGGCCCATTTTATTCCGGCATGCTTTGAACAAGTTTAAACCTAATGAACATGAGTTTAGGTGCTGGCCTTGAACTTTGTAAGCTGTTGCCCAGAGTACCAGCTGTAGGATGCTGATCAGTATCAATCCCTAGAGCAGAAATGCAGCCCCATGGTCCAACTGGATCTGCTTCACTCATCCCTGTGCTCATTGTGGCAGCAGGTGAGAACACAACTGTGCTCCTGCAACCTGCAGCTGCAGGGTGGAAAAAACACCTGCATGCAATGCTCTCGAATTTTACAGGCTCACCAACCACCCTTCTACTTGTAGGAATCTTGTTCATTCCAGAGCTGGCAGCAAATTTCATGGAATCATTAGGAAATGCTAGAGAGAATTTCAGGAATTTGCACTTTGCACAGAGAGTATCTGTACATTCCTGTGTATTGCATGGAAAGCTGCAGCATGAATGATTTGAAGCCTTGAGGGGAAAAAGAAATCCTTCTAAACTGTCTCATTCTCAAGCTTTACTAGAGGTAGTAACAGCCATTTCCTCTGGATATCTTGTACCTATAGCCATATCTTGGATGATGTCTTTGAAAAGCTACTATGAATAGGTACTTTTTTCCCCAGAATGTATTTTCCCTGACTATTAGACAGTGAATCTTCCAATTATCAAGCAATTTCCTTCCTGACTAAAACATGCTTTACCTCTACATTTTATAACATTTGCATTTATATGCACAGAGCTTCTGCCTATGAGTAGAATCCACTGTTAAAGGTTCTTCTGACCTTTAAAAACTACTGTAGAAATACTGGCTTGTGCTTCTTTCTCTTCATTTCCTATACCACATTACTAATTTCAAGTACCTTTTACTGTCAATTATGTAATGGAATTAGAAAAATAAAGCCCTAATTGTAGGGTGCAGCTCTCCACAAATAACCACAGCTCCTGGGAGTCTATTCAGGCAGCAGACTGCAGGATGCTGTGCTCTATGCATGTGGAGTGCACTACAATGCTCACTGATTAGGGTAAAATTGACACCAGCCTTTCCCACAGTCTCCAGTTAACATTTGATTTTTATATCACATAAAACAGAACATGAGTACATTCTGCAGATATAAAAGAAACTCAAAGAATAGCAGTCGTTACAATTGTATGTCCCTCAGCACATTAAAACTTTCCCTACTGAGAAATGTGCTGTGAATAAAGGCTTTTGTACTTAAGTCCATTTCCTTCTCCTTCCTCAGCTGTCTTATTTATGGGAGAATCAGAAACTAATTGCAGGAAATATACGTGCACACAGTGGATTTCAGCAAATATTTTTACTTTCAAAACTAGCAAGGAAAGGCCAGACTTCAGTTGAATCATATGAAAATATGGGTAGATAAGAGGATTTTTTAGAAAATTACTTTTTGCAAATTTAGATATCTATGAACTGTAGATTTCTTAAAACTTAGAATGAATAGCTGATATCCTTAGTAAGCCATAAAGTTTCATCTGACAATTCTCCAGCAAAGGCTGCCAGGAATCCAAACATTCCCAGGACATGCAACAATTTGTAACAACTAAAAGAAAAGAATACTGAAGGAGAAAATAAGACAGATCTGTCAGATGAAGTGAGTTCATGAATAAGCAATGGCTCATTGTTAGCCCAAAGGTCAAATATGCAAGAAAAAATACTGGAACACTTTATATTCTAGCACAATCCTAAATACACATTGAAAAAGTCATTAAGCTTAAAAGCCATAAATTAAAGGAAGATATCACAGCCTCCTCACATTTCGTTACCTGGTTGCACTCCAACCAAAGGCAGAAGGCTTTTTCTTTTTTTTTTTTTTAGTTAAATTGACTATGAAAAGCAGCTGGTAGCTCTTAGAGGCATCTGGTAGCCAAATACTGATTTTCACTGCATCTTGGTTTTTCAGCATCATTTGAAAATTTTTCCTCCTCCCCACCACACCAAGAACATAAAATTACTTGATCATTTCCTCTCAGGATTGTGGAATTCTGATTTATGAGAGGTTAAGGGTTTTATCTTCAAACTGCAATTTGCAGAAGCAATCCCTTGATAGGAACCTAAACAATCAACACCAGTTTATGCCAAATCTGTCCTAAAAAAGAAGATGCAGGCATTTGATGGCTTTCTTGGAACATGGTATTTTGTCTAAGCTGTTCTGCTTAGAAATGAGCTGAGGCACCCAAGAAACCTCAGCAGTATCTGGTGGCTCTGAACAGAGGAGATTCTAAGTTATAAAAGCATCTGGCCATTTAAATATACCAACAGTTTATGATGAGGAAAGGATAAAATAACTCAGTGTAACTACTTGTCTTCATTTAGCCCATATCTGGGGCTAGACCAGAGCACCTTGCTCTCACCTGACCAGGACACGACTCAAAGCAGATGTACATCTCACATTGCTGGATAATGTGAAGTTAAAGAACTGGGAATAATTTTACAGTGATTGGATAAAGGATAGAAAAAAACAAAACAAAACAAACAAAACAACAATAAAAAAAACAAAAAAACCCCCCAAAAACCCAAACCCAAACCAAACCAAAGATCATGTAACACTGCTTGCTTCTCAATGTTTTTGAAGAAAAGAAATTGCTTGCATGAAAATTTTTTACAAGAAAAATAAGCTGCTTACATGAGGTTTTAACTTTACTGCCTAGCAGTCCAGACATTAAGCATTCTAATGTTGTTAAGGGCTAATATAGTATAAATAGGCAAGTTTATTGAAACTAATCAGTTTAAAAAATTAAATTAATCATCATAAGAAAATGTAATTTGTGCATGATAAACCAGACAGGAAAAATTATAGGTACAGGACTAATCAGGAAATGGCTTCAGCAGGTTTGTTTTTTTTTCATTTTGTTTTGTTTTGAACTAAGCCATCTTGCTGTAGCATTCTCACTCAAATAATGAGTAATTAAAAGCAGCAGGCCTTCAGAACTGTCATTTGAAATTGTCAAGTTGTTACAGACTAATAGTACAGATCAATGCAAAACTAAAAAATAACAGTGTATTTCAGTTTCACTTGGTGACAGCAGGTCTTTTTAGGGATCCCACAAAGGCTGTAAATGATGTTGGTATCAAAGTTGTTTGAATTGGATTCAGATGGATTAATTTTCTTCTAGTTTTACACTAAACAAATTCAATTTCTATGGCAACACTGTCAACTATCTTTACAATAGAGAGATCTGAAAGACCTTGCAAATTACTCCAGAAGTAATTAAGGGAATTACTGCTATTGAGTGGCTGGGCAGTGTGGAAGATAGTAGTGAAAAATAACTTTGCATTTAAGTAAACAGTATTTTTTGGTGGACATTAGCAAGTTTCCATCAATTAATGGGGATTCTTTTATTGTTTTTTTCACTTACAATGGGAAGTAAACATTAGAGGTTGGAAGGGATCCTCTTTTCACTCAAAGCAAGTACAGTTTCACTCAGAGCCAAAGTTACATCATTATTTTTCAGGGTCATGCCCAGCTAAGGTTTTAATATCTCCAAGGATGTAGATTCTAGCCATACCTTCAGTGATGGATACTTCTGCAATTGCTCCCAATATTGCATTTGACTTTGAGTGACACAGTACTAGTTACAACAGAATCTATTTCATATTGTGCAAGTATTTTATCTGCTGCAAAACAATCAATATTTGTAAACCTCAAGTAATATTGCTTGTCAGCTTTATGAAGAGCATGGTTGTATACAGTGCCACTGGTTACTTGTGAAAACAAGCAGGGAGCAAACTACCATCTTTACAAAATCTTCACCACACTGCACAAAAACTTCTAATCATCTGCTGTGATCACAACTAATAATGTCATTCATTTTGGTTCCATAATATAATCAGGTGACATTCAGATGAGGCATGACCACAAGGAAAGGAATATGAATTTAATAGGGAGACAGAAGACAGGTTCTATTCAGTAGCATCAAAACAGTAAAAAAAAAGGCTTGACTAATACTTGATTGCAGAATTTAGCTGTAGGCTATGGCCTCAGAGATAATTACTCATAATGGGACCCTAATAAAAATTCTGTGTAGTTCTGTTCCTTTTGTGCTTTTTAAAATTTAAAATGCATTTCAAATGAGTTAGAACATTTAAGCACATGTGGGAAAAATTGCATATTTTTTCTTGAGTTGAAATCTAAGTCCTTTCTTGCGGACCAAAGTAGTGCCCAGATTTAGGGTAATAAAGACAAACAGCTCCTCAACTATTATTCACCAGTAACATCATATATTTGCTTCTCTTTCAAAATTATGAATAATAGCAAAGTGTCCAATACCTGCTGTAATAAAAGTTGTGAACAAAACCTCATTTTCAACTTAACACAGTGGCTCTTCACATGGGTCAGTAAAATATACAGTCCAGTTTACCTACAAAAGCAAAAAACCCTCTCACATAGTTTTTATGTTTCAGCCCTGAATATATACACTACTTTGCTGTAAAACTGCAGTGCTCATCTCTTTTCATGGGTCTTATTTAGCTTTTCCCTACCATTAAACTGGAATAAAGTGGTAAGCAGGCCTTGTTCTAGTACAGTCAGCTTTAGAAAATCCTCTATTAATGTCCAATACAGACACAGCACTGCTCATTTCTGCAGAAAATTGTTTTAACACATTTTATTTAAACCTGTGAAAACTAAACACAATTTATGTCAGCTCCAGCTTGTGGATACCCAGTTATAAACCAGTGTGAGCTGAGCCATGGGCAGGGGGGCTGATTGTTTTTAATGAAATATCTGGACATAGAACCTATGCTGTATTAGATACAAAGTAAACATGTACAAAATATAGGTCTCATTAACTGCTCTACAAAACTGGGGATTTCAGAAACTTCTGTGATTAAATAAATTTCTCCTCAAAGCTACCCTATCATATGGCTATTTGAGCAAATAATTAAATTCACATCTTCAATTGACTTTAAGAAAGGAAAAGGAGTGGATGCCTTGTAGTTGTGACAGGGAGGGCAGCAAAATGATACTTTTACCTAGTTTTGGCCAAAGATAAATTATCATTCAGTTATTCACTACTTAAAATAGCTCTTCCAGTGATGTGACACATTTTTAACTGTATAGTCATGAATAGCAACACTGTTATTACATATAAGAATTCACTGAAGTAAACATCTAATTTCTGAAGTGTCAGACAACAGGCAGCATTATGCAGGCTACAGCTCCACACTTCAGTAGTAATCAATTCAACTAACAATAGAGCTGATTGACAGGAAGCTCTATGCTATTAAAAGCCAAACATAACAAAAATCAGATTTTGTCTAAGCAACGAAAAGATGTATGGACCATCTACACTTTCTCCTCACGGCATCTTCCTGCAGGAAAAATATAGGAGCACAGCTGAAAGCTGAAGCATCTTAACAAACCTCCAAGTCTGAACTATTGCCCAAAGAGAATAACCAGCAGCCAATTTCTATTCCACTTTTTTTCTGAGCTAGTATTCCTGGGCCCAGCAGAAAAGGAATCTTCACATACAGAATGTCTTACTCTGTTAATACTGGCTAATAATACTATTAGTTTGATTTCTAGAGGTCAGAAGGTGGCTGCAATCATCACCTCGAATGTGCAACTTTGAGAACAGCAGCAGAAGTAGGAATTAACTGTTACTACCACCACAAATGCTATTGTAAAAAAATACCTATGGTTTTGCTGTGATTCTGGCACCCAAAGGTGAGAAAACAGCAAGCAGAAACTCCTTTTCCATCTGAGTTATGAGGTGTGTTTTCCCCCACTCACTATGTATTCACACATTGAGAAGTAAACCAAACAAAATCTACTACAGCAGCGTGAGGATCAGATCTAGGAAAACAATTGTAATAACCTGTAACTATTGTCTTCTCCTCTTCACCTGAAAGGTTCACTGCTCTTTCTCCATGCTGCAAGAATAACCTGAGATATTCCATCTTTCTGTGACATGATGAATGAGCTTCGATTAAAAGTAGCTAAAAGAAGAAAAGCTCCTAATGTGTTTTATACAGTCACTGATCAGTTCCTGACATGTAATATTTCATTTGCTTTAGGACATTAAGAAACGTTGTGTACCTAAAAACAACAGCTTGTATGATAGTACATCTATCATTACATGCATCATAAAAACAAGAGGGACATAAATTTGTTTCTGCCTGTTCAAGTCTAATTACCTGTAAAATCATTACTTGGCGCTTTAGCAAATTGACACAATCAACTAAATGAACCTTAACATATTAAAACTTGCAATGTGTTTCTGCTTGCTGCCTTCTCCAAACCATAGTAAATGTTTGCTGCTTCAGATGAAATCATACCAAGGGTCAGAACTTAAATTTTTGTGCTAAATACATCTAATTGCAATATTGCCATTCATCTCTTCTTGCAGCTTGGGATGAAGCTTCAGAGACAACTTTGCAGCATTCTCTGTTTACAGTGATGCTGAACACTGCTGTAATGTTCTTCCTTAACAGCTGGAACAACACACAACAATCACGTTCAGGACACAGCCTTCAGGTAATGCTCTGTGTGACAGGATCACCCAATAGTTTACCATCATTTCTTAATACCTAAGATATCCATGAACACCCAACTCCAGCTGATTTATTTTTTTCCAGCAGTCCAAGAAACATGACTAGACATACAATTGTTTGGGGTTTTTTTCCAATGAAATGAAAAAATTTCTCATCTGTGAAAACTGCACAGATACATGGGAGGAAACCAAACAAAAAAAATTGTACTGTATGTGAAAAGTGATGTGAAAATTTGACCTGAAAAAAGCACAAATTAATACAAAAAATATCAAAAGCATAAAGTTAAAATTATTAGTAAATCCACCTTTCCTGATAATTTCCTGACATGTCCTTTTGTCAGGTCTTAAATAAATGGATACTGGACGTTTCTTTCTCATAGCCATTTCCTTTTATAGTTCTATGGATTCTGTACTTCAATCTGTGCTCTCCTTAGATGAACTTTAACTTCTGAGTAAAACCTTTGCCCAGAGTCCAGAAGAAGGAGGCAAAAAAACCCCCAAGACCCCAACCAAACAGAACTGCCTTACTAGGTAGTAACAGAATAAACAGGAGATTTTCAATAACAGAAATCAGCTGTCCAGACTTCAATATAGGAGCTGAAGTGCTTCCAGAGGAAGCAACAACAGATAGTTGAGTACCTTCACTGTGCTGAACTGTTTTATAGGCATTAGCAATATCGGTTCAGGGCTAATGCAGAAAACACCTTCAGGGAAACCAATTGCAGGCTGGAACTCACCTTCAGGGTGACCGATGACAGAAAAATAGTCGGCATTTCTTATCCCACCATAGGTTTCTAATTACCCTCAAAAGATACACCAGCAGGAGGTACCAGCATTTCATGGTTTCACAGTGTGGAATTACAATAGTCTTTTATACATTACATTTCAACAGCACAACATAAAGCTTGAAGGCAAAAGAGAGTCCTTAGTCCCAGGCTATATTGTAAGAGCTCTCCCAGTGAGAGAGGGGCAAAAAGAAAATTAAGAAAAATCTACTAAAAATCCAGGAACCAAGTATTCTAGGAGATCAGTCCTCCTCTGTGCACTACTACAGGTTGAAAGAGGAGAAAGCATAATGCTGTGTACCTGAGTGCAGGCACTTCTCTTTACAGTTTTCTGGCTACTAAAAGCCCTCCATTTAAATTACAGACTAGTAGGAGAATGATGGTGCAGAGCAGACAGCTCTGAAATTCTTTTTATTTACTTTCCACATTTTTTACCAAGTGGCAGTGACTACAGCTTTGAAAATAAGGTTTGGATCTCCACAGCAGAGACCTTGATTCTGTTTCCAAGTCTCTCTTAAATGAGATACTGCACTGAGTCAGAGTTTTGGAGAAGGGAGCGGATTTCTAAACTGGGATATTGTAATTATTGCTGATAAACAAACATGTCTTCAGAAAAAAAAAAAAACCCAAAAAAACTTTGAATGTATTAGAAGCTACATGCAGAGAACCAGTACTTGACTCCAGGGAGATTCTCTGTGGTAGTGATTACCAGCATAGGGATTATACAGTTTAGCAGCCTTATTTAGCCCCCTTTCAAGAGTTCTAAAGCTACATTCCCAGTATTGTTATTCCACTCACAGTTTAATTATCTTCTTTTTATGTTACTGTAGTGCTCCTTTTCCTTGTATTTAGAAACTAAAACAGAACCTAAATTTTTTCATTTCTTTTGCTCATCTGTTTGTACTACTTCCTTTCCATTTGCACAATGATTCTCTAAATCTTAGTTATTTCTACTATGTTTTTATATCAAAAGACAATTACAACCAAAATCAGTGGAAGACACTGAAGATGAAATAGCTGCTTAATGAAGGCACCAGAGAAACCTTTTAACATTTACAACAGTAAAAGATGGCAACATACAACTTTCTAAGGTTTTTGAGATCTTTGGTCATATACAAAAGAAAGGGAGAGAGGAACTGTGCTATACTGGCTTGAATAACATTCTTTTAGTTATTTTGAAGCTATTGCACTAAAACAGTAATCTCGAAATTAGAAAACATGAAATATTTTGAAAGTCTGAGTTTAAGACAGTAGTTCTGGTATTTAATCAATCCTTACACTGACATATTACCAACTTATCTTCTAATTAAAACAAGACAGTATCTTGATCAACAATTAATCACAGGCAGAAACATCAATATAAGAGGGTCATTATGTGATTGGATTTGTAACCTTCATAATTTTAATTTCTTTATCTTCTCTCTGAGTCATTTAATGGGTTATGCAATTGGACTACAATATTAACATATTTTTACCCTTTCCACACTAATTATATTCTTTGTACTTCTGTAATACTGGAAATACCTCTACAAAATTCTGAAGTCAAGAAAGTTTCCTGCTTACCAAGTTCATCCTTAAAAGAACATCCCAGGTACACTGGCATGCTTCCCATGCTGTAGCCTTTCCTGGAAGATGAACTACAATGAAATTTGGACTTCTACCACTACCTACAGTATTCACAGGACTAGAGACAGACCTGAGTAAAGTCCTCTGAAACAGACATGGTGACAAACTTTCCTCCTGTCTATTCCCACTACAATACCAGTCAAAATACTTTCATTAATGGGCCAGTTCACAGCCAATTGTTCTTAACCTCACATCATATTTAATAAATCTCTCTCCTCCATTTCTACTAATCATCTTCATTGCATTTTGAATTGTATTTTTTGTCAGAAGAGCTTTTTCACATTTTGCTTTGTGTTTCATTTGTGTGGCAGTTTGCATTGTGTCTTAGGAATTGTGATTTTGCACCAAATATATTTCTAGGCAGGGTAGAGCACTTGTTCCTAGGGCTGTACACATTCATCTTAGAATTAGGACAAAATAATTTAAATTCAGTGAAGAGACAGACATTTTTCTTGGAGCATTCTACTTAAATCTTATTTGCACTTTCATAAGAAGCCAGTTCCTGCTGAACAACGAGATGAGTTTGGAACAGGGTCTCCTAAGGGGCTCTTTCTGTATCCACTTAAAGAAAAGCTCACTCATGGGAGAAGCAAAACATTCTAATGGGTTTGAAACACTCAAAATAGGAAAGCAAGAAATGTGCATGTACTGCTTAAGGAGATAGTGTACTTTATGAACATTTCAGAAAGAGAAGTAATTTGTCCTCGTTCCTGCCTGAACTGTGAAAACTGTTTTAGAGGTGAATCCCAGGAGCAGTGCAAGTTCTGGCACTATTTCTTAACATGAGAGGAACCTGGACTTTGGAAGACCCAAACATGAGAGTAAGGAAGAGATTTCCTGCCTGGGAATTCATTTGCCACTGTGGGAAGCTCTATCCTCTCTTATGCATAGATACATCTTAATATAAGTATTCAAAAGCAACACAGTAAATTTAAATTCATTATTTGTTTATTATTAAGCACATAAGTCATTACTGACTAATTCAGAAACTATTGGATAGTTTGTAAAAATAAAAAAAATCTCCTCAGCCATTTTGAAGAGGAAGCACTGTTAGGTATGCTAAAAAGTATCATGAAACTAATCAGAGGTCTGTCTTCTACATCTAGTTCATGTCCCTTATTAACATTAAGGAGAAACAGCCTTTCATAGTGATAGGAGAATAAATATACTCAATAAACATTTAGAGAAAGAAAAAAAAAACCCCAAAAAACAACAAACAACTCACAACCAGAATTTTGCTCCCTCAGTTAGGGCCAGGGATAGATCTAAACAATAGGAGTAATAATTTTCTTCCCAGAAAAAACATAGGCTGGTAAAATTGCTGTCCAAGCACACAGGCACAGTTCCTTGCTGTTCTGCTGTAAGAATGAGTTGAGGGCTGAAGGCTTAAAAACATTTACCAAAGAAGGTGAAATTTGGAAGTCTCATTGCTTCCTATTGGGCAGTCTGGCAAAGGAGGACATGAAGAAGCAAAAGGCTGAGAATGAAGCCATACTAAGCCTGTGCTAAGAGCTGGAAGCAGACTTTTTCTGCTTGAATTTTGAGTCAGACAGGTCCTATTGCTATCATTTCTGTGATTGCCCATGTTTTTCTCCAGTAGTTCAGAGGTAAGATAATAGATCAATGACTGGGTATTTTTCCTTAATTTAATTCAGTTCCACTGAGTTTGATGTCTCTCCTTCCCTTCTCATTCACTGCTTTTTATCCTGTATCCAGAATTCCTCTCCACAGAGCATTTCACTGGATATTAAAATCCTATCATTGCTTCTCCAACACTTATCCCCAATGTTGAGAACAGCAGAGCATGCATTAAACCAGACAGGCTTGAATGTGCATTTGAGCTTGCATTTGACCTTGCTTTCACCTTACTAGGATTTGAGATTAGAGAGTCATGAGGAATTTACACAAACAAGAGAAGCTGTGGATCCTGCAACTAGAAATGGAAGCTTCAGGCTGCTTCTGGAGAAAAAAAAAATAAAAAAAAATTATCTTTAATGACTGATTTTCCTAATGCATTAAATGTTGCTACATCATTGATAGTAGGACTGCTGCCAGTGATGGAGAAGAACACAGAGCAAGAGCTCTGACCTTCATTGGGTCTCAAAGGTCTGATGTCCTGCACAATTACTCTGCTCTTACATTTTTCAAAAGAAAAAGTAGAAAGCAGATGGAAAAGGAAAGAGTTGTGTTGCCACAACCACTTTTAGTAGCTTGGAAGAACACTGTAAAGATCAGGAACAATCACAACGGAGGAGTAAAAGGAAGCAGGGGGAAAATTCACCCCAAAAGTGGTAACAAGATGACAGATGGTACTAAGAAAGGAGCACAGAGCCAAGGAGTATGGCCTCTGTTTTCTAAAAAGTACTTGAGTGAATGACACATTTCAGTCTTTTTTTGATATTACTGCAGTGATTATCATAACCTGCATCCCTACCATAAGAGCTCCATATGTGACATTTCTTAATAATGCATAAATTTACATTGAGGTTTCAGCTCATATGTCTCCTCAAAGTTGGCTCAGTGAGCTGCAATGTTACAGGGGCTC
The DNA here is from genome assembly GCF_003957555.1 of Calypte anna. NCBI lineage: Eukaryota > Metazoa > Chordata > Aves > Apodiformes > Trochilidae > Calypte > Calypte anna. The sequence goes on along the minus strand of NC_044247.1, from coordinate 10,017,137 downwards.
CTGTACATGTAATAACTATTTCATTCACATCAAATACTTGGTTTCTCTTCAGGCTTTCCCATCTTGCCACCCAGCTTCCACTAGATGCCTAAGGAGAAGTTCAGGAAGTATAAGTGGTGCTGCAATTAATTTTCCACCTTTTTGTTCACCATTATTACTTGTTAGTAAAATAAACAAGCTGTACAGGTCTAGAACAGACTAATTTGTTCTGATTTTAAATACATTAGCAGGAAAAAAAAAAGTAATAAAGTCCTTAAACCACTACTAATTTGAATTAGTTCAACATTCATTTTACTTACCATGTATCCCCATTTTTTGTATCTTTGGAAAAAAGTAATAATTGGAATATGAGATTCCCATGTTCATTCTGGAAGTGTTCAAGGCCAGGCTGGATGCACCTCTGAGGGTCTAGGGGAGGTCTGGCACAAGATGATCTTTCAAGTCCCTTCCAACCCAAACCATTCAGTGATTTTACAATATGTATGAATGTACAAACCTTGTGAGCACATCTTGACTACAAATCCCCATCTGTGTGTGAAATGCTATCTTTTGCCATGCTGGCTGCACCTAACTGGAAATTGCATTTGAATTTACACATTTAGAACTGTGTTCTCAAAGAACTGCTGCTGCCCCTTCATTTGCTGTCTGTACAGTGAATTCCTGCCTCCCATTCCTCTTAGCTCTCTCATTTTCTCAGTGACAAACCAAGGAAAAGTTACATTCCTTTTGCATTGGCATAGAAAGGTACATTAGACATGTGCAGCTCAACTAGAATTTGTAGTTCAAGAAAAGAAAAAAAAAATCCACATCTCCAATATGTCAGATGTACTGTAAGCTTCACATTGACTAAAACAGGCACTATAGATTAAAAAAAAAAAAAAAAAAATAAAGCCAGCAAGAAATAATATGATGCCTTTTACAAAAAAAATACCACTTCACAAAAGACACCTTTAAATACGGATATATACACATGAAGTAAATTATGTACTATCATCTCTTTTTGAGTAAATGTTCTTTTGAAGGAAAGACTTTTTGGGAAGCAAATAATACAATCAGATAAAATATTTAACATAATTTTAACAAGGCAAGCTGGACCTCCAAGAGCAAGATTCCTAGATTATATCACAGAAATTGCAGCAGACTTCTTTCAGAATTTGATTATGTGAAGAGATAAATCATAATCAGTGCTTGTTATCCCTGTAGTCTATTTTTATTAACAATAACCTTCCCAACATGAGCAGTAAGCCAAAAATCTGAATAGAAATTCAGTTTTTTTTAATCTAATGCAAATACTGCCTTTTAAAGCATCATGACTCAATTTAGCAGGTTTTCTATTTCTTTTTGGTTTAGACTGAACTCCTTATTTCTCATTGGATATATTCTTGTAACTATGCTTTATTCTACAAAGTACTCCAGGTGATAATGATCTGTACAGAGTTTATTTTGCTTTTGGACAAATAAAACCAATGAAGTGGATTTTCAAAACCAGATCTTTAGTGTTGCTGATAAACTGCAAATACCACAATAGAGGTTAAATCCACATTTCAGTGTAACAATTTTGTTGCCTATTACATATAACAACAAAAAAACAAGATCTGTTTTGGAAAAAATTTCCTCTTTTTTCACAAATAATGAATAATACTAAATAAAATAATAACCACCACACCCCACCTCTCCCCCCCCAATCAGTCAGCTGTTAAAATGTACCAGACTTGTAGCACTAGAATTTGTTGACTCTGCCCTTTCTCGTAATACAGAATTGAAAACTATTAACAAAAAGAGAAATCATACCTATTAAATTAAAAAGAATTACCTAGCTAATATAAGTTTAATTAAGCATACACTCCTGACATAGTATTGTAATGTTCTACCTTGTTTGTTCTGGTCTAGAGAGACTTTGTTTTAATAAATTGACAGAGATTTCTCTTGTCATGAGTTCTGCTAGTCCTTAATTAGACATCATTTATTATACTTACCAGAAGTTGCAGTAATAAAGGGGAGAACCACCAAGTAGCTCACTAATCATGATCATTAATAACCACTGGAGCTCAAGGCTGTAGGGTTGTTTTTTTGGGTTTTGTACGTGCCATTTTTACATTATTTTCTTTCTTTAAAATAAAAGCTTGTGGAAGAGGATTAGAATAGACAACAATAAAAAAATAAAATATGACACATGGCCAAAGATTCTATTCTAGTACACAACTCCACATCTGATGTCATGAAGAGAAAATAAAGTGTTTCAGTCAAGAAAAGCAAAATGTCAGGTGAATTTCAGGTGAGTTTATCAAAAGAGATGAATGAAGACAATTCACCTAGGACAGCTCTCCAGACCTCAGAGTATTCCTGTTGCCCTACTCTGCCAACATTTTCTTCTGGTTCTACCATCCAAGACTGGAACTTCATCTGCTTTCTGGCACAAACCAGAGTTCTTGTCAGGACACAGTGTCTTTGGTTACAATCTCCATTTCTGGTTTGGTTTTTTTTGTTTTTGTTTGCTTTTTGTTTGTGTTTGTTTTTTGTTTTTTGTTTTGTTTGTTTGTTTTTTGGTTTGTTTGTTTTTGGGTTTTTTTGACTGCTACTCAGGCTTGAGCTTACATTCATATTATTGTGACCCCATGACTGCTCTCTAGAGGTTCTAAGGATTTTTCCCTGTGCATCCTTTTGCATCTACCTACACTCTGTTCCTCTGCCACTGTCTTACTTTGTCACTGGAAAGCTTGCACAGTCCTTTTGCAGTTCTTCCCACCTGTCCCTTTGTGATGCTGCATTGGTAAAAAGTTTAGGAAAGCTCCTGGTTGCATCAGGCTGGATTAAGCATGTTTGTCCCTGGACATTATTGGAGAGGTAAACACCAATTAGATGCTCTACCTTCTTGGGAAAGCATTCCTTGTCTCCTTCTGTAAGGCAGGCCATCCAGCCACTGCTTTCAGATACACAGATATAAAATAATTTTGTTTAATTTTTTTGGTGGCTGTCTCTAATTACATAATCTGTTTAGTTGTGATTTTATGAGATGCAGAGATTTTATTACTGAGTTACATTAATGCCACGTGGTGCTAGTTAGGAAACTGAAGAGAAATAAGAAAAATAAGAAATAATTGATCTGGAATTTTAATGTATTTACTTTAAGTCTTTATACATTATTAATTGCTACATGTAGTAACTGCAGCATCAGCTGTGACATCTGCAACTTGATACTGAATAGCCATGTTTAAACATCCAAATACAATGCTTTTTTCTCATAATCCCCCCCTCATAGGGGGAAGAAAAAAAAAACACAACAAATGAAAAAAACAACACACAACAATCACCCTCACAGGAAAAAATTAATTAGTTAAATTAATAGTTAACTCTTCCTGTACTGATCATCCTGGTAACAAGTGGCTTCTTTCTGTTTGTTGTATTTAAAAAAAAAAAAAAAAAAAATTGGACAAAACACCTGAGGTTCTGTATCTCCTCACACCAGAATGAAGAATCTACTTTGGTTTTAAACAGTGTTTCCGCTCCTGCCTCTTTTGCTGGTCATTAGGATTTCAATACATGTGATATTTTAGAATAACACACAGAAGATTCTACTGAGGAAAAACAATTAAAAAAAAGATAATCACCAGTTGGATAATCTGGGTAGCCAGTCTTCCTTTTATCTTAAAGCCACAGCTCTTGGCAACTTATTCTAATAATTTTAATGCCTATTACTAACTTAAAAGTAAATGAAGTTCTAATCATGAGTACATGTCTTCAGTTTAGCCCATGAATTTGAACTTTTCATACCCCTGCCCAGTTCTAAGGGGGTCAACTGCAAGTTCACATCCAACTCTTTGCAAAGAGAGCCACCATTCAAGGCACAACACTTACATCTGCCATACTCATAAACTTTGTCTCATGACATAACTGTCTCAATCTTAAAAAAAATTAACTGATCATTTTGATAAATAATGCAGGACAAAAACTCAGCCCTGTTAAGAAAAGAAACATGGCACTGAATTTCTGGATCAAATAGAAAACATTTTTCTTCATTGGTCACACTTGGTCCAAGCCCCAACATGCAGATCAGTGCACCAAGCCCTAAGTTATTTGACATTCCAGAACACAAATCCAACTGGAGAGAACTACAGCTAACAGCACCCTTCCATCAGTTCACTTCTAGGGTAATTACAGAAAATTCAGTACATTTTAATCCAGCAGTGCTCCACTGAATCCATTTGCAACATGTTTTCTCTTAGTTATGCAGGGACTCAGTATCTTAGGAATGCTTTCAAAGAAGGCTCCAGAAAAGCATTAACTGCTGAGATTTAATAGAGAACATGATTTATGTTAAATCCTTTTGATAATTGCTCTGTCTGAATTAAAAGCTCAATTTCCTGTCTTTATTTTGTGAATTACTGGAGTGTTTTATATTGTATCATTATACTATTTTTCTGCTGAAATTAGAAAGGATGACTGGACCATATCTTCATTTTTTGTGTATGCTTCATTATATTATGACTGCAGTCTCTTTTTTTCATTTTAATTTGAGGACATACTGCATTTTTCTCTTAATACATTTTCTTCCAGACTACAGCCAAAGTTATGCATTTTAGCATGAAGTACTTGTCTTGCAGATAGAGACTGGGTTCAGCATTCTGGGGTTAAGGCAAGACTCTGAGAAGATGGGGTCAAGTATAGTAAAAAGAGCTGAAAACCAAGATCCCTTGATCAAGTACTGCAAGTAAAATAAAACAAAGCTTCTTAATGGAAAAGGCAGGAAAGCAAGAGTGATGCTCAGTCTTCCTCCTCTGATCATTTATTTGATTTTCATTACTACCATTCTGATTCAGTATCTTCCAGTCAGAGATCTCTCTGTAGCTTTAACTCCAAGTTTCTATGGCAAGGTAAGTTACAGGGCAAATGTGCTGCTTTCACTTGTGAACATAGGAAGAGAAAGCCACTATTTTTCTTGTGAAGATGTCACTCTGTTTCAGCTCCAAGCAAATTTCCTAAATGTGGGATGCTTGAATTTAGCAGAGCCACACGAAGAACTATTTCCTCTTGAACTAAATCAAAAGTTTGTAAGCTGATTTGCATCCAAGTGTGAAAGATACCCTTTTTTTTTTTTTTTTTTTTTTTTTTCAATATTCAACAAGCCACTACCTGTGGAGCTGCTGGGCCCTTTGTAGGTTGGGTCAAACTAACCTTGAAATACTGAATAGATAAGATTAATAATGTATTTGCTCTGGTAATCCTAGTTTTTCATACTTTAATGTAGGAAAGGCCATCTTCAGTGTTTTTATAGACTCACCATGAACACGTATTAGCACAGCAGTATGTCTGGCTGCAGCAGAAATACAATTATGTAAATTAGATATGTGTTCCCTTAAGACTGCTAATAGAATGATTGACCTACACACTGTTTAATTTGTTCTCACACTTTCTCTTTATTGTCTTCCAGCTGCATCAGAAATTAGAACTTGCTAAACTGCATCACTCCCCAATTATATATCAAAGGTGCTTGTGTCACTTTGTGTCAAAAGCAATTAATAGTTTGCATGCTCATCATCAGCAATACACCAAACCCAACCAATCAGTGCCTCTATAAACCCTGTACATTTACTTCCCAGGAAAAGATCTCCATCTGTAGTTGCTTTGGTGGCTGTTAATAATAACCCAAATAAAAATTTTTTTACAAATATCCTGTTCCTGAAAAAAAAAAAAAAAAAAAGAAAAGAAAAGAAAAGAAAAGAAAAGAAAAGAAAAGAAAAGAAAAGAAAAGAAAAGAAAAGAAAAAAGGCAAGTTGTTTCAACTTTTCATTAACTAAACTGGATGCAGGATAATTGTTTTAACTTAAGAGTTAGGTTCTAATAAACATTCCCAGTTAGTGCACTGGGCATACTACAACATTATCTATTTTGTGTACTGTCCTTAATCAAAGCCCAAGTAACAGAAAAAAAAATTTCAGCAGGTGTCAGTGAGCCATCAGTTAAACCATCACTAACTGTGAGCAGTGGTCTTATTTTTGCTACACCTTTGCAATCTGGTAAGTTTTTTTTTTTGGTTGGTTGGTTGTTTGGTTGGTTGTTTTTTTTTTTCCACATGCAATGCAAGTATTAAATGAAAGACTGATTTGACTCTAGGTCCTGGCCAGAACACAGATTTGTCTTTACAATAGGTCACATTATTCCCTCAGTAGTGGGTGTTTGCATATCCCAAGTGTGAATCAGGGGGGAGTTTCTTTAGGAATGCATTGGGGTAATTTTCAACTGGACTATCTGTCAGTCTGAACTGGCAGCAAAGCTTCTAAAAGAAAGAATGCTTGTAATTTTCCCCAGAAAAGTACAACAAATTTTCCACAAAGCCAGCAGTTCCATGAGGATTGTAGTGCTAAGCTGAATAAGTAACTGGCAGCTTTTTGATGTGCTTTGCACCACCTCCCAGCAGACTGGGGACAGAGCAGGATCACTCAATCAAATCAAATGCAGCCCTAAGCACACACAAGGTGGGGTTCTGAGTACAAGTTTATGCTGGATGCAACCACAGATTCTCAAAGAAGAGGTAAAAGACAGCAGAAATACTGTGCAAAGGTACTGCATTTTTTTCCTGATAACTTTGCTTAGCATGAAATAAATTCTGGGTAAAAATGAACATTATTTGACTGTGCAAAGTTAGTAAGGTATAGGATAGGTAAGGTATATGACAAGATATACGAGAATATAAGGAGAGCAAAAGCATATTTCTACTACTTCATCATTTCCCATGTCCATAGCAGCAATATTTTGGACCACATTTCTCTTGAGAGCTCTCCAACCACATTTATCCCTTCAGAATCCTAAATAAGGCTGCAAAAAGTTGCTCCAGTTATACCTTTCATTTTAGGTTGAATAGGTCAAGAAACAAAAGCAGCAAAATAGGTGGAAAAATCTCTTCTAGCCTGGGAGCTCCAACAATCAGCACCCAATTAGTTTTCAAAAGGTGTTTGCACTTTGACATTTAAAATCTGCTCTCACTGAAATTAGTACCCGAGATCAATGGCCAGTTCTTGCATCCCATATGTTGTAGGATTATTTGCTGAAAATATTTTTTAGCAGCTTTATTTTTTTGTGATTTTTTACAGTAAATGTGCTTTTCTTACACTGAAAACATCTGATAGTGAACAAAGCAAAAAGGGGAAAGGACATGTAAAGGCTTCTACTAAACTGTAACATACAGCATACATCAGAAGGAAGAAACATGGCACTGAGGTCTGACAGCAATGCACATTTGAACATTCCTTTTGAAATTCTAATTTCTCTGTTTAATCTGAATGTACTTTTAAATCTGTGTACTTACTAGAACAAAACAGTCCAAACACATCCAACAGATGGTTGGTGCAGAGGTATAGTTCCTCTTATTCTGAAATATTTAATGAAATGCACCAAAAAAAAAAAAAAAAAAAGTAGACATGTAAAACAGGAAGAGGAGATTGAATCTCAAGTCAGTAATAGATACCCATACAGCTATCCTAACTACTAACTTTAGCTACTTCAGAAAGAACTTAGTGTTCTAACCTTGCAGATTTGCCAGGGGAAAGATGAGCTCCTCTGCTGGGCACCTACATTCAAGGGCACATGTTTCTACTTGCCCTCTAGAAGAGGCTTCTGCTTTCTCTTCTCTCCATCTCCCCAACTGAACTATGACATTTAATTCTCTCTCTCACATTCTGGAAAAACAGTCTTGATAAGAACTCCAGCTCAGAGTAAAAAATGTATTTGTACTGGGAGAGAAGCATTTCAGACATTGAAATTTTAAATGGAGATAAACAGAAGAAAATGTCAGATGTATCTGAAATAAAAATCATTTGACAAGATAGATTCATTAACTCTTCATTCTTCAATAAAATGATTTTCTGCTCTATTTTCAGGCATTCACACCCTTCAATCTGTCAAACATACAGTTTTCAAATATTTGCACTTATTAAGGGCTTTTCTACACCCCAAGAAAACAGCACTGACAGAAAGGCAGCTGTTGACTCACAAGATGTATCCCAGGCATCCTGAGACACCTGGCAGGAAAAATGTGTTCATATTGCCCTGTTCTGGTGTCATGCTAGTGACATGTCACCAGCATGCTGACAGAAGCAAATATTACAGACATGATGGTGATCTACATGTAAGATTTCTAACAGAAATATCAGAATTGGTGTGACTCAAGTATGAGTGGAAATTCATGGTTAAGCACCAGAAGAAAACAGCAGAAGGAGGAGTTACAAGACCAGCTCATAACAAGAATGCAGGACAAGGCTCTTAGGACACCACTTTCATTACACCATTCTCAGAAGTAATTCTCAAGTTGCTTCTGCATCATGGCCTCAATTCTGGGACCAGCACCTGAGTGGCAGGGAGAGGAGGATGTCAGGAAAAAGCCTCCTGAGCAGGAAATCAGATGAGATGCATCACTCACACATCTGCTCAAACCAGGGGAAACCAGAGAGCAGCTTGCTCTATCATTCCCAGGAGGTGAAGTAAACAAGCTTCTGAGGCAAAGGACCACCCAGCACAACTGACAACTCCAATGGTACATAAATGATCTGTCCAAACATTACTTTGTTGTTGTCAGCAAAAAGGAACCAAAAAGACAGAGGCAGAGTTTGTGAGCTGACACCCCTTGTCACCTGTGAACAAACTATCCCTGCCAGGCAGCTCATAGCTCAACACCACCCTGCTGCTCGTGGGTAAAACCAGCTTGCCTCAAGATTTTGTGTAATAAGATCAGCATCCCCTTTTGGAACATCTTGGATTGAATTCATGATAGTAATTTCCCTGCAAGGATGTTCAAAATATATTTTTGCTGTATTTTCCTCACTTCCAAAGGATATAATTTCAATTGAGAGTTATTAGTGGCAATACTTGTAAAAAGTGAAATTCAGGCTAAATAGATAAGTTTATTAACTACCATGTCATATTAGTGGAGCTACACAATTGTCTGAACTGTCAATGTGTAATTCAAGCCATTCTTACAGTAAAAGTCTTAAGAATGAGAATCAATCCCACATGATTTATGCAATTCATACTGAAAGTTTTGAATATTCATAACAACACTTACAATCTGTAGGCATAATATAACCACAAGAATTCACGAATCATTTAAAATAATTAGTATGTTGGAGAATTTTCATTCTGTGATCAATAATTGAAGAGTTAAAGGGGTAAAATCTGTCCAATGAATTATTCATGATAAATGGTTCACCCAGTGCAAGCACAGACTTCAAAGAACAGAGTCCCATTCTGTGCCTTCAGAAAACCAAGAGTGGATTAAGAGCACCAGTGTTCCAGAGCCCATGACAAGAAGCTCATGTTTTGTGTGTTTTGGGAAGTAATGTGGGGCCCAGCATAAGCCATGGAGCCAAGGTTAAATTGGCAACTGCTACTTTATCAATAAGCTTGATTTTGATATCTTCAGTGCTAATATTCTGCTTTTCCACTAATATAATTAAATTGGAGTCAACTCTAATAATGCCACTTAACAGCAGACATGAAAAATGCTGCACACACACACACACACACACACACTCAAACACAGGACAGACAAACCATGAGGTACAGATCAGTTGGGGAAAAAAGGCAGTATAAAGTAGGATGGCTTCAGACAAGAGAACTGAGGTTATTTTCAGTAACAGGCAACCTCTCTTTTGTCAAAGACCTTTTTGCTATTGAGATGTAGCACATTTTTTAGTTATTACTTTAAAAATCAATGAACTGATGTGTTCTTGGGGTTTTTCCCCTATGTTTTTCCCCTCTTCCAAATGCCCCTATGTATCATGATCTACTGATTAGATGAAGAGCACAGAAGTCTGGAACCCTATGCTGGGGCTCAATGGTTTTTTTTAAACTGATCTCAACAATAGCTGCAAATATCACCATTTATCAATTTAAAACTATATTTCAAAATAATATTATTGATAGAAAAAAAAACACCTTGTCAATTAAGATTAATAGAATCTTATTAGAATGCATGGATTTTCTAGTTTTATTAAATCAGTCTCCTAGAAGCAAATTGCATTAGGAGATCATCTCACAGAATATTTCTAGGCATGTGCTGAACATTTTTTATTAGCTCTAGACATTAGGGTTACAGTAATATGTGAGAATTACTATCCTGATTTCTTATCACAAGTACAGAGCACTCAAGCCCTACTCTTTAATGAGTGCTCTGCTAAGAAATACCTTTTTCATGGTTTAGAGAAGAGGAAAGATTATTACAATTTCTCATTTCATAAAACCATTTTAGAAAAGAAACAACTCAGAACAGGAAGATGGATAGAAAAACATAGAAGACTTGTATAGCATAGCACAAGCTACAAATAAATCACTACACTTCTAAGAGCAGAGAAATTTCCCCTCACCTGACCTCCATCTAGTCACTCTGATGAGCAGGAGATAGAAGAAAATGCTGGACTTCCTCTCATCCTTACTAATTTCTCGATCTAAAAGATGAAAATCTCATGTGATGAGATCTTAGTGTCATGAATTATGAAAGACAGTTGGGATAGAAATCCTGATCTGCTGTGAACCTGAAAACAGTAAAGCATAGGACTATTCTCCAAAATTCACCGTAACTTAGGATTTTAAAATGTTTGTACATAATCTGCACCTGTACTTTTGTTTTGGAGGGAATAGGGCTTGCTCTTGGTTTAATAAATTCACTCACAGGGTAAAAGTAAGCTCTAAGAACAGAACTTGAAAGGAGCGTAGGGAATAGCTGCTCACAACAATACAGCTAAAATAAAACCACTGTGAGGTGCTGAAATGCAGACTATTTTCTCAGGGCTTAACCAATACTTAAGAGCTGGCACCTGTGACAAATTGGTTCTGGATTATTAGTCAGACTTCAGGCTATCTTTAAGGCATCAATCTCACTCCCTGGCATCTGCTCCTTCACTAACTTGTGTAGCTTTGTGTCAGATAGTCAATTTTTGTCTAAGGATTTGATAGATGTTAATGCAATTGTTTCAGCTACCATCCTTTTGTTCTAGTGATGACAGTTGAAGCTTTACTTATTGAATCTTTTAAGCCTGAAGCCTGATTGGATAATAAGACAGAAGTTTTGAATTCATCTACCCCTCTCTTCTGCCAAAGAGCAAAAGTCCCTGCTTCAGGTATATTCAGTTACTTTGGGTTTATTTGCCTGACCAGTAATGTTTCTGTATTCAAGTTTTTCTTCCAACAGCAGATACATAACTGCTCTGAATTTTAGTTTACAGAAAACTGCTCCCACACCATTTTCTTCTTCCTGCCCAGTTCGTCACTGAACAGAGCTTTCTGAAATGTAGAACAACCCCTATGCACAGTTACCAAGGTACCACCCTACTGTACTGGGAATAAAGAAGAGGTGGGATGGAAGCAGTAAAATAACTGGCTTTATTATCATCCATTGGAAGCCAAATATCAGAACCCTACTTCATTTGGCTCACTGGCAAATAAATGAAAATAATGTCAGAAACCATGGATTCATGTTTGAAGTTTTGTCAAAGTGCAGAGATTAGTACAAATACCAATCACTCCATAACTTGCCTTCTATCTCAAGAAAATTGCAGAAATTCCCAAATCACTTACTGTCAAACAGCTGAAAATGAATAACACTGAAATGAGAACAGGCATTTAAAAAAAAACAAAAAGACCCTAAGGCCCACATCCCTGCTAACAACCAGTTAAAAGCTGTATGTAAGTCCTATGTTAAAAGAGCAGGGTGAAGGCAACTCAACTCAGAAGCCAAGAGTAAGACTACTTACATGCAAATGAGTCATGTTTTAATTATTCCATGTGCTTGGTGACAATGTGTAAGAGCTATGGACAATACTTTAATGTTACCTGGTCTGAAATGAGCCTGTAATTCAGGACCCTGCTGAAAATGCTTTTGAATTTAGATGTATCTTATTAAATATTATTTTAACTGACACTATTCTATTAAGATGGACAATACAAGCTTTGGAAATGTTTTATTTGAAATGGAGTGGATTTTATATGCTTTTACTTGGGTTACTGCATCAGTTTTAATTTTATATCATATCCTTATACTCCCCATTCTTTTTCATTATTACCCAGTGAAGAAATTTCTAGATTTAACCATAAATAGCAGTCAACTATCTGACTGAATGACTAACCAACCCTTAATGAAAATTTATATTACTCTCAACAATTTCCATTACCACATCAGATAAATGATATGCTAATATAAAGTTGTTTCATCCTAACTGATCCCCTTTTAAAAAAACACAAACTCTGCCATAATATTTTTTAAATCAGCATGGTAAAGAATAACTGATTTTAATGACCATATTCAGCATTGTGAAATCCAACTCAAAAGTACCTAGTGGAAAAAGAAACCAGACCTAAGATAAAGATTAGATTTGAATAATCAGATAAACCCTGTGCCTGATGGAATTCTTTTCTAAATCCTAAGAATTGATCTTGCATTCTTAAGGAGATGAAACATATTTCATAGAAAATGATTTTCACTGCAAAACTATACAGGTTTTTTTTCAAAATATCTCAGAGAGGGTTATGTGCCTCCTGTGGAATTGTGTGGTGCAAAACTGTAGTTCCAACATAAAACTCAGATCTACTTGATGCCATGATTTCTCTAATTAGTATTGCTGCTATTACATATCTGTCAAACATAGGATGGACCAACAAAACCTAATTAGCTGTTTAAACTCATTTACATGCCACATTTAATCTTGTGCTTGTCACATTTAAATTTCTTTAAACCTTAATAATATTCAAGATCATGCACTTCTATTAAAGGCAACATGTGTTTGAGCCATAATGAATTGCTAATATTAAAATATTCATTATGGCTCAGACAACTATTTTTTTATTTCTTTATCTAGGTGATTCATTTATCTTTTCCAGGAGATTTATGAGGTGATTTTAGTCAAGGCAGCGAAAACTAGAATCTAATAGTTTGTTTTGCTTTTCCTATGTTGTTAATTCAGCCATATTCCTGATAAATAGGCCTTTGATATAGAACATGACTCCAGCTGTAAACAACTCTTAATTTAATACAAATAATTGATTTGTATTTTACATAAAGAACATATACTAGCTTTACTGCATTCAGGGATTCTAATATCTGAGCAAAACTTCCTGGGCTTTAACTTCTTTAAAAATACTTTGATAAGGATTTATTAAGAGATATGGAGATAGTACAGCTGTCAAAATCAACACACAATATCTTCCTGTCATAAAAAGAGGTTTTAAGAAAGGTCATCATTTGACCTCTGTATCTTTGAGTTCATATTCTGAAAAACAGCAGCATATGTTCACTGAGATGTCCTACCAGTTTATTTTAGGCATTAGTAATGTAATAAATATTTGTTATTAGAAACTAAAAATAAAGCAGTGGATGGTGTATAATGCTCATATTAAAGTTTTATCCATAAAAAGGATGTAGGACTTCCTACAGGAGCACAATTAAGCAATGAGTTTTTAAGGCTTAATGCTTTCGTCCAAGTCAGCTACAGAAAAGAGGTAACAAGGGCCTGCACAGAGCTTTCTGCAGGAAACTAACAGTAAGTGCAACATAGATACCTAACTCAGTACTAACACAAGAAGAATCCAAGTCAAGAAGAATCTAAGTCAATGATTAAATCTCTCACATAGAAAGAGAAGGAAATCTGTTTCCAATTTCATATTGTAAATACTGCTACAATATTTCAGAACAAAAACATTCAGAAGCTAAAATACCATATTTTTAACTACATTTTTATTTTTTTGTTAATCTACTATCTTTACACTGTGGATCTGATCTATAAAGCCTGGATAAACCTGTATGAACCCAAAAGTAATCAACGTCCAGCACTGAAACATACCCAATAAATTTTTCATATTAATATGAAGAGGAGCAAAATAACCCCAATCCTAGTAACAGTGCAATAGTTTTAATATGCACATTGTACATACTGTATATCAGTGCTAATGCCAGGAAATAGCCCCAGTACAATGCAAAAAGGCTTTTTCCTTTTTTCCTAGACAGCTCCCAACAATAAATAGCATTAGCACCTAGGGGGGAAACTGTGCAAACAGAAATAAATTCTAGGTAAATACTTCTGTATCCGCCTTACACATCTGTCAGCTTGCATTAAAAGACAGAAATGGCCATCTATAAGGAGTTCTTTTTTTCTGTTTCTCATCAGGTAATATTCTTGTACATAATTTTGGATGAGGATATCTACAGGAAGGAAATCAATTAATATTTATATCCTACATGTATATAAATATTTGAGCACACGTGTTGACAAGGGACGGTGAGAAATTAATGGAATTGCACTAATTGAAATCAACTGGTAGAGATTCTTGCTTTACTGAAATTACTTCATATATCCTACTTCAAGATCTTCAAGGAAAGAAACAGATTATGAAATGCAAAGAGAGGCAAGGAGCATCACAAGAAAGGAGGGAAGCATGCAGTAAGATTTCCTCCAATAAGTGAAGAATAGGTAATCCAAATGAGAAAGCAGGGAGTATATCTACCTTGGCATACTATTTTTAACCATTTGGCTTTGCTCAAAACAAGGGCAGTTGTTTTTTTCAGGTTTAATAAATTTTTTAAAATGAGAAACCTAAGGCAATTGTTGAATATTTTTTCCCCTCTTCAGTTCTCTCTGACCTGAATGGGAATTTGCCAAAGTGTCACCATGAGCCCTTTAAAGTCTAAGACACAGTTTTCCTGATACATCTAATACTGTGAATTTGAACAACACCAATTTACACTCGGTGTTACTCATATTTATATTATGAAAAATGCCTAATTTTCTTTTATGAATTGTCTTTTATGAACTACTAAACTTCTGTCAGGGAGGAAGACACTTACTTCCATGCCTGAGTAAACTACTTCGTTTGGATTTTTCCTTTCTTTTCATTATCTACCCTGATTAAAGAGATTAACTCTTCTTCTGTGTTTGGTGAGCAAAGAATAAATTCATAATTGGCCTTCTCAATATAATCCTTTGCAAGTAGCAAGTCCTTTAGCACTGTTCTACTGTCCAGACTAAGGGAGCCTGATTTATTCCGGTTGTCACATTTTCTAAGCTGTTACTACTCTGGCTGTTATCACTCTATCATTCTCCATCAGAATCAGAGGCCTAAACAAGCACCATATTTTTTCTCTATCTTTAGACAAATGTCCCTGTGATACAGTTGCAAATGAGACTTAAACAGAAACCCAGTATTGATTCATTCAACTTTATGGTCCTATAATCAGCAGGAAACAGCTATCAGGTAGTCCCAATTTATTTTCATGTGGATGGACTAGCTCAGCCCATGGCTCTCTTCACTGAAAACAATAAAAACCTAGTTGAATAGATTTCTTAGATTTGTACCACAGCAGCATTTCAGCACTTAGAGGTAGATGAGGTGAAGGCTTTAAATATGCTTTTAAAAGTCTATACTAAATACCTGGAAACACTTCTCCAGTTTACTTTTAAGATCGCTATAAGGCAACTTTAAAATTCTGATTACAGTACAAAATAAAGTAACTGGAAAGTTTATATTATGTCACACACTGTCATGTCTTCTTTTAGTAAGGAACAGCCTATGTAACACTCATTATAACATTTGCCATAAATGTTTTTCTGAACTTAAGTTCATTCATGTATCTGTCTTCTGCCAGTTGAACTATAAAACCTGTATATTAACTGTAAAAACTGCTATATTTAGAGCAGAAAATGCTAAAAAATAGTCTGTTTCCCCTAGATGTAGTGAGCTCATACCCACTGATGCTGAGCTGAAGGCTTGGCTGGTTTAATCAATAGAAATATATTGGAGAAAGCAACTACAGTGGTACCACATGACTTGTATTTACAGCTTGTGCAGATGCTCTGAGGAGAATGTAGTTTTTCCAACTTCAGTGTGGTGGGATGACTAACAGGCCAGACAAGTGTTCCAGAGATATAAAAACCTGGAAAATGAAGCAGCAACAGGAGGAAAAAAAAAAAAAAAAAAAAGAGAGAGAGACAGAGAACAGGTAGACACAAGAATGAGAGAAAGAAGAAAACAAGGGTATGCGAATTCTTTGGATCCAGACTAAAAATGACATTGTACCAATACCCTGCCTTAAATCAGATAAAACAGGCTTTTAGTGCAGTCCCTCTATAAAATAGCTTGCTGATTTTTTTTATAAATTGTCTTTTTTCTCAAGTATTGCTTAGAAACCAAGCAGCAGCAACCTAAGCAGAAGAGCTGTGATGATCATGTGTCATCTGTACCTTGGGCAAATGCAAGCCTGGCTCCTAACACATGCTCCTGCAGGAATGCAGCTTTAATATCACATCTTGTGTTTATCTTATCTGCACAGAGCAGTGGCATGATGCTGCACTGCACATGGAACAAAGAAACAGCAGAGTAAATCTGCATAGCAATGTTCTGTTCCCACATTTAGGCTTCTAAAATTGTCATAATCTGAAATAGGGTGAGCAGTAGAATGCACCATACTTCTTTGACAATTTCATCATAATTTGTCATTCATTCTGAGATATTCATTTGTCTAAAAGCAATTAAAGCTTAATTGCTGCATAACCTGAATAATTTAGAAATGCAAATTAGGATAGCAGGCAAGCAAGAGTGTGTTCATTAATTTCTTTGTTATCACCATCTGTTTAATTAAAAAAATGAGTTTTACTGAATGACAGCTTGCTAACTATATAAACGTTTTCCTTAATCGAAAATATCTTTTGCAATTGAGGTCAGCATCTCAAAAAAATTGTTTGAGCTTGTGCAAAAAAAACCCTCAAACATTTTATCTAAACAAATTGTGGTATTTTTAAATCCACGTTACAAAACATTGCCAACAGAAGCAATGCAATTCAGGAAATGACATCTCCACTTCTTCCAGCGAGGTCATAATTTCAGAAAAAATCATAGCTCTGGCAACATGATGGATATTAGAGTTGATTTGTCTTTTCTCACGGTAAGTATATGCCATTTATCTTCTTATAGGTTATTTTGAAAACTTCTATAAAATCTGGACTCAAAATGTGAGTACCTCTTGCAAAAAAAACCCAAACAAATCATCTTAAGAAAGAAGGAATGCTTGAAAATATGGATGACATGTTATGGTCTGTGTTAGGGAAGTAATACAGATTCTTAAGGAGTGTCTTATTCATAAAGACACTAATTGTTTACATAAATATACAACTCTTTATATCTGATATATATTTGACTCCCTTTATTCATCTGTGGAAAAAAATAATCCACTACATTAATGGAGTTTTCAATGTCCTATGAACATTGGATCTTAAATTTACTTTGTCTTCGTAGACCAGCTCAAAACTATGTGTTTGTGAGACAGATCAAATAAATAATTAACCTGCCTGCAAGTCCACTATTGTTTCTACTGAGTTGAAGCCAACAGTAACAGTGCTTAAGCTGCATTAAGGGTCTGTAAAGAACCAATGGGAAGATAGCACACCCTTACAGAAGAACATATTTTAACCCTTTTGTTTGTTCAGCATGCCTGAGCATTAGGCAGCATAATTTGAGTTTTTCATTCCTCCTGTAGCAGCCAGTACCAGGAATATAATCATGGGCCATGACATAAACTGATCAGTATCTCAGCAGGAGAACATAATATTTTCACCCTGACTTCTACTGACTCCCAGCTCCTGCTTCCGTGCAAGCTCTGGGATAATTTACACGGTGAACAGCTTTAAACAATCCTAACCAACCAACCAAAAAAAAAAACCCAACAAAACCAAACCACAAGTTACAAGTTCCTATCAGCACTAGTTTCTCAAAGTTTCACACTTCTGATGGTTAGAAGTGTTCATTTGATAGTACCATGTTTATGTTCTTATGCATCAAATGATCACTGTGGCTGGATATTTTCCATTCTTTCACTAGATGGCAATATTGCATTGCAATCCAGTATATAAGTAACACGTTCAAACAAACAAGCCACAAAAAAAGTTAAGTGAACTGTATCAGTTCTTTGGAAAAAAAAAAATTATCTTCATTGTCTTGTATTCCCATGGATTCTCTCACTAAGAAAAAGTCTTTTTCTCCCCAGATTTTTGGCTTTACAGCAAGGTTCTACTCCCCTCCTGTCTTGAAAATTTTATCAACATTACCTTTGCTAGTTCTCATAGAGAAGGATTGTCAATTCCTATTTCTATATACACGATAACTAAAGGGCAACTGAGCTCTACTTTTATTATTCAAAATCAATAGCACACTTTCTTCATGACTCCTGCTTATGTGGTGGGATTGTTTGGGATCCTGAAAACGTGACCTTTCTAATCCATATGGCCTGCCAAATTTTTCCCACCCCTCAATCAGAAATCACATTAAATTAATTCTCTTGTTCCTCAGTTTAAAAATCTGTTTGTTGGTACTTCTGTCTCTATCTTCACAGCAAGAAATAAGTGAAGCAGGAATTATTAGACAAGGTAGAATGATTTAATGGTTAAAGGGAAGGAAAATGTATTTAGAGAAGAATGAGAAAGTTGCAGTGACAGGACCTGCTTCTGAGGTGTGTTCTTAGCAATAACTGGACCGGGAAACAGAGCCTCAGTCAAGCCTGCATGCTCAGGTGATTAGGCAAAAGATTTATTTTTAGTTTTTTTCAGACTCACTAGCTGTGTAACCTACACAGGGAAGATTGTGAGAGTTTGATTTCAGATGACTGAACACCCATATGCTTCAGGCATATTTCTGCTTGGTAAGAAATAAGAAACTTAAGATTTAGTTTTTGAGAGTTGGTAAGAACTAGTGCTTGTGCACACAACTTGCAGAGTCTAGAGAAATTGTTTTAATGATGAAGGGTGATTAAGAACCAGGCCTGATGACAGTAGCCTTATTTTCCTGACACAAAGCTTCTCTTTACTGCTGGCAAATCTTCACAGGTTGGCAAATCAAAGAAGTCTGAAGAACAATTCTCTACCAGCCAGGCCTCTGGCTATGAAAAGGATGTGATAATTCTCTCTTTGGCTTTTAAAAAGTCAACTTGCCTGATCCAGATAGGATTGAGTGCTGGGTGTCCCAGCTGTAGCATTTACTGTAACAAGATACCTGACTTTTACAAGAGGGTAGCACTTGCTCAGAATTAGCAGAAGGCAGTTAGAAAAAACAGCCCAAGACACAGACATCTCCCTGGGGCATATTTAAGAGAGAGCCAACCAGGTAATTCCAGTAGGCATCCAAGAGCTTACAGTCCAGCATTGACTTACTAATGACTGTGCATGTAACAGCTGTAAACCAAGGCAATAAACCTTGTATTAGAGCTTATTACAAGCTATTCATTTCCTGACTGAACTAGAAAATCATTATGCTCTAACAGAGATGTAATTTCAGATGTGAATTTTTTAGGACTGTAAGGAGCTCCTTCTGGATAAATATCATTGAAAGCAGTCTCTCATTGGAGGCAACTGCACCATATCATCTGTTTCATCTCTTTTATTGATCCTCCCTCCTATTTGAGTCTTAGATCATAACTGTTTTCAAGATACTGTAATGAATTTTAGAATTCTGATTTACAAACTATTTCTTTTTCACTTTAAGCTCTTCAGCAACACAAATGCATTGGTTCTTTTTATTCTGCCATACTTAAATTCTGAATATATATTGTGAACCAACAAGTGAATCCACTTTAACTAAAATTCTGTCAGCTTTTTTTTTTTTTTTTCAGCATGGCCTCTAATCATGTTGCTTTGGAATGACTTCCCCAGGAAAAAAATTAGGAAGTATGAAGAATTATTAACTGACTTCACCACATTATCATGCATGTAAAATATACACAAATTTCTTCACGTAGACTGGAAATAAAATTTTACTGGTCAGGACCCCTCCTAATATCTTTAATCACGGGTGGTTCTCTTTATTTGATTTTGGAAAACTAGTATGGACAACTAAAAATATGAGAGCCTACAAACTGTAATTTTTCTCATCTATTAACAATCACAGCTGCCTTCATTATTGTTGGGGAAACAGTTCAGAAATATACAGGTTGTGAGCAATCCTGACTTACTTCAATTTAGGCCACATTGGGTTAATGGTTATTGAGGCCTAGTTAGAGGTTTTCTGAGAAAGAGGTAATGGGAAAGAGATAACTAATTGGCAGCAGAAGAGAAAAATAATTATGTGAGAAGAATCTTTCTGTGAGAATGGTATGAGTAATTGGAATACAAAGCCACCTGCATGATATGATGGTGTAAACAAGACTTTTCTATATAAGTGAGTGCAAGTTGTTAATAAATGATTTCATACAATCATATTGATGTGCACATGGAATCCTTAAGCCTCCGCAGACTGTTTTCCCACACATTATAACATCTGAAATACACCATCAAAATTGTAACAAGTATTCAGGATCTTCCTTTGAGAAAACGTTGTTATGCAAACTGGTACCACGTAAGATGTTCACACAACAAATACACTCTTCTGGAAGAAGGGAGGACTTTTTTGAAAGAGCCATAATGCAATTTCATTTCAAAAAAGAATATTAACGTTATTTGACATTCTTTATTTCTACACAGCCTGGGACTTGCACAGATCAATACAGAAAATAATAATAAAAACAAAATTTAAAAATGATTGAACAGATAGTAAAGGAAGATCATACATCCAAAGAAATCTTCTCTCAGTTACCTATACTGGTTTTCAAAAAGCCCCTCAAATGTACATTTCTCCCCTTTTCCCAGTAACCAATACAATTTCCTTAGGTTCATCAGTTCTTACTGCTTTTCTTTCCTGTGTATTCTATCTTTACATCTCAGCTTACTTTTAGCACTGGAGTATACTCTTGTAGTGCCAGTTAAAATCCAACAGAGTGCCAGTTATGCTGGAGATGTCTTCATTTGGTTTTAGTGGGTTTTTCTCCCCTCATCCAATTACATCAGTTGGTATAATAAAAGAATGCTCTACTTACAAACCTTATCCTATTCAAGACTTTCAGAACAGCAAAATGCCACTGGTATCTTTCCCAGGAAAGTGATATAGTGAAAATTCATGGAAATAGAATATACCTAATCTAGTTCCTTACTGCCTTATTCAATATCATCATCCATTTGACCATAGTCCAACACAAAGGTAATTGGATTCTTTCTCCTTTTGTTCAGTAGAAGGTTGTAGAACCTTACTACTAATCAATTAGAAACATCTTTTGGCTCCCAGTAAAATTTTACACATGAGCAATCCCCTTATTTTTCTTATTTCATCGGTAAAATTTCTTCTGAGTTTGTGGTATTCAGAAAAAGCACTTGTCTCTTACAAGGCTGAGGAAATTCTTGGTTTCTAGAAGTTGGCTTGAGATTGCTCCATCCTATTTTTTATATGTTCCAGTTTGTATTCATCTGTGTCCAGCATGGGGAAGAAGTCATAAACAGTGTTCAAGGTCCTCTTTGCAGTTACTGTGCAATGAAATTGGCTCTTCCATATTTCTGGTAAAACTATTTGAGATAGCTCCACATCCTCACGATACACTGAAGAAACAGTGTTGATGTGAATATTTTTAGGAACTACTTGTTTGTATCAGAGACCTTGGCCATATTACAAACTACTGGATTGTACCTCTGTGAAAAGCACCAAGCATAACAAATAGTTACACATTTCAAGAAGTAGTTCAATGACTGTATTCCAGTTCAGGGTTCTAATTTATCATCACATCTGCTTCAGTCATAAAGGGTTATTTCATTTTAACATTTTCCTCACTGCTTATTTTCATATAGGAGGGAAAGAAAAAAAGAAAAAAAAGTCTCATGAATTTAATGGCTAAGGATATGTTTAGCACTTTTGGAGACGTTGGAAGAAGGTGAGGTTAAGAAGTAAGCTTAATATATCATTTATAGTATTCTATTTGAATAAAATTTTAATTAGATAAGATGGATACCAGAGTATTTTTGAAGTGCAAGATGCAGGACACCATTGAACTTCTCCCTTTGCTTACTAAATTGGTAATAGAATAACAAAGGACAAATTTATCCTTATTTAAAACCACATTTAGTATGCAAATCACTAATAAGGTGGGTTTGTAAAAGCTCTGATGCAAATTGTGTATCAACTTAAAGAGTAAAGTAGTCAGAGAAAAAATGGTTTGGGTTTTAAGTACTTCAAAGCCTTTTACCAAACTTCTACATGCTATTTATTACAGCTATATAACTTCATCTTTGCACCTACAAGAGCTTTTAGTGAATACTGAAAATGTTTTCTGCATATCAAACATTTATGCCTCAAATCGAAATGGTGAATGGGCATTCCAGTTGCAATATACATCAAGAGAGCACTGCACAACTCCAACAGCAGCCTCATTATTTCAGACTCCTGACTTGTGGCTCGGAAGACTAAAGGAATTGAGAAAGCACCCGACAGCTTTTATTGTTATAGATGGATATTTGGTTTTACTAAGTTACAGTAATTCAAAGCGGGCTCTAAGCAGAGTTCTCAAACATGTCTTGTTAGCTGTAAATAAAGAGAAGGTAGTGGACCAAGCAACACACATCTTGCTGATGTAAAAGAAGCATTCTAATATTCTCTGGAGAGCCTGTGGTGACCAGGTGGCTGAGATACAATCTGACAGCATTTCTCTTTCCTCTGCACCAGCAGATAAGGGACAACTCCTTTTTCTTGATGGTAATGCCAACTGTACTGCAAGGCACAGTTTTATGCACAGCCTCATAGGCAAATCAAAAGGAACTGCAAAGCCTCACATTTCAAAGAACAGTCTAACTACCCTCTCGATATTTAACAATTATGTGTCAGAAAATAACTAAAAGGAACTAATTTTTTTAATCACAGGATGGATTTGTAATAAATTATTGAGAACTCTCTGTAATCCACAATAAGAGGGGTGGGGAAAGAAAAATAGTTTTGCACTTAGCTGGTCTCATGACATTTTTTTCAGTTAAGGTCAGGCTTTCACTTTTTCAATATAAGGAAATCAAACTAGACATTGGTTTTGATTTGTCTCTAAACTAAAATTTAGTTTTAAACATAAAATGAAGTCACAGCTTAATAGCTATACACCATACAGATGTCAGAGAACTTAGATGACCAAGGAAGTTAATGCAATACCTGATGTTTGAATTCTCTGATACTATTTCACAGATTCTGAATTGTTTGATTTATTCAGCTGCTTCCTTATCCCACATTAGTTCCCTCACTACAGTGATCACTGCTGTTCACAATCTGCTCGTAAGTTTTATGCATGCAGCAAACCCTTGAAGAGTTGAGACAGAAAGCACTGTATCCTAATTTTTTCTCATTAGAGAAACTACCACAAAATCCCAATAAAAATTAATTATATAGATTCATAAATCTTAGAGAGATAATTCATTAACCATTTTCAGTAACAGATACTTAATAGACATGATTGTTTTTTAACTACTTCTAATATAAACGAAGAATAAACTAATATTGTATTTCCTAATGTCTTTTAATAATTAGCTTCCACTCAGGAGTGGCAACAGATAACCCACAGGCCTGATGGCATAATGACATAAGAGATACTTGAACTTTGTTCTTCTGGTGGCTGAGGAGGATCATAGCATTTATGAACTCTTTCAGGCCACCTGGGAAATATGCACTTATTTAAAAAAAAAAAAAAAGAACAACCACAACTCAGAGCTTACATCTGGTAGTCTTTTTTAACAGAAGAATCCTTTTGGTGGAGTCAGTCAGACTTTTCATTCCTTACCATAGAGAAATAGGAATTTCTGCAAGAGGGTAATGAATCTAATATAGCTGCTCATCTTTTAAAGCCTTTATTGACAAAGAATATTTAAATAATGCTTCAGGCAGCAACTTTTGTGCGTGCTAAAAATGACTTCTTCAGCCCAGTTATTCAGTTAATTTACTAGTGGCAAAGGGACAATTCAAGAAACCATCAACTACTCTGTTTAGTGCTCCAGAGCCCCCTCTCTTCTTTTTCCCCCTGGTCCTTGGCCAATATAACCCCCCCAGCCCATGCTGCTCCTGCTTATTGTGAGCCTCATAAAAAGGCTTCAGACAATCACTGTGTTCCTGAGCTCCCTGGGAAGAATGGTACAGGAGAGCTAATGGAGCCAAGGAGACAGAGTTCACAAACTAAATTAAGAGGCATTTAAACCAGCAAGGTAAGGATGTAAGGAGTTTGGTGTGTGGCATTTTCTTTGTAGCATTTCAAGCAGTAGCAAGGCTTTCCAGACGGAAAGATACTACAAAGGACAGCACATATTTGTCTCCATGAATTTCCATGAAAAGTTATGTCTCTGGCTGAATATTCATTATGAATTGATCAGTGCATTTTATTGGTATGTCTGACAGATGAGCTCTGGCTCTTGATGCCTATCAACATCTTGATTTATCAACTGGTATTTATCTATCACCAACTTATTTATCTATTTATGCTTGAGCTTTTTTCAGGGGTAATATTTAGGGGGTAAAAAAGGCCCAAAATAAAACATGAAAATAGCTTAAAAAAAAAAAAAAGGAAAATGAGAAAATAAAACACTGCCCTTATCCTATGGGATTCCATTCAGTTCTATTTAGTAACTGAAAAGAAGTGAATCACTGTCCAAGCTTGTCCTAATCAGAACCTAATTGTGTTGTACCAGGAGAGATTTAGATTAGATATTAGGAAAAAAAATTCCACTGAAAGGGTTGCCAGGCCCTGGAACAGGCTGCCTGGGGAAACAGTTGACTCACAATCCCTGGAGGTATTGAAAAGAAGTGTAGATGTGGTGCTCAGGTTTAGTGGTAGACTTGGCAGTAGTAATGGTTGGAACTGGTAATACCAAAGATCTTTTCCATCCAAAACCACTCTATGATTCTATGACCAGGGGACCCCGAAACAAATTTAGGATTGCAGCCTGCAGTTCCAACAGACTTCAGATGTATTAAGACATCAGAGGAACTTGTCAGAGCAAGTGAAGATTTTACCATTCTGGTCCAAATTACAAAGTTCCATAGGAATCTTTGCATTAATCTTTTCCAGCTGGAAAAAATAAAATATTCAGAAAAAAAAAAAATGGAATGAGTTTAGCCCTGTGCCTAGTGAAGTTGTTATCTCACTTTTTATCACAAACCCAGAAGACACACGTGTCTGGGGAGATGCCTAATTGACAACCAGTGTAAGCTTCCATCTGACTGCACTTAACCTGGCTGATTTACATTAGTTCAGCAGCCAGACCCTCACATATTTTCTTGGGCATAATGAGATATAAAGAAGTGCTACACAGAATCACTAGTCACATATTTTGAATACAGGCAGTTCTCATTTTCACAGAATACAGTGAAAAAACATACAGAGAATTGATAGCTGCTCTTACAGTACCAGCTAAATGCTACAGTCTGAACCCTATTTTACCCTGGGATTAATTAGTGAAACATTTAATTCATACTGGAGAGCCTTTGCCAATTTGAAGGAAGAGGGCAGGGGCCCTGTATAATGAAAATGAGACATTTAAGAGAGTTGTGATGTGTGACTTAAATTTTAGGAACTATTCTTCCTTTTTAGTGAAGCACACCAAAATTGATTATCATTTGCCATGTGGATAACCCTCCAGGAAAAGAATATGAAATTGATAAAGGGAAGATTCAGGCCACTGTCAAAAAAAATGCCAGTTCTACACTGATGAATGTGGTACTGAAGGATGTATAGATAAAATTAAACGAGTCAATACACCTTCCTATGGATGAAACAAAATTTGAATAATAAATTAGAAAAACTGGAAAGGCACTTCCATGAGAGAATGAGCAGCTCCTTATTTTAAGTTTGTGCTTATCCTTGAAAAAAGCTGAAGGACAGAAGGCAATCCTAAAACTTACTAGTGCTGGCACAGCAAATAACCACATTCACCTGGAAAGTGGGCTTCAGTAATGCAGGAGGTAAGCCCAGCCACTCACTGTCTAATAACAGAAATTTTATGAAGATCAGATTTCACACAGTGCAGTGACTTTGTGGCATCAGCAATACTTCTACCAGCCTTTCCCCCCCTTCTTTTAAAGCAGCGTATTTTAGAAGTGTATTTCACTGTCATGAGTATGATGACCACTTCAAATCCCCATTGAGCACATCATTTCAGCAGAGTGAAGTTGTGAAATAAACTTCATATTGAAATACTTGGCTAGAGAACCCACTCAAACAGCACAGTCAAAGACAGCTTTTGGTTTAAAATCTTGAAGTCTGATCCTGAATCCTGATCCTGATGTTTCTTTCATCAACAGTGCTCAATATTATAAAAATGTACAGAGTAACTCAAACATTAAAGGGAAATTCAGTGACTTTCCAGAAGTGAGTTTTGCAAATACTTTTAAGCAATCTCCATCACCACTCCTATCTTACCAAACTGGTAGGTCACACAGGAGCTCCTAGTAATATGACCAACAGAATTAATTTAATATCCTAATTAACATGTAACATATTTCTTACTGTACCTGTAGTGTTTATCTGTTCCAACTCAACATAGATATCAAGTCAGTCAAATGCTTCTAAGATAACAGAAGTATAGAACAAATATTAAAGTTCTTTATGCTTTCATTTTTTTTGAAAAATAAAATGTGTCTTTTCTTTTATTCTAACTGAAGTTGACAACAGCTGAGTTGATTTTATTAGAAATAAAAACCCACCATCCCTAAGATGTTTTAAAAGAGATTGTCTAGATTTTATTTCATGGGTGTGAAAATACCATGTCATAAATTAAGTGGTTTTGTACCATTTAAGCAACAAAGTAATAACATGGTGTAATGGCCTTATCTAGGAAGTGGTGATGACATTTTAACTTAAATCAGTAAATAATTTGGGTTTGCTTCCTGAAGTGCTGACATATCATCCCCTCAGCACAACTATGAATCCCTTCAGATTAGTTTAATTTAATTTATTCTAACAGTTATGGGCCTATTTCCTTGCCAGACAGAAGCCAACCAAATGACTTAATTTCATTTATCACTATAAAAGTGAAATTTGGGAAGAAGAAACAGTTTGTTTTGTATCACTTAGCGTTAGGAAGCACTAAGAGTTAGAGAATAGATTTTCCTAGATGAGTTAAATATATAATACAGTCCTTGTTTTGCTATTAAAAAAACTAAACAGGGGAAGTGAACTCTTTGGGAGGTCTTAAAATTCAGATTAACAATTATGTGGAAGAATCTGCATTACTAATTGGAAGATTATTCCTTCAGCAGAACTGAAGCATAGCATACATCACTTGTGTCAAATGACTTCACAGTTTTCCAGTTTAAATGCACTTTGCAGGTTAATTAAGTACATTCTTGGGATACTCTGCAAACTGGAAAGTAAATATTCACTGCTAAATTTGGTGTGTGTGTGCATATTTATATATATAACTAAATTAAAGGGCTCTCGAAGACTTCCATTTCAACTAGATTTACCCACAGGACCTGACAATGTCTTCCCTCAGCTTCTCTCTACTAAACATTCCATAAGAACATTAAATAACAGTACATCATGTCTCTGCAGCTAAAATACATGACATTTTGCACATACTTAATCTGCTCTGGAGCAGAACATAGACAATCACTATCAGAAACCTGACTTGTTGCCTCAAGATAGGTTCCAAGCAATGAGGTGATCACCAGGTAGTGAGAGACATGAATACCTGGTGCCAGCTCAACTAGACATATGGCTAACATTTAGTAGTGTTAGGGAAAAGAAACACTGACTGCTTTATTCATTATTTCAGTGGCAGAAATATTCAAAATGCCAACTGTACAAGTTACATTTTACTAATACTTCCATTATGTAGCTAAAAATCAAATGAATTGGGCAGAGCAAGCTTTCAAAACTGGATGAACTCGATCACATAATTCTGGAAATGTAATTTCTAGACACTTGAGATGATTTTCACCAGGTAAGTAGACATAAAAATTGAATACCTTGCAGCACTTGTTTCTGCACAGAAAAATGCAGGATCTGCTGTAGGTAAATATAAGATACTTTTGTAATAATACAACCACTATACCATAGCTTTAAATGTCAGTACTGATATTCAGCATGATTTCCTATGTATGATGGCTCAAGTCAATTATAATGACAGATAGCATCCTACTGGCTTATCTGATTACCTCTGACCTTTTAACAGCTGCAGAAAGCCAAAACAGCCTGAAAGAGGAACTCATGCATATATGACACAAAGCTGGAATTTCAGAGCTGAGCCACAGTCAAGAACACATTGAATGTCAGCAGATTTCTGACAAAGCCCAGAGCAAATAATTTCTTGGATGGTTTGGCACCACAACAGCCTGTCATTTATTATAGCTGAGTACTGACAGGAGACATAAACTTGATTAATTTTATATCAATACATGATATAAAAGTCATTACAACACATAGTTCCTTTTAAAAACTTGGAATCCACTACTCAAAGTAACCATTCATTTTTATTATTATTTCTTTTATCTGAAGCTGGGTTAGATGATTTAAGGCTCCACAGGCTTCACAGGGAAACAAAAATCAATATTAAGTGCAATTGTGTATATTCAAAAGCAAAGCATATCCTTTTTGTACAGGAGATTACTAGCCAACTGCTCAGGGAAGTCTCACTGCTCAGGTGTCCTTGCTCATGCCTCAAAGGTAACTCTGCAAAGTGTTAGTCTGATAAAAAATGAAAAGCTTATCTTTGTGTTGCTAAGAAAACCAAAGCCATAGAACACAAATCCTATTACTTTTAGGAATTACAAAAACAAAACAAAACAAACCCCAAAAAAGTCAACTATTTCCCTCTATTTTTACCAATAGTATAAAGGTAAAAGAAGAACAAAACAGAGTTTTCTTTTGCCTTTCCAATTAAATAATATCTTCTGTATCTTATCACTTGGAAGAAGCAACAGTATGTTGATGTGTGTATTTATAACAGGGCCTTCTCTTTACACCCTAGGATTTTATGACAAAATCAGAGAACATTTTCAAGGTGAGGAAGATTTACAGCACTGTTTCATCCACATCACCCATGCTCCACAATATTATTCTGAAAAAGCCACCCAAAATGAACATTCATTCTACTAATAACCTTAGTAACCCTCAATTGATCTTCAAGGAATTCTTCCTCAACCTGGTAATATTGGTTAGGAGTGGTTTTAAATCCTCTCTACAAAATACCTTTGAACTCACCACCAGTAAGAAAACAATAAAATAAGACTTCCACAGTACCACAGTTAAAGTGAATTCTCAGATGTACTTCTACAAACACTAAAACTGCCATTTTCTTTATCTGGACCACCGTTTCACCCTTAGAATCAGTGACACCATAAGTTATCTCTATTGGGAATAAACTGAGAGAATTAACAGTGCAACACAACTCAATGATTTTTTTTTTTGACATATAAACTTCGAAGATGATAAACCAAAAACCAAGATCAAATAATTCTATAAATTCTACTTACAGCTACATTCCTAATATCTAGGTAACTGAGAATAGTAAAGAGAAAAAGAAAATAACTAGAGATTTTGGAAGGAGATTCTGTGGTTTTGTCTACACAGAAACTACTACAGAAGAAATTTAATGCTACTATGGCAAAGTTAATGAAGAACACATGGTTTTTGTTAAATTTATGAGTGGGAGACAGAAGTGAGGAAAGGACAGATACTGCACTTTTCCATCATCTGTGGTAAAAAGTGTCAGTGTGATGGACAGCATGCTTGATGTCTCTTGTCCAGCGTGCATGTCTGTTGTAGGAGAGGAAAGTGAGAGCAAGGTAGGGCTGCCTTCAGCTTGAAGCAAAAGACTATTAAAGAAGGGAGCCTCAAAAGAAAAGAGAAGCAAAAGCTTCTTTCTTGGGCTCAGAAGTGGTTATGCAGCATGAGCCAGAAAGCCACTGAACTGAGTGAACTTGAGCTGAGGGCAAAGACTGGGATAAATCAGAATTCAAAATCTTTTACTTCTGTTTTGTCTTGACTCCTAGTTGCCCATAAAAAATAATTATGCTAGCTCATACTCAAAACCAAAAGCTGTTGTTTGGTGGTTGATTTTAATTTAAAATCTCTCTGATCTGAGAGCTCATTTTTAAAAAGTGTCTGCCCAGGTCCTCTTCAAGGTCCCATCACACCCACATCCATCATGATCTCACCCTCAGCAGCACCAGCTTTACATTTCCTAGGGTTCTGGCAGCCCAAGTGCAGTCTCATTCCCTTACCCCAAAGACCCTGCCCTGGCCTACAACATTCCCACAGTAAAAATAATGACACCTGGTTCAATGGAATGGGGACCTTTTCTCCAGTGAGCTTCAGAAAACAAATATTTAAGACATGAAAGAATGCAATTAGGAGAGTAATACATATCAAACAATGTTAATAAGCTTTATAAGCAGAGAGACTACCCAGTTTATTCAGCTATCATAAAACAAATATTAAACATACTCTGGGAAAAAGAAAAGACATGTTATTTCTGTTCAGAAAAGTAATTAAAAAGTGAACAGAATGGCTTGGCAGCTGCACAGCAATCCCCTCCAGTATCTCAAGCAGCCCATACTGGTGCAAGATGCACTTCCCAGCATTACCAGATTAGAATACTGCTGCAATCAAGGGAACGCATCCCATTTACCTGAGGTGTTCCTACTTCAGAGGAATCAAACCAGTAGTAAGTGTCAAGTTAAAATTTGAAATACTCACACATTACTCCTAAAAATGGAACTCAGAGGAAGGTGCCAGAACATATTGTTATATTCCTTCAATGAGCAACACAAGAACTTGCTGATTCCAAGACACAATGTAGTCTATATATGTCAGCAAGAGTACAGCAGTTTCTCCTCTGAATTATGCTACAGGAACAGACTGCTATTTGTACAGCTCTGTGTACATACCCTAACATCTTATACAACGGAATAATAAATTAATGTGCAACCCAACCCTTGGTTTGGAGTGTTATCTGCATGCAGAAAGAACCCAGTAACAGTAAGAGCATGCTGTCTCCATGAACAGTAGAGAAAATGAGGATGATTTAATCAATACTATGACAATTTAAGTTCTGCTATCCTACTACTCAACTCAGTTAGCATTTATTGTGCAGGAAGGTAATGCACTGGAAACAGGGTAATCAGAGGAAAAAAGACAAGTTAGTGGCTTCCTAGGAAGTTGATGATATGGAACGTTCCAAAAGATGCTTTACAAAAGCAAGACTCCTTGAAAGCTTGGCTCTCTGATACCCTCTATTGCACAGTAGTTATGCTTATGTTTACCTGAGAACTTACATTTTAAGCCCTCATATCCCATGACATAAGCATCCCATGACTGCCTAACCACTGGGTGTTTTCCCAGTTTTTCATACAAATGGAAAATGGAGACATAAAAGAGAAACTCACACAGTGCAGCTGACTGCTTCACTACTTTATGCAAGGAGAAGCTCATTGACACAGTCTGAGAGCAAACCTGCTTTGTATTTGCTGGGGTGCAATGCACTTAGTATCAGTCCAGACCCATGTGCTGGACTCCAGTACAGAGGCCAAATTTGTCTATTAGATAATTTCTATGAAAAATCTGGGATCCAGCTTTCTTTTTGGGGACAGTTCAAACAAGGAATTGAGCATACAAGTCTTGAACTGTAACGCCTGTGCCTGCCAGCTTCATTTTCATGTCAAATGCTGAGGTGTTCACAACAGGATAAATCCTAAAACTACATCTAAGGGGGGAACCAGAAAATGGGCCCCTAAATATCTCAATTAACCTAACTCTCTGCAATAAGCTGGCCTCAGCTGCCCATAAAATCTAAGCTTCCACAGAAGATAACTCACCGTACGCTTTTAAGCCAGAAAACACAAACCAATTAATGTATTGTGAAAAAAATATCGTTAAGGTTGTGGGTTTTTTTCAGACTCAGACGGTGATACTTTACAGTAAGTGGACTTTATGTAATGCTCAATTACATTTTAATTGCTTGGTGACACTATTCATAATCATCAAGCTAGCTAATGTTTATTAATAGCTGTTTCTGATAGAGTATAGCACCTCAGCTTTCTACGGGAGCTTGAAACTACAAAAAAAAATTAATACAGTTGCCACCTAAACAATCACATTAGACCCATCTCCCTTGCTTTAATGCTCAGGTAACTTTAAGACAGTCGATATTTTAAACCATATAAAGTACATGTAACATACTGCAGAGATTAAGGTAGAAATACCCCACAGAACTGGAAGTCTCTGACGCAGCATTATAGGGCTACATGGTCTCTCCTTAGTTATTGGTATCTCAAGAGCAAGCCATAAGTCACCAGATACACAGGATTTTGGTTCCCCTAGAGAAGGGCAGAGATCAGTCCTCAGATACTACATTTCTTTTTCAACCAGACCTTTTAATTTTTAAATCAGATATGTGGCTACCTAAATAATCCACTGGAACATAAATGAACATTTGATCTTTACAGAAAACTTGTTATTTCATTTTGCCTTTTTAAAGAAACAGGTATCATACAAATTGTCAATAGGGAAAGAACACTGGAAGCCACTTCAGTGCAAAAGCCATAAATCATCAGGCAATTACTATCTTACTTCTTAATATTACCAGACATTTATAGCAACCCCATCAAAAGTTAACAAAGTTATTCTCTGCCAATCAGACATTTTTATGCTCACCTTACTCTCAGGAGTCTTTCCTCATGCATCTCTCCTGTAGCAAACCCAAATCCTCCAAAATAACCTCTCCCCTTGCTGCCTTCCGGGTATTAGGGCTTCACAGCAGCTGTTTCTAATTGGCAGTTTGATGCTAACTCAGGGATGTAATTAAGCCCTTCATCATTCCCTCTTGACCTCCTGCCTTGCAGGTCAGGCATTTCCCACTATGGAGATCAGGTGTTATTAGAAAATCAGAATTTAGTGTATAAACACCTGAAAGATGGATGTAATACGTGAACATAATCAACACAGAAAATTCAGTCCACTGCTACACAGAACAAGTTTTAATTCTAAGCAATAAGAGTGTGCTGGTTTTTTTCAGTTTTTCATTTTGGTTGGGGGGACTGAGGGGATGACCTTCCTGTCTTCAACTATCAGAACCACACAGAAAGCTCATTGTGGCTATGAGTAATTCAGTTTTCTAGGAGTGCATGAATTTATAATGGAGAGGTATGAGGGGAGGTAATGAATTGCTCTCTGGAGAGAAAACATAGAACTCAACAGAGCAGCAAAAGGAAACTCTAGGGAAAGTCTTTTTCTGTCACCAGCTTTTCAGGTTTACACAAACATCAGCTGCTCTATTTATTCTAAACATACCTTTGACAGGAGCAAAGCTCTTTTCCATTCCTATTTCAAATCACTTCCAAAGGGCAAAATTGTATGAAATATTTTATGTAATAAATGAATGATTTTATACAATTCACAACTAACCCAGTAAAAAAATCTTCAAACTTTTCCAGAATTCATTTGGTAAAGTTTACTCATGAAATCCTATTCTCATTCCTTGCCGTGAACACTTAATTTTACACACTTGAGCAGTCTCACTTGTATCAAGTCGACTTCTTATGCATTATTTATACCACCATGTAAGATAGGTCTCACCATGAAATTGTCAGCTAAATCTTCATTCCCAAATGTAATGTTTTAATTGTTTAATATGAGCTAATTCTCTTTAAATTGCTTTTTTAATAATTAAAAATAATTTTGGAAACATAATATTTTCCTGTCCTTGCCATACAATTTAAAGAGCTTGAACCTTTTTTTTTCTTTCAACATAGCATGCTAGTCAGAAGCCTGGACTCCATGTCTGGACAGGAATTAGAGGGGCACCATCCTCTTGACTGCAGATCCAGTGCACATCATACTGGAGGCACAGAGGAAGGCACAAGATTGAGCACTTCACCACAAAGTCTACCTGCTGTGCTCTCTAGATCTATCTTGAGTCATTGTTGCATTAACTTGATTAAAACACACAAGTTGCAAAGGGAATGGAAATGCCTGAGTCCTCATTTTCAGCTGACTTGCCTGGGAGTTACCTTCATGCCCCTGGAGAGTGCAGTAATACCACAAATACTTTGATACCCAAGATACTGTCGCAAGAACTCAGCAGCACGTAACATAGTTCCCAGCTACAGTTAATTAGTAAAGCGAGTATAACTTCTTTTTTTTTTTCTTTTTTGTTCTGTTAATACATTATGATTGTCAACCTACAACACATTTTTGACTACAGGTTACTGCTGTAACATAACAACGAATTATATGATAGACTTCCACAGAGCTTGTTAACATCATCAGAATAACTGGTGAAGAGGAAATGTTAGCCCTTGGTTATAGGACAAAGAAGGATAAAATGCTATTACCTTCCTTTTGGTAGCTCTTTCAATAAAAAAGACCTTTTAAAATCAAGTCAAGAAGACAACACAGCTTTTTTTCAGGTTTCCTGTGAAGTAATTATGGCTGTACAGCCTTTACTTTCATGTAATTTCAAAAGAAAACTAAACTAGTATTAAATATTGATTGCTTTCCTCAATTATTAGTCTTAATGAACTAAGCATTCATACTATCAAAAATGGCATCTTTTTATTAAAAAGATGCTTTCAAGTCTCATAAGTTACTAGAAGAGCTGCTTTATATAAAATTTATAAGAAATGTGATATAGTTTTAAAACACTGTATTATTTTCAAACCCAGCCTCTTTCTGTAACTTTTTATACTGAAATAATAGCTTGCTCTTTTTTTGAAAATTAAGAATTTAATCTGCAGGTGGCAGTGTTTCTCTTCAGGAAAAAAGACACACACAGGGGAGATGAAGAGAGACACATCCTGATGAAACTGCAGTTCTTAAGGAATATAATCTGTTAAGGAATATAATTAAACAAAACATATGTATAATATAGACTCTAAATTTTCTTATATAGTCTCCCTATGGAGTCTAGTAGATACAGTGCATGCCATAGCATTTTTACTTGGACTGCAAATAATTTATGAATTTGAAGATCAAGAATCTTCAACAGATTTACATACATTAAGGTTTTAATGAATGAATCAATGAGCTGAACAAACTTGATTGGCAAAAATTAGTTTATAAGATATAAGAGCATAGAATTCAGCAGACTTCCTAAACCCAACTAAAGGGTTCATGTGGGTAGCTGGATTTATGATATGCCATACAATTCAGCATATTTCTATTGTCCTGGCACATCATTCCAGTTTACATTCATCCTTACCTCAGGCCAGGTTTTGAATAGTTGAGATAATTGGTGATTCAATAGCATTTCTTGGTCTGGTAATGCAGATATTGTAGATGTAACAAAGTATCTAAGAGGGGGAATTCTGATAAGGTATTTATTGTTGGCAAGTGTGTACCATCAATGTAAACATAGATTTTCAGCTGGTGAAAACACAAAGTGAAGGCCAAGTACTCAGTTTTTCATCTTGAAACTGCTATGCATTTGAAATTGAAGAATTGTGCATTAATTTGCTGTCTAAAAACAAGTAAACAGAACACAACAACCTTTTTACTGAGGAACAGATAAACTTAATCTATTGTTGCTTATAAAATCCTCTTACCTCTTCAGAAGAAGAGAAGATACTCAAAAAGGCACACTTCTAACAACAGACCTGTAAATTTCTGCAATGCAATAAAATATATAAGGACATGAATGAAGTGTACCTACCTTTATTTTGTCACTCTGACAGCACTGAGCACTTGGGTGATCACAAGCTCCCCTTGTCCAAGAAACAGCAGCTTCAGACTCCTAAGTTTTGATACACCTCATATTGCTAGTCTGAAATTTAAACCACAGTCTCAGTTGTAGCTATAGATATATCTTTGGAACAATATTTGTGTAAACATACTATATATTAAAAGATTGAGCACCATCTCCTGCATATAAAAGCCATGCGTGCAGTACATGAAAATATTTATGAGGTCCTGAAAACATTTCCCAGAATTCTGTTCTCAGGGAACCTGCACTGCAATGCTAAATGTAGGATTTATTGGAATGTAAGTATCATACTCAGAAGCATGTGGTTCTATGCAAACCATAGGCAAAAAGTGTCATCAAGAACCAAATTATTATTTGCCTCAAAAAAAAGTCAAAAGCTCATCTACATTTCAGAAAAAAATACTACTTAAATATTTTTTATTTCTTTGTATTATAAAAGATATCACATAAACATGCTTGTATTGCAAATACCCATTTATAATAAGAATTCTGTATTTTAAGAATTATGTATTTTATAAAAATATTTTATCACCTATCACTGAAGCCTTTCAGCACCTATATGAGCAATAAATTCACTACATTTTCTACTTTTCAAAATAGATAGCACAATTGCTCTACCACCAGGCAATGGACAAACTAAGTCCTAGGAGATTTCATCCTGTTCTCTGGAAACAAGACCCTCAGAGCATAAATAACCATTTCTGTGTATGAATATAAGTATTTTTAGTTTAAGTTCCTCTCTTGTTCGTTTTTCTGTTCCTTTCTCCAAGTATTTATATGTGGTTTACATGAAAGATAATAGTTTTCTGCATATTGAAAGTAGAGGCTGACTAAAGATTTGCATAACCTAAGCAATTCAAATTTCATGTGGAAACTTAAAAATGTGTTGGGGTTTTTTTTTATAGTATCCAAAAGGAAGCCATGTTCTTCTTGATGTCACAAGAGCATCACTCAGCAAATGCAAAATTAGATAAATAGAAACAGCAGCAGCAGAAGAAGAAAAAGAAGAGGAGTGTTAGCCTCAGGGGAAATTAAAGGAGACGTGCTATTCTCTGGCTGCACAGATCCTCATTAAAGACACTGAAAAATGCGTTTAAGGACCTGTCTCAGTCTGATACTTTTTCAATGTCTATCTCTTGCCTGTTGTTGTTGTTTTTCTAGAGGCCCCAGTGAAAAGTATCTTGCAGCTTAAAATACTTTGGGGCTATTTCCTCCTTTGTTCCATTCCTGAGTGAGTAATTTTGTTTCACTGCTCCTGTGAATGAGATTCCATTTTACACATTTCACTTCCCTGGTTTTGTAAGTAGCCACCAAAGAAAAGGAGAGCAGAGTAACAGAAGTAGGACAATGGGAGCCTTCACTTCCATTGTTCTCTAAGGATACAGAGAGTGCTTGAAGGGGCAGGCTAGGAGACAGAAACAAGTTCCAACCACTCCAGCAAGAGCCTCCTATTAAATCATTTATATCTTGTTAAAAGTTCCATGGGATTATAAAATCTGCAAAAGACTGTTCCCCACCTGTATCACACCACAGAGGTAAGAATTTGGTCCATTAGGTAAGCACTTCAGTGTGATTGAAGCCCACAGGAGCTGGAGCAGAGGGCTCAGGGTTTCACCTGTCATTTCACAGACTCTGTGTGGCTTTCCTGGGCTCAGACAGTGGTAAATCTATCCCTCTGTTCTTATCAGGCAGTTTGCTACCCTCACATCTGCAGAGTAAAGTAAAAGTATAGATTGTTTTCATTACACAAACACAACAGGTAAATATTTTGTGTAGACGGAGTTAAAGAGTCACTTAAAAAAAAGCACCCGTTTCAAATTAAAGGGATGGAAAGTAAAAGCATTTCAATGTTACTTACTGTGCTTTCATCAAGTGGGAAAGGTCTCAGACTTTCTTAACAGCTGTTTTAGTTGTGTTTCTTGATGCAGTTTATTGAGCGAATGCATTCTGAGAGCTTTAAATTGAGATTTATTTGTCCTTTTTGCTAATCATGAATCAACTTTCTTTTAGATCAATTAACTAAATCACTTCAGAGGCAGCTCAGTGCATTCTTTATGGATGAAAACCTTTGTTCTTTATTGCCCATAATATCTCTCCACCCCAATAAATACAATTAATAACCTAGTTGTTCACTAGTGTTTGTAACTTCCAATGTTTCAAAGCAATTCATTTCTTATGACTTGCTAACAAAAATAGATTTGAGTAAAACATCAATATTAATATGTGCTTACATTCTCCCTTCTGTTCTTTCAAAAGTACTTAGTTTTCACAAATAACTTTCTAAAGCATTACTCATGTCATTATAAAACCTCAAGGCCTTTTTTAAAAAACTTTAGGTAATAATATGTTACTGCTGCAATACATACTAGTGCTTCTTTCCTGTAGCATACATAAAAGCAAAATAAATTTCAAGTTTCCACTCTGAAATTTCCAACTAGAAAACCTATTTCATGACAGTATTTATTAGCACAGGAAAGTATCTGGTCCTAATTTCTTCCGCATTTTTCAGCAGGACGGGGCTCTTGATATATTACATTTCCTGTAATAGTACCTATATCCTTCCTTTTGTTAAAAATCATTCTGAGATTATAATTATTCTAACTGAGGGCCAGGGATTCAACAGCAGCTGAGACAAACCACAACTTGCCAAGAACTGGACTGCTTTGCTCAGAGTGCATTTGAGCCAATTTACATCGAACAAAGCAGACCAAAGCCTCTCTGGCCACCTCAGAATGGGATCCAGCAGCCCTACGATCCATTCTGTCATGTTAGCTCAGTTTGGAACTCATCTGTGAGCCCCAAATCCCTCATTTCACATACTGTGTGGATCTGTACTTGAGTTTGGCTCTGGGAAGGAGCCAGCCCTGCCCTGGCAGGGAAGCTGTGGCTGTTGAAGAACCATCTGGCTGCCCTGCCCCATCAACCCACCTGGGCTGATAGATAATTCTGGAAGCCACAGCCTCCCAAAAAGCCACTTCAGCCTTCTCCCCAGACCCCACACCCTCCCCAGCATTGCTGCAGATGGCAGAGCCCCATGTTCTTGCCTTGCTGGCCTTGGTCTTGGGGTCTTGGTGGTGTCAGCCAGATAGGTCCCTCAGCTCTGTCAGGAACGGCGTCCATTTTGGAGGCTGCATTTGCGGCACTTCAGGGGGAAGCTGGTGATGGCTGAAGATCCAGGCAGGTTTCTGGGTGACTCTGGAGAGCTTCACTCACCCCCTCATACCTTCAGCAGGAGCCACCAGGTGTTGATGCTGTCAGGAATAACATGGAGGGTGCCATTGGGTTGAGCCCCCTGGTTTTGGCGGGCTGGGGTGCTGCAGGTTCCCTCCCCCCGCACTGCTGTGAGGAGACGTCAGGACCCAACCGGTCCCAGCTGGTTCCAGCCTGTTCCAGTCAGCTCTGTGAGGGGCGTCCCCACGCCAGCACCAGTGAAGTTGGCGGCACCTTGGGAAATCACGTTTGAGGAAAGACAAAACACTGCCTGGCAGTGAAGTGTGAGAGGAAAAAAGTTAAAAAAAAAAGGTTTCGGGAAGAGCAAAGCAGGAGAGGAGGCTCCGGGTCTGGAGGAGATTCCTGTGAAGACACCACGGAGGTGCAGTTCGTTCCAGGTGCTCAAGAAGGGGATATTTTTTTTGCCTTTAAGAGTCACTGATATGGCTTTTTTTTGACCTTTAAAGAGTCTCCTCATCTGTACCTTGACTGAGAAGCCTTTTCATGGTATTTTTTCCCTTTGCACTGTTGAGAAGGGTGAGTGTGAAGGTGGGCAGCTGGCCAGGGACAGCCCACCACAAAGGAGACTAAAACTGAGAGCCCGCCTGTGTTCCATAGTGGGAGATGATCAGGAATCTCAGACACACACAAAAATCTCTCTGTCAAGACTTGTTGGTCTCTCTGCTCTACACCAGCACCGAAGGGGGATGCTGGAATATCTCTTCCTGGTCCACACTCCAGTTTCACCAGTTGAGGTATCTCCCAGGTGTCCTTCACTCGTCTTGTTGATGAGACACAGCACATCTGTGAACAAAGCCAAAGAACAGCCAAAGTATTTGGATTTGTTCTATAAATCTCATTGTAGAGGGATGGCCTGACTATGGTAGGCTGTCTGACAGCCAGCAAGTCCAATTTATTTCATTCCTGCCAAAATGCCACTCAAACATGGCTTGGTCTGTCAGCTGGTGCAGGTAAAGGGCTGGAAAAATAAGGCAGATCCATTGCAGTATGAAACAGAGAAATTGCTCACTTCAAATACTGAAAATATAATTTTGCCAGTGTTGTGTGTTCACATTCATTAGTCCACATCATCATTGCTGCCCAAATTCTTTCTTCATCTGAAGTTAAATGCCTTTCTTACCGTCTTATCAGCACACTTCAAACAGCAATACTCAAAAGATATCAGTAATGTTAAAACAAAATTGCCTACATATTTCTGGATAGGACAGACTGCAAAACTGCTCCTATGCATAACCTAAGTGCATGTTTAAAATCTCAATGAAGTAGTTGAGGGGCTGTTTCCTACATCACCACCATATTCTATAATAATAATATAACAACAAGAAAACCAACAGTAATATCAGGCAGCATTGGAGAAACACCAAGCACAGAATATTGCCTATTTGCTCCATTGAGACATCTTTAATAATGGCAAACTTTACTTTTTTCAGATTTTTTTTGTTGTTTTCTCCCTTTCCCAAAATTATAGGGCTCCAGAGATTACTAACTTTTCCACTTAATTAACCTAATTCATCATGCAATTTTAATGTCAACGTTACACTATTTTTAACTCACATTTCAAAGAATCATCCAGGAATTTATTAATTTTCTCATTTAACTTATATATTTTACAGTTTTAACACTTCCTGGTATTCTTAGGCTTATTTTTTCACGTGGTTAAAATATTAACATTATCTAAAATATAACAGATCACTTTATTGATTCTCACATGAACAAAGAAGCTGTATATATTTATACACTGGTCATTGCCCCAAATTGTACTTA
Organism: Calypte anna; assembly: GCF_003957555.1. Taxonomy (NCBI): domain Eukaryota; kingdom Metazoa; phylum Chordata; class Aves; order Apodiformes; family Trochilidae; genus Calypte; species Calypte anna. Next base: position 9,976,596 of record NC_044247.1, on the reverse strand, counting down.
ATGTTGGCCCTTATTATGTTGCATACAGAGTTGTTCCCAACATCAATGAATTTTTTTTTTTAATTGATAATGATAGAATAAGTCAATTTAATGTAAATATCCTACTTTAATATAATGCCTTCATAAAACACCATAACCAACAGAAAATTTCAATTTCAATTAGTCTATTTACTTCAGTGGCTTTATTAAAAATGGATCCTGTGTATTTATTTAAATAATTTATTTTCTAGAGTTTTTATTATCAATAGGGTGTTATCTCAAGCTAACTGCACTGGGCACTGCTTAGCTGAATAACACTGAAAGAAATACTGGAAAACAAAACATGCATCTCTTGCTTCATTGCTTTGTACTAACACTACACAAAGAAATATCAAAGGTAACATAAGACAGATTTCAAAGTGCTCATGCAATTGGAAAGTTCAGTAGTATTCTATAAACTTTTAAGATGGCTCTAGGGCACCACTACAGAAGGAAGATAAAAGAACAAGATGATTATCTATTCTCCTAAAAGAATACTGTACCTGTAAGATGTGAGAAGCTTTTGACCATGATCAGTGTTTTGCAGCTCAGATGTCTATCAGTAGCAGGTAAGGCAATTTTGTTTTAAATGACACTTCTGTCTTTTGTTATTTTTGTGCAATTTCTTTCTAACTCCATTGATAATTACAACATTGATATAATTTGTAAACTGTTTGCATATAGCAGCTGTAAATTTGTTTAAAATTCTACGAAGCAATCACCTATTGATTTCTCTTACCAAAAGCACTCATTTTCTCAATATTTTTTTTTTCCTACATCTCTTTTGGTGGGTTTTTTCCCCTTCTTAGATATTTTCTCTTAAATACAAGAGAGATCTCACTGAATAGACTGGACAGTAGTTGAAAGCAGGACTCTTTTGTGAGTAAGAATGATATATAGGTTCACCAGGTGATGTGGTATTAAACACTCTGGTACCACACGTTCAGTCCTAAGAGAGCTTTTCAGGTTATAAACTTGAGCATGATAAAAGCACAATGTTCTCAGACTCAGGGAGGAATTTTCTTCTTCCCTGAAGACCTACCTCCTAGTTAAGCAGTCCTGTGATACCTGTCTGGTGGAAAATTTGCCTTTTCACCTCCTTCTAATTGACTGCTTCCCACTGAAGAGCAGCAGCAGGGAGCTCCCCAAGGGAGGTAATGCAGGAAGTGCTGTCTGGATGCTGATGAAGGCTCAGAGAGAGCCCACATCTCTCTCTAGGCACCTTTCCTAGAGTTTTTAATGCTGACAGGAGATAGATAGTTCTATTTGCAGGAAAACACTTCTGGAGAGAGAAGCAGAGTTTAATCACCCTTTAATCTGTGGATCTCATAATTGTTTACAGTAAGTTTTCTGTCCCTGACAAACCCCAAGAGCGTGGCATTGTCACTTAATTTGTACTGAAAGCTGTGCACAAGGCTGTTAACAGGGTTTTTTAAAATTCAGATCATTATGACCTAATGATCGAGCCATTACAGCAAAGTGCTAAAAGCAGACACATACCAAAAGTAAATATATTTTGTGCCTATTGCCAGATTTGCTTATCTCCTGCTCTGTGTTATTGCTACAGAGAGCAATAATGTGAATTATCTGATTAGAGCCACTAACAAAATTCTCAATATTGAAACTGATGAAGTCAGTGAAAGTTGTGCCAGGATTTTACCTGCTGCATACAGCATTTTGCATTTGTATTTAAACAATGCAAGAAGAAATACTTGCTTTTTATCTTTATGTTTTTAAAAATCAAGCCAGCCCCTTTTTGAATGTACCTAAGGTTCAGCCTGAGTTTCTTTACTTGGGAAATATGTTCCCTGCTACCAGTTACTAATATTTACATTTTTTTTTACATAAAAAGTTTGAACAATAATTCTATACCTTAAACTAAGGTGGATGCATTCAAAGTGCTTCTAAGTTAAAGCTTCATTGGGGAACCAAGCACAGAAATATTAAATGGAGCTTTTTATTTGTACTTAATTTTTATTTCTGTATTTTACAATTATACTTGTTCAACCACATCAGCAATTATGCAACATCAGATATCTGTGGTTTTATTGTCATTCACCCAGTGTTTTCCCTCTTGTGGAAGGCTCTGGCTCTGACACTGATAAATATCACAGGATAAACTGTTTCTATATTTAAATCTATAAGCACTACATGGTTAGCAATAACTGTTACAAGTATTGATTTTATTTTTCTCAGTTCAGGATAGTAATTCCTTTTTTGGATTGTAACTTTGCTCAAACATAAAATTAGAAGATGTATTACTGTTGCAAAAGTAAAAGTATGTTTTTAGGTGTTTGGGTCTTTTTCATTTGAGAACTCCAAGTAATACAACTACTTGCTTGGTTCTTGTTAACCAGCAGTCACACTTAAAAGCAAAATAACTTCTGTGATGGAAACAGAAACAAGAGATTACTATTAAACTGATTTCATGTTGGCCTTCTTACCTGAGCAAAACTGGTTCCTTAATAAGATTGTAGCCAAGGAATGGGAGTCAAGATTCCCACATTTTTCACACCCAGAGTCTGTGACTTTAAGCTTCTAAAATTTATTTGCCATAAATATATGTCAGAAGAACTTTGAGTAGAAGATGCTCTGAAAGTGCATATCTTGGAAGCAATATACAAAGGAGCAGCTGAAATAATCTCGCAAGATATAACCAAATATATCCAACTAATGGTGATTTATTGAGAGAGTTGGAAATATTTATAGTCACCAGAAAAAACATTCTTACAATCTTAATGTGAATATAGTATTTCCAGTTAAAGTACCATAGGCCACACTCATATAAGCCCTTAAATGACAATGAGCAATCTAAAAGCTTATTACCCTACAGCAGTTATGTCTTTCATTTTAATAAAAATACAAGTATGACATGTCTGACCTTATAAATAATATTGATGTAATAATTTAAAATATTATTTGAATGTCATAGTGGTAATAACAGCCTAACTGGACTCATAATTAATACAAACTATGAAAACTTACTATTTTACACAATGTCTGGAAGAGTATTAGCAGAAAGAGTAAGAAAAGTGTCCTCTTTGACCCTACCTCTACACCAGCCTATGACAAATTCAAGATGTAAAATGTTTAAATAATAGGAATCACTAGTTGCTCACAGAAACTCAGGACTTATAAAACCTGGGAAAGAAATCTACTTACTCTGCTCACTTGTGCTTGCCCCTTTCTCTCATTAACCACACTTCCTTTTCTGCTTCATTTCTTCTTTCTGGGGTTTGACTTTTTTGGATAGAGAAATTATATAATTAAAAAGACTCAAAATATTCACTCCAGCAAAAGCTGTGTGCAAATCTCATGTGTTGTAGGTTTTATTAAGATGAAAAAAGAGGGGTCCCCTGGTTTGCATGTTTCTATTCCCTTTTCATTGACCAAGTCCCAGGACATCCCTATTTGCAAAAAGCTACAAGCTGTCTGGCAGTGCTCAGAGAACTCCATATTGAGTTTTATATTTATTGTAAAATTCAGTTTGCACCTCTTATCAGATAACAGAATGGGGAAAAAAAATCAAATAAATAACATTTATCAGAAATAAAAAGGTAAGGGCACTCTACATTTTCAAATTTAGAAGAATGAAAGAGATCTATCCTGTCTGATACATAGCACTTTAAAGGTGATGGAAGAATAGCAGCAATGAAAGGTAATAAATTAGGAAAGATAAATTTTCATCAGTGTACAATACACATCCTTCAACAAAGAGCTTGCCAGTCTAACAGCTTGTAAGGTTGTATGGTAAATGTTTCAATGAATTCAAGGTACTGCACTTGGGAATCACACAAAGCATTGCTATCTGACACACTTTGTCCCACCCTTAAGAACAAAATTTACAACACTGCCTTTGCAGACAAGCTTTGCAGCACAGGTCTACAGTCCCTTCCTGCTTTTTGTTAGTAGTATCATTTAATAATAAAAACCAACTGTACATGAATTGACTATAGTAGTGCAAATGAGACACTCAGATGTCTGAACATCCCCAGTGTTCTGATCCAGGATCTTGGTGTGTGGACAACCTACATGGCACTAGGTGAGATTAGTTTGGGTTTATCAGTTGAGCCTCTGAGCTGCCAAAGTCCAGTTATTATTATTTCCATGCTGTAAAGCCTGTTGGTTGTGCTTTATGAATCACAAGCATTTCCCTGTACCTTCGATAATTCAATAATAGTTCTAAAGAACCAGTATAGGTAGGGTCCAGAAAAGGGGAAGCAGGGACACTGCAGCTTGTTCTTTGCAGCTAATGAGATACACACGTTTTTCCCTCAGTGATCTGACTAATACCTAGCAGCATGGCACTGTCAAATCCTAGTGAAGACATCAGCCTTATTTGCCTCTGTAGAGTCAAAGTCACAACTGCCCTTGCTTAGATTATCTCATGTTTAAGCTGTTTCTCCTTAATATTTACCTCTGTACTTTATATTTAAAGAACAGCTTTCTGTAAGCAGTCACAACAAAGCTCAATTATCAGGAAACAAGAACTTACTTTTATGCAAATCGCCTTTAATGCAAAGATATTTGGAGACTGTTGATTTGCTCAAGTAAATTGGTTGAGAAGAATTACATTAAAAAGTGCCAAAGGTTCTTTAAGTACTCGGGCTTAAAATTTGACTTTTCAATTAGCATGACAATAGTGTCAGTGTTAATAATCTCTAACCAGAATTAAAAAGGACATCCTGAGGCTCTGGGAAAACATGTCTTGATGCATAAGGGTTTCATGAATAGCATATACACATCTAAAACCCTAAAAAATAAACAAGGAAACAAAAGCCTAAAATATACCAGGTTTTCCAATTATTTTGATCTAGCCTTTTACTCTGATTATCCACTTTTCTTCTTCTTCTTTCTGAGCTATTATCTGTCTTCCCTCCATTACCTATTCTTCCTCTTTCTCCACTGCCTTGGCTGCCTAACTCCCTTCTTTTCCATTCAATCACTAGCCCTTGGTATTTGGGATTTTTCACTGTAGGACTGTCCAGATAGAAGATGTTCTCCAATGTTCTCTAAATATTTAATTAGATCTTCATTAGTAAATGTTTTCACTGCTATTTTCTGCATGAACTGCTTCCCCATCTCCAACATTTGCTAAGAATGAACACCTTTCATCTTTTCTTTCCCCCCCTTATTTTTCCCCAACTGATCCCCTCCTCTCTGGTTTTCTATTGCTTCTGTTTATCTTCTATTGTACTCATTCAACATGTTAATTCAGTTCTTTTTCAGATTACCAATATTTCTACACATCACATCATAAAGAATCTTTGGAAAAAAATGAGTGCTTCTTGGCATATTTCCTTACCTACTTCTGTCTTACCTTCCTCAGAAAACAAGATAACCGCATTTATCAGATCTGTCCTCTAAACAGTTTTGAAATTATTCACCAATATCAAGCAAACAAGATGTTTGCAAAGAAGATGTGTCAAAGACAAAATGGTTCTGTGAGACTTCTAGAAATCACCAGCTAAAAGCAGTAGGAGACATCAATTAATTAGACTTTGTAGTGAAGGAGGACAAGGGGATCCACCTCAGGATACTGGTCACCCAAGTCACACATCCTCCACCCTAGTCATAGCACCTGCTGTCATTTTGCCAGTGGGAAGATGGAAAAACTGAGGATATTTCAATGGGCAGATTGAAAAGTAAAGAATTTTTGGGTAGAGGTCACCTACCGTCTAGAGTTTTGTTTTGAGGGCTGTTCATACATGTGTGTATGTCCATCTGTCTACCCATCTGCCTAACAGTTAAAAAGTTATTTCAGGAAAAAAGATTATCTGATCAAAACAAAATGAAATGAATTTTAAGAAGGTAACACACAAAAGAATGTGTGCAAAACTTATAAAGAATCCCTGAGTTAAGCCAAACAATTCCCAGCTGATAACTTCATTGATTTTAGGAGATGAAAGGCTTTTCATAAGGTGAAAAGAGAGAAAAAGAAAACACTCCAAAAAAACAAAACAAAAAAAATATTTCACACAAAAGCAATAGGGAGATAGTGATAAATAGGTATTTTTCCCACAGCCATGACTGAATTAATTTGAACTGAGTCCAGGTACCTGAACTCCTAGGGTGATAAAACAAATTACTCAGACCTCCTTCTCCAATTAATTGCCGTGTTGTTTTAGGAGCAATGCTTAGTTTTGCTGTTCTGTTGTGAAATTAGGTATTTTTTAACTGACTCCATGTAATTATAGTATTAGTGTTCCACTTATTTTGAATTAAGCCTCTTGGATGGATTTGTATGTAGAACTCCTCTGTAAAATGCCATCTAACTGTACCAAGATACTTCTCTTGGAGGGATAACTATACTTTTTGACAAATAACGTATGTGTAGACACTGTCATTGTATTATAACTGACTATTGGAATTAATAAGGATTGGAGAGGGTCAAGGCTTTTACTTCTGCTTCTAAAAGTCTAACTTGATTTCACTGCATTCCAAAATTCAAAATGGAGCTACAGGAATCTTTGGCTGCCCTTTTTGCACTGATAATTGTAGACTTAGCAGTACAAATTCAAGTTCCTTCCCTATAAGTCTACCTTGACATTTTCTTTCTTGTCAAAAGAGTAGAAGTGCAGAAGCATGAAGGGTAATTTATTAGAAGAAATTGCTAATTCACTCATGTTACAACAATTCTGTATTTTATCTAAGTGGCAGCAATGTACCTTAAGAAGATCTATTGAAGGCCACGTTCCTATTAATGTCTAGAAGAACTGTTTCATACCCAAGTACCCGCTCCTGAATTTCTTTTTTCCTCTAAAATTTCCACCAAAAAGATTCCTTCACTTTGATGATTTTGACTACAATTATTCAACAACTATCAGCAGCTGAAATAACCTTTCACATCTATACATTGCCTGAAATTTATATTTATGCAGTACTAGGTACATTAGCCCTGACTTTTCACCAAGTGTTGGGACTGAGAAATAAATTAATTTTGTTACGAAGATTGTTTTTCAAGTCATATGAATATTTGCTCAATAGCTGGATCACTGAAACATTTGTGTCTCCTTTGGAACACAGAAGAGCTGGAAGGAAACGAAATTGCCAGTCCTGTAGAATCTTTATTTAATCCCACTGTGCAATTTGGTGACACTGCATAGCTAAAATGCTTTGCCTGAAAGCTGACATTTTGCTTGTGCCAGCAGAGAAGAAATGGGAATTTTCTTGGTGAAGGGATGTACCAAAAGGTCATAGCTCAGTATGAAAATCATATGGAAACACCAACTAGGGAAGAGATATAGGAAAAGTGAAACTGAACTGCAGGACATATAAAATAGCTTTAAGGAAAGAATATGAAATAGGATGGGGAAAATACATATTCAAATATGGGCTTTACAGAGTTGTTTCCTGTAAGGCGTTTCTAGCAATAAATAATTTACAGTCTATTTTTGTCCAGCTTACTGAGTTCATAATCCAACCTTTTCTTTATTTACCATTTCCCAAGCTGTGTACAAGAAATTTCAATAGTGATATTTTCAGTTCTGTGTAACATAAACACATTACAGAAGAGACAGCCCCCTTGGGACCTAGGAAGCACACCTGCTCAGCAACTTCTTTTCATATCCAGACTTGTCAGTTGTCTCCTTTCCAATCCATTCAATATGTGTCATGTTAATTTTATATCATTTCAGTGTCTCAAAATCTCAAGTGGTATCAAGCCAATACATACTTCACAGAATACATGCATTATAGCATTACGGTTGTAGTGATTGCCAAAGGAAACTTTTGCTTAAAAACTTCCTAAAAGTTAAAAGCCTGTGGGGCATGGGATTTAACACTCATGATTTAAGTCTGGTCCATATTCAAGTATTAAATAGAATATGACAATTCAGAAGCCCAAAGGAATTCACATTTTGAACTTTAAAATATGCAAGATAATTTTGAAAACTTGCAGTTGCCTCTACTCATAGGGTTTTCAATAATGTTAAGATAAATGAAATCACAGGTAAAAAACAAAAAAAAATGCCAATTTAATTATTTAAATGTGAACTGAAATGTTATGCTAGTTGTTTGACAATCTTACCTTCTGTGATTGTCATAGAGCATGATTTCTGCTTTATCCAGTTCAAACAGAAGAAGGAAAATAAGTCTGAAAAAGGTACATAGGATTTTTACTGTTCATGTGAAATAGATGCATGAGGTTAGTCTATGAATCCACACTTTTGTTTTTAAGCTTAATGACATTTGACCACTGACTTGCTGAAAGGGTAGCACTTAATGCCGTTAAACTGCTACTCTTCCTCCTAGTGGGATTTCAAGTTTCATTCTATAGTGTGCTTTTGTCTCAAGGAAAAAAGAAAACTGAGGAGGCTTCAGGGAAACTTATTTTCAAATAAACATTGTCATTCTGAGGACTTCCCACTTAAAACATAAGGTGAAAATGTCACAATTAGCTGCAGCTCTTTTTATATTTTCTTCAAAGGGGAAAAGTTTGCAACATCATTAAGTCAGGAAAAACTTTTGCATTTTGGGCAAAAACTCTGTAAATTTCTTACAGCTATCTTTAATGGAAATTACATTTAAACAGTCAACAAAAATTACTGCACTATCTGTTCATTCAGCAGGCAGTAGTACTGTGGCATACGCAGAAATATCACTGCTAATTTGCCCATCTGTCCAACAGATGTAATGTGCCATCTCTGCCTCTTTTTTTTCCTTTAACTGCCTACCTACATACAGTGCATAACTGAGAAAAAGATACCTTATGAAATGGCATTTTTTATACATACACTTCATTCTAGAACTACCATTAGTAGCAGCCATACAGTACTATTTCTCTCTTGCCCTTCTCAAGGTCTGCAGAGAAATGTTCTCCCAGGCACATGCTGCCTGCAGTTGCATCTGTCTCCCTTTTGAAGCTTTTGCTATGAGGTCCAATCCATTACAGGAAGTTCAGAGCAGCATTTTTTTGCTAACAGTGCTGTCAAGGGAACAATAAGACAATAAGTAATAAGACCTCACAAGCTATGTTAGAGAGATTCCAGCTGAATGGAATATTATCAGAAAACCGTGTTTCTGGAGGAAGAGTTTCGAGCAGGTGATATTTTGCTGATTCCTGATCCTATACCAATAGGCCTAAGAATTAGACAGTCAAATTTAAGCACTCAGATTAATTTCTAATGTAGGGAGAACATTCTAAAACTTAACACAATCTTCACATCTGGATCACAATGTGACAGTGTAGAAAGAGAATGAAATATGAAGCAAAGGCCATTTTTCATACATTACATTTTATCCATACTCATTCTTGTGTCCTCAGAGTACCACAGAAGCTAATGAGATATGAAACATTATCACTCTTGAGTCATCTTTTCAAAGCAGGCATGAATAATTTTTCCCAAGGACTACTGTTTCAAGAAAAGGTTGAGATTTTCACCAGCATTCAGTGTTTCCTGTTAGTTGTACCATATAGCTCCCAAAATAAATTCTTGTGAGTACTATTAGTCCTCCTAGCTAACAGCAATTTGTATTTTCCAGACACTTGGAGAACTCTAGAAGATTCATAATTCCACTCCTACCTACGACTCAGATATAGGTAAGATGATGCATTGTCTGACACTACTTTTGTTCTCAGGAGGGATATTGAATTGAATACTGAACCATCATAATCACAAAATGATTTAACTCACATGTGACAAATTCTACACAATTAAAAAAGAATGTGTAGAACTGAACAAAAGGGGGCCAGGAAAATATACTAAACCAAATATTTTTAATGGTTTTTCATTATAGAAAATCTTGCTTTGCTACACCAGCATGATCACTAAGATGAAACAGATTAGGACTCACAACTCTAATGCAGATAATTTTATCAAGGTCATTAGGTGTTCAACAGTGTTCAGTAAAGCTGTACAAGAATTGCACCTGGATGACTGTAATGGTTTGTGTATCAGGAAATGGGAAATGTGCAGATTGGTTACAGATTATTTTAGGGGATTAGTTACAGTGCTTACAGATGCATTTGCTAGGGGTAAGACTAGGCAGACAACAGGTTCAGAATCATCTGTTATAAATTCTAATTTTGTACCAGGCACAGGCCTATCAATTTGTGTCTAATTATATCCTTCCATGTGAGATATAAAATACCTCAGGGTCTCTATAATAAAGGCTCATTAATGCGGACGAGAAATAATTCTGAAACTCTTTCTGCCAGGGCTAATGTTAATACAGATTTTAATTGCTCTTACAGGATATTAAAACACAGATTTCTTTTTTTTTTTTTTTTTTTTTTAATAAATCAGTTTTAATCTAGTCATTAAATGGAGCCATTTTCGTAACCCTATATTTTCAAGTATTGCATCCTACACAGCTAGGAAATTGTGTCATTACCAGTCATGTTGAACCAAAGAATGAAAGATGATTAATGCATAAAATATAAAAGACAATATTATCAAAGATATATGAGAGTAAATGCTCTTCAATTCTTTGTAATTTCCTTTTCTAACACTACAGTATCCTCTTGCCACTTAGATAAGTACATATTCTAACATGTACTTACAAAAATAAAATTTTAAGTATTGCGAATAAAAAAGGATTAGTATCAAATTACAACTTAAAGGCAGTCAAGATTTTTCACCAAGGTAAAAGCCAAATGTAAAATCCCTCCAAAAAGGACTTTAACTTTAGGACCTCAGATTGCTAACCTTTGATCTGGAGGATATAATTCTTCTGAAGTTAGTCTGCTCAGGTCACTAGAGGGTAAAAACCCAGAGCAGAAGAGCATTCCAGACTGCTATTACTTGACTTCAAGGCCAGAAAACTTAACATCTTTGTCCTCAGATTCCCATTTCTTATGGATGAAGACAAGAAACTATTTCTACCCACAATACAAAGCAAATTATCAATTTTCAGATTTCAAAAATACCACTGTTTTCAGTAGCTTTTTGGCAATACCATTCAAATAAATATTCTGTACTGAAGAAGAATAATAATTATGGACTTTGTGTTGATGAGACACTTTTATGCACACCTTGTAAAACTGTACCACTAGCCTCAGGGCTGCTATGACTTGAGTAGATGACAGGTGCATTTGTCACAGGATGCACAGTATATAGCCACCTAGATAAATAAAATACATGATGAGCAAAAGGGCCTTCATGTTTTAAGTTTTGTCAGGAGAGGGGGGGAAAGACAAAAAATGAAACCTTCTCCCTTGGGATTTTAAAATGCTAGCAGATTGAAAAATAAAGCTGATTTTGAGAAGTTCTTGCGATACAACTGACACTTCCTTTATAAAAGGGAGCTGAGCTAACAATAAACTGATAAATAGATTCATAATCCCAGCATGTGTGTTCATGAAAGTGAGAAAGGGACTTACAAATGTACTGAAGTTTTGATAAGAAGTAGCTGCAGAGAAATACAAGAGTTTTCTGTTCATTCCTGTGCTTAGCAACATGAGGACTATATCAAGGTATCTTAAGAGACGGTTAACTTAAAAACTTATTATCAGAATATCTTACTTTTTCTTCCTCCCTTGACAGTTGCATAGAAATATGCTCAGAATGCTATTTATAAAAATTCACCAGAGAAAATCTCTACTAGGAAAAAATTCCTCTTTTGGGAATTTACTGTATATTCTTGCAGTTTACAATAGAAGAACACAAATCCAACAATAGATCTGAGTAATGCCGATTCAACATCAAATAGATCAAGTAGGATAAACAAACAAACAAACAAACCAACAAATATTGTAAAAGCAATTGGCCAGCTATTTCACAAACCAGAATTAGTAATCAATAGCCTTTTTGTTCAGGGGCTATGTGCTTCAAGATTTAGCAGTGCATTTTTGAGAGAAGACTCAGTGATGCCATAAACTGACTCCACTTAAAAACTATAACACTTGTATTTGTCCTAGTGAGAGAAATAATAATGCTGAGGTTTTTTCCCTTCAGGATATGGTTGCAGATTATTGCTAGAGAACTAGTTGCTACTCACATATGTCAGTGCCTTAATTACCAGTTAAATTCATTTCATCATTAACACACCATTTAGTGGTACACACCATTAGCTTTCCAGGTTTCAGTTTAGAAATAAATTGTGACTGAAAATTGGATGACTTAAATATCCTCCACAGAAATAGAAACTACCAGTACTGGGAAGCAACAGGCCACAAGTAAGAACTGAAAAGGGTGGTTCTCCAGTGCTACCAGAAATGTCTTAGTACAGACTGACTGCAGGAAGAGTCTGATAGAAACTTCATAGGCAGACAGATTTCTTTCTCTCCCTAGACACCAAAAGCCTTCCTTATGAAACTAGCTGCTTTCCCATTTATTTCTAACTTTTAACCTTAGATTTATACTTACTAATCTCTGGACACCTTGAGGGATAGAGAAAGGAGAATTTATTTTATATTATTTCTCCAAAACTAGAAGCAGCCTTACAGAAATTTTCTACCTGAACTATTTGTACATGAAAAACTTACAAGCATCTGCCACATACACATAGCAAAAAAAAGTAGGCAAAGTGTAGTACTACAAACCTCAAGCACAGAACAATCTATAATTTCACAGGAAACAGAAGTAGGCAGCTTGGTAGAAGTATTGACATGAAAAGAGGGCTTGCTGTAGATATGTATTAAGATTGTATTAATAAGATGTGAAAATAAGAACAGCAACTGCTGTAAAGCATTGATTGTGAAACTTACTCATTTAATAGTAAAAGGAAGAGTAAAAGCTCTCACTTCTTAATATCAATGAGAAAAGATGGCTTATTTAAATCGAGACACTTAAAATTAACACAGTAATATTTTTCTTTCCAACTTTGTTTCAATGAAAAAGGAAAGGAAAGAAAAGGGAAAGGGAAAGGGAAAGGGTACGGAAAAGGGAAAGGGAAAGGGAAAGAGAAAGGGAAAGGGAAAAGGAAAGGGAAAGGGAAAGGGAAAGGGAAAGGGAAAGGGAAAGGGAAAGGGAAAGGGAAAGGGAAAGAGAAAGAGAAAGAGAAAGAGAAAGGTATATTTTTTCCCCTGCTTTCACCACATGTACATATTCATTACAGAAGGGCTGAAACAAGTAGTTGTCTTTTTTTCTCTCTAGAAAAACCCCAGAATGCATGAATTAACAGACACCAGCCACAAGCCAGAGAGATTTGTAAACCTTCAGGGTAAAATATCACATAGAACAGCTATGGTAATACAAAGTTTTATACTGAATTTTAACAACATTAAACTGAATTATATGAGCTGCAACATCTTTTGTACAACATGAAGGGTAAACAATGAGGCTAAAAGTAATTGCTTACTGCCTACGTCGATGTATTTATGTAACTGTCATCTGGTTTATAATTCACATGGGTAATATTTTGAATTTTTACTAGATTTTAAGTTCTTAAACAGCTGTCCAACAATCCAGTGAAATTGTCTATATTGTCATAAGTGCTTTATAACAAGATATAGGCTAGATGTGAAGCACTGAACGTCACTCTGAAATACAATCTGTTCAAAATAAATGCTTTTTTATTTAGACACAATTTCCTTCCTAAATATTTTCATTTTAATTTGAGAAACCAATAGTCAATTAGAAGTGGTTTAAATTTATGCACAACTAAAATGGGTGCATTTCAGCTTTTGCTTTTTTGTTTGTTTGTTTGTTTGTTTTGTTTAGTCTGAGGTGGTTTTTTTTGGTGACTGCTCAGTGCACATAAAGATAGGACTGCTCAGGCCTTATATTGTTTTGAAATTAAACAGCTATGATTAGCTTAAAGATACTTTTCAAGTCTCTTGTGACCAGAAAATGTGTTGAATTAGCATAGATTTTTTTCTTGAAGAAAAAAAGGAATAAAGCACTGAAATGTGACTCAGAAAAAAAGAACTGAAATTATGACTATTTAAAAATACTTGTGATTGTGAAGGTCCAACAGGTAAATATCTAAATGACCAAAATAAATGTTTCCAAATTAAGATTACGTTTGTTCATAGTTCATTCTGTAACAATTTAATATTTATTTCTCTTTTGGATGACTTTTATTAAAGAATTAGTACATGTGGTAGGTACATGTCACTTCTGTTGCTTGCAAAACTTTCAGAGTCACAATGATATGCCTGTTAATAATATGAATTTTGTTTGGCTATTAGATTAGACACATGAAGGACATAAGTGAATCATTTGTAGTTTCTTAATTCTCTGTGATGGATTCAGGTCATGTTTTCTGTTATATCAAATCTGATTGCCAAATTGTCAGCTCTAATGCAAATCTCCAATATAATCTCCCCTGCAGCCCAATTACAAAATTACTTTTTGACCAAGTTCCTAGATTTTTATCTTTTCATTATAAGTTGAAAAACTGATGTTTAAACTTGGTTTTCATGATGTAAAAAATAATAAAGAACCACTTTGTGGGGTATTATTAAAATTGCAACTTATAAGTTAAATAAAAAACATCCTACGTACAGAATTTGAAGATTAGAAAGTTGCAGAGCACATGTAAGGAAAGGATGAAATAAAAACTTCAGTAATCTTCCAGAAAGTGATCTTATGAAGCAGTGAATACACCATACACCAAGAATACTGTTATAACTTTTTTTTTTTTTTTTTTTATGGAAACTGTCTGGACATGGCATATACTTTTGTAAAAAATGAAGCATATCCTTTCAGTGAACAGATCCAGAAAGGAATTAGGTTTCCTTCCTCCAGGTAAAACCCCTTTTATTAACACTGTTTTTTAAACCAAGCATGATTTTAAGTCTAAGTTCAGAAAACACACATTTTCATGTGATACACATCATTACAGCAATACAAATCACAGCTGTATGACTGCCTGCATCTCTTGTGCTGCAAGATACACATTTCCTGCATACAAGTAGGCCAGAATTTCAGTTGATCCTGCCAACATCTTTTTTTCCATTATAGCAACACATCAAAATAATAAAAAAAACCCAAACCCAAAACTTATAAATTCTAAAGCCAAGTTTAATTCAAATTCACTATAGAACAATGACCTTTATTTATAAAGAAGCTCATTTCTGCTGGTAATGGCAGAATCAATCTCTTGCAATCAAATCTCACTTGCCCACTTCATCCTTTTAGATTTGCTTTCCAGATGACAAATTCGGACAATAAATAACCTGTGTTGCTGCAAATCTCAAAAGTCTCCCTCTCTCTCTGGGTCCTTTTAAGTGTCTTTCTTTCTATTTTTCACCTTGGGAGCCAGTTGTTTGTCCAGGAGTGGAGAGAGTAACATGGACCCATGCTGTCAGCTTGCTACTGCCCATGCAGCCCAGCACTTTGTCAGCTCATGCCCTGAATGCAGCAGCAGCAAGTTGTGAACTTCAAATCCATTGCACTGCACCAAACCAGAATATAAAATCCATCAAATGTCAGCATCTTTTATTCAGGATGACCCTTAGGAGACAAGTTCTCTTTCCCTCTCTTAACCACATATGCAACCACATTCCAACAGCTGACTGCAGAGAACACAACATTTGGGTATTAGAAAACCAACAGCAACGGATGCACAGAGCCCAAAAATGAAATAAGTGCATTTGTTAATCACACCACTCCTCTGGCAAACCATCCTGTCCAAAAGGTGTGTGAAAGGAACACATAAAATGTAGAGGAAAGCCTCAACATTCCCAAGGAAGGCAGTATTCCTTGTGAAAAGCTACATACTCTCATGCAACCCCCAGAGAATTAGAAGACACTGGAATATCAAGTTGTCCAACAACAGCAGATAAAATAACCATTTTTTTATTCATAACACCATTTAGTTTTATCACTAACATTCATTCATAATGTGCTTCTCCAAGCCCTAGCACAGCCTGTCTTCCATACACCAACCAACTCCCCATTTATTTTATGTATGTCACTGTCAAAAACTGGTTGACAGTAGGATGGGGCCAATTTGTGTGTGTGCTTTGCAAACCCTGTAGTTGCTCACAGATCCCCAGTGGATTTACACAGTTTACATAATGCAATCTATTCTGTTTCTATGTAATCAATGACCCTGTCAAGAACGTTAGAAATAGAAAGCATTCACACTGCATAATGAAACAATAAATAAAAAATGTAAACCAAACTGGCAAGAAATTTTTAAATTAGACTCCTATTAAAAGTTGAGATCTATTTCAGAAATGAGTTATCTGATGAACAAAGAAATGGAGGCATGCTTCACAAATCTTCAAAATACTAGAAATACATTAATCACATTTTGCCTCTCAGTTGTTATAACTATGATGAATGATACACTCCTCAAGAAATGTTGCTGAATCATCCAGTAAATTGCTTGCTCTACAGTAGGTCTCATCCACAGATCTGCTGACCTTCAGGGTGTTCCTGACAGGCTCAGTTATCAAAATCTGTTTTTCTGGCACAAATTCCACTTTTCCATAACTGTAACTTGTTCATTTGTAAAAAAGGCTGCTGGGAACTGTGCCTGTTTATAACCTTTCTGTCAGTTTTTTCCTTCAAATAACTGACTCACAACCAGAAATGTTACACTGAATCGTACTGATGTGTTTAGTGAAGTAACCCATTCTCAATGCCATAAACACAATAATAACAATTAAAAATGAGGGCACTCTGCAATTCTGTTCAGCTTACTGAAAGCTGATAATTCAGGAGAGTTCAGCTCTTCATCATTTACATAACTGACTAAAATTGAAAAAAAAAAAAAAAAATTAATACTGTTTACTATCTGATATGGAATTTTTTCCTAACTTTGTGTCAGACTTACCAGCAGTACAACTTCAGGAAGCATGACAGTCACTTTGGGTCAGGACTTCACAGAAATGACCACACAAATTTTGTCCTATGGCAGAGTTCTGCAGTTCCACAGGAGAATGGTTCCTATTGAGGTGAGCATTCAAATATTCATTTATTTTTTAAGCATATCAACAGTCCCACTACATTCAGAAAAGTCACCTGTTTTTTGAGCTCTCACTGCACACTCCCTCTTTACCACTACTGTCCTTGGATCCCTGTGGAGAAATGTGGATTGTGGACAGCACTGGGATGCATTATTGCCTGCAGGCTGAGCGACCTCAAATTCTTTTGGTCCCAGTTGTAGGTGAGCCAATCCTGGCTATTCCAGCATGATTTCTGTCAAGGGAATGAACAAAGAGTTGAATATGTAATAACATCCTACAGCTTGAAAGAGCTTGGACATTTTAATTTTACCTGAAGTAGTGTTCCTGACATGTCCGTAATTACTATAAGCTGCTCTTTAGTTTTAATTTAGACTGGTGCAGAACTCAACAGGCACTGCAGGACAAGATGGGCAAAGCTTCCAGGAAAAGGCTCAACCTGACATACAACATTTTAATTTGCTGTAACTCCCAGAGGGAGAGTTTATTCTGCTCAGGTGGGAAAACTGTGATCTAGGGAGAAATTGTATCATATGTGCTAGCTCTAAACAAGCCAAAGAGAATTTATATCAAAGTACAATGGATCAAAGCTGTCAGTTTGGTTTAGTGCTTGTCTGCATTAGCACAAGCAAGCAGCACCACAACCCAAAGGCTAACTGAAAATATATATAAAAAAAAACCTTCCTAAAAGAAAAAATTCCCAAGAAAATACTGAAATTACACTGAAATTATCTGAAATCATGATTCAGCAAATGCAGGATTAACAGTTTGAAGTAACCTCAAAATTTATCAGTGCAGGTTATGTCTTAGAACACATTACTTTTACAATCTAGACAGATGTATTAATTGCAGGGTGGTAATAGAAAACACACTTCCCACATGTGAAAAGGAGTTATAAGTGCAATGGATGTTCACTAATTTATATACTTACAATATAAATTTAAAAAAAGTCCTTATCATTTTTCATTGCTTATCATCAGTCCCACATTATCATTTACAGACAATTCTTTCCTTTTTTTTTTTTTCACAACCACTTTTAATGGTACGACAAATTAACAAGTTTTTCAGAGCATTAACTCTGTAATTATTTCCTCTTTTTGTGTAGTAACAGATGGGCACGTATCTCCTGGGAGAAGAGAATCAAGACTTCTTTATTTGCAAAGCGATTTTCTCTCTCTTTGTAATCAATATATTTTATTATGTATGTATAAAAACCTAGTTAAAGAGAAAAAAAGAATCCACCTCTGTACAGAAACATACAAATTAAACAAAAGAGGTGAAACAGTCAACTGAAGTTTTTTCTTTAATGCAAGGCAGTGAAATCTTTCTGTGAAGAATAAGTCTCAAATTTCAATTCTCCACAGCATTTTGCTGAAAGGATTAGCAGGGAGACTACATCATTCCTAATTTTGCAGGGAAATAAAAATCCTAACTTTCCAAAATCTACTCATATGATCATGCTTAAACAAATTATTTTCTAGAATGTGGAGTATTCTTGCTGACTGGTTGATGAATACTTCTTTTTGAACTTCACTGCTGATGCACATACATTTGAGCAGGAAAAACTACTACTTTTTCTTTTCCAGTCCACAGCCATGTATCAGGATAAGATTCTTGCACAAAATTTTTAACAATTGTGAGTAACTGTGATCTTTTACTTTAACCATAAGCATTTATTTTTTAACGGTGGTAACAGTGGTTGTTCTGTTTGGGGCAAAATTAATTTCTACAGCTTGAAATCAAAATCAAAATTTAGGCTGACTTACTAGATGAAATAATAATTTTTAACTAGAAGAAATTTATCTTTTTTGTTTTTTCATTACATCCTGAGTGTGATTTTTATTTAGCTAGGTTGGTACATGCTGAGAAAAATTCCTTTTCATGTGAATATTTATATATGAGTAATTATAAAATATTGTATACCATTATATGATACTATGGGACAGGAGTTATTTTTCCAGAAGAGCAGGATAAATTTCCTTTCTCTATTCTCCTGTAAAACTGAAGTGATGAAGTAGATAATTGCCCTAATGGCAAACATCACTGCTCCAAGAAAACAGCCAATCCTCTTCTGCATCAAAAACAGTTGTAGGTAAGCACAAAAGAGACATTTCAAATAGGCAGTTTTGTTTTAAAAAATTTTTATCTTACATGGGACAAAATCCAAGACACTCTCCAGGTGTAGCTGGCTCTATTCCAATATTCACTAAATGTGACTTAGCCTTTGGACCAATTCTCACTGCAACAGAAATCATTCAAGTTGTGTTTTACAGGCAAGCAGCATAAATTGTAGGAAGAAGTGAAGACCAACAAAGATGGTAAGTGAAGTACTTATTCCCTTTTCTTTATTAAAACCACTCTAAACCCACCATTCATATCTGATGTGTACTGGGAGTTCATTCAATATTTTTTTTCTGTGCTTTGTCCATTTCACCTCTGAGTAACCGGCCAAACTATCCAAATTTAAGCAAACATTCTTCTCAAAGTAAATTATATCCTCTCAGTTTATTAATTCCTGGTGCATATTTAATAATGCAGGTTTACCTTTTTTTTATTTCTTAATAGAAAAAAGAGATTTATTTCCAATAAAAATAGGTTTTAAAAAGAAATCACCTTTTAAATTTTAATAGATCTTTAACAATCTAAAGTTCTCTTTCCTTAAGAAAATGTTGCTTTCCAATCCTCATGGATTTAGGAAAACACTAACTTGTACACATTTACTATCAGATATCTTATTACCCTTAATAAAGAGAATAAAAAGATGACTATATTACTCAATAAAGACTGCAATTATATAAAGACTTATTTTTGCTTAAGTATATCTCTATACTGACATTTAATTCACTGTTACCAAATATTTCTATGAATACTTGTGCAAGTTACACTAACTTTAAAGATGAAATGTGGAAATTACTTACACTTAGGTTCACTTTTGCCTTTGCAGCCTCGGAGGGGTTGCCTATGAGCAATAGGATACCTGCCTGAAAGACACTGAGCAATGAAGATCCCTGGTAAGATTGTTTTACTGAAGAAATTAATCCTTATTCAACACACGGTCCACTGCAATGATGTCCTCCTCTCGCTATGGCTATATTGAGGTAATTATTAGCTCAAAACAAACTTTTGTAATGGCAAAACAACAGCTATAAGAGCAGTCACTTACAAGGCAAATATTTCTGATAAAATTATAGCTGCCTACCTAATAGTTTTAGAAGTCTCTCTTAGCTGAGCACACGCACGCTGGCGCTGCCAGGCGTTTCTGCAGCAAGTAACAACAAGCTCATATTCTTTATTTAAGAGGTCATATCGATTTTTGAAACACCTGTAGTTAAGTAGTTACATTAAGAATGCATGCATCTTAATTACAACCAACTCAAATGTGCAATAGTTTTTAATGATGGTAAATAAATCAATCTGCATAAATTAATAATGACAGAGGCTCAGAATGAGAGATGCTGTACCTGACCCTTTCAGTCAGTGGGTAATACACTAATAACAACTTGTACCTGTTAACTGGAAGTTACATATTCCTATGATATCCACATAAAATATAACCATGTTTATTGCTAGGATGATTTTGCCTCTCTTTTGTTAGAATGAGCTTTGACAAAAGTTAACTTAATGTACTTTTCCTAATTCAATTTAAGTTACAAATGTTACTTGTCTCACTGCTACCTGATCTGACTAGGACAGAAAGAATAATGCTTTAAACATGAATTAGGAAAGTATGAGTGAAATAGAACATACACTTATCCCTTGGGGAGTATACAAAGCACAATTACCATTCTTATAAAGAGAATATTTGACTAAAAGTACTGTTGCTTTTTAGAAATGACAGGTCTTATATCAATGATCTGTGACTCAAGATGCTGTAATAACAGCTGATATTTTGAGAACTATAAAGAAAATTTCTAGTTCTGTCTCATTTTAGCACTTCCTGCCAAGATGTTTTGTTCTGTAAATCAGATCTAATTTTGTTTTCATTCCAGCAGCAGCACTGGCTATATTAAAATAAGTTTTCAATGATTTTACCAAACCTTCATGAAATGAATTCCTATTTATTCAATTAACAGTCATACATGATCATTTTTCTTGATCTAACAACTTCCTCAGCAACTGCAGTGCCTTGACTCAAAAGGTTAGTGAGAGGAGCAGGTACTAACTTTCACTTAAAATTAGGAGTGTTTTCAACTTCTCTATTATAATGCTAGTCTATAAACCACACCAGAAAAAAACATATTTGGAAAGACTCCCTTTTCTCCATCTGCATTTTTCTTATCATAAATGGTAAGGCAGTGGTGTACCAAATGTCCAGACTGGATGCCAGCCGTGCTTACACAACAGTGAGCAAGTTTCATAAAGTCCAAATTATTTCCATGGCCAGTTCATAAATCTTGTGGCATCAGAGGCCTTAAACCAGATATTGTGTGAAAAATAAGGTACACTGACAGTCCAAAGTAATTGCACCTCTTTAATCAGCTAATTGCCTGCACTATTAATCCTGTTACTCAAGACATTGGTGTAAGAGCCATAGATAGGAAAAAATTATGTACATCTCAAATTCTTGTTGTCTTTGTTAGATTTTGCTCTAAGCCAGACTGAATAGAACAGTCCAACCCATATCTTTGTATAAACAGGTGTGATGAGACAAAAATTCCTAAAGACACACACACACACACAGAAGCCAAACTAAAAAAAGCCTTTTTTCTGTAATCAGACTTGATGGACTGACATGGGTTCCAGGGAGTGGAGGAGTCCCCTGGGGAGGCTGCTCTGGGCCACCGAGGTCCATAAATCATAGAATCATAGAATTTTCAGGGTTGGAAGGGACCTTTAAGACCATACAGTTCCAACCCCCCTGCCATGGAGAGGGACCTCCCCCCACAAGATTAGGCTGCTCAGAGCTCCATCCAGCCTGGCCTTAAAACTTCCAGGGATGGGGCTTCCAAAATAAATGCTCTCAGGACTTGGACATTTTCTGTCTCAACAGTGTACTGACAGTTAATGCTATCAGAACTTGACCATATAAATACCTTGTCAAATGAAGTAACTAATCCAATTTACTGATGCATTCAGCTTGATTGTTATGCCATGATTTGAAGCCACAGGTCGTAGAGGCTGGCTGCACAGAATCAGGGAGTGCAAACGTCTGCCAGCAAGTTTACACCCTCACTTTGCTTGCCCTGCCTTTTGCTTCTCAGAGTTGCTCTACAAATTCTCAACAGTCTGCATGTTTGTTCAGCCCTGAGATCCCCTTTAGAGCAAACCAGCTGGAGCCTGGCTAACCACAACAGAGAAACCTCAGCATTCAGGGATAAAGAGTATTTTTTTAAATGAAAATCCTTCCTTGCACTGAGAAATGAGTGTTAGCAGAAATGTATTCTTTACTGTAGACATATTGTGATTTAAACATTTTTAATATGCTTGGGTGCTCTGTTTTTCATTAATAGCTTTTATTTGGAACAAATGTATGGGCACAATTATAACTGCATCAAGAGAGAATTTCTTAGTTGGATTGCAGAAATCAACTGCCAGCTGGTAAAATGAGAAATACACTTCAAGTCAGTCTGAATTATAAATAGCTATGATTTTGGATCCACCTAGACTTGTTTAAAATAGGAGGATTGAGCCAATAAACAATGCCAAGGTGGGCAGAGTAGAAAGCTGCTACACAAACAAATCTGCTTCCATTTCTTGCTATGTTTTCAATACATTTAAATTAAACATTAAGTTCCTTCCAAGAATACATTCTTTGAGATTTATATACAAAATCCATTTGAAACAGCTCCACTCTCAGGGTATTTAACAATAAGTTTGATTCCATAAAAGCTTCCAGAAAGTGTTAATGTGAGGAGGATTTTGTAAAAATAGCAGTAAAAAATAAGAACAGAAGTTAACATTAAGGAAAGTAAAATGGGACAGGTGAGGGAAATAAGCAATTATGCAGAAACATTCAATACTTGGACACAATTGTCACACACATGACAATGCTATTAAGGGATAATCAAGGCAGGAATGTTGTTATATAACAATATATTAGCCTTTTGGCAATGCCTGTAACTATTTTCAAGCAGAGAAAAAAATCTCAATGTATACTTTGCAAGAACATGGTATTATCCTTCACTTCAGAAGAAACACAAAATAAGTTTCATGCTGTAACAAGTGCAATATCCAAAATTCCCTTATACCAATATCAATATGAAATAGGTTCACTGTCCATGCAGAATGAAAAGCTTAATAGTACTTATCAAACTTTTTTAATTGAAGGACTATTCAAATTTTTTAGAAAAGCAAACAAAACAAACCCATACCCCAAAATCCTACATACTATTAGCTATAAAAGGAAACATTGCAAATAAAAGTGATCACTAATAAATTAATAGGCAAATTGTACCTTATTTTCATGATCCCAGTTTATTTTTCCTTTGTGTGTGTGACAATGTGCTGTTGCAGTTTACTAGCACATCCAAATTCACTTCTTGTCCATTTCCTGATGCTTCGCAATCATGAAGAGGATGAAACTACAAAATGTGAAAAAAATAAGCTGCAAATTTCTACAAGAAAAGGAAGTTTAAATCCTAAAGTAAAATTCAGAAGAACAAATCTTTTTACAAGTAGTTCTGTCTTTTATTCTTTAATTGAACTTGCTAAAATATAAGCATTAAATTCTAGACCAACAAGGCTCCTGCTGGTGTGAGCAAAACTTCGTGTAAGTGACTCTAGATTGAACTGAAGTAAAACAAATAAGGAGGTGAATTGAATAATTAAATCACCTTAAGCAACACCAAAGTAGAAAAGGAATGTAAGAGATGGGGGAAGATGAACTAATGAAATAAGCTATCCTCAAACAAAAAACCCAGGAACAGAAAATGAACAGGGTTAAAGCAGAGATTTTTGGAACAAGCAGTCCCTCAGCATTGCC
Source organism: Calypte anna (assembly GCF_003957555.1). Taxonomy (NCBI): domain Eukaryota; kingdom Metazoa; phylum Chordata; class Aves; order Apodiformes; family Trochilidae; genus Calypte; species Calypte anna. The sequence continues at coordinate 9,952,855 of NC_044247.1, read as the reverse complement.
CCTGAGAGTTAGAAAGGTCAGAAGGACAGACAGGTATTAACAGTTCATTGATCACAACTGTGCATTAATTTGAAATTCATATGGTCTTATAAGCCCTACTGCTGAAAATTGTTCCTTTGTCACAAGATATTGTGCTTTAGTAGACTGTGTTTAGACTGTTATCAAAATAGGCAGGATTTCCTTTCTGTCTTCAATATTTTCTTTTTTTATCTGAGATTAATTGGATGAGAAATGGAAAGCAATTCTGACTACAATCCAAAAATACTGATTTCATAGATGAGAAGATAGGATTTGTTCAGCTGTTTCTTTCCAGAAACTTATGCAGATTATGAAAAAGGCTTCAGTTCGTTCATAATCCTTACAATACTCATCAGCCATCAATTTATGTCCAGATTTCATTGTTTTGAAAGAAACAGCAGGGCTTTATCCTAGGAATATGGCTCAAACTAATTTTACAGATGTTGTCCCTCATGTTCAAATGTGAACATTACTGAAATTTTAGCAATTTTAAAGGACATTGCAACAAATTGAATTTGCCCAATAAGTGCTCTACCAAGAACGGAAAATGTAAAATCTTGCCTACACCCTTGAGATAACACAACAATCTTCATCTTTAAGTCTATATTTATAGAATTAAATCCAGGCAAGCAAGTTACTTAAGGTTTCCATCTCCTGGTTCTTCCATTTTTCCCAAAAGTGTATGGGATAGTGGACCATGACTACCCAAAGGCAAAGCATTCAGCACTAATAGCCACAGAAAAAGGACAGGATCAAAGCCAGAGTTCTGTGCATTGACATTTTGACTTGGAGATTCATCTTTTAGGTAACATTCCTTACATTCTATAAAAAAACCCAGAAAAAGCCTGGAAAAGAAAACCAAATCATTTTTTTATATACCTATTCACATATGTATGTGTATATATACAGGCTATTAAATTTTTTTGTGGAGATTATTTCAAAATGTCTCAACTGAACATCCAGCCTTCATTAAAAAATAATTTTCTTTCTAAGAAAAAAACAGAGTAGCCACCAAGTATTTTGATATCATTAATTCATATATGTAAAATGAGAAATTAATTTTCCCTTTTTATGTGATGAACATTCCCCTTGAATTTCAGAGAACTGAATACTTGATACTTGAGCACCTTCTGAGCATATTGCTGGGCAATGAAGATGTCCAATTGCACTGGCACCTTAGCTATAGAACAGATTTCTTATTTTGGTTTGGTTTGGATTTTTTTGTTGTTGTTGTGGAAGTCCTGGAGCCCTTAATATTTATTATCATGTGCTCCCACTTACTGTACAGGCTGGGGGAAAAAAAGAACTGTACCCTATAGATGGCAGTGTGAGCATACTGAAGAAACATCACGTATAAGCACTTCAAAACCTTTATGATTAACAATATATTTATAAAAACAATTATTACAAAGGAAATTTACAAAATGGCACAAACTGCTCAGATGAGATCAGCCAACAGCACTTTTAAAATATGTTTCAGTCAATTTAATCATCTCAGTGGCTTTTTATTGATACTGATAACAAGCTATGGGCTAGTCTGCCATCAGGAGGATTCACAGCTGCTCTAACAGGGCTTGCACATTATCAGGAAAGACTGAGAGACTTCTCCCAGTTAATTGAGAGTTTCAGCATCTTCTACTTTCAGGCTGGACTCCTGCTAAAATGTATTTTAATATTTCGATGCCTTAGAAAAAGCTGAAGTATTTGAGCAGCTGAAGAGACAAAATAGAATGATTTGATGGCTTTACACTGAAATATATTTCAGTGAATATATCATATTTTAACAGAGAAGTCTTTTTAGAGTTGCTTGCATTCAGTACAGACATATCTGAAAATCTCATCTGTAGACAGAGAAGTTTGTGCAAATATATCCAGGCTGAGCAGCCAAGGTTACTTATTGAGGAGTTATATCATTTGCATAAAGTTCTAAGCATCTCCAAACATCTTCCTTTAAGACATACAGTAATCCTAAATTCCACTTAAAGTGAATTAATGAAGATTACAGTATAAGGAAGTGTCTGACACTTGGGGATATGGTGCTAGGAAGGTTTAGGGGGTATTTTTACACATATTTTATAATCCCACTGAGGAAATCTTGGACTTCAACCATTGTTTTTAGACATGAAAGAGTTTGAAAATCCTATTAACAGCTTTGTGGAAGTGGTCTAGCAGTAGTGCTGCTACAGTATAATGTATTTTGCATTATCAGTTATTATAGCAAAATCCTAACTTGTGAATCCAAGGGAGTTCCTGAAATCACATCTGCAAAATCACTTTCCTTTTCTTGCAATATTTCCAATCGTATGTATTACCATGTTGCAAAAATATAATGGAGTGCATGACATCTGTCTATCTTTCTTAAAACAACATACTTTTTTGAAGATAAGGCACTGTCAAATTTACTTTTCCATAGTTGTTCAGCAAGCTTTCTGATATTTTTATTTTCCTGAAGTCATTTAGCATGTCCACTTTAAATGAAATCTGGCCTTTGAGAAAGTTACAGGTTTAGTCTCCATCACCAAAAGACTTTACTACTAGAAGTAATGGGGCTAGAGAGCAGTTTCTATGATTTTCCTATGTACCCCATTATTTTTTTCCAGCATAGTAATTTAACAAAGTAAATCTCAAGCCTGTACGTAGATAGAAGACAGCACAGAAGACAGCAGGTTTATGATTTTCAGATTTAAATCCTCCTATCCATTCTGAGGTGCCTATCTGCAAGGAAGACTAAGCCACTTCTAATCAGAGTAGAAACAAAGGCTTTATTAGAAAATAAACTAGGAAGAATTTTTTTTTTTTTTTTTTTGGAAACTTTGAAAATTCAGAGAGAAACCATGTAGGTAGAAAGGGCACACAATGCTCTCAGTGCCCCTTGTGTCCCTGCATGTGATTTCTGCTTTCAGGTTTGGCTGCAGACAATTCAGTGACCCTCTGAGATGGAGGTAAAACCTGCACAGTCCCCAGGAAATTCTTCTCATTACTTCTGCCCTGGCTGCCTTTTCCCAGCTCCTCAAGCACTCTCAGTCTCAGCATGAGCTGCATGCAGGCTCCCAGCTCTCTACTGTGAGTATTTGCCTGCCCAAGCCTGTAGTCTCTTAATTTTTCTCTCCCTTGAGCTTGTTCCCTGGCTCCCGCAGACATATGAGCAGCCTTTCCTCCCTCTAGAGATTTCTACCTAGCCAGATTTCTTAGAAGAACATAATAATAGAGAACAAAGGGGGGGAAAGCACCATGACTGTCGTGGTTTAACCCCAGCTGGCAACTAAGCAGCACGCAGAGGCTGCCTCTCTCCCCTGCTGCCATGGGGGAGAGAATCAGAAGGGTAAAAGTGAGAAAATTCCAGATAAAGACTTTAATAAGTAAAACAAAAGCTGGGCACAAAACCAAAGCAAAACAGGGACTTCATTTGCTACTCCCCATGGGCAGGAAGGTGTTGAGCCACCTCCAGGGAAGCAGGGCTCCATCACAAGTGATGGGTACTTCATCACTCCAAACGTCCCCCACTTCATAGGATCATAGAAATCATGGAAAGGGAGGGGTTGGAAGGGACCTCAAAAGATCATCTCATCCAACTTAACCCCTTCCTTCTTTTCCCACTTTTATACAATACAGAATATCCGTGGGGTCATTTGGGGTCACCTGTCCTGGATGGGCCCCTTCCCAGCTTCTTGTGTCCCCCCAGCCCACTTGCTGGTGTGAGGAGCAGAAAGGGGCTGGATGCTGTGCAAGACCTGCTCATGAGTAAGGAAATCTCTGTTGCCAGCATAAAACCAAAACCTGGCCTCACATGAGCTACTGCAAAGACAATTAACTATCTGAGCCCAAACCAGCACCATGGCACAGATATATTACCACATTTAAATATTTATGCATATGTAATATTTGTCCTTCAAGTTACAGGAATCTTCTGTTCTGTTCAGACCAAACTTCACTTCTGGCAATCCCTGGATGCTGCAGGCATCTAAAATTCAAAATGAAACACCCTCTCCAGAGCAGCTTACCACTCCTTCAAGAGAAGTTGATTGCCCCCTGCACCCCAGAGAAGTGGCTCATGTATTTCCTGCACACAAAAATTCTCTGTGGCAGCACAAATTCATATGTGTTTAGCAGAGGCAAGATGATTGGGTTAAATTACAGGAATACATAAAATCCAGCAGGATTTTCACAAGCAGGATAATGTTTTCTTCTAAACCTGGGAAAATCTCAGAGAAGAATCCACTCCACTCAAACATGGAGCATCAAAGAAACCCAACTTTCAGGAGGCAGAGCAGAAGCTTCTGTTTCCCTGAAGCTCTAGGGATAACTTAACTTAAACTAAGATATCATAATTGAGTCCCCAAATTTGGAATTAATTTTAATTTACCTTCCCCAAGCACTTACCCTGGATATGAGCAGAGAGCAATGCAGGCCATCCCAAGGGCTCACCACACTGATGCAATTCAGGCTTTTCCAACAGGGCTGAAGAAATCAGGGTGTTCTGAATATAAATGTACATAATTTGTATAGAGAAAAGCAATCCTAAATCTCCATTCTCGGGTACATTCTTTCATGTTTAAAATAGTGATATCACTTCAGTCTAGACAAAAAGAGAAAAGAGGGGAAAAAAGCCACTTAAAAAGCATCATACTTTGGAAACATTAACTGTACCTGTGTTATTACAATGAGCAACCTTTATTTATGTAAATGCAAGCAACAATGAATATGAATTAACTTTCACAAAGGAAATCTGTCACACCATTTAATTTTAATCTTATGCTTCTGTTTCGTTTTCTTCCTCCCAGATAAGCAATTAACTTTTACATTTCAGTGTCAGTAATAATAAATTTCAAATTTTTAAATTGTAGAAAATTACGTAGAAATTTGAATGTTAAAAGCAGATTAGGACTAGAAAAGATTTAATATCAGGTTGGAAGAGTAAAACACAGCTGGAGAGTAAGGACTTCTAAAAAATAATCTACAAACTCATGTAGTATAAGCAAAACATAATTAGGATGATGATACTTTACAGTGTAGCTGGTTCAGTTCCAACTCTGAATTCAGCAAATATATTCTTGAAGGGTTTTGGTGGCTTTCAGTTCTTCAAAAATCTTTCCTTGAGACAGGTGGAGAAAGGAGGGTAAAAATATAGGAAATACTTCAGCAGCCAAAGTGATACTTGAAATGTCTGTCCTGAGCATGAAAACAACAACAATTTAAAAATAAAATTAATTTACTAATTTCAATCAAGGCATCTCTTTTATGGACATGTTTTGATCTCAGTGGTGGGTTTTGGGTTTTTTTGTTGCTGCTTACTTAGATTTCATTATTATTTTTTCTAAGTGGAGAAAGAAAAACAGCTTGTATGCTGAAAAATTGTGCTGTGGCTTAATAGACAAATAGGATGATGAAAGGCAAGAGTTTCACTGGTTTTGTAACAGAAGATAGGAAACCACTTGCTAATACATGCTTTGCTAATTTGCAGTAATTGAATGTCAAAAACCTTTCCTATCGCTGCCATCACTCCAGCTGAATGGCTGTCATATTTGTTGAAGAAGATGTGAAAAGCTTCACAAAGTTGCTGATACCAAATAGTGTAATTTTTTTAGATCTTTCTGAATTAAGAAAGGCAAGTAGTTGACAACCTGTAAGAGTAGAAATTACGGTTCACTTGCAAAGTTATTCTCTGTTGCTCAATAGCTGCTGCTTTTCTCATGTTGTTCAGCAAAATGAGTTGTTCCACAGAGCAAAGAAGGAAAAGCAAACAGCAGCATGGACTACACACAGTTTTATTTGATGAACTACAATAAACTATCTGTGACATCCAGCCTCAAAGCCAGTCTTAAGCAAATTGTAGATGTTGCCAGTGCTCTTAGGCAATGCTGCTGGAGTGACCCATAGTTCTTCCTGTGGTCTTACCATAAAGCTCTGAGAAGCAGGACAACCTACAGCTACATGCACACACACACACAGAGTGGTTTTGAACAATGTGTGGTAGATTGAGGCAATCAAGATTCATTGATATCCAGTGTGGCCACAGTGGACCATCTGGTCCTGTTCTCTTTCTGCCTCATGAACTAGGAAAATGAGTGTTGCTTTTCCAAATCACAAGCCACAAGATTTAAATATTCTGTGATGAATTACTACAGAAAAAAAAAATAATTAATAGAACATCTGCCTGCCAAGAAGATAGAGTGCAAGTAACTTACACGTTACAGTTACTGGGCCAGATTCTCCCATTATTCTGGCAGCTAACAAAGAGCAGAAGGCAGATGGGTCAATCTGGCCAACAATTTTTTCATTTTGGTGTAAGTCACCTGGCAAATCTAGCTCAAGTAACAAACTCTTCCTCTCTGTGCCTAGCCTACAGCAAGCTGGATGCTCTTCAGAATCCTTCTCAGCATCTATCACTGTCTTTACGAGATTATATGACTTTGAAAGTCTGGTACTAAGCTGCAGAAGTACACAAGGCCCATTATGTTCTCATGGGCTTGGAATGAGCAAGCTGCCATTGGAAGAAGTTCTCACACCCCCTAAATTGGTAATTCTGGTGTCAGGCTAAAATGACTATTTTAACATATGTGGTATGGAGACTGCAGTAGAATAATTTACTAAAGTAAAGTGAATGTTATTCCGAAGAATAATTACCTTCAAATTACTTTTTTTAAAAAATCAAATATTTGGAATTCTTTTATTCAAATCCAGTATGCAATGTTTTTATTTCACTTCATCTTTGCATTTGCTTTGAGATGTCAAATGTCATTTTTACTTTAGCAAGAGGTCTTTTGATTATCAAGATGAAAGAAAATGTTTGTTCTGAATAAATTTTTATTTTTTATTTTACAAATGAAGTGAATGGAAAGCTTCTACTAATGATATGCTTCTCCTTTGCAAACAGATCCCTTTACTGTGGTAATCAAATAAACCCTTTCTTCAAGTCAGTCTTCACCCATTTTTATAATTATCATCACTGTCCCCCCCCTTTTTTTTTTTCCTCCTCTGAAGTATAACTTGAAATATTTGCTGTGAAAGCTTTTCAGTTGGTTCACTATAAAGAAATTGATGTAGAAGACTCCTAGTGGGGTAATAAACTTTCTTCCAACCACAGAAATGCAATCCGCGAGCAGACAAAGAATTATGCAAAACTGTTTTCTCTCTCTGACTTCTTAATTTATGAGTAATTAAAACGTGATACCCCTGTACAAGACACAGTGTACCAGAGCTGCTGTTCTGACATAGGGCATGCAATCAAGCCCACTGCCAGAAGGGAAGACAAAATAAACTACTGATCAGAAGTAGTCAGCAATAGCTGCTGCTTTGTGCCTTGTTACATTCAAGTAATTCACTATTGACATCATATAAGCATTGCTCAATCACTCTAAATAAATGCTCACAAGTGTTCTTGAGGGCACAGCCTCAAGACAATTCAATGGCAAAAGTGTGTATGAGGTCATAATTTGGCCTATTATGTAGAAAATGAAAAGAAACAGCTTAAATGTGAGTGCCCACAGTGAAAGAGAAATATTCTGCAAAGTGAAATGGCACCAGAAATCAATATGACACAATGAATATGAAATCTCAAAGTGCTATTTCTACAAAATTGTAAAGAATAACGATTGGGGAGTAACATTTTCTGTTCTGTTCTGTAACCCTTTTAAAATGTCTCATTCAGCTATACTTGAGGGGTGAGCTTTTTAGAAGACTGGATTTTTAAACACAAAAGTTCCAGCATCTCAGCTGAGACATAATGTCAAATCTCTTTCTGCAATTATTCAGAACAAATTTGCACTGTAAAATTAAATAAATTACAGCATGAAATACTTTGATATGACTCTTGCAATGAAATTGATAACTCGAGTTCTGTCCAAGATCAGTTCTTATTTCAATGACTTCTGTGTTTTTCACCTACCATTGATCTACAAACTAAAGCATACCTAGCAGTAAACTACCAAGCTCAAGGGTGCAAACAGTAATCCTCTTCCTTCATTTATAGTAATTAATTTTGCTATTAAAATTAAAAATCTTGAAAAAAAAGCTGAGGATTTTCACCAGTGCACCAAGGAGGCATTTAACCTCCCAAGAAGAGGACAGTCAGAATGCAAACACTCTGAGCAAGCTCCAAATAAATCAGTGTAAAAGATCAAAAAAGACCTAGAAGGCAATTTAATGCTTTGTTTACAAATAAGTTAATGCTTTTTTGTTGTTGTTGTACAGAGAACTGCTTTCTTATTCTTAATAACATTTTTCATATCAGGGAACAGAACCAATTCAAGAAGTCTGTAAGATAAACACTTCGTTTTCTCCATTGCAGAGGCTGCAGTTTTTTTATTTAGCTTTCCTTTTAAATTTCTTAAATCTCATATATTGGTAGTCCTCAGAAAATAATTGTTCTAGCAGACTCCCTTTATTTACTTTGTGGAAGTAGCCTCGCTCTTGTCATGGGAAACATGGATATTTTAGTTTTAATTTAATTTGATAAGCAAATGAAGTTACATATCCCCTATATTTGTGCCACCTCTTGCCCAACTACCAAGATATATTTTTGTTATGTACCAACAAGAAGCAACAGCAACATATCTGAAAATGTCAGGTCCTTTTTAGCTCAACCTTGCAAAACCCAAATATGTTTAAGAATTCTCCTTTGGCTTATTTGTAATAATAATGATGGGATACTTGTAATAGTAGTGATGGAACAGTATTAAATCTTTTCTCCTCTCCATTTCTTGACAGGAACCCTTAAAAATTTAGGTTCAGGAGTCAGAACACATCGTGCTCATTGGTCTTTCACTATACTATGTCATTTCAGCCTCCTGTGCAGAGATTTGGGTTTTTTTGGGTTTTTTTTCCCTGTGAATTCTGGAGACAAAGATTTTTCTTATAATGAGAGTTGTAACTCGTAATTCCACACAAGCTAGATTGAGTTAACAGAAAAAGTCATTACAAATTTCCTTTCACTCCCTCTGAAATAATGGGCCTGGCCAGCTGAATAACAGAAGGTAATTTCTGTAGAAATGTGTGACAAATAAAGAAATAATGATTTTCGTATGCTGAAGAAGCATTTTGTTAAACAGGGATTAGGTTGCTGTTACCACATGGATGAGTTATTACTATAAGGAAGTGTTCAGACCATGTTAGAAAATGTCAAGAAATTAAAGAGGGAAGAAGAAATCATTCCAACTGTTCTCACTTTGCATGTTAAAGCTCTCACTGTTGGTGCTGCAGGTGAACAGAAAGCAGAAGTTCTTATTGCAGGGAATCATGGCCCAGTGACTCAGAGAAGGCAGCACACAAAGGGATGAAGAAAAGAACTTTAGTGTTTAGAGAATCATAGCAAAACATGAAACCAAGCGGAGAAGACAAGGAATGCTATGTGGGCTGCTACATTTTTTAGATCTCCCATTTCAAAAGGATACCAAAGGATTTAGTTACTTGTAATGTGCAGTAACTTGTTGCCCAAGGTCTAAAACACAGAAGACAATTTAAGTTTAAATGGTAATCCATAATTTTTCTTACTTGAGCAACTGTTTATTGGAATTTTTGAACACCAAGAAAATGTCATCTCTGCTAAAAAGTGCTGGATAAAAAAAGGTGGTCACCTACATAGATTTCAGGTATCAATAAGGTGCAAGAGATCAGCTTAAAAAATAAATCTTCACAGCCTGATACAGACAGAGGGTACTCAGCTGATGCTGATTAGAATTCTGTGGGCAACAGAATTAAATATCTCCTCTGTTCACTGAATTACTTGTTTTTTCAAGTGTTCTAAAAGGGAACAACAACAGTTTGTCAGGACCTGTTGGAAAACTCTTCAGAGCAATAGCTTGTGCCAATTGTTTACCATTCCTCTTCACATATAATTATACATCTATTATCATATCCTACCAACATAATCACACAAGCAGTTTGCTAACAGAAACAATTTTAGAATATATTAGCTTGTGCACATACAAAAGCACCTTGTACCCTATTAGTGTGCTTATGAAAAGTCTTGTTATTAGAGAGTAAATCCTGGAATCAGTAGATAAAAATTCTGTTCTTCTCTTTGCCATGCACTTTTTAGGACATTATACAAATTGCATTACATCTCCATGTCTTGCTTTATTCACAAGTACAGCACGATAATGATAATTTCCAGCTCACTGACACGGACAATCTGAAGTATTTCACAGGCATTAGGGAGTTTAAGAATCTGGAGAGAACTGTTACAGAGGTGTAAATTACTGTTACACCATGCATATATTCCCATTTTCTACAGTGTTATCTGATACACGCATATTTTGAGCTAAATTCCATGTTAAAGGATATTATTGAATGCCATACTTTTCATTCTGCATATGAGCTATAAATGTTATTTTCAAAGTAAATATTTTTATCTCATTTACATTCATAAGCAAACAATATTTTGGGATGCAGAGCTGTCCATTTCTCTCCCTGCTTATAGGATTTCCTGATTCACGATGCCCAGAATGTATCCCAGCTTTACTCAAAGCCCTCTGAAGCCACAGGATGCTAAAGAGTGGTTTATCTCCAGTGTTTGTCACTGCCTTGCCACATATCTTAAAAAAAAAAAACCCAAAACCAAAATGCAACCAACTATAGAAAAGAGGGACAGTCTAACATACCACTCTCAAAATCAGAAGATATGGATAACTGGATGCAGATGTGCTACAAAATCTTAAATAAGAAGTTTCTACATGCTATTATGTTAGGTTGCCTCCCTCTTTATATCCTGCAGAGGCTGTCAGTTACCAATGTTAAATCAAACTATACAAAAAAAGCTGAAAAGAACATGCTGGAAAGATTGACTTCATTAAATGGCATCTGCATTCAACACAGGCTGCTGTTTTGGTTTGAAAGCAACACACAAAGGGATCTTTGTATACTGCTGGTATTTCACTGACATGTGAAGAGACTTGTAAGGTGTGCTAGGTTGGCAGCTATTGTAGCAGAGAGTGTGTTTTTCTAAGTTAAACCATGCCAACCCTAAACCTTTTCCTGCTTAGAAAAGGAGGTATGTGAAACGGGAAAAAAAGCACATCCACGAGGGAAAAACCATCACTCTGGGCAGCTCCCTTCCTTCTGCAACTCCACTTAAAAACAAAAAAGAAAAAAATCATTTTGAGAAGCTTGTCTAAGCATATTCTCTCTGCAAACAATTGATTCTTGTCCTTGGTCAGTCTGAGATACATCTTTTCTAACAGACAGCAATATTCTGTTCAGTGACAATAGCTCAGATCTTGGCATATGAGAGGCCACAAACATTGTCCCAGCCCAGCAGGAATGATCCAGCTTGGGACACGTGACCAATCTGTCCTAAAGCACTTGGGCTTTCTGAGCCTCCAGATTCCATCTCATTTTCCAAACTCCCACCACTTTCAGGGGTGTGAATGGAGACTTTTCTTAGGTGCAGGTCACACAGCTGAAAGAAAAAGATTGCTGTAACTTGGATACACACAGGTCATGGAAAATGAAAAATTCAGCCAAAGCAGAGTGTCAGAGGCATAAATTTTGAGTGATCTGAAAAATACCAGGTCTTTTGATCTTTCTAACAAGGTGGTTCTGTGAAAATGCAAGTCTTTTGTTTTTCCAAAGTGTCAAGTACAGATGATGACAGGTAACACACCCAGAACAAGCATCCAAACTCTGCTCCCAGGAAGGAGAGTTAAAATATTCTGTTGTTTGGTAAAACTAATAAATATAGAGGTGTCTGGAAATGGAAAGTAAACCCACTTTCTGTCATCATATCACACCTTTTTCAGAATATTAAAGGTCTTGTAGCAGGCATTTTAATATGTAGACTCAATTCACAGTCATCTTGGATGGGCTAGGGTTACTTCTACCTTGAGACTACTAGATTTAATTTCTGTGAGAATAAAATGCCCTTTTCTTGGAAAGCAGATGTCACTGGGTACCTAATGATTCAAAGAGCAGGCCTGTAGGAACATCCAACAGTACCATTATCACAGTAATGCTGCATACACCCAAAAACTGTTACAGGAGAGAAGGGAATAGCATCTCTAGTTTGCTTTTTTGCTTACAGCCCTATGGAAAATCAAACACAGGAATATAAAAATGCAGCTGTTATCTTTGCTGTGTATATGTTACCTGTACAAAAGTGTACATTTCTTCTATTTAAATAAATTATTTAAAAGAGGACATGTTAACAGGCTGCTTTCTAACATCAGGGATTCTCCGTGGGTATGAAGAAAACATAATCACACATATGGTGGAACTAAAGTGTACTATTTTTCTTGAATGAAATTCTCTTGTTAACGCAGCATGCACTACATGAGCCCACATATAATTTTTCAACCATCTGTACATCTCACAGTATTATGGACAGAAAATTTCTATTATTCAGCCACTAAGACTTTATATTGTGTGACTTGGACATGAGGATTCACTGTAATATCTTTAATAATTGGAAGTGACTTTGGAATCTATGCAGATACTACTTGCAGATCTGTAGATTTCAATTCAAAGAATAAACTTCAAGTCTCTCCTCTCCCACCCTTGTGCCTAATAACTTATGGAACACACATTCCAGGGAACCTGGACACAAAAGCTGTTATATTATAGACTAAGTTAGGAAAATACCTTGCTCAAAATTCAGAGTTTAAGACACTTTAGCAAACATCAAGAATCCTTGATTGGGATTAGCTATTTGATAAAAGAAAAACAAAAGCAACCAAACAAAACCACAAACCCAGCACCCTCCCACAGCAATGTTTTTGCTGTCAAAAGATCAGAAGCAAACATGTTAATGAGTCCTTTTTTATGAAATGAAAGCACTGCTATTAGTGTTTACTGAGTTCTGTTTAATTCATAGATAGCTTATCACAAGATAATGTGTCATGAATTACCAAATTTGAAAAATGTATTCAGAATTTTAGGTCATGTCCCTTTCTCAATATTGCTGACTATCACAGGGAATCCAATCTCAAGGCACTCTGATACTTTGCAATTTATGACAGCCTCTATTTTCAAGCTAGAAGTCTCAATCTAGACACCAATGATGGTTTTCAGGAATCCCTGACATGATACTCGTGTTTATAAAAGATATTGTGGAGATTAAGCTCATTTTAATTTCCTGAGTCTGTACAGATCTGCTCTCCATTTGAGATATAACATATCATAGAATCATAGAATCATAGAATTGGCTGGGTTGGAAGGGACCTCAGAGATATATCAACTTCGAACATCCTGAAACTAATTAAGAATGAGTTACAAGAAAGATTTCTTTTAACCTGTTCCTTAGCTTTCATTGTTTTAACCTGTTCCTTACTATCCACAGCTCACCAGCTTGAGGATAATTAAAAAAACGCAAACAAACTTACTATTCTGTTTAAGAAGTAATATTCATATCTAGCTGTAGCTAAGTAATTGCCCAAATTAAAATTGGGAATAGAGGTAAATTGATAATATTTTTTTTCATCATAAATTAACTACTGGGCTTTGCAAATAGCCCTACAAATTTCCCTTTGTATTTTGACTGTATATGCATATACAGCCTATTTTTATTTCACTTTCATCCAGCCAGTAGTGTTCTTTCCAAGATTACCTAGACTTTGGCCTCATCTGCTCATGGAAGATGCTATCAGGTGTTACTCTGCAGAGGTCTTCATTCTTGCTCCAGTGCTGTCCTGAGTTTGTATCTATTTCATATATAATGTCATCTGCATCTTGGAAAAGGGCCTTTGCCACTCCTTTGTCTGCCTCTTTCATAGCTCTGGAGAGACTTAATTATCAATGCACAGCAGCCAGGGGCTTTTCCTCTGTGGTAACAGATTGTGCTATTTTGATGATCTTTTAACTGAGCCACCACTGAACTTCCTACAAAGCACAGCTTGGGTTATGCAAGCCAGAGACCTCTTTACTAGAGTCTGTTATTAATTATTACATCATTGGTAATTACTTTATGAAACTATAAAGGCTAATACTTTGAAAACCTAATTTGATGACTTGATACTGTCAGGAACCATGTTTATTATTATTTTTCATTAGCCAGCAACTGCAGCTGGTGGTGTTAACTTTGGGCTCTACCTGCAGAAAGAAGAATGCAGAAGTAAATGCCTGTGCAGAATCACATTTGGCTGCTGGATGATTCCCATTCTTTGAGTATATTGAGATTCATTCCTTAATTATTATGCATGAAGACTCCCTGAAGAATTATGCCCTTGGTTTCCAAATTAATTTTCTGTTTTGATCTTTCCCAAATAGCTTACTTTTAAAGCACTGGCTAATTTTGTGAAAGGTGACTGTGCATGGTTTCCATAAGCAGAGAAAGGTTGGGTGTAGAGGTTTTGCAGGTCAGCTAAAGGTTCTGAGCATTACAAAATTCCAGCTATATTACTTGTTAATCTTTCTGCACTTTGCTGTCATCCATAATAAGGAAGTTGTGGAGTTTTTCAGTGGTTCTCAACAGTAAGCCAAAAATAGCCGTAGCATTTGTTGAATCAACTTGACAAATGGTTTGCTTTATAAGAGCATGTACTACTTTATGCAGTTTATATATTTAATTAAGCTCATTTGGGGATGAAATTATGTATCAGAAATGAGGATAAAGTCAAAACTAAACACAACTTTGAACAACACTAAAATCTAAACTTATATTTATAATACACTCTGCTGGTAATGATGCACTGCTATGAATTTTTGTGTGGCTGCCGTGATATATAAACATTCAGGTACCTGAATAATGTTCTTTAAATTCATGTTTATACTAATTTGCCTATCCTCTGGTGTTTAATAATGCAGCAACCCTTGCTTAGCATTAATAAAATAATTTAAGTAAGTGTTTTGCAATGTTCCATGAAGTGCATTAAAGCAATAATACATTCTAAGTACCTCAAAAAAAGAAACCAATGTTACAGTGATACAGCTAAAAGCTCCATTAGATGAATGCAGAAGTATCAGCCAGCAGAGATAACTTGCCATCATGTTTTTAAATTAAAGTTCCTTTCTCTGAAATGAAATTATCATGAGTCAAAGCAGTAAAAACACAAAACCACCTCTATCATTCATCATGAGATTTCTGGGATTTTCCTTTTTTCAATACAACTGAAGGGACATAGCAACTTACTTGCATATTACACCTGAGTTTAGTAACAAATAATGAGTACATTGATCTGTCATAATGCTGGATCTGGAGATAAAACAGTTTTGCCATCAAAACCCACGACAACCTGATTCATAATTGCTGTTCCTGTGGATTTAAAAGAGCGCTAGGATATCGTGAATGTTGTGGTACAATTAAAAGTTTCCTCTGACTAATTTATTATATGTAGGAGAAAGCACTAACATATTTCAAATTAGACACACCAAGGCACATGCCAAAGTTAGGCCTTGTACCCTTGAATCTCAAGGAATATGTAGATTCCTAACTTAATTTGCTTTCAGATTGGCAGGGACTGTTGTAGAAGAGACACTTTTCCTTTCACACAAGCCTGATCAATAATTTGGAAGGAGATCAATATAATTCTCATACCTTTGTCATCAAAACACTTGAATTCAAGGCAAATCCCTATTAGCATTGGAAGCTTCTGATGCATTTCCATACATTAAACAGTCACCATTAAACAAACTCAGAAGTTCAGCCAGAAAAAAGGAGGATTCATTTTTCTTTCCAGTTATAGAATCACAATTAGTAAATAGTGACTATTTTTTTTCTGTCTTGTGTCCAGTAACACTCCCTCCTCAGCAGCAGGGCTTAAAATGAAACAAAATGAGGCAATCACTGTATGTGTGAGACACAGTAATACCTTCATATTTTCTGTGGTCTACTGGAACTTCCCTCTTTCTTACTGACACCCATTTCCATGATATGGGTACACACACTTTGTCATCTACATTTCCAGTATGAATAAATCATTATTCTTTACCACTGTGTTGCTCAAAGAAACTGCAAACCCCATTATATTGAGAAGCCAAAAGAATTGTGTGAGTGTATTAAGGGAAAGGAAAGGCTGGGGTAGGAATTGAGCACAGAAGGAAGAAAAGAGAGAAGTAGAAATAGCGGAGCTGAAGAATAGAATGAAGGAGGTAATGGAAGTAATAATGAAGAAAGTGAATTACCTGGAATGTAATAGGTTAAGAAAGAAGAAAATGAGAAAAGCATGCAGCAGAGAACATTAAGTTCTGTACAAGACTGAGTGATAATGACCCAGAGTATGATGCTCTAGACACCGAACATAAATATTTTTCCAGAAGAGGAATAGAAAGAATATATATATATACAACAAAACAAAACAAACCCTAAAAGTTATTTTAGTAGAATTTTCATTTTCAGCGGTGCCAAATATAAGGAGCAAGACAGAAAGAAAAGAACCAAGCAGCATTTGTACTGTGAAAATATAAATGAATTAATCTGTGGAGGTTAAAAAGAAAAAAAAAAAAGAAAAAAAAAAGAAAAAGAAGAAAAAAAAGGAAAATTAACAAGAAATATGCACTGTTTGAGAACTTAGGCAGTCCTTTAGGAGAATCTATCCAAGACAGTAACCCACAATGGAAACATTTCTATTTTTAATCTACAGACAAATTCACCTTCAAAATTGGGAGCAGCCTGGGAGACTACATCAGCACTAATTGTTTCTGTTCCATAATATGGCAAGAGGTTTCAAATTTTCATTACATTTTCAGATATAAAGGGGTTTTCTTCCATAAAGTTTAATGAGATAGTTTTAACAGCTGAAGTGTTGCTGCAGTGCCCCCACAATTACCTTCATTCAGATGGCTGGACAAATATCCTTTGACTAGATAAGTAGCAATTTTGTATGGTATAATATTTCTAGATGGCTTATTATGAATATTTCTTGTATAAAATTCTGTGTGAATGTTAGGCTAATGCAAAAATGTAAACTTTAGGAAAAATGCAAGTCACAAATTTAAGCACTTAAGTCATGTAAACACAACAGAAGAGGTTACATTTAGTTCTTTTGGCCCGATAGTTCCTTGTGACAATGAGATCTCAGTGTCAGTACCTGTGTTCAAAGACCAAGTTTTCTACTTGTTGAAATTGAGTAAGAATCAGAACATGGACTATGTTTGTAAGGAAGCAACCAAAGCAAAATACTACTCTAAAGCCAGAAGCAACAGGGACATTTTTCAACTCTTCAGCCTGTAAATAAAAGCTGTGTGTGAGGCTAACAAGAATCCTCTACTAGAATAGATTATATTATTTAAAATAGCTTGATTAAATTGTCTTGTTTAGTAACATTTTAAGGAGTAAGCACAGTAGTCATGTGAATTCTAGAAGAAACTTAGACCAGTCATTGTGCAAAGTGTAGGAAAACAGGGAAGGAGGATGAAACTAATCACTGTAAGTATCATGTCTCCAGTAAATAAATCAAGATATTCACATCCACACAAAAGAAATAAAAAATAAACTCCATTGTGATTAAAGAAATGTGAATGGGACAATAAATCAAGGAGGACATGCCTCTAAAAGCAAAGCCATCATAAAGTGAAGTAAACTGAAAAGAAAAGCTCTGGCATGTTAAATGGAAGCAGGGAACACCTACCTTAAAATAACAGTCTGGTAGAAAAGGCTGGGGGGCAAAGTCAGCAGAATTTTGAAGAGTAATCTCCAGCACTGCATAGTATTTTACCCAAGAGTTCTAAAAGAATTAAAGCATGAAACAGCTGAATTATTCAATGCAATTTAACTCAAACTGTCTTAAGAACACACAAAGATACTTCAGTGCCAGGGGCAAATATGAAACCAATTTTCCACAAAGACACCTGTGGCAGAGATATGGAAAATTACAGCAAATAATCCTGGGTTCCTTATCACACAAGCGAGCAGAATCTGTAATAATCCCCTATGTATTAGAAGAAACCTGAATAAGTAATATATCTTTAAGGTAACTCTTGTTAAGACAAGTCATGTTTTCTTTGAAAAATTCAGTCTGTATGCAGATAAAAAAGATAGACTGATATCCCACGCTCCAAAATCCTTGTCCAGAAATGTCTCTAACACCTGGAAATACTGATAGCTGTCAGCAGGTATTGAAAACCATGGCTCTGGGGAAAGTGGTCTTTTGAGTAGAGAAAAGAATATAGTCTTTCATGAAAAATACTATTTCAAATTAAAAGGCACCCTGTTAATATATGATACACAGTAGCAGTTGCACTTTTTTAGCAGAATATTTCTTTCATGCACTAAACAGCAACAATAATTTGAGTGTAGTGTCCCCAAAATTTTAAAGAGTGGAAATATTTATAAAAAAATTAAAATTAATGAAATCATTTAACTGGACATGCAATAATTGTATTTTGCAAGTTATATGTTGGTTTCCATAATTTCTGGAGAAAAGGAGGAGAGATATCTTACATATATGTGCATATATAAATACATATATCTGCACAGCATTATTTTTGTATATAACCACAAGAGAGTAAAAAAATCAACTGTCTCATTATTTTTATGTACATTCATGAGAATGTGTATATTTGTGCAGTGTTTTAAACTAAATTTGGCAAATTCTCCATACATTACACCCTCACATGGATTTCTTCACAAATCAGAGCTTCAACCTCAGTGAGCTACAGAATGCATTTAAAGAAAAAGACCTGCTGATATTAAAAAAAATAGTACTTAAAAGAAACTGAAAATACGTTGTAGTCATTTAAAAATAAAAAGGGAAAATTGAAAACTAATTTGTGGCCAAGTCCCAGAATTTAGGCACGGACATCACGAGCAGTTTCTGCACCAGAGAGGTTCAGATTCTCCTCACTTACCACGTGCCTCCAGCCAGGTTTAGTTCCTTGGTCCTGGAGGCTTTGGCAGCTTCATTTTCCAGACAAAGCAGCTCTGGATCCTGCTCTCCATATGGCAGGCTATTGTTTTCACCTACACTTCAAAAAGCCCCATGCCCAGAGAGAGGTTCAGCACCTGCACAGTAAATGTCACCAATACTTCTCCCCAGTGCTATGGGCTGCTGTGCTGACAAGTTGATAATCACTGTGTTTAAACTCTTCTCACTCTTCGGTGATTGTGATTACTGACAGAGTGCCTACAGTTTTATTTGGTAAGAGCTTACTATTTTTTTGCTAAACTCCAAATGAGACTATAGAAATGTGGCATGTGGCCAAAGGGAGACTATTTCCTGCTGCTCTGAAAGCCCCTAAGAACAACTTCCAGCAGAGCTGTGCTCAGGGTGCCTCAGGATTGCTACATGAAGTCCAAATACCTGCTGAATCTTTTACAACCAACCTTTCATCTGTGCTGGAAATGGCAGACCCAGAGGAAAATCCTGGCAGCTGCTCACTGACCTGTTGGTTGAGAAAGAGAATCACAAAAATGAAACTGGGTATGGCCTAGAACCAAAACACAACAAAACCAAACAAACCTTAAAAATATGGATGATAATATTCAGGATCCTTTTGAGATGCTGTTTGTTTCAACTATAGGGCTGATCTTGAGCTACACTTGATTTTGCTCAAATTGTGTTCCCACACACTACATGCACACACACACCTCCCCATTTCTAGAGTGACTTTTTGCTTTTCAACCAGAACCTTGCCATATGCCAAGGCTTTCAGGTTAGGGCTGAATTAGGTTGGAGTCAACAGAAATTGCAACATGGATAATTTTTAGCTTTTCCTAACAACAAAAGGAATCAAGTATTTCATTATTTTCTTTCTGATTATAAAGCTCTGGATATGTTTATGTTTGTATTTAAATCTATTTCAAATAAATATATAGTGGTATATGAGGCAATTTAAATATATATAATGATAATTAAGTGCCATTAATGTGCTATTCTTTAGTTTCTGCAATAACAATTTACCAACACTGTTATCCCTTTTATCTTAGTTGGTAATGTATTTTCCTCAAAACTACTGTTTGGGAAAAAAAAAAAGGGTTTCTTTTATACAGAAGTTGCTAATCTATCTAGCAGGTATGCTGCAAATTTTCCTCCACCATTTTCCAAAGATTTTATTATTGTGCCATACAATGTTCATTTTAATATGTGGAATATACCATCACAATTTCATCTGCTGCAGCAATGTTTCCTCTTTACTTCTGATAAGTAGTAAACAAAATGGACATCCAGAAAACAAAGGGAAGACTTAAGTGTGCCTATTTTGGGGGATTTCTCTGACCTACCCCTCCTTCCTTACAGCTCATGTGTGCTAAGGTTTGATGAACATCAGTGGATGAAACGTTTATGGTATCAGAAAAGGTAAAAAGATTCCAAAAATGCAAAAGTTACTTGAACATGATCTGTTCTGTGCAAGCACAGAAACAGGGTTCAAGGGGTTGGAAAGCAAGACAGAAAATAGATGCACAAGCATCTTGGAAGTTCAATTTCTCCGTGGTCTCTTGCTTCTTCTCATACTACTCAGTTCCTGCACATTGCTCTTACAAAAGGTCTCGGGCTTCTATTAAGTGTTGTGTTTACCTTTTTTTTTGCCACAAACACAGTGGTACTCTCAATAAAGTGAATCTTTAGAGGGGTAAACTACAAAAGGGAGGACAGGGATGGGTGCACCATTGGCACACCTGGCACTGCAGTGGGGCAGTGGTCCTTGGTGCCTTTTAGTCCCCTGCCCAGCTGAGCTGAAAATACTTTCAGAAGCTGTGGTTTCCCCAGAAATGAAGTGTGCACTCCCAACAATTCCAGTGCCAAGACAGGTCAGGCTTTATAGACAGATGTCTGGAAAAGTTAAAGAACTGTACGTTACAGTTTCTATCCGAGTCTCTGCTAAACAGCATGTGGAAAATTTTGGCCTTTCTCTAAGGCCAAAAAAGGTCTTAACAGCAACTTTAAGCTTCTGGAGGTTCTTTTCTAAATAGCAGGCAGACTAAAATTTAGTTCTTTTATTTGCCAAACAGTGAAAAATGAAGTCACCTATATAATCTTCCCAAACTCCTGTTGGGCTGCCCAAACAATGTGTTATTCTTCAGAAAGATTTTATGTGATGAAAATTGGATTGGATTTAATGCAAACCAATGTAAACAATACAAATAGAAACAAATAAAG
Source organism: Calypte anna (assembly GCF_003957555.1). NCBI lineage: Eukaryota > Metazoa > Chordata > Aves > Apodiformes > Trochilidae > Calypte > Calypte anna. The sequence continues at coordinate 9,931,874 of NC_044247.1, read as the reverse complement.
AGCTGAGAGACAATCAGATAGGGAACACAGAACAGTCTTATGCCTAGAAACACCATACATACATCTAAGTTTTCCAGGTGTACCTTCACAGAGCACTGAAGATCTTTGACATTACACTGGGAAAAAAAAAATCAAAACCTAACAAAAAACCCAAACAAACCAACAAATTTCATTTGTCTATTTTAAAGCAGTATTTCATTTGTTTTATAAAATACCTCCTAGGGTAATGAGGACTAAGATCAAGTTTAAGTGAAAAGGATATAAAATGCCATGTATAAATGACAGATGACTGGAGTAGAAGCTGGATAGGAATGGATGTTTTATGTTTTGGGTCAGTGACCTGGGTGCAAAGTCAGCCAAGCCTAAAATCAAAGCAGGTTTTTCAACCTGAATATAATAAATGTTATGTGAAAAGATTTACATTCCCAATGCTATCTAAATAATTACTCCAGAGAGAATTATTTATCATTGCTAATTAGTTAGACAACTACAAATGATATAGAATGGATTTATATATCAGTTCTCTTCTAAAATCTTGTGAGCTAATGTAATTTTGTTCCATTAGTGTAAATCCCTTTACAATGAAGATTAAAATAAATGGGACTGAAACTTCCTTGGGTTTTGTTTTCAGGAATGCTATAATGTATACTTGAAATGCAAACCCACAAAGAACATGATGCTATCCAGTTGAGACTGATGGAACTCACAGACTGTTATTAAACTTTTTCAACATTAGTTATTTACTTCTATTTCTTCTAACATTTAATTCTTTTGTTTACTTTTTTCTTACAACTGGAAGGAAGCCTAGGGACCTATACTTTACACAGATACATGAATAAAATCCACAACAAGCAATAAGACACTGAAAATGAGATCCAACCAAACTTTCACTGTCCACAGAAGCAGTAAAATGATATTTCTAAGTTCTGCTGTTGCTTTCCATACACTTGGCCATCCTAAACTCCATCTCTAGAAATGTATTCTCCAGCTTTCCTTATTCATTTCACCTCTTTTGTCTCCCTTCCTTTGTGACTGCTGTACCATTCTCACAAGTTTGCTAATCTCTCTCAAGATACTATAGGCAAGAAAAAGAAAACTTGTGAAAGAAGTGAGCATTATCCTCAAACACTTGTCTAATATGCAGCATCTGGCATTTCACAGCTTCTTCTACATGTGTGATCTCTTTGGAGAATAGTGCTGAGACAGTGCAGCAGACCTCTTCCTCTGTGATATACATCTACAGCACACAATCTTAATAGTAACAAAAAAGCACCATATAGTTCCAATTCTGAAATATGATTTCCATAAGACAGCTCTTTCTGCTAGATTATCTAGCAGATAAACCCTCCATAAGGAAACCCAGGACTGTGTTTATTCTTTAATTGCACACCCACCTTCCTCTTCCCATCTGAACAGAAGGATGAGGATTTTTTACAGAACACTGCTGCTTTCCTCTAGGTCCACTCCAAACTCCATGCTTTTGCAGTTCCTAAAAAAACACAGAAGTAGATACAGACAAGGGGGTCAAATAAAAAACTTGGTAACCACTATTAGCTCATTGATTGGTTTCTCCAATTAATTTTAAACCTTTCTGCCATGTGACTGATCTCTGACAAATTAACAATCCAGAGCTAATGTGAGCACTTAGACACAATGGATACCAACAAAGAAGGTTTTACATTTGTTTAATTAGGATTTCAACAAAATTAAATCAAAAAAGAAGGTCAAAGTAAATGAGTTCTCTTTATTGATAAAAATTTCTTGTTGGCTCAGAAAGCTATAGAAGCAATTTATTTCAATCTAACGCTGTGATTCATTGTTAGATATTTAATTATGTTTATTTTCAGAGGCTTCACAAATACTTCAATCTTCATGTGAATAATACAGAGGCTACTAAGATTCTTTCATGTATTTGAAGGAGAAAATGTGGTTTCCAAATCCATCTGTTACATGAGTGCTAATCAAAAATAATTTCTATATTCTCTTACAGATTTATTAAAATGTAAATGGGATCAGAATCTGGCCTTGTAGCAAAGTTACTGAGATAAAATTGTCATCCAATACATTTATTCAATGCAAATATTCTCCATTATCATATAAACTAAGTCATCATTATGCATCTAGTTCTATATGTAACTACAAAGCTAACAGCAGGCAATAAATTTGTCCAGAGATCTTACATGACAGAAGAGATACTGCCACAGACAGTTCACTGTGACATCCTTATGGACTGTCCAGTGAAGTTTTTTTAACTTCCTACATTTATGACGTATTTTAAACCTTGGTTTTTAGGAGAGAAATAATTTCTTTTTCTTGTCAAACGTATGGAATAGACTATTCCTTCACTCCATGAGGACTGCTTGAAAGGATCTAATGCTTTAGATCATTAATGGATTTTCTAGCTATCAGAGTTAGCTGTAGAAGTACACCAAAAATGAAGTGCATAAAGAGAAAAGGGAGTGTAGAAATGAGATGATGCCTGGATGTCATGAAGACAATGAGTAAAAAAAAAATAGCATGAAATACAATAGCTGATGGATCAAGCCAAAGCATTTCCTAAAGCATATCATATTATCATCATTAAAAAACAAAACAAAAAAACCCAAAACAAAACAAAGGGAAAATGTGTTGTGGTCAGAACAGTTGCAGCTGCAAATCAAGATCCACAAGACAAAAAGATCAAACACCAAATAGACAGAGACACAAATGGATGTTAAGCTACAAAAATGTCTCCATGGCTCTGGGAGAGCATCCAGCAGAGGCACAACCCAGCAGAACTGTTTGCCTTCCTTTCTGTACCCTGGTGTGAGTGGCACAGCCCCAGAGCAGATAACACTCTGTGCAGAGCAGAGATGGGGTGATACATCTCAGGGACTGCAACACACAGTGTGTCCTGTTGAAAGACAGCTTGTACAAATCAGCCAGCTCAGCAAGGCTGTGATGTCTGGAAAGATCAAAAAGCATCAGAAGGTGGTTTCAGGTAGCACTTTGCAATAGGTGGTAGCACGCAGCCAACTGAACGACAGTGCAGTGTGAACACTGATTTATTTTGCCCTTTTCCTTGACCAAGATTTAAACAAGTATAGTGGTGAAATGCTACCTCAGTTACAGAAAAGTGTCCCCCCAAAAGTCCTATAGTTATGCTTTGGATTTACCTATGTTCCTTTGGGATCCTATTCTACTATTTCTTTTCTACTCTTCTTTCTGTAACCACTGTACAAATGGAAGACATTTCCAAAATCTGGAAAATTAGAACTTAATTCCCATCCTTAGTTGGCTGGGAACTAATTAAATCTCAAAGATGAAACTCCCCATCCCTCAGTAGGTCCAGACCTATCCACAGCATTAAGACATCCCCATGCTGTGAGAGATGCATCTCCCCAAATTCACTGTAACCCAAATGAAGAACTGAAAGCCAAAGTGATCTACATACATATCTCTACCTCCTGTCTTTAGACACTTATATTACATATATTTAGCTTAATATATAAATTCTCTATTCCACACAGTAAAAGATTAATCCTAAAAACAAACCTGTTGCACCTTATTTATTGATGAAAGTCACCAAAAGAAAGTGGGAGAGTTTTCTTCCCGTTGAGGCAAATTAAGCTGAGGTTGAGATTAATTAAGCAGGAAAGTACAGCACATGACACCTAGTCTAATAAAGACATTTGAATATTTAAAGAAAGTGAAACAATATCTGTCTCAATTAAGTAGGCTGCTCCTCCAGGTTAATGCATTCAGGGGAAAAATTAAATCTGTCTAAAATCCCTGGAAGAAATGGAGATTGGCTGTAGGAAATTGGCCTCCTGAAATGTGATTAATGGACTTGGATGATGAGGACTGACTCCTGCTAAACCATCAGGACTTGCTATGAAACAGCTTCTGACATTTGGAGTGGGAGTTTTGCATTCTCTGGGCAAAACTCAATATGTTCTCTGTGAGGAACCTCTGCAACTACAAATCAGAGTCTCTAGAGTCACCTGCACACAGAGGTTTTTCTCTAGCTGTCTCATGTAGTGATGTCAAAATATTTGACATCTAATTTGCTCCAAGAGCCTAAGAATTTTATATTTCCTTGGTTTTCTTGTATACATCAGAAGAAAATGCTTATGCAGCATTTTGCACAGCATCTTGCCAAAAGGATGGGTATTTATTGCTGCTGTGCAGGCTAGGACTGCCCACTATCTGTTGGGTAGACCTTTTTCTTTGGTTCAGTGCCAGAGATCAGTAGAAGCAATTAAAACTACCTTCTACATTTCCATAACTTCTGATTAAAGGTGCAATTTTCTAATGCTCTCTCTTTGTAAATGGCTTTACATTCTCTGACTTCCTCATGTGGTTCCTGAAGTAGTGAGAAGAAACCTGTTGAAGCAATCAGAAACTCCACTCTCAGGAGTGTTGCAATGCAAGGAGCCAAGTTCCTTGATGCTCTGGCAGCGAAATACAGAGCAAGAACAGAAAGCTGCTTTTCTATACCAAGCTGTCTTCCTGTGGAGCACCACAACAGCCTTAAGAAAGAGTGTCAGTCAGTAGGAAAAGGGAAAAGGAAGTTTTAAGCTGAGACTCCCAGAGAAAAAGAGAGAAAGTAGAGAGAAGCTCCAGCAAGTTCAAAAGGGAATTAAATCCCTGTTCTAGAGACACAAGTGTGTGCATTCCCCATGTTTTCCAAGATGCAATTTGATGTCACTTTGTGTCTGGCATTTTATGTAAATATTTTCTGCAGAAATCTGGCATTTCTATGTTTTGTCTCATGCATAATCTGACCAAGGGATAAAGTACAAGTCCACATTGCCAAAAAGCTCTGAAGACATCACTGTAAGGCACACTGATTTCTGTAGTGAAAAGAGTTCTGGATGTTGAAGCTTCATACAATGAATTCACAAACATCAACAGCTCTGCAGACTTCTTCTTGAACTTTCAAATAAGAATCAAGAAGTGATGGGTACAAAAGCCTAACTGAACAGTATCTAGAACAGTAGAAGTTGCCACAAAGGATAAATATAAGTGCTGGATAAATCAATATTAAATCCAAGCTCATTAAGTGAGTCATGCTTGATAGAAGCACAGCCTGCAACTTTGCATTGCCTGGCATTGTTCAGGATGCATCTTACAATTAAAAACACGACTGCTGTACAGCAGCAATTGCCAAAGCTGTTAAACAATAATATAAATGAAAACTTTTACTCCTAGCACTTTCCATCATAGTAATACATTCAGTGTACAGCCAACATGCTTCAGATGCCTAATGTTTCCAGTAATTCACAATCATTACATATTTGCTTTTTGTAAGTCAACACAATTAAAGAAAAAAGATAAAAAAGGCCCAAATAATCCCTCATGCAATAAAGCCTATGGCTCATGTTCTTCCAAAGGACTTGACCGGGAACCAAATAGGCAAAAATGAGATCAGTTATAACAGTTGCTATATTGTTTCAGGCTGGGAAATACTGAGAAATTAACATTTTCCTTTAAAATCACACGAATGTACTCTAGATTGTTTGTACTGATTTCCAAGAAAATATTCTTTTTCTGGTATCCTTATTTTTTTTATCTTTTTTCAAAATGAGACTACAAACAAGAACCTGACTCAGAGCTAAAAACGTAGTTCCAAAAAGTAAAAGTGCTGCTTCATTTGGAAGACTACACACAGTTACCACACTGCTTTGCAAAGTGAAAATTGAAAGTACTTAGTGTAACAATACTACATAGGGCCCATGAAAGTTAGAAGGTGGAATCCTGTGTTTCATTTTTGCTGCCATGTTTGTTAGATACTTTGATTTTTGTGACCTTGTGTTATTTTATGCATTGTGTATGTGCTCTGGATATTTCACTGTTCCCTATATCAGGTTATTTTTCAGGACTAGGGCTAAGATATCAATAATATATTCAATCATATATAATTCAATAATATAAAGAAAGAAGTGTTCTTCAGATAAATTGATATTGGTTTAAATCTAAAGTACCAGGTATGTATGTTAGGACAGTCAAGCATGTTATGACAGCAAAGAGGAGAGCACAGAACAGCACAAAAATAAAACATATAATAAATCCTTTTTCATCTATGACAAGTCTCTTGTTGAAGTGAAACACCTGACATAGTTTGATTTCTGACAACAGAGCTCAGCAGAACTGGCAGGCTCTGAAACATTTTTGTTCACTGGAAGGCAGCCTACATGTCAAGATAGAGCTGAAAAGTTGTCTGATATGGAAATATATACCCTTAAAATGTACCCTTTTGCATCTACATGGATGAAACTTGCATATATATTACAGAGAGAAAATCCTCAATTTGTTATATCTACACTATTACAAATGGCTACTGCCCTATACTTACAAGCCATGCTTTAATGTTCTGAACAGTCACTACCTCTAAATTAAAGTCTGAAATGTTCTTGCCAGTTTAATTTATTGCTTTGGTTTGGCTTGGTTTTGGTTTTTCCTTGCCAAAAATAATTGCCTGAAAAGTGGAGAAAGAGATTTGAGGGGAGGGACAGGAACAGCCACCACCACCTCCAGAGGGATATTCAAAAAACACTGCTCACACCTGTGAAGCTGACAGCCAGATGCCATCTGTACCCTGATTTATATCTCTAGGTCTGTCCAAATAATTAATGTAAAAAGTTAAGGTGTGCTCACTGCTTGAAGATACTCATCACCATACTGCAACTTTTTTTTTTTATTGAAGTAAAAATTGAGCCTTTAAACCACCACAGCTGTTGCACTGCATATGGTTTCAAAAGAGGATGAAACAGCAACATGAAACACAAGGGCAGGGATATGGCCCAGAAGTGGAAAAGCAGACTCAAAGCTCTTTGTGTGCACTTTACCTCCATAGTGACCCTAGAGCAGCTGAGGGAGTAAGTGAAAATTTCATTATGAATACTGATGGAATTAAAATTTGTTGCAATCAACATCACTCCAGAACTTTGTGCTAAAGCATCTCCCTCACATAATATAAAATACCAGAGCAAGCAGTACCATGAAATATACCTCCTGCTCCATTTTGCTCACACTCATATGGCTACAACAACTGGAAAACACCACGGTGAAGAGCAAGAAATAAAGCAGTTTTCTTCATCCCTAGGTCACACACAAACAAACAAGGTGGGCATTGAAAAACTTTGGGTTTTTTTCTAATTCATTACATCACCTGCTTCAAATTTTTCTGTTTTGGGGGTATACATGAAAAACAATCAATCAATCAATCAATCAATCAAGTATCCGACTCCTAATCTTTGCTTTTTATTTCCTCCACACTTCTATAAAGTGGCAATATCTGCCATAAGTTATGCTAAAATGTGAATTTACATAACCTGCCAGAGAGCTGTCATCTAGTTGCAATTTGCAAATGGCCTATGAGGCAGGATTGTAGAACACAGTAAGATGTGCATATTTAAAAAACAGATAATAAAATATTGTTGTATACACTCACTGAAGTTTTCATATTTATTATGTTTCTGTCTATAAGGGTCGTTTCTATGTACTCCAAAAAAACAAAAAAAAAAACCAACAAAAAAACCCCCAAAAAGCCACAGGTACCTTCCAGCCCCCAATATCAACACCCATATATTCTTTCATCTCTACTCCTTTAGACTCTATGATCTTTCCTACTCACATATTTTTCAAAAGTCATTAAAGAATAACGCAGCCAAAATTGCCTGATATAATTCCAAATTATTTTAGTTATTCAGAAGCAGTATCTTTTTATCCTCATGTGTATCTGATATATATTCTAATGTAGCAGTGTAAAAGACAAATGTAGTGTTATAAAACACCATTAGATTGCATGTTTATTTTAAAGATTAAAATGGGGGAGAGATTAGTGTCTTCTAAAGTGCTCATTCAGTATAATTATACACATTTTAAACCATATTTATTTCATCTTCCACATGTATAAATCCAATGAGACATTAGTTTTTCTATTAAAAAACCCCACACGTTATTGGAAGACAGGGATTATCATCCACACTCATGAAATTAGATTCGATAGTTTGGGTTTTGATAACATATATTTGAACAATCAGGTCTTAGCTTTGCTACCAAGATTTAAAATGTGGATAATACCTTTCATCTGATAAAAAGTTATCCTAGAATATCCAGGATATTCTAGGATATTAATTTCCCCTGTACTTAATTTCAAGGGAAATTAAATACAAACATTACTGTTAGGTAATTTTTTTCCTAAAGCATTATCTTAAAATAAGCCATAATGCAAATTGCTCCTATACTAAATAAAAAGTATGAGTTAATGATTTGTACATTTTTTTGAGCATATATAGAGAAAAGAAATGTAAAAACCCATTATGGATTCATAAATATATTCTTGGAAAAAATGAGCAGCTTACCCTGCAGTCTGACTGGCCAATTACAGTGATTTGCTTCTAATAGCAGGATGATTAGGGTAAAGAAAGAAACCCTTAAAATTAGTGTTGCCATTTATTCAGTCAGATTTTTAAAGCTGTTTGAACCCAAGAGTTAATTTGTTATTTTTCTCTGTATCCAGTTTTGCGCCAGCACAAAGTTTATGTGTGATGAATATAAATACAGCCTGATGAAATGCACCTTAGAGCACTAAATGCTTTACAGAAGGTGGATAAAAAGGGAAACAAATTTTTAGAAGACAAAATCTAAGGTCTAAGAATAGAACTGCTTTCTTGAGGACACCTTCTAGGATAGGCACAGAATCCATTTTTAAGACATCTAGATGGTACCAATAAAACAAATTAGAGAAAACATGTTTAGGCTTTTTTTCCAGAAAAAAATATTTTTAACATGCCTCTTCTTTTTTTTTTCTTGCTGTACAGTGACAGGTCTTGGGGATAAGAGAAAACCAGACTGTATAATTCATCCCAACCTTACTGTTTAACAGTCTCACATGATACTCTCCAGAGGGAACACAGAGAAGATTGTCTAGATGAAGTTCACCCTATGTGGGATGATTATTAATCATTGTCAATCTAAAAAGGATAAATAAAAAGCACTTCACATATGTCTTTCCTAGGAGTGACATTTCACTATTTTGTAGTATCATCATGGGTGAGAGATGAAATGTATCCTTATTAAACTGGCAGACAATACAACTGTGGGATGTAGTACAGTTTCAGAGTAAGAAAAAATAGAATTAAATGTGATGTAGACTAACATTACTAAATGACTACCAAACCATTGTATACGAACTTCAGTGACACAAAGTATAGGAAGCTTTGCTACTTTTAAAGTCAGTATGCTGCTGTCTTTTTCTCCCTTCAGAAAACATCCATAGCCATGAGGAAGATCCTACTTTTCCTTTGTCCTTGGGAGTACTCTGTAACCCTTGTTTTATTCAGACAGAAGATAAGCTCATCACATCTGGTAATGATCCTTCTGCTCTGATCAGATCTATCAAGTCACAGCAGCCAATTATTTTGAAATGTGCAATCTTGTGAGTTGATTCTTTCTCAAGAAATGTGAAGTAAGAAAAAGAGAAATATTATTACTTTAACCTGTATTTGGCATAAACTGACAATCCTGCATCATTGTCTCCAAATTCCTTATCCCTGTTTTTAATAGGAAATTTGGTACTTATCCATATAGTGGAAGAGACAAAAAATGTGCAAGGATGACATGCATATTTTTTAAAATGTTTTTGTCACCTATTTGAGAACTGGGTAGACTTTGCCATGTATAGAGGCAATATGAGACAAGAAATCACCCACCAAAGAGGTGTACATGAGCTAAGGAAAGTGGCAACTCAAACATCAATAAAACTACAGCTGTATTTTATCTGCTGAGTACAGTTTCTACTCCCCAAGAATTATGAAAAACTTTTTAATCTATTTTGTGTTTGACTTTCTAGTGCATTTTCAGCAAACATATACCAAAGAGCTTTCCCTATTGGTCTCTAATTCTTAGCATAGAACAGCACAGTCAATAATACTTCTGTCAATGAAAATGCATCACCTCAGGCAGTCCAGGAGGCAGATGTTACCTTTTTCTCCCCAAGCATTCCTGAATCCTTAATGCTGCTAAAAATTTTTCCATATATCCTTCCACAAATCACAGTGTAGTGCTGGAGATTAGGGGAGTTTAAGGGAAAAGCACACAGACTATTCTATGTTTTTCTGTTTGACATTTTAAATGCCTACCTCAAATGCTAATTTCAGTAATTTAACTCTGCCATGATTGATCAGGAGATGAGAACAAAATTTAGCACACATGCAGTTAAACACCAACTCAACAGCTAACTCAGTGCAGCTGAACTATGTACTTTCCATAACTTGCATTAAGCTAACCTTAAAAATAAAATAATAAGTCAACCTCGTATTGACCTCGCTCTGTACTGAACAGTTCCTTTTCCATGAAAAAAAGAGTGTTTGGAACAAACCCAGTAACTTTCACGACTGTGAGAAACAGTCAATGGCTGTACTTGAAAGAAAGCTCAGAAGACAAAGCAGGTAGGTAAGCTCATGCTATGCAGCAACTAAAATGTTTTCTTTTTCTTTAAGAACCAGACGGCATTGTCAAATTCATTCTAACCTTGAAAAGCAGAATAACTTTTACTCCCTATTTCTGGTTTTAAACGGAGCTGGATACCTAATTTGCTTTGAGACTCTAGCAACTATGTCCTTAGTTCCTGAAGGAATGAGGACAAGCTTGTTAAAACCTGTTCAACTAATTTGACACATATTTGCTAGAAGAAAATACGTTACAAGTTGTCTACTTCTATATGATGTTAAAATACATTTAAAATACTTTTCTCTAGTGAACTGTGCTATTATTTTACACCACAGAATTTCAACCTGAAAACTTTTTCAAGGTACTGAAGTGTCTGATGTTAACAGTTGTTAATGTTCTATAGAGAAAAAAAAAATAAAGAGCCATATTTGCTGGCACCCAAGTAATCTAGTTTTGGGGCTACAGAGAGAAACCTCATCTGTATCATTGTAACAGAAACAATCTTTCTTTCAACTGCTTTCTTACAGTCTACAGGGATTACCTATCTGTAAACCAGTCTGTAAATTTCTAATCCCAGGGTCTCTGTTTTACTCACAGGTAAACAAAATAAACTCCTCTTGAATTAAGAACTGAACAAGTGCAATTAGTGGGCAGGATGTGACCCATACACTCATGACCTCATTCCAGTTTGAATTAAAGCATGTAAATGCTTTGTGGAAAGACTCCTTTTTTACTTGTCCAATACACAGAGCCAAAATATTTGGCTTTTAACAGCATTAATGAGTTTCTTCCTCCTCATACAACATTCATTTTGTCTCCTAAAGTACATTTTCCCCCGTTAGATGTTCACTGGATCCTGACCATGATCTAGATTAAATTATACACATAAACAAAACTGGTATTTTTTGTCTGGGTGTCGTTCAGGATCTGGCTGACAGCCTGCAGAAGGCAGACTGTGCAGCTGACAGGAAGGTGTTAGCAAAAGCCCCAAGCCTGTTCTGTCACTGAATCCATGAACTTGGAGTCTAACTTTCCTTTTCATGGTTTATGGTGCTGCAGTGAACCACAATCTCCCTCCCCCCAAATGGACAAGGGACAAAAATACTCTTATTTAATTACTGAAGGGAAATACTGACACTTTTAACTACTTTTAATTTCCTTTGATGTCAGTACCTTTCCTTTCTTTACTACTGCTTTTGTGTGCATTTGCAAATCTTTTCAGGACAATCAGTAGAGAGACTTCTCTTCTAATGTATATTTCTTTTTTTTTCCTTTTTCTTTACTGGCCTTGAACACAAACAGCATCCTGCTTCTTAAAAAGCCTACCTTTACAACAACTTTTGAAAGTAATTACTCTGTAAAAGCCTCCCCTTGCTCAAGCAGCCTCTCTCACTCTTGACCCAGTGCTTTATTTGACCAAATACAGAAAAAGATCTCCCCAGTACTGTTATCTCTGTGACAGTAGATTTTCTCCCTCCTGAACCAAAATTCAGAAGAGGAACCTGCTGAGAAACCTGGCTAATTCCCAGACCTCCAGCTTTCAGCAGGCATTAGAAGTGATGTGCTCCTTTCCACCTGAGCTGTCAGTGAGCAGTAATCACATTAACTTCATTGCCAGACACCACTCCTACCTCTGCCTCCAGCCTGCAGCTCAGAGCCATACATCTTCTTCAATGATTTTAAACATCAGCAGAAGGCACAGCACTAACTGGGATCCACTGCTGGGATCATGGAGTAACCCTCATTGATTTTCTCAATAATAATGTACTTATGAAATTAATTACGCTAATAAAAACTCTGCAACAAGCAATTAATACAACCAATTTAGGGCAGGCAAAAAAAGCGATGTGCCCTGCTCAGAGCATCTTACCTTAAAACTCGTGATGGAAAAGAAAAAAAAAAAAGAATTTTGCTCTTAAAGAATGCTGACCTCTGAAAATTCTCACTAAATTAAGAGACCTTTGTTATAAAATTCAAAAAAACCAAACAAAACTAAAAAACCCAACCCAACCCAAAAAAGCTAAACTTTTAAATGTATTGCATAAAATGTTAAAATATGGAGAAGAAAGGAAAATGATCCTGGGATGATATCCTTCCCTGAAGAGTCACCTGGCTGGCTGGGTGACACTATACTAATTAGGCATTATGGAGAGAGGATTTCTTTGTTCACTGCACTGCAGTCTGGATGACTTGGATGGACAGTGTCCTTTCCATTCAATAGAGGAAAATTCAATTCAAAAGAGGACAACACATCAGTTTTATGCACTGGTTAGATATTTCTGGAATTACCTATGTAAAGGGTATCATACATTAAATCTCTAAGCCACTGGTCTAATTCAGTGACTTCACAATAATTCATAAAGACTTTTAAGTGACATTGCTGTCTAGAAATGCTAATAAAGAAATGCTGGTTTGAAAATGAATGCCAGGTGATTTTTCAAAGTTTTTTCCTAGCAGCTGCCACAACAGTTATAGCTTTCTTCCCTGATTTATTTTCTTTATATGTTCCAGTGAAAGTGCCTGCTCTGGTAAAAATTGTTTTCTAAGAGTTAGCATGAAACAACAGTCATACAGAGTTTCCACTCCTCACTCAATGCTGGGACTTGATTTTTATTTTGTACTAAGAACACCAAATTCAGTGTAGTGAGAGGCTGTGGAACAGTAACTGACTGGAACTGTCGAAACCCAATGCCAGGTTTCCAGAAACAATTTCCATTTGCAATACTCTGCTACAAATACTCCTATTTTCATTGAGTACGCTGGCATTAAAAAGAAAATCAGAATTTGTAAGTGTAAAAAGCCACTAACACATGAATTGTATTCCCCTTTTACAGTGGGCAAGGTGAAGCAAAATTCAGGCTATTAGGAAAGAATTACATTACCTTTCAGGAATCACAAATATTTATTTTTAATTTTTGTATAATACTGCAGACCTAAGGAATAACCCCAAGCCAAAAAGCCTTATGGAAGGCATAAACAGCCACGTGTACACTGATATCTACATGCAACACCAATACTGGCTTCAGCCTTAACCAAACAAGAACCACAATTTACTAAAGGAAATGCAAATTAATGTAGGTGAGTTCTGTTGTTACATTTCATCATAACAATGGGGTAAAATTCAATTTCTGTAGCTTGTAGGCCACTAGTATAACATCCAATAAATAGCCTTGGCTTTATTGGGTAACGTAGGAAAGGATGGTAAAACTTAAAATTAGTTCTAGGAATGGACACAGCTTTTCATAAATGATGACAAATTCTGCTGAACACATACAGTATGTGAAATCCAAACATGCAATTCCTTACTGTGTTTTTTTTAGAGAGCAGTTAAGCTACAAATTCTAAAATCTATCTAGCCATGCAAATAAAAGAGTTAAATAATATGCATTCATGTAAACATGTTAACTGAACCAGGAAAGAAGTTTTAGACTTACATAGCAACATGAAATATTATGATCAACATAAAACAAAACCTCTCTCTTGATCTGGATTTATTTAACCACATCATAACTTCTCTTCTAAAATACATCCATTTTAAGAAAAAAGCACTCAATGTGCACCTGTAAAACAGTCCATTGATTTCTTAGCTTTCCTGAATTTTTTTTTTTTATTCCAAGAAATATGTATACCAAAATACTTGCCTAAAATTACGCTGGGAAATCATAAGTCAGATCCAGTTGTCATTTTCATACCAGTTTCAATTAACACAGCTTCAGAAAAAAGGCTGTTTTACTCATTGCAAATTCTTAAACTAGGAAACTGGAAAAGTGTAGTCAGTTTGGATTAAGATAATATGTATTCATATATTTCTACAACTAATTTATTCCTGGGAATCCTAAGTCAAACATCTGAAGTTCCCATACCAACAGATTTGCAATTAATCATGATTGCACAGTACTAGTCAGTAGCTAATGAGCTTTATTGCATTTTTTAACCTCCTCTAAATATCTAATCCACAGGCCCATTTAAATAATAACTGCTTGCAAAACATGCTGCTCTTTAAGCTCTCTATATTGGGCAAAAATTGCAGGTTTTACTGCATTCACCCATGAGCACTCAATTACTTTACCTTACAGTGCTCACTCAGCTGATGCATCAGGGCTCTTGGGCATAAATTGCAGGGATTTAGTAGCTGAGGTTGCAACCACATCTGTGTGGGTCAAGATCATGAGATGTCTGGATGACCCAGACTGGATCAGGGATACTCCCAAAGCGTTTGTTTCTTTTGGGTATGAGTTTGTTAAGATGAAAGCAAAATTAGAGCTTTTGACTTCCAATGACAAGAAATCACAGTGATGAAGTTGTGCTGAAATTTGGACCCTAAATGGTTGGATGTGCAAGGTTGGGGCTGTTCTCTTTAGGGGTACTAGGGACAGAAAAGTCTGATAGCAATGCAGGTATGATATATGAGATACAGGGACTTGGGGAGACTTAGATACTCCTTAAAAAACAGTATAAGCCTGACTGGGCTGAATCCTGAATTTCTAACAATCCATCCAGTGGTCCACCCAATTTTCATCAAACCTTGAAGCATACATTGAAGCTGCAGTGAATACAGAAAAATTACTTTTTTTTTACCTATGTTTTTTTTTTACTTTCTAGGAACCCATGACTGCAATGTATTTTTAAAATTTATGCTGGCACCTTTAAAAGCATTTCTCTGAAATTTGTAAACTACTTCAAAATATGTTAGAAGTCTATCAGAAAAATGAACTAACTTTGAAGAGCAAAATGGCCATTGTCAAATTCTGTGATATGTGGTAGAATAAACAGGTAACCTTTCTTTGGTTATTTTGTCAACTTCAGTAAAAAGTTTTCTGCATTATTTTTGAATAAAATAAAGCAGCTACGCATGCAGGAACATGCAAAAAATACATCACAGATCAGAGGAGCAGGTTCAGTGCCACTCTGGTCCCTGGCTGTACCTTCTGCACTTCTACAGCACAATAAAGAGGATATAGCTGTCAATACTGCTGATTTCTTATACTTATTTTCTTTTAATCAATTCATAATTAAGTATACTAAGAATATTTTTTTCCTCCTAAGTTATTTGCTTTTACACCAAAACTACCTATTTTTCTAAAGGGGATGTGATTAATTGCTGAGCTTACAAGATCTCATTTGATTCTTATAAAGCAGAAAAAGTCTACAGAGTCTACACTCCAGTGATTAAAAGGGTATTTTTGGATTTTACCTTTAATCATATTAATAGCTATACACGTGTAAATTATTTTAATTAGAAAAGTAATAATTGTACGTAAACTCTTTTAAATGTCCTGCCCCTATATCCTCCTGAGATTTTTAAAAAGAATTATAGAGAAAATGAGAGAATTGGTATGAGTGTAGTATGTAGGTCAAAACCAGAACATTTATGCCATAAAAAAATAATCAAAACTTCTGATGTATCAGTGCAGAGACTTCTATCTCAGTTTAGAGCATGTATAGATTAGTGGATCTAATTCAAACTCCATTATTCCTGTTTTTGGATTAAAAACAAAACCAGACATAAAAGATCAAAATCCCAGGAATTTGATCAATTCTAGCCCTTTTTGAGCTCTGACCTGAAGATGAAGTTCTCAGAGGCACCTCCTTTACCAGCTGTGGGGCTGAGAACCACACAAAGCACATTTGTAGCACTTCACAGCTTGGTGCTTCTGAGTATCACCAGGGTTGGCATTTCACAGGTTGCTAATACTGTCTTCTATCAAAGTAGAAATACTCAGGAAATCTCTGTTGTCAAGCTTGAGTCCTGTGAAGTTGAGACTTGGAGGATGCTAATAACACTGAGGATTCCATGCATACATTTTAAAGGGGTCTGTTTAACATGGGCTACAGAGACAGGAGTGACATTCACTGAGCTTTACTTTAATCAACTTGGTGACAGGAAGACATATTTCTGTTTCAGAACAAGGACCACAACCAAACACTTCAAAGCACCTCTTCATTTCTTCATTTCTTTTTTTTTTTTTTTTTTTTT
The DNA here is from genome assembly GCF_003957555.1 of Calypte anna. NCBI lineage: Eukaryota > Metazoa > Chordata > Aves > Apodiformes > Trochilidae > Calypte > Calypte anna. The sequence goes on along the minus strand of NC_044247.1, from coordinate 9,915,460 downwards.
TTTTTTTTTTTTTTTTTTTTTAATCTCTCACTCTCTGAAAACTAATCCAAACTTAAAATATGGCTTATGATTTGTAACCTCTCCAGATTAAAGCAGATCCTTTGTTCTTCTCTCAGTCTCACACACCTCAGGATAATTCTGAGGGATACTACCTGGACAGGCATCTCTATGAAAAAATACCCAACTTGTGGGAAAATCTAACTCCAACAGAAATATAAATTGTCAATTTAAAGAACACAATCTAAACAGTGACCTGGGATGGATTTCAATTGTCTTGATGATGATAATGTAACTATGATAAGCAAACCATTTCTGGGTTATGATTTCCCAGTAGACAAAGCAATCTTAGAGAGACATACAGATATTCAGAACAATGTCTCTAGATTCTCTTACACTTTAATATATTATATGAAACAAGTATATAAATATATAAAACTAGAAATTGATGTTTATTTGAAATACAGCAAACTAAACATTCCATTATAAAATCAAAGAGTCTAAAGTCCATGGTTTGTTCAATTTTAAATCAGTATACAAAAAATAATCCACTGAGATCAGAGCTACCCCTGCTTCTGCTTAATTCACTCATGTTAGTATGTTATAATGTGACTTTAAAGGTTGTCAACATTACCAAACTGGAGAGAGCCCAAATTATTAATAGATTGCATTGTTACGTCAAGTGATGACCTGATATCCTGCTAAACTAACAAAATTGACAGAAAAACAATACTTCTGTATGCTTCTTGCTTATCACTCGAGGGGTATTTTCAGCTTTATAAAGGAAAACAGCCTTCCTTTTCTGACATTAACAAGCAATGCCTAAACCTTGTAACTGAGGTCCAAGAACTGTTCGTTTTCACCCAGAGAGTTATGAAGGGCTGGCCTGAACTAGATTAAGTTTTTATATAATTATTTACTTTAAGATGCACGACTTAACACTTAGCAACTGTCAGTCAGTAAGCACAGGTAAGAAACAAGTTTCAAGTGTATTAAAGTGTGAAAAAGTCAGAAACCAGGAATTGCTTTTTGTTATTCATCTGGAATGGGGCTCGCTAGGTAGGCTGGTTTAGGATGCAAAACCTATAGCCCAGAAAACAAAAAAGGAAGGCAGGAAGGTCTTCTGTTTGATGCTGAAGACACTGTTTATAGTCAATAATATTTGCATGAGAGTTTATCAAATACTTTAGCACAGAAAGTGTAAGGAAAGGTTCAGTAGTGAGCTGAAGAGGTCAGCAGAGGAAGGAACAGGGGGGAAGAGAAGCAGCTAAACCCACAAAATGGTGAAAGAACACCCAGGCACACTCATCCTGTCATGTTTTTGGGAACACACTGTCCTTTCTCATCCAGGGTCTGATTTATCATTCTCACGTGTGGTTTTAAAGATGAGTGTTAAATAAGATAAAATAGGGCAAGAAGGGACCAAAATAAATACCTTGGTGTCACACATACCTGCAAATACAGCAAGGTGGGAATTACAGCTCTTTTGAAAAATCTATGGCCATATATCTCACAAAAGGCTTGAGAAACTGAAGGGAAGCCAGCAGAAGGACATGAGAAAATTGCTGTACAGATCTGATTTCAGTCCCTTAGAGAAACTTGGTTCAGGCGGGAATCTTGACTAAAAAGCCCAAACCTGTCATGCCTGCCCAAGTCAATTAGATCTGATCAATGGCCTTTACCCTAAGCTGGCTCAACCTGTGGTTTCTTTAAAGATACAGACTACACTTTAATCACGTCTGCTCCATAATCAGAGTCCCCTGTCTAAGTTCAGAGTATTGTGCTATTAAATCCATATCACCACACTTTCAGCCCTGTGATTATGGAGAGTTGTCAACTGATTTAAACATTCCTAAAGTGCATGTAGAATAAGTTGAATTAAGCTATGTGTGTCACTAATTAAAATCACTGCAGCTTGAGTGGGCCTTAAGGGCAAAAATCTGTTCCTTTTAAAAGGAATGCATATAAATACTCTGGGAACACTTAAGTATAATTATTACAGCCCTTAGGATTCTGGTCTAAAAGTATCAGAGAGTTGCTGCACTCCTTATAGCAAAGCTTATTAGCATTGCTTATTTTTATTTTCATGCAGTTAACTACCTGAATGCCTGGAAGTGACATTACCATTGGAGATCTGTTCAAATATCCTGTATCAACACAAAGATTACTTTTGCCCAACTAATTTCATCCAAGTCAGTTTCAATGATGGAAAAAATTAGAGTTTCAGAAATTTTAATTCTCCATCCAGAGAACAGGCAGTGCTGTGGGACTGCATTTTTTTGTCAGCTCTTCTGCAGTTGGGAAGTAGCCGAAGTTTTCTCGTTAGAAGATTGGCAGGAACCTGAACCCATGCCCAGAATGTAAAAAACATATGGGAAATTTCCATAACTCGTGCAATCCCTTCTTTGAGCTACTGAGGAACATAATCAGCAAAGATCCTGGTACTGGATACATCATGCAAAAAAGAACTAAGGTGACAGTAATGAAGAATTACTGAGGCAACCAAGTTGAACTGCTGCATAGTAGTAAACAATATTGCTGTAAGGTAATTTTGATAATGCAACATTGATAGGACTGTAGCTAACAGGTATTAAACCAAGCAGTTATCACACATTTTATGGCTATACATGTAACTCTGTATTTTAATGGACTGTTACTTTGTGGAGAGGACTATTCAATGAGCCTAGGATAAGGATGTATGTATGACCAGGCTGTTTTAATAATACTGCGTATTATCAGATCTCAAAGCCTGTTGAAGGAAATCAGAAGCTGTAGTTGAGGTTTCCAAAAATCCCAGCACTCTAGAGGAATGCAGAGAAGGTACAAGCACAGCTGAACACCAAAATCCTCAACCAAATAAGCACAAATTGCAGATTGTCAATTACTGATCACTAAAGAAATGCAGCCCTGACAGCAAGGTAGAACCAGTTACAGAGCTTAAGTGGAGCACATCAGAAGTTCTGAAATACATTCTGCTGCTGATGATGATGGAGAGCACAAACAAAACCGTCTTTTCCTGTATGCAGGACTTCAGTGAATTTTACTGTTCATGTACCTTAGTTCATAATAAAGTATCAATTATTCTATAGCCTGTAATACTACAAATTAAGTACTTATTATCACCAAAAGGAAATGTAACTCTTTTCTGATTATCTTTTATTCTATTCTCTACCATTAACTTCCATCTCTGGTTTTATTGAACCACAAGATCAGGGAAGCACCAGGAGTGACAGAATCTGATCCAGGTCATTTGGGCTTGTCCAAAACTGGTCCTTCCCTAAGTAGAAGACTGGATCAGATAATCTTCAGCTCTTTACTAGTGATGGGGCAGATAAGGAGAAGATGGAGAAGGACTTCACAGTTATCATTCCTGTGCATTCACACATTCATTTGTAGGAAAAGAAAGTATGTGAAAATTCTAAGTATACTAAAACCAAGTATTAACTATCTATTAAATATGAAGAGACCCAAGTTTGCCTTGTGGTACTGCCATGCAGTCACTGTATAAGTACAT